>NC_138081.1:39578900-41978900 GCF_964212035.1 Myotis nattereri | reverse complement strand
CAATTACCATGTTTCTCTTTTATTAGTGTAGATTATGGAAAACGAGAGAAGAAAATCACAGAAAAAATGGTATATCATCTACCCATAAGGAGATAAAAACATAAGATATTAGTATTAGAGAAAAATTTCAGTCAATTATGAGATGATATTTTTTTTTATTTTAATCACTTTTAAAGTTTTTTTTGTTTTGTTTTGTTTTTTTACCTTCAGTTATTAGTGGAGATTCACACTGATTTTTCTAACCTTTGGTATTTCCATTTGCGTCATTCTACCTGAAAATATATTCCCTTTACACAGGTTGATATACATCTATTTACAATTGATTTGGAAATCAATGGCTTCACAACTAAGAAGAGCAGACGTGTTTTTTCTTTGTGAGTAAATATGCCACCAGGCAGGTCATCTTGGAAATCTCTTCAGTGGACATCTCACAGTAGCATGCACTGTATTTTAAATATGGAAAAATATGTACATGAAAAGTAATTCCTTGCTATCTAAAACAAAAGAAAACAGTGAAACGAGGAATGGTAGAGATTTTAGAATCACAAGTCCTGACTTTGTGACTCCCTGCTGCCATGCAGAAGTGATAGGACTCTGGGTAAGTCATTTACCACCGATGGTGAGAGTAAAGAACAAATGTGACAATACACTTGAAAGTATTTGTAAAGTGGAAAATCGTATTTGTGTGTTGACTGTAGAGCACATCATTATTATAGAAACATGAAGAAAATATAGAGTGAGATGAGTATAACAGCATTAACATACATTAAAATAAAAACCACGAAAAAATTCGCATCTAATGATAAAAAAGAGAGGGGGGAAGATTAATATACTAGGACTCTTTCAGAAAATCCCAAAGTTTTTTTTCAAAATTGTGGGACAGAGTGATATACATTGGTTCCAATCAACTATGCACTTTTAAAAAAACCTTAATTCATTTTGTACATAAAAGTGATATTTAAGACTACCTTTTTCACAGTAATGACAGAAATAATGCAGCGCTTTAAAATATTTTAAATTGCCTCAAAAATAAGGTGCTAAAGATATTTGCTACCTCATAATTCTAACACAGAACACTTACATACTCCACCATGGTTGAAGAAAATGGTAAGTGTAAATGCAGAGAGAAATATTTTTAAATGACACTATAAACATTGAATTAAAAACAAAACTAGAAAGCAGAGTTGTCTAGCCATTGGAATTAGGTCTTATTTAGATGTAACAGTTTAGATCACTCAACTCCAATACTAAAGCTGGCAGAGTGCCTATTCTGTGAGGTAAAAGTAAAAAAGAGAATTCGATGTGCTAATTAGATAAAGTACAAATCCCTAAGATTTTTTTTCACATAGAAAATATTTTCTAATACTAATAAAGTCACTTTTCATGTAGTTTAAAGACTTCAAAGTTCCTCATTTTCAAAATAGGCCTGAAGAAATGAACAAGTATAAAATGCTATAGTTGTCTCTGTTGATACAACAGTTCAAGACTGGCCAAAAAGAATAATGTAATAAAGGTGCTCAATACATTTCTAGAAATTGTTAATGCTCCTATTATTCTAGTTATCACTTTGAACCTTAGGCATTATAAATCCTGTTTAAAAAGTCAACAAACTAAATGGTCTTTCACCAAAACCCACTGCACAACATCAAGTTCCTTTATGGAAGGATTTCACCAAAATGTGTGAAATTAATCCTTATTCTGAAACAGAGGGCTGGGTGCCTTGAAAGCGTACTTGTTTCCTTGAGTCGTGCCTTGCAACACCGATGAGTTTAGTGTTTCAGGAGCAGACACTAGGGGAAGCGGTGAGCCTGCCAATTCTGTAACAGACACCAGCATGTCGTCACGTCTCACAAAGACCACCTTTGTGGGCCGCATTCTTTTCCCATCAGGCCGTGCTGCCCTGACCTGTGGTGTGTTTTTAAGTTTCCAAAGAATGCTGATCCTCTCTAAATGATCTACTGGAAACTGAGTGTTGAAGCACAAATGAAAATTGAAAAGTGCCATTTAGCACACAACATAATTATTTCATGGCCTACTGCACGTTAGCAAAGGCACGTTTCAGCTTTTCAGATGTGAAAGCCAGATCATGCTGTATCATAATATTTTGTGTGTTTTCTGGAAACAGCTTTAAATCCCCCTTTTCCTGGGTTGGTGGCTGCAGAGAAGGAAGGGAGAAGGGAATGATATTTTCATGTGGACTAGCTTTAAAAAGACTGAGTAATGAAACCTTGATTAAAGTGAACAAACACTGAATTCAATATCTGCAGTGGCCAGACCCTTTCAAAAGGAACTAGCTTAGCCTCAGGAACAGTATAAGCAATTATAGCTATTAAATTCACATTGTACTAAAACCTGATCCAGCCAAGTGTACCATGAATAGTCATACAGTGTGAACAAGTACACACATGCTCACTTTTTAAAAAATTATATTTTATTGATTTTTTACAGAGAGGAAGGGAGAGAGATAGAGAGTTAGAAACATCGATGAGAGAGAAACATTGATCAGCTGCCTCCTGCACACTCCCTACTGGGTATGTGCCCGCAACCAAGGTATATGCCCTTGACCGGAATTGAACCTGGGACCCTTGAGTCCTCAGGCCGACGCTCTATCCATTGAGCCAAACAGGTTAGGGCACACATGCTCACTTTTAATACCACATAGATATGTGGGAGTAAAAGTGAATTTATGTGACTTCCAATTCTCACCAAGATTCCCTCCATAAGTCAATCTTTATGATGGCATATTATATGTCATTTTTCTAAAAACACTCTAACGCTTTGCAAGTAGTGCCTCTGGTCCTAACAATGGAGAATAACTTCTAATTTGACTCACTACCACACATCACTTTAGCACAAATAAATTTTGGGATAAGGTAATTTGCTTCCCTGCTCAAACTGCAGGTAATAGGGAAGAAAATACTCAGCCTCCTTCCCCAATTTTAGTGTATTGTTTAAAAGGTGGATTTTTAAAGGAAAATTACCAAAAAAAAACCAAATAATGATGCTCTTCTGATTCCTTGTTTGCCCCACCTGTGTTTGCAACAGGTCCATGGAAACTGGAACATTGTGTTTACTGACAGCAGCATAGTGGCTGTTGTCCAGAACCTTCTCAACAAATGTTTGACTGAACCAAGACTTCAGTGAATTTCTCAATAGCCTACTAGCTTTTCTCAGTGTGAAGTACACAGATGACAATATGATAGAGAGGGGAGAATACCTGCAACATTTATGTTATATACCTCAGACTTCTGCCCTACCCAAACTCCAACCGCTTCTCACAGCTGTGTCTTCAATACTTTTGTTAGAAAATGAATGAACAATATCCCCAAGTATATTTATTCTGAAACTAGAGGCCCTGTGCACAAATATTCATGCACTGGGGGTGGGGGAGTCCCTCAGCCCGGCCTGCACCCTCTCTCAGTCTGGACCCCTTGGGGGATGTCTGCCTGCGGGCTTAGGCCCGCTCAGACATCCCTCTCACCATCTGGAGCCCTCAATCCTTACTGCCCACTGGCTCGCTGCTCCTTATCGCTTGGCTCACTACTCCTTAGCACTGCCTCAGAGGCGGGAGAGGCTCTTGCCACCTCCGCTGCACTCGCCCGGCTTCTGGCTAAGCAGTGCTCCTCCTGTGGGAGCGCACTGACCACCAGGGGGCAGCTCCTGCATTGACCGTCTGCCCCATGGTGCTCAGTGCACGTCATAGCAACTGGCCATTCCACTGTTCTGTCGATTTGCATATTACCCTTTTATTATATAGGACTAGAGGCCCTGTGCATGAAATTCATGCATGGGGGGGGGTCCCCCTCAGCTCAGCCTGCACCCTCTCCAATTCGGGACCACTTGGGGGATGTCTGACTGCCGATAGTCAGACATCCCTCTCACAATCCTGGACTGCTGACTCCTAATTGCTCACCTGCCTGCCTGCCTGGTCACCCGTAACTGCCTCTCCGCCAGCCTAATCGCCCCTCACTGCCTCTGTGTGCTGGCCTGATTGGCCCTAACTGCCCCCCCCTGCCGGCCTGGTTCCCCCTAACTGCTCCCCGCTGCCAGCCAGGTTGCCCCCAACTTCACCCTCTCTGTTGGCCTGATTGCTCCTAACTGTCCCCCACCCCTGCTGGCCTGGTCACCCGTTACTGCCCCCTCGCTGGCATGGTTGCCCCCAACTGCCCCCCTCTGCCAGCCTAGTTGCCCCTAACTGTCCCCCCCTGCCAGCCTGGTTGCCCCCAACTTCTCCCCTGCTGGCCTGGTCTCCCTTCACAGCCCCCCCCCCCCCCCCACTGGCCTGGTGGCCCCACACGGCATGCTATTCAGTCATTTTGTTGTCCTTCGCTAACCCCCCTGCCAGCCTGGTCGCCCATGCAGCCTGCTGTTCAGTCATTTGGTCGTCCCTCACTAACCCCTCTGCCAGCCTGGTTGTAGGCAGCCATCTTGTGAGGGTATGAGGGTTAATTTGCATATTACCTCTTTATTATATAGGATTCTTTACTAAGTCTCCACCATATGCCAAGCAATGTGACTGGGAATATTAATAAAGATTCAAAGATAATTATTTGACGCTATTTGAAAATTATTCTGTTTATTATAAAACCATGAAAATATTTAAGAAACAATTATTTATTGATTTTTCTACCATGTGTTGGACATCAATTCTCACAATACCTTTATGGATTAAATGTTATTTTTATTTTTTCTATTTTTTTAAACTATATTTTATTGATTTTTTACAGAGAGGAAGGGAGAGGGATAGAGAGTTAGAAACATCAATGAGAGAGAAACATTGATCGGCTGCCTCCTGCACACCCCCTACTGGGGATGTGCCCTCAACCAAGGTACATGCCTTGACCGGAATCAAACCCGGAACCCTTGAGTCCTCAGGCTGACACTCTATCCGTCTAGGGCTAAATGTTATTTTTATATCCCAGTTTCAGATGAGGAAATTAAGGCTCAGAGGAATTAAATAATTTTCCCAAAGTCATACAGATAATTCTTCTAGGACCAAGATTTCAACCAAGGCCACCTGGTTCTGCAGAAGGGCTCTTAAACACTAAATTATATAGTAAAGGCTTGCTGGGTAGTGATAAGAAAGTCTTGCTATGTTATTTGATTTGTGTGAGAAATATATTTTTAGACTGTAATATAGCTCTTTCTGTGGCTTAGCCAAGAGTTTTATGTAAAACAACCACATATTTGCAAAACTACCCCAAAGAAATATATCCATTTGATAAAGGCTTTTTCTCTGAATTATCAGTTGAACATTATTCATTTGCAAGCCTTCAGCAAATTGTAGCACTCACACGAACACAGTAATTAGTTTTAATTTCCCTTTGTCAACCTAAAATAAAAATGGGGCCATTGATATCTTGGTACTGAGAATTTCACGCTACCTAAAAACAAGTTTAGCATTGAAAGGGTATTTGATAATTGTTAAGTATCTTAAAATTCGTATGGCCTCTGTCTGAAAAGTTTGTTTTATGAATTGAATTTCCTGTTACATGTTTTACAAATAAATTCTGCCTCTTAGATTTTAGTGATGCTTATTTCTGTTTGGCCTTAGGCTTCTGGCCCTAAGAAGATTTTAAGATTATAAATACAAAGAGCTCTGCAGCTCTCTTTACCTGTAAGTGAAATGACATCTGGTTAAGTGGATTTAGTGGCTTAAGTAATGCCTCTCAGCCTTAGCCTTTCTTTTATGTCCTAACTTGGGTTTTATTCTGTATCAAAATGCTTTATTGTTCTACACTATTTTTCCCTCTTTCTTTTTTTATAAGTATTTTGAAGTCTTTCTCGACTTCCACTGTAAATATTTAAAGTGTGTTTTTAATTGCTCATCCTTTGGTTTATTAAATATGTATGAAAGTTCTATTGTGTACTGGTACTATTTATGGGTTGGAAATATGAAGGTGAATTACATGTTGTGTGATTTTTAGATTATTTACATTGCATAATGATATTGAATCTATACAAAGAAAATGTGCAGTATATATGTATAAGCTATAAACTCCACAGCAAAATGCTAACCCATGAACCTACCACCCAATCCCAAAACCAGAAACCCATTAAAATTATTAAAATCCATGTATTCGTTCCTTATCCACTGTCTCTGCTTCCTCTAAAAGAGGTAACTACTATTTGAATTTGTCTTTTTCACTCCCTTTTTTCTCCTGACCTCTATTATTCTCCTCTTTCTTCTTTAATAGTTTTCATATAAGTGCATATATCTATTTTCACTGTTTTATAATACTTTATTTTTCAAAACCACAAATTTACTTGTCCATCTCCTATTGAGGAAACTGAGCTATTTTCAGATTTTGTTATGAACAATAATGCAATAAACATTCTTGTATATCTTTCTGAATGCATTTCCTAAAATTTGTTGTACAAACATCATAGTGAAATTGCTGTAGATTATATGAAGATCCATTTTATCAAATTATACTGCTATCAGAATGGTTTAAAGGTCTCTATTGATTCAACATTGGAAATTAACAGACTTCTTAAATTTTGTCCAACTAGTGTGTGCTAAATAATATTATAATTTTGTCTTTACTATTTCACTGATTTTTAACCAGGGTTAATATATTTTTTATGTGCATGGATCATTTCTATTGCTTCTTCTGTGAAGTACTATTTCATATCATTTGCTCCCTTTTTTCTTATTTTTCATTTTAATATAAGCACTAGAGCTATTCCTCCATGAAAAAATAATTTGATGTATGGCATGAGGTAGAAAGCCAATTTTGCTTATTTTTAACTATACACAATAAATAAACTCCATTTATTTATTGGTCCAGTCATTTCCAAGTGCTCCTCAAAGCCAGTTATCTTGCATGTCAAATTTGGTTCTGTTTTTGATAACTCCATTCCATCCTGTTTTTTTTCTATTTCTTTGCCAATGTCACACGGCCTTAATTAGCTTTACAACCTATTCTTATTTTTTATGAGAGTATCTATATTGTTTTTAGTCCTCAATTCCATTGGAATTACATGAAATCTATTGATCAATTTGGAAAGAATGATATATTTATGATATGGCCACTTAGCTATGAAGACATTATCTATAATGTCTTTAAATAAAAACTTATACACTTTCTTTCTTTCTTTCTTTCTTTATATTTTATTGACTTTTTTTACAGAGAGGAAGGGAGAGGGATAGAGAGTTAGAAACATTGATGAGAGAGAAACATCGATCAGCTGCCTCCTGCACACCCCCTACTGGGGATGTGCTGGCAACCAAGGTACATGCCCTTGACCGGAATCGAACCCCGGGACCCTTCAGTCCGCAGGCGGATGCTCTATCCACTGGTTAGGGCAAACTGGTTAGGGCAAAACTTACACACTTTATATATACCTGTTTTGTTTTGTTTATTATTAGAGGCCTTGTTATTTCCTCTTGAACCAGTTTTTATAATTGATATTTTTAAAGGAATATAATATCCAATAAATCAAGCTTTTAGTTACAGATTTCAAATCTTTCAAAAACTTTGCTAACTTTAATTATTTGAACTGTCAATAATTGTGAGAGTGGTGTGAAAATTTTTCACTAAAATAGATGTTTGCAAATTTCTTTCTCCAATTTATGTAAACTGCTTTATATTGGTAATTTCTAAACAGCAAATATTTAGTAGACTTATTTTTTGACTCCTATTGGAATAGTTATCTACTTTCTGTTACTATCCTAGTTGATTACTGTTAGTATAAAGAAAAATTCTTTATATTATAAATGTTGATTGTGTTTTGTTAATTTTACCAAATATATTATTATTATTATTATTATTATTATTATTTTAAAATATATTTTATTGATTTTTTACAGAGAGGAAGGGAGAGAGATAGAGAGTTAGAAACATTGATCAGCTGCCTCTTGCACACTCCCCACTGGGGATGTGCCCGCAACCAAGGTACATGCCCTTGACCGGAATCGAACCTGAGACCCTTGAGTCCGCAGGCTGACGCTCTATCCACTGAGCTAAACCAGTCAGGGCATATATTATTTTTAACAGTTTGTGCATTTTCCTTGGTTTTCAATATAAATGATCATCTTCAAAATAAACTTTATAAGCGACATATACAGTAGGTATAAATAAAGTGGTTAGCTGTTTAGAAAATTTATGACGGTTGGTAATGGTCAGTGGTAAAAAAGAATTCTGGAAAAAAAAGATTTAATTAAAGAAAAGTAACAGAATAAATATTAGGGTTGAGTTCAGGTTTGGGATTTTATCATGCCAAGATTATCACAATACTCTGTATTTTCCTTTGTATATTCTTTCTTATTTAGGTCATGAAAAAATAAATACCATCACAGCACCAGTGAACTTCTGCACTTGTTTACTGTTCTAGTCTATGAGGGTCTTAATGCATTAGTTCCCAGTGAAGATGTAAAAGCTCTTTGTTGAATATATCCTTAAACATGTGCAAAAAATTAAATTATGGAAACTTGTCTATCATTGTTTAACACATGTATGCAACACTTCCAACATCTAATAATTCCATTTGGACAATTCCCATGACAGTTTTTCAAACTGTCATTGCCTTCTTGGAACTTAGTTTATGAAGACAAATTAGTCCCTTTCTAAGATGGAATTGGACATCTCCCCAAAATAAGGGTTTGTTTTCATCTATAAAAGGAAACTAAGTAATGTAGGTGATACATGTTTGAATCATCCCATAAAAAATCAAGTTACTCAGCAAATTTATAAGAGAGAAAATATAGTTTTAATGACAGAAAATCCAAAATCTTCTATAACTAGAACTTCATAAAAAATTGCCAATTAACTTTTTTCTTTGTTTATGGTACTGTTAATGGTAAGACTGTCCTGCTCAAATAAACTTTATAGGAAAATAATTATCATGTTTGGAATAAACACAAGACACTGAGCAATACACCCTAAGTTTATAAAAGAAAGAGTATGTCCATATGCTGAACTAATTTCTAATTATAAATTAAATTATATAATGTTATTAGGTAAATTTGACAAGATATCTGTCAACATTTATGTATTAAAATTTTAGCTTGGTCCTAGATATATAGATATAGATAGATAGATATAGATATAGATATAGATAGATATAGATATAGATATAGATATAGATAGGTATAGATATAGAGATAGATATAGATATAGATATAGATAGATAGATAGATAGATAGATAGATAGATATTTCTAATTATAATGTCATATCAATGCTGTATTTAAGTCTAATATAGCTGAATTAATTTTAACTTATTAGACTTTGGTTAGAATTGAGAAGCAAGTGTCAGAATACATAAAAAGCTTCTAGCAACACAGTTATAAATAACATTTTGCTCAAATTTACTATTGATAGGAATATTCAACCATTCATATATTCAATAAATATTCATAGGCATTAATATATCATCCTAAGCAAAGGAGATATCATATCAAGAAAAGATTGGCAAGCTTTTGAGTGAAGATTACAATATAGTGAGAGAGGTCAATAAAATAACAATTTTATAAGCAACCAAAGAATCAATTCCAGTAAAATGTGATCAGTAATAAAAGAGGAAAATGCAGTGTGCAATAGGAGCACATTTAAGAGACCCCTTCTTAAATCTGAAAGTGAGATTTAATTGAGGGCCATGAGAAGCCTTTGAGAGGAATTGACATTGAGACTGAGACAGATATTTGATCTAGAGTAGGCCAGTAAATGGGAAGAAGGGAGAGGGAAGGTGAAAGTATTCTGGGCATACTTGGGGACCGCCTGCTGGAAGACATGGCAGGGAGACAGAGCCTGGCACAGCCGAAGAGCTGAATGAGTTTTCTTTGGCTGCAGCATGGGAAGGAGGGGGGAGACTGCCTAGAGAACAAACAGTATGAAGAGGAAGCCATGGGTCAAGTGCTGAAAGGTCTCATAAATCCTGAGAGTACACTTGCAATGTTCGGCAGCATCTGGAATTTGAAACAGAAAAGTCGTATGGCCGTATTTGTACTTCAGGAAGAAATAACATGCTGGCAGCATTCTATGAGTGAATTAGAGGGAGCCAGAATGATAGGCAGAAGATGTGATAAAGAGACTATTTTAATAATGATGGCCTAAGGCACAATCAACAGGATCCTATCATCATTTAGCTATAGAGGAATAAGGTAAAAAGAAGAGTCAAAAATAGCTCTTCATGGCTCTTGGTTTTAGAACAGGGTGAAATGGGATGCCATTCATTAAAGAGAGGAATACAAAGAAGGAAATATTAGGAGGGTTTAGCTTTGAACAGTCAAGTTTAATGTATCTGGAAGACACCCATGTGAAGATTTTCATCAAAATACCTGCAGCCTAGAACTTAGGAAGAGAGAGCTGAGCAGAAAATAGGATTTTGTAAGTCATCCATACGTATTTGACAATTGAATATACATAAAAAGTTGAGAGATCCTTGGTACTAGAGTAACCAGTGAAACGAAGGCAGCCCAGATAGTAAGTATTGCCATGTTTTAAAAAGTAGTAATGTACTGGGCACTCCAATTTGTATTAAATGGTCGCATTTTGTGACAAATAGTGAGATTTACTAAAATGAATTGTTACTCTAAAAAACAAGAATAATGAATGAGCATGGTACTCAAATATATTTCAACTCTGAAAACTGCTGTATATATTGAAAAAAAATGTCTAACATGTTATATAAAGAACTTGTGATATGACTTTAGTTTTAACATCTTTAAAAAAAATCATTGAAAACACTCTTGCCTATCATGTTCTCATTTTCAAGCAAAACAATTTACCATGCTGGGCAGTTTCTCTCAGATTTATGTTAAATATATTTACTACTATTTTACTTATATTAAATTTGTCAAACAAAGCAGAGTTGTAAAATGTACAAGACTACATTAAAAATAAGGTTTCTTACCTTTAGATTGTTTATGTTTATTAAACTAAATTAGTGATTAAAATAATAATCAATTGTTAGAAACCTAGTTTACAAGTATAAAAGAACACAACCCTAAGGTTTAAAGCAAGAAGTAATTTAAGACATTAAGTTTGGGGAAAGAATCTTAGTCAGAGAATTTATCATCTGAGATAGACTTTAACACATAACCATTAACTGAAATGAATTTACTCATCTATAGTAAACATTCCTAACAATAATCCATCCTGAATATCTTGAGAGTTAGCTTAAAGATGAGCATGTCTTACTCAGTTCAAAGCCTGAGGATGGAGTAATCAATGAAAAGCCTATAAAGATGTGTGTTTTAATCTGTTTTGAAAGCAAAAGGAGATGAATATGTATGCGCATATATTGAGGAATTTTGAGAAGACAGACATGCAATGGTAAATGAGGGAGGCCCTCTTACTATATGCCTGGTAAGGAATTATTATTTAAATTATTAGAAAATATCCTTTATAATAAAAGTGTAGTAAGCAAATTGTCTCCTCAACTGGAAGGTCGTCCAGGAGTTCAACCAGGGGCGGGGCCGGCCGGGGGGAAGGGAGGGAAGCCCCAGTGGCAGCAGGTAGCTGGGGGAAGGGAGGGAGTACCTGGCCGACAGCCATCAGCCACTAGTTACCCTACCAGTACACAAATTTAGTGCACTGGGCCTCTAGTTATAATATAAACAGTATATTGTGTTTTTTTTCAATATATTTTTTATTGATTAAGATATTACATATGTGTCCTTATCCCCATTTTGCCCCTAACCCCCCCTCCCGCCTGCTCATGCCCTCACCCCCCCATTGTCCGTGTCCATTGGTTAGGCCTATATGCTTACATGTAAGTCCTTTGGTTGATTATTCCCCCTTAACTCCACCCTCCCCTACCTTCCCTCCAAGGCCCGACAGTCCAATCAATGCCTATCCGTCTCTGGATCAGTCCTTGTTCATCAGTTTATGTTGTTCATTATATTCTACAAATGAGTGAGATCATGTGGTATTTATCTGCTCTCCAATTCCATCCATGCTGTGGCAAATGGTAAGAGTTCCTTTTTCTTCTTCCTCTTCTTAAAGAATACCTTTCAGCATTTCATATAATGCTGGTTTGGTGGTGATGAACTCCTTTAGCTTTTTCTTATCTGTGAAGATTTTTATCTGACCTTCTATTCTGAATGATAGCTTTGCTGGATAAAGTAATCTTGGTTGTAGGTTCTTGCTATTCATCACTTTGAATATTTCTTGCCACTCTCTTCTGGCCTGCATGGTTTCTGTTGAGAAATCAGCTGACAGTCGTATGGGTACTCCCTTGTAGGTAACTGACTGTCTTTCTCTTGCTGCTTTTAAGATTCTCTCTTTGTCTTTTGCTCTTGGCATTTTAATGATGATGTGTCTTGGTGTGGTCCTCTTTGGGTTCCTTTTGTTTGGGGTTCTCTGCGTTTCCTGGACTTGTAAGTCTATTTTTTTGACCAGGTAGGTGAAGTTTTCTGTCATTATTTCTTCAAATAGGTTTTCAATATCTTGCCCTCTCTCTTCTTCTGGTACCCCTATAATTCTGGTGTTGGTATACTTGAAGTTGTCCCAGAGGCTCCTTACACTATCTTCATAATTTTGGATTCTTTTTTCTTTTTTCTTTTTTGGTTGAGTATTTTTTGTTTCTTCGTATTTCAAATCTTTGACTTGATTCTTGGGATCCTCTTGTCTGCTGTTGGATCTCTGTAAATTATTCTTTATTTCAGTCAGTGTATGCTTAATTTCTAGTTGGTCTTTTTTCATATCCTCCAGGGTCTCACTAAATTTATTGGCGGTTTCCATAAAATTCTTGAAAAACCTTATAAACGTGGTTTTGAACTCTATATCCAGTCGTTTGCTTTCCTCCATTTCTTTCATTTGTGACCTGTTTCTTTGTCTCCGCATTTTTCATGCTTCCCTGTGTTGGTAGAGTGGTTTTGTGTGCTAGGTGTCCTGTAGGGCCCAGTGGCTCAGCCTCCCCAGTTACCTGAGGTAGACACCCCCTTGTGGTGTTTGTGCACAGTCTTGTTGTAGTTATGCCTTGATTGTTGTAGGATCACTGGGAGAAATTGACCTCCAGGCCAATTGGCAGTGAGAATCAGCTGTGTCTGCAGTGGGAGAACTTCTGTGCTGAAGATACCCTTCTGGGGCAAGACTTGCTTCAGTGGGGCTTTGGTGCTCACTGAGTCTGCCCCCTGAGTGTGTCCCTTATGGATCTGAGGAGTTGTAATCTGGATGGTCCCCCTCTGACCACTGGGTACACTGGCTCTTGGATCTAAGGAGGTGCTAATTTAGCCTCTGCCTGAGGTTACCCAGCAGGAGCTACGAAGAGAACTGCAGATTCCCCTTCCTTTTTTGGAGTTTGGAGGAGCCCTGATGAGGCCCAGCTGTGAAGCAATGCAAGCTGCTGTGGGGCCTTGGAAGTTCTGGGTCTGACTGGCCCAGCTGCAATTTCTTAGGTAATTTTCAGGTTTCAAAGGGCCAGGGCATTCATATGCAAAAGCCACTGCTGCAGCCTGGGTGGGGCGGGGTCTCAGGGAATCAAAGGGCGGAGCAAGCAGCTATGGCTGGTCCTCAGCCCTGCCCTATGGGGCCGTGCGCGTATCAGTGTCCCGATAATTGCTGCAAGCACCTCTGAGGGAAAGCCGCCCTCAAGTTCTGAGTTCTGCCTGCTGCCAGACAGTCCAGTTTCTTCCCGTATGAGTCCTGGGTCCCCAGAGACTTCCCAGAACCAGAGTTCAGAGCAGTCGGGAGCTTGTGACTCCCTCCTGATTCAAAAAGACAGCTGCGTCCTCAGGTACCAGCCCCTTTCCGCGCGCGTGCTTGAGCCTCTGTACCTTTGCACTTTACTTCCGCAGCTCCTCTGAGTCTCAGTGTGCTTTTCTCTTTTCTTCTAGTTGTAGAATTTACACTCAGCCAGCTTTCCTGTAGTTCTGGATGATGTTCATTTTGTCTTTTCGTTGTATTTTTGAAGTTATTGTGGGAGGCAGCAATTTCCCAGTGTTTACCTGTGCCGCCATCTTAGTTTCTCCTCAACAGTATATTGTTTTGTATAATATTAATTACATCATATATTTTCCTATTTCAACTGTTTTTCAACTCTATCTTCTAGGGATAAATTTGGGGTGAATTTTAATTAATTTTATGATCCTCTCCTCCATGAATCAAGTATTTGACATTTTGTCAACATGGGACAATAGTTCAACAAATGTTTATTCTTTTACTCCTTTCTTACCTCTGTCTAGTTATGCAGATAAATACAAAAGGCTTAAATTGATCATGCTTCAGGTTAAGTCATGGTATTTTGATTGTTCTAATAGAAAGAGTATATTGCTAAAAGATAAAGTGAGTAAAAAAAAAAGGACAGTGGATGTCTGAGAAGGCACTGGGAGCCTTAAAATGAGCCTGAGGGCAAAATGTATCTGATACTTTCCAACCCCAAAGAGCTATTTCCATCTATTATGAAAACTCTCACAGACAGACCATATTTATATTATTAACTAGAGGCCTGGTGCACCAAAATTTGTGCACTCGGGGGGGTGGGGAGGTTGCTTGGCCCAGCCTGTGCCCTCTCACAGTCTGGGACCCCTCAGGGGTTGAACACCTGCTGGCTTAGGCCCGCTCCCCGGGGGATTGGGCCTAAGATGGCAATCAGACATCCCTCTGGCAGCCCGGCAGCCCTCGGGGGATGTCCACTTGCCAGCGGGGAGCAGGCCTAAACTGCAGTCAGACATCCTTAGAACTCTTGAGGAGGCAGGAGAGGCTCCCACCACCACCACTGTACTGGCAGCCATCAGCCTGACTTGTGGCTGAGCAGAGCTCCTCCCATGTGAGAGCGCCCTGACCACCAAAGGGCAGCTCCTGCATTGAGCGTCTGCCCCCTGGTGGTCAGTGTGTGTCATAGTGACCAGTCATTACCAGTCCTTCTGCTGTTAGGGTCAGTTTGCATATTACCCTTTTACTATATAGGATAGAAGCCTGGTGCACAGGTGGGGGCCAGCTGGTTTTCCCTAAAGGGTGTCCCGGATAAGGGTGGGGGTCCCGCTTGGGTGCCTGGCCAGCCTGGATGAGAGGATGATAGCTGTTTGCAGCTGGTCACACCCCCTTCAGGGTGGGGGTCCCCACTGGGGTGCCTGGCCAGTCTGGGTGAGGGGCTGAGGGCCATTTTCAGGCTGGTGGGTGACTGAAGCTCCCAACCTCTCCTTTTTTTTCTTTTTTTTAAAATTTATTCTGGGATTTATTTACCTTCTATGGCTGTCACTGCAACTGAGAGCCGGCTTTAGCTCTGAGGCTCGGCTTCAGCTCTGAGACCTCGGCTGCTGAATGCAGGTATCTGGGTTTGCTTGGCTTCTATAATTGAAACACTGTTGCCTCTCCAGCTCTGAGGCCTGGTTGGCTGAAAGCACGTTTCTAGGTTTGTTTAGCTCCTATAATTGCAACATTGTTTCTTAGAGTGCAGCTCAGAGGCCGGCAGCAGCAGGCAGGGAACCTTGGCTTCCTCCATCACTCGAGCAAGCAAGCCTCCTGTTCGCTTCAGCTGCCTGGCTGCCAGCCGCCATCTTGGTTGGCAGTTAATTTGCATATCTCACTGATTAGCCAATGGGAAGGGTAGCGAAGTTATGGTTAATTACCATGTTTGTCTATTATTAGATAGGATGATTGCCTTTGTGTTTTCTCCACAGATTTCTGTACAACAAAGCTTCAGGGACCTGCTCTGTTTCTTGGCAGGAACATGGCATTTATGAGGAGAGTCAACTTCATTGTTGTCTGAAGGTAACACAAAGGTCAACTACCTGGGGAAGAATTGCCAACTGAATCAAAGTCTGTAAAAGAAACAAGCCTGATGTTGACTTTTCCAATACTTTCTACCATTCCTATCTCACTGGGACACTGATCCTCTACAGACCCTGCACTGCTGTCCTAAATAAAGAGCAGATGAGGGGCACGAAACCTGTGGACCATCCCAAATTTAACCTAATAAGACTTTCATCCCATGTGGGAATAAATCTAGTCTATGTGATCTCATATAACTGAAATGTGTACTGTGTTCTGCCTACTCAGAAAGGAATTATCAAAGAGGTAGTACATATTCCATGTTCAGTAAATATGAATACACTAGTGCCCTAGTGCATGGATTTGTGCACATTGAAAGGAAATTAGTTAGAAGGTGGCTGGAGGGGTGGGATTGGGCGAGATGGGCTGGACACCCTTTGGAGTCAACCTCCCACTGTACCTCCCCGGCCAGTGCACCTGGGGCAGCTCAGTGGCTCAAAGGGTGTCTGTGGTCACTGCAGCTCAGCAATAAACCAGATTCAGGGCCGACAGTGCCCCAGCAACAACATAACCTATGGCCAAATGTGGGATTGCGTGGCCCCGCGAGGAATCAGGCTCCCTCCTTTCTGGTTCTGGGGTGCATCACCCAAGAACCACCACTGCCAAGTCACCACAGTTCATTAGCTCCTGCATTGAGCATCTGCCTCCTGGTGGTAGTGCACGTCATACCTACCGGACAGTTGGACTGTTGGACGGTTACTTTGCCATATATATATATATATATATATATATATATATACACACTAATAAAAGGGAAGCATGCAAATTGACCATCCCTCTGCTACGCCTACCAGCCAATCAGGGTGAGCGTGCAAATTAACCCAACAAAGATGGTGGTGGCCACGGAGCTGGAGGCTTGGGTTGCCCCCAGCAATGGAGGAAGCCAAGCATCAAGGAGGGGCTGGGGACCTGGGTCTCCAGGGAGCATGGCCAGCCTGAAAATGGCCCTCAGCCCCTTACCCAGGCTGGCCACACCCCCATGGGGTGAGAGTCCCTACTGGGGGGCATGGCCATCCTGCAAACAGCCATCATCCCCTCACCCAGGCTGGCCAGACACCCCAGCAGGAACCCCCACCCTGAAGGGGGTGTGGCCAGCTTGAAAATAGCCCTCAGCCCCTCACCCAGGCTGGGACCTTCACCCATGGGGGTGTGGCCAGCCTGCAAACCACCACAGGCCCCTTGCCCAGGCCACCCCATGCTCCAAGGGAACCCTCACCCTGATCCGGGGCACCCTTCAGGGCAAATCAGCTGGCCCCCACTGTGCACAAGGCCTCTATACTAATAAAAGGGTAATATGCTAATTAGACTGGGAGACCTTCCAGACATTCTTCTGGACACAGCCAATGTGGTGGGGCTGAGGTAGAGGTGGTTAGAGGCCAAGAGGGGAGGGCAGCTGTGGGTGATCAGGCCATTGGGGGAGCCATTGGGGGTGATCAGGTCGGCGGGGGGTGCAGTTGCGGGTAAGAAGACCAGCAGGGGGGCCAGTCGGGGGTGAGAAGGCCATCAGTGAGGGTCAGTTGGGGGTGATCAGGACTGTGGGGGGGCAGTTTGGAGTGAGCAGGTCAGCAGAGGGGCATTTGGAGGCGAGCAGGCCAGTGGGGAGGAAAGGTGGGGGAGAGCAGGCCAGCAGGGGGGGAGCAGTTGGGGGCAAGCACACTGGCACAGTGGGGGCAGTTGGGGGTGATCAGGCTGGCAGGGGGCATTTGGGGGCGAGCAGGCTAGCGGCGGGGGGCAGTTGGAGGCAAGCAGGCTGGCATGCAGAGTGGTTAGGGGCAATCAGGCAGGCAGGCAGGTGAGCAGTTAGAAGCCAGAAGTCCCAGATTGCGAGAGGGATGTCCAACTGCTGGTTTAGGCCTGATCCCTGTAAACCAGCAGTAGGACATCCTTCTAGGGGTCCCAGATTGGAGAGGGTGCAGGCCCAGCTGAGGGGCACCGCCCCCCCCCCCCCCCCGCACGAATTTCATGCACCAGGCCACTAGCATATATATATGGATAACTTAAAGTTTAAATTGTATTATCTAAATATAGTTTAGATTAGTGGATTTCTTGGTTGTTTCACACTATATATGATACCAAATTTAATGTCAGTATATCAACACAGCTAAAATACCTCCCTGATAATTATAAGCAAACTTCCTAGAAATGGAATATTGATAAAATAAGTGCGTTGTCACTACAATTTGGTCATAATAAATAGCCTTTTGGGAAGCATCTTACATGTTTCTTCCCTATATTTTTGTACCTCATGCTTCCTCAGTTTCCAAATCTAAGTTATTTTTTTCTTCTGCTAATAAGGGCAGGAATTACTTTAGGCTATATTGTAAAGTTTTGGATCATTTTATATAAAAATGAACTAAAAACAAAGAAAAGTCTGACATAATAATATTTAACATTGTATCACTGAAATGTGTTCCACCTTTTCCAAATATTGAATTCATTCTATATTTCAACGATGAGCCCAATATTGTGTTCAATGTCTGGGGCTTAGAAGTAGGTTATAAACCCTTATTAGTTCCCAGGGAGCATATATGGAAAGACAAACATTTTATCTATGTGATGTTTTTTCAACTTTATTTAGCAGTGTGCAGCGCATATAAAGGATAAAATTGGTCTCAATGTGAGAGAAACTGTCTCTCTGAACTTGTAAGATCTTACTTTTTGTTTCCAACTGTTTCTTTGATCTTTTTGCTTTTTGCAGAAGAAACAGTGTACTTGGGAAATTGAAGTCAGTGTTTTTGCTTAGGACTTGATACTTACCTGGTTCAAAAGGCTAGGTTCATGATTTTATCTAATAGGATATAAATAGAAAAAGATAAATTTAAATATCTTTAGAAGTAAGTATTTTGTAAATAAATATAAAATTATAAGTTAGGCAATGCATAGAATTCAGAAGATCAAAAATATACATGAATATTTAAGTACATTTTGAATACTTAGTATTTTACCCATAGAAGCAGTAGTTGCACAATGACTACTTCTTTCCTTCCTCATTATAATTTTTATAATGTGATTTTTTTCAAATTCATATAGCCCTAATTTTGTGTTTAGAATAGTCAAATATTTATATATGTTGTACTAATTGAGTAGCCATAATTCTTGTTTCAAATTACTCTGTTCCAAATTTCATTTCCAAAATATATTAGTGAACTTTATTCCTTAATCTATTATAAAATTTATTATTAATGCTTATATTTTTAAAATTACTTTCTTCAAGTGGGTTTACTTGAATTATCAATTTTATCTATGCTTTTGATCCTATGCTTTATATTTTAAAAGCCCTTAGACCCGTGGTCGGCAAATTGCGGCCCGCGAGCCTCATGCGGCTCTTTGGCCCCTTGAGTGTGGCTCTTCCTAAGCCTTTGGAGTACCCTAATTAAGTTAATAACAATGTACTTACCTATATAGTTTAAGTTTAAAAAATTTGGTTCTCAAAAGAAATTTCAATCGTTGTACTGTTGATATTTGGCTCTGTTGACTAATGAGTTTGCCGACCACTGCCTTAGACTATGGGGCATTTTATACATCAGATAATTACTTTGGCTCAGTGGATAGAGTGTCGGCCTGTGGACTGATGAGTCACGGGTTTGATTCCGGTCAAGGGCACATGCCTGGGTTGCGGGCTCAATCCCCCATGAGGGTGTGCAGGAGGCAACCTATCAATGATTTTCTCTCATCATTGATGTTTATATCTTCTCCCTCTCCCTTCCTCTCTGAAATCAATAACAATATATTTTTTAAAAAGATAATTACTTCTTACAGCATTCATAGTGGTTGAAAAATATAAAATTTTAAACTAGGAAATTAAAAATGTAGCCCAGCCGATGTGGCTCAGTGGTAGAGTGTTAACCTATGAAACAGGAGGTCATGGTTTGACTCCCTGTCAGGGTACATACCTGTGTTGAAGGCTTGATTCCCATTAGGGGGTGTGCAGGAGGCAGCCAACCAATGTTTCTCTCTCATCATTGATGTTTCTATCTCCCTCTCCTTCCTCTCTGGAATCTATAAAAATATATTGTAAAAATCAATCAATCAATCAATTACTTAAAAAATGCAATGCCAGCCTTGTTATTTAGTAGCTAAATGCCACTAGGAAATGTTCTTGACCTGTTTAAGCCTGTTTCCTCATGCGTTAAAGGGGTTGTAGAGAGTAAAAGGGCAATACTAGACATTGAGATTGTCTTCATAATATTAATTTTGCCTGTTGCTAAGTGTTGCTACCATGCACTTGGAGGTGATGTTGACTCAGCCATCAGTTTGAGGATGGTAATCCTATTTCTCTGTCAGTTACTGCTTTCTATAACCTCATCCTAAACTACTCTGCATTTGGTTCTCTTACCACGGCGATTGGTTGGGTTGATTCCATTCAGGACCAATAGATTTAGGTGAAAATTTTCTGGAAACTCTGAGTGAAAAAAATTTGCAAGGGCCAATTTTCTCTTTGTATTTTTCATTCTGATGTGAAGTCTGGAAGTAAAGCAGCCATTTTGCCACCTTGAGGCATCAGCTTTAGGTTAATATTGATACCAAAGCAGGCGGAGAGACAAAGAGAAACTGGGTCTTTGGCATCATCATATGAGTCACAAAATAAAACCATCCCAAAGACTGCCCGGATTCTTTTATTTTTTAAAGTGCGGTTAAGAAGTGGTTTTTTGTTTGTTTGTTTGTTTGTTTGTTTGTGTTTGCTATTGCCTTTCCACTATCAATAGGAAGAATAATAGCTGGAAAAAAGCAATAGTTACACCATGATGTATTTTACTTATTTTCTAATTTTTATATAGGAATTATGTTTCATTTTGTACTTAGGAAAAAAAAAGTTTTTTTGTTTAATGCTCTCCTTATTGTGGTTCCCTTCCAGATCACATTAACTGTCTTCTTCAGAGACCCAGGAACTGCACCCTGCCCTTGCCCCTTGGCCTAGGAGTGGTAAGAGCTTAGATACTATTGCACTGGGTTACTGCACTTTTTGTGTTTTACAAACCTTACATATTTGTAAATAAATCATTTGTGAGATCTCTTCAAATTTTCTCACTCTGACTCCATCCTCTATTTCCCATTGAATCTCTCACTAATAGAATGTGTGATTCAAATCAGATAAAATAGTATTAAACAAACTAGTTTGTGGCCTGTCCTACATAAATTGATCACTTTATTAGAGTGGTGTTAAGAATGGAGGTCTTTCTTCATTATGCAATTGACCTTCATAGCAAATGCAGTAGGATGGAAATGTGAATTTGGTAGCTTCCAATAGAGTTTCAACTCAATATTACTAAAAAGGGCTTTTCATAAATTTTTAAAACTATTATTATGAAATTGGGTAATATTCTTTGTGTGATAATAAAGTTCTCTTTATTAAAGAGAGAAGCTATTATGCCTGTTCCTAAGTGTTGCTAGCAAACTACCACTAGATTAGGTTTATTTTGTTTTATGATGAAGTTCAATAGTCCTATAAAATATATACTCAAAATTAGCCATTTTAAATATTCAATGAGTGTTCAATAACAATGGATCATATTTTCCAGGTTACACATTATATGAACTACTATCATTCTGGGAAAATCCTTCCAAATAAGCCATTTTATACAAAGGCTTTCAAAGATGCAAAAGGAATCATTTTATGCTATGAAGATTTCAATAATGGCTTTAAATTACAGTAGGTTGGTACAACCCTGGTCCTAATGCAGCAGGAATGGAAGATCTAAAATTGCATTCCACCTTCTAAATAGAACAATTACTTCCAGTTCCCTAAGGTTCTTGGTACATGAGCTCTAATACAACCTAATTTTGAATGCACATAACTTTATGTGGCAGTCCGGAAATTACATAAATGCCGAATTCCACTATGGCTTCTTAGGGTGTGAATGGGAATAGAGGAATAGTTTTAAATATTTGTTGGTTTAGGCTTAAAATAACCACTAACCACTACTGATCTGAATGGAAAGTGATTTCCTAAATACACACTATGCTTCTTTATGTTATAAACTCCCCTGGTAAACTCCCTTTTGTCTATCCTGTGATAATTACAAGACACAGTAAAACACTTTTATTTGTGATTTAATCAATTGTGGAATGTACATGCACAATTTCATGTTATTAGAACAATGATTTTCACTTGTCCAAATTTTCTAACTTCCAATGATTATTAAGGCACTTGAGATGTGGTTTTCATTTAGATCTTGTAAGTATCAGAGTTTAACTGTGATTCTTATCCAAAGTATTTATTCTTCTTAGAATCATAACTCCGGCAAAATAACATTAAAAATAAGAGTATGTGATGACTAAAGTGTGTTGAGAGGGAGAAAAGAGGAAATTGGAAAATTCTGCAATCCTTCTAATCTGAACTATTAGAGGAAATTTGTACAGAAAAAAAAGGAGTCTGCTATAATTAATATTTGAAAACCTTCACTCCTATCCCTGTAACAACTTAGTTCACTTTTTTCCCTTATACCATTTCTACTTCCTTAGATTGTTTCAAGAATTCAGAATCCAGGGAGAGAAGATGTAATGGCAAGAATTTCCATGAGAGAATCAAAAACAATGATGATTTAAGTGTGTTAAATTGTTTAATACAGGGTTTGAAAGCTCAATAAATATTAGTATAAAATTCTTAAAGGCCCTTTAAAATAATTTAGTTTAATTACAAAGCAAATGGGGACTGGGTATTAAGAAATTATGTTATATACCTAGAATCCTACATATGATGTATTTTGAACCCATTTTTTAAAAATTAAACTTTAAGTTATATAAATGATTGATATTTAATCTGTAATAATATAGTTATGTATATCAAGTATATAGATTAATATCTTTGCATTCCACATCAAAAGTTATTTACCTAATTGTGTTAAATGTTTTAAATATACTGCCACAATGAATTTTAATAAAGAAATTTTTAAAGGTGCATAACATAATGATTTAGGTATATTTATAAACATTCTCACTTTAATATAACAAAAGCTAATAATAAGTACAACCATCATTTTTAGAAACTATATGTGCCTTTCTCCATTTGTGCTGAGATATATTTAGGCCCAAGGAAACATCAATAATTTATATTTTTCATCACTTAAATTAAAATTATCCATATTAAATACCAAAAGAAACCCAAACTCACTAGTTAAAAGATTTCTGTCAAGTTTGTTTACTTGTTTTTAAAAAATGGGGCTGTCATAATAATAATAATAATAATAATAATAATAAATTGTGAAACACTGACTATGCTAAAAAAAAAAAAAGAGGCCTGTCAAACTCAATTATGTAAACTTTTCATAAAACTCTTATTAAATCTCTTTAAACACATGAGATATAACTTAGAGATTACATCTATAGCACTTTGTTAATAGCTTTTAAAAATAAGTTGGGAAAGGATTATAAGAGCTTCACCATAGTAATTAAATATAACTTGAGTAAATCTAATTTAATAACAACAAATATATGCAGAAATAATGAAAATGTATGCAAAAAGGTATCACTAATCACAAATACAATATGTCAGAAAACTCATTTCCTGATTTAAACAAACTAAATTTACTTTCAATTCTCAGCCTTTTGAATAGCCTTTAAAGCTTTAAAAGCAATAATTATAAAAACCTGTCACTGTTCGTTATTTAACTCATGAAATTTTCTGAGTCTATAATGTCAAACGCTGCCCCGGTGTGGCTTTTACCATCTTACATTCCCACTAGCAATGAATGAGAATTTCTGAGGCTCCACATCCTCACCAGCATTGGGTACTGTCAGGGTTTTCAATTTGGGCCAAACTAATAAGTATTTAGCGGTATCTAATGTTTGTTTTAATTTGCATTTCTGTGATGACATATAATGGGAAGCACCTGTTCATAGTCTTATTTGCCATCTGTATTCTCTTCTTTAGTGAGATGCCTGTTAAGGTCTACTGCCCATCTTTTAGTTGGGTTGTTTTCCTATTGTTGACTTTTAAAACTTCTTTGTATATTTTGGATAATAGTTCTTTATCAGATGTGTCCTTTGCAATATTTTCTTGTAGTCTGTGACTTGTCTTCCCATTCTTTTGTCATTCTTTCACAAAACAGAAGGTAGCTAGATTTTTTAATTAGGCCTTGAAAAAGAAGTATTTTAAAGCAGAATTGGAGAAAAATATACCTTCTGGCTGAGAGATTAGCAAAAGGAAAGAAAATAGAATGAAAGATATCACCTGTTTGGCATGTGTTGGTATGAACTTAGGCTAGTGATATAGAGCAGATAATAAAACTATTAAAAATATGTTCCCATTGTGATGATTTTTGAGTATCATGATGAAAATATACACATTTATGCAGTGAGATTTTTTTAAATATATTTTATTGATTTTTCACAGAGAGGAAAGGAGAGGTTTAGAGAGTTAGAAACATCGATGAGAGAGAAACATCGATCAGCTGCCTCCTGCACACCCCAAACTGCCCTCAACCAAGGTACATGCCCATGACCGGAATCGAACCTGGGACCCTTGAGTGCGCAGGCCGATGCTCTATCCACTGAGCCAAACCGGTTACGGCGAGATGCAAACTCTTTATTCCCAACTTTCAAAGGTCAAAGATGCTTGGTATTTTTTTTCTTATAGTCCTGCCAGAAATGACATTTTCCTATATGAGCAAAGGGAGAGTACATGTTTAGAAGTGTCTCTGTATAACACTGGTTTTATATATCAAGTTTTCTCAGTGGGGACTGCTGTTAGAATCACAAGTCTGAAAAGGCACAATTTTTCAATATTAGGATTAACCTTGTACTAATACTAAGCTGGAACAACAACAAAAATGTTTTCCAGTAAAGATACACCCTTTTTATTTCATCACTCTTTGCTAGAGCTCCTTTCTTATACCTAGTGACTCCAAGACGGGACCATATCCTTCCATTTGGGGATAAGGCTGTTGCTAATATCTTTATTCAGTACTTTAATCTTTACAAAACATCTTATAAGACTAAAATATAAGATTTCTTCTTTGATTTTTTTTCATCCACATGCAAGCCAATGTGATCGCTCTAGAGAATCCAACTTTGTTCAGAGTTGTTTCCTCGCTGTATTCGAAAACCTTGAGTGACTCACATCTCCCACAGAATAAACTCAAGCATGTGAGAGTTTGACCATCAGTGTACAAACTGCTTTCCCATTTTTATCTCTGACCACAGAACCCTAACCTTTGGGCACACCGAATTATGCTCCATTTTCCAAATGTGCTTTCCACTTTGCTCTTTTTGAGATTTTGTTTGTGTCATTCTTTCTATGAGGGATGAAATCCCTCATTCCTCTTCCCCTTAATATTCTACCTTGACCTTGCTTGGAATGCTACCATGGATCCTGAAGTATGTGGTGATGTTTGAGAATTTGGGAAACACATCATTTGGAGAAATTCTGAGCTTTTGACTTCTTGTATTTCAGGTTGGCAACCAGGGTGCATTTTCCAGCTTGCCAACAAGATAGTTCAGCCTCATTTTAAAAGTGACACATTTTCATCTGAAAGAAGGGCTCAATAGAAATAAAATCTAATGGGAAAATATTGCTTTATTTCAAGCATCATCATCTCATCTCTCATTTGTTGCCAATTAGCAGGTAAAATCACAAATCTGCTGAAACATTTGACTTTTGCTTCTGGAAAATCCAACACTGTGAGTAGTTTCAGCAAGTATTTACAATTCCTTTTGGAACTTGAAGACAATTCTTGTTTAATCTTGCCATTCATCATCAGCTCTATATTTATGAGCAGTATTCTCACTTCAAGTATCATTTTCTTTTCATGTTAGTTTGAACAAATTGAACTTCACAAATAAAGTCCAAATTAAGAATGAGCCATCTAATAAACAGTGAATAGAATAATAGACTCCTGGATGCCCTTAAGTCACCAACTAGAGTATTGGAAACAAGAAGCATTTCCTGCATATTTACCTTTGATATTGAAGGCAACAAATATTGTCTGGTCTTACTCAGTGTTTATAAGACACTAATTGACTTAACAATAGAAGGAAAAATAGTGAGATTTTAAGTTGTAAAACATATAACAGCGCCATAGTTCAAAAGTTCTTATCAATCAGATTACTAGGCTGCTTTTTAATTTTCAACACCTACAATCATTTATCAGTACCAGTTGATATCTCACACTGTTCTAAGTGCAATACTAATGCTACATAAATTATTTTATGACATGTAATAATGCCACAGTACAGAGAGAAGTCAAGTTAGGTGACTCTCATTTATTCTTGGTTAGCTTGAGCCTTGGTTTAGCAATAATAAATTATTGTTTTAAATTATGTTGACCTATGAATGTTCTATCAACCATCCATTGTGTAGAATAATCAATCAGATATTTAAGGCTATAAAGTCAAAATAGGTTTTTAAATGATGTACAGAGTGAGCTAGCTTTGTAATAAAACAAAACGCATTATAAGCACATAAACGTTCTGTTTATATAGTACATTTGCAAGTGTAATTTTCTCAGGGTCAAAGCAGTTTATTATGTTTTATGAGTCTTCAGAAATCATTAATAGTGTATGTTGATATGCAAAAGCTTGGCAGTATTCTAGCACTGCATGTGTTTAAATAGGATTGCTATTTAGCCCCATAATAAAAATAATGAAGTGGCTGGTAATTTATATTTCTCTTTTTGCTTAAAATATTTCACATGTTACAAAGTCTATTAACCAGTATCACATATTTGTTTCAATGCAACATAGCAATTACTTGTAATACAATGATAGAATTTCAGCGGTGTCAATCTTTTGTCTTTATTTAATGCAATATGTGTCTTCATAGAGCATTTTTGAACTGTGTACTCTGTAATAGGTTTGTCAGCAGGAGTGGTATACAAAATATTTACTAAGTGGTAAGGCAAGAGTACTAACTAGTTGCTTAACTAGTTCCCAGGAAGCCACATAAGAAGTCACTGACATAAAAAGTCAATGTGGTTGACTAGGTGTGTTCTGGTTGCACAGCATCCCTGTTCTGAGGGAGATGCTGTACTTTGTGATTTGGGTGCCTAGAAGCAAAATGATAATAGAATAAGTTCCTTAATGTCTCTCAGAGAATTCAAAGTTCTAATTTTTTGGAACCAAAGTATTAATACAATTGCAAGAGACATTCCTGAGGAAACAAATATTAAAAAAATCATTTCGTATATTGGTTATATAAAAATAATGTTATAAATTACCAATAAGTTTTATGTGATCATTTAGCTGCATCTAGTTACTTGAGTAGGCTTGGAAGGTGTTGTTGAGTACTTTGTCACCGCATGTTGGAATCACTTAGGAGAATTATTAGAAACCATGGACACCTTACCTGCATTGTCCCCCACATATTCTGATTTCATTTAAAGTGCAGCATGAATACTGGAATTCTTAAATCTCCCCCGTTGATACTAATGTGCATTAAATATTATATTTATATCAATATATTTTGCTACTTTATAGTAATTACATATTAAAATGTGAAAGACTAAAAAATAACTATTTAGAGATATCTAAAAAGAACAAAGAATATATGTCTAGAATGGAGTATTCTGGGTTTACTGAACTCAAGTATTGCACCAAAAATGGTGTACAAAATACCACTTTTTCATAAAACTATTTTTCCACAAATATAGCATATTTGGTGTTTTTTTCTTACTTTTTTTTTAACACATTTGTGATGCAAGTTATTTAGAAAATTGGAAATATTAGGAGCTGTCAATGTCAAAAACAGACATACAGCCTAATTTTTATTGCCAATTCATCTGGATTATTATTTTCACTTGCTTGATTTGAAATTTCAAGGATAGACTCGGGTTAGCTAATGCCAATGGATGTTCCTTTTCAAAAAATGTTTTGGCTTATTGTTTTAACAACTCTCATACTATTCAGTAATGGGTAAAACAGATTTTTTTTCAATTGTTCTCTCTGTTGGCAATTTTAATAGGTAGGTAGCATAAAGTCTTTATATTTTTGGAATTCCTTTGAAAGGTTACTTGTATTTTCAGAGATTTTCCTTTATTTCATTTTGATTTTTAAAGGAAAACTTATATCGGGAGTGCAAAGAATATAATGATTTGGATGAACTGTAAATTCTTTGTGAAAGGAGATCTCTATTATGACATTAAAACTAAATCTTTCCAGTCAATAGCAGGGGGGATGAAATTGAGAAACTATAATCATTAGATAATCATCAGATTGCCTAAAAAATTGTTTGGGTAATGAGGGACTTCAGTATCACTTGACAGTCGTCCTGGCTGAGAATACACAGCAATAAAATACAGGTATGTCATCAATATCACAAACTGTTAGGAGAGCCTGAATCTTTAATACCATCAATACATTTAAAATAACCTAATATTTGGTAAGAATCTAAATGCTGCCCCCCATGTCTTTGAAACTTTAATGATTTATTTTTGGTGATTGCTTTTGTTACATTTCCATCATTCATAGGGTGTAACATTTTGTTCTGCTGAAAAGAATGTGACCTCAGTGATGGTTGAATAAAAGTGAATTTAATATATAGAATATTTTTTTAAAGAACACTTTCACCTATAGAAAATACTGTTGAGAAACATAAATTAGAAAATGAGACATCACAAGGGTCAAAAAATGCATACATGTTGACCTCTAAATCTCACCTATTCTGTTCATAGGCAGTTTATTTATTCTCTTTTTATTTTTTTAATATTGCATGCAGTAAACAATATTTCAAGAAAAATGATCTTAAATATAATAATGTTACATGCAATAAACATTAATATCTCAAGAAAAATGGTTTTAAATATGATATTACATGCAATAAACACCAATTGTTCAAGAAAAATGATCTTATATATAATAATGTTACATGCAATAAACATTAATCTTTTATGAATAAAAGGATTTTAAGTATAATAATATTACCAAAACTATACTTACATAGTATGATAGCATAAAAGTTGTAGGAAATATTAGAAGTCTGCAAATAACAGGATTGCTTCTATTATATTCTAAAATATTTTTCCTCCTCTGGCTCTATTTTTGTTCATCAGTTTATGTTGTTCATTATATTCTACAAATGAGTGAGATCATATGATATTTATCTTTCTCCAACTGGCTTATTTCGCTTAGCATGATGCTCAGCTTATTTATTCTTGATCACCACATATTCCCTTTTATTTGGCCATGTGTTTAACAAAATTAGCTGTCTCTTTTCTGAGCTATTACAAAGGTGCTAATGGATGAGAGGATTTTAAAAGTAAGTATCAGACACACATGTTGTAGTAAAAAAAAAAAGGCTGTTAATTGCAAAAATGTGAGAAAAATTATACAAAGCAGATTTTAGAATTTAATGGGGAAATGTACTAAAAGTTTAATGGCCCTTTGGACATATTTCTATTGCAGTACAAGCAATAAAAACATGTATTTAATGATGGCATTGATACTTAAAAATGTGCAAATATTTCTATAATCCATTTATCATGGGTAGAATACAATAAAGTTTTTAAATATTCCTATCAAAACAGAAAAAGCAAGTTCATTTATTATAACATTCACTTAGACAAACACCTCATTCTATGGCAAAGTCCAAATAATGCCTTATTTTACATTTCATGCTCTTTTAAATATGCTATGATTCATATGTATTTCCTCTCATTCTTTGAACATCACTGAAAGAGAGGTAAAGAAATTATATCTATTGTATAGGTAGAATACAAAAGTTTACAAACAGCAAATCTGGATAATAATTGTGAAAAAATTCTAGCCGAAACCGGTTTGGCTCAGTGGGTAGAGCGTCGGCCTGGGGACTGAAAGGTCCCAGGTTCGATTCCAGTCAAGGGCATGTATCTGGGGTGCGGCACATCCCCAGTGGGAGATGTGCAGGAGGCAGCTGATCAATGTTTCTCTCTCATTGATGCTTCTGACTCTCTGTTTCTCTCCCTTCCTCTCTGTAAAAAATCAATAAAATGTATTTAAAAGAAAAAATTCTAAATGTTTTATCTTCATCCCATAAAAAAAGTTTAACCTATTTATTACACACTCATAGTTCAAAATATTCCCTCAAAAATACACTGGCACATTTAATTTTATTCTGTTAATTATTTTTTACTTAATGTTTGTTACAGATGCACAATTACAGACCACTGAAGTTTGCAAGTCAGTTGAGTGCAGCAATTCTTTCAGAGAATGAGCTGTGTTTGAGCTGTCATGCTGGGTAGGACATCGTTAAACCTCCTGGTAAGAGCAGAGGAAAAGAATGGAGTGGTGAATAGAGGTATACAATATACCCATGTGGACAGACATAGCCTGTTTTGAATGCTCTGGACTTCGTTCAATACCTTTCAAAGTCTTATTTCACCATGAAATGGTATTCTCAGCACAGGTTTGTCAAATGTCAAGAAAGGTGGGCCAATGGCATGAAGTTTGGAAGAACAAGTAAAACATTTAGAAGTAAGTCTGCTTGAAAGATATTTTGATTGAATTTACTGATATATCTATAAAACAGTGTTTCTCTCTGCCCCCATGGCACATTTTTTTATTGAATCTACTTGTAAAAATAAAAATGTTTTTACCTGCTTATCTGCATAGTAAATATGAGCAAATTGAGCTCCAGAAATGGCTTCATAAATACTTTATAACAGTAGAGTTGGTTTAAATCTTCTTTTATTTTTACATGACCATTGCCAAATTGTGAAAGCTAATGCTGAAAATATTCTCATTAGATTAAAAGTTACCAAGACCCATTAAAGAATTATTCCTTTTAAAATGTGTTCGTTTTTTCTCCTTCTCAATCCTTCTGGAATGGTGTAAAATACAAACTAAAGCTCAAAAAGTTGTTTATGTGGATGGATTAATTTGATTACACAGTAATTTCCTGATGTGATAGCTTTTTGTGGTCATTACATAAATACTATTTGAGAATGATGAGTGAGGACTTGTAAGATTACTTTCTTTTTTTTTTTTGACACTGCCCAAAGTTGAAACAAAACATTGGGCCATTTGCTTTCAATTCCGTAAAAATATTGGAATCCCCCCCCCCCCCCCGCCCCAGTTATCACAAATGGATAAAGTGGAGTAGAGATAAAAGTCATTTTCTAAATAAAAATACAATCCAGGAACCCACTTTAGAAACTCCAGGACTGACTAAGGACTAGTCAATCTTTGCAAAATTTTAAGTGATTCAGATACAGTCAGAATTGAGGACTGATTTAGAAGTAGGTTGTTCAGGTTTAGAACTGAGAAGAACATACTTAATGAGGGTTGAATGGGTTTTTAATTCATTCATGTTTGCTTTACTAACAATGTACCTGAAATATGTACTATCAAGGGAGATTTGGTTCTACTAATGACAGGGAGAACAAGTATAATTTTCCCAGAAAGGCACTGACTGATTCCTTTACTACTTCTTCCCTATTCATATTCATGTCTACCTCTAAGCATTTAGGTCTAAATTTTTATTATAATTTGTCAGTCTAATAAATAATGCAATAATTTTTCTGAAGAAAATATATTAAAATATTCCCTAGTAACCTGTCATGAAATGTTCCATGCTCTGGGATGCCCCATTTACATTATTAAAGCAATATATCAAAAATCAGCAATAACAATAACAAAAATATAGCTCAGAATTATTAAAGCTTTGCTATAGAACTTAAAGGTTTCCTATGTAAAGTTAGTTTTCCACTTATTTTCAGTGAAATTGCAAGAATTCAGAGTCAGTATGGTTGGTCAATTATAGCAAACATATTCAAGATGCTAATTATGTTTATATCTATAATAATGCTTCTTATTGGTTAGAAATACTCAGGAGAAATAAACACATCATACAGGAAAACAATATCTTCCTTTAGTGTTAAAAAATATATGCAATTTAGAAATTAGTAGTACTTCTAATATGTAGACATCATTTTATTAGTAGACCAAATTTGGAGTATAGGAAAAAGGTTAAAACAATATCTCCTCATTTTTTGTGAGATAACTCCAAGTATAGTCCAATAGTATAATATCATATATCTTCCTAATATATTTTCATAATTTTTAGGTAAATAAAATATACTAAATTCACAGTGAGGTAATGATAATATGAAAACTTTTTTTCCTTGTTTTTACCGAAGTTTCACTTCTCAGAATATGCAGGTTATGGTTGTATACTTTCCATTCATCTAATTTTTCTCAAGACAGGGCTTCATAACAATTTTATTTTGCTGTAAATAAAGCTACCATTTCTGTGTTTTGGTTACTAAAAGTATGTGTAGACAGCTGTTGTCTAGCTCTAAGCAAGTAAACACTTAAAAAGTACTGAGGAAACATAAATACAAGATTACTGTTCCAAGTTATAAGTATTCCTAGTCTGTTTAGACAAGAAAATCTTAAACGTGTGTTTAGTAAGTTCTATTCAGGCTTCATTCATTATTTGAACTTCTAGCAACACTTAATTATTGATACAAACATGCAAAAACAATTAACGCTATGGAATTTAAGAGCACACATAATCCTTAACTATTTTTATCATTTATGAATAGTGGTTACAGATTTTTAATTGGGTATAAGGGCTAGTAAAACCCAGAAATATACTGGTTTCTTACAATATAAGCTTAGATTAAGTTAATTTAAATGGCGCTTTAAGGATCACAAATAATTGACCTCTAACATAAAACAAATGAGTCATTTTCATTTGTTGATAATATTTTAATAATAAAAACAAAATTTTTGCTTGGCTGGTGTGGCTCAGTGGTTGAGTGTGAACCTATGAACCAGGAGGTCATGGTTTGATTGCTGGTCAAGGCACATGCCAGGGTTGCATGGGGCATGCAGAAGGCAGCCAATCAATGAGTCTCTCTCATCATTGATGTGTCTCTCTCTGTCCCTCTCCTTTCCTCCCTGAAATAAAAAATATATATTTAGAAATATATTTAAATTCTTCCACTGGGGAAGTAATTTTTCTTCTACACTTTTAAGAACACACATAATCCTTATCTCTTTTTATCATTTAAAAAGAAGGTTCCCTCACCCCTCTCCCCTGGAATAAAAGATTACCAGAAGACAAACCAACAGAAGTTTAATAACATGTATAACTCCTGTGTACATGGGAGGTGCCCAGAAAAAGCTGAGTAACTCCCAAAATGATCCAAGCCATCACCGTAAATACCATCTCCAGCTAAACACATAAGAAGATATTGGAGGATGGGGAGATGGTTATGAAAAATTTTCAAACAAAGCACAGTAAAGGAGGGTAAGGCTGTTAGGCAGATTTAAGTCGTGCCTTCTCTATTGATAGGAGTTTCTAGAGATTAAGTCATCCTTCTCCTACTGGTACTGGAAGGGAGACACCCTTTCAAATGGAGATTTTCCTCATAAAGGTAAATGTCTCTTACAAAAGGGTAACTTCTACTCAGTTTTCAGATATTTTCCTGTGTTTGTTATTTCCTAAAAATTATCAGCCTAAAATAATATTTATGCCCAAGAGGAACTGAGGAATGAAGTGAAGAAATAAAATGGTGTTAGTATATTCAAGCCGCTAAGTTACTACGGTAAAAGCAAGTAGGTTGAAGAATGAAGAGATGACTCTATTCTTGTTTTACTAGCCTGGGACCTTAAACTTTTAAACTTTCCAGTCCTGAACTAATGCTGAAATATACACCAAACCTCCAGATAACTCCCTAAAGGACTAAGGAAAGAATGTTTACAGATTCAGATCACCTGACATCCATCCAGACCACCAGTCATCGAGGATTACCATCTTGGACCAATCCAGAGGGTAAGCCTGTAGGATGATTCTTCTCAAGAATGTACTTCTTATTATAAGAACCCTCAGCTTTTCCTTCTTTTTTTGGAACATCCCCGGTATTGGCTACTTGTGTTTCAGGTTTGCAAACCCTAAGTTCCTTGAATAAATCCTTATCTTTCTTTCTACCAAAGCCTGCAGGCTCTTTTTGAGTTCATTCCCATTTGGGGGTGACAAATTTCCACAACTTAGAATATCTACAGCTGACATTTTTCATATTTATTTATTATTATTTTTATTTAAATAGAATAAAGCTTTAGAGATTTAGCTAGTCTTCTGTAATGAATCCCCTCAGCACTATTCTTCTTTGAACTCCCCAGAAACAACCACCTTTTGACTTTCATAAGAATCCTTGTAATCCATTTACTATATTATTATTATCTAATGCATTCTTAAATAATGCATAGTTATGTGTTGTATGGATCATCCGCCATTTTTTCATTTTCATTTTACATTACTTTTAACATCTCCCATGCTGATCTATTGGGAACCGGCATCAACATTTTAAGCATTTCATTATTAATGGATACTTATGTTGATTCAAGTTTTCCAAGATTATGATTATTTCTGTATTACAAACACTTTCTTAGGTGCCCTTGTTTCCTATGGAGTGTCTTTTCAGACATAAAATTGTTGTATACCTGGGTATGCACATTTGCAAGTCTGCTAGATATTGTCACACTGCTTTTCAAAGTAGCTTTGCCAGTTACAACTCCACAAACCTGGTCATATTCTCATTTTTGACAATATTATTGGGAAAATAGCACCTGGTTTTATTTATTTTGCATCTTGATTACATGAAATTATTATGTTTAATAAATAATATACTTTTATTTATGGATTTATGTTGTAATTATATGGTTACATAACTAGCATGTGTATAGACACATGAAAACATATACATGAAACTTACAGACATGTAAGATTAATAACTAATCTGATAATTTCCTTACTCTGAGATGGCCACTTTTAAAAATATTTTTCCATTTTTTTTCAATTATATGCTAATTATAGACACTACAATAAAATTATGTGTAGAATACATAATACAGAAATAAAAGCAGGAGGGTAAGTGAAATCAAGAGAAGATTATGGGATGGAAGAAATAAGTGCCCACTTGGTGGGATAGGTCAATGAAGAGAGAAGAACGGGTAATGTAGAGGAGAACTGCTGGAGATAGTCCCTTGACTACGTAATAGGAGATGGGTTGAAGTTTCCAAGTGAAGGACATGAGCAGGAGCAGTTTATCTACAGTTTTGGGAAGGAAGGCAAATTTTAGGGTACAGAATAAGTTAGTAGGGTACATGTGATGGTGCAAGTTGTTGAAAGTCCTTTCCTGATGGTTTCTGTTTGCTTAATGGTTTAGGAAGCACGATCATTAGGAGATATTGAGTGGGGGAGGAGATGCAGGAATTTAATGAGAAATATTGTAATATTGAAAAAGTAGGAGAATAAACAAAATTGGAAAACAGTGATTCATAGGCAGCTCTATTAGCTCATTTAAGGTTTGTCATCATGAATTGAAAGCCAGCATGGCTTGTGTCTTTTTCTTTAATCATCTTAACTTTGCAGTGGGGAACAGGTGGAAAGGTAAAGTTGGTCATGCAATTACTCATCAATTATATGAAACAGAAAAAGGTTAAGGAAGGTGAGGAATTACCATGAAATGATTATAATAATTGATTACGGATGCCAAGTAAGGAGGAGGAGGGAAGGTCTATTAGTCTGCTCAGGCCACCATTACAAAGTATCACAGACTTAGATCATTTAAACAACTGAAATGTATTTTCTTACAAGTCTGGAGGCTGGAAGTCAGAGGTTTGATTTCTGTTGGGGCCTCTCTGATTTGTTCTACACTAATAAAAAAAGATAACTCAGAGATGAAGCAGTAAGGCTACCAGGGTAGAAGGTCTGAACCCATCCTGGCATATATAAGTTCTCTTTTTAATTTTTTTTTTATTGATTAAGTTATTACATATGTGTCCTTATTCCCACATTACTTCCCACCCCACCCCACTCACGCCCTCACCCACCTGTTGTCTGTGTCCATTGGTTAGGCCTTTATGCTTGCATATAAGTCCTATGGTTGATCTCTCCCCCTTATCCCCACTCTCCCCTACCTTCCCTCTGAGGTTTGACGGTCTGATTGATGCTTCTCTGTCTCTGGATCTGTTTCTGTTCATCAGTTTATGTTGTTCATTATATTCCACAAATGAGTGAGATCATGTGATATTTATCTTTCTCTGACTGGCTTATTTCACTTAGCATAATGCTCTCCAGGTCCATCCATGCTGTTGCAAATGGTAAGAGCTCCTTCTTTTTTACCACAACGTAGTATTCCATCGTGTAGATGTACCACAGTTTTCTAATCCACTCATCTGCTGATGGGCACTTAGGCTGTTTCCAGATCTTAGCTATGGTAAATTGTGCTGCTATGAACATAGGGCTGCATATATCCTTTCTGATTGGTGTTTCTAGTTTCTTGGGGTATATTCATAGAAGTGGGATTACTGGGTCAAATGGGAGTTCCATTTTTAGTTTTTTGAGGAAACTCCATACTGTTCTCCACAGTGGCTGCACCAGTCTGCATTCCCACCAGCAGTGCACAAGGGTTCCTTTTTCTCCACATCCTCGCCAGTCTCTTAAATAAGTGCTTTTCATGCCATTGGTTCTGAATTGCCCCATTTAGGCCCTATAGAAAAATATTTCAAAAAAAGAAAAGAAAAAGAAAAATAGTTCAAATAATCTTTGGATATGAAATGGTGGCTTCACTTTATTGTTTATCAATTCAATGATGGGAACATTATTGATACTTATGTAGCCCAAAGAAAGGAATTCTATTCATAGCCCCCAAAATATGAGAAGTGTTGGGATAGATATGTAGACTTTGTAGCCTAAACAATTTTGTACTTCCTCCGTGACATTTATGCCAGCTGGTCTGGCATTTTCCAGCATACACCTGTCATCCTCAGGTAGTACTCCCTTTACTCCAAAAGGTGTTCCATTTAAATTATAAATTACATCCTACCAGTTACCAATATCTGGCATACAGGCCAATTTTTAACACTAATATTTCCTCCAACATTTATCATTTGAAAATAGATAAAAACACAAAGTACTTGTTTAATTTATATGTAAAAGTTAAAAAAAAATTAGCACATAAATATGTAACATCTACTTATGCTCGTTCTATAAGCACAGTTATACATGCCACTTTATAAAACTAACAGCAAGCATTCTCAGCCATGTGGCTCAGTGATTGTCAAACCATGAACCAGAAGGTTTGGGTTCGATTCCCAATTAGGGCACATGCCCGGGTTGCAGGCTCTATACCCAGCAGGAGGCATGCAGGAGGCAGCCTATTGATGATGTTTCTATCTCTCTAACTCGTTCCTTCTCTCTAAAAAAAAAATCAATAAAAACATGTTTTTAAAAAATAAAATAAAAAACTAACAGCAAGGAAATGAATGTTTAGACCAGTGATGGCGAACCTTTTGAGCTTGGCGTGTCAGCATTTTGAAAAACCCTAACTTAACACTGGTGCCATGTCACATATAGAAATTTTTTGATATTTGCAACCATAGTAAAACAAAGACTTATATTTTTGATATTTATTTTATATATTTAAATGCCATTTAACAAAGAAAAATCAACCAAAAAAATGAGTTCGTGTGTCACCTCTGACACGCGTGTCATAGGTTCGCCATCACTGGTTTAGACTATTAAGTATAAGAAATATATTGCTTTTATAATAAAAATTATTATGGCTGTGTTTTATTTTTATATAAAACAAATATTAAGCCCATTTAAATGGAGGGAAAAAGTCTTGATTGTGTGGAAGAAGAAAAAAATCTTTCCTCTACCCTTCAATGTTCCTTTTAGTTGGTCTAGTAATTAAATTGACATGAGAGATATTAACAAGAGAAAACAACCAAATTTAATTGCATACATATGCAAGGGAGTCCCACATACATGAGAGAGTCAGAGAAACTGCATCCATGAGAAATTTAAAAACATAAAGTAAAAATGAGGTATATATATGACATTCTGAGCAAAAGATGAGGTAAGGCACTTGGTGCTTCAAAAGGAGGAAAGTCATTGCAGGATGATAGGAACAGATGTTCAATAATTAGCAGTTTTCCTTGAAATATAACTGGGTAAATAAATTATTTCTGGTGATAACTCTTATTATAGGCAAGGCCCTTCATTTACATTCTTTAAGGGAGAGGTAACGGTTTATTGTGAGCTGCAGGGTCTCTGTTGCCTTTAGCTCAAAATAATGTTCATACCACAGAGGCAAAGGGAATAATGCATAAATACCTTCATTCTTAAACATGACAAATAAATATGATTCCCTTTGCTTGGCTCAGTTTTCCCCCAAATCCATTCAAATACATGAATCACAGATGTTCCCACGGCAAGTCCTTAGAGATGTGAATGCAGGGTAAAAACAAGTATTTAAAAATAACTCGAGTAACAGACCCAAAAAAATTAAATGTGAAAACTCTTATAACAGTTTTAAGATTAGCAACAACCCTTGGGGAAGTGGAGTGAGCATGTCATTGAAATCGTACACCCAAGGGTGTAGGAGTGTGGAAGGTCACAATATATCATTTTTGAATGTGGAAGAAGATAATCTGTGAGGACCTCACTTGGCAGATGACAAATGTCCTCTAGGCTTTTCTAGATTAAAGCCTGCCAAACATGAAATTTCTGCAATAAGCTGTCAACTAATCTGTAGCACTATTGTATTGCTACAGATTTCAGGAGAGATAGCCAAAAGAATCAAGCTAAAACACATGCAAAAAGATTAAAACCAGTTTTGAATGTTTGGGAGCAAAGGAGGACAGGGATCTACAAATAGAACTTAAAATATGTTGAGGAAAAAGACAAAAAACTTTTATTGGACACAATAATTACTTGACTCCAAGTGACATAACAAAATTCAGCTCTATTTACTATTTCTAATTCATGAAAATTAAAAACTATTAGAGCTGAAATGGATCCTGGTTAAGTCAATAGGGAGGCAAAGTTTGGAGCTTGCGCTCTAAGTTAGATACTCCTAAACTTGAATCCTCGCTCTGCATGTACTCAGTGATTGATCATGATAAATTTATTTACCTTTCTTCATGCTAATAAACATATTTGTAAAAGGAGGGTGATACCATCTACATATTTTATGATGTTATAAATTAAGTAATGTAGTTTAAAATTTAAACTCTAAATAAAAAAGTTTATTACTTGATTGTCCACGTGCTTAATTGAAAATGTAGAAATTAAGTACTGTGATGCTTGTCAAATAATAGTTTTCGAATTCTGTCTTTCCTTTTAAATTTATTAGCTGGCTTTTTATTATTTAAAAAAGGCTTTTGTTATCCCTATTTATATTGGTAAATATTTTTATTTTATTCAATTCAATCAGGTGTGTGTGTGTGGGGGGGGGGGTACCATTCACACTTCCATCCTCCATTCCCAGACCCAAGTATACTAACTCTGCGGGACACAGAACCATATAACAATCTCTTGTTTAAAACATTCTGCATCCTGAAACTGAACCTTTTCTTTTCAAGGGTTGTCATCAAGTGGCAATGTAACTGATTCGTTAATAAGCTATTCCTCCTTTCAGTTACTCCAACTTCTGGATGATGAGGTCTGTGGTAAAACAAGTTAGTTTCATAGGTATGGAACCACTGCTGAGCTTTCTTTGCTGTGAAACGTGTTCCCTGATCAGAAGTAGTGCTGTGGGGACTTCACAAGAGCAAGGTGTCCTGTGAGTCTGTGGATGGCAGTGTTTACAGAAATATTACAGGCAAGGAAGATATATCTGTATCCCTCATGGTGGGAAGAAATCCAATATAATTAACTAGGTAGATAGCTAGTTATACTGAGAAATGGTGTCATAACTGGGGCTCAGTATTGGTCTCTGTTAATAACAGGCTGGGCACTGGTCAGCAGCATTATCCAGGTCAGGCTTGGTATGGATGGTTGTTGAACCCATGCAGAGCCTCCACTCTAATCTCTAGGGTTACATTCCACGCCTCTCCCCCCATTGTCTACCTTTTTAAAATAAGTTCTTTAACCAAGACCTGGAAAGAATGTGGCACATCCAAGAAGTCTGTAATTTTGTTAACCTGATAATTAAGATTCACAGAGACACCAATATATTGATAATCTGTACCCATTCTGAAAAGCCCATCCACATACCTTTTACTCAGACTTTCTTGTCACCAGCCTTTTAATCCTGTTCCTTCCAAATCACCACCCATCCAGTCAAGCCATTAACAACTGGCCAGAGATCTCTGTATATCCATACTTCTGGCCATCTAACACCAGACAAAGTGAACTACCAAATATCTTGCCTAAGTTATTCCCACTGGTAGGATTTCTTCACCACTGCTCTTTAGGGTCACTCTTGAGTGAGCTGTAATGTCATAGTTATTCCTTTTTAAGTTATAATAGCATATTGTAAAGACTCAATTGTTCACCAGTTATACGTGTTTATAGCCTCAGTCAGCTGGTTGTAAGGAACACTGCAAGAGACCGTAGATACGGAGTAACGGAGAGGAGATGATATAAGATTAATCAGGGTCAAAGGAACCTGAGTCTCCTACTATTACAACTAACTAATATATTTTGAACCTGCCTGAGTCTATATATACCATTTCCAATGGATGACAGATTGCTGCTGTATACACCCAAACAATAGGTGCATGGGGCAGACAGTACTCATTTAGTAATGGCACTTCAGAGTCCATGGTGACCTGAGTCTTTTCCAAGGCCCAGTAGTAAGCCAGAAACTCTTTTCCAAAATTAGGTTAGTAGTTATCTTCAGGGAAATAAATTGAATTGCTTCACAGATTCTTCTTTTGGTGATGACAGAAATTTCAATCACCTCCCCATTTGCTATGAATATTTTGAGTATCCTTAGATCTCCTTATGTAAAATATTAAAGGGTCTTCTTTAAGAAGAATAAAAAGATAAAAATGTGGAATAGAAAATGGTAATAAATACATATCTGTCAACAATTGAATCTAAAAATTAAAATAAATGACCAAGCAGAACAGAAACAGACTCATAGATACAAACATTTTGATGGTTGCCAGATGGGAGGGGGTTGGGGGATGTGTGAAAAAGATGAAGAGAATTCAAAGTTACAAATTAATAGTTATAGTGTATTCATAGGGAATATAGTCAATAATATTTTAATAACTGTATAGTGTCAGATGGGTATGGGATTTTTTGGTGATGATCACTTAAATTTTATAATGTCTAATCACTGAAACCTAAAACTAATATAATCTTGTATGTAAAAAATGATTTTAAAAAAGGTTCAAGTTTAGAGAAATTTTTACTGAAACCTTAACTTTCTGGAAAGCCATCTCAATAGAAACTGGTAGTCTTAAAGATAACTCTGTTAACTCATTAAAGTAACACTGTTTAAAGTGGTATATGTTGCCTCCAAAATCTAGGAAAGCAAATATGCCTCTTTTTTTCAAGATATATTGTGTGAAGTGCACCAACTTGCTTTTCACTTTGAAGGGATATATCAAAATATTCTAGACACTTACCAAAACCCCCAACATATAAATGTTATTGAATTGGAGGGCCCCTAAACTTTTGTGGAATTTATCTCCCACTGTTTAATTTGGTATGTCTTATTAAGGCATCTAAAGTTTACATTTTCTGCTCATAGGATTCTAATTGGCAAAATGTAGTCAATGAAAAGGACTAGGGTGAAGTTTTGTGAAATGTCTAAGAAACAATATCTCTAGGGATTATATTATTTTTTTAAATATATTTTTATTGATTTCAGAGAGGAAGAGAAAAGGAGAGAGAGATAGAAACAATGATGAGAGAGAATCATTGATCGGCTGCTTCCTGCACGTCCCCTACAATGGATCAAGCCTGCAACCCAGGCATGTGCCCTTGACTGGAATTGAACCTGGGACCTTTCTGTCTGCAGCCTGATGCTCTATCCACTGAGCTAAACCAGCTAGGGCTAGGGATTATATTATGTCAGAGAACAGGATAATAAATGTATGCCTGAAACAAGCCCATGAAGGTGTACTCTTGGCTCTGTAAGATTAAAAGCAAGCTGCTTCTGGTGGGCTCTACAAATAGGTATGGAGCAAAAGACATTATCCAGGTCAACAGCCATGTGCCAAGTGGCAGGGGCCATACTGGTTTTTCTAGTATGGATACTGTATCTAGAACAGAAGCTGTAATTGGAACACCATCTGATTATGTTTAGAATAGCATAATTTCTACCCAGGAAGACGGGTTAAACTTATGAGTAAATGGAGATGTGACAGGTATCACCACTCTGCTTCTTTCAAGACGTGATGGCATTAATCTCTAGAATTCCTGCAAAAAAAAATTTCTTCTGCTGTGAAACAGAAAGCAATCTTCACAAGGAGGGGATGTTTCAGGAGTTTCCACTTAACTATTCCTTCAGCCACTGGGTCAGAGAGCAAATGTGAGGATTCTGCCAGTTGCCTATTCTGTTTATCCCAATTATATATCCAGAAACTGGAAAAAAAAATAGATGCACTGTGAACTGAGCTTGAGCTAAGACTCTAATCACTTGACTTTCCTAATCCCCTACTTTGATTCATGGACTGTAGTCATTGAACCAATTCAGGTTTTAGCACCAATTCAGAACAAGTGTCTATTATTAACTAAAAGTACTGGGCATTTCCTTTTTACTGTAGTAAATAGCCTCAGGTCCCTTTGGAGAAGGCTTGGAATATATACTGGCATCAATGGTGCAGGGTCTTCCCTCAAAGAAACCCACTGTCCCCTTCAATCAAGGGGCTTTGGATCTAAAAATTTATATGGCTATGAGTCTCCATTGTGACTACTCAAGTCAGGTTTTTTGACTACCTGATATAGAGGGTTTTTTCATGTAACGCTCTAGCTGACTGACCATTTATTTTATTTTACTTTCCCTAGGGACAACAGGATCAATTAGTCAGTGTCAGAGATCCCTAAAACCCAAGGGATTCTTATTACTGACATGTCACTTTTGCCCTTTATGGTAAATATATATCAACCTTATCTTTGGCAATTAATTGCTGTCATTGGGTATCTCATACTCTTGGTTCCCACTAGTGGCTTGTTGGTAAATACTTAACAACTAGATTGGCAGCGAGGGTGGGGGGTGGAGTGGGGAGGGCGAGAAGGGAAGGGGGCAAAAAGGAAAGAAAAGGGTAAAAAGGGAAGGGACGGGGGAAAAAAAAAAGCAAGTCCTTGTTTGTGGCGTTTGCTGATTTTTGTGGCATAAATACTACCATTAAGGTTGACTTCAAGTTACTGATATGATATCACTGGACATAAAGTTGAGAAGAGATACAATATTTAGTATTTCTACCATATATACACAATAGACATAAATAACTTGAAGGGCTTTTCTAATTTTGATAGAAATTCCTCTGGAACTATAAGTTTTTGTCCTCTGACACCACCCATTTTCCACACAAAGATATTTATTGATACTTTTGCTTAAATTTTCACAGCTTCTAATTTGACCAGAATAGCCCTTTTCCAGAGGAGCTTTTCAATGAAATAAATTACATTTTTGTTTCCCACTATTTCGTTGTATTGTATAAGTTTTATGCTACTTTAAAATAACAATGTTCTTTTTAAAAGTAATATGTGGGAGAGAAGGGATGATGGTAGCACTAACTTTGAATATTCCCAATTCATTCATAAAAAGAGATAGGGCAACTAGAATAGAAAGAAAACAACAACAACCTCATAGACATAGACAACAGTATGTCAATTACCAGAGGGAAAGGGGAGGGAGGTAGAAGTGGGTAAAGAGGAGATGAATAGTAATGTAAGGTGGCTAGACTTGGGGTGGTGAACACATATTACAATATACAAATGATGTATTATGAAATTGTAGACCTGAAACTTATATAATTTTATTAACCAACTAGTGGCCCAATGCACGAAATTCGTGCACATTATAAGGGAATTAATTAGAGGAAATATTTTAATACTGCTATTTGCCCTTTATCTATAATAGAAGTGTCAGAGATGAAAGAAAATTAGTAAAATGTATATGAAAATCTCTCTCCTGTCAGAGTCTGGGGCGCACCATGGGACCGAGAGTCAAGTCCCAGCCCACCCGTGTACACCTCAAAATCGCACGAGACCCAGACCTGGCTGGCCCCACCCGTCAAGCCCCAGGGGGCGTGGCCTCAGGTCCCCCATCAAGCCCCACTGGGCAGGGGGCGCAGCCTCAGGTCCGCTGGCACAGCCTCAGGTTCCCTAGCCCAGCCGGGGTGCAGTCTCAGGTCACTGGGCCCTGGTGCAAGGGCGCGAGGGTGCAAGGGCGTGACAACCTTTGCATATTAGCTCTTTATTATATAGGATGCTATCCCAATAAAGTCAATTTTTTTAAAAAAGGAAAAAGAACATCTAATATAAAAATTGGTGCCAAGTTATTTTTATAAGCCTTAGAGTATGAGCAAACAAGGCCAACTCCAATGTACCATGAAAAGCTGTGAGGAGAAGTTGTGTGGGAACAGCAGAGGAAAGACAATGAGGACTTCTGGCAGATTTAACATCTAGGAAACAAAAATTCCTAACCAGCCCTCATTTCTATGAGTGAAAGAATCAATTGACAAACTAGGGAAAGTCTTCAAAGTCTCCAATTTGCAGGCAAGTGCAACGGGGACTGAGACAATCAGAGCATGCTGGAGATCCTGGGCCCACAGCGCTCCCCAAATATTCAAGAGGGAGGGCACACTTCTGGGAATAGAACTTACATAAATACTGAAATTTCAGATACAAGTGGGAGAGGAATTCGGACAAAGATATATCTCAAGAAGTTTTGAAGAGGGGGATTAATGTCAGCAATACAGCAAAATAGGAGGTTCCGACCCTTGTCCCTCCCAAAACAACAATGACTTAACAACAACATATGGACCAAAATACCTTTATGAGAACTTCAGAATCAATTTAGGAAGTTGCGGTAACCCAGAAAAACATGGGACTATGCATTGCAATAAGTAAGTTTACTTTTACTTGTGTCTTCCTCTTCTCCCAGTTGACAGAGTTAAACATCAAAAGAGATGCCAATAATTTATCTTGCAGGGACTAGAAAAAGTGAGAGGTGCATCCCACATACCCAGCTTTTTGGAATGCTGCCTGAGAAACCTGTCTTGCTCCACCCAGAGTGCTGAGGGATTTGGCATAGATGGAATGCTTTGGAGCAGCGAAGAACAAAGGCATGGGTGGCTCTTGGCAGCTGGTGCAATACATAGAAGCCAGCTCAGTCCCCAGCAGATGGCAAGGAACTCAGCAGATAGTGCAGATCTCAGCAACCTATGTGGATCTCAGCAGATGACGCAGTTCTCAGCAGAAGGCAGGAATCTTAGAAGACTGTGCAGTTCTCAGCAGCTGGAGTACATCGGCATGAGTGAAATGAGGTACTTAACCAAGAGACTTCTCCAGGAGGGAGAGAGAGAAATGGGGCTTTTGCCCCATGTCCTGGCATCTTAGTGCATTGTCCTATGGGAAAGCGGACAGTACCCAGCATAGCTCAGCAGGTTTGGAAGAAGAAACACAAGCCTGAGACTTCTCTCCCAGGAAGGAGGGAGAGGAGTGGAAAGTGCACACCCCATAAAAAGGTTTGAGAGACTTCCAGACTCTCTAGTCAGGCTGGTTGGTTAAAGTCTTTCATTGCTAAAGTCAGTTCTTAAAACAGAAAGAGGCAGCTGCTTGTTCAAACATACACACACAAACACAAAGCTACAAGAGACACACAGAACCAGGGAAATATGACATTAACAAATGAAAAATAATCTCCAGTAACCAACAGAAAAAAAATAGAGATCTATGAAGTACAAAACAAAGAATTCAAAATAATAAAGAAGCTCTGTGAGCTACAGGACAATACAGACAACTAAACAGAAGTGAGGGAAAGAATATAAGAAATGACAATATCAACGAAAAGATCCAATTCATACAAGAGTCAAACAGAAATTACAAATCTGAAGAATACCATAAATTGAGTCGGATTCCGGCAGCAACTGCAGCGGCGCTCATCTTTCCAGGCTCTTCTTGCTGTCTCCTTTAGCTTCCAGAAATATGGCCTCTGGTGAGGCTGTCTCTGATGGAGTCATCAAAGTGTTCAATGACATGAAGGCACGTAAGTCCTCGACACCAGAGGAGGTGAAGAAGCGCGAGAGGGCGGTGCTCTTCTGCCTGAGTGAAGACAAGAAGAACATCATTTGGAAGAGGCAAGGAGATCCTTTATTATATCTATTCCTGGTAGGTGATGTGGGCCAGACTGTAGATGACCCCTACCCATCTTCGTCAAGATGGTGCCAAAGACTGCTGCTATGCCCTGTATGATGCAACCTATGAGACCAAGGAGAGCAAGAAGGAGAACCTGGTGTTTATCTTCTGGGCCCTGAGTCTGCACCTCTTAAGAGCAAAATGATCTATGCCAGCTCCAAGGATGCCATCGAGAATAAGCTTACAGGGATCAAGCATGAATTACAAGCAAACTGCTACGAGGAGGTCAAGGACCACTGCACTCTGGCAGAGAAGCTGGGGGCAGTGCTGTCATCCCCCTGGAGAGCAAGCCTTTGTGAGCCCCCTCGAGCCCCCTGCCTGGAGCATCTGGCAGCCATAGACCTGCCTGTGAGGGGTTGCAGGCCACCCACTTCTGCCAGACGGGAGGGGCTGGAGGGATCCCAGCAGGGGGAGGGCAATCCCTTCACCCAGTTGCCAAACAGTCCCCCTCCCCCTGGACCTTCCTTCTCCCTCCACCCCTGACAGTTCTGGCCTCCCCAAACTGCTTTTGATCTTTTGATTCCTCTTGGGTTGAAACAAACCAAGTCTTCCCTACCCCAGGCACCCCAGTTTTGGAGAGGGTCTGTATTTTTTCTAATGACACCCCTACTTGCAACCTATTCCTCCCCACCTTTCCCATGCTGCCAACTTCTAACTGCAATAGTGACTCTGTGCTTGTCTGTTTAGTTCAGTGTATAAATGGAATGTTGTGGAGATAGCCCCTCCCCATGCTGCCGGGTTCCCCTCCCCTTTTCCACCAGGTCTCGGCCACTCATGGAAGCAAGATCAGTAAGGGACCCTTAATTAAAAAAGAAAATAAAGGAAGAAAAACAACAATAAAAGCCTCACTTAATTAAAAAAACAAAAAAAAACAAAACAGAATACCATAAGTTAACTGAAAAATCCAACATTGAGCTTTACCAGGACATTTGATAAAGCAAAATAATCAGTGAACTTGAAGATAGGTCATTTGAAATTATTCAGTCAGAGGAATAAGAAGAAAAACAATAAAAAAGTGAAAAAAGTATAAATGACTTAGGGGAAACCATTAAGTGAACTAATCCTATAAAATAAAGAGGTAATATGGAAATTGACCATCATGCCCTCACAAGATGGCTGCCTACAACCAGGCCAGCAGGGGGATTAGTGAGGGACGACCAAACGACTGAAAAAGCAGGCTGCATGGGTTGACCAGTATGGCAGGGGGGTTGGTGAGGGACGACCAAATGACTGAACAGCAGGCTGTGGAGGGCGACCATGCTGGCAGGGGGGGCAGTTGGGGGCAACCAGGCCAGCAGGGAAGGCAGTAAGAGGCAATCAGGCTGATGGGGGGAGCAGTAAGGGGTGACCAGGCTGGCAAGGGTGGGGGGTAGTTAGGAGTGACCAGGCTGGCAGGGAGGGTGCAGTTGGGGGCAACCTGGCCGGCAGCAGAGGGCAGTTAGGGGCGACCAGGCAGGCAGGCAGATGAGCTATTAGGAGCCAGTGGTCCAGGATTGTGAGAAGGATGTCCAACTGCCGGCAGTCCCACGAGGGGTTCCGGATTGGAGAGGGTGCAGGCCAGGCTGGGGGACACCCGCCCTGCCCCCGCTCCCACTCATGAATTTTGTGCACAGGGCCTCTAGTATAATATATGCATTATGAGAGTCCCATAAGGAGAAGAGAGAGATAAAAGGGCAGAAAAGTTATTAAAATAAATAATGACAAACTCCTCTAAACCTAGAGAAAAAAAGAATGTTCAGATTCACAATGCCTAAGAAATTCCAAATATGAGAAAACCAAAGTAGTCTACATGAAGACACATAATAAAATTGTCCAAAGGCAAAGGCAAAAAGAATATTTTGATAATAGCAAGAGAAAAGACTCATCATGTGGAACACTAGTAGATTTCTTAGTATAAACCTTGCAGTTCAGAAGAAAATGGAAAATATATGTAGAAAGGAAAAGGAGAACAGAATCAAAGAACATTACTACAAAATAACAAAACATAGAAAGGCAGGAGAAAAAAAAAACACAGGAAAAGAAGAAAAAAGACCAAATAAATTGGCAAAATGCCAATAGTATACCTTCCTTATTGATAACTTTAAACACAAATGGATTAAACTCCCCAGTAGAATTTTTTGAAATGTCTAAAAGACCCAACTATATGCTGTTTTCAAGTGATTCTCTTTAGATTAAGGACACACAAACTTAGTGAACGTTTGGAGTTAGTAAAGCTATTGTGAATTATGCATATGCGACAAATTTGGTTTGAGACTTGTTGAAATATAGTTGCCAATAAATAATTGACATATATATATATATATATATATATATTATTTTTTTGGTAAAAAACTACTTAGTGAGACACAAATAAACAGAAATTAACATACTCAACAGGAGAGATCTTGATACAACAACATTGTTATTTTCTTTTGTCAGAAGTAATACTTTTAATTTAAAAGAATCTAATATATGCATATACATGTTAAGATATATTTAAAATTGGTTTGTGTTTTTACCAATGTATTTGAACATTCTAAAACACTGGGATGTTCAGTAATCTGCAGTCCAACGCATGTAGGTTAAATAAAGCAGAAGTATCCATTTAATGGCCTCCTTCTGAAGAGAGCATAACATTATTCTTTTGTTCTTGCTTGCAAGTTAAAGAACCTGAAAACTCACTGTTTAATATAATATTCTTTCTCAGATTTGTGGTAAAACTCACAACCATTTTATGTGTGTTGTTATAGTTCTCAAATCCCATGGAAGAAAGTATACTTCTTCTGGACATAATCTAACGAATATCCCTCAATATATTGAATTAATCTCCACAAGAAAAAAGAAGATATTTTTATTGGTAGTCAAAAGTAAAATCTGAAATGAATTAAAGAATCATATCTGCTTACCTAATAAGTGAATCCAGCTAGCTAGCTAGCTTTCAATCTACCAACTATCTACATTTTTATTTGTCTAGGTGCCTGAATGTCATACATTTGTGAGATTTACAGGGTGAACAATTTCAGAGACTAAGTTCTAAGTCTCATTTTGAGTTTTTAGCAAGGTGGGGAGTGGATAGTAAAACTATCCCGTCTTCTCTGTTCCTATATATCATCATTAGGAATCTTCTTTCAATTGCAAAGTACAAACAAGACAAAGGGTTAGGCCCTTTTAAAACATTATTCTTCATTGTTTTTCTGATTGTACCTAGATTTTCCCTGGACAATTTTTGCCATGGCTGAGTTGTTAAGAAACAATGCACCTGATTAAGAGGCACTATAATTTAATGGTTAAACCAATACATGGTCTAAAAACAGAAGTGTGTACTAGTATCGCCTGGGTAAACATGAGCAATTTATTTAATTGCTCTGAATGCCCTGATTGAGTCATTTACAATGGAGATAATCACATTAAGCACCTCATAGAGTTGTGTGAATTAAATAAGACAAATTGTGCAGTGTTTAGCACAGATCCAGGCACTAAATACAAGCTGAATACAAATTAGCTGGCATTATTCTCCCCTGCATCCTGGGGAATATATCTTTCTTTAACTTCCAATACTGAGGAAGCAGGAGTATGGCTATTTTATACCTTGTAAAACATCTGAGTGGGGATCGAGACTGCATACGAGTTGTCTGCAGGTTCCTTGGCATTGTGTTAATTTCCTATGGCCGCTGTAAAAAAATTCCATGAATTTGGTGGATTAAAAAATATATATATATTTGTTCTTTTGCAGTTACAGAGGTCAGCTGTCTGAAATCAGTTTCTCTAGGCCAATTTCAAGATGTCAACAGAGCTACATTCCCTCTAGAAACTACACGGGAGAATCCATTCCTTGTCCTTCCAACTTCTGGTGGCTATTGGCATTCCTAGCCGTGTGGCTGCCTCATTCCAATCACTGCCTCCATGGCCAGGTGGCCTTCTCCTCTTCTGCGTGAAATCTTCCTCTGCCTCACTTTTGATGACTTTTGAAAAAGAGCTCAAGATTCTTAACTTAATCACACCCACAAAATATCTTTAAGCATTCCCAGATCTAGGGATTGGTTCCCGGATATCCTTGGGGACAGTGGGCCAGCCTACTACCAGCATCTTACTCTCCAGCTAATTATAACTGGACTGCCACTCCCTCTTTATCACATAACTGGCCAAAATAAGATTTTGTGGTTTAATATCTGTCACACATATGTAACCTACTAAATGCTATGAATTGATTTTCCTCAAGATTTTAATCAGAGGTTGTGGGGTCTGGATTCAAACTGTCTGGGCTCCAAACTTGGCTCCTCCATATACTAGGTGAGTGACATTGGGAATTTTACTTAAGCCTTCTGTGTTACAACTTCCTCAATTACAAATGGAAATAATAATAATTTCATAAATTTGATGTGGAGATCAAAATAAATCACACATGTGAAATGCATGCAATTATACTTAGCACATTACTAAAGGATAGATGTCATTCTTTTTATGTTAATGGTTTGTTATTAAACACAGTTGCATATAAGCTGTATTTTTCAATCAATGATGACAAACATGGTTATCATTCAGGAGGGAATCTGACCTAAATTTTATAATTATGTTAGTCTAAAAAGAAAAGGAAGAAGCTGAACAATAGCAGAGTTATGTGCTATCTCCCTATGGTTTCCATCTTTTATCCTTAAACTCAGCAGCAGATGGAAAACATACTTGAAATTTCAAATGAGCCCAATGTCACTGACAACCTCATGAAAATGGTTTATGAAATGCACTAAAAGAATCTTAACAGTCACATTTTGGAAACTATTGTAATTAGCAGCAATGGAATTTACTAGTCTAAAATGTGCAAACAAATTTTCATCTATATATTATACATTAATTTTATAATGAAAAGTATTATCATTTTTCTTACATTTCATATATATACATATACTGGAGGCCTGTTGCACAAAAAGATTTGTGCAATAGGCCTTCCCTTCCCCTGGTTGCCGGCATCGGTTTTCCTCCAGCACCCGGCACCCAGGCCTTCTCTCCGGCCGGAGCCGCCTTAGTGTCTTCGCTGCTCCAGCCAGAGCCACGTATGCAAATTAACCGCCATCTTGGTTGGTGGTTAATTTGCATATATCGCTGATTAGCCAATGGGAGGCATAGCGAAGGTATGGTCAATTACCCTGTTTGTCTATTATTAGATTAGATAACATTTTTTATAAGAATGGTTTCAAAGTGTTTATTCATTTATTTATATTTATTGTTAAATTACATTTAAATTAGATGATCATATAGGTTTCTGTGATAAATGATCTATATATTTCAAAGTATTTATTGAGTGCATATTTATTGAAGGTTGTTGGTGGCATTAGAGGTGCAATGTACTAATAATAATACATGATGGCTTCTTAATTCCTGAGAGGTCCTAATTTAATGTCAGAATTTCAATATCAAAAAACTTCACTATATGATAGTATATAAAAACCATGTACTGATAATAATTAAAACTAATAATTACACATTTGTATATGGACTATCACATGCACTCCAATATGTGATCTTCAAAAACATTTTCCCATGATTTCAAAGCTAGGTTTAAAAAAAAAACTCACAAAAAATGAATCTAAGTCCCTTGACTCAAACTACTATACTTTGCTTTTCTCAAAGGTTCAGAGTATAAGAGCTATAGAATTTCAGAGAAGAATGTTCTTTACCTTCTAAGAATTACAAAAAAGGATTCATTGAAGTGGCTAAATTTTAACCTAATCTGGATACATTTTAGATGAAAGCCAGAGATAGTGTTAGTATTTTAAAGGGAGCAAGCATCACCAAAGTTTAATGAAAAAAGGTGAAAGATAGAACTGGAAAATATCAAGTTGATTAATATAATCCTTGTAATGGAATATGAGAGATAAAATTGATATCAAATTGGTGAAAGACTAAAAAAATGCAGATTTTAATAGGCAGATAATAGAGAATTAAAGTTTCTGGGTAGAAGAATCATATGCTGCAAATTCTGTAAAAGAAAAATAAAGGCAGATCAGAATACAGGATGGATAAGAGGGTGTAGTGAAAATTATTGATGTGGCTTGAGTGGGCACACTGCAGACCTTTACTAGAGCCATAGCAGAGTGAAAGAAAAAGAAGTAAAGAGTGAGAGAAAAGCAACTAAAATGAATGTGTTGATTTATTAGAAAAAAAGGAAAATAGTATTTTTAGCTGCCTACTAAATAATGATTAGTATTTTAGTTGCACTGCATTAGTATATTAACATGTTAATTTAGTAGTATTTATTTTATTATTATTATTTTAAAAATCTTTACCCAATGATATTTTTTCATTGATTTTTAGAGATAGTGTAAGGGAGGCGGAGAGACAGAGATAAAAAATTAAACATTTATGTGAGAGAGACACATAGACTGGTTGCTTCCCACATGCACCCCAAATCGAGCCTGCAATGGAGATGTGTCCTTGACTGACTGAAATCGAACCTGGGACCCTTTAGTCCTCAGGCTGATGCTCTATCCACTGAGCCAAACCGGCAAAAACAATTTATTAGTACTTAAAAGCATCTAGGAGTAAATATTATTACATCTTTTAACTGATTATATGGTTGGTATTAGATAAGGGTAGACTCAGTTACGGAATAATTTAATCAAGGCCAAACAGAAATAAATGCAGAACAAGAAAAAAACAAAAAGGAGGTAGCTATATGGGCTCTCAGCATATGGTACAAGGAAAAGGGAAGAATATAATAATAGCTCAAAATTCAAGCGTGTGTAGTTTTGTTTGTTTTTTAAATGATAGGCTTAAGAATTATCTTTAGCTTTAGGATTTGAGCATTGATATCTCAACTTTACATCTTACTAGTTGTTAATTTGGACTTGTTTAATTTCTCTGAGATTCATATGTGCCTTTGTAAAAGAGTGTTAGTAATCACAAGTTAACAATTTTTGTAATAGTTAAATGATCTATTTGCTAGTTTTCATAGTGCCTAGTATTAGCTTAGGCTCAGCAAAGGTAAGTTATAACGATTTTTGCAGGTTGGGGTGATATTAAATACTATTTTGTCACCTTGAACATGAAAATGTGTTAGGACATATGAGTATGAATGTTTGGAAAGCTGGTGGGAGTGTGAGACTGAAGAAATAAACCAGTTTTATCTACATGCAGTTGAAATCAAAGGATGCACATCTTATGGAAAATAATTACAAGAGATGATTAGAGGGTAAAAATGAATTGGAGTGTTCCTGTAGTAACTAAAGGGGATAAGAAGCTTGTAAAAAAAAAAAAAAATCAGGCAGCATGATTTAATAGAAAAGAAGAGAGTTGTGTACTTTCAATGTTTTGTTCCTTCTTTATTAAGTTCATTTACAACAGCTTTATAGAGTTGTAACTCACATCTAGCAAATTTCCTCATTTTAAGTACAAAATTCAATAAATTTTAAAAAATCTATATAGGCATGTTCACACCATGAAAAGCAATATATACAACATTTCCATCTTCCAAAAAATCTCTTCATGTCCTTTTGTACTCCCATTCCAGGCAATACTGAATTTGATTTCACTCAATACAATTTTACATTTTTCAGAATTTCATGAAAATTAAAATATTGTTTGGTTTCTTTCATTAAAAATTTTTGAGCCAAAACCGGTTTGGCTCAGTGGATAGAGCGTCGGCCTGTGGACTGAAGGGTCCCGGGTTCGATTCCGGTCAAGGGCATGTACCTTGGTTGCGGGCATATCCCCAGTGGGAGATGTGCAGGAGGCAGCTGATCGATTCTTCTCTCTCATCCATGTTTCTAACTCTCTATCTCTCTCCCTTCCTCTCTCTAAAAAAAAAAAAATCAATAAAATATATTTAAAAAAAAAATGTTTGAGCCCTGACTGTTATGGCTCAGTGGTTAAGAATCACCCATAATCCAAAATGTTGCTGGTTTGATTCATAGTCAGGGCATATGCCTGGGTTGTGGGCTCAATCCCGTTTCATTTTCTCTTCCTTCCTCTCTCTAAAAATCAATTTAAGTAAATTTAAAAAAGAAAATGTTTGAAATTCATTCATATTATTGCATGTAAAGTAGCTTGTTCCTTTTTATAGCTAGATAGTATTTGAGTGGATATATCACAACTTGTTTATCCATTTACCAGTTGGTGGTCATTTGTTTCATTTCTGACATTTATAAATTATTCTGCTATAAATATTCACATGCATGCCTTGCAATCAGCATATATTTTATTCATTTACTTGCACAGCTACCTAGGAGTGGAGTTACTGAATCATATAGTATCATAATGCAGTTTTGATTTAACTACATAAGAAACTGCTAAACAGTCTTTCAAAGTTGCTTTTATATTTAGAATTTTCACCAGCAACATATGTTTCATTTGCTCTTTATCCATGCTAAGATTTGGTGTTGTCAGTTTTATTTTATTCATTCTATGTTTGAGTGTAATGATATCCAATAATATTTATTTTTCATGTTGATTAATGATGTTGAGTATAACCTCTTTTGTGCATAACTTATTTTGTTAAGTGTCTATTAAAATCTCTTGAAAGACACTACTAACTATTGAGTTGTAAGAATTAACTAAATACTAATATTTACTCAGATATCATTTATTGGAAAGATTTTCCTAGAGTTTGAAGATTGCTTTTCATTTCTTTAACCATGCCTTTCAAAGAGCAATTGTTTTAAATTTTGTTGTGATCCATTCATAATGTTTTTATAGTTTGTGATTTTTGTGTTATCCAAAAAATTTTTTCCCTAAACCAAAGTCACTTTATTAATTTAACATCTTTTTAAAAATCTGTTTTTCAGATTGGAAAATATCTATTGATCTAACTTCAAGTCCTGTGATTATTTTTATATCATCTTAAGTGTGCTTTTAAGATCAAAAAGTACATTTTTCATTTCAGTTATTTCAAATTTAGCTTACTATCTCGTTATTTTTTTATAATTTCTAGTTCCCTATTGTGATTCCTTATCTTTTTATCATTAATATCAAATTTACCTACTACCAGTGCCCTTCCCATTTGCACCCGCAGCTGGCACTGGAGCTGCTGCTCGCACCCGCTGCTGGTGCCTGGCGCTAGCCCCAGTCACTCGGCACCATCAGTGGGTATGAGCAGCAGCTGACAGCCCCTTGCACCCCTGAGGGCTTCTCCACCTCCCCCTGCTCCTGAGGGGCGATCGGGGTAGCAGCCGCCACTCACACCTGCTGATGGTGCAGAGCGATTGGGGCCGGCACCAGCAGTGGGTGCAAGCAGAGCTGGCGCCATCAGCACATGGGAGTAGCGGCAGCAGGAGAGGGGCTGCCGGCAGACAGGGAACTGGGGGGGACACAGCGGGAGGGGCTGGGTGGGGGCGTGGAGGATGGGCTGAGACCCGCCCCTGTGCCCACCACAGCCTCGCGCCCACAGTTCCTTTCAAGGTGCACGAATTCGTGCACTGGGCCCCTAGTAAATATATATATATATATATATATGTATATATTTTTTAAAATTTAAAAAGACATTGCAGTTGTTAAGTTCAAACTCAATGGCATATGAATTATTTAAATTTAAATTACATTTTATAAAAGCATTATATAATGAATGAATATCAATGAGAGTGAGTCTTTAAGCCAGTACCTGAATAATTAAAATCTCTCTAATTGTGACTTTTCATAAATGAGATAAACTTATATTGAACCAAACCAGATGAGATTCTGAGTGTACTAGTAACAGTCCAAAATACTCACAAGTTGTTTATTCTCCCAAGACTCATTTCATGGTTCACTGGATAAAACACATCTCCTTGCCTCATAATCTCAAAAGAAATCTTGAGGAAACTCATTATGCTTTGAAAACCACTGGAAATTCATTTTAAAACAAACAAGGAAAATTAGGGGAAAGTAACATGAAACCCTCCACGTTTCCTAATTTCTAATATATTACTAGTGTGATTTAAATTAAACTTACTCTTTTTCTGTTTCATGTTTTCCATATTTTATTGTCCTCAGATGAGATTTGAACCTTTATGAAATAAAGTCACCAAATTTTAAAATGTAATTCCTTTTTACTTTATGAAATGTTAGAACTTCAAAGTGCTTTGATGATCATCCCAATGCCTTATGTTATGTTATATAGTTGTGTTATCAAGAGGTATAGAATATAATCAGAGAATCAGTTTTCCTTCTGATTGTCTGTTAGTTGAAACTTTAATAATGATAGAGAAAAGTAAAGTAAAGGGGAGAGAGAAAAAAAGAGGGAGACCAAGAAGGTATGGATGTGTGTCTGTGTATGTATACATACATATACATATACATATACATATACATATACATATACATATACATGTATTTGAGTATATATGTATATATATATATATATATATATATATATATATATATATCTACACTAATGAAAGAGAAAAATGGTAATTGGCATACAACGCTACCCTTTTCATTGGCTAATCAGGGCTATATGCAAATTAAGCGCCAACAAAGATGGCGGGTAATTTGCATATGTAGGCACAATGCAGGGAGGCGAAAGGGAAAGCAGGAAGAAGCCCCCTGCCACTGACAGTGATTGGAAACCCAGGGGGGAGCTAAGAGCTGGGGGGTAGGGCAAAGGCGGCCCTAGGGCCGCCTTTGCCCTGCCCCCCAGCCATGATCGGAGAATCAGGCGCCTTTGCCGCCCTGGCCAGTGATAGCAGGAAGTAGGGGTGGAGCCAGCGATGGGAGCTGGCCACGGTCGAAGCTGGCAGTCCCAGGAGCTAGGGGTCCCTTGCCTGGGCCTAAAGCGGAGCCCATGATCACGGGGCCGCTGAAGCTGCGGGTCCCCGCTGCCTGGGCCGGACGCCTCAGCCAGAGGCGTCCTGCAGGGGCAGGGGCGAAGCCCGCGCGATCGCGGTGCCCCCCGCTGCCACTGCGGGTCCCAGCTGCCCAGGCCGGACGCCTAGGCCAGAGGCGTTAGGCCTGGGCAGGGGCGGAGCCTGCAAGCATGGGGAGCTGGGGGGTCCCCTGCCCAGGCCTAATGCTTCGGCCAGAGGCGTTAGGCCTGGGGAGGGGCAGAGCGGGAGATCGCGGCACTGCTGCCGCTGCAGGTCCCCGCTACCCAGGCCTGATGCATAGGCCAGAGGTGTTAGGCCTGGGCAGGGGCGGAGCCTGCAACCACGGGGAGCTGGGAGTCCCCTGCCCAGGCCTAATGCCTTGGCCAGAGGCGTTAGGCCTGGGCAGGGGCAGAGTTGGAGATCGCGAGGAGCTGGGAGTCCCCTGCCCAGGCCTAATGCCTCGGCCAGAGGTATTAGGCCTGGGCAGGGGCAGAACGGGAGATCGCGGGGAGCTGGGGGTCCCCTGCCCAGGCCTGACACCTCTGCCGGAGGCCTCAGGCTTGGTCAAGGGGCCAATCCGGTGATTGGTGATCAGAGGGTGATGAGGGTCAACTCCTCTGGCCGAGGCATCAGGCCTGGGCGGGGGGCTGGGGATCCCCTGCCCAGGCCTGATGCCTAGGGCAGAGGCATCAGGCCTGGGTGGGGGGCGGAGCTGGGGATTGGGGGGATATGATGGTCCCCTTGCCCAGGCCTGAAGCCTGGGTCAGAGGCGTCAGGCTTGGGCAGGGGGTGGAGCAAGCGATCAGAGGGAGATGGGGGGTCCCCTGCCCCGGCATGATTCCTGGGTCAGAGGCCTCAGGCCTGGGCAGGGGTCAGAGCCAGTGATCGGGGGGAGATGGGGGTCCTCTGTCCAAGCCTGACACCTCTGGCGGAGGCATCAGGCCTGGGCTAGGGGCCGGTCAGGCAATCGGAGGGTGATGGGGGTCTACGCCTCTGGCCGAGGCATCAGGCCTGGGCAAGGGGCAGAGCTAGCAATCGGAGGGGTCTGGGGGGTCCCCTGCCCAGGCCTGATGCCTGGGCCAGAGGTATCAGGCCTGGGCGGGGGGCAGAACCAGTGATGGAGGGAAATGAGGGTCCCCTGCCCAGGCCTGACACCTCTGTCAGAGGCGTCAGGCCTGGGCAAGGGGCCGATCCTGCGATTGGAGGGTGATGGGGGTCAACGCCTGAGGGCTCCCAGTATGTGAGAGGGGGCAGGCTGGGCTGAGGGACACTCACCCCCACCCCCACACACACACCCAGTGCACGAATTTCATGCACCGGGCCCCTAGTATATATATATAAAAGCCTAAGCAACCGTCGCAACCAAAACAATCGAATGGACAACTGAACAGGCTGCATGGGGTGACTAGGCTGGCAGGGGGATTAGTGAGGGACGACCAGGCCTGTAGGGGGGTCAGTAAGGGGAAACCAGGTTGGTGGGGTATGGGGGGCGGAGTTAGGGCGACCAGGCCAGTGGCAGGGGGCAGTTAGGAGTGACCAGGCAGGCAAACAGGTGAGCAGTTAGGAGCCAGTGGTTCTGGATTGCGAGAGGGATGTCCCAGATTGGAGAGGGTGCAGGCTGGGCTGAGGGGACCCCCCCCCCCATGCACGAATTTCATGCACTGGGCCTCTAGTGCAGGGACCCTCAAACTTTTTAAACATGGGGCCAGTTCACTGTCCCTCAGACCGTTGGAGGGCCGGACTATAGTTTAAGAAAAAACTATGAACAAATTCCTATGCACACTGCACATATCTTATTTTGAAGTAAAAAAACAAAACGGGAACAAATACAATATTTGTATTTGCATGTGGCCCGCGGGCTGTAGTTTGAGGACCCCCTGCTCTAGTGTATAATAATAAAAGCGTAATATGCTAATTAGACTGGACAGCCGAATGACCTTCTGGACATCATTCCAGACGTCCTTTCAGATGAAACCTTGGCAGCGGGGGCTGAGGCAGAGATGATTAGAGGCAATCAGACAGGCAGGCAGAGGTGGTTAAGGGTGATCAGGCAAGCAGGCAAGTGTTTAGGAGTGATCAGTCAGGCAGTTGAGTGGTTAGGGGCGAGCAGGCAGGCAGCCAAGTGGTTGGGGCAATCAGGCAGGCAGACAAGTGGTTAGGGGCATCAGGAAGGCAGGCAGAGTGGTTAGGGGTGATCAGGCAGGCAGGCGAGTGGATAGGAGCAATCAGGCAGGAAGGCAGGTGAGCAGTTAGGAGCCAGTGGTCCCAGATTACATGAGGGATATCCGACGGGATCAGGCCTAAACCGGCAGTTGGATATACCCCAAGGGGTCCCGGATTGTGAGAGGGTGCAGGCCAGGCTGAGAGACCCCTCCCTTCCCTCATGCATGAATTTTAAGCACTGGGCTTCTAGTCTATAAATAATTTCAAACTTGAGAAATCACATTGTAATTTTGTCACTATTTTGTACTTTAGGTGTTTTTTTTTTAATATTACTAATAAAGAAATAGAAGAAATTAGCACTGCAGCAGTGCTAATAATTGTTTTATCTTGGTTTTTCTTCACCATTGGCCTGGGAGCATCTTGTGATTAAAGAGGTATCTTGGATCCTTGGATTACTTCAATGCCCATCACAATGTCTGCCACATCATATGCAATCATAGATTTTGTCAAATGAACATGTAAACATTGGATTTCATTTTGTAAGCTCATCATCATCCTGACACTATTTCCATCCTGAACACTTTTTCTTAACCTCAGTAGAAGAAGAGAGGAGGTCATATTTCAGTGAGCAAAAATAGGAAAAGCAATGCGGTCAGTAAACCATTATCAGAGGGTGTAGACAACTTTACTTTTAACCGCTTATAGATAATCAGATTTCTGCCCACTGAAGCAAAACAATCTTCAGCAAGAAACAGTGCATTGGTTAAAGCTTTGTTCTGCTCTGGATCACTTTCAGCATTCTTGTGTTTTATACAGAACACAGATACACTTGGGATTCTGTAGTAAGGATTAGATGATATACAAAGAGGATCAGTACCACAGACCTTTGTCTCCCTACCAGCAATGTCTGCAGTAATCTATACCAGATGGTGCTGGAGAAGTCTTTGGTTTATAACATCTCCGAGGAACTCATGACTAAAAGCAGGGTGAAATTGAGAAACAATATTGTAAAATTTTTGGAATAAAGTTGGATAGTTTTCTGTAAGTTAAAGAATATTTGTACTCTGGCTATATATATTATATTATATCCTCACCCATAGTATAGTTAACAGGAGCTTGTATAAACAGGATCAAGGGGAAATTCCAGAAATAAAAAAAAATAGGTAACTATCTTCATAAGAATTTTTACTATACTATTAAAATATTTTACAATAAATGTGCATTTGCATATATTTAAAATTAACCAAAAATTAGTTTGCTGTATAGCAATGTCTTAAATAGGAATGTTTCCTGGCCATGTGGCTCAGTTGGTTGGAGAGTAATCGGGTACACCAAAAGGTTGCATGTTTAATTTTGGGTCATGGCACATACCTGAGTTACGTGTTTGATCCGCTGTCGCAGTGCATAAGGGACGCAACTGATTGATGGTTCTCTCACATCGACGTTTCTCTTTCTTCCTTCCTCTCTCTCTAAAATCAGTAAAAACTTATCCTCATGTGATGATTAAGAAAAGAAGAATGTTAGTATTCTCTCAATTTCCCACTTACATCTCACTAAGGGATTGGGGTACTGCTGCTGGTGTTGCTCAGGATGTATTTCCCACACAGAACATGCCATGGGGATGACAACCAACATCAGCATCCTGATACCAGTATATGCCTGCATAGGAAGTTTTTAAATTACTTAATAGGCTAAGACTTTCAAAGTGTCAAGTACTAAAAGTCTGACTTTATCCCAGTATAACTGTATTAAATGAACCCTGTCAGGGACTGAGGATGGAAGCATAAACTATACACAACATGTTATTAAAAACTATAAGAGGATTTCACCAGTACTGAGATTGACAAAGAATTTTAAAAAGGGCTATATGCCCAAACCATTGGCATACTATTTGGCCATATCTTCATTTGATCAAGGATTTATAAATATTAAAAACCCAAAATGTAAGCTATGAAAAGTTTCTTTAGAATGAAAAAGAATGTGTGGAGTACTCAGAGAAAGATAATACTTAGAAAGTATTTTACTAAAGAAAACAATAATTAAGAAATTGATTTTGCATGCTCAATGGGGAAAAATGTGACATGGTTCAAGCAACACAGAAATCCAGTTAATGAAAAAATAAGATTTAATAAAAAGGTAAGAATATGAGCTAAATACGGAAAAGTGAGAAAAAAAGACTGTAAAAATGAAATGATATAGAAATCCTCAAATTTATTTTGAAGGCTTAAGTATAACACATATAATGAGCAATGCAAAGGAGAAATTTAAGTTTTGCATGGCATTTATAGACAATGGAAAAAATGTAATAATGTGGGAAGTAATAATTTAAAGGACAGAGAAATAGAGATCCAAAAACAGAAATTATTTTTAAAAAACTATATCAACTGCAACAGCAGCAATTATCAAAGATATAAGTAATTCATTTAGAAATAAAAATACCCTATGTCATGATGTGTTTTCCTTATGTTTTCTGCTAGGAAGTTTACAATGTTAGGTCTTCCATTTGAATCTTTAAACCATTTTGAGTGTGAATATTCAGTTTTCCTTTCATTTGAAAAAAAGGTCAATTCTGTTCAATGGAAACATGAATTTGTTTTTCTTGGAGAGAAAGAATACATTCAGAGAAAAAATAGAAAATAGTCCAGGAAGAAAAAGACACATACATCCAAAAGAAAGGTGGGGAAAGACTTGAATAGGTACTTTGCAAAAGATGACATCCAGTTGATAATGTAGTCTTTGACTATGGCTTAGCTGCGTGATTTCCTTCGGCAATAGAATGGGGTAGGACCCTTCACGCATTTTGGCCTGACTCTTGTATTTTTACTATTGTTGTGAGAAAACATACCTAGGTGAATCCTGTGGTCCAAAGAGGATAACAGACTAAAGAAGCAGGGCCCTTCCCCCAGTCAACCCACAAATCTACAGCAAGAAGTAAGTTTCTCAGCCACTGCTGCTGAAGCAGAGCCACCTACCAGGCCTAGTATGAGTCTCCGGAACCCTAGTAGCCAATATACCTGTAAAAATAGCCCCATGGCTGCATGCTGCTTAGATATCTGGCTATTGCTTATTAAGAGGGTTGTTACAAATGAATATATCTGTACCGACTATACTGTCAATAAGTATAAAGTCACACAGTAAACGTCACAGAGAGATGGTTGATGTATAGAGACCAATGATCTACCACCACTACAGCAAAGCGCTTGAGTGAGCACTCCCATGCACCACAAAGGGACAAAATGAGTATTGACACACAAAAGCTGAAAAAATGTTTCCATAGAGACTTTGGAATTCTGAAAGGGGGTTGCTATCCAGAAATAGATATATATTCTTGAGATTTTTATGAACACCTGATAAATAAAGTACAGAACAAAACAAAACAAAAATCCTATAAAACAGTTATTTAAAAAAATAAAATTAAGGTGCCAGGAGAAGATCTGACTTTGGATGGTGGGCACATGGTACAATATAATAGAAATCCACACCTGAAACCTATATGTTCATGATCAATGTCACCCCAATCAACTTAATAAATAATATCTTAAAAAATACTAAGTGACAAGGTCATTTTTCCTTTTCTGTCTAGACTCCCTAGGGTCTATGATTCTGAAAGCAAATATGGAGAATGCAACTTTGGCTGTGCATTGCTGTGTTCATGATAGGCATCATTAGCAATGACAGCAGGAAGACTTCTGAATTGATTTATAGGCAGCACTGGGACCCTAAGAGCAAAAGTAAGAAGAGGACAAATACTGCCTCGTGACTACAGTTTAAAAACTGTAGTGTGAGCAGCCACTGGGAAACTCCATCATGTAAGTGGACAATAAAGTGATAGAGTTAGTTTCCTGCTGCAGAATACGATGAGCACACAATATAATATTTTAGGCATATAGTTTTAGCCCATCTTATAATCATTACCAGTGATATTATATATTCTTCAATTCTGACAAGCAACATTAAATAAATTAATATCTTAATATCCAACTTTTCAATCTTTTTCATTTATGACCCATTCCTTCCATCTCATAAAAAATAAGCAAAATATCACCCTAATTTTTCAATTTGAAGAGAAAGCTCTTTCTTAAGATAAAAGCATGTGAGTGCTCATATATTTTACTCAATTAAGATGAAATTGTAATATAAAGGTTTGAATTCTAAGTTTAATCCCAAATACAACTTACATTGCTAGTAGTTATGAATTTTTTCTTGGTACTCGTTTTCATTGTTCTCATGAGAAGAAAATTTTAATTGCAGAGAAGGAAAATAAATTGTCTTAGGAAAAAATGAATCACTCTTTGAGGAAATGTAGAATTGGTGTGCTCAAACAAACTCTGTTAGATATATTCCCTTTGTTTCAACCCACATAAATTGCAATCTTTCCTACCAAAGGGAAATTAAAATAAAAGTCTTAGCATTATCATAAATTTTGAAAATGCAAGTTAACTATTTAAAAATCTGTATATTTTCTATATTTTTTTCTCGAAAGTCCAACCACAAATAGTGTAAACATGTTATTTTCTATTAAAGCAACATCAAAATACATATACACACATGCAGTGGATGAACTTGGATGGAATAATTTATGTAATTTATATAATTTACTAGAGGCCCAGTGCACAAAATTTGTGCACGGGGGGTGTGTGTCCCTCAGCCCAGCCTGCACCGTCTCCAATCTGGGACCCCTCAAGGGATTTCCGACTGCCCATTTAGGCCCGATCCCAGGCAGTCGAACATCCCTCTCACAATCCAGGATGGTGGCTCCCAACTGCTTGCCTGCCTGATTGCCCCTAACCGCTTCTGCCTGACAGCCTGAACACCCCCTAACCACTCCCATGCCAGCCTGATCGACGCCTAACTGCACCACTGCCGGCCTGGTCACCCCCAACTGCCCTCCCCTGCAGGCCTGGTGGTTGCCCCCAACTGTCCTCCCCTGCAGGCCCAGTCACCCCTAACTGCCCTCCCCTGCAGGCCATCTTGTAGTGGCCATCTTGTGTCCACATGGAGGCGAGGCAGCCATCTTTGACCACATGGAGGTGGCCATCTTGTGTGTTGGAGTGATGGTCAATTTGCATATTACCTCTTTATTATATAGAATATATTGGCTCTTTGCACTGACATATCAAATCAGTGTGCCATGTCAGACACAAACAAAAGTGGGCAACTTGGTATATATTCCATGTGGTATGAAATAGAGAAGTTAAAGATGAAGGAAAATGATCATTCAGCTAAGAAATAAAATAAACACCAATGAAATGATCAGTTGAGTAACAGAGAGTTCTCAAGTTCTAGCAAGTATTCAGGAACGTAAAACCTATGAAAATAGGGAACAAGCTTCCATTTAAGAAATACAATACAATCGATCAATTATTTGTTATTTATAAATATTATTTATGTCTTCTATTTCTATTCCTTCCCATTTAGAATCATAACACGGTATACAAGCTGATGATGAATTGTTTATTATTGAGCAATCACTATTTGTAAGGCAATCCTATCTAATAAATGAGAAACATGGTAATTAGCCATAACTTCGCTACCTTTCCCAATGGCTAATCAGAGCGATATGCAAATTAACTGCAAACCAAGATGGCGGCTGGCAGCCAGGCTACTGACGCAAACAGGAGGCTTGCTTGCTCCAGTGACGGAGGAAGCCAACTTCCCCGCCTGCCGCTGCTGGGCTCTGAGCTGCTCTCTAAGAAACATTGTTACAAATATAGAAGCTAAACAAAACCCCAGAAACCTGCTTTCAGTCAGCAGGGATCTCAGAGCTGGAATCGCAACAAAGTTTCAAATACAGAAGGTAAACAAAGCACAGAAACCTGCTTTCAGCAGCCGAGGTCTGAGCTAAAGCTGTCTCTCAGCTCCAGTGACAGCCATAGATGGTAAATAAATCCCAGAATAAAAAAAAAAAAAGAAAAAAAGGAGAGGTTGGGAGCTTCAGTCACCCGCCAGCCTGAAAACGGCCCTCAACCCCTCACCCAGACTGGCCAGGCACCCCAGTGGGGACCCCCACCCTGAAGGGGTGTGACCAGCTGCAAACAGCCATCATCCCCTCATCCAGGCTGGCCAGGCACCCCAGTGGGGACCCCCACGCTGAAGAGTGTGTGACCAGCTACAAACAGCCATCATCCCCTCACCCAGGCTGGCCAGGCACCCCAGTGGGGACCCCCACCCTGATCCAGGACACCCTTCAGGGCAAACCAGCCGGCCCCCACCCGTGCACCAGGCCTCTATCCTATATAGTAAATGGGTAATATGCCTCCCAGCACCAGGATCAGCGGAGCAGCAAGGCCTCCTGGCCTGGGATCAGCGGAGCAGCGAGGCCTCCTGGCCCCTGGAGAAGCGTGACAGGAGGCAGTGCCCAAACCCCCTGATCGCACTGTGGCTCTGTGTGTGACAGGGGCGGGGACACAACCACCCTATCCACCCTGCTCTGTTCGTGACAGCGGAAGGCGCCCCAACCTCCTGATTGGCCCTGCTCTGTGCCTGATAGGGGGGAGCTCCTCAACCCCCTGATTGGCACTTCTCTGTGTGTGACAGGGTGTGGCGCCCCAACCCTCCTATGGGCCCTGCTCTGTGTGTGACGGGGTGGAACCACAACCTCCCCATCGGCCCTGCCCTGAGTGTGACAGGGTGGAGTGCCCCAACCCCCTGATTGGCCCTGCTCTGAGCGTGACGGGGGGAGATCCCCAATCCCCTGATCAGCCCTGCTCTGTATGTGACAGGGTATGGAGCCCCAACCCCCCTGATGGGCCCTGCTCTGTGCATGACAGGGGGCAGCGCCCCAACCCCCTGATAGGCCCTGCTCTGTGCATGACAGGGGGTGGCGCCCCAACCTCCCCATCGACCCTGCCTTGAGTGTGACGGGGGCAGCGCCCCAACCCCCCAATCGGCCCTACCCTGAGCGTGACGGAGGGTGGCATCGCAACCTCCTGGTCCGCCCTGCTCTGTGCATGACATGGGGCAGTGCCCCAATTCCCCAATTGGCCCTGCTCTTTGCCCAACCAGAGGCTGCACCTAGGGATTGGGCCTGCCCTCTGCCACCCGGGAGCAGGCCTAAGCCACCAGGTTGTTATCTCCCAAGGGGTCCCAGACTGTGAGAGGGCACAAGTGGAGCTGAGGGACACTGCCCGGGCCTCTAGTCCTATTATATAAAAACCCTGGGTCAAAAGGATCAGTAACCACTGAGGCTCGACCAACCGAAGTCAGTCCTGCAGTCAGTGCTGGGTTGCTGTGGCAACCCAGCACTGACTGCTTTCACTGCAGGTGTGGTGCCCGAGCACTGACTGCTGAGGGGGCTGCAAATCAGGGCCAGAGAGGGGCCTGAACAGAGAAGCAGGGACTGATCCATTGCCTCTGTGGCAGCTTTTGATCATCACTTGCCTCTCTCTCTCCCAGTCTGACCAGCAGCCGTGCCTCCATTTTTCTCCAGGCCTCCACTGGGGCTGCTGATCAGCCCTGCCTTTCTGATCAGTTCCCGTTGACAGGCCCAGAGACTCTGACTGGCATAAAAACCAACCAATCAGAAACAAATATGGGTGCTGTGGGGAGCCAATGGCTGCCTAGGAGGCAGAGCTTTTGATGCTGACTGGTATAGGAACTGACCAGTCAGAACCAAATCTGGGTGAACTGTGGGGAGCCAATGGCTGCCTAGGAGGCGGAGCTTTTGACACTGACTGGCATAGAAACCAACCAATCAAACCAAATCTGGGTGAAGTGTGAGGAGTCAATGGCTGCCTAGGAGGCGGAGCTTTTGACACTGACTGGCATAGAAACCGACCTATCAGAACCAAATTGGCCAGCCCAGGAGGGCAGTTGTGGGCAAGATCAGGCTAGCAGGGGAGGACAGTTGGGGGCAACCAGGCCGGCAGAGGAGGGCAGTTAGGGGTGATCAGGCTGGCAGGCAGAGGCAGTTAGGGGCAATCAGACAGGCAGGCAGGTGAGCAGTTAGGAGCCATCAGTCCCAGATTGTGAGAGGGATGTCTCTAATTGGAGAGGGTGCAGGCTGAGCTGAGGGAACCCCCCTCCGTGCATGAATTTTGTGCACTGGTCCTCTAGTATGAAATAAGAAAAGAATACTCAGAGGACATATTTAACTAGGCGTCCAGTGCACGAATTAATGTACCTTGAAAGAAACTGTGGGCCACGAGGCTGCGGGGGGCACGGGGCAGTTCTTGGTCCATCCTCCGCAAGAGCAGTCCCCTATTTGTCGGCAGCCCCACTCCTGCCATCACCGCTCCCACGTGCTGATGGCGCCAGCTCCGCTTGCACCTGCTGATGGTGCAGAGTGATTGGGGCTGGCACCAGCAGCTGGTCCAAGTGGCGGCTACTGCCCCGATCGCCCCTCAGAAGCAGGGGGAAGTGGAGAAGCCCACAGGTGCAATCAGGGCTGGCAGCTGCAACTCACACCCACTGACAGCACTGAGCGACAGGGACAAGCGCCAGGAGCCAGCAGTGGGTGTGAGAGGCAGCTGCCGGCCCTGATCGCCCCTCAAGATCAGGGGGAACTGGAGAAGACCTGAGGGGTGATCGGGGCCAGCGCCAGGCGCCAGCAGCAGGTGCAAGTGTGGATGGGACCACAGTGCTCGGAGCCAAGAATTTTCAGTAACCATCAGAGTCTCGCCCAGATGACAGCAACTGGTGCCCCACCTTGGTCTGGCACTCCCGCTCACCTGCTTCACCATCCTGCCACGGCCGATGCCTGCCATGTTCTGCACTCTGCCGCCTGCTGCCAATGCCCACAATGGTCCACACACGCACCCTGATGGTCAGTGCACATCATAGCGACCAGTTGTTCGGTTGTTCTGCCATTTGGCCTACTTGCATATTAGGGTTAGGGTTTTATATATATAGATTATATTATATATATATATATATTTACCTCTCTATCTATCTATAGAGAGAGGATGAATTGCTAAGCACCAAGAGAGATAAAGAGAGATGAATATGAAGCGTGTAAGTATGCTATGAAATATTAAATGAAAATAATATTTCAAATGGAGTATTATGAAGAACTTTGGGAATGTGGTGATAATTGAGCTGAACCTGGAAAGATGAATATGATTTGGTGTACAGAGGTTTGGGAATATGGAGCTGAAAAGGCATTTCTGGAAACTTTCTCAAGACAGAAATGTCAATCACATTAAGGCACGTCAATAGGAAAGTCGATGGAGGCAGTTTGTGGAAACATAGACCGTAAAGAATAATGAGCATTATTGCTGGAAAATAATATTTGAGCCATATTATACATGTAAATAGAGTTTGCTTTAACTCTGTTTTCAGTAGGAATTAACTCTTGGTGTTTTTTGTAGTTTGAATTTTTTATAGGATAGTGGCATGATTTTGCTTCAAGAATTTTAATCTGGAAAAAAATTGTAAAATTCATTAGAGTTGTGAAAGGCTCAAAGTTAGAGACTAGTTGGATGGTCATCACCATAGTCTGGATTAAGAAAATGCCCTGGGGAGTTGAGAATGAAAAGATTAAAGGGAAAGGAAAAATACAATGATGATAGAAATTGCAAGACAGGTATGGAACATAAAGGAGTGCTCTATTCACCCCTTGTTCCTTAGAGCTCAGTTTTAGGAGGCCCAACTTTGATAGTTTTCCCCCTTAACTCTGCTTTCACCACCAATGAAGGCCTAAAAACCTCTCAAGCCTCTACATTTTGATGATAAATCATTGATTATTGGATTTATTGAATGTCAGATCCAAAACGAACCTCATTTATCAATTAGGTATCTCCCATTTTTATTTTTTAAGACATTTTTATTGATTTCAGAGAGGAAGGGAGAGGGAGAGAGAGAAAGAAACATCAATGATGAGAGAGAATCATTGATCAGCTGCTCCTGCACACCTCCCACTGCGGATCAAGCCAGCAACCCAGGCATATACCCTTAACGGGAATCAAACCCACGACCCTTCAGTCCATTCCCCATGACCCTTGAGTCTGCAGGCCAAAGCTCTATCCACTGAGCCAAGCCGGCTAGGGCGTAGGTGTCTCCTATTTTTAGGTAAGAACACTGATGCTCCAAGAAATTAACTAATTAGCGATCACACAGCTAAACAGCTAATTACTGTCAACTCTCTAATGAAAACCTGCGTCACCAGCCTTGGCAATCGAGTGCCCCTATTAGTCTACATGTGCCTTGCCTGTAGCCTGCTTCATTATGCATCTGATTTCTCAAGGGACCTGTGAAGTGGGAAACAGACGCAGTGTTTGGAAGCATCCTTGGGAAAAGTCTGTGTAAATACAAAACTCAGCATGCAGCTGACACACAGATGTTAATTATAAGGATGATACTTAGCTTCCACCCACCTGATGGGACTGATGTAAATATTGATAAATCACCTCCATTTGTAAGTCCATGTTTTTGGAAAAACTATTATGGAGACAAATATGTTATGCTTATGAGGCAGTTATGCTTCAAGTGTCCCTTGAATTGTTTCCCCAAATCATTCTTTAAGAAGACCAGGGAGACAGCAGCCATCAGTATCAAGCTTACACCACTCAGAAACAGGCATAATACCTGCAAATGAGCCACAGTGTGGCCGCTACAGTTAGGTGAATTATAGGTAAGAATAGGATATTGTAGCATATAAATTCAAATTATATTCAACAAAGAAAACTCTATGTGGACTTAAACAATGGTTGGACCTAATGCAAACATAGTGGTCTCTGAATTTGCCAGGGTTATTTGGCTTTTTTTTTATTCTGCCAGATCCATGCTAAATATAGTTACAAGGGTAACCTCCTCTCTACTTTGAACGAAGGCAGACAGGCTGCCAGAGCACCACATGTAAAAGGCCTAATTGAGGGGAGGGATGATTTAGTCATCTCCGCCTAGAGACTTTCTGTACTCATTGAAAGTACAAACCTACTGCATCTCTACACAGCTGAGTCAGCAAGGCTTCGTGGTCAGCAGTGTCTACAGATGCTACTTCACTCAGAATTCACAAAGGTGAAGTGTTTATTGAAAGAGGACTCTATGCATAAACCCAAAATTAGCTACTAGTTGCCAATGAATGGTCCTTTCGACTCACACTCCTGTATCCCAAACTGAGCATATCTTTTGCAAAAGCATGTAGGACTCAGGACATACCAGAATACCTCAGAGTCTCACTGCCCTGAATTTAAATTCTGGGTTTCTGCCATTTACAAGCTTTGCACTCTGTGATACAAAATTACTAAGCTTGATTTTCTCTTCTGTAAAAAGGGGCTAAAAGTAAGTATCTAGTATATTTGTTATAAAGACTAAATGTAAAATGTCTAGCAAAAAGCTTAATACACAGTAGACACTCAGAAAATTGTAGTAAATTATAGCTGCTTTTATCACTCAGGATTTTATTGCAGTAGGGACCCTCAGCTCCTAAATATTATTTGGCGTTCTTTTCTTATGATCTACATATAACCAATTAGGAGAATCATAAATCTGGAAATGATAATAAAACACCATCTTATTTTATTTCCTTATCTCTAGGAGATAAACATTGCTATATTAGTGGAATTAGATCTGCATGCCCGGTTATCACAATATGTTGCTTTATAATTTGAGAAAGAAAAATAAAGCCACCTATGGAATTGTGACACTAAATTATTCAAATTCATGGATTCATTTGATCCATTGTTTTTTAAATTAAGAGAATTGGAATTAAGTCATCAGTAGGCCACAGTTCCTGGTTTTGGGGAAGTAAAAATTTAGCAGGGGAAGCAGAAGGTTAAACAAAAAAAAAAACTGTGTGTGTGGAGAGAGAGAGAGAGAGAGAGAGAGAGAGAGAGAGAGAGAGAGAGAGAGAGGGAGAACAGAGAGGTAGAGGGAGAAAAATAATAGAATGACTTGCAAAGTTTTATGAAAACACTTAAGATGGAGCAAGTTCTTGTTCAGACACCAATTCTTTAAACCACCCTTGTTAGCATACTGTTTAAAATTTTTTTTTCTGATACAATTTTAGAAATACAACCTCCAAACAATTAGCTATGTTTACTCAATTTCAATTATTTCTATTTTAGAAAACCTAAAATTATTCCTAATTGGGGAATTCAGTGAACAATGAAAGAACACAGTTGAAAGGAACCCAAAAATATCATGAGTTAACTGCAGAGATATTTACTAAGCAATTAACATTAAGAGTTTAGTAGTCCATGTCTGTACAACAAAAGGCATTCTTGTTAATTGTCCTTTCTGTGTCCCTGCTAGATTTCATCTGGTCAAACCCCATTAGATGATTGCAATGGCCCTGCGTCTCTGATTCTCTGGGCTTCTGGAAGGCCTTGCCATGACTGAAGAACCCCACTGGTTCATCTGTCTGTTGAATCATGTTGATGATGCTGGCTATAGTGGCTGCTGGTCAGAAGTGGCCACTCTGCCTCACTTCCAGGATCTCTACTGGGTTCTTCTGGCTCCTGGAAGCCCTCAAAGAGGTCTACTTGTCTATTCTCTGAAAGTAGAATTATTTTGCCAGTAAGACCCAAGAAGGTCTTTTAGAAAACTGTCTTCCCAGGAAGCTCAATTAATGGTCTGTCACTGGTTCTGTTTACCACTTCAAAACTGCCTACACATTGCCAAAAAACCAGTAGCCTTAAGTTGTGTTTTACCAGGCATTCGAAATCTTCAAATGCTTTCCTGTCCTCTAAAGGTGGGCTACAGACTCCAAAATACAGAAAGTCCTTGTTATCTGAGAACATTTATAATAAGCTACATAAAGGAAATTGCTTACAATATGGGTGAAATTATTAAATCTAAAGAGATCAAGTGATATTTTTATCTCAAAAATAAAACCAAAGATGTTTGTTTTATTTCATAGTAAATAACATCAAAGTATAAGTTAAAATGTACCTAATTCTTAAAATGAACAAAAAATTTTTAAAAATCAATCATATGTTATATGAATGCTATCAATGACATTTTCTTCTTTTTATATCTTATCTTTATGACAGGATTATAAGAAGTGCGAAAATATCTGGTGTCTTCACCAATTTCCCCAGGGGCTTCTGCTAATTGATAATCAAATCATTCTCTTCATTATCCTTGTTATTTTCCCTTAATCAGTGTTACTATGTCGATTTTAATTTGTAAGTAATTTTGCATATGGTTTGATCAACTTTCTAATACAGTATTGCAAAATCAGCATTTTTATTTGTAACTGATAGTGATTATAATTGCATTGCATTATTTAATGTTTCCAATATTAAAAGTCAGTAAGATGATAAGTACAGCAGAATACAGTAGTCCCCCCTTATCTCTAGGAGATATGTTCTAAGACCCCTAGTGGATGCCTGAAACCATGGATATTACTGAGCCCTATACATACTGTTTTCCCCTATACCTACATACTAGTATACATACCTATAATAAAGTTTAATTTATAAATTAGACAAGCTGAGGGGTGGGAGGGAAAAAAAGAGATTGACAACAATAAGTATCAATAAAACAGAACAATTATAAATATACTATAATAAAAGTTACATGAATATGGCATTATTAAATAAAATGTACAAGCATTGCACCAGCATCGATCTGATAACTGAGAAGGCTACTAGGTGAATAAAGGGTGGTACCATATACAGCATGGATATGCGGGGTAAAAGGAGGATTTACGTCCCCAACAGGATGCAACAAAATGGTTCAAAATTTCATCATGTTACTCAGAATGGTGTGCAATTTAAATGGTGTGTATTACTTTGTTCTAAATTGAGAAATTAATCTTATAAAGTGTCAGTTGACTTTGGATGGGCACATGGTACAATATACATAGAAAATGACACCTGAAACATATATAATCATCTTAACCAATGTTACCCCAACAAAACAAACAAAAAACAAAAAGAAAGAATGGGGTGAGAGTAAGGAATAACTTGGAACATATCATAAATACTCAGACTCCAACTTGGAGTCACAAAGGAAGTGACTCTCCAGCATTATTAATTTCCTGATCATTGTTCCTTTGGCTACAAAGTAACTAGTTCAAAAGCCTGTCAATCTAGTGTCCGAATGTTCAAATGTGATATAAAAACCTTTACAGGGATAGGAATTATTACTTTGAGCATTATGTACAATCCCTGGATTTTTAAGTATCTACACTAATAAAAGAGAAAAATGGTAATTGGCGTACGGCGATACCTTTTTCATTGGCTAATCAGGGCTATATGAAATTAACTGCCAACTAAGATTGGCAGTTAACTGCCAACAAGATGGCGGCTAATTTGCATATGTAGGCACAATGCAGGGAGGCGAAAGGGAAAGCAGGAAGAAGCCCCCTGCCACTGACAGTGATCTGAAACCCAGGGGGGAGCTAAGAGCTGGGGAGCAGGGCAAAGGCAGCCCTGGGGCCGCGTTTGCCCTGCCCCCCAGCCATGATCGGAGAATCAGGTGCCTTTTCCGCCCTGGCCAGTGATAGCAGGAAGTAGGGGTGGAGCCAGCGATGGGAGCTGGGCACGGTCAAAGCTGGCATTCCCAGGAGCTAGGGGTCCCTTGCCTGGGCCTAAAGCGAAGCCCACGATCGCGGAGACCCCCGCTGCCACTGCAGGTCCCCGCTGCCCGGGCCGGACGCCTAGGCCAGAGGCGTTAGGCCTGAGCAGGGGCGGAGCCTGCAACCACGGGGAGCTGGGGGTCCCCTGCCCAGGCCTGACACCTCTGCCGGAGGCCTCAGGCCTGGTCAAGGGGCCGATCCGGTGATTGGTGATCGGAGGGTGATGAGGGTCAACTCCTCTGGCCGAGGCATCAGGCCTGGGTGGGGGGTGGAGCCGGGGATTGGGGGGATATGATGGTCCCCTTGCCCAGGCCTGAAGCCTGGGTCAGAGGCGTCAGGCTTGGGCGGGGGGTGGAGCAAGCGATCAGAGGGAGATGGGGGTCCCCTGCCCAGGCATGATTCCTGGGCCAGAGGCCTCAGGCCTGGGCGGGGGCCAGAGCCAGTGATCGGGGGGAGATGGGGGTCCCCTGTCCAAGCCTGACACCTCTGGCGGAGGCGTCAGGCCTGGGCAAGGGGCCGATCAGGCGATCGGAGGGTGATGGGGGTCAACGCCTGAGGGCTCCCAGTATGTGAGAGGGGGCAGGCTGGGCTGAGGGACACTCTCCCCCCCCCCCCCACACACACACCCAGTGCATGAATTTCGTGCACCGGGCCCCTAGTGATATTATAATTTACAACAAGAAATGTATATATTTGGCCTTTATCCCATTCCAGGCATAGAGCTCCTAAAACCATTACAAATTCCTTAAGTGTTGAGAGCAATCACGGTGTCTTTTGTTATGTATTTTTGGAAAGCCCATAGGTAACTCAAAGATGGAGGCTGGAGATTGATTTCATCACTGATGGTCAATGATTTAATTAATCATGTCTATGTAATAAAGCCTCAGTAAAAACCCAAAAAGACAGGGTTCAGAGAGCGTCCAGGTGATGAACATGTGGAGGGATTCTGGGAGAGAGCAAGAAAGCTCTGCCCCTTCCCACATGACTTGCCCTATGTAACTCCTCACCTGGCTGTTCATCTCTGTCCTCTTATCATATCCTTTAATAAACCGGTAAACATAAGCAGGTGTTTCCCCAAGTTCTAGCAAATAATTGAATCCCATGGGAGAGATGGTGATGGGAACCTTTGATTTGTAGTCAAGTTAGATAGAAGTTGTGGCTAACCTAGGGACCTACTTCTTGTGATTGATATTTGAGATGGGGGGCAATTTCCTGGAACTGAGCCCTTAACCTGTGAGATCTGACACTATCTCTAAGTATACAGTGTTAGAATTTAAATTGTAGGACACCTATTGAACTAGGTGTCCCAGAATTACTTAATGTGGGGGAGGGAGAAGCAAAAACAACTACACATCTGATGTCAGAGTGTTGTGAGTGTGGTAGTAGAGTGAGAGTAAAGGAGAAACAGGAGAACTGGGTTTTCCATATAATAAGTGAATGCTTCTTATCTGAAATCTTCATGCAGAAAACCCCATTCAACAGGGATCCCTTTCAATTCTACATTAGACTAAAAATACTTAGGTACATTTTACTATAATTTAAACGTAATGACAGACAATGAATAAAACTGAATATTACTAATTATGTTTATATTCTCTTTTGTAGCATATCTATTGGTTATATACATAAGAGATTATTGGGTCATACGAATGCAATTTTGGTGTATGTAACTTTGAATAAATTATATCATACTAAACAAACTATTTTTTAACTTGCTTTTGTTTTTACTTTATTTTTTTTTTATTTTTTATTTCTTAAAGTATTACAAAGAGTAGTACATATATCTCCTTTTTTATTTCCCCCCTTGACATTCTCCCGGCCTCCCCTACCCCCCAGTGTCTTCTGTCCATTGGTTATGCTTATATGCATGCATACAAGTCCTTCGGTTGATCTCTTACTCCCCCACCCCCACCCCCCAACCCTCCCCGGCCGAATGGATTAGAAAACAGTGGTACATCTACACAATGGAATACTATGCTGCTGTAAAAAAGAAGGAATTCTTACCATTTGCAACAGCATGGATGGAACTGGAGAGCATTATGCTAAGTGAAATAAGCCAGTCAGTGAAAGAAAAATACCACATGATCTCACTCATTAATGGATAATAAAGACCATTATAAACTGATGAACAAAAATAGATACAGAGGCAGAGCAGCATCGAAGAGACTGTCAAACTAACATGCTTTAATCGTTGAAGAATAAGTAATAGGCATCTTTCCATGTTAAATTTTATCATTTATCATATTCTTCTCTTAATATCTCCTCACTTTCTTAGAGATAACTCTAACATTTGTCCCTGTAATAATGAATAAAGAATGTCAGAAAATATGTATTAACAAAAATATAGAGCTTATACTGTCAGGTATTGCACATTTAATGCAATTCAAAGGAAATCTGAGAAAGAAGTAACCAATTAATATGTAATTAAGCATTTTATGAGTAAATAATTATTGGAACTATTAGCAATTACAATAAATTACCCCACAATACCCCAAATGATAAAATACTCAGGAAGCAAATGAGAAATAAAAAATGCAATTCTAAATATTATTGTTTTCAAATAGCATTTTTATTTATTTTTATTTTTTTTTATTTATTGCTTTAAGTATTACAAAGGGTATTACATATGTGTCCATTTTATCCCCCCGCCCTAGACAGTCCCCTAGCCTCCCTTATCCCCCAGTGTCTTATGTCCATTGGTTATGCTTATATGCATGCATACAAGTCCTTTGGTTGATCTCTTACCCCCCTACCTCCTGCCCCCCAACCCTCCCCGGCCTTCCCACTGCAGTTTGACAATCTGTTTGAGGCAGCTCTGCCTCTGTATCTATTATTGTTCAAAAGTTTATAATGGTCTCTATTATCCATGAATGAGTGAGATCATGTGGTATGTTTCCTTCATTGACTGGCTTATTTCACTTAGCATAATGCTCTCCAGTTCCATCCATGACGTTGCAAATGGTAAGAGTTCCTTCCTTTTTAGAGCAGCATAGTATTCCATCGTGTAGATGTACCACAGTTTTCTAATCCATTCATCTACTGATGGACACTTAGGCTGTTTCCAGATCTTAGTCAAATAGCATTTTTAATATAAATAATAAGATGAGTAGAAATTGATTAAGCAGTTATCTCAACTTTATAGCTTGTTGTTCTGAACTTAGGCCAAAATATAGCATCAAGCATATTTTAAATGAGTGCCCTGGTACACGGATTCATGCACATTGAAAGGAAATTAATTAGAAGGTGGCCAGTGGGGCAGGACTGGGCGAGACAGGCTGGACATGCCCTGGAGCCAACCTCCCATGGTCCCTCCCCGGCCAGCCGTGCCTGGGGTGGCACCAGGGTTCAATGGGTGTCTGTGGAGTGAGTGGGTTCCCTCTGGCAGGTGGGGCCCCTCGGCCTGGCCTGTGGGGATCAGGCCCTGAAACCGGCTCTCCAACATCCCCCAAAGAGTCCCAGATTACGAGAGGGTGGTTCTCAGATGATGCACCCTGGAATGGGGTTCCCTCCTCTCTGGTTCTGGGGTGTGTCACCCGAGAACCACCACTGCCAAGTCACTGCAGTTCGGCAGCTCCTGTGTTGGGTGTCTGCCCCCTGGTGGTCATTGCTTGCCATAGTGACCAGTAGGACATCAGATGGTCGCTTAGCCTTTTGTATATATAGATGTGTATTAATAAACACACATGTACACACACATTCATTTTAAGCTTTTTTTGAGCACAGGAATTCATCTCTATCAGGTATCTTTCATTTGCTATTCCCCTGTATAGGTCATTAAATTTCACCAATTGATGGCCACAATGGTTAATTTTATGTGTCTCTTTGGCTAGGCTACAATACCTAAATTTTGATCAAACACAGGTTGCTGTGAAGGTATTTTGATGAGATTTTCATTTAAATCAGTAGATTTTTTTCATAGAGCAGGCTGCCTTCAATAATGATGAGACTTCTGAAAAATAATATAAATAAAGCTGTTTTAAAATGGAGTCTGAGCTGCCAGTCCAGAGGAACTGCCTTGAAAGTCTTATTTCTCAAATGTTTGGGAAGTTAAAAATTGGGCAAAATAACCCTTGGACTCAGCCTAGAGCAGCACTTTATTCCAAACAGTTGTTTGTTATAACTACAGGACTGAAAATTAAAGACATTGTTTAGAATTAGCATCACTATGTTCGCTTATCTGTGCCTGTAGAAATGACTTCCTTTTTTTTTTTTTTAGTCTTCACCCAAGGATACTTTTCCGTTGATTTTTAGAGAGAGTGGATGAGGGGGGTGCAGGGGAAAGAGAGGGAGAGAGAGAGAGAGAGATTAAACACCAATGAGAGAGAGACACATCAATTGGTTGCCTCCCACAGGTGCCCTGACCTGCCCCAACCCAGGGCGGAATGGAGCCCCTGGGTGAGGTACATGCCCTTAACCAGGGATCTTTCAGGTAGAGGCCATATGCTCTATTCACTGAGCAAAATGGGCCGGGCTAGGGCAAAATGATTTCCTTTTATTAATGTAATTTTTCCTTTTCTCTTCTCATAAATACCCCCTATCTTAATCAGAACACTTATTGCCTCTCACTTTGGTCTTTTATTTTCAAGATATTTGGCCGATCAGTTGAAGGCTTTAATTGGAAAGGCTGACATCCTGGAGAAATATGGAATTAACTGCCTTTAGATTTGAGCTGCAACATCAACTCTTCCCAGGGTCTCCAGCCTGCTGGTCTACCTTACAAATTTTGTACTTGCCAGAATCTACCATAATCATTTGAATTTGTTTTTTAAAATCAGTATCTCTCTATCTCTCTCTACACATATAGCAGTGGTTCTCAACCTTGGCTGCACATTAGAATCACCTTGGAATCTTGTTAAAATCCTGATTTCTGGACCTCATCCTCCAGAAATTCTGTTTCTTTGTTACTAAGGATGAGGCCCAGAAATCAGGATTTTAACAAGATTCCCAGGTGATTCTAATGTGCAGCCAAGGTTGAGAACCACTGATATATAGTCTGTAAGCCAGCCGTGGGCAAACTACGGCCCGCGGGCCAGATGCGGCCCGTTTGAAATGAATTAAACTTAAAAAAAAAAGACCATACCCTTTTATGTAATGATGTTTACTTTGAATTTATTAGTTCACACAAACACTCCATCCATGCTTTTGTTCTGGCCCTCCGGTCCAGTTTAAGAACCCATTGTGACCCTCGAGTCAAAAAGTTTGCCCACCCCTGCCTCTCTTTCTCTAGATAACTCTAACATCCTCTAATAACACCAGGTTCTGTGCCACTCTCTGAACTACTTCAGATTTCTTTAAGTCATCACAAATGACATTATGAAACAAAAGTAGGCAAAGCTAAAAGGTTTGTTCAGCTGCTCCACCTCTGTATCCCGTCCCAACATGATTTTTTGAGATTCAATCAATAAAATCAAACCCAGGAAGGTTGCAAAACTTAGTATGGTTATTATCAACTATTTCCTATGTAGCATTTTTTGATATTACAACTAATACAGGATTACTCTGCAATATTAACATGTCTTACTACTTTCAATGGACAGCAATATATTGCTTAATTGTAGCACATAAATTGAGATAAAATAAGATTCTAACAGCCCCATTTTTGTTAGAAAAGCTTTTGTCAATTGTTTCCAATATATATTATTTATGTTCATTTTATAAACACCTAAAAAGCATGAAATTAAAATTGCCCTGATAGTCCTAAAAGACTTTTCTCACTGTTATAAGAAAAAAGTAAACTACATATTTTGTCATTACAAAAATAACTAATATTTTCACATTGAAGTCCATTCCCTCTTCTGGTTTTTACCTGAATTAGGTTACCTGATATGCACAGGCTCCAAAGAAACATTTCTGCTTTCTCCTGGGTCATTTGCTTCTGTGCTGCCTTCACGAGATTTTGTTGTTTTGTTTTCATTCTCTTCAGGTTCGAGTTTGCTTCTGGCCATGTACATTCTCTAATCCAATATCCAGGCATAACTACTTCCAGCAGTTACTAAGCAAAACAAAACTTGCTTTTACTAAAATCCATTATCGCAGTTAAAATAAAATAAAAAGTATTCATGCTTATTCTGATATGTTTACTTCATAACATGATTGTTTCAGTTAACATGTTGACTAAAATTTAAATTTATGTTTCCTGGAAAATATCTGTGAAAGGTAATTACCCCTTATGTATTTTAAACAACCAAAAAGAATTTGGTAAATTTGTTCCATATGTCAAGGGGCTGTCCTAGAAGTTCTTATCTCTAAATGTCGTGGTTTTTATGGGTATAAACAATAGAATTGTATGGAGAACTTCATGATAATGTAAATGATGCTACGTAATTTAAGCCAATAAATTGAATATGATGAGTTCACTCCCAAATGAAAGTCCTGTACCAGTTATGATACTTTTGAATAGAAAAAACTACGAAAGGAAAGTTGAAAGAGGTTTAAGAAAAACTCAGGTGTGCCTTTCCTTGATCAAATATAAAGTTTGGGCACTGGGAGGTGGAAAACTTTAAGCATGATAATAGAATAAAATGTATTAGAGTGTAATAAAAATATGGTATCACTCTAAGGTTTGTTTTTTCTCTCTCTCACAAAATATAAGAATATCCACAAGAGTTACCATTAGGTACAATGAATGTTCCCATTTTATTGATGATGCAACTGAGAAACAAAGGTGGTTAAGTTGCTCAATGAATACAGCTAGTGAGCATCAAGACCAGAATTTATCTCAGGCATTCTGTCCTCAGAGTCTTACTCTAAAAAGGGTTTATAAAATTCATTAGTGCACTAATATAGGAAAAGTTGGAGATACAAGTTTTTGTTTGTTTGTTTTTGCATTCAGATACATCACAGGTTTCTTATTTTCTTAGGATAAAGTGAGATAACAAATAAAGTAACCTCCAGACTTTCAAATCATAAATGTTACCATATCACCAATTAGGCTACAGATACTTAATAACACCCACAGAGCAATAGCTCAGCCAGGTGGGCTATGCCTAGAGGCTGCTTGCTAGAATGACTTTCACTGGTAACCTTTGGGGCTCAATGCAGATACAACAGGGTATGGTCAGCAACAACAGGTGGGTTTCATCTTTCAGTAAAATGGAAAACTTCTTAAAATGGCTGTGTGGATGTTTAATGGCAGTACTGCAAAGCCAGAACCTTCTCTTAAATATATCCAATAGAAAACTTTCTCTCAGCTAGCTTCTGCACTGTCCCCTATTAAAAGTATGGATATTCTTATTCTTTTTTTTTTCTTCTTTTTCTTTTTTTTTTAATTCTTATTCTTGAGGCTTCTCTCTTATTGTTGACTAATTAATGTGCAGAGTCTACAGCAGTCTTTATTTTCTAATAAAATGATATTCTCTTGTTATGACAATAAGTAAACTCCCTTAGCTAGAGTGGAAAATAAGAATCCCATGCTAAATACTGAATGTTGAATTCTATGCTAAAGTAAATCATCTATATTATAAAAGGCCTGTGGTTGTAACGCCATAACGCTATAATGACCAGTACATTGATGGGCCTTGTGGCGTGGTGGGTCTGGGGTCCCACGGCAGCATGGCGGATTCTGGGGGTCCTGCTCCCGCAGTGGCGCAGCAGGTCTGGGGTCTCACACGATTGCATGCACTGGGCCTCTAATATTAGAATAAAATACCATTCATTGAAAAGGAATTCTAAATGGAATAAGTATTAATTAGCTTGAGTTACATTTTTGTTTATATTTTAACTAGAGGCCCGGTGCATGAAATTCGTGCACGGGAGCAGGGCGTGGGGGGGGGGTCCCTCAGCCTGGCCTGCACCCTCTCCAATCCAGGATGCCTCGGGGCTGCTGGCACCTAACTGCTCACCTGCCTGCTGGCCTGATCAGCCTAACTTCTCTCTCCTGCTAGCCTGATCCCTCTAACTGCTCTCCCCTGATGGTCTGATACCCTTAACTGCTCTCCCCTGCTGTCCTGATCCTCCTAACTGCTCTCCCCTGCCAGCCTGATCACCTCTAACCGCCTCTGCCTCAGCCCTGCCACCATGGCTTTGTTCGGAAGGACATCCGGAAGATCATCTGGAAGATGTTCAGTCTAATTAGCATATTACCTTTTTATTAGTATAGATGCCACCTTGTCCTAAAAATGCAGGTTGTTAGCAGGTTTTCCTATCATGGAAGGGGAGCCCGCAGTAGCATCCTGGGTTCTGACCAGGGCTTATGCACTTGTGCTTTATCTCAGCAGATGAGATTCCTAGAAGACTCTTGGATGTACCTTGAACATTTCTGTCGATTTTGCCAAATCATCCTCCAAAAATGTTGAACCACTTTAAACTCCCACCAGCAACCATGCATGTGCCCTCTGTCCTACTTTGATGCCAGTATCATTGATTTCCCTCTAGAAGCTTCCCTCCCCTCAGCAGGGACTGCTTGGCACTTGAGCCAAACTCACTGTTCAGCCCAGGACTTGATTTCCCGAGATGGAATTATGGAGGAGGAAAAATAGTTTTCCTCTACCCTTCTGAGTTCTTAGCAGAGGCCCTTGTAATGAAAGACAGATTACCAAGAGAAAAACTAAAGTTCATTAACATGTGTACCTCGTGTATATGTGGGAGATCCCAGGGAAAAATGAATAACTCCCCAAAGTGGCTTAGAATCCAGATTTAAATACCTTCTTCCTAGAGAAAGGGGATGGGATATGTAGGCCTCTTAGAGGAGAGTACATGATTTTTAGGAAAGATGAATGGGGGTGGGGGAGATAGTGTGTAACAAAGTTTGGGTGTGATGTCAACTTCTAGTCTCCTGTCCTGTGACAGGAGTCAGTCTTCACTGGCTGATGGCACTTTTCCCATCAAGGGAACCTTTTGTGGGTCCAATTTTAGGCAGAGAAGGAGACTTCAGTGAAAACCTCTCCTTGCATTTGCTGTTTTTCAAGCATCTGCAGGTCAAGATCATCAATATAACAACATGGCATATGTTGGGGTGGCCTGTTCTCTGACCTTCAGAATAAACCCAACAAAAGCTTGTTTCCTCTCTTAGATGACAGTATTCTGACCAGACCTTCCTGGGAGTGATCATAACATACCCTGTGCTTGTAGAAAGGGGTGGGCCATATCACTACATAAATCAGGGTCAGTTTTCTCATCTTGTGGAAAGGGAGATAAAGTTATGATAGTTTATCTCCCTTTTCACAGGTTTCCTGCTGGTTTGTGTCTCTGCTGCAGCCCCAGTGGCCCCCATGCCTCTGCAGCCTTGGGGCTAGGGGTTGCTGGGGGCCAGGCCCCCCTACAGGCTGTGTCTCTGCTCTTCCAGCCCCAGCGCCCCTGTGGGGCTTGGGGCTGCTGGGTGCTGGGCCCCGCTGCAGGCTTGTGTCTCTGCTCCTCTGGCCCCAGCATCCCCAGCAGCCCCAGAGCCTCTTTGGCCACCGGGCTTGGGGCTGCTGGGTGCCGGCCCCCCTTGCAGGCTGTGTTTCTGCTACTCTGACCCCAGTGGCCCCAGTGCCACCGGGGCCATGGGGCTTGGAGTTGCTGGTGCCAGCTCCCCTGCAGGCTGTGTCTCTGCTCCTCCGGCCCCAGCGGCCCCAGCACCGCCACGACTGCGGGGCTTGGAGCTGCTGGGTACCCAGCCTCCTTGAAGGCTTGTGTCTCTGCTCCTCCAACCCCAGTGCTGAGGCGGGGCTTGGGGCTGCTGGGTGCCGGCCCCCCTGTGGCTGTGTCTCTGCTCCTCCATCCCAGCGGCAGCGCTGACCAAGCAGGCCCAGAGGCCTTCCACCAGCGGGTTGGGGCAGAATGCCTGCATCCTCACCAGGCTTCGCTCCACCACTTGGAGCCTACCTATGCAAATTAGCCGCCATCTTTGTTGGTGGTTAATTTGAATATCGCACTGATTAGCCAATGGGAGACGTAGCGAAGGTACGGTCAATTACCATGTTTGTCTCTTATTAGATAGGACTAGAGGCCCAGTGCACAAATTCGTGCACCAGTGGGGTCCCTTGGCCTGGCTTGCGGGATTGGGCCAAAACCAGCTCTCCAACATCCCCTGAGGGGTCCCGGATTTGAGAGACCCCACCAATGAACCATCGGGGCTGCGGAGAGATGCAAGAGTTGGCCAGTCAGGGAGGGACCATTGGAGGACTCCAGGGTGTGTCCAGGCTATCTCATCCAGTCTCAATCAGCCAGATCCCAGCAGCAAGCTAACCTACTAGTTGGAGTGTCTACCCCTGGTGGTCAGTGCATGTAATAGCAACTGGTCAACCAGTCTACTGTCTCCCCCCCTGGTGGTTAGTTCACATCATAGCGAGCGGTTGAGTGGCCTTAGCATATCATTAGCATATTACACTTTGATTGGTTGAATGGATGACCGGACACTTAGCATATTAGGCTTTTATTATATAGGATAACTATTTTATCACTGATTGCTAACTTAATTAACTATGTGGAAAACATGCATTGCACCTCATTTTTGCCCAAGACTTACAAATAACATTTTTTGTGTGTTTAGAAATATCACTGCAGTGCCTGAGTCATTTCTTACAACTTTTCAAGTTTTTTCTCTTAAAATGACTGGCCTGCAACTCAGTTCCTTAATATGATGAAAACCTACATTCCAAAAAATAAGTGGTGAAAGTGATGAAAAAGTGAAAAAAGAATATTTAAAATGGAAATCAGATGCCTGTTGCTCTATCTATGGCCTGCAAGTGTTTGTTTATTTGTTTGTTTTAAATAGTTTTGTGTGTTTAATGACTACCAGATCCTCCCTAGGGAGTCATATATCTGCAATCCGGACCAGACATTTTTCTATGGATCCAACTAGAGCACAAAAAGTGAAGCACAGAAGTCTCTCAGTAAGTACTTATTATATTAAATAAAGAATAATTTTTTCCTTCAAAAATAGGGCTTTACTTGAATTTAGTGCAAAAGTATTTAATTTTATGTAAAGAAACTTAAATCATAGGATCATAAATTTTAGAAGTGAAAAGAAACTCCTTAATTTCTTTTTTAGTGCCTAAGATAGTTTTAGATTATTGGAGAAAGGTACACACTGAGAGAATCATAATTTGCTCTCAACTGTTGGTTTGTTTCTTAGTTATGTGCATTTTTCTGATATTTTAAAATTCAAAGTTTCCTTTCCATTCACATTGGAATGACTCTCCAGTCTGCTTACCAGATGCTTTTCAGACTAGCCCTTGTCCAAACTCAGTGTGGAAGTATCATCAATTGTTATCAGGCCCCTTTCTGTTTCTTCTTTTATACTTTAACTAGAGGCCTGGTACATGAAATTCATACACTGGGGGGTGGTGTGTGGGAGGGTGTTCCTCAGCCCAGCCTGCACCTTCTCCAATCTGGGACCCCTTGGGGGATGTCCAACTGTCAGTTTAGGCCCAATCCCTGTCGTACATCCCTCTAACAATCCGGGACTGCTGGTTCCCAACCACTCGCCTGCCTGCCTGCTCCTAACTGCTTCTGCCTGCCTGCCTAATTGCCCCCTAAACCACTCCCCTGCCAGCCTGATCAACGCCTAACTCCTCCCCTGCTGGCCCAGTCACCCCCAACTGCCCTCCCCTGCTGGCCATCTTGTGGCTGTGGGAACCGCCATCTTTGAGGATGGGGCAGCCAATTAGCATATTCCCTCCTTATTGGCTGTGGGCACTGCCATCTTTGTGACAGCATGAGGGTCAATTAGCATATTCCCTCTTTATTAGATAGGATTAAAAATTCAGTGTCTCCCAATTATTAGACATTTTAGCAACTTTCTCAATAGGAAAATTATGGCTCAATCTCAACAGAATAATGCATATTTCAGGGAGAAAATTCTAGAACTTTTCAAATAGAACACATCCAGAGATCTCACCTAACTCAAAATATATATTTTTTTATCTTTAAATATAATGGTGGAATTGAAGAATTGCTAGTATGACATTTGAGGACCTACAACAAATAAGTTAATCCATCTGACTGTTATTATACCAAAAGTTTCATTCCTGTGAATTTTTATAGTTTTTAAAATATATTTTTTATTGATTTCAGAAAGGAAGGGAGAGGGAAAGAGAGATAGAAACATCAGTGGTGACAGAGAATCATGGATCAGCTGCCTTCTGCACACCCCCTACTGGGGATGTGTTGCCCTGATGGGGAATCAAACCATGACTTCCTCTTTCATAGGTTGACACTTTAACCACTGAGCTGTGCCAGCCAGATGAATTTTTTATACCTTTAAAATGCAAACATATGAGACTGGTCATATCTGAAAACATGTTACTTATCCTTTAAAACCTTATTCGGGGTTACTAATCCTTTGAAACTAAGCCTGAGACTCAAAGCAGTTACCCCAGTGTGTAAGGAAGAGAATAGCATTAATAGTTTAAGTTCATCAAACATAAATATCTATCTACATGAGCTAGATTTCAGCGCTTTCTCCTCATACTCCATAAGCCTTTTGTACAATTTTATGGGACTTACACGTATTGCTGTTACGTGAGTGTTTTATTCTCTCTGAGAGCATGTGTCCTCTGTGTGCGTAGGTACTGTGTGATGCTTCCATTTGTCTCCTCGCGTTCTATTCAGTACTTTGCATGAAGAAAATGTTCCTTTTATGTTTGTCTATTGAATTTGCTTTGAGCCATCATTACATTTGGTAACTACACTCTTTGGTCATATTTAGAATGAAAAAGGAGCAAGCAATAGTGCATAGACTTCAGCTAATTAATTGCAGAAGCACCCATATTCTAAAACAAATCACCCACAACGTGTAGAAACATCGATTTTGCTGGTTTACTACCTCTAGACACAATTAAAAAGGAAAAGACAAGTCAATCTGACATTTCTGTGTGTGCTGCAATTTTGACCCATGAAGCTCTATATTTTCACCAGCAAACTTTGCAAATCACTAGTTTCTGGTTTTGTTTAATATGCCCAAATCAAATTTACCAGAAAACTTTGACCCATTCCAGCACATCAGGCACAAAATGTCTCTTTGATCTTTTTGCCACTTTTAAGAAACATCTGCATCTTTGTAAAAGCTTAGCAGGAGGAGCCAAAAGAACGAGAATGGATGCAGCCACATGCAAGAAGTTAGAATTGTTAGGGGAACCCACTCCCCTTGTTAGAATCCCAGAGAACCAAAAGATGGTTGGCAGCACCTAGAGCTTATAGACACTGAGTAATTTCCAAGGGTTCAACTTCAGGGGTGCCCATCCCATCACCTTATTGTACGAGACACCCTGTTACCACTGTCAAAGGAGAGTGTTGGAGAATTATTTTTAAAGTTTTCTAAACATTCATTACACAAATGAGGAAACTCACAACCAAAATTGTTCTGACCTGTATTTTGCCCTTTTCTAATGTTTTAAGATAAAATTTAGATCTTTCTTTGTCAAAATCCTTCTCTTGTGGTTTATTCAGTCTGACAGGGAAGGCTCAACATACATCTCTAAGCATGTGATAAAAATGGTCAGCTACTGCACCTGCCTCCCTGACAAGGCTCTAAGCCCCCTGAGCACACTTCACAGCTCCTGTCATATGTTTGAGCAAAACTGAACTTGCTTTGTTCCACATAAATGCTCAGAGTACTCATTTTGAGCAGAATGTTGCAAATGAAGAGATGAAGCTTCCAAGATTTGCTCAGATACGCTGGTTAAGAGAGCCCATGAGGGCCAGCTCGCAGACCTGGGAAGGGTTAACCTTCACCTCCCATTTCTGCTGCTGTTCTGAGGTTCACTTTCCCAAACAGGTGGAAATGGACCGCTGAGCAAAAGCAAAGTGGCAGATGACAGACAGCAGAAGTTTGCAATCATAGCCTCATCCAGGTTTCTAGCACATGTTATAGATTGAGTGTTCTGTGAAGCCCAAAAGGCATGAACTGGACCGAAGGTTAAGCCAACACTCTTGATGGTTTATTGAAAACATTCCCAGGTCTTGGAAATATATCCTAATATAAATTCCTATCATTTATGGAAAAGCCAGACAAACCAATATGCTCTGGGAACCAAGTGCCTTCCCTTTAGTTAGAAAGGCAGAGAAGTTAGTCCCGACAGTACATATTTGTGAATACTAATCATATAGAATATCCTATACAATTCTAAATTGTCATGCACATGTTTACATATATGTATTTATGCAGTTAAGATAGCAAAGGCTGGGAAGCAAAAGATTCTAACCAATGCTCCCCTCCTCAAGGAAGGCCATGAAATGATTTCTGAGGTGCCTCCAAATTCTAAATTATATTGTTATTTCATTTTATTCTGATCAAATTTTTTGAAGTATATTTTAGGTACAGTAAACTGCATGCCAGTTCTCAAAGTGTGGTCAAGGGACCCATGAAAAATTCAAGGGTTTTGCAAAGTCAAACTATTTCCATAATTATATGAAGACATTATTTGCCCATTAGTACAAGAATGCTAATGGAATATGTGCATAGGTATTCTTACTAGTATGTTTACTAAAATCTAATATTAGCCCATATATGTATTTTTTTCATGTATTAACTCAATGGTTTTTTTAGTACTTATTGTACTATTATTGTCACTAGTTATACTTGTAATCTTTGTAAACTAATTATCATGTAGTAAATCTTACTTTGAAATTCTACAGTTATCTTTGTACCTACATGAAAACACAAAAAGAAGTCTGGATTTGTATATTTTTATGTTTTTGAAAAATATTGAAATTTTTAAGTATTACCTAAAACTTATTATTTTAGAATGTAATAATAATTTATTTTGAAATGCAATAAATATATTTTCTTATAGTTAAGAAATGATTATTGGCTTAGAAAGTATAAGATTCATTTTCTCAACCCACAGATGCACTGTCTACATCTAAAGATGCTGAGGAATGCAAACTTTCATACAAGAGAGTATTTAGGATAGGAGACTGGGGAGAACCAAGATGGCGGCATAGGTTAACGCTGGAGTTTGCTGCTTTGAACAACTACTTCAAAAGTGAAACTAAAAGACAGAATGGACATCACCCAAAACCACTGGAACGCTGGCTGAGTGGAAGTCCTACAACTAGGAGGAAAGAGAAACGCATACGGACACTCAGAGGAGGCGCAGTGCTGAAGTCAAATTCTGAGGTGCGGAGTGCGCGGAGCGGGCTGGCAGCGGAGGGCGCGGTTGGCATTTTCAATCGGGAGGGAGTCACAGACTCTGAGCTCCAGATCCGGGCGAGTCTTTAGGGACCCAGACTCAAACTGGAGAAGCGGGACTGCCTGGCTTTGGTCAGAGCGAGTGCAGCTTTCTCTCCGAGCTTTGCAGCCATTGCTGGGACTCAGAGAGGCAGAGCCCCTGGGGACAGGACTGAGAGCCGCCATAACTGCTCTCTCGGGCCCACCCTGTTGATCCTGTGCAACCCGCCCCACCCAAGCCCTGCACAGAGGCATTTGCTGGATAGCCTCAGGCAAACGCCAGATTAGCACCTCCCTAGAGGACAGAAGTTCTCTCACTGCTGACACAGCTGATTCTCATAGCCACTTGGCCTGGAGGTCAAACCCTCCCTGGAATTAGCTACAATCAAGATTTAACTATAAGACCACGAACAAAGACCACTAGGGGGTGCACCAAGGAAGCATAACAAAATGCGGAGACAAAGAAACAGGACAAAATTGTCAATGGAAGATATAGAGTTCAGAACCACACTTTTAAGGTCTCTCAAGAACTGTTTAGAAGCCGCTGATAAACTTAATGAGATCTACAAGAAAACTAATGAGACCCTCGATGTTATACTGGGGAACCAACTAGAAATTAAGCATACACTGACTGAAATAAAGAATATTATACAGACTCCCGACAGCAGAACAGAGGAGCGCAAGAATCAAGTCAATGATTTGAAATGCGAGGAAGCAAAAAACACCCAAACGGAAAAGCAAAATGAAAAAAGAATCCAAAAATGCGAGGATAGTGTAAGGAGCCTCTGGGACAGCTTCAAGCATACCAACATCAGAATTATAGGGGTGCCAGAAGATGAGAGAGAGCAAGATATTGAAAACCTATTTGAAGAAATAATGACAGAAAACTTCCCTCACCTGGTGAAAGAAATGGACTTACAGGTCCAAGAAGCGCGGAGAACCCCAAACAAAAGGAATCCAAAGAGGACCACACCAAGACACATCATAATTAAAATGCCAAAAGCAAAAGATAAAGAGAGAATCTTAAAAACAGCAAGAGATAGAAACTCAGTTACCTACAAGGGAATACCCATACGACTGTCAGCTGATTTCTCAACAGAAACTTTGTAGGCCAGAAGGGAGTGGCAAGAAATATTCAAAGTGATGAATAGCAAGAACCTACAACCAAGATTACTTTATCCAGCAAAGCTATCATTCAGAATTGAAGGTCAGATAAAGAGCTTCACAGATAAGGAAAAGCTAAAGGAGTTCATCACCACCAAACCAGGATTATATGAAATGCTGAAAGGTATCCTTTAAGAAGAGGAAGAGGAAGAAAAAGGTAAAGATACAAATTATGAACAACACATATGCATCTATCAACAAGTGAATCTAAGAATCAAGTGAATAAATAATCCGATGAACAGAATGAACTGGTGATTATAATAGAATCAGGGACATAGAAAGGGAATGGACTGACTGTTCTTGGGGGGGAAAGGGGTATGGGAGATGCGGGAAGAGACTGGACAAAAATCGTGCACCTATGGATGAGGACAATGGGTGGGGAGTGAGGTGGGAGGGTGGGGCGGGAACTGGGAGGAGGGGAGTTATGGGGGGAAAAAAGAGGAACAAATGTAATAATCTGAACAATAAAGATTTAATTAAAACACACACACACACACAAAAAAAAGAGTGTATTTAGGCTCACAGAAGACAGGAATCTATTCTAAAGGAACTCTAACCAAGAAACAAAACTATGACAAAATGCTATTTCTGTCATCTTTATACATGCTAATAATTTTCTTTATTGTGTTTTTTATACACAATATTTTAAAATAGTTTTATAGTGCCAATTAAGTTGCAATGTTATTTTGAGACCAAACATTCAGAAGCTAAAAAAAATAAATAAATTCAATATTTAAAGCACAGTTGAGCTACAGTCTTTAACAGCCCAAACTATTTGTCATTGCTTTTCAGACTGGAGTTACATAGCCACTGGCACATCTTTCAGGATATTTTATCATATTGCATTGACTGAAGAACACACAATAGCTGGAGTTTAATGAAGCTTTGGACCATTGACATTGCTCAATGCTTATTGATGAAAAATCAGTGAAAGCATTCACATTTGTGTCAATTTTCAATGTTATAGTATCTTGTCAAATTAAAGATTTACTAAAACCATGGAGATGAGGTAATAGCTAATATGCAGAACTTTACTTTTTTCCTTACAAATGAATGAATCCATAAATATGGACTTGCTCATTTGCTTATAGTCATCTAATATGGGCAACAACTAAATATCTAGGAAGATCTTGGTGACTATTTGGCACCAAACACAAGTGGCACTGAAATATTCAAAGTGTTGACTAACATTTTTGAATTTCATCATTCTTTGGACCTGGTAGAAGAATTGAATTGACTTTTACAATGGTGGTACAAAGTAATGATGGGTAAAACTGCTGGTGTCTTAGCACAAATCAAGATAGTGGTGCCCAACCATACTCCTGGTCACTGTATTCTTCACTGATCGGCACTTTGTAAGTAAAAAAAAAGCTAATTTTAGCTGGAATATCTGGTTCCATGGCTCTCTCTGTGCACCAAGGATAAAAAAATCTGGTCCCTGCTTTTTTCTTGGAACACTCAGGGGAGGCTCGAGGGATTCCACTTGCGGGTAATTTGTATGCCTCCTTTGTTATACTATCCCATAATACATGGAGTTGGGAGGGAGAAGCCTTCAGGAATGAGTGAACATGCTGCCATTTCCCCAGAATTCCACTTCCGAGTCTGTTGGTAATATATGAATAAAATGTTAATTAAATCCATTAATCCTTTATTGGAAGGTTATTTTAGTAAATAATTATCAAACAGAAATTAGTTCTTCACAAGTATAATTCTGGACTGTCAAATTTCTTTTTTTGTTTTCCATTGTCTTATTGATTTTTATTTATTTACTGTTAAATTTATTTTACTATTATCGCTTTCCTAATATAATGTAAAGGCCGGTAGGATAGGGCTAATGTCTTATGTTCTGTCTGTTACCCCAGTGCTTAACATAATGACAAGTACATTGTAGGCACTCAATAAATTAAGTACAAATTGGATGATTTTTTGTTTTATGTTCAACTTAACTTGTCTGAATTTTGTTTTATTTTTTGTAGACCATGCTTCAAGTAAATCATTCATAACAACAAGAAATTAGTCTATCCAATTATGTCTACCATTATTTAAAAAAATTTCTTTCTATGCATAACAGGATCTTTAAAGATTTTTTTATTTTATTATACTCTTTTCTGACTTGTGACTTATTGTATTAAATTAGTAATATCTCGTTTATTTTCTCCAGATTATTCTTTGATATTTTTGCCTATTTAGTCTTCCATACTTCTTTAATAATAAATATGTCTATAAAATATAGATCTATTTAGTGGGTTAAAATAATGTAAATGCATATTTATAGGATACATGAATAACCAGACATTAACAACTAGAAATTTCACTAAACTTGTTATTACTGACAAGCTTTGGGGGCCTATGACTTGCTCCCTTCTGCTCAAGATATTAAGTCTAGTTCCAGACTCACCCTTATGTATCCAATAGCTAAGACTCAGAGTGAACCTCATTAGAAGCTCATTCCCTTTTAGTTAAAGACTTAGAAAAAGTCTTCTCCAGTTCACTATTCTTTTCTTCACATGCATATCCTTCTCACCCTAGCACATCCACAGGAACAATAGACAACAGTTAATTTGCTCCCTATTACGTCTGGCTATTTACTTCTCTAGCCTCCTGGCTGTCTTCTTGGTTTCTAGTTCTTACCAGAATCTTCTGATGGGTTTGGAGACTGGATTATAATCACTTCACTGCTGATGAAAAATGTTTCTCTCCTGCCTCATTTCATCCCACTTTTTCTGCTCTGACTTGTTTTACATACACCCCCTTGATCCAAAGTTTGGAGAGCTACAAATTTACTAGCTTACACCTATGCATACATACACAGATACTGAATAATACCACTGCCTACCAGTACCAAAATCAAACATAAGCACTCAGGTAATCTTCGTCGGAGAGTGATGGCAGTTTGGATCACACCGGAGAGGGCTAATATGGATGGCTGGGGACAGACGATTTTACTCTTCCACTTTCATAACACAACACAGCATGCTGCGTAAATATGGCTCCACTGGCTGATGTAACTTCCTATGTAGTTGTTTATTTATCACCATCACAATTTACATATATACTTATTTGTTATTTCTTTGAATTATGAACAGCATGAATTTCATTAAACAAATGTTCTAGAGTATTGAGGCCACCTACTAGTATATTTGCCAAATTCATCATCCTTTCCAAGCCACCAAATTTATTTCTATTTTAAAGAAGGGAATTCTGATGTACACAGCAGAAAAGTAACTTTTTCCTAATGTCCCACTGTATGTCAGTGATGGAGCTGGTAATAAAACTCGAGTTCTCTGAATCTCCAATTCGGTGCTCAATTGAAGTTGCATTCTTCACTCAATGAAAGCTAAATGAGGAAATAAAAGTTACACTCTGAATTTACAGGAAATGTCATGCCAGACTAATGTCACTTATTTTACTCCTTGTAACCCAAGCATACTTCAAGTACTATTTACTAAATAACCTGTGAAGATCATTTCATGCAACAGTGCAATGTTTGAAGGTTGTGAGTCACCCATACTGTGAAATATTAACAAAAGACATTTTGTGAGCCTTCTCTCCCTTTCTGATAAAATTAATAGACCACTTACCTACTCTAGTCTCCTAATAAAGTTATGAGGACATATTTATTCAAAACAATAGTGCTGATGATAAGTAATACACTAAATAGTGAAGTAGATTTTTTTTAAATTTCTCTGCCATTTGCCAAGAGATAATCATGATAATTTAACAAGTACTATTCCATTGAAACTCCTCAGAAAACAGTGAGATCAGTATTATTACATTATCATTATTATTATTGCTTTACTATTGATTAAAATAAATCTTTGAGCACTCAATTCATGTAATTAATTAACAGAACCAAGTTTTAAATTCTATTCTCAGCATCTCTTATGCTGAGATTAAGAAATTATTCTAAAATCCATGGATTTCAAATTTAATAATAACTAATAAGCTAAATTTAAAAGAAACTGTTTATTATCGTTCATATTTTCTGTGTCATCCAGAATACTCTACTATAGACACACAAAACATTTGTAACCTGTAGTACACATTCTAAACAGGTATGTTATTTATCATCACAATAAAAAGGAACATATATATTTTATTATTTAAGAGAAACCTAACCATTTAGAAAGAGTTCAACAAATGCTTTTTTCTATTTAAAATTTTATTTTAATATAGTATTTATGTACCAAAAAAATAAAAGATGCCATATAGATCATCATAAAAATATATATTAAACTAGGCAGAGAATTACCTTAGTTTATTTCTTTTCTTTGGTTAAATATTTGTAAAGACAGTCATTATCTATAGAAATTGTCAAAAAAAAGAGAGTAAAAGTAGCATAAGACTGTTGAAATATTTAAAGGTAACTCAAAAAGCTTTCACACACAGCAGTTAGATATCTTAAGAATAAAGAAGAAACATGTCAAATAAAACTGTAAAACCAGATACTCTAAAAGACAACAGGAAATAGAACATTAATAATTCCTGAATAAAGTAGCAGGGAAGGAGATCTGGCAATACATAAAGTGTGAAATCCCTCACTCTGGGTATATGCAATGTTTCTCAACCTTGGATCCTTATGAGACTCAACTGCGGAGCTTTTAAAAAATCATCTATCCAGAAGACCCTACTGGAGACACAACACCTTTGTGTTGCTGCACATCTACCTTGGATATTCTGATTTAGTGAATGGATCTTGTGACCTTGTACCTATAATTTAAAAACCTAACCAGTCAAGCAAACAAACAAGCCTCCTCAAGAGATTTTGACAGCTATTCAGTAGTGGAGAAGCACAAATGCATCAGACCAAAGGATCCTACAGTCTTAATTCCAGGTGGCAAATATATTTTACATTCCATTGTATTTGGAGTATAGAGTTTCTAAATGGTGCTTACTTAGCTCAAATGGAATAGAGAAGTAAAATAGGAAGCAGAAGAAAAATCGGGCAAAAACCTACTTATCTGATTGAAAAACACACAAACTAAGTAATAAATGGTGGGATTATAAATATAATGACTGTATCTCATTTTTTTTGGTTTTGGCTTTTAAATCCTCACCCAAGGAAATTTGTTCCATTGATTTTCAGAAAAAGTGGAAGAGAGAGGGAAAGACAGAGAGAAATATCGATGTGAAAGAAACACATCGACTGGTTGCCTCCTGCACGTGCCCGAACAGGGCCTGGGCTGGGAGGAGCCTGCAGCCAAGGTGCATGCCCTTGACTGGAATTGAACCCGGGAGCCTTCAGTCCGCAGGCCAACTCTCTACATCCACTGAGCCAAACTGGCTATCTCATTTTTTTAACCCAAAGATCTTACTATAAAATACTTGGCTAAAATAAGTGTTTCAGAAGTTTGGAGAAGGTAAGTTTATAATTGTTTCTTTATATGTAACTAATATGAAAATTTTTTTAGTGAAATGTACCAAACATAAATATACAGAGAAACTCATCCTGTTATGTTACCGTTCATAGAACTGAATAAAATGGTGGCCTGTGTAGCATAAAATCTAGACTATAGAAATAGAGATGTAAACTTATATTTGCATTTTAATTTTGAAAACAAATATAAATTTAAGTATAATCTAACCCTCAAACATTATAAGAAAAATGTGACCTAATGAGATTCTTCCTTAATCCCTAAAACAATGTTTTGTACAAAAGGAGCTTTTACTATTATTTTAGGTGGTATTAGAGAAACGTGGGCTCCTAAGAACTATAACTCTGTCTATTAACCTGGAAAAAAAAAAGATGCACCAACAATAGAGAATAACATAGCTGCTGAGGGAGCTGGTTTATAAGCTATGGCTTTTAAAGTGACAAGATTATATTCAACATATTAAACAATCAGTGTGGTGTGGACACTTATTAATTGGAAGAGAAGCTATAAACTAACCAGTCCAACTCACCATTGTATAGACATTTTATTTCAGCCTATTTTAAAATAGAATGAAGTAAAACTCCCTGATCAAGAATAATACAAAATAATTTGATAGGAAGAGTATTAAGAAAGTTAGGGCTCAGGATAGGCTGAATACAATAGGCAAGTTATGACAACCATAAAGCTTCACAAAACTCTCTGCAGCACAAGAACAACAGCAAGGACCAGTGTCAGAGCCTGAAGAGTTCACCGAAAGGCTCACAGGGGAGCATGTTCTTCAACTTATATTTGGCTCCTATTATCCTAGACAAGAAGAGGTAGAGCTAAAAGAGAGGAAGGAATTTCTAATTTGAGAGAGTAACAGGCCACTTCAATAAGGTCAGTTGTTTAGATACTGGTCAATTCCATCCTCGTAAAAATATTATGAATGTGATTGTAAATTTTAATTTTCAATGAAGTATGAAGGTTTGAAGAAAACCCTGGCATTCTGGGGAAAGGCAAATATAGATGCTCTGTGAAACTTTTAGAAAGCATTATTAAAAGTAACTGTGGAAAAAAAAGAAAAATAATTTTAATAAGTAAATAAGACACTCATACAAATATCTATGTTCACTCATTCAATAAAGATTCTTGGAGCACTTATTAAATATAAAACCTCATGCCCTAATTGGTTTGGCTCAGTGGATAGAGCATCGGCCTGCGGACTCAAGGGTCCCAGGTTCGATTCCAATCAAGGGCATGTACCTTGGTTGCGGCCACATTCCCAGTGGAGAGTGTGCAGGAGGCAGCTGATCGATGTTTCTCTCTCATCGATGTTTCTAACTCTCTACCCCTCTCCCTTCCTCTCTGTAAAAAATCAATAATATATATATATTTTTTAAAAATAAAACCTCATGCTCTAAAATGGGGAGAAAGATGAATTTCTGCCCTCTATCAGAGATTATATTATATAGGTTGGCAATTTAAGAAAAACTATACATACATTGGGGTTTAAATTCTAAAAATCAGTTATGATGTTAGTTTGGAGAAGCTTGAGTAATATGAATATAATGAACCTATGTTCAACAGGCTAATATTCCAAATCCAGAAGTTATAGTAAAGATGGATAGAGGTCAACGTAGAATATAATGTTTATGGGTATTCCACAAAGGGCTTGGTCCTTCTTTCTTATAAAAGATATTTGTACAACAACATAAAATATATGAATACTAAATCTGTATAAAGTGTAAAGCTGAAATGGATAGCTAAAATATTAAATGACAGAATTGAGATTCAGGAATACTGACATGACAAGTTAAAACAACATTAACTGTTGAATAAGAAAAAAGGTAAAGTCCTGATTTTGGAGCAAAAGAAACCTGCTGTGTAAGGATGGCAAGGGGCAGACCTGGCTTCACAGGGACTCAGGAGATTTATCTGGCCATAAATTCTACATAAATAAAAAAGGTGATTTATGGTTAAAATTGTTCTATTTGCATATATCACCAGATGTTCATATAGCCTTATTCATAAGGAAAAATGAAGACAACACAAAATAGATTAGGTAAGTAAATTGTTCTACATTGAGTCAGTTAACATATAACAGAGCCCAATAAAAAGACATTTTAATCACAATAAAATGTTACATAAACAGAATATTTGTTACCTATTCAGCATGATTTTAGCTATGTAGAAACTTGAATAGAAATCATACTAAACAAATGTGTTAAACATTTAAAAGTGGTTTCCCCATAGTAACTGAAATCAGAGAATACAGGGTGTCCCTCAAAATGTATATACACTTTGAATGATTATAAAGTCAGTGTTTATTAACATATAGTTTATTTTCAAAATTCAAAAGATTCTACAGAAATGAATAAATATTTTTGTCAATGCCTATTTTCAAACCCATGACCATTTTGTTCTGGTCCAGGCACTGCTGGTAATGTGAAGCAATGGAATCAAAAACATCAAGAATAATTTAATTTGGTATTTGTGTGCCCTCAATTCATTGACTGTTGCTTGTTTTTATATCATAAACTTTATTTTTTATGCATCACCATAAAAAAATAAGTCTAGTGGCACTTTAGGATAAATTTTCTTTGTTCAAAGCTCAGTTTGGCTTCACATTATTCAAATCAGTTAAACCTGAAAAGGAGTGAAAATTAACTGAGTTATCAACTATCAAAGTGTGCATACATTTGTTTGGATACCCTATATTTTCCTTAAATTAATTTTAATTTTCTTAATTTTCATAATACACTTAAAAAACATTACTTTTATAGTAAAAACGTTGTTTAAATAAACTAATCAACCACTTCCTCATTTAAAAATCTTTGAATTGGCTTTAGCTTATTAATATTTAATAGAATCTATCAATGATTGTGGGAAGATAAACTAGATTTAAATCTCACTGCAAAAAAAACACACATCACTATATAAACGATTTGCTATGTGTTAAGCAAGAACCAACTATTTCCATTATTGTAAAATATCTGTGTTCACCACACTTTCCGGCCGGCCCCCCTTTTCTTTTATCATCTACCCATTTGCAAACCATTCAGACCATTTCCCCAAACAATACCTGGATAATAGTTTGCTCATTCTCCATCTCTCTATGTCTATAGGAATGGTCCATGATCGTCTAGGCAATGAGACAATCTTCAGTGGCTCTGTGGGACCCAGGCGAAGACAAAGAAGAGGCAGTACTTCTTCTGGAGTGAGTGAGTGGGTCCCCTCGAAGTAAAAGAGGACTTTGAGCAGCCTATGGTAACATCAAAACATTGGGCATCAGAATTAGGCACTGTAGCATTGGAGCCCAAAATAAAAATGAAGGAGAAACCAAGACTAGCCTCATTTACATCACAATTTTGGCTTAGTTCAGCTTTGTGACATGCTGACTTAATAATAATATGTGCGCTACTTAGAAGGGGCCAACATGTAAGCTAACCTTGCTGATTACTTCCAGTCCTCAGATCCATAAAAAACGTGTTTATTGACTGATAATACAATAGTTGCAGAGCAGAGAAACTTTTCTAAGGAGTGGTAGGTAAGCTAAAGGAGCAACAGAGTGATATATTTTACATTTTCAGACATATGGATGCTATCAATAAATTATGTTAAATTTGTTCTTCAAATGATATAAATAAGGACAAATTTCAGTTGATTTGATGCCATAGATATTTCTAAGACTGATACAAATTTAAAATTAACATGAAATTTGATGGCAGGAACTTTTGAACTTTATGGGTTTTAGAAGTTACAAAGTCATGGAATAAATCCAACCATCTGGCAACATTAGTGATGTAATTCAATTTTTGCATTATCTACATATAACTTAAAGATTTTTTTCCATATATAAAAATAAAACTTTAAAACATTAGAAGGTAAGCTTTTTAAATAAGCTAGACATTTACAACTAAAGGAAAGAAATCATTTAAGCAATTACATTTAAAAATGTATAGCTTATTTTATCATATGCTAAAAACTAGGTTCTGAATCATTAAAAAATATACACAGGAGATTTTGTTTTATATACCCCTTAAGTATTTCCCAGTTCTAATAGAAGTAACATTTGGATAAAAATCATGAAGCTCAATGCTTTTCTACATATATTGTCTTTTTCTCTAAGCCCAAACATATTTGTGCAAGTCCTTCAAATGTTTAATAGTAGAGAATTATATACCTATGGAGAGAGAGACAGAGAGAGAGAGAGAGAGAGGGAGAGAGAGAGAGAGAATAGAAAAATTTTAATAGCATATAATGTAGGCTAGTTTATATTTCTACTTTTTTCTATAGAGTTTATATCAACCAAGTTATAAGAATTATTGAAAGATCAATTGTTTATTTTCTGCCTATTTCCAGAAATTATTTTTTAAATTTATTTTTTGTTGTTCACAGTATTACAATTGTCCTCTTGCCAAAATTGTTAACCAAGACTTAGATAATCACAGAACAATAAATTAAACCTCTAGGGAAGATTCACAGAAATAATATAAAAATAATAGGAGATTGGGCTAAAGGATCTCAAAGTTTATCTCATTTTCAAACTTAAAGATCCCATCGTAGCTTTCGTAACACCAACTGAGACACATAGCCAGTTGGTATTCCCTAGAATTTTCCTAGAAATAGACAAAAGTCTCAGAATCTTCCTAAATAAGCTTGTTCTGGGTCTTAATCTATTACTAAAATAGAAACATCTTCCTCACCTTAGATTCCATCATTTCATTTAAGTCATTTTTTGGCTTACCACCAACTCAGAAAACTTATTCATTATAATGTGGTAGAAGTAAAAACATGAATTCTAAAACTAAACTGTCTTGATTTTCAACCCAACTCTGCCACCCTTGGACAAGTTTCTTGGCTAATCTGTGACATAGTTCTCTTTAAAATGTGGGTAATGATATTACCTACCTCATAGAGCTATTGTAAGAAATACATAAATTACATGTTTGAACACTGCCTGACACATAGCACATGTTGCTATTATTTAGCAGGTGTTTTCTATTATTACTATTCTCTTACCCTTTAATTGACTTATTTAAAAACAGAAAAATTGAGTAGAATTAGCAAGAATTTGAAATTCACAGCCTTGTCTTTCCTCTGAATCACTTCCCACCAAAGACATAATTTAGTAATTTTGTAACAGAAAATAAATGTTAACCTCAAATTAATTGTTCATTTTCTTTTAGCATTGTAATCAATCATGCTGCTTATTTTGATGAAAAAGAACTATTTTTCCAGGACTGGTTAAAAATAAGTACCCTCTTCTCAAAGAAGAAAAGATTAGAAAATTATTGTTTATAAAAATTGGTTCCGACCTGTTTTTAAGAAAAGTAAAAGTAGCTTTCTTTAGAAAATGATGAGGAGTCCAGTTAAAATGGGTTGCTGAGATTCTACCTGATAGATCACCAAATTCTGGTGTTTGAAATGCATCTTAAAATGGGTAGAGGCTGGGAAGTTAGAGAGCTTTGGGTAGACAAGAAAAGTAGCAGATTGGAGGGAAGAGGTATAGCAAACCCAAGAGAATAACACAAGAGTTCTTTCTGAAAAGCACTAAGAGAGTGTGTAAGAGAAGGAACATTACCAGGATATCATTTCAGTGTCCACAAGACATGTTGGAAGAGACTATCTAACAGATATAGAAAGTCTTCGTATAAATTATATACAAAGACTTTTAGGGATTGCCTCTGAACTTTAGAATGCAAAGCATCTATTTCCCCCTTCTATCAAGGGTAGCCTGGTTTTCCTGTGAAATGATTTTATTTCTCCTCAGAGGGTAACAGCAATGCTGTTGAGATGGGCAGAACAGACTTAATCCAGTCAGTTCATCTCGTCACTATTGCCTTGGTATTCAATTTAGGCTGACCCATAACCCAATTCAAGCCAGGGAGACCACAGGGAAGTGGTCTTCTTTATTCTTTTTTCTGTGAGAATTAATGAGATAATAGGAGGTACAAGATTGCAATCAGAAAAGAAAATCCAGGAATCAGCATGTGAAACTGAAAAAGAACACCAAAGCTGTGAAAGATGGAGCAAAAAGACAGAAAAAAAAATAGGTACTTATGACTTATTCACTGGGCAAAGTCACATAAGCACCCTTTATCTGGACTGCCGAGTTATAAAGGTCAATAAATTCATTTGTAGTTGTTGATTATACCAGTTTGTGTTGAGTTTTCTGCTATTTGCAATTAAAGCAATCCTAACATAAATACAAATTGCAATTTCATGTGTAGTCCCTAGGCTTGCACCACTTGACTAACGAATGTTCAGACGTGTAGGAATTTGCTCATTGTAAACAATGCATCCTTTTAGCTGGCACCTCTGCTTAAGTATGTCACAAACTTTCAATCAAACTCTATCTGGTGACTCCCCAAGAACCTCTGTGAGGTTCAAGAAAGCATGCTAGGTTACCAAACTGGGATAAGGCAACAGGAAAACATTACAGAAAAATACTTTTTTAGTCATTTGTAAAGATCTTAAGTTCTACTTTAATAATCATAGCAAGCACAAAGAAGTCTAGTTCTATATTCTGATTTAAAGACAGCACTCTAGAGGTCAAACACACACACACACACACACACACACACACACACACACACACACACCTACCTATTCTATTGAGCCAAAAGAAAGGCATAGAAGTGGCATATGGTTCAATCCCTAGCTACACGATCTTAGTCAAACACGGCCATATCATATTTTCTTTTGTATTACTTGGAATGGGAATCACTTTGTTTCCTGGAATGATAAGAAAAACTGATGTCAGTCACAAACTCCCATCTGTTTGGCCATGTGAGGTCTGTTAGCTTACCAGATAACCTTTCCCAAAAGACTCATCTTCATATTCTAAAACATGAATTTGAAATTTATTATTTAAGGTTTCAAATAATCCTTTGAAATTCAAGATACTAATAATGGTTTCCAACATAGTCTCTTTAGATACACAAGTTCTTTCTTTTTTTTTTTTTAACAATTTGATATTTTGACAAAAATATATTGGATCATTTCATGACATTTGGAACAATATTTGCATAACCATGACAAAAAAATATCTCAAGTCTTCTAAAGAGTTTTAGAACTATTAAATGATTGCAAAGAGTAAAAAAAAGTTATAGTCAACACCTACTTTACATCTACTTTACATTATCTCATATCATTCTAAATTTATCCACAGGAGTTTCCACGGTTTTAAATTGTGTGTGTGTGGGAGGGAGGTGGAAGGACGCTGTATGATTGCTTTTGGGTCATGGCTATTTCTTCTTCTAGTCTGTAAACTACGAAAGGACAGAGACAAAAACTATTGGGCTGACAAAAATAAAAGAACCTCTCAATATCTACTTGTTGAATGTATAGGTGAATAAAATTAATCAATGAAGAAATGAATGACGAAGTAAACAAGGGTCATCCTATAGTCAGCACTGATCTAACAATGAAGGCAAATGTTGCAATGACATCAGAGTGTTCACATCCTTGTTGAGTAATTGCCATTTATTTACTGGAGAAATATTTATTGAGCAGCTAGTCTATGCAGCAGAATAATGACCACCATACACAGCAGTGTGGTCTTCGGCAACTCCTACTCTTCTGAGAAAACAGCAGGCTGCAGAACATGTGTAAATGGGCTAAAGGGTTGTGCTTTAAAAAAAGGTTTATTTTTTTTTTTGCCAGGTTAAGAAAGGGATCATTTTTTAGTTTGGCAGGTTCTGAGAGGGATCATTTTTAACACTATCTCAGGGAAGGTTGTTTCAAAGGAAAACTGCAATGGATGGACTTAAACAAAGAAGACCTTGTTCAAGACTACCACACTAGGGAGAGAGATTGAACTCAAGGACACTAACACTAAAGATGAAAGTGTTATTAAACTCTGAGGTAAATTAGTGGAAAATACTGAAGGACAATCTAGGAGAGATTGGTCAATGGGATTAGTCCATTTGTGTTTGCTAATTTTTGTTTATTAAAGTTAGGCTCCAACTCTCCTGCAGAAACTGGGAGATGCCTGCTATCTTTCTTGATGACTACATAACACAGAGATGACGCCCTGATTCCCCAGACAAATATTCCTGAGTTGTGAAACTGTCAAGTAGGTATGAAAAGATTTAAATGACAAAAAGGCAGAGAAAATTCACAATTGAACCTTTTCTAAAGAAAATGCTCTAATGAAAGGGAGGTCAGGGGCCTAGAGTCAGGAAAAAAACCTGTCCAGTTTAGTGAAGCTGAGGAGAATGTTACAGCCATTGTGATCAGTCCCAAGCAATCAGGGAGGATTGGTCGCCTCTGCATGTTGTGTTGCACAGAACCTAGCTAAAAACTTTAGCTGAAATTTAGGATATTCCCATTTAGCAAATTCTCATGTAAACCTGTAGCTTCATTAGCTTTTTCAGACTACCAAGAAAGTTATTTTTTTTTCTTTGAAAGATATTTATCTCAAAATACAAAATGATTTTTGTTTTCATGAAATATTTTTTAGAAATATAACATGTTTCTGGAGCTTTTGGGGGATTGTACTAAAATGAAGGTGTCTAATTCAGTGAAACGTTTTAAACAAATCACACACAAAACAGCATACAAAGAAGGAATCTCTGTTCCATGATGCTTCTGCTGTCCAGTAAGAATTCTCTATGTTCCATGTTTCAATCTATTGCCACATGTTTCACTTCCTCACCCCAAACCTCACCATTATTTTAGACACTGAGTAAAATCAAAGACTTGGGATTTGCTTCTTTTAAAACTCTGAATTACAAGAATGAAGCCACATGTTCAACTATGATCATTTAAACTCTGGTGGTAAGGACATGATAATTTGTATGTGAGTTTAAATCAAAGATATATTGAAAGGAATATTTTTGGCATGAAAAAAATAAATATCACAAGTTTCCATGTTAAAGTGAATCAGTGCTTTATGTAATAATACACTGTATTGTTCATTTCTTATACTTGTAGTTCTTAGGAGAGTTCTGAGCCCATGTGGTGAAGAAGTTAGACTCTAGAAATGCACTGAACCAAACGAGTACTCGAGACAAAAAGGAAAACCCTTTTCCAATGACTGTGGCCAATTCATTGTTGACTTGAGCCAAGAGAGTGAAATTGAGAAAGAGCCTAGATATTTTTGTAAAGGACCAAATAATAAATTTTTGCAGTCAAAATAAGGTCAACAAACTTCAGTGTTTGTCATATTAAAAGAAAGACCATCACATCATCAGTAGTTTAAGACTACATTAATTTTCCTCAGATGGTGAAAGACTATATTGGTAATGCCAGAAAGTATTTATTCCCTAATTCCAGGAATTCTACTTTTCTATGATGTGTATGTGTGTGTGTATGTGTGTGTGTGTGTAACAGCTCTAAGAAAGTATCCAGAGGAAATAAAACTAGGAAAAGGTTCTAAATTAGATGTATCATATTGGGAGTTAAGAGAGAAACAAACCTGAATGAGTATACATAAAAAATAGAAAACATTTATGTGACTGAGAACATATCTAAATTTTGATAAACTATAACTGATAAAATATTAGGAAATCAAATTATCACGTAAAAAATAAAAACTCAAATCAAGAGTGTATTTTTAAAAATTATGCATTGATTCATTCAGAACAATATTTACTGAGCATCTTTTATGTGCTCAGGCATTACAGTAGATGTTATGTGGATAGGAATATTCTCTGAGAAAGTAATATTTGACAAATAGACTCATGCTTGTGTGATCACTCCAACACAACCTGAAACCTAATTCCTGTTCTTCTAACACATGGGACACATGGGTGTATCAGCAGAGCAGTCCTCTTCCATGCCATCTTTCAGAACTAAATTGATGGACATTCTATCATCTTTAACATATGGCTCCTAAGGTCACCCTGGCCGTTGTTTCCACTCAAGCGGGCTAAAATGGAGAAAAAAACAATGATGGATGGTGAGAGAAAAAAGCCAGGGACATTCAATGTGCCAGATGTGGAAGTAAGCCAAGTCTCATCTAGAACAGGTCACAGGATCCCAGAGCCTAGGATCTGCTTGTGTTTCCCATGAAAACTCCAAATATGAAAGAGGAAACGTATTTTTGGTGGACAGTTAGCCATTTCTTCCACAATCTATTCTCTCACTACCAAATATTATTCTGTACTGCATTCCCAAAAAGGCAACTCAAAATCCAATCCAGTTGTTGCCTTCAGTGTAGAGTCCAGAGACACACTGTCTTCTCCATTAGTTCCAGAGGTGGCTTCTCATAATTTAAAGAGCTGTGCACTAAAAGGCTAATTATTCATACCCTCCAACCTGTATGCTTACTTTATAAGGTGGAGCAAGGATAGCAATAAAAACCACCATTCAAAATGCTGAATAACGCAGGACATACAGCCATCACTCATTCATAGCAGTCATGGTATTCTAACTGGCAGTTATTGTGAAGGTCTCTACTCTGGCAGTAAGGAAAAGTCCTTCATTTACTATTGTTATCTATCCTCCAGAGCCACATCTAAAAAGGATTGTTGGAGAGTATGTCCTCTTTGAGGGCTGCACAGATTTTACAACTCCTTACTTGTTTTACACATACAAATTTCATAACTTGGGGGATGCTACAAGGCTTTAATAATCAAAAACTTATATGGTCCAGGCCCACATTTCTTTGTAAGCACGTCTTTAGAAAACAGTAGGCTTCTGACTTATTTGCCTCCAGTCAAACCAGGTGCCTGTAACTACAATGAAATTTCTCCTAGACATAATTCTCAAGTCTGATTTGTTTCCTTGCTTCCACCCCTTATGTCTCTCTATGGCGGCTACCTTAAATCCAGGTGAAACAGAAGAATTTTTAATTTAAACCTTTCAAAGCTGTGTTTTTGTTTAATGAGGATCATTGATATATTGTTGTTACTTATGTCCTTTAAAAATCTTGTTTCCTATTTTTGAACCTGCTAGACTCTTCACCCTTTTGAATCAGTCAATTCTTCCCCAGTTCATTGTTTTATCTTCCTCACTGCAATAAATAACAAACACCGCACACTATTAACATTCTGCTTTTCAATCTCTTCTAGAGCTACAAATATTGTGGGCACTTACTCTGCTATCTAAGTTGTTGACAGCAATACTTATTTCTATTAGTAAGGTTAGACTGACTGATATAAAAACTAGAACCTCAAATGTACACTGGTTAAATATAATAGAAGGTTGTTTCTATTTATGTAAAAGTACCAGGTAGGTAAACAAGTTGGTGGGATCATAATTGTCTAGAAATTAATCAAGAACTTATTCTGATGGAGCCACTAACATCTTCAACATGTTTCTTTCAAGAGCACCTGGGGCCTGCTCTTCTTCTAGTCATACTGAAAGTGTATGGAGGGAGCATGGGTGAGGATCTTAGTAGCTACCTTGAACTATCACATGGCATGTCTTCTCATATTCCCTGGGGAGAACTACTCACATGGCTCTACCTAGCTGCAAGGAAGATGGGAAATGTGTTACTTCCCTTTGATGACTCTATGCTTTAGAAGGAAGAACACAGTTTTTGTTGGTGGATAATTAGCCAAATCTGCTACAAGTTGTGACTTGATAGATGAGAATAAGGGAAGACATTTTGGGGTGGTTGAGTGGAGCTGGCATTCATTTGAAGGAACATTTCAGGCAAAACAAATTGAAATAAAAAGCCCTGAAGTGGAAAGATCTTGTTTTGTTATTGATTTAAATATCTCAGAAAAGGCTACTGTGGCTCAAATATAGTGAGTTAAGTGTAAACAGGGAAAGGTGATGCTAGAGACATAGACTGGGGACAAATCAAGTGGGGGCAGTTAACAAATGTGAATTGCATTCTAAATTCAATAATTAAGAGCGTATTTTAAGTAAAAAAGAAATTATTAAGTATTTTAAAGACCATAACAGAGTTTTAAAAAATTAACTGTTTTGCTGTATGGAGAATGGTGGTAGAAAGAAGAGTCAATCACAATAAACTTGATACGGCACTAAGGAATGTGCAAAAGAGAAGTAGAGAAGGATCCCACCCATGTGTATAATTGATCTATTAATTAGGCCCAACGTGGATCACTTGGTTGGTCACATTTCTGTGAGATGTTAAAAATTGCTATCTAAAAACATAGAATGCTTATCAACCTAAGTGGGAAACTTGGAAAGCAAAGACCTCATTTGGACAAAAATATAACTTGGATGTGTTTTGTTTCACTCTTTCCACATGTATGCACTATATTTATCCCCTTTGATTATCTTTCATTTCACCATATTAAAGATCTGCACCCTAATTATTTTAACATTTTATTAAACATTACATTAAACATAATAGAAAGCTATGTGTATGTCTATTTTTCTTAATTAGAGCTTCCCCCACACAAAAATTGGAGAGCTCAGAAAGAGTGTAGGGAAATGAATATATTCATGTTTCTACATGGTTTGGACTTTCAGAGAAAAGAAAACTAGAAGCTGGATTAAGGAAAGGATAAATCTTGAGAGTTAAAAGATAACTGAACAGATTGTGAGAGATCTCAGATTTAAAGGATTTACCTCCTTGGTGTTTGTTTATAATCAAAGGATGAAACTCAGTCATTCATTTATATTTCAAAGATTTTAAACCACTAGGGAGAAAATATTTTTCTCCTTCTCTCAGGAAGAGAGGAGTACTGTGAAGCCTATATAAATCCCACATTCATAGTTCCCTTGCACTTATATGGTCCATCTGGCCCTAACTGCATCACCCTGAAGGGCACAAGTAGGATACGGAGAGCTAACATAGTTATTACCATATGTGGTAATACACTATTCCTGATCCAGAACTCTGACATTTGCTTCCAGAACAATATAAATAAATACAATATTGAAAAATATACCAGATTGGTCAACAAAAATTAATATGTACCAGATTGATCAACAATAATTAATGTGGTACATATTAATTATTGAAGAAGGAATAAACATGGGCACATGCACTTCTAAAAATAGTATCCATGAGAATAATCTCAGCACCGAGACTTGTGACAAATAATAGGAACAATATAAAGAGATTTTTAGTTATTTCTTAAATAAGGAATATTAAGAGGCTGTAATATTAAGAAAAGACAAAGAAAATAGTCTATTTATAAGAAAAAAACTTTACTTTCAGTAGAACAAATCATAATGACCCTTGGATTAGGATAATAAATCAAATATAATGGAATTTATTTAAGTAAGGCATTTGACTGTTACAATACCTTTGTAGAATTATTAAAATAAGCGAGAATTCTAGGTTTTGGGTAAATGTGTGCCATATTCTAAAATTTTTCATTTTATTAATGATTAACAGTGTCTTGTAGATCAGAAGAATGTGAGCCATTGGTCTCCCATAAAATTTAATCCTGTTTCTATTTTAATCAGACTTATCTGAATGCTAGATGAATAACAGAATTATGATTTAAAATTGTTTCAGGTAGGTAAGCCAAAAATTAGAAGATTAAGTGTACTTGGTAAGTTCTCACTTAGATTTAGAGAGCAGTTACAAATCAGAGAGCCCTGACTTAACAGCAGTTTAATTTGAATCCATCTTTGGAATTGGAATCCAATATTTGCAATGAAAGTTAGGCTCTTAGCTAAATGACTGCCATAGGTTTTGGTCCTAGCATTATCACTCAATAGCTGAGAGATGTGAAGGAAGCCACACAGTTGCCTAAGCTTATGACTTTCTCATTCTATGTATGATATCAAATTCAGGAGAATTTCAGAACTATGTTCTGTTATCATTCTAACTTTACAATATTGAATCTGGTTCTAGGAGGTTCTAGGAGAGACATTGGTTGACAAGAGAGTACCCTGAGAATAGTAGGCAGGATGTGGCAGAATCTAAGATCTAATTAATGAGGTCCATTTGAGAACTAAGAATTTTTAATGTAGAATGTAGAACACTGGGTAAGACATAACATCTTCATGAAATATCATATTGATATTAAAAGAGCATTTGTGTGGAAAAACATAAGTAAAAAAGTGCATCATTCTAATAGTGTGTGTTAGTTTATTACATTATTGAATATTTAGAAAAATGGCATAAATTAGAAAAAAGTATAGTGACAAACATTTTAAAACCATTATTTTAATTCCTTGGATTAATTTTTTTAAAATAGAAGTATTGCCATATGGACAACCAGTTTTGCTTTAGTAGAAAATTTTAGATACATGCTATTAGCACACAGGAATATTTTATAGTTATAAAAGAAATACACTTTTAATTCTGAAAAGAATTTCCCTAGAAAATAAAGAGTGCCAAGTCCCAGAAAAATGCTCAAGCTAAGGCTGGGAACCATGTAACAGCAGATGGAATTGTTATAAGATAACCTCCAAGACCTTTTCCAAATATAATTCATTATTTTATTCAATCAGGCCATGTGGATAACAGGTCAGGAAAACAGAAATATCCAAATATTGTGAAAATATATAGTAGAATTTGTAAAAGGTAATGTTAAAGTAGAATCTGGAAATCACAGCTCTCGAAAGGTTTTTAGGAATGCAAGAATCAGTGGATACTAAATTAATTTTGCAAAAAAAGCATTGAAGCTTGAAAAATAAAATCTATTTGAAAAGAAAGTAACATTTCAACCTTAGTGCTTTCTCAGTATAACTATAGATTTATAGGTTGAAATTTCCAAATCAAAAATATATTTGAAATTTTCCTATTTTAATAAGTCACTGTGAATATCACATAATGCACACAAAGGAAACAGATTATGAATATCTACCCATACATAGGTTTATACTGTATGCTCACTTATAAGTAACCTAAGTAGGATTTTTTTCATGTGAAGAGTTTCATAGATTTTAAATTTTAAGCTTATTCAGAATCATTCAACCATTAACTATGGTCTGAATTAAATAAAATATTTTCACTTACTCTTTTTAGCTGAAGACCACATTTATTTATTATTAACCTATTTTTTTTCAACATAATGTTTTCTCAGTCTTTTTGCATGTTTCATATCATTTGTCTTCATACAAGATTTCCTCTGGAACAAAGTGCATCATCACTATAATTTCTAGTTTACCTAGTCAGTGAGTTTCATTCATTTACTTACCTGGTTAATCTTAATAGTCACCCAGAATAATAAGTACTAGCAATATTATGATGAGCTACTATTGAAGGCAAATGATTAAAATAACAGGTGGAAGGTATTAAGTGCTATATTAAGGAGTGTACAGAGTGTCATGAATAGACATAGCAGAGACACTTGACCTGGTATGCAAGAGCTAAGGCAGAAAAGAGTTAATGAAAGAGATGTGGTTCTGTTATACCTGAAGTTTGAGAAGGAATTACTTGGAATAAGGGTAGAAAGCTATTCCAGATCAAAGAAAAAGCCCATATGAAAGTAGAAGTAAATAAAAATTGACAGGCATTAGGACCTGAAGGAAGACTAGAATTTATGCTAAAGCATAGAGTGCATGGGGACAAAGGGGTGTGTGAAAACAGTTGAGCAGGTGCAGGCTTTTTAAGGAATGTCAACAAATTTGATCTTTATCCTCAAAGCAATGGGAAAACATTAAAGATTTTAGTCCTCCTAAAGGAGTATCAGAACTTGCTCTTGTGTGAAGAATGGATATGAAGGACTAAGACTGGATCCAAGAAGATCATTTGGGGGTCTATGACAGCCCATCATATGATGGCACTTTCATGAGCATGATGAACCTAGGATGAAGGAGGGTAAGTACACAGACTCAAAATATATGTTTTAAAGTAGAATCCATAAAACTTTATTACTGGTTGACTATGAGGAGTGAGTGAGAAATATTAATAAAATATGACGCCCACAGTATTCTCTTAGAAAATTGAGTAGTTCCAATAAGATAGTAAAGTGGTGGTTCCAATAAGATAGTAAACTCTTAACAAATAAACATAAGTTTGGTTTTTATCATTTTGAGTTTGAGGCAACCAAAAACAAAAACAAAAACACAGAAGTAGAGATGTAAAAGAAGTTAATTATACAGATCTAAGGCTCAGTCTACAAAATGGGAGAAATATTTTCAAATCATAGATTTGATAAGAAGTTATTTTCCAAAATATATAAAGAAGTAATTCACTCAGTAGCAAAATCCAAAACAATCCAATTTATTTATTTATTTTTCAATTAAAAAAGAATTCAATTTAAAATAGGCAGAGGAGCTGAATAGACATCTTTCCAAAGAAGACATACAAATGGCCAAATGGTATCTGAATAGGTGCTCAAATCATTAATCATCAGGAAAATACAAAGCCACAATCAGATATCACCTCACATGTATTAGAATGGTTATCACTAGAAAGAAATAAAATAACAAGCTTTGGTGGAGATGTAGAGAAAAGGGAACCCTTGTGCACTGTTAGTGGGAATGCAAATTGGTGCAACTATAGAAAACAATATGGAAGTTCCTCAAAAAATTAAAAATAGTACTACCCTTTCATCTAAAAATCCCACTTCTAGGTATATATCCAAGGAAATAAAAACAGTATAATAACACTCTCATGTTCATTGCATCATTTTTTTGAGACACTGATTATATTTACCATTGCAACAACAAAAAATACAATACCTTAGAATAAATTTAATAAAGGAGGTAAAAGACCTGTACTCAGAAAACTATAGGACATTGAAAAAAGAAATAGAGGAAGATACAAAAAAATGGAAGAATGTGCCATGTTCATGGATTGGAACATTTAACATCATAAAAATGTACATACTACCCAAAGCAATCTACAGATTTAACACAATCCCTATTAAAATACCAACAGCATATTTCACAGATCTAGAACAAATACTCCAAAAATTTATATGGAACCAAAAAAGACCCCTTTTGTTCTTGAGAAAGAAGAACAAAGTTGGAGGAATCACAATCTACACTAATAAAAGAGAAATATGTAAATTGGTCATCACTCTGCTACTCCCACCAGCCAATCAGGATGAGTATGCAAATTAACCCAACAAAGATGGCGGATTAATTTGCATACACAGGTGGGGAGCAAAGACTGAAGGCTCCAGCCCAAGCAAAGACTGAAGACAACTGAAGACTGAAGACTAAAGAGGCTTGGCTTCTCCACTGCGGCCGGAAAGGAGAAGCCAAGCCTCGCTGCGGCTGGAGCAGAAAAGCCTAGCCTCAAGGCTAGGCTTCTCTGCTGAGGCTGGACCAAAGGCCTGGGTCCCAGGTGCCTGAGTAAAACTGGTGCCAGCAGCCAGGGGAAGGAAGGCCTATTGCGCAAATCTTCATGCAACAGGCTTCTAGTACCAGGTATAAATTTATACTACAAAGTCACTGTAATAAAACAGCCTGGTACTGGCATAAGAACAGGTATATAGACCAATGGAACAGAACAGAGACCCCAGAAATTGATGCAAGCTATTATGCTTAATTAATATTTGACAGAGGAGGCAAGAGCATACAATAGAGTAAAGGAAGTCTCTTTAATAAAGGGTGTTGGAAAAATTGGACAGATACAGGCAAAAAAATGAAACTAGATCACCAACTTACACCATACACAAAAATAAAGTCAAAATGGATAAAATACTTAAATGTAAGCCATGAAACCATAAAAATCCTAGAAGAAAACATAGGCAACAAAAATCTCAGACACCTCGAAGCGATATGTTTGCCGATGCATCTCATGTTCATTGCTGTATTATTCAGAGTAGTCAAGCAATGGGAGCAACCTAAGTATATATCGAAAGATGAAGGGATAAAGATGTGATATATGCATGTGTGATATATGCATATATGCGCACACATACAGATACACACAATGAAATATTATTTAGCCATAAGAAAGTAAAAAAAAAATTCTGCTATTTGTGACAACCTGTATAAACTTCGAGGCACTATGTTAAATGAAAGACAAATATTGTATGGTATCTTACTTCACTTATATGTGAAGTCTAGGATACAAAAATGTCAAATTCATAGAAATAGAACAGAAAAGTGCCAGGGGCTGAGGGGTGGGACAAATGGGAGAAGTTGGTAAAAAGTTAGAAACTGTCACCTTTAGGATGAATAAGTTCTGGGGATCAATGTGACTGTAATTGATAATACTGTAATATATAACTGAAATTTGCTAAGAGAATAGAATGGAAATGCTCTTATTTTTTTTAATTTTGATGTATACATTTATCAAATTACCATGATGTATACATTAAAAATTTTACACTTTTATGTGTCAACTAATCCTCAATAAAGCTGAAACTAAAAACAAACAAACAAAAATGGTTGGGTCCCTGGCCTTGTAGCTCAGTTGGTTAAAAGCATCATCCTGCTATGCCGAAGTTGTGGATTCAATCCCCAGTCAGGGCACATACAAGAATCAACCAATGAATGCATAAATAAGTGGAACAACAAATAAATCTCTCTCTCTCTCTTCTCCCGCCCTCTTCTCTCTCTCTCTAAAAATCAATCAATAATTTTTTTTAAAAAGGTCTGGGCTAGAAATCTGAATATAGTGATCTATCAGCAAATGGGTAGTTACTGAAGCCACAGGAGTGCAAGATCACCCAGACCATATGAAGACTGAAAAGAGGAGGCCGCAAGATTTCTTCCATGCCCCAACTTAAGAGAAAGGCAGAGGAAATATGGCCAGAAAAGAATAAACAAGCAAAAATACAATGATTACTAGTAAGTCCTTCAGGAGTTGGTTGTGGTTGAAATTTTTAAATGATTTGCTTAGAAGCTCTGTATTAGTTTACGAGAGCTGCCATAACAAAGTAACACAGACCCTGTGGCTTAAACAACAAAAATTTATTTACTCACAGTTCTTGAAGCTGGTTTCTAAGATCAAGCTGCCGGCAGGGTTGGTTTCTCAGAGACCTTTCTCTCCTTGGCTTGCAGGTGGCTGCTGTTTTAGTGTGTCTTCACATGGTCTTTCTTCTGTGCACATGCATCCCTGGTATCTCTTCTTCTTTATTTAACCTTAACCTTTTTAAAGACCCTACCTTCAAATACAGTTACATTGGGGATTAGGGCTTTAACATATTAATTTGTGAACATGACCATTCAGTCTACAGCAAGTCCCTGGTGGGAAATGGTGATGCTGGAGTTAGCTCTGACTTCCTCTGTCACTTAGTCCAGTATTCTTTGCATTACAACACTCAATATCTCTATATGATATTTGAATTGTAACTTACTCCTAACTCCACCTAGAAAATTGTAAGCTCTTTGTGTGCAATGTACTTATTTACATTTATACCTCACAGTAATTACCATAAAAATTGATGTTTTAATTAAAGGATATATATTGGGAAAAATCTGTGCTGATAATTTCAATGGTAAATTAACATTTCAATTAGTTTTGAATTATCCTTGCTAGTTATCTCCACTTCAGGACATTCATTTTATTAACTGTAAAGTAGTGGTCTCTTAGGAGTAATAAAGCCAAAGTGTTTGAGAGGAGAGGAGTAAAATACTAAAACATAGCTATTAAAAAAATTAAGTGGGGGAGAGAAGCTATGTATGCACATATCATCTCTGCTTCATTCATTCTTCATTCCTATAATCAGTTTCTGAGTCCCTTAATTTCACAGAAAAGCAATATTTATATGGAGAAATGATAGGCTGACTTGGTGGCACAGAGAAAGATATCAGAACCCTGAGCAAAACTGAAGTGTTAACAATGTCTTTCAACTTCCTTAGAGAAAATATCTTTTTAAATTAATTCTCCCATTTTCCATTTTCTACATCCTGTATTCCCTTTAAACAATCACTTGGGGGGGAGAAGGGGAAAGAAATGCAAGGAGCTGAAAGAGGTTAAGTGAAGATTTCTAGCGCGGATGGAGATGAAGGCCAAAGGTATCAAGGCTGCAAAGTGAATTTATCAGGTAATAATAGAAAGCCACATGGAAAATGCAGTCCAGGAAATGACTTGATGTGTTACAGGGCTCAAACAGTCATTTTCTTATTAAGAAACATGGTCTTTACTCACCACAGGAAAAGCTCCGCACTGCTTTTGCTTGCTGGAATGTAGGATACACATTTCATTGGTCTCTGTTCCTGAAATCTGTGGTCTGAAACTTGGAGAGCAGAAAGGTCGTTAGATTTAGCTGGCCTACAATAATACTCTATGAACCAATTTTAATTGTCAAATAAAAGTTTTGGCTTGGGAATCTAAAAACTTGTAATTCACAGGAATAAAGTAATTGATATTTTTAAAAATGTTAATTTTATTTGCAGCAGATTGGAAAATCTGTAGTCTCCATAAACGATAGACTGTGTTTTAAGAGAAAAGCATTATTTTATGCCTAATATAGAATTTTAAAAGACCTTTTATGTTTTGAATAATTTTGAGAGATTTGATATATTTATCAGTTATAACCTTTATTCCTTACCTTCACAAAGGCATGAGATTGTAATTTTTGATCCACAGAATAAAACTGTTGCAAAGGAAATTATTGAAACTAAAGTTTTGAGTTCTGGCTAGGAAAGAATTCAGAGTCAAGACTCAAACTATAAGAGAACATTTAGTTAGAGGTGGAAGAACTGAGAGGTAAAAAAAAATGGGCTCAGAAAACAAGTTACAGAAGTAAAAGAAGAGCCCTTGAAGCTTGGGAGTGAGGAAGGTAAAGGCAACAAGGCTGGGGGAAAAAAGAGAGGGAGGGGAAAGTTACAGGCATGGTCCAAGAGGAAGAGCATCCTGGGTCCTCATCAGGTAGGAGATTTGCATCAGTGTTCCAGGTGTGGTCTTTCAAGGTCACGGTCTCTACTGATTGGTCAGTGCCAGGGCAGGGATCATTAGTCAATGCAGCTGGACCTGAGGCCAGCTATGGTGTCACTTGTCTGGTTTTGCTGCTTTTCTGGACCTGGAACAGAAATACACCTGAGCCCGCATGTTATCTATATGGAGGAAAGGTCAGGAGGTCCAAACTCCGTGACCGGCGATATGCCAGAGGAGAAACGATTACCCTGGGGGTGAGGTCATTCTTTCCCAGTTTGGCTGGTTGCTAAGCACCCGGGGCTTTTTGCTGCAGGGACCTTCTGTACCTGGCCCAATGTTCTTGCTTGGCTCATGTCTGTCTAACTGCCTAGCAAACAAGGTCTCTTATATGTATGCTTGCACTTTTTTCTTGACTTACGTAATATATGTCTCTGAGGTGTATGCCAAGGAAAGGTGATAAGAAACTGTGGGATGACTGTGGTAGCTCAGTGTGCATTTAAAGGACCCTCCCCTGATCTCCCATCTTCCAGACTCCCCATATTCTAAACAAAGTGGTTATCCCTTCTACCTAATAAAAATAATTTTCTATAATTTTTAGATAAACCAGGAGTTCTGGTATAAAAATTTCAATCAGACAGACTTAGAGCAAAGAAAACACAGACCTTTTGACTTTCTGGAGTGCTTGGCTAAAAGCCATAATCTGCTTAAATAGTGTGGATTTTGCCTATTGTGGGACAATTCATGGAAGCAAGGCTTTTGATATTTCCCAGAGCAAGTTTTAGCTCCCAGAATTACATTTATACTAGAGGCCCGGTGCATGAAATTCATGCATGGGGGAGAGGAGGTCCCTCAGCCCTGCCTGCACCCTCTCGCAATCTGGGACTGCTGGCTCGTAACCACTAGCCTGCCTGCCTGCCTGCCTGATCGCCCCTACCACTCTGCCTACCTGCATGATCACCCCTAACTGCCTCTGCCTCAGCCCCTGCCGCCATGGCTTCATCCAGAAGGACGTCCAGAAGGTCGTTTTGCTGTCCAGTCTAATTAGCATATTATGCTTTTATTATTATAGATTGTATCATATTGAATAGTATTATATACTTTTTATTTGTTTTTAGTATATTTGTTTTTCTCCTCTGCTCTGGGTTGGACCTAAAGACATTTGTTCTCAAGCCTGGTTGGATGTCAGGATCATCCTGGGAGGCTTTAGAAATTTTGGTGCCTGAGATCCACCCCCAGAGATTCTGATTATGTTGGATTAGAACAGGGGTACTTTTAAGTTCTCCAGGTATTTCTAATGTGCATCTGAGGTTAAGAACCATTGCCTTTGGCCATCACGCAAAGCCAGACCTCTTTGGTTACATGGCCATGCCTACTTCTGGAATTTTGAGCTTAGAGTTAGAATGCCTGGGTTTGAGTTCATGCTCAGCTGCCTACTAGTTGGGAAGGAATGGCCAAGTTGGTTTTCAGGCTCAGATTAGTTTTTGTGAAATATGGAAAAAAATAGCTACTTCATTGGAAGGTTGAGAAGGTTAAATGAGATTCGGCAATTTAAAATTGCTAACTAAAGGCTTGGCATAGAGAAAGTCCTGAATATATAAGAGCTGCTATTCCTGCTACCGCTACTGCTATTACACTTTCCTGAATACTAACCACGCTATTTGGACATTTCCAGTGGAGAGGCAGCTATGGTTGGCTTTTAGGTGAGGCCAGATTTCCACCCAAGCCCCCAACAAAGCTTTTTCTCTTGCCAGCACATTTAATTAAAACCTCCTGCCCACAAAACACAAATGTTTTTGAATTGTTCTCTTAGATTCATATTGGTAACTAAAATGTAAGCCAGGTAAAAATACAAACACCATTTTCTACTTTGTACTATGCATTTTTAGTGTGTCTACATTAGACTGAAATCTTGAAGTCAGGGCCTGAGTCCAATTCTTCTTCATGTTTGCATAAAGTGTAGTCTAATCTTTTACACAGATTAAATGAATAAATTAATGAATAAGTTATGAATCTAGCAACTCCTGGAGATCACAGCTTGCTTTGTTGGCTTTTAGAATCAAGAAAAGCACCTCAAAACGAAAAGTTTTGATAGCTCCTACCTCACGATTTTGTGATTCCTTATACCTTGTCAGCTGAAAGCTTGATGATGGCATCAACATTGTCTGGTTCTTTCTCTCCCCTAAGAGGATTCCTCTCATACAGTAGATGCTCAATAAATATTTGGAACAGGACAGTATGAACTTATGAATAAATACTTGGGGTATAAGCTCTTCCTCCTCCACCAACATTTTCCTGAGCTTTATGATCCATGTGGATATTTTTTACTCTCTGAGCAATTCCATTCTATATCTCACAAGTCATTGTATCCATGCAAGGCGTCCTCTCATTGTTTCCGAAGTGTGTGTGAGCTTTCTTTCCTAAATTAAATTGTATCTCCCTCAAGGGAGGGGGCCAAGGCTCCCCCGCTTTATAGCATCCATGTTGCTTGGCCAAGCTCTGGACATATGTCGAATGACGATTAATAAATGCTTGTTGATTGCTCTATTCCCAAGAAGCGAAGGCAAACATATTGTTGTTATTATCCTTTCTATTTTTCAATTCTATCTTGTGTTATAGGGAAGCTTTAGAAATCCCCTTACAGAGGGAAAATCTTGTAGCAGATTAAATCCTTTCTGTGGGCCAGTGTGGGTGATGAGGGCTGCATGGAGGAGAGGGATGCACAGTCAGACCCCCGGGCCCATCCCACTCTTTGTTTCAGAGACTCAGCAAGGAAGTAAACAGGGTCTAAATGAATTCTGCAGATGATACTAAAATGGGAAATGTTGGAATAATAAAATGGGCCCTAGCAAGAAAAATAAAGTAAGCTTCAACTTGGAAAAAAGAACTAACACATCTAGGGGAAAAATAATTCAAAATGCAGATTCAGTAGGAGCGACAAACTTGGAAAGCAGCACATGCGGCAGGCTACCCTTCCACACTCCAAAGTTTGCGCTGACATTTCAGTGTCCTCGCTCCCACTCCCGTCTCCCCCTCATTCCCGAAAGCGTGAGTGACACTTTCCTGTGGTTCTGATAAAATTTGAGGCTAAAATTTTCATATCCATAGTTCAACCTTTTTGACTCAATAGTCAAAATGTAACTAGGAAAGTTCAGGCGAAAATAATGAAATTAAGGAGGAAAAAATTCAAGTATTAATTCACAATGATAGTTTCTCAGAGCAGAATGAGAACAGATTATCAGGACAGAAACCATATAAAGTATAAATATTACTACTTCACTACACCTTCCACCACATTGATTTTATGGCCACTACACAAGGGCTCTTACTGTGGAACTTAGGATGCTGTCCAGGGATTCAGACCGTGTTACCATTTAGATTTCTTTCCCCATGTCCACATCTTATTTGTAGCATCTGTGCTGGAGCTTTTTGTGGCCTTTGCTCTCAATGTCAGCCATAGCACTTTCACTTCTACCGAGGCAGAGGGAGTGAATCAACATCTATAGTGCTGGGATATGTTTGTCTTATTTATAATTAGAACATTCTGTAGCATACAACTGTTTTAACACAAGCTATGGTTTCAGTCTATTTGGCCCCAAACATTTTTTTTTTTTATCATATTAGCTCATCATTACTAGATCTCACTACCTTAGGCCCCATCTATATTAAGGGTTAAAAGGAGAAGAAATAGTTCTATCCCAAGTAGATTTGGGATCTCACACAAGTTCAAATTAACATGAAAACCAGACAAAAAGAAGAGACAGGTAAAATATATTAAGATTTTCATCATTATCCTGTTGCCTGATTCTCATTTGCTCTGCCCTGATTTCTTTTAGTCAGCCGTATGAGACTGCAATTCTGCAATTATTTTCAAGGTTTCCAGAAAAAATTGTTTACCGTTGTTACTTTAATAAGCAAGAACCCTGATATTTTCTAAGAGTGCATTTCAGAGATGATAGTTATATATATATATATATATATATATATATATATATATATATATATATATTCTTAAGGACTATTTGGACTATAGTTTATTTGCTGATTAAAAAGCTATCTTCAGACTTCCACTTCAGATCAAGGTGAAGTAAAAGAGACTAAATGTATCCTGTTGCCTGAAAAGAAACAAACAAAAAATAGACAAGATATATGGAAAAGGTTTATCAGACACTACACATCTGGCAATGAAGAACACTGATCTCTGAGAAATGGGAAATAAACAAATGAAGCCTAAAATTCCCAGTATATTAATCTGGGAGAAATTTGGGTCACAATGCAGGGAGGAATTCAAAGAGAGACTGGCAAACTACTTAAGGTGTGAAGACAGAGCTGAAAATCTGCAGAGAATAAGGCAGCTAGAAATCACAGGAAAAAAATCAGAAAGGAGAGAGTCAGAGAGAGAGATCTCTCATTTTAGAGAGGATCCATCTTTATTATCCAATTGAGTACTGATCAGCAAATCTGTGTGAGGAAAAAAACTACCTGAAAAGTTAGAGATAATACTTGCTCAGTACTCATACAGGGATAGAAATCCTATCTGTCCCACTAATAAGATTGGAAAGACTCAATATTCATGGTCATTAGGCAGAGTACACAAAATGGTCTTGCCTCAATAGTGGGGAGTAATTAAACATAGACTGGTAACTGCTCTAATCCTGCCTAACAAATCTTAAAAGCAAAACGAAAAAATCAACTTTTTAAATGTAATTTAACATAATTTTAGAACAAAGTTCAACAATATTTGTGGTAATAAAAAATATTCAGAACTCAACAGAGTAAACTTTACAATGTTTAGCATCTAATAAAATATTACCAAGTAACAACAAAGCAGTAAAATGGGACCCATAATGACGGCTGATCAATCAAAACCAACACAGAACTGACAGTGACGTTAAAGAGTAGATTAAAAACATTAAACAGGTTTTATAATTATACTAGGAGTCCAGCATGCAATTTGAAATCGCGCAGTGCCGCCCAATTATTAGAAATCCAATGATTAGAAACATTATTTTGACTGTTTGTAGTACCATTTAGAAAGTATAGTAACAATAGATACAGGTAATTGAAGGACTTTTTGCAAAACTTTCTTGCTGTTCAGAAAATAGCCTCATATCTATTTCAGTTATTAGATAATTCCATTGTGTAATTGTATTTTGCTAGTTTAATTAGCTAGTGCATTTGGTTTCAAAACTGTCTTTAGAGTTTAAGAAGTTTAAACAGTTTGGGGAAGTTTCATAGTTCTTCATGAATATAAATGCCTCTTGCTGTTATTTTTGTTAGAATTAAGTATTATGTAAAACCCCTATGATAGCATCTATTTCTTGAGAAGTGCTCAAAAAAACTTGAGCAGAATCTGGTTATTTTTAAAATTCAGGCTAATTCATTGGTGATCTAATTCCATAATTCTGGCATAAATCCCATAAAAGTCCAAGACTCAGTAAATGAATTGAGTGGCTCCTTGATCAAAATTAAAAAAAAATGAAACAAAACTCTGCACTCTTTCATTTACCCTCCTCAGTGGAGATCTGGACCCAACTAAAATTTGTTAACTCTACCTCCCTTTTGTTACCCAGGATCAGAAACTGCTAATAATACCCAGTAATAGCTCATACTTTTTCCTGTTAAAACAGAGTTGTCTGATAATAAACTGTACAGTTTTTGTTTAGAATATTTTAGTTTCACCTTTCCCCTAATTTATTGGAGGATTTATATACTCTTAATAATTTCAGATTGAGTGAAGCCAGACATGTCAGAGATCCCAAGCTAAACACCAAAGCTGTGCCCTACTTTAGCAGAATAATAGCAGACTTCGAAGAAAAAAGTTTAGAGTCAAAAAACCCAATTTGACTCTGAGCTTAGTTGTGTGACTTTGGAAAGATTATTTCTTCTCTCTGTGTTTCAGTTTTTTCTTTTATAAAGATGGATTATAATTGTATGCCTACCAGATAAGACTGTTACATAGATTAAAGGAGCTGTAGCTACTTAGCACAGGATCTGAATAGAGTTCACACATATTATGGTTGTAATTATTAGTATACAATTGTGCATATCTTGGATCCATCTAAAACTCTCTAAAGTTTATGCATGTGCTCTGTGTCATTGGTCTCTGAGATCTCACAGAAGCTGCTGTGAAACTATCAAGGGGAAATTGGGTGTGAAGTTTATTCTTCTTTCATCTTTGATGATATGGCCACATCCACTTGAAATATGAGTTGTTATGTTGATGGGAGAGAGGCAAGTGCTGGTAATGAGTAAAATGTTGCAAAAGAAGAAGAGGTTTTGGGGCCTACATAACTTTTTGTCAAAATCTACCCTTCTGATCCAAGATCATGGACACCCACAGTCTCATGATGTTTGTATGCATGATAACATCAGACCAAACTCTCTCTTCTGAACTCCAGAAATCTAAATAATTAGAGTAAAGAAGTGGCATTGGAACCCTCAAATTGGGTATATCCTCCTTGCTTTCTTACCTGATTTTTACAAAAGTTTCTTCAACTAAGAAGAAAAGGCCAACAAAAATATTTTTATTGTTTACTATTATTACCACTCATTATTATGTCTTAGTTATTGAATAACTATGAGTTAGATGTGGTGCTAAATACTACAATTTTGTTATGCTATTCATCCTCAAAAAAACCCCAATCCCATAGAGTTGTTTTTATATTTCTCATTTATAGTTGAGAAAGCTGAAGCTTGGAGGTATTAACTAATTTGTCCAAAGACATAGAGCTATTAAATATCATATGTGGACTTGGAACTCAACTGTCTCAACTAAAGTCCATATGTTCCTGCCAGGGCATGCTTGTAAACATTGTGTATCTGGGGTTAGGATTGCTTAAGTACCTAGTTCTGAGAATCATATCTTGACTTTGACACTGTTTATATAATTTCAAATAAATTACTTAAACTCAGTTTTGGTGACTGTCCTGTTTATACTAGTGTTTTGTTACAATAAAAAATGCAATTCAATTCTGTAAATTTAAGAATTTGTGTTATCACCATGAGTATGATTGCATAGCCTATATTAGTTAGTTAGGGTTTTCAGATACCTACAAAACAATTATTTTAATAATCAAAATAAGCATCTTACTGAGTTACCTAAGAATAATGTAAATTTTTAATGTTGCCATAATTACCCAAGGGAGATTCCAATTTGGTTACAAAGATCATAGAAAAGCACCAACCAAGTTTTAAAATACTCAATACATGAGCAAATAAATCCAACCTTATCAGGATAAAATGTAATATGACAATTTTATTACCATTAATCACTTATACTAGTCTCCACAGCTGTTTGAATCTGATTAACATCAAATCTTAATGAATATAAAATGATATCTTGCTATAATAAGTAGATGACATGAATATAATTTAACTCTCCTTAAAAACATAGAATCCAATTTTCAGAGTTCAGGTCATGGGATTTTGATCAGACTGAGATATCTATAAAGAGAAGTAGTAAGAGATGAGGTTACAAATGCAGTTTAAGGATAGATTGCAAGAGTCTTTACTGATAGGCTAAAGAATTTGTACTTTGCAGTGTGACATTGGAAAACCATTAAATATAAAAAAGGTATATGTTCAAAGTTTTGGGTTAGATATACCAGCAATACATCAGAAGAATTCAAATAGGGAAGGAGACTGAAGACAAGAACAATCTAAGTGGCTACTTAAAGTTGGGGGATTAAAACATATTAACAGTGAGAAAGAAAAAGAAATGAATAGAAGACATTGACAAATCTTAGTCAACCCTAATTAGTGGGGGTTGACTCTGCAAGGAAATTTTGAATCTGATAGTCTGAAAGATTAAGAAAGTTAAAATAGAGGTATTATTTGAAAGTAAAGACAGATTTGAAGGAAATATTTAAACATGGACAGTTCAAAGTGATTTAAAAGATAAGAAGAAGAATTTGCTGAGCAGAGAGTTAGAAATATAGAACTGGAGCCTATGAGAAACTTTAGCATCAGGTTAATAGTTTTGGGAATCAGTTACTGAGAGATGTTTCCAAAGAATGAAAATTGAGAGAAAAGATAAAAGGCTTGAACTAAAAGTTAACTCATCTATTCTATACTAATAAAAAGCTAATATGCTAATGAGCAGGATGCCATAACGGTAATGGCCAGGTCATTAGCATATTAGCTTGGGCATTGCTCCAGAGATGGGCGAAGTGGGGAGGCGCCCGGAGGAGGCAGGACCATCCTGTCCTGGTGAGGGCAGGGGTGAGAGCCCATAGCGTCCCCCTCACCAGTCCTTCACCACCCACTGCTCGCACTATGAGTGCCCTGTGGCCCACCTGCCAAGGGAAGGAGCACAGCGCAATAGGCTGGAGGCTTCCAAGTTCTCCTCCAGCGCCATGATGGGGCAGAGCTGCCGCGTTGCTCCAGAGACGGGGTGGAAGCAGGGAGATGCCCAGAGAAGGCGGGTCCAGCCCAAGGCCACTGGAGGGACTGATGTCAGGGTTTGAAGTGGCCAGAGAAGGCCAGAGGGCTTGGGGACTGGGCCAGACATGCTGGAGCTCTGCATGGACAGGTTCGGGTGTCAAGGCAGGGCTGCAGGTGGGTGGGCTGCGCTGCGCGATATCACGAGCTGGGCTCATAGTATATATATAAAAAGCGAGCATCCATAATGACCAGACGACTGATGGCCAGTCGCTATGACGTCCACTGTAGCCAGCGAACTGGCCTGATCAGGGGGTGGGGCCAGCCAGCCAACTTCCTGTGGGCCCTCCCCCACAGCTGGCCTACCCCTGATCGGCCCACCCCACTACAATAGGCCCGCAGCCCCTCCCCCTGGCCAGCCCCACCCCTGATCACCCCTCACCCCAAAAGGTGGTGGGACTGGCTGGCCAACCTCCTTCAGCCCCTCCCCTGACCTGGCCCCACCCCAGATAGGCCCCCTCACCCTGCTCAGGGGCAGGGCTAGCTGGCCAACCACCCATGGCCCCTCCCCCAGGTTGCTGGCCCCCAGTCAGCACCCCCCACCCCATTTGGGGGAAGGGCTGGCTGGCCCGCCGCCCACAGCCTCTCCCCATGGCCAGCCTTACCCCCAATCAGTCCCCAAACCCTAATCAGGGTTGGGGACTGTTGGCCAATCGCCCACGGCCCCTCTCCCCAGCCAGCCTGGCCCTGATTGGGCCCCGATTGGGGCTGGCCGGCCGGACCCCACCCATGCACGCATTTGTTCACTGGGCTTCTAGTTTCTACTTAAAAGGGATAGCAAGAGTAAGCATATGATGCAGAGAAGCAAAGGCCAGAGAAGCTGTAGAATGCCATATATATATATATACATATATATGACATTCCTAGTTATTAAAGAGAAATAGACTTTCAAAATTAAGATGGTGAGATGACTATGAAATATATCCTTTGTCTTTACAAAGTTAGGAATCAGAACTTTAAATAGAAGGGACAAAGACAGGAATGTTCTAAATTATTGAAAAAAATGATGAAGAGAAAGTAGAGAATGAAATAATATTTGTTAAGAGCCCATTATGTGCTGATCTACATGCTAAACCTTGTTATACAGAATTAGAGAACTTAACATTAATTAGAGCACATTTCTTCTAAGAATAATCCTGGGGCAATCATTGTGTAAGTGATTCACAAGAGATATCAATGGAGAAATTGGCTCAAATTAGAAAAACCAAGTTTTCATTACATTTGAAAAGTTTCAAAAACCCAATTACTACAATCAACAGATAGTTCAAGTCATTAGGTGTATTTAAAACAATGAATTTAAGCAGCAGAGCTATCACACCTCACTAGTAGAATTTTGAGGCAGAGTGCTATCATGGCAATGTACACAAACTGTTCATTGAATGCTGTATCAGAGCTCAAAGTCAGTCTCCACTACTTATAGATTTACTACCACAAACACTTCTCTGAGTTTTAGTTTATTCTTTTAAATAATAGGAGAATTATGACAGAAAGTAACTATAATGGCTATAATTTTTATGATCATCACATTAAATAACTTTACAAAATAGAACATAGAAATCAATCTTTTCTTAAAGCTAAAAACAATGAACTAAAAGCAAATTGTGTTATATAGATCAGGACAGCAAGTAGCTCAAAATTAAGCCATAATCTTCATAATACATAAATGCTTACCACAAGTCTTTGAACTGAGAGAGAGCACAGTATATTAAACCCATACATTAAAGGTTTTATCATCAAAGCTCAAGCACATTGGAGTGGCATGATAGAACAGTCTTCATGCTGGGAGATCAAAAACAATGCCCCAAACTAAAGAAGGCACAGTTGATACTTACGAAGTCAAAGTAAATACATAACAATTTGATGACACAGCACTGGAGACAGTAAGCTAAGGACAGCAGATGAAGGAGGTTATTTAAATCTGCTTGTCAGGAACAATAAGTATCATTATATTTTGTTTTCCCAACTGTTCATTTCACAAAAAGAAATTTTATATTTGTAGGACTCCACTTGTGGTTATAAAATTGGGAAAATTAACACCTCAAACCAAAAAGAAGAGAAAGATTCAAACTAGCAACCGCAAAGCTAATGATGAGAGGTTTGCTCTCAAGCTTGATCTCTGCCTTGTGTACTCTGGCCTCACAACATTACAGTAGCACCTCCTGGGTAAAATAAAGAAACTTGATTTAGAGTCCACACATTCTCTTCCCGGTTAGATGCACATTCAATTGCTCCTAGGAGGATATTGTATGACACCAAGTGTTCATTGCCACAATACAAATAGAAAAAAAGTGGAAGAGAGGTGAAAGGGGGAAACTAAAAAGTGTTATTTTACTTGTGTTTAAATTTCAGGTTTAGAGCCTCAGTAGCTATAGTTTTTAGCTCTGAAGACAAATCTTTAATGGCCTTATTAGAGGCAGGGCTGAAGAACTTCATGGATTATTTATCTTGAACTTCAAGACTCTGCACACACACACACACAAATCATTTGAATCCATTAGAAGTCACCAGATTTAAGAACCAACAAAATGTTGCTATATGAAATGCATATAGACAAGAAATTCTGAGAAGCTAATATATTACTATATATCCAAAATGAGGCATTGATTTATAGCCCCACATGCTCTCTCACTTTCTGGTGTCCAAAGGCTTTAGAAATATCTAAATTTAGTTTATATACTACTAAATCTAATGAAAAATTGATTGATATTCCAAAAGCTCCCATTACCAACAAAGGTGTTAGCATCTGCAACTAGCTTGTGGATGAGCAATCAATCTTTGCTGACCACAGATGCAACAAGGAGTGTAGAGAAGCATACATCCTCTCCATGTGTAAACTTGGGAACAGAGTTTCACAGATTGGTTTGCAAAACAGTGCCACAGACAGCGATGAAAAACCCCCTCTATTTAAAAAATTACATTTTTACTTATCTAGTCATATAGATTGCTTAAGAGTTTTATAATTTAAGTAGGGGCCCAGTGCATGAATTCGTGCACCTTGAAAGGAACTGTGGGCCGCAAGGTTGCAGTGGGCACGGTGCAGGTCTTGGCCCATCCTCCACGCCCCCACCCGGCCCCTCCCACCACGGCCCCTGGTCCCGTCTGCTGGCAGCCCACTCCCACCACCACTGCTCCCACACACTGATGGCACCAGTCCTGCTTGTACCCACTGACAGCGCAGAGCGACTGGGGCCAGCACCAGCAGCAGTTGCAAGCAGGGCCAGTGGGTGCGAGCAGCGGCTGCTGCCCCAATGGCTCCTCAGGAGCAGGGGAGGTGGAGAAGCCCTAGGGGTGATCGAGGCCAGCAGCCGCTGCTCGCACCCGCTGACAGTACCGGGCGATTGGGACCGGCGCCAGGAGCCGGCAGCGGGTGCGAGCGGTGGCTCTGGTATCAGCTGTGGGTGCGAGCGGGGCTGGTGCCAGCAGTGGGTGTGAAAGCCGGGTGGGACCACAGCGGGCAGGAGCAAAGAATTTTTAGTAACCACCAGAGGCTCGCCCCTATGACAGGAACTGGTGCCCTGCCTTGGTCTGGCACCCCCACTCACCTGCTCCACCATCCCGCCACGGCCAACACCTGCCATGTTCCACGTACGCCCCCTGGTGGTCAGCGCACATCATAGTGACTAGTTGTTTGGTTGTTTGGTTGTTCCATCATTCGGCTATTTGCATATTAGGGTTTTATATATATATATAGACTAGTGGCCCAGTGCACGAAATTTGTGCCCGGGGGGGAGGTTCCCTAAGCCCAGCCTGCACTCTCCCGCAATCTGGGACCGCTGACTCCTAACCGCTCACCTGCCTGCCTGCCTGATCACCCCTAACCCCTCCGCCTGCCTGCCTGATTGCCCCTAACTGCCTCTGCCTGCCTTCCTGATTGCCCCTAACTGCCCTCCCCTGCCAACCTGATCTCGCCCCCAACTGCTCTTCCCTGCTAGCCTGATCTCGCCCCCAACTGTCTCTGCCTGCCTGACCACCCCTAACTGCATTCCCCTGCCGACCCGGTTGCCCCCAGCTGCCTTCCCATGCTGGTCTGATCTCATCTCCAATGGTCCTCCCCTGCCGGCCTGATCTCAGCCCTAACTGTTCTCCCCTGCCAGCCTGATTGCCCCTAACTGCCTCTGCCTTCCTGATCGCCACTAACTGCCCTCCCCTGCTGGCCTGATCTTGCCCCAAACGGCCCTCCTCTGCCAACCTGATCTTGCCCCCAACTGCCCTCCCCTGCAGGCCTGATCTCGCCCCCAACTGCCATCCCCTCTTGGCGTGATCACCCCTAACAGCTTCTGCCTCATCCCCGACCATTATGGCTTTGTCTAGAACAAAGTCAGACGTCCAGAAGATGGCCGGTCAATGAGGTCTAATTAGCATATTACTCTTTTAGTAGTATAGATAGATTATATAGGATAGGATTGCTTAAATGGTGGGAGGGGGGCTTTTTTCATCAGGAGGAGATGCTCTTGGCAGACAAAAATACATAATCCCTATATCTGGACTGATAGCCAGCCATATGCACTATACTGCCAAACTGGTCATTAAAATATTGAACCTCTTTCTTACACCTTATACCAAATAATTTTTGCCTTAAAAGCCCTCCTCAGCCCCCACCTTAGGTTCTGCCTTCACAGTTCACCCAGATTAGGTTCTGATTGGACAATTTTTATGCCAGTCAGTGTCAAAAGCTCCACCTCCAAGGCAGCCATTGGCTCCTGGCACTTCACCCAGATTTGGTTCTGACTGGTCAGTTTCTATGCCAGTCAGTGTCAAAAGCTCCGCCTCCTAGGCAGCCATTGGCTCCTCGCACTTCACCCAGATTTGGTTCTGATTGGTCAGTTTCTATGCCAGTCAGTGTCAAAAGCTCCGCCTCCTAGGCAGCCATTGGCTCCTCGCACTTCACCCAGATTTGGTTCTGATTGGTCAGTTTCTATGCCAGTCAGTGTCAAAAACTCCGTCTCCTAGGCAGTCATTGGCTCCTCACACTCACCCAGATTTGGATCTGATTGGTCAGTTTCTATGCCAGTCAGCGTCAAAAGCTCCGCCTCCTAGGCAGCCATTGACTCCTCACACTTCACCCAGATTTGGTTTGATTGGTTGGTTTCTATGCCAGTCAGTGTCAAAAGCTCTGCTTCCTAGGCAGCCATTGGCTCCTCACACTTCAGCCAGATTTGGTTCTGATTGGTCAGTTTCTAGGCCAGTCAACATCTCCAGTCCTATAAACAGGCCTGATCAGAAAGGCGAGGCTGATCAGCAGCCCCAGTGGAGGCCTGAGAGAGAGAGAGGCCCAGCTGCTGGCCAGGCCCTGAGAGAAAGAGAGAGGCAAGTGCTGATCAACAGCTGCCATGGAGGCTATGGATCAGACCCTGATTTTCTCTCCAGGCCTCTCTTTGGGCCTGACCCACAGCCCCCCCTCAGCAGTCAGTGCTGGGTCAGGGCACCCACAGCAGCGGCAATCAGTGCTGGGTCGCCATGGCATCCCAGCACTGACTTCCGGTCAGTTGAGCCTTTGGTTGTTTTGGATGTTACGGACTCTGGATTTTTATATATTAGGACTAGAGGCCTGGTGCACATTTGTGCACTCTTGGGGGGAGAGGTAGTTCCTCAGCCCAGCCTGTGCCCTCTCACAGTCCGGGAGCCTTTTTGGGATGTCTGGCTGCTGCGAAGGCAGGAAAGGCTACCACCAGCACTGCTGTGCTCACCAGCCATGAACCTAGCTTGTAGCTGAGCGGCGCTCCCTGTGTGGGTGCACACTGACCACCAGGAGACAGTTCCTGTGTTGAGTGTCTGCCCCCTGGTCGTCAGTGCATGTCACAGCAACCGGTCATTCCACTGTTTGGTCGATTTGCATATTAGCCTTTTATTATATAGGATATTATCTGTTTAGGCAAGCTTTCATGTAGCTGAGGTAGGATATCTCAGATTATACCTGGTACTGCAGTGCTTCCTTATAATGTACTAGGAATGTGAATTAATATTAATAATTTCTAATGAGGCTTAAAATGGATATAAGATTGAAATGTGTGACATTTGTTTTCTGGAGCTGCCATATTAAAGTTTGAATGGTTTAAACAACAATTTATTGTCTCACAGTTCTGGAGGCTAAGAAGTCCAATACTGAGTTGTGGGAAGGATTGGTTCCCTCAGAGAGTGGTAGCCTCAGGCATCCCTTGGATTAATGGATTATATTTATCTGTCTCTTCACATTGTTTTTTCTCTGTACATGTCTATGTGTCTAAATTTCCTCCTATAAGGACACCAGTCATACTGGCGTAGGAGCCCTTCTTACTCTAATATGACTTCATCTTAATCAATTATATCTGCAATGACTTTATTTCCAAATAAGATCACATTCTGAGAAACTGGGGATTTGTACTTCAATACATCGATTTTGAGGGGGACACAATTTAACCCATAAGACAACCCTAACCACCAAGTAAAACGGATGCTGAAAACAGAAAACTATATAATATTTCTTATTACTCTATTCTTCTAGATCTACAACAACCATACTTAATTCGTATACTCCTAGATTTATATGTTCTCTGTGGAAATTAACAAATTTACAAAAGGAGTTCTGCAAAAATCACAGAACTAAAGCATAAGAAATTATCAAAGTCATTAAAAACAATCAGGCTGTGTTAAGAATAAATTTTCATATAATGGACTCCAAAGGTATGTCAATAATTAATTATAAAAACAATTAATTATGGAAAGCCTTTAGTAGCATTTTAGCACCAGGGGAATCTGTAGATAACCAATGGATGCATACACCTGGGGTTGGCTCAAACCTGACATAGACATGAGCATCACATTTTCAGCTCTATAGCACTAGCTAACTTCACTAAGGTCTAGCCAATGTCAGGAACTATTATAATTTTTCTTTTTTTAAAAAAATATATTTTATTGATTTTTTACAGAGAGGAAGGGAGAGGGATAGAGAGTTAGAAACATCAATGAGAAAGAAACATCGATCAGCTGCCTCCTGCACATCCCCAATTGGGGATGTGCCCACAACCAAGGTACATGCCCTTGACTGGAATCGAACCCGGGACCCTTGAGTCCGCAGGCTGTGGCTCTATCCACTGAGCCAAACCGGTCAGGGCAAGAACTATTATAATTTTTCAAATCGATTTTCTCACTTAATAGTATTCTACAAAAGATGTTGCTACTTTCCTTACCTCCACGTAAGGGAATATGTCTTAGGGAGTGAAATAACTCAGCCAGGGACATGGCTGGTTCAGAGGCCCTAAAAACTACTGAACTGATTCAAATGTTAGAGATTATAATATTTGAGAGAAAACTAGAAATGTACACATCTAGCTATCTCCCGATTGAAAGAATTATGTAACATTAATTTTTCAGATTATACTATTATATAACAATCTTTCCAAATACAATAAGCAAAAATTGAGGGAAATTAATTCCCCCCAAAGGGTTAAATTTCATTTCTCTTTCAAAGTAAATCACTAAACCACCCAAACCTACATTACTCATCTGGGCGATAAATCAGATTACATAATCTACCATCAAAAAGGCTAGAATATTGAAAGGTAAATTTTTTGAACAAAGAGGGTTGGCACCTGGAGTAGAGATTATTGTACTCACCCATATCCAGTTATGCTCTCTTACTCCATGTCCTGCTTTTCTATCTTAGGTGGGACCTTCGGCTAGATTTAATTGAAAAACTAAGAAGTGGACTGTATTACTTCGGGACTAATGTATGAAAACTCCTGTGTGAGCCTCTGAGCTCCCAGGCCCTGGAAGCTGCGTGCTCTGTGTTTCTGGATCCCTGAGCTACAGTTTGAAAGGAAGTTGCTTTGATGTGTCCTGCAGCAGACTTTTTAAATGTCAAACCGCTAAGTGCCTGGGTTGTGTTTAGAGCATAGCCTAATCTACCCTGACTAAATTGGATTTTATTTATTTGTCTGTCACTTTTAAGCTTCCTTAAGACTTGTCAAAAATTTAACAATTCCACCTGGACAGTCACAGAAGGCCAACACACAGGTGACATCTTCCTAGAGAAATCAGATTGGCAACACAAAAAAGGAAAGGCCTCCTTGAAATCCGTTCACCTCCCAACTATTCTAAATGTATGGGACAGATGGAGGAACAAATTGCCATGAACCAGTTGCCAGCTTTGACATTCCTAGGACAAAAAAAAAAAATGCTTCCAAAAGGGCATAACTCCATAAGCCCTCAAAATCTGGAGTACTAATTCACTTCATCGCCCTCATCAAATTGTTAGAATAGTACAATGTTCACTGGGATACAACTAATGGAGAAAACAGGGAATATTCTGGTGCTTTTGTGCAAATTAGGCATTTTATTTTAACTTTAGAATTTTGTACAAAGCCACCAAAAAATTATTTTGACTTTAAGAAACTGACAGTTGGCCAATCCAATTGCTCTAAAGCTATTGTGCCTAAGTTATATAATTATCTATAGAGACTATAAGATTTCAGACACTATACCTGGGAAGAATATATTCGTTACAACCTGAATTTTTGCTGATAAATCTGAACTGAACTCTCAGCTAACATTGCAGGATCTGGAGTCTCAATGCTTCTGGCTCCTAGCTATTTTGCTCAATAGGAATGTTACTTCAGACAAATACACTGTTTTGCTTCTTGGAAAACGGCAATTATTCCCACATTATGGTGAGGCTTAAACAGGGTGTATAAATTATAACCTGTTTTCCACAGAGCCTGAAATATAAATATATACATTACTTTTAATTAGCATTATCATTGTAAGTAAATATATAAGAAAATAAAATACAAGTTACAAATGACTTGTAGTCATTAATTTGGGTGGGAATAGGTGTACTGTTTTGGTGAATAATTGAGGCTCCAAAGTTTGACAACTGGCTTTAAATCTCTGTACTACAGCTTCCTCATCATGTATACCTGGGTGAATTACTTAACTGTCCAATTCTTCTGTTTCTTCCTCTGTAAACAGATATAAACAATATAGCCCGACTTAGAGGAACGTGAGAAATAACTGTGAAAAACCACAAAAGGTCCTTTTGTCACAAAGTTACTATTTTCAAAATATTAAGAGTTATATCACATATTTATATAAAATTTCTATTTAGAAAATTGCTATTAAATCTAAGTACAAAAATATCCATTTGATCATTATGTTGTAGTTATTCCCAAAGGTAATTAAGGCGTAGCATCTGATAAAATGTAATTAAGGTGTAGCATCTGATAAATGGTGAAGTCAGTACTCAAAATAGCAGTATTTAGACATAATATTGAAAACTGCTATATGCTTTAAGAAACACATAAAGATAGAATATTAAAAAGACATTAATATTTTGTTTCTAACAGTTGCAGTATTTTTCAGGGCTCATAATTGGACATAGTCGAATCTGTCCACAATAATAGTATTATTGGATACATTACAAGAAAGCTATGAAGTAAAAATGAAAATCAACTCTGCATTGCTCAGCATTTCAGATAGTTACAGAATGGTGTTGAGACGATACAGGCAGTTGAAATAACCTATATTTTATCTGGAGAAGGAGTTAAAAAAACACACAGAACAGAGTTGGGAACGCAGAGCAGGATCGAATGCAAAGTATCTTTCCATGAATTTTTCTTTGCTTAGGCAGGGGACTGTTAAAGTAGAAAAGAAGCTGGGTAATCACATTTCTACTTTGCCACTAATCTTTTTACTAGGAAAATACTCTTTCAGTGCCCAGGGAAACGTGTGCAGGCCACCTGTGCCTGCTGCCTTCGTTTAAGAAAAAGTTTGTGAACACAGAGCTGCTTTTATCCATGAACTCAGCGGAGCGTCTCTACAGGGCCCGGCAGGGAGAAGGAAGCTGCCCAGGGGCAAGGCTGTCCTCCCCAAGTGGCTCCTCTCCACACTTCCTAAATACAATAGTAATTTTTGTTTTATAGGGTGATTTTTTGGAGGGCGGTTTGAATTGTGAATAGCAAGAAAATGAACAGGTTTTTAAAAAGCCATTTCATAGGTCATTTATTTTATAATAATGGGCCAAGAGTAAATGTGCAATTTATGGGGTGAGGCTAAGATCAAGCCCCCCTGGCTTTCTGAACTCATTGTCAAGGGTTCACGTGTTCTGAGTAACAACTGATTTTCTCGGAGTTCACTGCTGCACCCCAGGGACTGAGCAGGAGTGAGTACACTGTCCGTAAATGTGTTCCCTGGCTCAATGGAGGCCAAGAGTTGAAGTCAGGAACTTTCATCACCTGCAGGCACGAGTGGTCCACTCCCACTGAGGCAAACTAAAGCCATCTTCCCCAACCTCCTCGGCCCCATCACCAAGAGTCGGGCATCATTCACACTTCACTCTTCTTTATCCACCGCCCAACCCCTACACAAATCACAGCCTGGCCAGAGTTGCACTAATCCCTTCAAACTTTCAGTCTTTTAAAAATTCGGTCACCCCCAGAAGCCCCAGGTGTGGGGGGCAACTCATTTTCTGCATGCTAGTCTCTGCTTCCCCTTCTCCCACCCCTCCGTTCCCCTCTACTGAACCCTCTAAAAACAGTCCAGCATTAGAGAAATCTCCGTCATCCTCTACCTTCTCCCAGAATTCCATCTGGCTCCAAAAAAGCCCTAGCTCTTCCTTGAGGTCCCTAGCTCCCCTCTAGCTCTCACCAGTGGTGTCTGTTGTTACCACCACAGCACTTGTCCCACTGGAACTGGAAGGGGAGTAGACATCTCTGCTCTTCATTGCTGCTCTCAGACCCTTCTCCATGTCTGTTTTAAACCTCGTACCTTCCATTTATATCATTCACAAACTCTCATTATGGCAGCATGTAGCGCCTTCACATTTTTCTCAATGTCTTCCTTATATTTTCCCAGGAATTTATTTTCCAGCTCATTATCAATCTCTGGGTATACTTTTGTGGTTTCAAGATTTATGTTGTTCCTCCTTTTAACACCTTAGTCTCTCAGTTCCACAAATTCCTCTCCCATGATGATCTTGTCCTCCACACTTCCATAATTACCAGTGCCATCCATGGTTATACCCTAGTCCCTGTTAGTCCTAATAACTGCAATTTCTTTATCATCACAATTTTATGATTGTCATTTGCTGAACACCTATTTCTACCATTTTTTTCTCATTGCCTCTAATGCACTGACTCCAAATATTTAGGACATAGTGGAATCTCCAATCTATTGATTCTACTGTTGTTTCACCATCTCTCATCTTGATATCTTCTCTCTCTTTTCTACTTAGCTTAAATCCCATGGTTTAACATAATCATCAGCTTGTTTATATCCCTGACTTCCTCCTTTTTCTCTCACTTCATTGCACTCCCTTAACAAAACCATCACCCTCATCAAATCCAATTCTCTATCTAGTTTCACACTACAGCTCCTAACTGTCCTGACTCTTCTTTTTACTTTTGTGATGGTGAACCTCAAGTGCACATTTACTGCTACAGTCTATCTCACTATATGTCCTTCATCTATGCTGTCATATTCTACTTCATTAGTCTATTCACTCTTCCTCTCCCCTAAATGACTGTATTACTTTTCTTCCCTTTCTTCAAGTCTCCAACACTCACTCTGAACCAGTGATATTCTTTTATATTTCTTGAACAAAATTGAAGCATCAGAAGAAAACTAACACAGACTTTAACAACCAACCTCCCGTACCATCTACACTGACATAATCTGTCTTCCACCTGGCACCACAGATAAACTATCCATTCATCTCTCAAAAATCCTTTCCCTCCAATTGTTCTCTAGATCCTGTTCTTTCTTTCCTACCTAAGGATACCACTGTGGCTGGCAATTTTTTACTTTACTATGTCATCTTTCTCTTTTCTCTAACTTTATTTATCAATATAAAATCATGCTGATATTTCTACCATTTAAAAATATTTTTTATTATTTTTAGAGGGAGAGGAAGAGAGAGAAACAATGATCAGCTACCTCTTGCATGCCTCCCATCAGGGATCGAGCCCTCAACCTGGGCATGTGCCCTGACCAGGAATCAAACCATCAACCTTTCAGTACACAGGACAATGCCCAACCAACTTAGCCACACTGGCTAGGATGATATTTCTATAATTTCATTTTATTTATTTTAGTTTTTAAGTCCCTTAACCTATATATTATATTGTAAAAGCAAATAATGAGACTGTACTAAAAAGTGAGTTATAATACAAAATACATTAGAGTAAATTTCTGCATAGTCTTTATAGACAGTAAATATATCAATAAAAATAAGCACAAAGTAAGCAGCAACATAAATTTGAATAAATTTCTATACAGGGAGTCATCTTGAAATATTTTAATATCTAGCATATCCTTCTTGGTTGCAACTAGAATTTGTATTATTTGAGTTAAATATTTAAGAGATGTTTTTCTTCCACTTCCAAGTGTTCAGGCTCTACAGAAAAATCCCAAGGACACTGGGGTCTGAGAAGGGATTGCTGTTCTTAGAAGTATACACTAAAGCCTCCTTTCTAGTTTTCCAGCTTAAGAATAATTGTCCTAATTACTTTAAAATAAAAAGTAAAAAGAAAGCAGGAAATGTTCATCTGAAGAAAAGTATTTTATGTCCTGAGGAAAGACATTTTGGTCAGATATTTTTATTTCATCCAGAGAGTGTGTTAACATATATACCAGTTTCCCTGGTATTATTTTCCACCATATTTTCCCCTAATTTTATGAAATAATAAAAGCAAATTTATCCTTTCTATAAGTTAATATAACAAGTACTATATTAGAATCTCTATTCGGGACAAGACTGAAATAGGGGGATGAAACAGTGTATTCTTAACAAATGGACCATGGAGTGGTAACTTTTTATGCAAAGGGAAAAACAGTAAATAGTTTAGGCTTTGCAGGCATATAGTCTTTCATCTCTGATGCGGTAGCATGAATGTAGCCGTAGGTGATATGTACAAGAATTAGCATGTCTATGTTAAAAAAAACAAAACAAAAACAAACAAAAACAAACTACAAAAAGAGGCTGGATTTGGCACATAAACCAGTTTGCTGGGGGCTGAATTTGACAAAAGTATTTTAAAAATTAAACAATCTGAGAAATTTATAATGAAATAAATGTTCACATTTATAGGAAAATAATTATTAGTTCATGTTAATATTAGTATATTTAATATAATTTATTTAATATTTTATTGTTTAGTTTAAAGGTATGAGGATTAGTTAAACTTGTAATTAGTGAAATTATTAATTTGTTAGATCACCCTTTTTTTTAACCTGTTTAAAGAGTCAGGTGAATTTTCATTTTTACAATGTTTTATTCTAATCATTTTTATTGACTTCCTTATAAGAAGTATTCTTGTTGAGAAGTATGTCAGCAGTCATTGTGGCTCCCATTTGATGTCTAGATCAGGTTTTAATGACCCTGTGTGTAATCTTAGAACAAAAGGAAACTGTGTGTAATGCCCACTTCAGTCACCAACACTTCATCAGAAAGGAAACGTTCACACAAATTCCAATGGCATAACCAGAACGAGAGGAGGGCAGAAAACCTCACTGGGTTCTATTTCTTCTTTCTTTCCATTAAAATTCTCTGAGCTGTTGATCAGAAAATAAAATAAAATGATGACAAGGTGGTTTAGGGAATTGGCAGCCATAATGTGGTTTTGTCAGTGTTTTGAAATTTTGAGACATCATCTGGTCCACCAAGTTAGTGATAAATAATAATTCTCTGCAAGAGGAATATATATATATATATATATATATATATATATATATATATATATATATAGTCTTTCTGCACTTGCCTCTCTAATGTCCTCACACAATTTAAAAAATCAAGCAAAGACAAAGTCAGAAGAATCCAGTCTTACCCCAGACTTTTCCAATGATTTATGTGACCTTGTTCTTCTAAAGGTTTTGCCTAACCAATAGGGTTTTTGACGTCAGACCAAAGAATCTGGCCTTGAAAAGTCAATCTTCTATCTAAACTTTAGGGGAAGATTTTGTTCTTCAGGACACTTTCAATTCCCTTAAAATAATATAACCGAGAATGAAAGAAAGCATATTTTATATAGTATATGGACCTCTAAAATTGATATAAAATGCCTCAGAATGTTTGAAATCTGCTAGAGATTCTTTATTTTTTTCTCTCCCTTTATTCTGACCCCTTGAAAAACCATTGTTAATTTGGAGAAAATGACATTTAATGTGGAATTTAACATTCTGGTTAATATAAGATACAATAACAAAAATTAGAACACAAATGCATAAAAATGCAAATCTCAAAATGTATATTTTAGTAGATCCAAATTAAACTTCAATATTTCAGGTTGAGCTATAGCTTCAGATGTTATGATGTCTCACTACAGTCAAAGTTTGTAAATCCTTCCATGCTCATTATTAAGTAGCTGTAGTTTCCTGGGGAATCACACTTAAATGGAATTCCTTCACTGATAAATATCTAAGATTTTGTGTCATTTCTTCACTTCCACCTAAGCCAATGTCTTCTTCAATAAGACCTGTCTGCAAATTTCTCAGAAAACTAAGTCAAAGGTTATATATCAACAACAAAATGCTAGTTTTCACAAACACTAGAAATTTTTAGCATTGTTGTTGCAATTGAATAAATTTTGGAAAAATCAAGCTAATTTCATGTTTTAAAATCATGCTGTAGCTTTTTATCTCTTTCTCCTTTAAAAAAAATTTTAAAAAGAAAATAAAAAAGTAAACTCTCTTTAGGTATTCTTTTCAAATTTGGAATAAAGAGCTGGAGGTTGGAGGAAAAGGATGTAATTTTAGTCTTTCAATCTGAAACAAAGTTTTATTTATTATTACAAATAATAAAAAATTGTCTGCAAAGCAAAATATAAATTACATTTGTTTTAAATTACATTTTTTTTAGCTTGTCAATATTGCAACATATACTTTACATATGTCATACCTCATGGCCACACAATATTCTAATAAATTATACTATAATTCTGTTTTTTGGTGTGTGTGTGTGTGTGTGTGTGTGTGTGTGTTTTAGAAAATTTGACTTTTTTATTTTTTCATTTTGTTACTATTATAAATAACACATAAACGAACAAATTATTTCATTGTTTTTTGCTTTCAAAAATTCCTTCATTTATAAAAATTCTCAGTAATTTAATATTGCTTAAAATACATTTCTTTGTGCCTTTTGAAAATATTTTGCTAAACTGAATATCAAAACTATAATGATTTACACTGTTATTACTTTGGATTTACTAGTTTCATGCATTTGGCATTGTCAGTCTAAAGTGATTCATCATTTTATTTAACAAACATTTTCTGAGCACTTTTGTGTCAGGCATTGTTCTAAGTTCAGAGAAGCCAAACGAAGAGGCACAAAACGTGATTGCTGTTATGGAGCTTAAATTCTAGACTCTGGAATCTACATCAGTGTACATTTTAGTTTTGATTTGTTTGTAAGAAAACATATAACATTTGTTTAGGCCAGAAACGTATTCCAAGTGTTTCATTTACATTAAACCATTTAATATTCAGAATTTCCTCATGTAACTGAATAGATGATAGATGTAGGTAGGTAGGCAGGTAGGTGGGTAGGTAGGTAGATAGGTAGACAGATATCCATTTTCTCAAATATGCTATTCCAACTTTTCAAAACAATTTACAGGAAAAAATACGTGAAGAAAATTTTTACTAGACCACACCCAGACAATGGTACAGACAAGCCTGAGACCAGGAAGTCTGACTCCAGAGACTTTGCATTTAAGGATCATATGCTGTCTCCTCCACAATTGTCAACAAGAATGGATATTTATCAACATATGTTTTGTCAATTATTTTTAGATAGCCTCTCATACTTATTTATTCAGATGTTGACATTGTTCTTACAATCGTATAATAATAAGTAATACAATAGTTAAAGAAGGTGGTTGCCAGTATTAACTTTAAATGATACAGACCTGAGTATGAGTATGAGTCCAGCCACTACACCTTACGTCTTTGTTATCTTGAGCAAAACACTTGGTCTCTCTAACGCTCTCTTCGCGTATCTGTAGGAATAATGCTAGGCTTACTTGAAAAGTTGCTATGAGGATCCAATAGGATAAGAATTTAAGCTTTTCGCTCAATGCCTAGCACCTAGTGACTGTACACTACATCTGATTTGTTCATACACATACCAATGACCTCAAATACTTGATACGAGTTTTACTAGAGGAGGTATGAAACATGGAAAACTTCGGCAAAGCACAGATATTGGCACATTAGAGAGAGTGAATCTTTAGCCACAGGGAGAGGGAGTGAGGAGGAAGAAAAGTATTAAAGGCAAGTTTTGTAAATTTCAAAACTATGCATTGATGGAGGGAACCTTTATACCACTAAAACATAAGACTGGCTTTCTGAGCCATTGTTCTCTGGCTTTGGGCTTCTAACAGGGCCACAGCGGGGACAAGTCACGAATTGATAGCTTTGGTATATGTGCCTCAAGGTGAGCTGGGTTTTCCTCCTTGAACAAGATGCTCTGTCCATATACACATGGGTTTACAGAGCACTGGCACTGCTGTGTTGAATCCAATGACAGCATTTTGATTGATAATATTTGCAATGTACCTATATGCTATCTATATGTATGCATCTATATCTATAAGTGATAATGATAGAGCAATTTATAACTTGAAGTTAGGTATTTGATGAAGAAATAAGAATATGCAGACAATTTCCTTTGGACTCTATGGCATCTCAGTGATCTCAGTGGGCATTTAAAGTTGTCACTTAAATAATCAGTGTTTTTCAGGTCTTAGAGTTTCCTCAGGTACAAGCCCCAGATCTTCTTTTCCAGAGTTCTTCATTTTGTGCACCCCCTCCTTTGAGACAGCAACCTGAATAAAGGTTTCTAGATCTTCCCCACATGAGTCGACTGCACATCTCTTTGGGCCCATTAAGAGAGATGTGTGGATGTATACTTCTTCCTCTATTCCCATGCCCCCTTCTCTCCCTATCGATAAAGATGCATGATTAAAACAGAAATGATTGAGGCATGGCAAATTTGTTTTTTGCTCAAATGGAATTATGGGTGCATTCAATTCAGTAAAGAATTCTGGGAGAGAAAGTAATCCTGTTTCCTAGTCTCTTCATGAGGAGGGGCCCCATCATCCTATTGGTCACCTTGGTGGAACAGTGTCCCAGTGGGTGAGTTCCCCACTGGAAAAGCTCTGAGGACAGCCTCCTCTACTCTTACCTCCCATAGAATAGATACCACGTGGAAGGAATTGAAGGACTGTCTGTAGCTGAGTTTTACAGAAACCATACTGATTTCGCTGAGAGTGGAGGAGAGTGAGAGGGGAGCTGGCGGGGTGTCCATGCCAGTATGGTACAGGCCTCCATGACTGTGAGCAGTTTCACATCCAGCTACTTTCACCTGAAACTTCCAAGCTAGTAGCATGAATAAAACAGATGCCTACATTTTCAATTATCCCCTCTTCATTAACCATTACTGTTATGAAAAACTTCACTTTTTATGATAAGTAAACTGGTTAAGCAGTCACATGAAATTATTTAACATTTTTTAAAAAATATTTTATTGATTTTTTACAGAGAGGAAGGGAGAGAGATAGAGAGTTAGAAACATCGATGAGAGAGAAACATCGATCAGCTGCCTCCTGCACATCTCCCACTGGGGATATGCCCGCAACCCAGGTACATGCCCTTGACCGGAATCAAACCTGGGACCTTTCAGTCCGCAGGCCGACGCTCTATCCACTGAGCCAAACCGGTTTCGGCTATTTAACATTTTTATTCCTATTTGAATATGAGAAAATTGTGTCACAGAGAGAAGCAAATTACTTTCCTAAGCCCACATAGTCCATGGGCAGTGTTATCCCCACAAATCTCAATCTTATCCATCTGCTGCCTATCTCATGTTGCCTCTCCCTGCCCACCCCCATCTTTCTGAAATTAAAATCAAGAAAGCGCTTTACACAGACCTGTGCTGATGTGTCCAGCAGGTAACAGCAACGATAGATCTTCCCAAATCGCTTTTTGAAGTGGGAATGATATAAATAAAATCTAAATAAATGAACACCACCGGCATTTTAAGAATGATGCTATATAAATGCAAAGCTGGGTGGCCGCAATTAACTTGAGAAAATGACAGTGTTGCAGTTATCCTTTAAAACGGTTCAACAAGGAATCTCAGAGATTACGGGAACTGTGTTGCTGCAACAGAAACAAACATGGATTCTGAAAGTCCTCAAAGCGCTAACGGTTAAGTGTGGAGCTGCGAAAGGGATACTGATGCTTGGAGGCTCTATATAGGAGCCATGTCTTCATCTGTCTCTGATGCGTAGAAAACAAGGGCCCGTTTTCAGGTTATCGTCTTCAGTTCCTAACAGTATAGATGAGCTTAGGGGAGAAGCTGGGAATACACAGAGTAGGGGCACAAGGGGGAAAGGAAAATAGACTGTTATTACGGGAGAATGGAGGGAGAGGATTGATGGCAAAGCATGTTAAGTGTGTTTCCATTCATTCTCCTTTTTGCATTATGATCCTAAACTGTAAATTAGAGAATGACATTGCATAGAAATCCTTTAAAATGCTTCATGCAGCCAAAACCGGTTTGGCTCAGTGGATAGAGCATCGGCCGGCGGACTGAGGGGTCCCAGGTTTGATTCCGGTCAAGGGCATGTACCTGGGTTGCGGGCACATACCCAGTAGGAGATGTGCAGGAGGCAGCTGATCGATGTTTCTCTCATCATCAATGTTTCTAACTCTCTATCTCTCTCCCTTCCTCTCTGTAAAAAATCAATAAAATATATTTTTTAAAAAAATGTTTCATGCAATTGTTACATTATTATATCCTTTTATGGGACAGTCTAAACAATATATATAGATACCTACATACTTAGAGATGCCAACACATGGGTGTGTGTGTATATGTGTGTGTGTATGTTTGCATACACATAGTTGAAAATATATTTATCTTGAGTACCACTCTGATTCGAGAATAATGTGTGACATCAGAAAACAGTATAGACACAATCCCTGTCTTCATGGAGTGTGTAGTTGGGTAAAAGGCAATACAAAAATACTGTAATTTCATCACTGTATCAACAAGAAAAAATAGAAAAATGGTTCAGTTCTTGTTACTATGTAGCCAGAAAGCTATATAGTCTAACACATTAATATTTATCTTCTACATAATAGATAAAAAAAAATGTCACTACTGGTATAGATTAAAGAAAGTTATATATACACAGAGAATTACTATAAAATGTAAGGCATTATTTATACTTTCTTTATATAATCAGTAAATATTAACAAAGATTACATTTACTGGAGAAAGGTATCTGTGTCAATTCTCAAAGAAATAAGAAAAATAATGTTGGTTAAATTCTATTAGTGAATCATGTAACAAGTCTAAAACATAGACCAATGGACTTTGGGGAATAATCCAATATTGGAATAAAGATGAATTAGATAATTTAATATGTATTTTCCATGCCTGATTCACATGGTTATGTAAGCAATAAACATATTTCTTCTATGATTAGGCCAAGAACATGCCAGATAAAAATATGGTTCTTTGAAACATTGGGAGAATTTAATTTGAGAGAAAATTATGCTAGACACATTGTAATGTGTATTGCAAAATAAATAAAAGTGCATTTTTTTTCTAGTCTAATATTCCAGAGGTTAGGTTTACAAAAACAGAGGTATCTAATTACCTAAAACTGGCAATGTGGTTTGAAGGTCTAGGTAAAGTGTAGAAGTAGAACTCACAATTGGCCCTTGGGATCCTCTTACCAAGCTCAGGTGACCAAAAGAAATTGCAGTATTCCCTAATCTGCAAAAACATGAAGCTAAAAAGATGCTTCTAACAACACTTAGTACACATTCAGTCCCAGAAACTGAAAGATGAATTTGGATAAACCCAGAAAGGCAGATAATTATTTTTCTCTTAAATTTTTCCCTTAAATTTTTTCTCTCAAATTATTTTTCACTTATTCATTAATTGACTTTATTTTTATTTTTGACACTATTACAGATGTCCCCATTTCCCTCTTTCCCTTGTCTACCTCCACCCAGCTCCACCCGCCCACACTATTGCCTGTGCCTAAGGGTTATGCATATTTGTTCTTTGACTAATCTCTTCACCTTCTTTCATCTAGTCCCCGCTCCACCACCCTCCTCTCTGACAGCTATCAGTCTGTTTTTCTCTTAATTTTACTTGTAGTGAAGAATTTAACATATGAGACTTCATAACATTATTCTACAGAGAAAGAAAGGGAAGAGGGGAGTGGCAGAGGGAATGAAGGATGAAGGAGGGAAAAAAGAAGAAACAATATACTAGAGAAACAATATCTTATGTTTGTATCACCAGAAGATAATGTTTTAAAATAGAGACCTAAAGGAGAATGTTTCTCAACATGTATTAATCAGGGGAAATAATGCTTCTAGAGAGCTGTTCAAATGTTGTGAACAGCTGTGTTTCATCTGATCCCTCAGGCCCGAGTCCCTGTTAGAATTCAAAATGATCAATTCAAGTAACATTTCCCACCATTATTTCCTTCCTCTCCTTCCAAACACACTTCCTCTGGAAGAATCTAGGGCAGGCCATCCCTAGCTAGAGGGCACCTTGCCTTCTGGAAGTGACTGGCTCCAGTCTCCTGCAGCGCTGGTGTGACTGACTGCAGTGCAAGGACTTTATCAGGCAATGCTTCAATGAAGGAGAGAGTAATTAGATTGTTGAAGCCTTTTTTTGTGAAAGGGAAAGCCACATCTGGCCAAAAAGTAACTCAAAACATGAAACTGTCATATTTCTCTTATTCAGTCTTCTATAATGCCTGCCGCATGGTGACCTCAGATTAAAGAGGCAAATGTTTCCTCCTACTCTTTTGAGATTTTTGCCTCATAAATGTGTATTTGAAGAGAGTTGAGCTACATATATTATTAAGACTTAGTGCCTGATAGCATTTTAATTTCATTTCCTTTCCAGTCAATACCTTCCTTCTTATAATTACCATCCACTTCCAAGAACTTGAGGGTTTCATTTCAATCTGACTTTGGCACATTCCTATTTTATTTTATACAACAGTGTAACAAACATGCCTATGTGTTTCAAAAGTTAATGTGTCAGATCTAATCTGAAGATTAGAAAAGTCTTTTAAAATTGAAAGAAAAATTCTTAAAGAGAGAATGATTGGCTGGGCTGCATTCTGAATTACCAAAAATATATTAAAGTAGAAGTTGAATATTACCCTGGAAAAATTATTTGCATATATATAAGAAACAGAAGTTAATAAAAAAAAGAATAGTTTTTAAGAGTAAAAAAGGCCAACAAACCAATAGAAAAATGACAGATTGTAAACTAATAATTAGCTAAATAATATTCATTCTCACTTTCAAACATGAAAACAATTCAAGATGAGAATAAAATATTATTTTTTATCTATTGGGCAATAAAATGTAAAATAATTAAAAGTTTAGTGATTCTGAAAAGACAGAAAAATCAACATTTAAACACGTGTGCAGACTTAATAACACTAAAAGGATTTCTAGTTAAACCATTCAGAACTATACAATTTGAACTCATTACTGCATTTGACTTTAAGAGATGAGGCAGAAACAAAAAAGATTTAACCAAAGCATACTTGAGTCTTGCATATAATGTGTTCATTTTATTCTTCCTTTTAGGTTTTTTTTTTTAAGCAAACGCTCTTATAGTTCTCATGTGATTAGCAATTGACCGAAAAGAAACTATGCAGAAAAATTCATACATTCTGATGGCATACAGAACTCAGAACTTAGTAATAAAATATACATGCCAGTCACAGCAACCTGGAACCAAGAGAGACCCATGCATCAGAAATAGGAAACGTTGACAAGCTTATAGGAGCCAGCCAGGCGACTGGGTGCCGTGTCAAGTGTACTTCAGTTTCAGCCCTTCTGGATTTACGTGGCACTAGGTTGAGACAGCATTCATTCAGATATAGAATACATCAGTGGAAATTCTCGGGAGTCAGTCAGAAAGACTGCTCTCCAAACCTCTGCATAGCCATTCACTCTGCTATCAGCTGAGATGTGGGGCAGGGACTCAAGTCAGGAGAGGAAGAGGAACTATGTCCAAGTGGAGTAGCAAAGATCCTGAGAACGATCGCAGGATAGGTGTGTGTTATGTTAGGCTTGGGCTAGTAGGCAAAACCGGGAAGAAGGCTAAAGCCCAATCCAGCAGACCAGGCTTTCACTTAGGCACTCAGGAGACAAAAAGTTGGAACCTACAGACAACTCAGGCAGCCGGGAACCGCCCCACGGTTACTTGAGTACAGGTGTTGAAAGGCGCGCAGCCCGCCTCTCCGGGCGGTGGGAGGAGGAGTCTGGCCGCTGGGCTCTGAAATCCCTCCGCGCCCGCCATAGGGCCTGGCCTCCCCGGAGCGGGTCCGAGTGTCCGGACCGGCTGCGTGGTGGCCAGCGGCAGGCCGAGGGGTGGGGCCGGGCGGCGACCGACCTCGGGGGAGGTCATGGGAGCGGAAGGCCTCACCGCCTGGCTCTTTCCTCCCTTCCCTCGTGGTCGGCTCCCCGCTTGCCCGCGCTGGGGCCGGGGGTCCATGCGGCCCTTGGGGCCCGGTGGGGGGGACCGGGGCCTGCGTGGGCCGACCGCCGGGCCCCATGGGGGGGTGGGCATTGGCTCCCCAGTCCACGGCGGGAGCCCGGCGCGGGCTGCCACCCGCCCGCTGCCCCCCAGACCGGGCCCAGTGCAGCAGCGGTGGCGGCGGAGTGGGGCGCGTGCCCTAGCTCGGGGAGGCCGCCATGCTGCAGTGCACCAGCCCCGTGGGCCAGGCCTGCTCCGAGTGGATGCCGCTCCTCAGGAGCTGGGCCACTCCACCGGCCGCACCCCGTTTGCTGGGCCTGTGCCGCCCAGATGCACTGGAGTCCCAGTCTGCCCGCAGGCCAGCTGCGGGTGCTGTGCGGGAGGGCCATCCTGCCTTGGGGCGAGTTTGAGCGGCAGCAGCAGGAGCCGGACAAGGACTGCGCCCTCCATCTTGCCTTGGGTCTTCCATCTTGGGACAGTGCCATGTGCTTCCTCACGGGAAGAAGCCGCTTCTAGCCACACCCAGGATTTCTCTGGACTAACCAATATTAATCAAGGGAAGTGCACGCCATCACTATGACCACATCCTGTACCGACTCGCGCCTGGCCAATCGGCAGGGCCCACAGTCCCCTCTCCTGCCCTCACTCCAGCCCCCTTTAAAACCCCCTGTTCCATCAGGCCTCGCTCTCTCTCGGCCACTGGAGCTTACCGTTGCATTGGTGAGTGTGGCAGGGGAGCCAAACCTAGGTTTGAAATAAATGACTCTTTGCTTTTGCATCGGACTGACTGGCTCCCTGGAGGTCTTGGGAACTTTGAAATCTGGGCATAACAGTGTCATCTGAACAAGATGATCTGGGGAGCAAGCTCAGCGATGTGGCTTTAATACTGGGCCATTCCACCACAGGTCTAAGTAGGTCATTTATTCCTTGTTTCCATACAGTAAGACAGTAATAAGGACTTCCGTGCACAAAGAAAGAACCTCATGGACAACACAAGAGGGACTGGAGAAGGAAGCAGAAGCTAGAGAAACATATCTGAATTTGCCTGTATTCTCTTTATTTACAAAAACAGTGCATGCACACCACTTCAGAAAAGAAAATGCTATAGAGCGCAAGTTTTCATCCCCCGCTACTCAGTGCCACTTCTGAGAGGTAACCTTCGTCAATTTGGGTTTAAATCTTGTAATGGTCACTATATCCAAATTCCAAATAATTCAGTTTTGTCTTGATTTGTTGATTTACAGCCCCCAGGAAACATATATGTCCTTTTACTCTGAAAAATGAGGAATTTAGCTTATGATACGCTTACCTACCCGTCTGCCTGAGTTCTGTTATGTTTAGTTATTCTGTTGGCTAATTTTTATAAATGTATTTAATACTCTTAAATTGTTAAGTCTTTTTACCAATGTTGAAAGTCTGTAGTGAGTCTCCATAATTTAATATTTAACAGTCTTAGTAACTGCCATATTATACAAACCCACAATCCAAGTGGCTTAAGATAAAAAAGGTTTTTCTCACCCACATCACAGTTTCTCACATATTTTTTCACTTTGAGTTCCGGACTGATTGTGGGTTTGTGTAATATGGCTGTCAGTATCTTGAAATGTTCTATTTGATATGATAGAGGAAAGAGAACTTTAAAGAGTTTCAAACCAGCGTTTAAATGCTCTAGCCTAGAGGTAATGCTTGTCACCTTCGTTCAAAACTCACAGGTCAAAATTTCAAAAAGTTTGAATTCATCTTTTGCATTCTTTCATTTAGAGAATCTGTTGGAGCTCCTGAAAATAAAACTCATTAAAGGCTGGGCCCCTAGGAGTTTTTATCTCTCAAGTTAGTCCATGTTTATGCTCCAACAATTAATCAATTACCTTACAATTGTTCATACTAGTGCTGGCTCCAGCATCGGCCTCAGCTCCTGGTAAGCTGTCATACTGCTCTTGCTGGCTCTCCAGTTTTTTGGGTAGTGCTTTGTGTTTGTCTGTAATCTCAGTTCTCGGGTGCATGTAAGAAGAGTTATTAATTTTCAGTTTGTTCAGCTTTTTTCTTGTTGTAAGAATGGGATTGACATCTTCCAAGCTCTTCACACATCAGACTCCAAACCAGAAGTCTTTTGCTTTTCCTTATCTCTGTTTTTAGTATAATAAAATTATAAAATTGTCACCCTAATACTCATTTTTAACAAAAACTGGGTATCTCCTTTGTGTCAGACACTATGCCAGGTACTGGTGATTCAACTCTGAGTCCCTGTCCTCCAGAAACTAATGAGCTAATGTCAACCATATGAAATGCTAACAAGAGATCAACTTGAGCTAAGAACAGGGACAATCCAGTGGTTTTGGCAATCCATTTCTGCCTGACCCTCCCCTCCCAATTTGGCTATCCCAATTAAAGAGAAAAACTTAACATTAAAAGAAAAGAAAATTATGCTAAATGACCTTTTATATATCTTTAGAAAGAATTATCAGGAAAATATTCAGGTACCAAAAAGGAAAATTAAGGCAACTGAAAGCTGATTATGGGGCCAAAGCAATTCAGTCTGTGTAGTCACTGATGTATAACAAAACCATGTGCAATGTGAAGTGGTCTACGTATGTTCATAATGTGAAACAATGGCACCATATTATCATAAGAACTGTGTTGATGCTTCAGAGTTTAACAGAGTTACTTAATAAGAAATTGGATCATATTGCATCACTAAGAATATTAATAATAGATACTGAAATAGTACTTAATTCCCTATAATTCTTAAAGCACTGGAAAGTAATTGAGATTTTTAATATATAGATTTTCCTGCAACAATTTTATCTTTCATCAAGAAAAAATGGCAAAAATATATAAAATGAATTATAAGTATTAAACATTTGCACACAAAGAAATAAGTCAGGGTTCAAACAAGTTTTACTTTTGTTTGTAATGGAAAATGCATAAGGAGAAGAGGAAGTGTGGTGAGCAATCATTCCTGAATGACACTCTTAGAAACACCACATTAACCAGAATAGAAGACACATTTTTCTCCTCATAATTTTGCCTCAAAGTTACCCTACATTTACTGCATAGTGGCTGAAGATGGGACTGTGGCACAAAAAACAAAACAAACAAACAAACAAAACCCACGCAGATTGATTTAACTTCAGAGAGAAGTTCGCATTCTCTCACTGAATCTTCTTCGCACTATGTAGAATACTCACAGTGCAATATTTTATTACTCATTAAACTATTGGCCAACTCTAAAAAAATATGATTAGATTATTTTTGTCCTATGTCCTTTAAACTTTTTTCTATAGTTGGTAAAACAATAGTGAATATCCCTAATAAATATTCACACCCAATTCTCTTAAATGGTGCACTTTATTTAGATAGAATAATTTACCCAAAAAACTATCTTTACATGAATACAAAATAAAAAGATTTCAAGTCCTTTTTATTCATTTTAAAATGGAATTTTTTTCTATATTTCCATCCCGTAAAGAAAAGTATGAAAAATTCTGAAGACTCAATTCCATCATTAACACAATCCTGGTACTCTAGAGGCTCTCTATAAATATTAAATACTAGTCTCATTCATAAGCAATACTGCTCAAATTGTGAAAGAAAACATGGTCCTTTGGGAATGTCCTTTTTGATACAAAATAAAAGTTAAATAAAATGTCAGGTTGTCAAAAGTGACCATGGTTCTTTATAAAATATCAGAGGCCTGGTGCACGGATTCATGCAGTGATGGGGTCCCTTGGCCTGGCCTGCACCCTCTAGCAACCCGGGACCCCTCAGGGGATGTCAGATAGCTGGTTTCAGCCTGACTCCCCACAGGCCCAATCCAGACAGGAGGGAGCCTGATTCTGTGCATTGAGAGTCTGTCCCCTGGTGGTCAGTGAGTGTCATAGTGACCAGTCATTCGGTCGTTCGGTTGCTTAGACTTTTATATATATAGATGATGCTTTCTATACTTTGATTATATTGAATAGATTAAGGGAACAGAGAGGAATTATTTTCTATTTGAAAATGTTAACTACATAAAAATAAATTTACAGATTTTTAATATATAGATTTTTCTATAAAATTTTATTTTTCATGTAGAAATATAGTATAGACACTCAGAAAAAAGAAAAAATGTGACAAAAATATATAAAATGGGTGTTAAACTATAAAAGGTATTAAAAACAGGTAACCAATAACTCTGGGACTAATTGCTAGAAATCTAATTTCTGCCTACTGAAAAAACAACAACAACAACAAATACTACCTCTGATAAAGGTCTTATTCCCGCTATATGAGCAGCTGCTGTCCTCCAGAACAAACAAGATGGAATTGGCCTGGGCCCACCCGGGCTCAGTCCTATGAAAGTTCATTCCTGTGCCAGGCTCACAAGGAAAGTAATATTGCAGGGGAATCACTGGGTTGTGGGTATGGTGTCTGATCTTTCCAGCTTCTTCTACTTTATTACTTTCTTCCTGCTCTCTGGAATTCTTGGGTGAACCATACTTATTCCCATTTTGAAATATTTTCACTCTTAGATGTTTCTTCTCAAGAACATCATCTAGCTCAGTTGATATTTCAAATGTCCCACATTAACCCCTATGTGTATGAACTATGACTATGCAGAGGCAGTATGGATCAGTGCTTAAAAGACATGCTCTAGAGGCTGAGTGTTCAAGTTCAGACCCTGCTATTGGCACTTAATAGCTGTGTAGTCATGAACAAGTTAATTAGCCCCTGTGTATCTTGGTTTCCTTAGTTGTGGAATAAAAATAATAGTACATATTCTCAAAACTTTGCAAAAAATAACATCTGTAAAGTGTTAGATGATTGCCTGACATATAGTAGGCACTCAATGCATATCAGCATTTATTAATTTGTAGGTGTGGATAGTGAGGCAGAAAGGAAGGGAGAGAGGGGTTCATGTTTTTTCTTTGGTTTCTAATGTGTTTTCTGATTATCCTCTGCTCCCTTAGGGTAGAGCCAGAGCTTTCAGAAAATAGTCTAGGATGGAAGACATAAATTCCTATATCATTATATGGTGGATAACTCATATCTAATATGCATGATTTATCCCTAAATTCTTTGTCATACTCTTACAAATGCTTCACAACACTTAAAAGATCCATCTGCTCTGCATAAGAGATACATGTTTTTTCAAACATGAAATCTCTGTTGTTCGTGATAAGATACAAAGTGCTTAATAAAGTCTTTCTATAGGGAATATTACTTCATGTAGTGTGCCATATAGAAAAAGCTTCATTTACCTCTATATTTATTTTTAAATAAATATATATTTTAAATAAATATATATTATTTATTTAAATATTTATTTTAAGATGTTTCCCTAGTCATCATTAAAGATTTCCCATAGTCTCTTAATACATTATTTTAAATAACATTGGCAATAAAACTTTGGCAAAGAAACATTCAAAATCCTTTTTTTTCTTTTCCAAAATGGAAATAGCATCCAATTGTTTCTCTTTTCCATATGTTCACATGTCCAATTACTTCTGAATTTGTTTACTATAGAGGAACAGATGAAAGGGGTCAAGATAAAAGTGAATGAAAGCACAAACAACGAAGATGATGAACTTAGACTTGTTGATCCGATCCCAGCAGACACTAGCAGATTTGGGAATTTTTTTCTTTTGAATTCTATAGAATGAATTTTATATACTCAAAAAATAAAGAATTCTACTACTCTGCTCAACAGGCAAAAATTAAAGAAAATGCCACTTTGAGGAAATATCGCATAATGTCCAATAAGTCTATAAATCAAATACTTCCCAGAAACATCCCATTCTGAGAAACTCAGGAGTCTAGAATTAGCTAATGTTTATCCTCAATGATAATTATTCTATAACTTGCATAGGTATTGTCGCGCTTAGGTTAAATACTAGAGGAAAATTCCACTTTCAGTCAATACTTTGCTAATATTTTTTGAGTTCCACATTTTTTTCTGAAGTTTTTATGCAATGGTTATTGCCAAAATCCTTTGGTTGTTGAATATCTGGCAGGAATATCTTGAGAATCTAGTTATTTCAGTTATGTGGGTACTAGGGAAGGGATGTAATTCTAGACATGCAAATCACGTGAGCTTCAAGTTACAGATCAAATCTACCTTTGTATATTTGAGTGCATTTGTCTTTAGCAAAACAAGCCCTCCTGTTCTTAAAAGGGAAAAATACTGAAACATGCCTTATTGAGAAGGCAGCTAAAGTTGGTTGTACATCAAAAAGCTCATAAAATCAATATTTGATTATATAAATGTAAATGAATTAAAAGCACATGGATGAAAGTTTCCTTAAAATACATAGTTATATGAAATATGTATTGGGTTTTTCTTAGCCTGGCAGAGTAGAATATTAATTTGAGATGATTGGAACATTAAAAATGTGGCCAGGGTCACTGGTTGCTCAGACATATGCTAAAAGAATGGCATTTTATATCAAGGCAGAATTCTTGTGGTCAAGAGAGCATCCACCCATTTCTTTTTATGGGCACTGCTATTGTAAAGAGCCTCTGGGAGACTTCAAATTTGTATGTATAAGAAGAATGAGGATCTAAGGATTAGTTGTTATAACTGAGACAGATTTTTAGAAATAATCTACTTCCGAAGGATCCATGCCAAACCTATATAGCCCCCTACTTATGATTCATTAAATTCATAAAATGTTTCCATCGTCCATAGATTATCAGCTTATGGCTTGTAAATTTTATATGGAGTTCCTCTTATTTCTACAAAACTTTGATGTTATTTCTATGCAGGTCAAGTTGGTTAGTGTTAATTAAACAACCTCAGAGTCATTGATAGCTACATACTTTACATTAATCTTCAATTCTTTTTTTCTAGCTAAGAGCCATAGTCACAGAGATAATCTTGCCAATGAATGCAACTCTATAGAAGACTACTAATTTCAAGATTCACAGTTTCTGAATATACATACATACAAGCCACGCCCACCCCACTTCTGTGAGACACACAACTCTGTAGTCAAGACATGCTAAGGTTTACCCAGGTTTACTGCCATCTCCCTTGTAGATTAATCCACATCTCATTCCCTGAAACCCATCCCACTCTCTGCCACTTCCTGGCAGCTTGCTCCTTCCTGCTCTCTCTTTTCTCTTATTTCTTCCCCTTCCACTCTCCAGAGCCTGTTTAGCTTCCATGACCACAATCGAAGTATTCTGTTTCCATGAAAATGTTCTAAGGATAGCAGCCTACATTGATTACTCTTTCCAAACTTGTATTATTATATATTTTGTTATTTTATATTTTCTCTATACACCTGTTTACTTTATATATGTAGATAATGCCATCTCACCAACAAAGTGGTAAACTGGTAGAGAAGAGGACAACGTTCAATATTTCCCTTGTATCTTTTTCAGTGCAAACAGGAGGAGTTATGTGGTATGTTTTCTGTAATTAGAAACGGCCTTATCTGCTGCCAGGTGAGTGATGTTAATTTTTGGTTTTTGAAAGCTGTACTCTCTTCTTGCAAAGGTGGATGAAAATATCCCATTATAGCAATGTGCACACTGAAGTACCCACTCTGGGTACAAAAAGAAGGATAAGGAGGTCGCTGACAATGCATGACTCTCTCTGCCTGGATTCTTTCTTCATGAGCAAGAAAAGGCTGCTAGGGCAGTGGAACGATTCCTCAACACCCTTACAGATTCTGTAGATGACCTGCTGTTTATAGTATCTCTCTCCTCCTCATCTCTCTTCTCTCCCTCCCTTTGCCATTTACTATTATGGTTTAAATATAATATCTATTTTACTAACCTGCATTTTCTAAGATGGAATAATGAAGAAGAAACAAATCATTACTTCTTAATTCAAATCACTTTGTTTATATTATGCCTATTTAAATGGAAATTGGAGAAGCTGTCTCACCTTTTCATCTGATATATCTTACAATTTTCATCTTATTTTGCTCTTTCTGTTCTGTGTGTTTTTGTATTTCCTTTTTATCTGGCTTTTCCTATTTGGATTATGCTTTTTTTTTTTTTTTTGCTTTATTTTCTACAGAGTTTTAGATGCTATATGTGTCCCATTTCTAGTTTTACCAGCTTTTAGATTTAAAACCTAACAACCAGTTAAGTTGTAAAGAGCATGAAGATTTCTAGTTCATATCAAAGGCATGATCTGATATTTTAGTGTCCTTTCTATTTAAGGTAAAAACTGAATCTACCTTTACTCTACACAATTTTCCCCACCTAAGCACTCACCCACTTCTTGGTTTTACTGTGGTTTAATTCCAGAGTATTGAATCATTAGTTTCACATAATGCACCATTATCATCTTTGACATTTGCATATACTTTTGAAAGTAATTGGTGCCAGTGATTAAAAGCAGGTACAGGCTTTATTTCATGTATTTTTCACTTTATTTTTTGCCTTTTAATCTCTGTGAAGTAGAGCAAACATTTGATAGAGAATTCACTAACCTGTATGTAACAGACATAAAATGTAATGTCTGGCCATAGAGTATTTAAAGATAAGAGCCCAGCTCTAGACAATCTGTGATTTCTATTTTTTCATAGTATCAGAGTTCTCCAAATCAGAAATACCACTGCCAGGGCCCATTTCTTCATCATGATCGTTACAGACAAGCTTCATGATTAGGTGTGGGTTGCTAACTCCCACAGTCCCCGATGACAGTCCAGTCACTTCTTGGCTTCCTCAACAAATGCCTATTTGCACTGCCCTAGAACTTGTAGTTTACATTTGGGAGAACTCAAGACTTCAATTTTCCTTTCTTTTCTAGTAATAAGGGTTTTTCTTCAAATCACTTTTTTTCCCCTAGGAAAACAAAATGTGTGCTATATTTTTGTTAAGTCCTGGCATATTAGAAAAACTTCTTATGAAATATTTAACTTATACCTGTGCTGTACATAAATGACATTTTAAAAACATTTTCAACCTTTTTTATTGAGGCAACATTTACATAAAATAATAGCACCCATCTAAAGTAGATAAGCTTTGACAAAGGTCAAAACATTCCCACCACCCTAATCAGTATATTACTCCAAAAGGTCTGCCATCAATCCTGCTGCCTCTTTGGCCCAGTCAACCACTGTTTTGCTTTGTCACTATAGATTAATTTTGCCTGTCCTGGAATTTCATATAAATGGACTAACATAACCGTAAGCATCCTTTTATGCCTGGTTTCTTTTATTTGGCATGCTTTTTAGATTCATCTAGTTGTTTCATATATTAAGATTTTGTTCCTATTTTTTTCTGTGTAATGTTCCATTATATGGTCATACACAATTTGTTTAACAGTTCACCTGTTGATAAGCACTTAGGTTGTTTCCATTTTGGGGGGATTATATAAAACCACTAAACAGTCATGTGCAATACTTTACGCAATATATGTTTTCATTTGGGGGGAATAAATACATTAAAGTGAAATTATTGGATTATGTGGTAACTGAATGTTTAATCATACAAGAAACTTGCTATATGTTTTCCAAAAGGGTTGTACCATGTAACATTCCTGTCAGCAAACATAAGAGTTCTAGTTGTCCACTTATTCAACACAGTAGTTTTGTTTTTGTTTAGTGGTTTCTTTAAATTTCAGCCTTTCTATTGGGTATGTAACAGTATCTCATTATGATTTACTTTGCATTTCCTGATGATTAATTATGTTGAGTAACTTTTCACATGTCTATTGGCTATTCACAAACCTTCTTTTGTGAAGAATATATTCAAATAATTTTCCCATTTTAATTAGGCTAATGAATTCTTATTATTTCAAGAGTTCTTAACATATTCTAGATATAGATTCTTGGTCAAATATATGAATTGCACATATTTTTACCCAGTCTTTGGTTTGCCCTTTTACTTTTTTAAAGTGCATAAATTTTTAGTTTTCATTAAATTCAAATTATCAAAATGTTCTTGTATAATTAGTGCTTTTTTGTCCTAAAAATTTGTGTCTACACCAAGGTTATGAAGTTTTTCTGATATGGTTTAAGTATTTTCATATAAAATATTTTTTGCATGTGTTCCTTATATTGTATTTTTGCAATCCTATCCAATTATTAAAGATAGTATTTATCAAATACTTGTAATGCACCAGGCATTTACAAATAAATTACCCTACATATATTTTCAAAACAACCCAAGTGAATTAAATATCATTGTTGTCCTCATTTTAGAGAGGAGAAATGTGAAACACGGAGAGTTTAAAGAAATCAAAGGGCCAGATTCTAAACCCAGACAATCTGTTCCCAGGACATGTTCACTTCATTTTACTCATTATGACTTTCCAACTCATTCTGTTATCTTTCATCTTATCTTTTGTTTTCATGTGTGTTTTTTTTTTCCCTCTCTTTAGAGCTGCTCTTAGTTTATAATACTTTAAGCCCATTGAGAATTTCAAAATGTTTCCTGAATTTCCCCTTTATCCCAAAGTGCAGTTTTAGAGATACTCTATTTTCCTGCACGGATTCTTTATCCTTCTCCATGCCCTCGCCTTTAGTTACCAGGTCTCATGTAGTGATGATTTTCCTTTTTCAAACACAATAAAATCAGACTATTTTCATCTATTCAGGCTTCATTTGTAATGTGTAGTGTGTTCTGCCTTTCTGGGATTTTCACACTCATCATAAGTATGTACACACAGGTTTTCACTTTCTCGATAAAGTATTAGTTGGGAGGTAAGTAGAGGCCCATAGCTCCTAGTCAAATTCCCATTTTCCTTGGAGTGCTTCATCACTGAGGTAAAATATCATCTCCTGCCCCAAGGTCCTAGTAACTGATACTCTTGAGTCAGTACAGGCTATAAAAGTTATAATTCTCATTAAGCATTCCTTCAGAAACTTCTCTACAGTAAGAGCTTTACAAATTTTGTTTACTTGCTGACTTGCAACATGTTAGTTTGACATCTGATTCCCTCACACACAGATTGCTTAATACCTAACTGTTTTCTGAAAATTATTATCTGTAAAGTTTTATATGAGATAATGTGAGGAACCAAGTTCTAGCTGCCTTTAAACAAGGAAAGATCAGGGTAAAAGGACAGCTATTCATACCCTCTATCTCCAAGTCTGAACCATGTCTGGAAGGTATAAAGAATTTTCCAGTTTCCCAGACATTCTCTGTTGCATGAAGCAAAGTTCTAGTAAAGTTTTCTCATCAGAGCTCTACCTATAGAAGTAACTATGAAGGAGGGGCAGCAACACATGCTCTGGAAATAAGTTCTTAAATATTGTTGTTTGGTGTTATTGCAATGTCACCTGGTATAGATTTGGTTCTTTGCAAATATTTTAGTGAGAGTTTGAAAGAAGAACCATTGGAGGTTACTTGTCATACATCATTTAAAGCGAAATTCCCATAAACTATTTCTTCTCATTTTTAAACCTCAGGTGTATTTTGTACTTTTAATTTTTATTTATTTTTATATTTATCTCACATTTTAAAAATTAATTCAGCTTCAATTATATATCTCTTTAGTATACTGCTGATTGTAAATTTCATATTTCATTCAGATAATTTTGATTTCAATTTTATTTTCATTTTATCATAATCTAATTTTGGATGCTATTTCTAGTATATCATATTTTTTTGCTCTGCAATTAAGCATCATTATTTTTTTCAAGTCCCACTGCAATTTTTAATTGCACAAAAATCCATTTTTCCTTTATTCTTTTTTAATTCTTTCACAAGTGAGAGAGGCAACTAAAAACACTAAAAGGTGTATAACTTCCAAATAATTTATGAGGATACTTCACCTCAAAGAGGTGGAGCATTGTTCCCCACATCTTAAGACACTAGGAGCTTCCCTTCCAAGTGAAGGAAGTCTGATATATAATAGAGTATAATTAAGGGGAAAATAGTAATATTAAAGTAGAGAAATCTGACAAACACTACCTCAGCCAGGTAATCAAGGTTAACATTTGCAGTGATACTTCATGTTGATAGGATGATATAATAAAAATAGCATTGTGTCTCTTCCTCCCAATATTCTATAACCCCAGTCTAATCAGTGAAAAAATATCAGATACATTCCAATAGAAGGCTGTTCTATAAAATACGTGACCAGTATTCCTCAAAATTGGAAAGTGTGAGAAACTGTCACACATAAGACAAACCTAAGAAGACCTGATGACTAAATGTAATGAGGTATCCTGAATGGGATCCTGGAATATAAAAAAAAATAATAATAATAATATTCTGAATAAACTGTGGATTTTAGTTAATAACTAGAAGCCCGGTGCACAAATTCATGCATCAATGGGGTCCCTCGGCCTGGCCTGCACCCTCTCACAATCCAGGACCCCTCAGGGGATGTCAGACTGCTGGTTTCCACCCAATCCCTGCAGGACAGGCCAAGGGACCCCATCAGGGCACGAATTCATGCACCGGGCCTCTACTATGCATATAAGATCTTTGGTTAATCTCTTCCTGCCTTCCCCCCTATCCTCTGAGATTCATCAGTCTGTTCCATGTTTCCATGCCTGTGCATTGATCATCTGCCCCCTGGCGGTCATTGCGCATCATAGCTACCGGTCGAACAGTTGGATAGTTGCTTAGGCTTTTATATATATAGATAATATATAGATATTGGTACATTAACTGTGATAAATGTACTACACTAATATTAAAGTTAATAATGGAGGAAACAAGATGTGGATTATATGAGAATTCTATTATGTTTGCAATTTTTCTATAATCTAAAGCTGTAAAATAAAAATGTTTTAAATAAAAGTGCATGACATCAATTATGTGAATAGATGGGAGTCTCATGGTATTAAACATATATCTGAACACAAATTAGGCTCCTACTATATTATAATTAATTGATTCTAATTCAATAAAACCTGTGCATCAAAAGACCTATATGATATGTCACATACAGAACTTGGCTATCTATAATGGTTAAACTATAGGGTAACTCTTGAGGAATTCTAAATTCCAACAGAGACTTGATTATATTTGTACTGCTGCTACAGCACACTACTGAATCTTCCCTGGCCACAGATATTTTTTGTCAGAGATGAACAGAATAAATTAAAACATGAAAATTATCTGATTTAGGGTTTCAAATATTTATCACAGCAGGTGACAGAGTTAATGCTAGCTACCCACTGCCCGGTCATCACTCTCTCATTAACACATTAGAGTTTGATTCCTAATTGAGGTTATCTTCTCCAGACCTATGACCATTATGCTACAAGGTAGCACACCACACTATTCAGGATAATTTCTATAATCTATTCCTTGATTCAAAAAAGCATCCTTTGTTTATATTAAATTTTTATGCCAAATGATTGATGTTTTTCTTTAGGATATTATAAAAAGTGGCATGAGACTTTATATATTAAATTTGGCTCCATTTTTTTCCTTTGCTTTAGATAATTATGTTTTATAATTTCAAGTTTAACCATCTTCACTCTGCAATGACATTCGACGATGGCAGTTTTTAGCTAAATTAAAAACAATAATTTTAATTTGCTCTAGATCAAAAAATAAAAGATTTTATGATTTAATGTTTATGAAATCAATGTTTAACATTCAATCAATATTTATTGCTAAAATAAATTTAGTTTAATTTCGATTTAGAATGAAGCACAAAGCATGTTTAACATTTTTTGCATAATCTATACAATTCATGATCCATTTGGAAACTGTAAGAGCAGCAGCTATAGCAACTCAGCCGAGGGGAGAAATATTTGTAAGCAAACGGCTTTGAAGAAACGTTATGGTGAAGCAAGAAAATACACTGATTTCAAACATAGATGGTTATGCTTACATAAAAATATTTTTCCTGGCATTGGACTGTTTGTGCAGTTAAGAATTAACATAAGCACTTATTGAAAATGTGCAGCACATGTGACACTCAATGAATCTCAAGTATCTGAGACTAGTTTAATAAAAACAAGTGTTGTTATACATGGTTTCCTTAATGAGAATTGAGCCATCTAATTATCAGTAGGGTGTTAACAGTGAAATTCTAGCTATTGGGTTGATGGTTTTTATTTTTTTAAAATATATTTTTATTTATTTCAGAGAGGAAGGGAAAGTAAGTGAGAGATAGAAACATCAATGATGAGAGAGAATCATTGATTGGCTGCCTCCTGCATGCCCCAAACTGGCGATCCAGCCCACAACCCCAGCATGTGCCCTGACTGGGAGTTGAACTGTGACCTCCTGGTTCATAATTTAACACTCAACCATTTAGCCATGCTGTCATGGCATTGTATTGATGGTTTTTATAAGACAAGGACAGCAAACACTTATTATTTAAAACATTCTCTGGTGCTGAGTTCCTTTCAGTAGTAAACCTCATATAATAGCTAAAATCTACATAATAAACTATAGAGATGCCTTAAGATGGGCATCCAACTGAGTAAGTAAAGACTAACAAAGTAGCTCTGGCAGAGAATGAAACCCTACTTAATTTTTTAAAGTACACACACACACACACACACACACTATTGAGATATAACATTATCGTTGCTATTTAATTAAAGAAAATACTGTTATAAACACAGTGGAAAAATTCTCCATCCCAATCAGGAGCAGATCCTGGCAATGTTGTTGAAGGTAATAGGAGGAGGCATCTACTTTTGAAGCCACAAACATTTTTATTTATAAATTTAAAGTCTTATTTCCCATATATATTGATTCTTGTTTCCTTTTCATTTAAAGTTATTACTCAAAAGAGTTTTCCAAGAGGTCTCTGTATGCTAAACTCTTGAGCCCTTGTATGATACCATAATGTCTTTATTGTACACACATCCTATCTAATAAAAGAGTAATATGCAAATTAACTGTCACTCCTCAGTCCGTCATTCCATCACAAAGATGGCTGCAGCCACGGAGCTGGAGTGAGCAGGAGGCTTGCATTGCCCCCGGCGATGGAGGAAGCCAAGCTTCCCACCTGCTCTGGCTGGCCCTGAGCTCCGCTCAAGGCTACAAAGTTTCAATTATAGAAGATAATTAAATCCCAGATACCTGCTTCCAGCCAGTGTGCCTTCTGCTCAAGGAGGGGCTGGGAGCCTCAGTTGCCAGGGGCAACCTGATCTGGGCTCCGCTTAAGGCTACAAAGATTCAATTATAAAAGTTAAATAAATCCCAGATACCTGCTTCCAGCCTGCGGCCGTGGCCAGCCTGAAAACAGCCATCAGCCCCTTATCCAGGCTGGCCAGGCACCTCAGTGGTACCCCCCCACCACTGTGAAGGGGCTGTGGCCAGCCTGCAAACGGCCCTCAGCCCCTCATCCAGGCTTGCCAGATACCTCTCCCAGGCTGGCCAGGCACCCCAGTGGGACCCCCGCCCCCACCCAAAGGGGGTGTGATTAACCTGCAAACAGCCATCAGCCCCTCACCCAGGCTGGCCACACCCCCATGGGGTGAGGGTCCCCACTGGGGGGCTTGACCAGCCTGCAAACAGCCATCAGCCCCCCACCCAGGTTGGCCAGGCACCCCAGCGGGACCCCCACCCAGATCCAGGACACCCTTCAGGGAAAACCAGCTGGCCCCCACCTGTGCACCAGACCTCTATGCTATAAAGTAAAAGGGTAATATGCAAATTGACCCTAACAGCAGAACGACTGGGAATGACTGGTCACTATGACACACACTGATCACCAGGGGGCAGATGCTCAATGCAGGAGATGCCCCCTGGTGGTCAGTGTGCTCCCACAGGGGAAGCTCTGCTCAGTCATAAACCAGCACAGCAGTGGTGGCAGGAGACTCTCCCACCTCCTCAGCAGCGCTAAGGATGTCCAACTGCAGCTTAATTCTGCTCCCTGCTGGCAAGTGAACATCCCCCAAGGGCTCCCAGGCTGCCAGAGGGATGTCTGACTGCCAGCTTAGGCCCGATCCCCCGGGGAGTGGGCCTATGCCAGCAGGTGGACATCCCCCAAGGGGTCCCAGACTGTGAGAAGGCACAAGCTGGGCTGAGGGAGGCCCCCGAGTGCACAAATTTGTGTGCTGTGGGCCTCTAGTCTATATATAAAAGCCTAAGTGTCCATCCTTCCCTCCCACTGGTAGCTATGACACACACTGACCACCAGGGGACAGATACTCAATGCAGGAGCTGCCATGGTGCACAATGCCATTTAAAAATAAATGGCACCATCGAACTGGCACCGACAAACCATCACGTGGTTTCCCCCAAGTGGTACATAGGCCCCCCACAACCGCAGAGCAACACCCCACCAAATCACAGCCAACGCTGACAAGACCCCATGGCACAAAATGTGGCCCACAGCCCAGCCCAGCCAAGAAACGGTTGGTGTCGCACCGGGTAATGATGTCATGTAGCAAAACCTGGCTTCCTCTCCCTAGCAACCAGCCTCCTTGGAGTTTCTTTTGCCCAGGAACATGACTTAAGTTGTAAACTTTTCATGCTTTAACCAAATGTCTGGGAAGCATTTTCCCATGCTTCCTCTCATTTGATCCTCACAAAAGTCCTGGAGTAGGTAGATAGGAGATTCAGTAGAATCCTATTTTCTTTTTATTAGCTGGAAAATGAGATTTAGAAAGTTTAGAAAGTTGACCCAACTTTAAAGAAGTAAGAATGGTGGGCCTTGAAAATGACTTCAGGTTTCCTCACTGCACAGAATAGAGTCAAACACTGCTGCAGTTAAATATTTTACCCTTTATTCTCCCTGTGTGATCTACAATAATAATCTGCTTCATGTTGATATTTACTGCTGTGTTGCTGACAATTACCTGAAAGAGAAGTTGGGGTGCTTCACTGGGCTGGAAAAAGTTTAGCTAAACAGAAAGCAGGTCCAATTAAGCAAGTTTATCTATATATACAAAAGGCTAAGTTGACTAATGCATGTGCGATACATATAAAGCTCTCGCTGGTGTAAATCACACATGTGTATTTCAATCTGTCATTGTCAATCGTGAATTTGTTTGACACTTCTATTATAGAGAAAGGGCAAATAACGATATTAAAACATTTCTTCTAATTAATTTCCTTTCAATGTGCATGAATCCGTGCACTAGGATACTAGTTTTAATATCTAGTTGAAAAATCTGACATGCAGTCAATTCTTTTTATTTTGAGTCACCTGCTATTTCCCCCTAGAAGATTTTACACTTTTCTCTTTGTTTTAATTGTCCTTAAATTTCTTAATAATCTGTCTAGGTGTATTTTTTCCCTCTTATTTAATTGAATTGTGATAGATTGCTTGTAAAGATGACCCCAACAATTTCTCCTTCCGTGTATGTCTGCTACTTTCCAATGTGATTTTAACGCTCCTCCTTCCAGGAGAAAGAGCCTTTTTCTCCATCCCTAAATCTAGGCTTGGTCATATGACTTATTTTGTTAATAGAATATTAGTCAAAAGGATGCAAGAAAAGACTTGGGCAGCATTTTCACATTGAGTCTTGCCCTCTTTGGCAACTCTTGGGATTCTGAGACCACTGTGCGAAGATGTGAATGAAGCTGAGATAGCCTTCTAGAGAGACCACATGGAAACAACTGAGGGGTCCTGGTTTATAACCTGATACCTGCCAACTATGTGAGTGAAGGCTTCATAGACTAACTAGTTCTGCCAATCTGACAGTCTACTGCAGGTCCACTACTGAGCTCAGGAGAGATCAGCAGTGAAACTACCCAAATGATTCAAACTCAAACTGCCAGCTCTCAGAATTATAAATTAATAAATGGTCCTTCTGTTTTAAGTTACTAAGTTTGGGGGATGGTTTGTTAAAAAATCATGGAGCATTGATAGGAGATATGCTTGACTTCAAAGTTTTTCTCAATATATCATTTTGTTTTTATGAAAGCTTGCACTTAACTGTGTGACTAATAACTTCACTGTTTTATACCTCAATTTCCTCATGTTTAAGAATTATTCCAGATTTTTGGGGGATGGTGGCGATGTAGGCAGACGCATCCCAGGTCATGCCCCGGAGCAAATGGAGTAAGCAGCTGAAACTAATAACACCCATCCCGAATTGGCAAAATTTCTCGGCTGGTGAGACGGTTTGCAGCCGGGAAGGGCAGAACTCCCCTGGAAAGGTAAAAAAAAAACAGGGATCTGGGCAGGAAAGTTTGCCAGACCTCTGAGCCCAGAGGGTCAGAGGGAGACCACGTGGCAGACAGCCACGTCCCTTGGGACAGGCACAGCCCCTGACTGGGGAAAGGAGATCTGTGGGATTCCTGGCACCAGGGGATTTGAGATCTGGGTTCTGTGATCACGGAGGACTGAGCCTAAAGGGGGCAGCCAGAAGAGCTGACCAGACCATGCAGTGCCGGTAAGAGAAGAGCTTACAGAAACTCAGCCTTCTCCGTTTCCTCGGCCGGCGTTTGTTTGTTTGTTTTCACTGAATCCTGTTCATAAGACATTTCGGATACAGACACTCACCTGTGCTGAAGAGAGGGAGAAGGTGCAGACGAGTGGAATCTGGGAGAGGCTGAGAAGAGGGGGGGGCCGGGAGAGGTGGCAGCAAATTGAGTGCTGAGATACCCCTGGGCCCAGGATCCGGGCAGCCATTCTCTCCGGAGGGTGGGACTCCTCCACCTAGCCCCCAGGCAAGGAGCACAGCCACACCCAGATTCCACCCTGAACGAGATAAAGGATTGAAATAATCTGATCAGTCCCTGGGAGTTAACAGGGTCTGGCCTATAGAGGGACTTTCAGTCCCATCAATAACACAGAGCAGGGTAACGATTAAAGAACCAGCTCTGGACAGTTGACCTCCCCAAACCAATTTTAAGTGCAATAGAGAAAATAAACCCTTGCTGCTGGATAGATAAGCCATATAGCCTCAAAGGCCAACCCAAAAACACTGCCACCCAGAGGCTGAGCCACAAACTGACTCTTAGGTGAATACAAATTAAGGCAGTCTGGGAAACAAATACGGCCTGCTTTAAAATCAGGACTGTGGTTTACAACACGGAGAAACAGTGTATGACAGGGAAATTCAACACTCTCCTGAATACCTGGCAGGACTAAGGTGAGCCAGGCTGAAGAGTAGAAGAACCAAAGGACCTTCACTACTGCAATTTTTTTTTTTCTTTATTCACCTTTTAATTAAGAAACCATTTTTTTTTCTTCTTCTTTTTCCATCACCTGATTTTACACTGTAATAACTACATTTTTATTTTTAACCAGTATTATTACTGCTACCATTTTACCATTTTTTAAAGTGCCATTTTATTTTCTCTTTATTGAATTTTGGGATTAGTGTTCTCCATTCTATTTTCATCATTCCTTTAGCATCAATTTTCCCTACCTCAATTTTACCTCTATGCTAAAACCCTCTCCCTCACTTTTCCCCTTTTGTTGTCCTGTTTCTCTTACCCTATTCCTGCTTTAGATTTTCCCTATTCCTTCTGTTTACCTCCTGTCAAAATTTCACCCTACTTATATATCCTATTTCCAATCCATTGTTCTAAATCCTTATAAAACTATCCCGTATCTTTCTTCACTATCCAAAATTTTTTCTCTCTTCTTCTATCTTTCTATTGTTTTGTTGCTGTTTGCTTGATTGTTGAGTATATTGTTTTGTTGTTGTTGTTGTTTGTTTGTTTTTTTTGTTTCAGTGTGTGTGTATGTGTGTTTTTTAGGACTGGTTGTGAGGCTGTTTTTCTTTTTCTTTTTCTTTCTTTCTGCTGGTTCTTCCCCTCCCTCCACCCCCCCCCCCCCACTCCCGGTTATTTTTGTGCTTCTGTTTTCCCTTGCCTCTCTTGATATCACTGGTTGTTTCTAGGTTGCATTCATCTCCAGGGAGCTGTTGCTGGAATTTGTTGGGATTAGTGGTGGTTCTAAAGGAGTTTTCTCCTCATATAAATAGTCTCTTCCCCTCTTCTACTTCATTCTCTCTTTTCGCTCTTTTTTTTTTCTCTTCCCCCCCTCCTTTTTCCCATTTTCACTTTTGCACTCCTTTTTTTTCCCCCTACTTTTCTTTCCTTTCTTTTTTCTCTATTATCTTTTTCCCTTCTTTCTTCCTTATCCCCTAACTCCCTTAATTCGGGTAGTCACCTTTATTTGGGGCTAATAATATCGTGAATTTATTTGTGTTCAGTGCCTGGTACATGGTGCCTTGTTGTGTTGTATTTTGTGCCTTTAAATCAATGCAGCAGATCCAAGCAACAGCAGTCTCCTGAGCACCACACCCTCTGTCTGAGGAACAGCAGCTATACGTGAAGCCTCCCCCCACCAGCCAGAGGAGCTGCTGCCAACTGAGGTACAGCTGCTACCGCAACCGACCGAAGAGCAACCACAGCCCAAGGAGCCACTGCCACCCAGGAAGCAGCCACTGAATGACTCAACGTCTAGATATGTCAGTGAGATCAAACATGGGTAGACAAAGAAACCCCCAAAGGAAAGAAAAGGAGGACTTGCCAGAAAAGCAGCTAAGTGATACAGAGGGATGCAACATGACAGAAAAAGAATTCAGAATAAGGGTCCTAGAGTGCATAAACCGGATGGAGGAAAAAATCAACAACTTATGCAAGAAGCAAGAAGAAACAGATGAAAAAACCAACTACCTATGCAAGAAGCAAGAAGAAACAGATGAAAAAATCAATAACATATGCAAGAAGCTAGAAGAAACAGATGAAAAAAATCAATAAATTATGTAAGAACCAAGAAGAAATGAAGAGCGATATAGCTGCAATAAAAAACACCATTGAAAGTATCAACAGTAGACTAGGAGAAGCGGAGGACTGAATTAGTGAATTAGAAGTCAAGGAAGCAAAACACACCCAAACTGTACTGCAATTGGAGAAAAAAATTAAAAGACAGGAAGAGAGCCTAAGGGAGCTTTGGGACAACATGAAACGGAACAACATACGAATAATAGGGGTGCCAGAACAACAGAGAGATGAACAAGGATTGGAAAACCTATTTGAAGAAATAATATCAGAAAACTTCCCTGAGGTGGGGAAGAAAAAAGTCACACAAGCCCAGAGAGTCCCAAACAAGGTGAACCCGAAAAGACCCACACCAAGACACATCATAATTACCATGACAAAGGTTCAGGACAAAGAAAGAATCTTACAGGCTGCAAGAAAGAGATGGAAAGTTACATACAAGGGATCTCCCATTAGATTAACAAATGATTTCTCAACAGAAACACATCAGGCCAGAAAAGAATGGATGGAAATTTACAAAGTGATGCAAAGCAAAGGACTGAATCCAAGAATACTCTATCCAGCAAGGCTATCATTCAAAATTGAAAGGGAAATAAGAAGCTTCACAGACAAAAAAAGGCTAAGGGAGTTTATCACCACTAAGCCAGCAATGCAATAAATGCTAAAGGGACTGGTGTAAAAAGAAGAAATAAAAAGCTCAGAAAGAAAACAGCCACATACAAAAAGAAATGGCTACAAACAAGTACCTTTCAATAATAACTTTAAACATAAACGGACTAAATGCTCCAACCAAGAGACATCGAGTGGCTGAATGGATAAAAAAAACATGACCCATACATCTGCTGCCTACAAGAGACCCACCTCATTAGAAGGGACTCACACAGACTGAAAGTGAAGGGATGGAAAAATATCAGGCAAATGGAAAGGAAAAGAAAGCTGGGGTAGCAATAATTATATTGGACAAAATAGACCTCAAAGTGAAGGCCATAACAAGAGATAAGGAAGGCCACTTCATAATACTAAAGGGATCAATACAACAAGAAGATATAACCCTGGTAAACATATATGCACCCAATGCAGGAGCACCCAAATACATAAAAAAAGTCCTGGAAGATATCAAAGGAGAGATCGACAACAATACAATCATAGTAGGGGACTTTAATACACCACTGACACCACGGGATAAGTCCTCTAGACAAACAATCAGCAAAGAAACAGCAATTCTAAATGACTCACTAGATCAGATGGACTTAATAGACATCTTCAGAACACTCCACCCCAAAGCTGCGGAATATACATTCTACTCAAGTGCTCATGGGATAGATTCAAAAATAGATCACATATTGGGTCACAAGCAAAGTCTCCCCAAATTCAAGAAGATTGAAATCATACCAAGCATCTTCTCAGACCACGATGGCATAATATTAGAAATAAACTACAATAAAAACAACCCAAAATATTCAAACACTTGGAAGCTGAATAGCATGTTATTAAATGTTGATTGGGTTACCAATGAGATCAAAGAAGAAATTAAAAACATCCTGGAAACTAATGACAATGAAAACACAACAATCCAAAACCTATGGGACACAATGAAAGCAGTCCTGAGAGGGAAGTTTATAGCTCTACAGGCCTATCTCAAAAAACAAGAAAAAATGGTAGTAAATCATCTAACTCTACAACTCAAAGAATTAGAAAGAGAGCAACAAGAAAACCCCAGAGTGAGCAGAAGGAAGGAGATAATAAAGATTAGAGCAGAAATAAATGACATAGAGACCAAAAAAACAATACAGAAAATCAATGAAACCAAAAGCTGGTTCTTTGAAAGGATAAACAAGATTGACAAACCTTTAGCCAGCCTCACCAAGAAGCAAAGAGAGAGGACCCAAATAAACAAAATCAGAAACGATAGAGGCAAAATAACAACAGACCCCACAGAAATACAAATGATTGTTAAAAAATACTATGGACAGCTCTTCTCCAACAAACTAGACAACCTGGAGGAAATGGACAAATTCCTAGAAAAATACAACATTCTAGCACTCAATCAGGAAGAATCTAAAAATCTCAATAGGCCAATAACTATGGAAGAAATTGAAGCACTCATCAAAAAGCTTCCAGCAAACAAAAGCCCAGGGCCAGATGGCTTCACAGGGGAGTTTTACCAAACTTTCAAGGAAGAACTAAAACCTATCCTCCTCAGACTACTACAAAAAATTCAAGAGGAAGGAACACTTCCAAGCTCATTCTATGAAGCCAGCATCACCCTAATACCAAAACCAGGTAAAGACAACACAATGAAAGAGAATTACGGGCCAATATCGCTCATGAACATAGATGCCAAAATCCTCAACAAAATCTTAGCAAATCAGATCCAGCAGTACATCAGAAAGATCATACACCATGACCAAGTAGGATTTATTCTAGGGATGCAAGGATGGTACAATATCCACAAATCAATAAACGTGATACATCACATAAACAAATTGAAAGAAAAAACCCACATGGTCATATCAATTGATGCAGAAAAAGCATTTGACAAAATCCAACACCCATTTTTGATAAAAACTCTCAGGAAGGCGGGAGTAGAAGGATCACACCTCAACACAATAAAAACCATATATGACAGGCCCACAGCCAACATCATACTCAATGGACAAAAGCTAACACCATTTCCCCTAAGAACAGGAACAAGACAGGGATGCCCACTCTCACCACTCCTGTTCAACATAATTCTGGAAGTATTAGCCATTGCAATTCGGCAAGAAGAAGAAATAAAAGGCATCCAAATTGGAAAAGAGGAAGTAAAACTGTCCTTATTTGCAGACATGATATTATACATACAAAACCCTAGAGACTCCATCAAAAAGCTACTAGACTTAATACATGAATTTGGCAATGTAGCAGGATACAAAATTAACCCCAAGAAATCTGAGGCATTTCTATACACCAATAGTGAACTTTCAGAAAGAGAGATTATAAAAAAAATCCCATTTACCATCGCACCAAAAAAATTAAGTTACTAGGAATAAACTTAACTAAAGAGGTAAAAGACCTCTACTCAGAAAACTACAGGACATTGAAAAAAGAGATAGAGGAAGACATAAACAGATGGAAGAACATACCGTGTTCATGGACTGGTAGAATCAACATCATTAAAATGTCCATACTACCCAAAGCAATCTATAAATTCAACGCACTTCCCATTAAAATACCAATGGCATACTTCACAGATCTAGAATGAACTCTCTAAAAATTCATCTGGAATAAAAAAGGACCCCGAATAGCTGCAGCAATCCTGAGAAAGAACAAAGTAGGTGGGTTCTCAATACCAGATATCAAGATGTATTACAAAGCCACTGTTCTCAAAACTGCCTGGTACTGGCACAAGAACAGGCATATAGATCAATGGAAATGAATAGAGAGCCCAGAAATCGGCCCGAACCAATATGCTCAATTAATATTTGACAAAGGAGGAAAGAACATACAATGGAGCCATGATAGTCTCTTCAATAAATGGTGCTGGGAAAATTGGACAGATATATGCAAGAAAATAAAACTAGACCACCAACTTACACCATACACAAAAATAAACTCAAAATGGATAAAGGACTTAAATGTATGACAGGAAACCATAAAAATTCTAGAAGAATCCAAAGGCAACAAAATCTCAGACATATGCCAGAGCAATTTCTTCACTAATACAGCACCTAGGGCACTTGAAACTAAAGAGAAAATGAACAAATGGGACTACATCAAAATAAAAAGCTTCTGCACAGCAAAAGAAACCATCAACAAAACAACGAGAAAACCCACTGTGTGGGAAAACATATTTGCCAACGTCATATCTGATAAGGGCCTAATCTCCAAAATTTATAGGGAACTCATACAACTCAACAAAAGGAAGATAAACAATCCAATCAAAAAATGGGCAAAGGACCTAAATAGACACCTTTCAAAAGAAGACATTCAGAAAGCCAAGAGACATATGAAAACATGCTCAAAATCACTAATCATCCGAGAGATGCAAATCTAAACAACAATGAGGTACCATCTCACACCTGTCAGACTGGCTATCATCAACAAATCAACAAACGACAAGTGGTGGAGAGGATGTGGAGAAAAAGGAACACTCGTGCACTGCTGGTGGGAATGCAGACTGGTGCAGCCACTATAGAAGACAGTATGGAGTTTCCTCAAAAAACTACAAATGGAACTCCCATTTGACCCTGTGATTCCACTTCTAGGAATCTATCCCAAGAAACCAGAAACACCAATCAGAAAGGATATATGCACCCCTATGTTCATAGCAGCACAATTCACCATAGCTAAGATCTGGAAACAGCCTAAGTGCCCATCAGTAGATGAATGGATTAGAAAACAGTGGTACATCTATACGATGGAATACAATGCTGCTGTAAAAAAGAAGGAACTCTTACCATTTGCAACAGCATGGATGGAACTGGAGAGCATTATGCTAAGTGAAATAAGCCAGTCAATGTAGGAAAAATACCACATGATCTCACTCATTCATGGATAATAGAGACCATTATAAACTTTTGAACAATAATAGATACAGAGGCAGAGCTGCCTCAAACAGATTGTCAAACTGCAGCGGGAAGGCCGGGGAGGGTTGGAGGGCAGGAGGGAGGGGGGTAAGAGATCAACCAAAGGACTTGTATGCATGCATATAAGCATAACCAATGGACATAAGACACTGGGGGGTAGGGGAGGTCAGGGGATTTTCAAGGGCGGGGTGGAAAAAAGAGACACATATGTAATACCCTTTGTAATACTTTAAGCAAAAAAACCAAACAAACAAACAAAAAAACAACAACAATAACTGTCAGCCAAAAAAAAAAAAAGAATTATTCCATTTCTATCTATTAGCATAGAAATAAGTATCGGAAAAGTTTTAGGAGAGTACCAATTGTAAAATAATACTGAACTAAACTTATAATAATTTCTAATGCTTTTTACCACATAAAATTCAGACTCCTTTTTTCCCCATTTTTTTTAATTTAAAATTCTGACTTCCTATCTTCTTTTTCTTTCTGAATCTCATTCACATTTTCAGTCAGTCAATTCCATTTAAGGAAAAATATAACTATGAAAATGAAAAAAAGTATCCTAATTTTTTAATTGTGCTGAAATGTGGATTTGCTCATTATAATTTTTCTTGTTTTTCTTAGTGATGAAATAATATTGTCACTCAATAAAAATACATAATTGTTATTATTATCAAGACACTTAGTGCTTTGCCAATGCAGAATCAAACAGGATTCTCCTAAATGGTTTCCAAATGTCTCCAGCTGTTTCTCAGAATCAGACCAGACAATGGCCACCTAGACTATGGTCACATTAAAGTGACAGAGGGCTCCCCCCTACAGCAGCCCCTAACAGAGGGTCTTTGAAAATGAGATCATCCCAGCAAATACTGTTTGTCTTGCTTTTTTCTTTATTTTCTTAACCAGGATAGTGTTTGTCTATGAAATGGCTTGGCAAGACCTATATCCCAGGGGCTTTCCTAAACTAATAGTTCCACTTTCAGCCTAGGAAGAAAAACAATTATATTTGAACATAGAATGTTCTCTATTGTGTATTGTCAAATTATTTTCCTTTTTAAGTTTTCTAAAGTTTTCTTTTTCTCCCTATTCATATTTAGGCCTGGTATGATACTATCAGTAAAAAAAACCTCTAAAATTGGTTATTTTTATTCAAAAGTAAAATATTATTTGGGGTTGAATGGGTTCCTCAATTCTCTGAAAAGCCCTTACAGGGCCTTACACCTACTTGTTTTTCTTTCTTCCTTGTTGAAAAGTCAATGATTCCTTTAGGAAACACCCTGGAAATGAGAATCAACAGTAGATTTGTTTTCCTAAGCATTACCTGTTAGGATCTGTCCAACATGCTTGTTCTCCAGACAAGCACATTTGGAATTTTCACTTCCAAAATAACTGGACTGAAATTAGGAAAAAATGTTCCCATCCCATTCTGTCCTTTTTTCCTCATACTACTCTCCCCACAAAATGACTAGACTCCATGCCTAAGAAAACAGTAACACACTCATAAGTTGTGAAGGGTAAAGAAAATTACTACTCAAAATGTAATTCATTTGCCAACCACAATTCACTTCTTGAACAACCAAACACTGATTCATCTAATTTTACTCTCATATTCATAAGAATATTTTATAAAAGCCTAGATGTCCTTGAGCAGATTCTTCATAAAATACTAATTGCAATGGGCAGATGAACCACACTGTCTTTCACCTACACAGCTTTTTACATGCTGCTCTTTTTATCTGAAATTCCCTATTCACCTCCTTAATTTCTATTGGGCCTTAAATTCTCAACTCAGGCGCATCTTTCCCCAAAAAACTTTACTTGCTTACTCTTCATTCTGGCCTTTCCTATCAGATGACTCCTAGTTGTTGCCATGTGACTGCTATACTAATACCTATTATACTCCATTTTAATTGCTAATTCATTGGTCTTCTATAATAGATCTCCAGCTCCTTGAGGGTAAGTGCCATTGTTGACTATATAACTAACTCCTGACACAGGGTCTAACACATTTTATGGTCAATAAATTTTGCTGCATGAGTAAATTAATACAAAAAGTATTCATCCCAGATAAAGTATTCATATCTGGTTGACTCTCCGTCATCCATTTCCCAACACTTACACAATGGCAACTTTATTCAAACCAACAGAGCATTAACCCGCTTACATTTTCAGTCTTTGGGGTTTGGAGAATTGATCTATGACACCTTCAAGGAAGGGCTTAAAATAAAGGAACTCCTTCCGGGATGTGCATGAGACCTAATAAGAGCTATTGAGAGTTTGCAGCCATTCAAGGGAAGGGGAAGACCTATTCATTTTGCAGAATTTATTGCAAGAGATCGTTTCTATTCTGATGTACATGGTAAAGGAAAGATGAATGCAACCTCAAGAGCTTCTCATGACCATCTTGTAATGAAAACAGAGCATTCTATAAAACGAAAATAGAAGAAAACAGTCAAGAAATTAGAAGAGAAATCATATCCTACTGACATCATTTATACCTGAGGGGAAGGTGCCACAAAAGTTAGAGAGTCCCTGGGCTATTTAGTAAGGAGAGTCAATATTACTTTTACGTAGTTTGAATTAAGTTTTCTGGTCCTACAACACAATTCATTTAACTTAAGTGGGTCAACTTTTTCATCCAAATCTTACTTTACCTCAATCTCCCATTTGATAGAAAATTTCATCACCTGCTTCAGGTCTTTCAGAGTAGCATAGTGGATACAGCATGAGTTTTGGATTCAGATAAACAAACATTTTAATTTAAGTTTCATCTTTTATTATTTGCGGTCACTTGGCAAGTGATTTTACCATTCTGGGCCTCATTTCCTCAACTGTGTCTATCTTGGAAGTTGCTGGAAGACTTAGTAAGATAAACATATTTAAAATTCCTAACTTGGTGTTTATGAGTTAGAAGTTCATAAGATAATCAAAATCTTTGTTTTTTTCCCTTGCAATTATCTTGACTAACTTGAATTACCTTATGGATGATACATCTCATATTCAGCCATATTGGACTTCTCAAGCATCAACACCCTCTTCACTCTACATTTACTGACTACCATGTTAGAAAACCCTAATCTTATCATCATTTAAAGCAGCCCCATTCTATTATGTCCTCCTTTCTCTTATTCTAACATCTTTGCCTCCGTACCGCTCAGATTTTCACACCACAGTTTTGCCTTCATTGTAAATACCAGGTCATCAACTTTCCCCAGTCCAAACCACATTCCATATTCATTTTTTTGATCACATGTCACTGTTTAGTTTCACTTACACTTATTGAGCACCTACTGTATGCCATCTCTAGAGAGACACGGCTTAGTAAGACATGCATTCTTGCCCTCAGAATCCTTACAATCTAGAAATAGAGACAGTTGATAGATTCTAAATTAGATATATTTAAAAGACAGCAGAAAATTATGAGAGTGGGAGGGAGGGAAAGAAGAAAGAAGAGAGAGAGAGGGAGGGAGAGAGATACATGGAGTGATATATGTCCACCCTGAAAGAGAAACTAGTGTAGAAACAGATAGCTGAATTAAGGGGCAATTATCATAATATAGGGGAGAGATAATGGTGGTTAACTCAAGGTGATGCCAATGGAGGTGAGAAATTGACTGATTATGAGCATAATTTGAAATTTGGGCTAGGAAATTGTTCTGGCATACACATGAAGAGTGTGAGAGAAGAGAGGAGTCAAGGATAGCGTCCAGTTATTGGGGAAGAGGCATTTCAAGAACATAATTGTCAGTAAGTACAATGGGTAAGACTATGGAACAGCTCAGTGGAGATATACACAATGCAGTAGATCCACACACACACATACACATGCATACATGCACCCATGCACATACATAGATATAGACATAGACATAGATAGATATAATCATAGGCATAGATTATAGATTATAGATATACATACATACCTGGAGCATATGGTAAAGATATGGGTAGATATTTACATTTGGGAACTGTATGCATTTGAATGGTATTTAAAACTTTTGCGATTGGATAAGGTTATCAAGGTACCAAGTGCAGAAAGAAAACACTAGTGGTTTAAAGACTAAGACAAAAAATAAAAATATAAAAAAATAAAGACTAAGATGAACTCCAATATGAAAAGGTTGGGGATATAAATATATAGAGAAATTACCTAAAATTACAAGCACCAAAATTGTAACAATAATTAACAAGGTTTTTTTCCATTCATTTGCTAAATTTTTTATAGTGAAAAAGTATTCTTTTAAAATGAAAGCTGTTAATATAAAATTTTGCCAATCATTAATGGGTTCTATAGGGAAGAAGACAAATAGTTGATTACTGAATCTTAGGTTTCATTTCTTTCAAGAACTTTTAAGTTATTCTAGATCCTAAGTTGTTTTGTGAGGCAGATGGTTCCCAGACTCTCCAGCCCTTTCATCCTCACCAGATTCATGCCCCAACCCAGTTTCCCAGAACCAGTTTGGAAATAATTGTGGTATTAGCTAAACAGATCCAGCCTCAAATCCCAATGCCCTGTCATCTGTCGCCCTGATAGAATATCTGGGCTTCTTCTCTACTTGAGAGCAAATCTCCACATTAGGCCCACTAAACTTCTATCTTGTTCTTTATTCCCATTAATGACCTTTTCTTCATCACCTGTTATTAGGATGCACCTCAAAAACAGTACTTCATTACCAAAATAAAACAAGTAGTCAGACTATGCAGACAAGCAATTGTGTTCTTTAACCTGATGCACTATTCTTTTAAATATTCAATATTTTATTTCAATGAGTATAAAAATAAATATCACAATGATCAAAGTTATAGTATGTAAACAAAGGTAGCATCTGAATTATCAATTTATTTATAATAAGCCAAAAATTCTTTAAAAATTTTTCTTTCAGTGTGTTTTATAATGAACAGCCTGAAAATTTATCAAATATTATCATTCACAGTAAAAATATTTAGTGAATGCTTATTTTTAAAACATACAAGCCGTACTTTTACATAAACCTCAAATTATTTATCACTATTGTATTCAATGAAACATCCTAGAGGTCATCTATGTGCCCAAGTGACAGGCATATTTTTTATCTTATAACACTGCAATAGCATATGGAGACCACTTATATTTGAAGAACATATATTTTAGCAATGACACTTTGGAATATGGGCTCTCCTGGAACATAAATTCTTTTTTAAAAAAATATTTTTCTTTATTGATTTCAGAGAGAAAGGGAGAAGGAGAAAGAGATAGAAACATCAATGATGAGAGAGAATCATTTATCGGCTGCCTCCTGCTTGCCCCCGACTGGGGATTGAGCCCGCAACCTGGCATGTTCCCTTGGCCGGAATTGAACCCGGGACACTTCAGTCCGCAGGCTGACGCTTTATCCACTGAACCAAGCCGGCTAGGGCTGGAACATAAATTCTTAAATGCAATTAGGTGACTGCCTGGTGACAAAATTATTAACTTGATTCAGATCTTTCCATGTCCCAAGCATGGCATATAGAGGTAAAATGATAGAGCTCTTCCTGCATATTGCTTACCGTGACATAAAATAAATTCTATTAATTTCATAGAATCGAATGGTTTATAATAGCTAATAAATGGAAATCTTTCTAACATAATTTTCTTGGTTTTTATGGCTTTCTAATTTTCACACTGAGTTTACAGGTGAGCCCCTTATCCTTCCATTTCAGTTTCTCAAATCATGGCCCCTCTGATAGAAACAAAAAGATAATGGGTGAGGGAACAAATAGATGGCTACTACTGACCCTTTTCACCTCCACAAGATTTTCAGTGTTTGATGGAACATCAATTACTCTCAACCTTTATGACTGCCTTTGCAAGACAACTTTATTTTACAAGATTCTTTAATAGATGTGAATATCTTATAAAAGTCAACATCATTAATATATTTTAAAATAAAACAACATGGAAGACTTCACTGGGGGGAAAAAAAAAAAAGATTTTCAAAGGAAGTCAGATGGCAAACCCGCCTGGGAGAATGGTTCGAAGCAGAGAGAACAACTACAGCAAAAGCAGTGGGGCTAAAGTTTGAAATGTTTGAAGAACCCCAAGGAGAGTAGTGTGGCTAGAGTAGAATCAACAGTGGTGGAAGCAATAATGATAAAGTAGGGATGTACCTGTAGATGGGCATTTTAGAACATGGGGGAAAGTCTGAATTTACTTTGAGTAAGTTAGGGAAACATGAGATTTTTGAGCAAGGGCATTACATGATTTGACCCATTTCTTAAACTATTAAAGGACTACTTGCATTGAGGAAAGACTGAAAGTACTGAAAGCCAGTGAGGAGACAGCTGCAATGATGGGGTAGAGGGGTTGATGGTGGTGGCTGTAGAGGGAGTTAGAGTATTTATTTTCTGAATGCATTTTGAATAAGTTTTGACAAAGTTTGATATGGATATTAAGAGAAAACTAAGAAAAAAAAGAATCATTCTAAGAATTTGTGTCTGAGCAATACAAATATAGAGTAGCCACAAAATGAGGCTAGAAAGATCTGGGGGTTGTTGATTTTGGGATGCAGTTAAAGGTTACCTCTGTCCCCTTTTAATTTAAGATGCCTATTAAATAGTCAAGTGCAAATCTTGGAGAGATACATGTAGAAGGTATTTTGACAGTTGTCAGAGGATAGATGGCATTTGTAATGGTTAATTTTATGTGTCAAAGTAAGCGGGCTAAGGGATGCCCAGATAGCTGTTAAACATTATTTCTGAGGCTTCTGTGAAAGTGTTTCTGGAAGAAATTAGCATTTGTTTCAGTAGACTGAGTATAAAATCCACCCTCATCAATGCTGCTGGGAATCATCCAATTTTTACAGAACCCAAACAGAACAGAAAGTTGGAAGAAGAGCAAAATTGTTCTCTTTCTCCTCAAGCTGGGACATTAATCTTCTGCATAAGGACATCAAAGCTTCTGGTTCTCAAGCCATTATACATATTCTCATATATATATATATAAATTCTCCTATATATTCTCACACATATATATCAGTTCTGTTTCTGTGGAGAACCCTAGCTGATACAATAGTTAAGCCATGAGATTAAACGAATTTAACAGAGAAGGGAATTCAGGTAGAGAAGGTGATCCCTGAGGAGCAAAAATGTTAAGAGGTCAGGCTAATGAGGTATCAGCCAAAAGTCACTTGAAAAAAAGTGACCAGTGGGATACGCAGCAAACCAGAAAAGTGTGGTGTCATTATCATTGCCATATGCATCAGCAACATCACCATCACCATTAATCAAATACACAGGTGTTATTCATTAATTATTTCAACTACCTACCTTATGAAGGAAGTATTATCATAGCCTACATAGCAGTTATATAATTTTCCCATGGTCAGTATAGATAACAAAAAATCAAAATTTGAACACAGGCCACATGACTTGGAGTACAAATTCTTTAATACTGTAAGTAGCAATCAAAACTTAGGAAAAACTGTTCAAAGAGAATGAGAGTAACAACAGAAACACAATCATCATACATTTTGTTACTTATAAAACTACTAGAGGCCTGGTGCACGAAATTCATGCACTCGGCAGGGTAGGGGGGGTCCCTCAGCCCAGATGGCGAGAGGGCGCAGGCCAGGTTGAGAGACCCCATTGGTGCAGGACCAGGGCTGGGGAGGGACCATGGATTTGCCTGGCCCGTCTCGCTCAGTCCCGATCAGCCAGAACCCAACAGCAAGCTAACCTACCGGTTGGACCATTTGCCCCCTGGTCATCAGTGCACATCATAGGGAGCAGTTGAGCAGCCTTAGCATATCATTAGCATATTTCTCTTTGATTGGTTGAATGGCTGACCGGTCAACCGGACACTTAGCATATTAGGCTTTTATTGTATAGGATGTACCCAAACATAATAAGCAATCACTAAAAGAGCTTAGAAGAAATGTTTACTAGGGTATGCTATTTTTTTAACAGTACTCTATGTCTATGTACACATACTGACCTGAGAAGAGGAAATAGCTATGCTCTTACCTCAAACCAAAAAGTCTGGGTGATGCATTGAAGACATGATGCACGTGACCTTCTTCAAAGCATGCCAAGGTGTAAGTGAAGAAACTGAGATCAGACTGTTGCCCTGTGGCAGTCACCAATGAGACCCTAAGTGAATCACCTGGCCTTGCTGAATCTCCTTGTTGAATCTGTAAAAGAGAATTTATACTAGAAAGGCTTGTTCTAAAATTATATCTATAATTTTTCTCTACTCCAAGCAATATCTATGCATTCTAAGCACTGAAAATTTTCATGATGTAGATTAAAATGTTTGTTAAATCTATAATGAAATGTTTCCTGTGTGTTCTTTTCTCCAAAGCTACATATAAGATCATGAGCCCCATATACAAAGCACAAGGTTTAGAAATATAACCCTAAGGATAATAAGTGAGGTTTTACTTGATTTCATAGTCTTCTCAAAGCATTAAATATTTGAACCTTATTATGATAATTAATGCCTGATAATGCTATCACTCTCTTACTATCATTATCACCTCCAGAAGAGAATAAGGAACCCATATCTTGAGTTTAAAAAAAAAACACAATAGGATGTTTTGCCACTATTTAATATTTAGTGAGATTGCTTTTTTGCATCTAATTATATTTGTGAAAACAGCAAATACAATTAAAAGAATGCCAGCTGTGTGCAAAACATCGTTCTAGACTTATCCACTTATTCATTTCATTATTATCAAGCCACATGTTTAACTGTATTTTATTAAAAACAGATCTTTGCATGCCATAGATAATATAAACCTTTGTAATTTAACCCAGAAATGAAATTATAGAGGCACCGTTCCCAGTTTCTGTAATTGTTCTGGTGGTCTCTAAGGATTTATTCAGTAGCTGCAACTGAGACATTTTTCACTAACTTCATATTGTTAAAATAATTATGTAATTTCTTTAAAACTAACAGTCATTCACAAAAGAATTAACAAATTCATGCCGTATGCAAATGCCTCTTCCAAATAACAATTAAGCAATATTTGAGGAGATAAGTTAGAATAATCCTGGGTCTGCTCGGTTATCCCAGGGCCAATTCAGAAAAGTTTATCCCCTCAGTGAAGAACTTATTTCAGGCTGTAGTCATGCTTTCCAGTATTTCAGTAACTAGCATTCTATTTCATTTAAAACTCCCTTTTTCTACAAAAATACATTTTAAAATTCTAAAATTTAGCCCATTTGTTTGCCAAAACTATTCTATTTTAAAAGTCTCTAAGTACAACATTTATAGTACTGCCTCACACCTTATCATACTTGAATAAGTGACTCATGTGCTCCATGGAACTCTTGTGACAGGTTCACACAGGGATGGGGCATGATGAGATGGGGTGGGAGCAAGGGGCATTAAGGGTGGCAGCCCAATCAGGAGCATTGTCAACATGGTCTAAAGTAAACAGCCATGTGGTTGACATTACATGTGTACATGATAGAAATTCACCAGAATTCAAGGATAAGCATTACAAAACAGTGGTCTGGAGGAAATAGAAAAAATGCTTGAAATCAAAGATCAAATTTGTATTATAGAGGATCATAAAACATGTATATCATTCAATCAACTCATTATTATCTATTTAATTGAAGAGTGAGTACTAAGACTAGGATGATGCTCAAATATGTCATAAAATCTCTTTCCAGCTTTAACTTTCTTCCTCTACCTTTATCAATTTAGTAACAGGTAATAAAAGTCAACCAGTGCTTTCCTTTCACATAGTGGAAGTACTTAGAAACAGTAAAATTACAGGAGCATATAACAGAAGGGGCAAGGAAGAAACATCAGTACCATCTGAATTGCTTGGTAATTGAAGTCTTCAAAGATAGCATTCAAAAAGTGAAGAAATGCCAAAAGCATGATCTACAAAAGAAAACAAAACTTGATAAGTTAGACTCCATTAAAATTTAAAACCTCTTCTTTATAACACAGAATGAACAGGCAAACCACAGATTGGGAGAAAATCATTGAGAAAGATATCTAATAAAGGAAAGGCATGCAAATTATATAACAATCTCTTAAAACTTAGCAATAAGAAAATAACTAATCAATTAAAAATTGACAAAAGAGCTAAACTGACTCACCAAAGAGGATATACAAATATCAAACATGCATATGAAAAGATGATTAACACTTACATATATCATTAAGAATTTGCAAATTAAAACTATATGATACCAGCTGCATCTATGGAAGGAACCAAGATATCTTCTAATAAATTAATAGATGAATAAACTGTGGTACCTCCAGACAACAGAATATTATCCAGTATAAAAAAGTAGCTCTATCAAGCCATGAAAAGATATGGAGGAACCATAAATGCACATTGCTAAGTGAAAAAAGCCACTCTGAAAAGGCTACATGCTGTATGATTCCAATTATATACATTCTAGAAAAGGAGCTGATAAAAAGATCAATAGTTGCTGAGGTACGAGTAGAGAGAGAGAGAAGGGATGAATTGGTGGTGCATAGAAGATTTTTTTAGGCCAGCAAAATTATTCATTATGACACTGTAATGGTGGATACATTTCAAAAATTTGTCATTTGTCAAAAAACCATAGTATATACAACACAAGGAGTGAATCCCAATGTAAACTAAAGGATTTAGTTAATAACGTGTCAATATGGGCTCCAACTGTAACAAATGTACTACACTACCCTATCACAAGATGTTAATTAATGATAGAGGAATTGGGGATTAGGGTGCAGGGATAGTGGGAACTCCTTGTGCTTTTGACTCAATTTTTCTGTAAACCTAACACGGTTCAATTTTTTTTAAGTGAATAGGCCAGGTCCTCTAAGTGTTCATGAGGATAAAGCCAGACTAACAGCATTGCTAGTGTTTTGCTTTATTTTGTGTGTTTTTTCAATCTTGTTTAGAATACTGGTGTGTTCATCAGAGATAGATAAGAAAGTAAAATAAACAAAGAGATAAATAAATAACAAGTTTAATGTTACCCATGAAGATACAAAAGTGAAATATTTGGAGAATTTCCCTCATATTTGTTTTGGGTACCTTTTGGGGCTGAATACACAGTGGTTAATAAATACACATTAATTGTCTAAGTTTTTGTAAAAAAATAAATTATCAAAAGTGAATGATATGCAGAGTTGTCAGAAGTAGCAGCTATATGTTGATCTAAAACTATTTTAGATACAATTATAATTTATATTTGCAATATGAGAATTATAAAAACTGAGTTGGTTTCTGAAGTTTATTCATATATTAAAACATCTAAAAATTCTTCTCACAGCTCGTAATTTGATTTTATTCCAGATTTAACACTAAGTTTAGGTCAAATGTAACTTTAATGATGAAGATAGTTCATCAACATTTCTGAACACTACTGTCCATCAGTTAATGACAAAAGCAAGGCCTGGGGCATCTTTTTCATCCTCATTGAACTCCAACAAAAAAATCAATATAATGTAGTCTTGATAACTATACCCTGCATTTGATGAAAGTGAGAAATCAGGTTCTAAAAAAGAAATAAACAAATAGGATTTAAAAATTAGCCAGTTTTGCTCAGTGGATAGAACGTCCACCTGAGGACTGAAGGGTCCTAGGTTCAATCCCGGTCAAGGGCACATACTTTGGTTGCAGGTTCGATCAAGTGTGTGCGGGAGGCAACCAATTGATGTGTCTCTCTCATCCATGTTTCTCTCTCTATGTCTCTCCCCTTCCTTTTCACTCTAAAAAAAAAAAAAAAAAAAATCCATGAGTGAGATTAACAAAAATAAATAAAAATAACAACTACACCTAAAAGTTAAAATTCCATGTTCTTGCCCTAACTGGTTTGGCTCACTGGATAGAGCATTGGTCTGCGGACTGAAAGGTCCCAGGTTTGATTCTGGTCAAGGGCATGTACCTTGGTTGCAGGCACATCCCCAGTGGGAGGTGTGCAGGAGGCAGCTGATTGATGTTTCTCTCTCATCAATGTTTCTAACTATCCCTCTCCATTCCTATCTGTAAAAAAAGTCAATAAAACATATTTTTTAAAAAAATAGAGAAACTATTTACAATAGAGGTATGTAAATAAGAGTGAAAATAGCAAAATTTGCTATATGTTATGTTTAAAGTATGTTAGCAAAAATTCAAATTTATTGCATATAATCTCTTATTCAATAATGTCATTACTCAACTCCTCCTAATGTGTGTTGTAAATGCAATTCCAGAAAAAGAACCAGTGGTACTAATTGTTTTACTACTGATAAGACTTGAGGAATTAAAAGTCTAGTAACATCCTTTGCATTGTGTTATATATGAAAATACCTTTCTTTGTGGACATCAAAACAGAAAACCCATTTGTAATATATAGTTTACATTAAAAAGTATCAAGTCATTAAAGTGTGTGGTTAGAAATGAGGACTAAGTTACTGAGCTGTAGTCTGAATCTGGAGATCAGAGTTTAGGAGACTTGCAGAAATCAAGAAACAAGATAAAGAATTTGGAGGAGCAGTGCTCTTTACAGCACAGCGGTTCTCAACCTGTGGGTCGCGACCCTTTTGGGGGTTGAACGACCCTTTCATAGGGGTCGCCTAAGACCACCGGAAAACACATATTGAATATATAATTACATATTGTTTTTGTGATTAATCACTATGCTTTAATTATGTTCAATTTGCAACAATGAAAATACATCCTGCATATCAGATATTTACATTACGATTCATAACAGTAGCAAAATTACAGTTATGAAGTAGCAACGAAAATAATTTTATGGTTGGGGGCCACCACAACATGAGGAACTGTATTAAAGGGTGCGGCATTAGGAAGGTTGAGAACCACTGTTAGAGCAGAAGTCAGATAACTGACAGATAAGGAGGCTTGGAAGAGGGTGGAAGACACACTAAGATTTCTCAAAGATCAGAATCAGAGGAAGAATACCTGGAACCCCGTCTATACTTAGGGATGACTTCTCAACTGCTTACCCTGGAATCATAGGAGAAATGCAGGAATCCCGCCCGGAAACTCTGCCAAAGGGCTCTGATGTCATCAGAAGTTCATCAGAAGTTACTGGCACATTAACCCTAGTTCTTGTAACTGTCAATCAGTGTTGTACTATGTCCACAAAGCCATAGTATGAAGCTTTTTAGGAGAAAGAATGAGAGATAGAGAGGAGGTGGAGGAGGTCGAGGAGGAACAGGAGGAAAAGGAAGAAAGGGGGAAAGAAAGAAGGGAGGGAAACCAAGCTCTGAAGTATTTTTTTTTGGGGGGGAGGGTGTTGCCAAGAACAAGAACCCGTGAAGCTTTGCATGGTAATGAGCAAAATTTTGACTGTAGCATATATTTGCCAGTATTAAAAACAACTATAAATCAGTAATAAAGTCAAAATTTAACTTTAAGTTATGGAGAACATGTTGTTTTAGTAGAATTTGCTTATTAAATTTGTATAACATGTAATTAATAGTCCACAGACCACAGTTTCCATTAGAGTTCAAGTTATCTGTGTATCATACTATCTCTAATGTGGGGAGTAGTCTCTTTAGGCCCATTTATCTATTTACTCACATATTTATATCAATATAAACTCATGGATATTTATTTTATTCTAGGGATTATGGGTTATAATGCAATACTATATTTATTTATTTTGTTGCACGAATATTCCACTTTTAGCCCTTAGGAGCTTTTTAGGTTCTGTATTCTTTTGACACCTCCGTCTTTTCCTTTTTTGCTTTCTACCTTTGTGATTTGTTGAGGGTGGGGGTGAGAATGGAGTTAAAGTGGTATGATTTGATCTTTTTTATCTTTATTTTTGAAAGCATTACATAAGTCCCCTTTTTTTCACCATTGACCCCTTCTAGCCTGTCCCCACCTCCTCCCCAGGCCTTCACCACCCTTTTGTCTGTTTCCATGGGTTATGCATACATGCATACAAGTTCTTTGGTTGATTTCTTCCCACCCACCCACCCACCTCTCCTTCCCTCTGAGATTCCACCATCTGTTCTTTTCTCTTTTTCTTTTGTATATCTACTATAGGCATTTTATTTTTGGTTACCATGAAGCTTATGTAAGACATCTTATAGTTATAATAGTCTGTTTTTAGTTGATAACAACTTAACTTCAATCACAAAAAAAAACTATCCTACATAATAAAAGGCTAATATGCAAACTGACCAAACAGCGGAATGACTGGATGCTATGACATGCACTGACCACCAGGGGGCAGATGTTCAATACAGGAGCTGCCCCCTGGTGGTCAGTGCACTCCCACAGGGGGAGTTCAGCTCAGCCAGAAGCCCTGAGCCAGGGTCACAGCTGGTGAGCACAGCAGCGGTGGCGGGAGCCTCTCCCACCTCTGCAGCAGCATTAAGGATGTCCAACTGCCCCATGGCGAGTGGGCCTAAGCTGTCAGTCAGACATCCCCTGCAGGCTCCCAGACTGCAAGAGGGCGTAGGCCTGGCTGAGGGACCTCCCCCCGGCACCCCCCGAGTGCAGGAATTCATGCACTGGGCCTCTAGTATATATATATTCTCCTCCACTATCAAAAACACACTATGTTATTGATGTCACAATTTACACTTTTTTATATTGGATATTCATTAATAAATTTCGGTAGTTATTGTTATTTTCAATACGTTTATCTTTAACTTTTATACTAGAGGTAAAAGTGATGTACACATCATCATTATAGGAATCCAATATTCTGTATATTTACCTTTACCCATGAATTTTATACTTTCACATGCTTTTATGTTGCTGTTTCATCATCTTTCAGTTCCAACTTAAAGAGCTCCTTGCTTTTTCTGATTTTATTTAGTTGTCTCTCTTCTCTTGTAACTCACTCAGCTTTTTTAAAATCCTTTTGAATTGTCAAGCAATTCATAGATCTCCAATTTTTTAGGTTTGTTCCTTTGATTGTGTTGTTTTCCTAATTGTGTTCCTTGTAGCTTTGCATTGGTGTCTGCACATTAGAAGAAATAGCTGCCTTTCTCAAACTTTATAGAGTGGCTTCAACAAGGAAAGACCTTCACCAATCAACCACCTAGAGAGCCTGGGCCTTTGTTCCCAACAGCTCCAGGCTCCGGTCTTTTTATTTTTTAAGAAGCCCATATTGTCTTTCTCCTCCTGGTGTATAAATGTGCTAATTTCATCAGTGCTTAATGTGAGGCCTAAAGAAACCACCCTCCAGTTAGACAATGAAAGGTTGGGAGCATTGGAGTCATGCTCCATTCCTCTCCTTTCCTCTTGGAGAAGAAAGTTTCAAGATCCGCCCCATTACCCAGTCTCATGGAGCAATGCCTTTTCCTTAGTTCCTAGCTTGTCCAGGAGCTCAAACTATGCTAGTTTCTCCATGTGCAGCACTACAGAAATTGACACCCTTCCTTCCCCCTAGAGCCCTGAAAGGCCCAGGATGTCAGAGCCATGTCCACTTCTCTCCCTTTCTCTGGGGAGAAAACTCAAGTTCTATACTTTCCCAATCTCATGGATCTGTCAGCATAGCAAGCTCTCCCCACCTTTTCCTTTGTTTCTAGCTGCCCAAACTATGTACGTTTCCTCAGCACTCTGTATGTGGCAAGGCAGAAATGGCCCCTCAGGCAATACACTGAAAGACAGGGGATGATGGACACTTGCTCAGCTTTTTCTCTGTGTTCCCACCCTCCCCACCACCCCACCTCCGCCCCCTCCCCCCCCACACACACACACACAGCCAAAGGAAGTCATGAGCAAAGGTGATCTCTCAGCCTTGAGCAGCACAGGTGTAGGAGAAGTGGTGCTGTGAGTGAAGTGAAATTCCTCCTTACCAATTTTATTGCAGCTGTTTCAGTTTTGTGTTCATCTGGGGTACTGCAACTTCTTAACTGGAATCTGGGCTCTTAAAGAGGTATTTTGGTCTATATCATTGCTAAATTGGTATTTCTGTGGAAGAATGAAAGCTCAAACTTCTTATTCTGCCATCTTGTTGACACCATTCCTTGTATTAACAGTAAACTTACTTCAATAATTTTGGGCTGAGTATGGTTGCTAAACAATATGGAGCCTATAAAAATTAATATGACAGTGTCACTATCTTTCATAAATTTAGCAAGTGGGAGAGACAAGCATAGTCACAGTTAATTAAAAGTCTAGGTTATTACAGGATTATTTATGTGATAAAATAAATATAAAGAGAGATGTGGGTTCATTAATGAGGAAAAGGTTAATGAGGCATTTTTGTGGTGAATATGAGATGGTGTCATGAAGGGGAGAGCATGTGTTCAACTTAAATCAGAATCTAAAAGAAGGAAAAACCAAGATTGTCATTTTTGCAATTCCTTACCTGCCTGATCAAAACCTGAGATATGCCTCTCTGGGTTATGGAACAATCCATTCACCTCTAATAATGACACTAGAAGGTCATTTTATATTTTATAACAAGTTGTGACTTGACATTTTTCTCAATATTTGTCTGTACACTGTAAAGCCTTATCTTTTCTTTAATAATTCACTATGAGTACTAATCTTAACATATTGCATTGCAGTATACACTGACAGTTCTCTATTAATTGTCTATTCTAATCTTCAAGGAAATTCTGGCAGTAGAAAATATTGCAGAAAAGTGTTGTTTTGGGCCAAGAGAAGGGTGGGAGCATACACTGAGGTCCTTGACTAACAATGAAATAACTGTACTCTCTCTAAATCCATTTACTCATCTGCAAAGTCTTGTTTTTCTTTATAATCCTAATGCCACCACAGTGGAAGCATTTTATAAATATCAGTTGAATTTATTTCAATTGATATGCTTCTACAGTTCTGATTTGAAGATTTCCTTTTATTTTAGCAAGATGCCTGCCTTGGATTCATCACTGTCCAGAAATCTTACTATGCATATAAGCCATGGATAAGAAATTCAAAGAAAGTTTTCATGGTTATATTTAAAAGAAAACTCTGTGATACCATTCAATGTTTTGTGATTTAAAAATAGCAGTGCTGTCATTGTCTGTCTATCTATCTATCTATCTATCTATCTATCTATCTATCTATCATCTATCTATTATACTGAATACTATAAAAATTATTTGAAATACTTATTATATTCCAGGAGTTTAAAACCAAATGGGATATCTGTGTCTAAAATTAGATTTTATATATATTACTTTCAAGTTAAATTTATTAAGTTATACTTTTTATTTTTAATTATATAATGCCTTGACTTAACATTTTAATCATGTTAGATTATATAACTAGGAATTAATGTGTAGAGAAGAAAGAACATATTACTGTCTGAGGTATATAGCTAAAATACAGTTGTCCTTATGTTTTTTATTGTTGTTGTTGTTCATAATTTTCTGAATTGTATTTCAAATGTAAGCCAAGTAGCCCAATATTAAAAACAAAGTTTTTAACAATATATTTTATCTTTAAACTCACTGCTGTTGTTACAGTAAAGCCAACATTAATATAGTTTTATCTTCAATTTTCTCCTAATTATATAGTTATATAGGTTATAAATGACAGTGAGCAGTTAATGAGAAAAGATCTGTAATGAATTGTTCTAAGAATTCACGTTTCAGAGAAATTTTTCATAAAGTTCTGTGTCATTTGTATTTATATTACCAATCAACATTTTCCATTTACTCTTTAAATGTTCTTCTTATTATTACCATTAAATCTATTCCCTCAATATAAATTTACTAGAGGCCCAGTGCACGAAATTCATGCATAAGTAGGGTCCCCAGGCCTGGCTGGCGATCCGGGCTAATTGGTGCCTTCCTTCCCTGGCTGCCGACTGGGGCCTTCCTTCATTCCGCGCCACCTCCTGGTGGTCAGCGCACATCATAGTGAGCAGTCAAACTCCCAGTCTCTTGGTTGAGCTCCTGAGGGGAAACTTTGCATATTAGCCTTTTAGATAGACAGATGATAGATGATAGATAGATAGATAGATAGATGATAGATAGATAGATAGATAGGCTGGAAGGATTATATCCCACAAAGTTAACACTATTGTTTGTCACTGAGAGTTCTCTGAGATGGCCCATCTCCATTCAGGTTCTGAACCAACTGGGAAACAAGACAATAGAGTAAAGCACATGGGGTCAAAGTACCACCAATCATTAAGCTGATATTACAGAATGAGACTTATTTCTAAATATGAATGGATTTCCTAATCCTCAACATCAGAATTAAAACAATTTACTCACTCAACCATGGCAGTGCTTCTGGTTGAAAATAGAATCATAGTAAAAAAGGTATAAGGAAAAATGTTATAGGGGACCATGTCCAGGCTCCAGAATAAAGGGAGAGAAAAAAGCTGAGTCATTGTGTCTAGTTTATATTCCCAAATTCAGTAACCAGTTTCTCCTCCCCTCCCACCTCTCCACTCTCAACTCCCTGTCTCAGGGAAAGGTGCCTAAATGTGGAAGGAGGCCAAGATTGTTTGCTAATTGCTCTCCTTGCACTGGATGGAAATATCAGGAGAAGAGAATTCACTGCTCTGTGCAATATAATTTGAAATTTGAAATTTTAAAATCTGACCTGTTGAAAAAACAAACAAACCAATAACCTATTTCTATTAAGGCACAGAAAACATGAGAAACTGCTTGGAAAAGTTAAAGGTGAAAAGGAAATTCAAAGTGTTAATTGTTGTGTAAAAGATTAAAGTTGAAATTTAAACTAAGAAAAGATTAACTTTTTTAATTTTTATAATGATGATACATGTGAAGACAGGGCAAGCCTGGCATATTTGATAGAAAATATCATTCTTAAATAGCCTATTCTTCTATATAGCACAATTATTTTCTATGATAAATCAGGACATTAAATAAATAAGTAAAAAAATAAATAATAAAAAGGGGAAGAAGAAAAATGTTGATTAATAATTTATTTGTATTAATTTTATATCTATCACACATATATGCATGTATCTTTTATATATAAATCCTATTCTATATAATAAAAGCCTAATATGCTAAGTGTGCTGTCATTGGGTCGGCCATTCAACCAATCAAAGCATAATATGCTAATGATATGCTAAGGACACTCAACCGCTCGCTATGATGTTTACTGACCACCAGAGGGCAGATTCTCTGACCGGTAGGTTAGCTTGCTGCTGGGTTCCGACCGATCGGGACTGAGCGAGACAGGCCAGACACATCCTGGAGACCTCCTGTGGTCCCTCCCCAGCCCCAGTTGGGCACCAGTGGGGTCCCTCGGCCTGGCCTGTGCTCTCTTACAAACTGGGACCCCTCAGGGGATGTCAGAGAGCCGGTTTCGTCCCGATCCCACAGTCCAGGCCGAGGAACCCCATTGGTGCATGAATTTGTGCACCGGGTCTCTAGTGTATACATAAAATTATTCCATCAAAAAAATTAAGAATTAAATGTTATAGTAAAAAGAATATTGAATTAATACTTTTTAATTAATATTTTTTTTACAAAACAGGGACAGTCTTATATCTACATATTGATCTGTCACAGTTATAAATAATAATATTGAGTTAACCAATTATTTAATTAATATGGATTTTTAAAAAATATTTATGCTCAATAGATAATATAGCCAAATATTTATAAATTTATCTTCACTCACAGCTGATTAAAAAAAAAACCAACACCTATTCTATTAATTTTGAAAATTTCTGTGAAACAGCAGATATACAAATAGGTAAGAAAAGTGTTAAAGGATAAGTTGTGTAGACATTAATGAAAACCCCATTTCGCACTGAATTCCAGAATATGCTGTATTATCGGATGCCTTATTTCATCAGGATTGATGAAATAAAGCCTGCAAATACCTTCACATAAGAAAAAGAAGATAGCCCTAGCCAGTTTGGCTCAGTGGATAGAGCGTCAGCCTGGGGACTGAAAGGTCCCTGGTTCAATTACGGTCAAGGGCATGTACCTTGATTGCGGGCACATCCCCAGCAGAAGGTGTGCAGGAGGCAGCTGATCAATGTTTCTCTCTCATTGATGTTTCTAACTCTCTATCCCTCTCCCTTCCTCTCTGTAAAAAATCAATAAAATATATTAAAAAAAAAAAAAAGCCCTGACTGGTTTGGCTCAGTGGATAGAGCATCGGTCTGCGGACTGAAGGGTCCCAGGTTCGATTCCAGTCAAGGGCATGTACCTTGGTTGCTGGCACTTCTCCAGTAGGAGGTGTGCAGGAGGCAGCTGATCGATGTTTCTCTCTCGTCGATGTTTCTAACTCTCTATCCCTCTCCCTTCCTCTCTGTAAAAAATCAATAAAATATATGTTTAAAAAAAAAAATATATATATATATAAAAGGAAAAAAAGTTAATGTCTTAACCAAAAAAATTTAGCATAACTCTAGATTACATTCTATAAAAACTTCCAATTTTTTTCTCTTGAAAAAATTAGAGCAAAAGACATTCTTTGATCCACTTTTAAAAACAAAAGTTTCTAGTTTTTGGTGAAAACAATAACTACATTCAACTTTGTCTTCTTTATTTCTTCTGTAAGAACATCATTTGTCATTTCTCCTGACATTCTTCAATATGTGTTACTTTTTCCTATGTAATCATCAATCTCCTTACATTTTATTGCTGCATGGCTAATATTCTTCATACTTTCTGTTCATCACTGATGATCAGGGAATAATTTTTGAGTCTGCATTTAACTTTTTAAGGCTGTTTTTTGCAAACATTTTTGTGGTCACAGAGAATGAAAGAATTGAAGTAACTAACGTGTTTTTTTTTCTTTTTAGTACTTACAAAGTGTACTACCATTATTTATTTCAAATGTTTAAATTTAGGAATATGTAGTGCTACAGGACTGGATGTACTAAGTACTCAAAGGTAGTTCAAATGGATTATGAACTTAGACTGGAAACTACTGTAAACGGTGAAAACCTTGTGTGTTGAGTCTTCTTTATAATTCCTTTCCAAATTAAAAGATAATTAATATATGCATGTATGCATAACCCATGGACACAGACAATAGAGTTAAGATCTGGGGTGAGGAGTGGGCAGGCTAGAAGGGGTCAATGGGGGGAAAGGAGGACATATGTAATACTTTCAACAATAAAGATTTAATTTTGAAAAGATAAAGTGTTCTCATTTCAAGCTTATAAGTCTGAAGCTTTTTATATTTTACATATATAAAAATGAAACATTAACCATTACAGTTGTTTAAAGTAAGGCTCAACGAATTGTTTACTTAAAGAGTCAGATAGTAAAAACTTTACTCTTTTTGTAGGCCAAGAAGCAAAACTGAGAATATTCTGTAGTACTTATATAACGAGAGAGAAAAACTTCGACTTTTCATCAACCCCTTAAAAAATTATTTATATTATGTTACATGTTGAATTTAGCCATAGTTTGCCAATCTTTCCCTGATTTAGAGCTTAGACAAGCAAAAATAAAAATGGGGGTGAGAAACATTTTACTCACTGACATTGTTTAGAATTACAGCATATACATTGTGATTTTTAAGAGTCTAGACTCAGTTTTTCTATTATTTTTAAAGTATCTAAAAAAAAAGCAATTCCCCCTTTTTGTTTGCAATTTAACAACTTCCATTGGGCTATCATTGCATATTGTAAGGGGACAATAGAAATTGTCTCTTTTAAAACATTTACCACATAGAATATGGTCTACCCCCCTTCTCCTCTCTCTCTCTCTCTCTCTCTCTCTCTCTCTCTCTCTCTCTCTCATTCTTATGTTTGATTACATTATCAGAGAATACAGTAAACTGTGGTAAAGATGGCAAAGCACATTGAAAGGTCAGCAAAACCACAGCTTAAAAAATGATGGCTCTACCTTTCTTTCTTTTTTTGCCTCTTAGCTACATATTTTTGAGTTTAATAGAAAATTCTTCATGCTGTACCTGAATTCAATAAACTCAGAATGTGGGTACATGTGTCACCTCTGAATAATCCATGTTACTATCAAAAAGAAAGGAGGTAGAAGATTAAGCAGTTATAGATTGCTGGGGTCCAACCCCAGCAGGTCCAGGGGTCCCCAAAGGTGTGGACGGAGTTGGCGAAGAAGGAATGACACGGAGATAGCGTTCAGTTGATCAGCAGCCTAGCCAGGATCTCTAGCCAGGATCTCCAGCCAAGTTCTGGTCTGGATCTCCAGCAAAGTTCTGGTTAGGATCTCCAGCCAGGTTCTGTGTCCATGTTCTCTTGCTAGGTTTTCCAGGTACTCCAGCCAGGTTCTGTAGCCATGTTCCCTCGCTAGGTTCTCCAGCCAGGTTCTGTCCAGGTTCTCCAGCCAGGTTCAGTCACCAGGTTCTAGTCAGGTTCTCTTGCCAATTTCTGTAGTCAGGTTCAGTCCAGGATCTTTTGCTATGTTCTCTCCAGCAAAGTTCTTCTGTCTCTAGGTTCTGTGTAGGTTGTGTGTAGGTTGTGTGTAGGTTCTGTGTGTAGGTTCTGTGTGTAGGTTCTGTGTGTAGGTTCTGTGTGTAGGTTCTGTCTCTCTTGGTTCTGTCTTCTAAGTTCTGTGTCTTGCTGTCTTGTTACATCTGTATTTATACCAGTTGATTCAATCCTATCAATCTCTATTACAAAGGTTAGGGCGTTTCTTATCTCCATTCCAGGGAGTAAAGATTATGTAGCTTAAGCATGATTGTTTGTAGTTAAAGTGATTAATTACCCGCCTGGCACTTAGTTAAGAGGTTTTATTCCCTCTCTAACTTCAGGGGAAAATCCCTACCTGGGGAAACAACCTTTCTCAGAGACCTTGGTTAAAACACATAGTGCCAAGAAGGTGAGCAAACATATTAAGAACAGTATGCCATATATGCCAGGTCCCTTGAAACAGCAAGGATGGACCGGCTCCCGGCAATAGATATCCTAATTTTAGTACATAATATTTTACTTGAAATTATTTTATTATAGGATTTAATATGTGCTAAAGCTTAGTCCTCTGCCTATTATTTGCTCGCAATGACACGAATACAAATGTCTACTAGTCTCCAGTAGGAAAAAATGTGGATAATATCCACAACCTGCTGTTGAATGAAAAGAGGAGACAGAGGCTTTTTAAGTCCCTTTTACCTCTGAGATTCTGTGACATTGCCACATGATGTCATCAACTGGCAAATTAAAGAACCAATTATCACTATAGTATTTTATTATAAAGCATTTATATAGTGATGGAGAAACAATCAATGATAAGAAATTAAATCAGAATAAATAACAAAATCTGACAGAGCAAGTCATGGAAGCTCATTGGTCTATTTGACCTTCAGAATATCAAAAAAACAAAGATGGCAAATATGGGCTTTTAGAACAAAGCAAATGAATTGCATAATAACATTCAAATAATTAAAGGGTTAGGAAATGATGAATGGCCCAGGTAATCATCTTTGCCTATTTTCCCTTCTTGGCCTATAAAAATCACCAATTGCCTATTGCTCAGAATTTTTTCCTTATTGTGATCCAGGGCATTAGACTGTATCAATCATTTAAATATTGTGTGAATGGGTTCAGTAGACACCTTAAGAGACAGCTTCCTATATGAAACTAAAGTTTGATGCAGTAACAAAGAGAACGCTTAAATGTATTTAGATACCTTATGGGAGAGTATTTATAGAGGTCCAGTGCATGAAATTCGTACACTCAGGGGGTCCCTCAGCCAGGCCTGTGCGCTCTCATAGTCCGGAGCCCTCGGGGGATGTCTGCTGTGCCGGGAGCCCAGCTGAGGGCTTATAAATGAGCAGCACTCCCCCTGTGGAAGCGCACTGACCACCAGGGGGCAGCTACTGTGTTGAGTGTCTGCCCCCTAATGGTCAGTGCGCGTCATAGTGACCGCTCGTTCCGCCATATAGTCGATTTGCATATTAGGCTTTTATTATATAGGATTAGATGCATGTTAATAAATCAACTGGTATCAAATTACTTGTATATTAAGCAAAATAAGAGTTGAATTTTAAGATAGCTCAAAAATATTGCAGAACTAGACTATTTTTAATTAACCTATTACAGGTTTTAAATAGATGATTCAAGCCATAAAAAACGACGTAAGTCCAAGAGTTTAGAATTTTAAAAATATAGCAAAGATTAAGAACCTAAGAGAATTTAACTCTGGTCTATTTGCCTCAGATGGGAATAACCCTAGACCAGAGGTGTAAGCTGAAGCCTACGGGCCAACTCAGCCACTCCTATTTTCGGAAATGAAAATTTGGAGAACACAAGCATACCCATAATTTACATATTGTCTCTGGCTGCTTTCAAGCTACCACAGCGAAGCTGAGTCGTTGCAACAGAAATCATATGGCCTAAAATATTCACTTCCTGGCCCTTTATAAAAAGAGTTTGTTGACCTCTCACCTAAACTAACAAATTCAACTTAAAAAAAAAGAAGAAGAAGAAGAAGAAGAAATACTATAGTGACATAAAAAATGAAGTAGGGTATGTTAGTTTACAATTTGTAATCTTTATACTTTGAGTGTTGGATATTCCTGACACACATTAACTATCAAAGTGATTTTGAGTCTTAGTGGAAGGAAAAAAAAATACTACAGTCTCTAAATCCAGATGCAGGTTAGGTCCCATTTTTACCATTCTGTTCTCTGCTAAGAATCAACTTTCCCAGTAAAAAACTAATCAGTACCTGCCATCCAACTCTCCATTCTAAATAGTTGCCTTCCCAGTAAAAGCAGACATGGTTATGCCACTGTTTCAAGGTTTTCCACTTCGTACAACATTGGAAACTTTCTAAATCCGAAGCTCCCTCTCTGTGGTGAGTCATAATAATAATATGCTCTGAATAATTTGTTTGCTGCAGTATAGCAATGTGGTAGCCAGGGTCTAAACTGTTCCAAAGAGTTGAGAAAATATAACCCAAGTCTTAGAGTACCCTGAGGAATAGACGTGCTAGCTGCAGCTGTCTTCAAAACAATTGAGAGCGATAACTTTGGTTTTATAAGGTAAGTAAATATGACTAATAAACTTCAGACTCTTGCATAATATTCTACTTTATTCTCACAAGCACCCTCATGGGTACTAAAAGGTGAAATTCTGCCAAACTCGTTGGATATTAACAGACCTTACTCATAACACAATTTTGCTATTTAGATCTTTTCTGGATCACACCAAAGAGGCATTTCCCTGGTTGAGAATTCAAATGAGATTTGTTTATGTCCATGTGTGAGACTGGATTCTGCCCAGGAACTAAAGTGACTGGGTTGAGAGGCAGATTGCTTGGCTGGCTTTAGATTCCATGGCTACAAAATGATAGCAAATAACTGTAAAGCAGGGAACGACTAAAGTAATGCCAACCCGATCAATTCCTTAGTTAATGTCAAATTTATTGGGTCTAATAAATCAGAAACAAGATACACCAAGGGAGAATATGACCTACTTTATTTAGTGGGGGTGGAAGTCATATAAATGTTTACCTGGAACTGGAAAGTAAATAAATAATTCTTTATTTACCTGTGATTACCAAGTGCCTGTCAATTTATAGCAGTGGATACAAATGGACTGGGCTTCAATAACCACATGCTCCTCTGTTGAAGTTCTAATTTGACTCTGTTCACTCTATCTTGTCTTCTTTCTTCTTTCTCTGTTATTTGGTTTCAAGAGAAGCTTCATGAAAGAAGAGTGGTGAAGCTTGACAGAGCCAACTATCATAACATATTTTCATTGTAGTTTTCACTGAAATAGATTTTTGCTATTTTACATTTTAATCTCTTATTATCTTGGACTGGTCTATTATACTATGTGTGTGTGTATGTGTTTGTGTGTGTATCCTTTAAATACCATTTTACATAATTTATGTTTAATATATTTCAGAAATATATTTTAATGTCAACACATTTTATGGTTATTTAATAAACATATTTCATAATATCCAATCCCTTATTATCGAATATTTATATTTTTTCTAAATTCTGCTGTAGAAACAATGTTATATTTGCCTTCATCTATCAGCCCATGGTGTTTCAAACACAACTGACATTTGAATAAAAATGAAGATCTCTAAGTCATATTCTTGATCTGTAACTAATTAGCATCTGTTATTCTTTCTTAAATAAAGGATGGGAAGGGGGATCTTAGAAATTAACCTCTCAGTTTCCTTCTGGTTCTTTCTATAATTGTCTGTTTCAGAAAAAGGGGTGAGGGGATTAAAATACACAAGTTTGTATCATTCTACAAAATATTTGAATTGTTTTTCTCTCCCTCTTCTAAAGGTTTCTAATAAAAATGGAAATTATTAAGATTAAATTATGCTAAATAAGAAAAGTTCCATAAAGTTAAAAGCATAGATTTCCCCCAGCATCAGGTAAATAATGAGATGAATTAAAATCATATATTTTCTACTTCTAAAATATAATTTACTTTTATTGTCTGAGTTTCTGCATATTATTTTTTGCCAACTTCAAAAATAATGTGTAAGCAACACATTAATTCTGTAAGTTATACCTTCTTTTGAGTAATATGGGAATTCCCACAGTGAAGTCTAACAATATGTGAAAACTTAATGAATTGTCCATTGGAACATGTAATTTAGTCGATGAAGGTAATGGGAACAACTACACTTTGCAGTTACCCTCCCTCCAGGGTTGGCACAGCCCCTGCACCTAAAGGGCTCCCCAACCTTCAGTTACTCCAATATGATAAAAAGAACCCCAGGTGGACATTCAACCTCATCCACATTGTGAGACACTTACTGGGAGGCCCACTTGGGCCTCTTCTCAGACAGATCACTGGGGGAATCTGCAGAGCTTGACCAATGGGAATCAGATAGAGATGGAAGAATTGGAGTATAGCTGGAGGTCCTGTTCAATGAGAAAAATAACAAATGAAGCCCAAAGTTAGCAGAAGAAAGGAAATAAAAACTTGAGCAGAAATAAATCAAATAGAGAATAAAAAATAGAAAAGATTAACAAAACTAAGACCTGATTCTTTGAAAAGATGAACAAAAATCAACAAATCCTTACCTAGGCTCACCAAGAAAAGAAGAGAAAAGACACAAATAAATAAAATTATAAGTATATGAGGAGATATGACAAATGATATCACATAAATGAAAAATGTCATAAATTACTATGAACAATTACACACCAACAAATTGGGTAATCTAAAAAATTGGATAAATTCCTAGAAACATACAACCTAGCAAAACTAAATTATGAAGAAATAAAAAATCTGAACAGATGAATAACAAGTAAGGACAATAAAGAAATGATGATAAAAAAGAAACAACCTCCCAATAAAGAAATGCCTAGGATCAGAGGACTTCATTGATGAATTCTATGTAATATTTAAAGAAGAATCAAGACACATACTTCTCAAACTCTACTAAAAAAATTGATCACAAGGAAATACAATTAAACTCATTTTATGAGGCTAGCATTACACTCACATCAAAGCCAGATAAGGACCCTACCCCCCCCCAAAAAAATAAGTTAAACTAAAAACCAGTATTCCTAATTAATACAGGCTCAAAGATTCTCAGTAAATTACTAGCAAAAGTGGGATGATCAAGTTACATTCATCCTTATGATGCAAAGATGTTTCAACATACGCAAATCAATAAATGTGATACATCACATTAATACAATGAGAGATAAAATTATATGATCACCTGGCCAGTGTGGCTGAGCTGTTGAGCATCAACCCATCACCAAATGGTTACTGGTTTGATTCCCAATCAGGGCACATGTCAGGGTTGCAGGCTCCATTCCTGAGGCAGGGGGCATGCAGGAACCAGCCAATCTATGTTGATGTTTCCCTCTCATAGATGTTTCTATCTTCTCTCCCTTCCTCACTCTCTGAAATCAATAAAAACATTCTTAAAAGTTATATGATCATCTCAGATATAGAAACCACTTTTGCAAAATTCAATACCCACTCATGATAAACTCTCAACAAATCTGGTATAGAAGAAATGTACGTCAACATAATAAGGCCATATATGGCAAAGTCACAGCTGACATACTTAATGGTGAAAGGTTGGAAGCTTTTCCTCTAGGACAGTGGTTCTCAACCTTCCTAATGCAGCGACCCTTTAATACAGTTCCTCATGTTGTGGTGACCCCCAACCATAAAATTATTTTTGTTGCTATTTCATAACTGTAATTTTGCTACTGTTATGAATCATAATGTAAATATCTGATATGCAGGATGTATTTTCATTGTTACAAATTGAACATAATTAAAGCATAGTGATTAATCACAAAAACAATATGTAATTATATATTCAATATGTGTTTTCCCATGGTCTTAGGCGACCCCTGTGAAAGGGTCGTTCGACCCCCAAAAGGGTCGCGACCCACAGCTTGAGAACCGCTGCTCTAGGATCAAGAACAAGACAAGGGTGCTCACTCTTACCACTTCCATTCAACATAGTGCTAGAAGTGCTAACCAGAGTAATCAGGAAGGAAAAAATAAATAAAATAAAATAAAAATAAAAGGAATCCAAATTGAAAAGAAAGAAGTCTGTAGATGACATGACTATATATATATACATATATATATGTGTGTGTGTGTGTGTGTGTGTGTGTGTGTGTGTGTGTATTTCACACAAAAAACCTGTTAGAACTAATCCATGAATTCAGTAAAATTGCAGGTTTAAAAATCAACATATAAAAATCAGTTGTATTTCTACACACTAACAAAGAACTATCTGAAAAAAAAAAAAATTAAAAAAATAATCCTATTACCAACAGCAGCAAAAACAATAAAATACTTACAAATAAATTTAACCAAGGAGGTGAAAGATCAACATACACTGAAAACTATAAGAAATTTATGAAAGAAACTGAAAAAGCCACAAATAAATGGGAAGATATCCTGTGTTCATGGAACAGAATAATTAATATTATTAAAATGTCCATGGTATTCAAAGTTATCTATAGATTCAATGTCATCCCTGACAAAATTCCAATGTCGTTTTTAAAAGCTCAATAATTGTTAGGTTTGTCACCCTATATTCCCTTTACTTTCCACCTTTTAAATTTAAATGTACTAATAAAAAAACCATATTATTCTACTTAAAGCTAAAAAGGATTTTGTCACTATCAATCTACATGTTCAAAGTCACACAAAAGTCTAAAAAAGATTTTGTATCACTTTGTCTGGAAAAATATGGTCATGAAACATCCATATTAAATCTTTGGATATATATATACAGTTTAAGTGGTGAAAGATTTTTAATGTATAATGGTTTAACTCTACCTAAAAAGCACAAGAGACGCCAACCAAAGACTTTTTTTCACAAATATTTTATAGCTCAATTTCTAGTTTAATAGTACATGTAAGACCTTGGAAATCACTTTCATCCTTTTAACTTTAAGTTTATATGTATGACAAAAAAAATGGAGATTATATTTATTTTACGGGTTGTTATGGAGAGTACATGAAATGAAATTAAAGCAATTGGCACATAAATACCATATAAATGACATAATTTGGGTCTTATATTCTGTTAATAACTCAAGAGTAGTTACTTTTTTCAAAGACTACAAGCAAAAAAAGGTAATTCACCTATATAATTAAAAATAAACAGGCTAGCCTAAGATTCACCATAGCAACATACTGTGCCAAAAGACAAGTAGAAATAGCTATATGATGAATGAAAGAAATTATGACTCAAGATATTACAACTACCTACTATAGTCATTAGTCATAAAAGCTATAAATAGATACTCTCAAAAGCTAAGCAACTTGAAGAATTCATCATCTAAGAACATGTCTTTAAAAAAAAATCTCCATCAAATAACCAAGTTCATTGAACTCAAAACAAATAAATGTGAGGGAAAAGCTGTCATACAATGACTGGATAAATTATTGATTAATTTGAACATTCATGTAAACAAGTATGGAAATAAGTTACAAAATAGAAATGTTAATTATCTTGACAATATAAAGTGGTCAGTATAAATTTTAAAAGTTAAAAAAATCAAGTTAGGAGGGACATAAACTTGTGCTAATTTTCTTTTAGATCACAACTTAATTAGTTCAGAAAATGATTTAAATATGATGTTTAAAAGATAATGAATTAAACTTAATAGTTTTTATTGACTTTTTCTAATTTTACAAGTATCTTTAAAAAAATAATTATTTTAGTACAAAAATATTTATAGGAGTTCAGTATTTCTTTGAAGTTTACTTAGGATTTTTTTTGTAGAACTAAACTTAAAATATTTTATTTTAAAGTATCTATCAAGATTAAATATGATTGCATGTTATGCATTTTTATAAAAAATATATTTCTACCTTACTGTCGTCTCTTATAAAATCTGCAAAAGCTAATTCCTCACTTTTTCAACTCTATTTTCAGCTAGAAGTGAAACTTTAATATAGTTCTGGACCATGAACCTTAAGCAGAAATATTCTGGAGGTAACAATTGCCTGAAAAATTTTTGCTTCCTTGGTAACAAAGAAAAAGCACATCTCTAGTCAGCACTACGCTTTTGTTCATGCCTTGCATATAGATGCTTGGATGTAAAGTAACCATTTTGTCACCATGAGGGGGGAAAAGGACATAATAATAACACAGCAAAAGATATAAAGGGTATTTTTTTAACTTCATCACTAAACTTCTATCTATACCATCTCCAACTTCTTGTTATGTGGGAAAAAGTAAACTTTACTTACCAAAACTACTATTGATTTAGTTTTTAGTAACTTAAGGTGAAAGCCACCTTAATTTATACACTATCCAACCATGTAAAACAATAAGTATGTACACATAGAGAACTATGTAGTATGATATAATATTAATTATATATAACATCTAGGTAATGAAATTCAGACTATATTTTCCCTTTTTGTACTTTAATGAATTACTTGAATTTTCCAAAATGAGGATATATCAGTTTTCTAAAGTGGTTATTCTTCTGAAGTGTTTATTTTTTGAGACTTGAAAAAAGTTGTTAACACAGAACATAAATAATATTTCTTAATATTTGATGGGAAATGATTCAGGAGACAATATTTTCAAGCAGCTATTTGTAATGAAAACTCTCAGATAGGTTCAGACTGACAAAAAATATTGCTCATGCTTACCCCAACTGAGTGAGCAAAACATTGTGCTAGCTTTACAAAGATAAGGACAGTGCTCCCTTTCTTTTATGTAACCACTAGAAGCTCACGTGAAAAATCGTGCAGCCCCGCCCACCCACTTGGCATCACAGTGCTTGCAGTCCCGCTCACCCGAGTGCACAGCCCCACCAACCCGTGCAGGTCTTTGGTTGTTTCAGTGATAGGGCCACAGGCTTTTTATAATATAGACTAGTAGCCTGGTGCATGAAATTTGTGCACATTAAAAGGGAACTAATTAGAGACACAGCTGATTCTCACAGCCAATTGGCCTGGAGGTCAGTTCCTCCTAGTGATACCTACAGCAATCAAGGCTTAACTACAACAAGACTGTGCACAAAGCCCACAAAGGGGTGCACCAAGAGTGTCCACCTCAGGTAATTGGGGAGGCTGAGCCACTGGGCCCTATAGGATACCTAGCACAGAAAGCCACTCTATCAACACAGGGAAGCATAAAAAATGCAGAGACAAAGAAACAGGTCACAAATGACAGGAATGGAGGAAAGCAAACGACTAGATATAGAGTTCAAACCCACACTTACAAGGTTTTTCAAGAATTTTCTAGGAACAGCCAATAAATTTAGTGAGACCCTCAAGAAATCTAGTGAGACCCTCGAGGATATGAACAAGGACGAACTAGAAATTAAGCATACACTGACTGAAATAAAGAATATTATACAGAGTTCCAACAGCAGACTAGAGGATCGCAAGAATCAAGTCAAAGATTTGAAATACAAAGAAGTAAAAATCACCCAACTGGAAAAACAAAAAGAAAAAAGAATCCAAAAATATGAAGATAGTGTAAGGAGCCTCTGGGACAACTTCAAGCGTACCAACATCCGAATTATAGGGGTGCAAGAAGAAGAGAGAGAGAGAGCAAGATATTGAAAACCTATTTGAAGAAATAATGACAAAAAACTTCCCCTACCTGGTGAAAGAAATAGACTTACAAGTCCAGGAAGCACAGAGAACCCCAAACAAAAGGAATCCAAAGAGGACCACACCAAGACACATCATCATTAAAATGCCAAGAGCAAAAGACAAAGAGAGAATCTTAAAAGCAGCAAGAGAAAAAAAGTCAGTTACCTACAACGGAGTACCCATACGACTGTCAGCTGATTTCTCAACAGAAACTATGCAGGCCAGAAGGGAGTGGAAAGAAATATTCAAAGTGATGAATAGCAAGAACCTACAACCAAGATTACTTTATCCAGCAAAGCTATCATCCAGAATTGAAGGTCAGATAGAGAGCTTCACAGATAAGAAAAAGCTAAAGGAGTTCATCACCACCAAACCAGTATTATATGAAATGCTGAAAGGTATCCTTTAAGAAGAGGAAGAAGAAGAAAAAGGTAAAGATACAAATTATGAACAACAAATACACATCTATCAACAAGTGAATCTAAAAATCAAGTGAATAAATAATCTGATGAACAGAATAAACTGGTAAATATAATAGAATCAGGGGCATAGAAAGGGAGTGGACTGACTATTCTCGGGGGGGGGGAAGGGGTGTGGGGGGTGCGGGAAGAGACTGAACAAAAATCGTACACCTATGGACGAGGACAGTGGGGGGGGGTAAGGGCTTAGGGTGGGGTGGGAACTGGGTGGAGGGGAGCTATGGGAAGGAAAAGAGGAACAACTGTAATAATATGAACAATAAAGATTTAATTTAAAAAAACTTAATGAAAAGGGAATTAATTAGCGGAAATATTTTAATATTGCTATTTGCCCTTTCTCTATAATAGAAGTGTGAGAGATGAAAGGAAATTAGTAAAATGTATATGAAAATACTATATAAATTTATTAATAAATAAACAGTAACAAAAGGATTTAACAACAACAGAGGCATGATATAAAACAGCAAAAACATGATATGAAAACAACAAAAACATGATATAAAAACAACAGTGATGTAATGACTGATAAAGTGATTAAACTTATTCTAATATCTCCCTGTACACCACATTAAGACTGAAAACACTTTCAGAGTGCTTGACTAATTTCCCTTGTGATGAAGTACTTAGAACTTTAACTGTAACATCACATGCTCTTCAAACTTGAGAGAAAGCAACATATAACTGACCATGTGCAAAAAAGGGTTCAGGTAGGAATATTTCTACTCTGTCTAGAGTTTGTCCTTGTGATTTATTAATAATCATCGCAAATGCTGGCATCACGGAAAACTGTCCTCGAATTAATTTAAATGGGAGGCCAGTGTCAGATGGGGACAAATCAATTCTTGGAATCAGAACAACCTCTCCCTCTGCAGATCCTGTTAATAATTCAGCTTTGATTATGTTAGGTCGTAATCTTTTGATAATAAATCTGGTACCATTACAAAGACCCCATTTACTATTAAGATTTCTCAATAGCATGATGATTGTACCACTTTTACTTTTAATTTATGACACAGCATTCCCAAAGGAGTAATACTATTAAGAAATTCGATGGAAAAATTTTCCTTTTCAGCATCATCTGTTGAATCAATGGAATCATCACTCAAATATATGTGAAAATCTCCATTGAGTATATCCAAAATGTCTTCATTTAATTTTTGAACATGCTCATTTTTTTGAACAAAGAATTGCATATTTAGATATATTTTTAATATTATCTGTAGATATACTATTTCCAAAGGTAGCTTCAATAATAGATCCATTACAAATCATTTCACAGGGGATTTTTATAATACCCATTCCTAAATGAAAACTGCTATCAAGTTTGCCATCTCCAAGTTTTACTAACCATTCACTATAAGCAGAATCCTCTGATCTCATATTTGTTTTAAGAGACAACTTTCTGAAACATCCTCAAACATTACAGTAGTTTAAACTCATTTGTACTATGGCAAATCCCATAACATACGGTACAATACTGAGACATTGTCGAAAATCCCCTCTAAGAAGTAGAACTTTCCCACCAAATACAACATTCAAATTCATAATTTCTCTTAGTAATCTGTCTATGGCATTTATAGCATGACTGGATGCCATGATGCATTCATCAATAATGAGAAGTTGGGCCTTTTTAATAGTTTTAGCAACTTCACTGTTTATATCGAGTCTAGAAATTGAAGTTTCATTTAATGGAATCAGTAATTTATATTGGGAATGAAAGGTGCTTCCACCAAGAAGTAAATTTGCAGCAATTCCTGTAGACACTGTGGGTAAAACAGTATCACCACAACCTCTAATATAATGTATTAAAACTTTATTGTGGGGAGCCGCTACAGTGTTTTGGACAGGTTCAAGCCTTGTACTGATGAGAAGGCACAGTCCTCTCATTGCCATGTGCAAGTCCCAGCTTGGAGGGCAGGACCCTCCCAGCACAATTATAGCCAACAGCTATACTTGTAAGCTTGAACCTATGGTCCAAACACGTGGCCCCACATGCCTGAGTGATGTAGGCTTGATAGAGTTCAGGTGCATGTAGTTGAGTAGATTGAAACCCAGGAGAATATTGTAAACATCTTTCTAAGCCTTTCAGCTGCCCCCACTCAGGTTCACCCTTGGCCATGCTGGCCTGGCACACTTTATAAAGATATGCCTCCACTCTCCAAGGGCGGGTTCCTGCCTCAAACCTTGCCCTTACTGGAAACAGCTCTGGGAAACAGCTAGGGGAGGGTGCAGCCATTTCCAAGACAGCCTCTGCAGGACTGACTTCCTTACGGTTGGTCGAGCCTTGGGTCATGATGTTACACCCAGGGTTTTTATATAAATAGGTTGTTAATCAGTAGTAAAGATCCTTCTTAGCAATAACCCTTAAATTGACAACACAGAGTAGTGCTTTACTGACTTTTGTATCTTAATTTGGTCACAGATATGAACACTTTTGCACTATTTATATGAATAGGTATGCTAAAACAAAAGCATGGTATAAGACACTCTATTGAGAAATGTTTAACCTATTTAAAAGAACATTTGGCACTCAGGAATGTTAGAAGTGTGCATTTATTTAATAACAATTGAATATGAATTATCCATACTATGTGAGAGAAATTATCCGTACTATGTAGCTTTTATTCGATGTCTTTTGCTTGGCTCACATTAAAATAAATGTAATTATTCTCCTTTTCTATTACAGTGGGGCCTTGACTTACGAGTTTAATTCGTTCTGAGACCAAGCTCGTTAAGGAGCTCATTAAGGAGCTCGTTAACTCAAATTACTCTATCAACTCAATGCAAAGAATCGGCTGAGAGACAGCTGGTATCTCAAAAAACTCGTTAGTTGGGACACTCGTAAGTCAAGGCCCCACTGTATTTGATAAGGCTATGGTTTTATAGATGACATATTCAACAGCATTTTTAGGATCATATGATTCAATCAAATTCAGACACTGAGATATTTAATGCTGAGTTTTAGCTTGGTTATTTTTGCCTCAATTTAATTCATAATATTCTACTTCATTTTAAAAATATAATTTATTTTTATTATTTATGAAACAGATTAGTGAAATAGAAATAGCTTAGAAAGTCAAAATACTAACCGCACCAGCTTTGAGTGAAACATATTCTGTAAGCATCAGTTAACACCATCTGTTAATCAGGCCAAAAATCTCCTCTCTATTGTAAGGATCATGAAGAAGAGCAGATTGGTTTTATTAGTACGGTTGCCCAACTTTAGTAAAAAAATCCCAAACTAAAATTAAGATCTTTTAGACTACTCAAAATATGTGGGATTTTCTCTTTTTTCTTCCCCCTAAAATGCTAATGAAATTATTGGTCTGTTTTTGTTTTTTTTTTCCTCTGTTACAAAGGTGTTTCATTAAGTTCCTTCCAGAATATGATAAGGAACAGAAACAAAAGTTTGCCAATTGGATTATTGAGCAGAATAAAAGCTCTGATGGATAGCACTCATCTGGTGTAGCAGTGGCCTTGAAGAGAGCTTCTGAAGTCCACTCGTTAACTTGTTATATTCTTTGGTAATTCTTTATAGACCAAAAGTACAGAAACTTAAACAATTAAGGGGAAAATTTGAGGCAAGATAACTACTGTATGCACATGGAAAAAAATATAAAAGTGGCAGCATTTTTCCCCGGGGTGGGAGTCGGGGTTGCGGACAGAGAAGATGAACCAGGCAGTGTTTTTCTTATTATTCCTGGTCATGAGTCAATGGTCAAAACAATGGAAGGAGTTTTTTCCCCATAAATAATCAGAAGTTGAAAATCAGTTATGTTTATAAACCGATATATATAGTTAGCTAGATTTATTTGCTTCAATTCTGTGAAAAAAAGAAAAATGTATTTTAGAGTAAATGTATGATTGCATATCTTTGACTGAACAGAGAAAAGCATGAAAGAAAACAATTACACCCCATGTTGTGAAATTACTTTAAATTTCTACTTTTAATCCTTGTTGGATAAACTCCTGATTCACTGTTCAAATGTGTTATTACAAGTCTGCTAGAGCTCCTGGGGTCATTAAATCTCTGTGGAATACCTTACCAGCTAAAAGGATCTGTCTTTCTCTTCTAATGGTTGCTGTGTGTGCTGTGGGGAGAGGAGTATTTGAGGAGAATGAGGAGAAAGCACCCACATCACAGACTACACTGGCACATTTGCTTCATATATTCCCCCTCCATCCTTCCACTAACACGTTTTCCAGGTAATATTAAATAAGTGTTGATGAACTGGTTACTAAATTAAGCTGCCTGAGCCTCTATAATGTTCAGAGACGCACTGAATGGGGAGAGGGGAAAGGCAAAATCTATCAGATAGCTGGGATGCTCTACAAATAAAAGACCCAGGGAGGCTCTGGGAGCTATCCAAGGTACTAACCAGCCACAGCTTAAACTTTGTTCTAATTGTGATTAGTTTATCTTTGGGAAGAAAGGGTGGGTGGAGAGAAGGGAGAAATGTTCTTCTACCTACTATAAGTTCAAGACCTTCCTTTGACTGTTACAAGTTATGCACACCTGGATAAGTTATTTAATCTAATTAATGATCCACCTGGAAATGGGCACCATAGCACTACCTATCTCATGGGCTCATATGATGTGAAGATTAAATTGGTTAACACATGTAAAGCATTTAACAGTGTCTGGCACAGAATAAGTGCTTTATAAATGCTAACTCATTATTATTCACACATTCAAAATATAATACAAGACTCATGTATCAATTTTAGAACTACTAAATGTTACATTTTGTTACATCAGCCCCAGATTTATGCCCCTCTCTCCTATTAGAATTTCATACTTCATACAGACAGAAAGCATGTCTGCTTTTATCCATTACTTATCCAGTACCTGGTCCAAAATAGATTCTCAATGCACATGTGTTGAAAATGAATAAATGAAGATTGCAAATAATAGAGTAGCCACAAAGAAAAGAGAGGCTGCATTGCTAAAACCACTTGAAAGAGAGGGAATGTGCACAGCATGCCAGCTTAGGAAAAAATGGAGCTAGAGACTTTACCAAAAAAGGGCCCTGCATTTGTTATTACCTATTAGAAGTCCTTTTAAGGTATTTTTGAAGTGTAAAATTATATTATAAATATGTGGACCAATTTTCACAATAAAATGCTTGGGGAACCAGGGTATTTTTCAGCTTTGTCTTAAGGTTGTCTGACCCTACAAGATTCTCTAAGTTTATAGACTCTACCCCAGCACTACACAGGCAGCATAGCATAAAACAAGCCATGTATACCCTCCTAATGTTTATAGTCTCCTTGTATAGGCTGCATAAATGTTTGCTTTTTCTCTTTAATTTCATATCATTTATTCTTTTATTCTTGTAGAATGTCAGCCAAAAGAGACAACAGCTGATTTATAATAATCAAAGATGAAGATTCTGCTTGTAAATAATTATATACACAGTCATAATTGCAGGCTGACTGATTCTGAAGTCTTGCATAAACCATATAACTGCGACTAATATAATAACTGTGACAACTATACAGAACTAGAACTAAGAGGCTAAGGAATTCTTCCTATAGGAAAAAATAATTGCATAGTTAGATTGATTTGCATTTTAGTGGCATAGAAATTTCCACTCTTAAAGAGAAAAAAAGGTTAAGCTTTTAAAATTTGATAGGACTGGCTGCAGGGGCCAGTGGGAAGGGGAAAGTGGGGGCTATAAGTTGTCATCAAAGCCATTAAGAATAATTTCCAAAGTCTTCATTTAAATTAAGAATAAGTCATATTATAATGACCAATGTCATCATAGACCACATTCATATATTTTGAATTGCCTCAGCTTTCTTATACTCATTTCAAATAAAATATAAAAATAAATGTACTATTTCACAGATTTTTTTGTAGAACTTTGCCCAAATAATTGGTTTTATGAGATTACTAGGAAATGCACCTTGTAAAGAGCTCATGGATAGTCCATCCTTCTCAATGAAGAGGATAGAATAGTTGGCTTCTAGAGTATTGGAAATTTGAATATTGTATCAATGGTATGAACTAGAAGATGAGATATATTCAAAACCACTTTAAAGAGACTGAATGGTTTTCAGGTGTAAAGAAAAATGTTATAATATTATTAATGGAATTGGGTTATTCTTAAGAAAGTATGTATCTCTCAAAATTTTGGGATCAGCATAGAACAGAAAAAGTATATACAGTGGAAAAATTTATATTGCTCACCTAGTATTATGTAGAGTAGCAGTACCAGACAATTACCTAGTACACTTAATTTCTTGTATAGTGAGGGATTTATGTCTCTTATGGGAATGGAAAATGAATTTATCACAGCTTAATTTTATTAGCCATTTAAATCAATTAAACAACACTTGCTCCAATGTTATGGTAGCTGAACAATTTGACTTCCTGAATAGAGATTTCTGAACAGAGATGATAGGCAGAACATCCAACATAAGTATTCTTAGTTCATGCTATGTTATAAATCACTGTGAGTTAAGAAGTCAGCAACCTGTTTAATATATCAGTCTTCAGATTCACTTCCATGGCACTGAATGAATCAAGTTTGGGGCTCCCCAAGCCATTGATAGTAGACACAGAAGTAAGGCCCAGCTTTTGAGTTACCCTTGCCAGAACCTAAGACAACCCAGCTTTTAGGTGCTATCTGACCTCATAATTGCCATCTAAACAGCAACAAGAAGAGGTGGTTTCAAAAAAGTCATTTAAAGCAAAGCACAGCCACTCGCCCATATGTGACCTTAAGAGATATGACCCTTGTTACAGATTCTACTTCTGCTAAACAAACCACTCTTCATGAAATAGAACAACAAACATGTCCTGCTTGAGGATTCTTTAAGCCATGAATAGAAAGGGCACAGCATGGATGTCTTGTTTCTTTTTCAGGAGCCGCACTTGGGAAGACTTACATGGCTGGGGTAACTTGCATGCCTGAGCACTCAAGTTATACAGAAAAATCTTGGGCACTTGGGCTGAAATGTCTCAAAGGACTAGGGCAACTTGGACTGTTGACCAGAGCACCTACATTTGGTCTCTTCCTGTGGCTTGTGATTTCCAGAGCATGGGAATGTTGCCTCTGGGAACGCAACATTTGATGATAAAGCAACCAATGAGTGACCATTCTCAAAGAAAGTGGCAAAAAGACAATAAAGAATATGGCACAGTCACTTTCTGACCCAGCTTTAGAAATCATACAGTTTCTACTAAATTATCTTATTGAACTCATTTATAACAAGTCATTAAGGTTAGCCCAGATTTCTATTTTTCTTCATAGCACATATTTATATGTTATTAGTTAACTGTTTATTGTCTGTATCTCTGCACTAAAATATAAGAGGGCAAACATTTTGTTGTTCATTCATTGATGTATTCTCAGCACTTAACACTACTATCTTGGCACATAATGGGTGCTAATAATCCTTATAAAATAAATTAATGAATAAATACATTTTATTGCTTTCCTTTATAGGTATTAAAATAAGCATAAATATTTATAAAACACAGACATACTTAATTTTCAAAGCCAGAAATTACAATATTGAGCTTGAAATCTGTGATTCTCAAAAAATGTTTCATAGAACATCATGTTTCACAGATCAAGGCTATGTTGCATACAATAAGTTTCATGGCTAAGTATGTGTGGGAAACACAATGCCAGTTAACCCCTTGAAAATTACTCTGATCTTTAGCATATTAAAGGCTCTGAGAAATCTTAGCATTAAAAATGAGAGCTTGTGTTCTACTTACTTTACCTGGCTTGTCACAAACCACCTCTACAACAGAGTAGTTACTTACCTCCCATTGAGCTAGCTTTCCACAGAATACATTTTAATCTAACCTCTTATCCTAATTTAGTTAGAATTGATATATCGCTATCTAGGTGCCACAAAGATATATAGATAAGGGTCCATTCTCCAGAGATGTCACAATATGGAAATAGAATTCAAGGTACTTATTAAGGTCACAAGGAAAGTTACCGGAAAGCTGAAAACTAAAGCCTAGGTCTGCTTCTTATTAGTGAAATGTTTCTTTCACAAAACCATGCACTTTTAAGATTCATAGACACAACCCTACCTTGGACTCATCATGGACAGATGGTTATTCTCTCTTTAAAACCCCTTGAGAGATGTAATTTGTAATCTCCCTCAGTAGCCTGCCCCATTATTTATCAAGTCAGACTCAGATTGCAATAGGGTGGGATTCCATTCCAGAGGGAAAGCGTTTTCTTTGTCTGATTTAAAATGTTCCATTAAAAAATAATTTATGATAAATTCACAAGCACAGTCTGCACTTGTGCCTTGGCCAATAGGGTGGTGGAGCTTGGAGCAATGTCTTCAGCATGCACTCAGTCCTTGGCTCCAGGCCCCAGGTTAATGACAGCCTGAGTCCTCACACACAGGCCCAACCCAGCAAGGCTGCCAAGTGTTTGTCATAGTCATGCACATCAGTCAGTCACAGGAACGGAATGTGAAATGGTGGGGAGTGCAGCAGACCCTGAACCTGAGGGCTTTCCAGCTCCAAACTGCTAACCACTTAAAATCTAACCTCTATATATTCTACTGAAATAATAAAATATGTTATTAAATTATCAGATTCTCTCACTTCCTCTGTCAAATATTTTAATCATCCCACTCATTTAGGAATGTAATTTCATTTATAAAATACTATCTATAGGTAGACATTCATCCATTTGTTCCCTAGGGTAACATAATAAGCAGAATCTTAAAAAACTGGAAGTGAAATATTACACAGGGTAAAGACCTTAGATTTTGCATTCCCACAGGTCCAGTTTGCATTCAATACCTGTCTCATCAATTGCTATGTAACTTTTAGCAGGTTATTAAAAGAGCCAAGATTCCCAAATCTGAAAAATGGGAACAGTAACTAGAGCTGCACTCTACTTTTGTAAGAACTAAACAAGAAAACATATTTGAAAGGAACTGACAATGCCTGGCACATAGTAGGTTTTCAATAAATACTCTTATCTGTCTGATATAAAATCAGAATTGTATTTTAAGTGTATTGGGAGATTTAATAATTAAAAGAATCTTGGGGTAAAGAGGTCTAAATGGGAGCTGTTGCTCAGTAGGTATGGAGTTTCACTTTTGTAAGATAAAAAATGTTCTAGATGTCTGTTATACAACAGTGTGAATATAGTGAACACTACTGAACTGTACACTCAAAAATGGTTAAAATGCGAGGTGACATCAGCAAGATGGCAAGATAGGAGGTCCCCTGCTTATATTTCCCTTCAGCAACAATAATTTGATAGCCTTTCACAGACAAAAGTACTTTTGGGGGAGCCCTGATATCCAATTAGGAGATTTTAAAACACTGGTGGAGGCCAAGACCAAGAAGGGCCATTTTGAGAAGGTAGGTGTATGCCCAGGTGTAGCAGACTTGTTGACTCTGGTCCTAGCTACAGACCTGGAAACAACTCTGTCCCCCTGTGGGCTTAGCTATAGCCTCATTTGGCCTTGGATCTGCGACCAGTAACATCTGAAAAGGAACCCAGCAGGAGTCACGTCTACTCACGCCCTCCATGACAGGCCCACTAACGTTGGTCCTGGCTGTGGACCCTGAAGGGTTCCATGAACTAGCTGCAGTCATGTCCATCCATGCTCTGAGGCAGGCCCAGACCCTCCAACTTCAGTCCTGCAGCATGGTGATTATAGTTATAGATAATACTGCATTGTATACTTGAAATCTTCTACAAAGAGTATCACTTGGAAGTTCTAACACACACACAAAATAATCGGTAACTATGTGATATGGTTATCTCAAATTGGATGAAAATGGTTAACATGAGTTTTGTGTTGTATGTTTTTTACCACAATTTAAGTATTTTAGTTAGAAAAAAAAAGAAACATCAGAAAAATCCCAGCTGAAGTGCATTCTACAAAATACCTTATCAGTACTTTGCAAAACTCTAAAGGTAATGAAAATGAAAAAAATCTGAGAAATTGTTATGGCCAAAGGAACCTAAGGAGACCTGATGACAAAATGTAATATGGTGTCCCAGATAGGATCTTGGAACAGAAAAGGGGCCTTAATGAAAGTCTGTGGAAATCTGAATAAACTATGAACTTTAGTTAATAATAATGTATCAATGTCAGTTTATTAGCTTTGACAAGTATACTGTACTTGTAAGATATTAATAATAACAGAAACTGTGTGGGGTATATGAGAACTCTCTCCTATGCTCTCAATCTTCCTGTAAACCTAAAACTGTTCTAAAAATAGAGTTGTTTTAAAAAATTTAGCTGAACCGGTTTGGCTCAGTGGATAGAGCGTCGGCCTGCGGACTCAAGGGTCCCAGGTTCGATTCTGGTCAAGGGCATGTACCTTGGTTGCGGGCACATCCCCAGTGGGGGGTGTGCAGGAGGCAGCTAATCGATGTTTCTCTCTCATCAATGTTTCTAACTCTCTATCCCTCTCCCTTCTTCTCTGTAAAAAAATCAATAAAATATATTAAAAAATAAATAAATAAAAAATTTAAAGTTGATCCCTTTGTAAAACAAGATAGTGTTTTAAGATGAATAATTATCCATGTATTTACTTGTTCTGAAATGTCAGATTTTAACATGGTCAGTTTTTAAAAAGGAGAACAATCTTGTTATGCTATGTTAATGCTAATATTTCTTCTTCATAACTTGTGTCTAAAGCTTAAAAACTAAAGAGACTAATGTATAAATTTTTAAAACCACAAATAAACAGCTCTTATATTCTTTATCTCCTCATTACAATCACAGCACTTATACTTGAGTTAATATTTAGCAAATTAGTAGTATAAATGTACAACAGAAGAGTCACATAATTAAACTTCTATGTATAAAAACCTTGGCAAAAAGTAGGTAACATAAATCATGTACAGCAAGAACAAGACAGATATGTGATATATTTGTGATAACACAAAATCTTTGGGATTGGCTAACTGATAAAATTCAAACTTCAATAGCATGTAAAAAAATTTCACGGATACATAACCCAGCAATTCCACTCCAAAGTATCCATAGAAATGTGCACATATATTTACCCAAAACATGTACTAGAATGTTCATAGCAACACTATGCATAATAGCACCATTACATGACACTGCCTCAATGTTTACCAATAGTAGAAGTGATAAAAGAAAGCATGACATGTTTATAAAATGAAAAATCACACAGCAATGATAATGAATAATCTACAACTAAGGACAACATTAAAGAATCTCACAAGCATAATGTTGAGCAAGAGACAAGAAAAAAATATATTATTTATTTCACATAAAGTTTCAAAACACACAGAACTGATTTGTTATCAGGAGAGTGGTTATTCTTTGGGAGTTAGAACTAGAAGGGGGAACTAAAGAGTCTTAAGGGATGTGATAATGTTCTATTTTTTGATCTGGGCATGTTCAGTGTATGCACCTTTATTGACTTGTACACACTTGAAATGTGTCTACTTTCCTCAATGTATTTTATACTTTAATAAAGAGCTTCAAAAATTTTACTTGAAATTAATTTGGACATGGCCCAAATATTTAAGTACTTCAGATGAAAACAGGTTTAGAATTCCATTTATAAGAACTCAAGATAATATAGAAGAAAAGACTATATACTTTAGATTGTATCCATGCAGTCCTAAAGGTAAAAGCTTAATGTGATCAATTAATCAGAACAATGAAAAGTGTAAAACCAATCAGCTGACTGAGTTGAAAATATTTATTTTAGAGATCTCAAGCAATTTCATTTCTGCTTATCTATCATTACACTGAGGCCCCTCAATCACAGGCTCAAGACTTTTCTATACTCAAGCCAATGAGAATCACACTAAGAGACCACCTCCCAGAAAATAAATGGGGTCTAGAGTTAGCTGAAATCCCCATAAATGGATCACTAAAACTCACATTTGTTTATGTTGCCCCAACTATGAAAATTCTGTATATTTTGGCTTTGCTTCACTTCCTAGTTTGTATGCCAAAATATCTCTGATTCTAAGACCTTGAACTCCAGACAATTTGGCCAAGAACCTGATAAGCACCTGGATCCAGTTTCCTCTCCTTTGGTAGATGGGTTCTATCCCAGTCCTGTTGGCTACTGGGTGAGGTCTTACTTCAAACTTTTTGAGTTCCCCTTGGATCCAAGAGAATGTCACCAGACTAATTACATGTATTTAATTTGCTAAATACCCACTTACCAGGCAGGGCTAAAACCCTGAACACCTTCACAGATCAGTCCAAGATTGCACTGTGTTCTTAAATACTGCAACTTTGCTTTCTGGCTTCCGTCCTTGATCCTCAGCCCTAAACCAAGCCATTTCCCCAGAATGGTATTTCCCTATTCCCAATATTCCATCATTGTGTTCCAAGAGCCATAGGCAAAACCCATGTAAAATATGATACCGTGAATAAAGTGCATAGTCACTGCCTCTTTGGCTACAGACTCAATCAAATGTACTAGTTTACATTATTTTGATTCTTAGTAACCAAAGGCATGGAAAATTCTCTAAATAAAAAGGCATTTAGGCCTGGCAAAGCCTGGAAAATGCATAAAATGATTGCAGTTGTACATTTCAACTCATTTTCCATAAACATGTATAATCATTACAAGGTTCAAATTGAAGTTCACTTGTGCCTCACACTATAGAAATCACTTTCTATCAAATGTCAACCAAATCTGCAAGCTATTTTCATGTAGGGAAGAAAAACATACTTTGACATTTCACACCAAAAATATGCTTTCTGGGCATGGTCAAATCAAAATAAAGTTATTCACCTTAACAATTCAATCTGAAAGTAAATTAAAATAGTTACATAACATAATTTGAAAAGACTGTAGAGTTTTAAAACAAAAATTCAAAATGGCTGAATTCCTAAACTATATTTCAAAGGGAGGACCTGCAGCACAATTACCTTCCAAATGATTCTATTTTAATAAAGTCAAGTAAACAGTTCAACTAGACTATGTCTATAAAATATTCATTTTTTACTGTTTTGTGATTGCCATTATTCAGATACTCCTGTTTGTCTGAGATCTCCACTGCACCATGGTCTACCTGACCTAACCATCACAACAGAGAAGGCAAGTAAATCCACCGATTGTGAGGTGGTAAAAAGCATTGTTCATAGATTAGGCAAAATAATAAATGGTCCATAAAATGGTTGATACAGGAACAGATATAGATATAACAGTTGGAAAAAACTCCAGATAATATTAAAATGAATATATGACCAAAGATCAAGAGAAACAAGCTATTTCAGGATTTATGTAGTTGCAGAATTCAATGAGTGGCTTCATTTCTAAAAGTTAGTAACTGAGCACAGAAAATAGATTTTGGCACAAGAAGGTGCTATCAGTAAGCCCTATAATTATGGGGTAACTTTGGTAAGTTGTTGTCCTAGTCAGCTCATATAAGAGAATACCAAAGACTTAAAGACTTAAACAACAATTATTTATTTATCATAGCTCTGGCAGCTGGGAAATCCAAGATCAAGATGCTGGTGAGAGTACTCTTCCTGGCTCGCAGATGACTGGCTTCTCAAAGAGAGAGACAGAGTCAGAAAGTGAGAGACAGAGTCAGAAAGAGAGAGAGAGAGAGAGAGAGAGAGAGAGAGAGAGAGAGAGAGAGAGAGAGAAGGAAGAAGAAGAAGAAGAAGAAGAAGAAGAAGAAGAAGAAGAAGAAGAAGAAGAAGAAGAAGAAGGAAGAAGAAGAAGAAGAAGGAAGAAGAAGAAGAAGAAGAAGAAGAAGAAGAAGAAGAAGAAGAAGAAGAAGAAGAAGAAGGAGGAGGAGGAGGAGGAGGAAGAGGAGGAGGAAGAGGAGGAGGAGAAAGGAGGAAGGAGGAAGGAGGAGAGAGGAAGGAGGAAGGAGGAAGGAGGAAGGAGGAAGGAGAAGGAGAAGGAAGAAGAGAAGAGTGAGAGAGAGATCCTGAATTTTCTTATTGGAGCACTAATTCCCTTCAGAAAAGTTCTACCCTCATGACTTAATTTGCTCCTAAAGGCCCCATTTCCTAATAGCTTCACATGGGAATTTGGAGTTTTCAAAAATCCTTCTGAAGAGACACAAACATTCAATCCATAACAGCTGTCATTCCTAGAACATAAACTTGGGGGAGGGAATAAAATTTCCCCAGTGCAGTGAACATGGTTTCTCTGAGAGAAATTTAGAGGAAGCTACATGCCCTTGTTAAAACTGCAAATACTTGCTGTAGGCAAACGGGATCATGATGTTTCTATTTCATTCTGCTTAACAGAAAACTTAACTATAAGAGGTGTTTACTCTAAACTGTCTAAACTAATATTTATCTCTCTTTTTCAACATTCATTACCAACCAACCTTAATAGATTGGGTTAATTTCAAATAATATGATATACATTTTCTATTTATATGCATCACTTTTTATACTGTGCAATGCACTCACTGTATAATGAATTCAAGCTTCCAATTACTTAAAACTAGCTTAGTTGTAACCTAATATACTATCTTAGTGTTTTTATTATATTAGTTCCAGGTATGATGTTTACTTCCCAGTTTTCCATTGACTCTTTTCGGTATTTTAAATAGTTTATTTACATTTTTATTATTTTGTTAGAAGCCCATTGCACGAAGATTCACGCAATAGGCCTTCCTTCCCCTGACTGCCAGCACCGGTTTTCCTCCGGCACCCGGGACCCAGGCCTTTGGTCCAGCCACAGCAGAGAAGCCAAGCCTCGAGGCTAGGCTTCTCCCCTCCGGCTGCAGTGAGGCTTGGCTTCTCCACCAAGCCTCTTCAGTCTTTAGTCTTCAGTCTTCAGACTTCACTCCAGCTGGAGCCTTCAGTCTTCGCTCTATGCCTGTAGATGCAAATTAACCGCCTTCTTTGTTGGGTTAATTTGCATACTCATCTGATGGGCTGGTGGGTGTAGCAGAGTGACACCAATTCGCATGTTTCTCTTTTATTAGTGTAGATTTTCTTATGCGTGCAGACAGTAGAAAACATTTCTTTTTTAAAAATGTATTTTATTGATTTTTTACAGAGAGGAAGGGAGAGGGATAGAGAGTTAGAAACATCGATGAGAGAGAAACATTGATCAGCTGCCTCCTGCACAGCCCCCACAGGGGATGTGCCCACAACCAAGGTACATGCCCTTGATCGGAATAGAACTTGGGACCCTTGTGTCCGCAGGCTGACGTTCTATCCACTGAGCCAAACTGATTAGGGCTAGAAAACATTTCTTAACTATTTTACTGAATATCAAGCCAGCTATATTGCTCTTTTTTTTCCTCAAATAAATAAATGGTATTGCCATGAGGTTACAATTTTTCCAAATGTCCAATCACTAATTGTTATATTTAGTTATATTCTCTATAGTCATAGTCAACACATTCTAATATTCTTTTAAAAGTCTATAAGTAAGAAACAACATAATTTTAAAAATTTATGAAGCAACCCAGTTCAGTAGCATAGTAAATGAGATAGTATATTAAATAAATAATTCCAATAAGGAAAATGAATGAAAAGGGGGTTTCATTTTCTTTAAGACTACTGAATCCAAGAACTTATCATTGCCATAAGACCCAATTGCATTAAGAAATTAAAAGTGGGAAAAAGGCAAAAATTATCATTCACATAATTCTCAGAAAGTGTGATGTATAAAAAGACCTTTGGACTAGATTCTTTGACTTTCCCCGCCCCCTCTATGTGAATATAAGTTTTAAGTAAAGTAGTGGATAAATTAGGACTGGATCATGACTCCTTATGTCCTAAGTATAAACATAGAAAGTTAAGATGTTTTATCCCCTTATTTTGAAGGTGATGATTTCTAGTTCACTAGAATAAATTTACCTGTCCTAGAGTAAAATAAATTAGGATCAGACCTAGATTTGGAATAAGGAGTTCTCATTATGTGTTTAAAATTCTTTCCATTATCCAAAATTATCCCTAAAAGTTATTTTAATTGGGCCTGATAATCATTGTACTTATTAAATTCTTACTTAATTTATATATTTTTATTTTATATATTTATTATTATGTCAATTTCTGTTGAGGAATTATTTCTAAATTATTAATATTTTTAAGGAGTGAGGCCTTATCTGAGTTTATAGTAATTCTTCTACTCCTACATTAATGAACAGTCACCACCGAAGCTGTATTTTCTTTTCCTGAGTAAAACAGATTCTTTTTTAAAACATTAGCATTTATATTTAATTTTTTAAGATTTCCTACCAAGTCAAATTTTCTAACACATCACAATCAGAATTAGCTGAAATAAACATTATTCATGTAATGGATTTGTAAAATTCTATGTTGCTCATGCCCAGCTCCCAGTCATCCACAGATCCTCCGAGTAAACAACCAGTGCAATAAGCCGTACTCTATAGTGTACTGTGTTGCAAGTGTTTTCTGGATATTGTGTTCTAAGCATGTTTAAGTTAGGCTACACTAATCTATAAATTCGATAGGTTAGGTGTATTAAATATATTTTCGATTTACAATAGTTCCAACTCACTATAGGTTTATTAGGATGTAACCCTGTCGGTAAAGGGGGAGCATATGTAATCATTTAAAAAATGACCTAAGAGCTAAAACAATGGTATGCCTGTTTCTTGCCTAATCCTTTAACCAATTTACCCATATCTTGTCAGCCCTCATCTCTATAGTTAGTCCTGCCCCTGGATTGGCACCCATTTGGCCTCAAAGACTAGATCTACAAACTGGTCTAAGGCAATAAAGTGGCAGCTAAGAATCTGCTCTGACCTTGGGATTATATTACTTAATTAATTCACTAATTTATATTTATTGAGTGTCTACTATGGACCAGGCATGATATCAATCTTAGAAATGGAATAATAATTTAAAATTACAAGTTACATTTTATCTTCTACAGCAGAGAGATCAAGGTAGATATTGACAAATTATTACACCAAAGATAGAAGGTTACTATTTCATTTATTCATTCATTTTTAAAAAATCATTTAAAGTGTCTGTTATGATGCAGGGTATATCCTGGATTTGGGGAATAGAAGGATGAAATGGCAGACAACCTATTTGCACCCTGGAGTATTTGCATTCTATGGAAGAAGGGAGGAAGAGGGAGGTGGGCAGAGTTGGGCAGACCAGAAACAAATAAAATCAGTTTTTAAAATGTGAAAAAAAATATTGTGGTTTGTAGTGCATGCTGTAATGAAAAAGACTGAGAGATCTGATAGAAAATAAGGGAAGATGAAGCCACTTTAGGCAAAGTAGGGGAGGCCTCTTTGAAGAAGGTGATTCGAAACCTAAAGATTCTTTTTCAGATTCAAACAGGAAGAGTCAAACATATGAAAAGTCATATTGAATATTCTCTTGATGAGAAAAAATTAAGTGCAATGTTCTAGAAACAGAAAAGGTTTGTGATTATTCAAGGAAAAAAACACAAGTCTTCTATAACTGGAGCATAGTATGTGAGGCACAGATTAGCAAGATAAAATGATTTGGGGAGACAGATAAAGAACTAGATAAGCCATAGTAAGGAATTTAAATTTTATTCCAAAAGAAATTGGAAGGTATTAAAGGGTCTTAAGTGTTAAAGTCATCTGATTTTTCTTTTAAAATATCTATCTGACTGCTTGGTAACAAATCAAATATAGAAGGGCAAGAATAGAAGTACCAAGCAAACAAACTAGAGAGCCATTACTATGACCCAGGCAAGAGATAAATGTAGTAGTGATAGAGAAAATTAAGACACGTAACAAATTTGAGATATTTTACGGTAGAAAAGGACAGATTATTGATGAATAGAACAATACAAAGTTTTGAGTTTCTTGCTTGGGCAATTGGCTAGATGGTATTAACATTCACTGAAATGGGGAAACCTAAAAGAGAAATAGGTTGGTTTTTTTATGGATTTCCTTATTATTGCTATTGTTTTATGGATGGAGGAAGAACAGGAATCAATCCTTTTTTTCTTGTAAAATGTGAGATATCAATAAGACCTAACTATCCAATGAGGAATTGGATACATGATTCTGGAGCTCAGATAAGAGGTTATGGCTCTAGATAAAATATTTTAAAGTAATCAGCATAAAGATAACAGTAAAAATTGACTTGACTGAATAATATCACTTGCAGAGAAAAGCTAATCATCAGTAGAAGTAGAAACCAATTAATGACACCTAGAAACAGTAGTAAGTCAGATCAACAATTGGTGTTAAAAGATATTTTACTGAAAGTGGAAAACCTTAACTCTCATACAAACATACATAATAAAATGAATACGTCAAAACTTTATTTAAGTCACTAACTGAAAACAAACAAACAGATGTCCAAACCAACTCAAAGGAGAAGTCAAAGAACCACAAATTTAGATGGAATAAAAAAAATGTTGAAACAAATTTACAAATGGACACAAAACTCACTTTCAGGAGGAAGAAGGAAAGTGAGAATTGTTTCCTCCACCAGAGAGAATTTTATTTCCATATCTATAGACAAGAATTGTTTCCATTGCTTTCAGTTATCTATAATTCCCAGTTGTAAAATAGCTCAGAGTTGGGCAGATCAGAAACATAGAATTAAATAATTCCCAGAAGCTCCAGCATGGCATAAAAAGAATATCCAGTGATCTCTTTTGTTTATTCCAAAGCCAAATTATTCCTTACAGTGATAACCAAGAAAATATGGCCTCCTGGAGCCAGAAAGAAAATGTGTTTCAACACAAAGTGAGTGGTCATCTATACTGAATACTAACTACAGGGCAATGCAGACAGAGAAGTATCCTTGGTTTGACAACACAGAAATCATGAGATAAAAATTTTTGAGGGGAATGGAGATGGAAAGCAGCCCACTGGAGAGTGAACACAAAGTTGAGATGACAAAACTTAAAATGTAAATAACTACTGAGAGGTCAGAGTTTCGTTCTATCATCTGTTTTATTCTGCTAAGAAAAAAATACATTGAAATGTGGTAGAACCTAGAAGCGGGCTTTGTGATGAGAACCTGAGAGAAGGTCTTTAGAAAAGCATTTTATCCTTTCAAAGGGCTAATATTTACCTTTCCCAATTGCAGCAATGAGTCAATATTAATATAAGGTTTCTATTAAAGTTACATTTTAAAATTAGCATTATTATTCCCAGAAAATGTTTAAATCAAAAGGATACTTGAAGTTTGGCCTTAAGTCATATATAACAAGGCTTGAACTACAATACTACAATGACTTACCTGTTATGAGCTCACAAGCCAGACAATATATCTGACCTTCAGCTTTATGATGTGTGAAAGAATAAGCCACCCCCATGTGGGTGAGGGGATTAAATAAGATATCATTTATAAATAGCCCAGTGACTAGACAGGGGTGGGAAAACTTTTTGACTCGAGGGCCACAATGGATTCTTAAACTGGACCGGAGGGCCGGAACAAAAGCATGGATGGAGTGTCTATGTGAACTAATATAAATTCAAAGTAAACATCATTACATAAAAGGGCACGGTCTTTTTTTTTTTTTTTTTAGTTTTATTCATTTCAAACGGGCCGGATCCGGCCCGCGGGCCGTAGTTTGCCCACGGCTGGCTAGTATATAGTAGATGGTAGATAAATGTTGGTTTCTTCCTTCCCATTCAAAATGTGAAAACAGCTGCAAAGAAGACATGGTGAAGTACTCAGCATCTCACAAACAATGAGCTAAAGCAAAATGGTCCAAATCAGCCTCTTTTGTTTTATCAACCAATTAATCAGTTCAAATATGAAAAGCCCAGTCAACCAATATGTTGGTGTTTCTAAAATTTAGAAACAGTTGGTTACACACAATAACTGCTCCTTGTTAAGGACCTCAGCCCATCCATAATCCCAGTTAGTTCTCCAGAAATAGAAACTCTCTGTGGACCACACATAGATATTTTTTCACAGCCAGTAATGAAGACTGAGAAGGCTCTGTGATGATTGGTCAGTAGCGCCATCTATGTGTGAGAAGAATAACACGTCCATTGGTGACATCTTTTCAACAGTGACTGGTTGTTTTGGTAATAGAGAAAGGAAACAGTTACAGTCTACTGCTGGGATTCTGAGCTATCTAGCTTCTGCAGAGGCCTTGGTGGAAACTTTAACTTCAATTTTTTAAGCCAGGGGTTTAGGTTAGAAATATGAAAAGTTGTTGAAAAGACCTGCACCATGTTGGATAACATTTTATGAATAAAGAGTAAAAATCTTTGCACATTGGTTGGCATGAGATATCCATATTTTGCCTAAAATACAAGTAAATAATGCCTAATAAAAAGTAAAATCTATATATGTCTAAATATTTTCATCATATTTTAGTGTAGAAAAAAGCTTTAATATCTATTATCTTCTGAGCCTCACAATAACAGTAAAGAATAAGAAAAAATACGAATTGATATACTTTCTACTTTGTAGAAAAACAAAATTATCTTTAATTATATTTATTTTAAATTAAAATAGAGCAAAAGTACTAATATTCCTTGCCAGTTATGGAAACAATTAAATAACATTATTAGCAATTAAATGATATGAGCACATTATATTTATCATTTTCATTTCTAAGCAAAATAGTAACTTTCAGTCTTTTCTAAAAGTCATCTATGTTAATCAATTTGCCCTCCATAACTAAACTAAGGGTTTTTTAAAAAATATATTTTTCAGGAGGTATATAAATTCATTGAAATTTTGAATTAGATACATTTACCCCTTTCAATCATTTTCAAGCATTCGTTTTTAGTATGAACACAATAATAAATACATAACATTAAGTGTAATTATAACCTTATTATTTAATATATTGATATTCTCACAGAAAATACTATTTTACTAGGTTTAAGAGTAAATAGTGTCTGAGACTCGCTGAGTAGCCAATTGGGAAGAAGAGGGAAAAGAAATCACCTTTGAGAGGTGGAGGTTTACATTGAATCTCCTGACTTCAATTAGCATAAGTCAAATGGTCTCTTGACATTTCCTTTGGCATTTGGTAAGACCTGAATGTTTTATCAATAGAATGCGAACATATTCAATTTGCCAGAACTTACAGGAAGGAAAAAAAAAAAAAAACACTGGTTCTTTAAAAATTACAGCAAAGATTACTGTGTTCCTTTGACAATATATGGATCTCCAATCTTTTTTAGCTTATAAGTGGTATCATATTATTTTTCTCACTAGTATATTTAAAACAAAAAGGTGGGAGGGTAAAGAACTAGAAATCACTTAGCTTCTTCTAGTTTCTAGGTACTTTACACATAGTATCTCATTTAATCTTCCCAGCAGTCATTTGAAAGAATATTAATATTTCAATTTTACAGGTGAAGAATATGACCCCAAAGGGATTATACAGCTATCCAGAAGGCTTATACAGTTAGTAAATGGCTGACTCAAGATCTGCATTCCAGTTTGCTCAACTCAAACACTCATGTTCCCTCCAGCACCCTGAACAGCACACACATGAAAGTAAAAATTAATGTCTACATTAATTAAAACATCTACATTAATTAAAAAGCCAACCACAAAAGAGTACATCTTGGATTTGAAGCACTAGGCAGACTATCTTTTGAAAATGACTTTCATCTGAGACATCTGTATTCCTGTTTTTGATCCTACCAAGCCCTCAGAGGTCAGAGGTAAATACTTAAAAATAAAAATATGAACACTTCATATACTGCCGGCTACATCAAAGGTGACTCAGATCAAGAATTGGCTCCTGTCTTGAGAATGATGTATTTTTACTATTACAATATCAGGATACTTGGCCCAACTATAATTGGAAAATATATTACAGTACTGACATAAATCTACATTTAATATACTGGTAAGTGTTGTAACAAAAAGAAAGCATTAGAAGTAATTTAAGTCAAGAAATCCCCCTGTTTGCCCTAACTGGTTTGGCTCAGTGGATAAAGCGTCAGCCCTTGGACTGAAAGGTCCCAGGTTCGATTCCGGTCAAGGGCATGTACCTTGGTTGTGGGCACAACCCCAGTAGGAGGTGTGCAGAAAGCAGCTGATTGATGTTTCTAACTCTCTATCCTTCTCTCTTCCTCTCTGTAAAAAATCAATAAAAAATATTGGGGGGAAAAAGAAATCCCCCTGTTCATTACTTACTCCTGGACTGAATGGTTCTGTTACCCTAAAGTCTTTGCATATAACAGACCATTTATAACTCATTATTAAAAGGAAGAAAGAAAAGAAGGAAGGGAGGGAGGGAGGAAGGGAGAGAGAAAAAGAGGAAGGGAGAAAGAGGAAATAATGGAAGGAGTTAAGAGTGAGCTCTGGTTTTAGAGATAAATTTTGAAGTTTCTTGATATGTTATAGAATTTTTTATTTTGTCCATATTTTAGAGTGAATGCTTATGTTATAAAATCACAAATTTACAAATCAGAAAATACAGTGTGTTCTACAAGCATTACAATAAGACTGTTTGCGATATGATTTTAAATGAGACAGTAGGAAAAATTACCAAATCTCATAAAAAATATTTAATGTGAATCCCAATCAAGCTTTTACACCTTATTGCTGCTGGTCTACAGGAAAGAAAGGGCAGAGAGGAACAAACTAAATGACACTCCTCCCTCTTAACAACCAGAAAAATCTAAAATATATGGACAACTAATTCACTCTACTCAGCAAGTTAGCATCATAAATAAAAATACTATTGAAGAGTAAAAGAGACTTAAAGGGTATATCAGCCAATGTAATGTGTGCTAGTGGAAAGAATTCTAGTTTGAACAAAACACCTATAAAGAACAGTTGGAGGACCAACCTGGGAAATTTCAGTATGGACTGGGTAGTGGTTGGCAGTCACAAGTTTTATGAAGTGTGATGATATTTTACTACCCCAAATATGGTCTTAAGTTTATAAGATGTATACTAAAATATTTAGAGGTAAAATGTCATGATAAATATAATTTACTTAAAAGTACATTATATTTTTTAAAAGCTATGAAACTATTTTAATATATTTTTTAATTCTTTGTTGTTTAAAGTATTACATATGTCTCCTTTTCCCCCCACTGCCCTCTCCCTGGCCACCCCCACCAACCCTCCTCTCACACATGCCCTCACCCCCCTAGTGTCTGTGTCCATTGGTTATGCTTATATGCATGTGTACAAGTTCTCTTGTTAATCTCTTACACCCACTCCCCTCCCCTGTCTTCCCTCTGAAGTTTGATGGTCCGTTCAATGCTTCTCTGTCTCTGGATCTATTTATGTTCATCAGTTTATGTTATTATATTCCACAAATGAGTGAGATCATATGATATTTATCTTTCTCCAGCTGGCTTATTTTGCTTAGCGTAATGCTCTCCAGGTCCATCCATGTTGTTGTGAATGGTAAGAGTTCTTTCTTTTTTACAGCAGCATAGTATTCCATTGTGTAGATAGCCCAGAGTTTTTTAATACATTCATCTGCTGATGGGCACTTAGGCTGTTTCCAAATCTTAGCTATTGTAAATTGTGCTGCTAAATAGGGGTGCATATATCATTTCTAATTGGTGTTTCTGATTTCTTGGGATATATTCCTAAAAGTAGAATTACTGGATCAAATGGGGACTATTTTTAATATTTATACGAAAGTTCATAGAACCCAGTTTACACTTACTTCAATAATACCAGGTAATTTTTAAAAAAATATTCAAGTCATATTATTTTGATAAAATTATTGAACCTATTTACATCATTTACAGAATCAGCTTTGTACGTAGTTTGGCTTGAAACTGGTCCCCATTCAGAGAGGGTAAGGACAGACCAAAGAATGGCAGAACACTCCAGATGGGTAGGTGGCCATTTTAATAAGCAAAGGAACTCCCAAGGCTTGTCTTGAGCAGTTGTTACAGAAGTAGATTTCTGGTACTAATCCTATCAGATGAGGGCTCCACCTCATAACCTCTAACCAAAATTATACAAAGGGTGTATCTCCAAATGCCATCATATTGGTGGTTAGGGCTTCAACATATGATTTGAGGGGCAGGGAGGCAAAAACATTCTGTCCATAGCAATGCATGCATACATACAATCCCAAATTTTTTATTGTTTTTTAATGCTCTGTATCTGAAATTAACAAATCTTAAGACCCCATTTTTGTTGGTACCAACAATGTTAAATTAACTAATAATATCTACATGCTTTCAGATAAATTCAGTTCTATCCAATGGTTTGAAAGCCAACTCAAAATTATTATCTCAACCTCCTTGCTGATCACAGACACCACATAATCTTTATCGTCCTCCATTCCTACCTAACCCTAATGCTCATTCTCAAGCAGAGGAAAAGATGGGGAAGAACCTCTTAAGAAATTGAACATGTGTTCATTGTGAGGAGATCATAGGTTATTGTGGATTCTCTTGCTCAAGTCTACTGTAGATCCAGCTACAGAAACTTTTGTAATCTGTTTTCTTAGTGGGGGTGATATCTGATAGTGGCTCTATCAGACAGCACATTGGTATTGTGTGAGTGTATATCTGGCCTCTGCACTGCTTCTCGGTATGAGTAATTTCCTGAAGCCCAGCTGCACTCTATATCATGTAGACCTCAGCCTTCTCAAAGGGTCCATTTTCCCTTCAGTGATTCACGGAATTTGTTCCTTGTAATGATTATTTGTCAATTTGAACAGACTATGGTACCCAGCTTGTGGGTAAAACACCAGTCTCGATGTTGACATGAAAGTATTTTTCTTTAGATGTGATTAACATTTAAATCAGACTTTGAGTAAAGCAGTTTATCCTGCTTAGTGTGGGTAGGCCTCATCCAGTCAGTTGAAGGCCTTAAGAATGAAGACTGGGGGTGGGAGCGGCCAGGGAGAGGTCAATGGGGGGAAAAGGAGACATATATAATACTTTAAACAATAAAGAATTTAAATTAAAAAGAAAGAGTTATTAAAAAAAATTTAAAAAAAGAACAAAGACTGAGGTTTTCTAAAGAAGCAATTCTGCCTCGAGACTGCAACACAGATACTCTGCCTGAGTTTCCAGCCTACAGATTTTGAACCCAAGACTACGTCACTCTTACCTAAATTCCAAGCCTTTTGGCATATATTATATATTATAGATTTACCACCCACCAGCACTCCCCATAAACACATGAGCCAATTCATTAAAATAAATCTGTGTGTGTGTGTGTGTGTGTGTGTGTGTGTGTGTAATCTCCTATTGGCTTTGTCTCTCTGGACAACCCTAATACACGTAGGCCCATAAGAATGAAACATTTCAATATTTCTGATTTTCATGCCTCCATGCCAAGCACAGTGCTTGTTCTATTTCTCTTCTACTGCCCTTTCATTGGGCCACTCTTGGTATTTCTCTTGCTTTCTCCAAGCCCTCATAGAGTGGAACTTATCTATGAAGTGGGACTTAACTATGCTGGGCTTCCATATATTGGAAATCTAAGCAAAATAGGGTGTAATACACATCCACACTCACGAACTGTCCAAAAAAATTTTAAGGAAAAATCCAATTGTATTTCTACCTATTCTCCTCTGCCACAAAACTACTTTGGGTTAACAAAAACCCTCATTGTCTTCGCCTCAGTTCCTTCACCCTTTCCTTGACTCCTCAGCCGCCCTAAAAAGGAAGAGAGCAGTACAGGCATAGGCAGGATGACTACCTGTTCCAGTTTGTCCAGGACATTCCCAATTTTAGCACTAAAATCCCACTGGAATGGTTGACCACACTAGAAAAGGGATCCAGCTAACCTATCAGATTGTCTCACTTTACTATTACTTTGCAATCTTCTCCATCCATCACCCACATAGCAGGCTTTACTCTCAAAAGTCAAGAATATGGCAGATTTGGATTCTTGATGATTTTCCAACAAACAGAAACTTCATATCTCCATGCTAACCTGAGAGAGAGGCTATTGCCAAAGAAGCTTACTTACATGTCTCAAAGCTATAGTCTGCCACAAATCAATACTTTATTAAGCTAAGAGTATACTTCCATAACTTTCCAAATAATTTATAAATCCTCAGGAATTATGAACCTAGCACAAATTTATAAAAGGCAAAAATTATGGCACTAGCAAATGTCTTTTTGAGACATTTGAGAATAAGTGTAAATTGGTGCAAGTTTATAATAAAATTGCTGCATCTATTTAATAGAGAGGTCCTACATTGAAGATATATCTTAAAAGCAATATCTTCTAGTCTAGGAAATTCATTATTATTTTTATTGGTCTAGTAAAAAAAGATAATTTGGGAATAAGACTATCAATACACAATGTTCTTCAGTCACATTCAGGACATACGAGCAAACGGACCAAACTAGTCATGAACTGAAGACTGAGAGTCTAGATAAACATGAATGACCTTTCAGCTATCACTGAGCACATAAGCAAGTTCAGGGAAATTAACTAAGAAAAGCAGCAGCAGATCCTGTAGCTACAGGGTGGCAACTCAAAGTCAGGTGATATGAGAAACCTTGGTTTCAGCGGAATTGTGTATAGTATGAAACTCGTCCTAGTTCTAAAAGTAAATTCTTTCCCTAATTTATACAGGGGGAGGAAAGCTAAAACACAGGGAATAGAACAAGAAGACCTGTGGGCTGACACCTTGCTGATATACCTCTGCTCTGAATAAATTTTCAAAGTTAAAGTGAGAGCAAACTGGTATGATGGAAAATGTGCCACATAGCCAATATCATTCTAAAGATCTCCCATTATATGTATTATGCATAGTCATTCAATTGTTTACTGAGCTTTCAGGAAGTTAAAAAAATACTATTCTCATTTACACACAGTGTATTTTCAATGTGAGATCTGAGAACTGTTGGAAAAAAAAATTCTTTTTTGTGGCCTGGTGCATGAAATTCATGTGGGGGGTCGGGGTGGGGAGTGTCCCTCATCCCGGCCTGCACCCTCTTCAATCTGGGACCCCTTGGGGGATGTCTGACTGCCAGTTTAGGCCCCATCAGTCGGACATCCCTCTTGCAATCCGGGACCACTGGCTCCTAACCACTCACCTGCCTGCCTGCCCGATCACCCCTAACCACTCTGCCTGCTGGCCTGCTCACTCCCAACTGCTCCCTGCTGCTGGCCTTCCCACCTCCAACTTCCCCCCCTTGCCAGCCTGCTTACCCCCAACTCCCCCCCCCACCCCTGCCGGCCTGATCGCCCCCAACTGCCACCCTCCACTGGCCTCATGGCCCCCAACTGCCCTCCCTGGCCAGTCTCCTGGAAGGTCTCCTGGTCTAATTAGCATATTACCTTTTTATTAGTATAGATAGATTGACTAGGGTAAATACTTCAGAAAAAATGTCAAGGTGTAATTTGAGAAATTATATTATTTACTAACCATCAAGATTTGCCATTTCAGACAGCAAATATTAATATATGGGATGAAGCAAAAGCAGGTTTACAGTTGTGAGCATGTGAAATGCAGTTTATTTCCGTATTATTATTTATTAATTATTATATTATTTTCCATATGAACAACTGTAAACCTAATTTTGCTCCACCTGCATATATCAGCCAAAAGATGTAAACAGAGTTCACAGAAAAAAAGTACAAGAAAATACAATGTGTATCTTGGATTTAATACAGATGGCATTTACATCTTACTGATTTGCAAAGGTTAAAGAAAACTAAACTTCCTTGTCAGTGACTTATTTGCTGAGAAAACCTCTATGATAAAAAGACAGGACTGTATTTTATATATTCTTCTTAATAATTTTTGAAGTGTTCAATACAGATTGAGAAATGCTACTCATACTTGAAATCTTCATTAATAGAATAGGTGTCAAAATTCCTTGGTGAGCCCTAACCAGTTTGGCTCAGTGGATAGAGCATCAGCCTGCGGACTCAAGCGTCCCAGGTTCGATTCTGGTCAAGGGCATGTACCTTGGTTGCGGGCACATCCCCAGAGGGAGTGTGCAGGAGGCAGCTGATCGATGTTTCTCTCTCATTGATGTTTCTAACTCTCTATCCCTCTCCCTTCCTCTCTGTAAAAAAATCAATAAAATATATATTTTAAAAAAATTCCTTGGTGAAGGAAAAATAATTATTGAGAAATTATTAAGGAAAATTATTAAACTTATCATAATAACTAATATTTAAGCAAGTAGGCATATTAATGGAAAAATTAATTCATTTGATTAATTATCCATATTACTGGTATTTTTATTGCTTTTTGTTGAGTACCCACCAAGTAACAGATTAAATTAATAAGTGATAGCATATATTTTCTATTTTACTTTTACAGTTTTATGCACAAACAGGATTCAGTTTATTTCACAAGGAATCTATTTCCACTTGAGCATGATAGTCTTACAGAAGTGCATTTATTAAAATAAAGACAAATTCTGGGCATAAAAATAAAATAAGTTATAGCATTTGTGAATCCCACTTTCCATAGTCAAATTTCTTAGGACTGCTTGGATCAGTACCCACATCTCCATCTTCCTGACACCATCTTATCCTTTCAACTCTTCATGAATATTATTATAGAAATCCCTTACATGGTCTTTTCAAAAATATTTTTATTAAATTTATTGGGGTTACATTGATTCATAAAATGATTTAGGCTTCAAATGTATAATTATATAACATATCATCTGCATGATATATTGTGTTCACTCAAAGTCAAATCTCCTTCCATCACCATTTATTCCCCCTGGACTTTCTCCTACCTCCCCCAACCCTCGACCATTTCCCTCTGGTAATCACTATACTGTTGTCTGTGTCTATAAGTTTTTGTGGGTGTTTTTTCTTCAGCTATTTCACTCAGCCCCTCAGCCCCCCTCCCCGCTGACAGCTGTCAGTCTGTTCTCTGTACCTATGAGTCTGTTTCTATTTTGTTTATTTTGTTCATTAGATTCCACTTATAAATAAAATCATATGGTATTTGACTGACTTATTTCACTTAGCATAATAATCTCTAGTGTTATGCTGTCACAAAAGGTAAGATTTCCTTATTTTATACAGCCAAGTAGTATTCCATTATGTAAATATACCACAGCTTTTTTATCCACTCATCTACTGATAGGCACTTAGGCTGCTTCTAAATCTTGGCTATTATAAATTACACTGCAATGAACATCGGGGTGCATCTATTTCGAATTAGTATTCCAGGTTTCTTCGGATATGTTCCCAGAAGTGGAATCACTAGGTCATAAGTCAGTTCCATTTTTAATTTTGTGAGGAAACTCCATTCTGTTTCCCACAGTGGCTGCACCAATCTGCATTCCCACCAACAGTGTGTGAGTGTTCCCTTTTCTCCACATCCTGGCCAACAATTACTGCTTGTTGGTTTATTGATAATGGACATTCTGACAAGTGTGGGGTGATATCTCACTGTGGTTTTAATTTGCATTTCTCTGATGATTAGTGACAGTGAGCATCTTTTCATGTATATGGCTACCCATATGTCTTCTTTGGAGAAGTGTCTAGTCAGGTCCTTTGCCTATTTTTTAATTGGGTTGTTTGGGAGTTTTTTGGTGTTGTTTTAAAGTTATTTATAAACTAGAGGCCTGCTGCACCAAATTTGTGCACTGGTAGGGTCCCTAAGCCTGGCCAGTGATCAGAGACAATCTGTGGGGCAACCAAGCGTGGCGATCGGGGAACCCCACTGGCACCCACCTTGGCCAGTCCAGGGCCTGCAGGCTGGGGGGGGGGGGGGCTCCTGCATTGAACGTCTGCCCCCTGGTGGTCAGTGCATGTCATAGAGACCGGTCGGTCCACCATTCAGTCGATTTGCACATTAGGCTTTTATTATATAGGATTTTGGATACTATCCCTTTATCAGATATATCATAGGCAAATATGTTCTCCCATTCAGTGGGTTGTCTTTCATTTTATTGATAGTTTCCTTTGTTATGCAAAAACTTTCTAGTTTGATGGAGTCCCATTGATTTTTTTTCTTTGCTTCCCTTGCCAGGGGAGATATATCAGAAAAAATATTGCTACAAGAGATATCTGAGATTTAACTGTCTATGTTTTCTTCTAGGATATTTATGGCTTCACAATTTACATTTAAGTCTTTAATACATTTAAGTTTATTCTTGTGTATGGTGTAATAATGTGGCCTATTTTTATGCATATATAATTTTCCCAACACCATTTATTGAATAGACTGTCATTACCCCATTGTAAGTTTTTGCTCTACATGCTCTTAATGCCTCCAAACTTTTTCTTAAGCAAATATTTCCTGCATATTATTGGATATTTCATCTGTCTAAACAAAAAAACAAGTCTGATCATGTCACTACTCTACTCAAAAATCATTAATAGCCCTTGATTACAGAATTAAGGACCCATCTATCCCCTAGTCCAGTGGTTGCCAAACTGCAGCTCGCGAGCCACATGCGGCTCTTTGGTCCCTTGAGTGTGGCCACGAAGTTTCAATCGCACTGTACGTGCGCGCCCGCACATGGTATTTTGTGGAAGAGCCACACTCAAGGGGCCGCAGTTTGCCGACCACTGCCCTAGTTCAAACCTTCCATAGGGAACCCAACCCTTCGCCCCAGCCTCATCCTATTCTCCACAGAAACCTTTTTCAGGCAGACTGATCTACTTATTCTTTTATAATGTGCCCTAGACATTTCTACCTTTGCTTATCCACCTGAAATGTATTCTTCCTGATAGTAAAAATATTTTAATCTTTAATATTCCATTTAAAATGCAATTCTATCCAGCTTTCCTCAATTAGACATGATCCCTTTCACCTCAAAATGTCATAGCACTGTGGTGCTACTTACCATATCTTCCTGTATTGTCTTCAGTTAATTAAGAAAATGATATGACCTTAGAAGCTCCTTAAAAGTAACTTCTTTTCCAACAGCACTGAGTACAGTCTAGGCCTATATAAGGTGCCCAATAAAATGTTTGCTAAACTAATTTGAAAAATGATTCCACATGCTAGCAAACAATAGGGCTGAACATAGAAAGATTGTGGAAGTTGAATCCTCACAAAAGGCAATGAAAACTCCCTAAAATGTGAGGATATTTTTTGTACAATTAAATCCATAATATTGAAAAAAAGTTTTGTACCTCACCCCCATATGGCATGTGTTGAACACATTTATTTCCCTGAAAAAAATAATATATTCTTCTATCTTCTCATAAGTCTAAAATTAGAGAAATCCTAAAGTCTCTCTATATCAACTGCTTTCTCAAATTTATCATAAAATCTTTACTTGGTTTGAACACTCAACTTGTTTCCTTAAGTGGGATTATGGAGTCAACAAGATGCCATAGAAATCATTTTGAAAAAATCAAGTATTTACCACTTAAAAATACAGTTCCTCTGTGCTCAAACAATAATGATCAGAATACCAGCAAGTCAAATTGTAACTACATCCATTAGCTTTTGTAAATATTCGATTCTCCTGAATTTTCTTTTCAGGTAGTAATGTCCTGAGAAAATTTTATTCACATTTTCATAGTTGTTTCTCTCACTTAACACGTATATCATAGAAACAAGTCACTAAAGCTTTCACAAAATGCTCCTGATGTTCTTTAAAATACCTAGCAGCAATTGACATTCATTTAGGTTAACCATCATAGTCATGTTTTGCATTTTTGTATCTTTTATCCAAAGGGGGAGAACTATGGCCCTATGTAAACCTAATGCCAATAAAAATGTAAGCTAGTACTCATTAAAATACCCACTCCCTGCCAAAGCTAAATTCTGCCTCAGAATTATGAGGGCAACGCCCATCACAATGCCTTTGATGCCACAGCAAATTGTTTCAACCATCTTCATGCTATTTAAAGTGCGGAAAAAATACAGAAATACAGACAATCTTCTGGAATGTATTCATTACCTTGAAAGTGCTTGACATGCTGGTCATGCTGAAATGGATATGATTGCAGCTTTTGTGGTACAAAACACTTTTACCTCATTATAGTCTCAAGGCAACTTATGTTATAATCCCATAGTCACTTACAATTGCTCTCAAAATTCTCCATTGAGAAACTTTTATACTACAAAAAACAGACTTAAATTTACCTTTTCTATTAAAAAGGTGGGGAAAACACATCTCTTACAAAAAAAAAATGCCTTAAGAATATAAGAGATTAGTTATAAGATTTAAAGAATCCAGACTATTGTGGTCATTTTAATTGTCAGAAAATTGAGAAGAGAAAATAAAATAAGTTCTTAGACAAAGTTAATGTTTAATTAGTATTTTGCTTCATAGAATAAAATTTTAAAGATGTGAAATAAAGATACTTCAATTATATATAAATGATCTATGCCCTCTGTGCCCCAAATAAGGAAGTTGATATTCTTGCCAGAGTTAATATTATCATTAGTAAAGAACAATATGCTTAGAGAACATTAAGGACTTAGAGAATTTTAAATTTGCATATTATAAAATTTACATACTGTAATATCTATAATAATAAAAGCAAAATGTGCTCATTAGACCTGCTGTCCTTCCGGACAACTTCCGGACGAAGCCAGGGCTGCGAGGGAAGCCCGGGTCCTAGGTGCCAGAGGGAAGCTGGTGCTGGCAGCCAGGGGGAAGGAAAGCCTACTCTTGCAAGAATTTTGTGCATCGGGCCTCTAGTTTAATTATAAAATTAAATATTACAATATTTAAACTAATGGTTTAAAACTGATTAAACTAAGATTAAACAAAGTTTAAAAGATTACCTACAAATAGGAAAATTTACAACTCTTTCTCCACACTACAATGATGCTCTCTCTTCTCCCAGGTGATGAATATCCCCATGCCCTTCCAGTTAACACCTAGACCCCTCAGTATGACCTGCAGTGCCTAACTCTGTCCTGGCTCTTGCCATGTCTGCCCTTACTCAGCACTTTAGTGTCCTTGCTATGCCTTCACTCATGCTATAGCACTGTCCAAACTATCCTTCCTCTGCTCTACACATCCTCTCACTGCCTCTGGACTCAAACTCATCTCATAGACTCATCTCATACCATTATCATATTCTTCCAAGCCTTTCCTGGTACTCCACACACTTGGAGGAGGATTCACCACTTTTTCATTTGGGCTGTATAGTATGATACCAATAACACTTACTGTATATATCAATTTACATTCCATCCAACAGCAAACCGCATTTGTTAACACTGGATACATGTTACTATGAGTAAAGTGCAAGTGGCACTTCTGAAACTAAAGGCTGTCCCAAAATTCATGCAAGAAGTAATTTTGATAGAAAACACAGGTTTATAATTAAAAATTGTAAATTTTTTATTGATTCATAAAGTATACAGTATAGGGTTATGTATGGAATAGCATATCAGTGTATTCTCACAAAATATTTGCATCTTCATGCTTACAAAGTTCAATTGACTCAAGAACTGAAGCCTACTGACCATGCACAGCGAATAGAGTTCATTGAATGGATTACGGAACAACAACAAGTGGATGCTGATTTTTCTAACAAAATCATCTTCAGTGATGAGGCTCATTTTCATCTTGATGGCTTGGTTAATCGACAAAATTGTCGCACTTGGGTTCAGAAAATCCACGAGTGATTGTTGAGAAACAAATGCATCCACAACGTGTCACTGTTTGGTGCGGATTTTGGGCTGGAGGCATCATCGGACCATTCTTCTTCAAAAATGCGACTGCTCAGGCAATAACAGTTAATGGTGCTCACTATCGTGACATGATAATCCAGTTTTTTTGTGCCTAAATTTCAAGATATGGATGTGGACGACATGTGGTTTCAACAAGACAGTGCCACATGCCATACAGCCCAAGAAACAATTCAATTACTGCATGAGTCATTTCCTGGTCGTGTAAGTTCCCATTTTGGTGATCAGAATTGGCTGTCCAGATCATGCGATTTAACGCCGTTGGACTTTTTTTCTTTGGGGTTTTTTGAAGTCTAAGGTTTATGCCAAGCCCACGACCACCCACACCTTGAAGGAGGAAATTGTGCGCTGTATCAACAAAATTCAGTCACATTTATGCAAAACGGTCATGGAAAATTTCAACAAAAGAGTGCATATGTGCCAGCAAAGTCGTGGAGGCCATTTACCTGATATGCTATTCCATACAGAACCCTATACTGTATATTTTATGAATCAATAAAAATTTACAATTTTTAATTATAAACCTGTGTTTTCTATCAAAATTACTTCTTGTGTGAATTTTGGGACACCCTTTACTTATAAAACACTTCTTTTCATCTTTTTTACTACCACTCATCTCAGTCCAAGCCAACATCATTTCTAATCTTGTTGATTATAATAATCTCCTTATTTATCTCTCATTCCACCCAGGCACCTTCCATTCTTTTCCAACTCATACTCCATGCAGACCCTAGAGTGGTCTTTTAAAAATGGCATCAAGCCCTAGCTGGGTGGCTCAGTTGGTTGAAGCATCATTCAGTACACCAGAAAGGTTGTGGGTTCAATGCCCAGTCGAGGTGTGTATAGGAGGCAACAGATCAATGTATCTCTCTCACATGGACGTTTCTCTCCCTCTCTCTTTCTTCCTGTCTCCCTAAAATCAATAAACATATCCTCGAGTGAGGATTTTTTTAAAAGGCATCAAATTAGATCATTAACCTGCTTCAATGCCTAATACATTTCTGATGTTTTCAGAATCAAGCCCAAAGTCCTGCCATAGTCTAGCAAGTCTCTGAGATCTGGCTCCTCCTGCTTCTCCAACCTCATCTCAGATCATTCTCCCACCCCCAACACCTCATTATTCTCCAACAACACTGGGATCGTTCTGCTCTTTAAGCAGTTGGAATTCCCCTATGTTCAGCTCTATAATTTCTCCTAGCTCCCATGTAGCATTCCTATTGTCATTCCTCAGGTCTCTGTTTAAAATCAAGTGAAGAAGAGCTCCTCATCATTCTATACAGAATAGTCCCTCCCTCATTTGCTCTAGATAACATTACCTCATTTTTCCATATATACAACCACCATGTGTTAGTTTGCTTGCTCACTCTTTGTCTTCTGCCCTAGAGCACAAGGGCTTCATGAGGGCAGCACTCTTGTCTGATTGGATGCTGCTATAGCAAATCCTCCAGTCCCAGCTCACTATCTGACCCATGATGGATGCACATTAAATATTTGTTAAGTAAGTTAATAAATGGCTTAGGTTTTTCTCCCTGTTACACTATAAACTCCTTGAAAACAAGTGTCATGTGTTATTTATCTTTGTAATCCAGAATCTAGAAGAGTGCTTAGCATAAGATAAATTGTCCATAAGTAGTTCTGGAATATGTAAATGAAATAATATATTTAAAATTTTATCAGTATTCATATATACACAAAATGCATAAATCCAACCCTAGAACAGTGTCTGGACCAGTGAATGTATTCAATGCATGTTTCATAAATGAATAAATGTACAGAGTATGCACACAGATAACTTATTCCTCTTGCTGCTTTTGTAACTTAAAACATCCATGATAAGCCAGGACTTAAAAACACAATACCTAAAGAACAAATCTGAACATGTCACCACTTAAAGTGTTAGTTTTGTGCTGATAGTTATAATCTCTCATTCAAAGACCAGTGTCTTTCAGGTGTTCATGTTTATCCTTCTTCCTAATTACAGCAAAATCAGAAAACATCTGCAACTTCATACAACTATGATCTATGATTTCAGAAAATGTTACTGACTCAAAAAATCTGGCCCTGAATTTACTTTTTAAAGTAAAACAGACTAATTTGGTTAGCAGTTGCTGAAAAGTGTATGTTCTTTAATCATTAAAACTCTAACTTGTTTCAGTTGTCGTTTAGAACAATGAGAAGAATCTCTTTGAACCAAGTTGTTGATAACAAACTCATAGTCTGAAAGTGAAGTTTGAGGCTTGGAGGGGTATGAAGGCAGAAAAAAATCATTCTTGAAAAATATTTTTTAAAAAATGAAACATGTGTTTGGATTCAAAGCAATCATTCTTTCATGCTTATATTTTGGAATAGACTCTTATGTAGCAATCACAAGATTAGGACCATAAGTATTAGACTAGACCATTTCATAATAAAAAAAAGAAAACAACTATAATTAAAAATCTAATATTTTCCTATTAATCTTGACCATACCTGAAAAACTTTTTTCTGGATTTTACAGGGACAATAGCCATACATTTTCTTCCCTTTAGATTCTGCTTTCAAATAACAGCATATACCTTAACTATGGGATTAAAGGATTTGCATATCATAAGAAACAATAGTCTCCACGAGTGGTATTTGAACAAAATAAATCTTTAAAAATATATAACTTTTCAGAGTGGGATGAAGTCATAGGAGACTATCAAGATGTTATTTTATGAAGCCTCAGAACTTCCAGAGGTGATTAAAATGTCAGTGTTGCAATTGGGTCCCCTCATTGCATCCCTTAATTGTATCATTCTTCCCACCATAGCTACAAAATTTGGAATTGCTAATATGAACCAGGCATTATGCTTGGCATTTGATATCACTAATTTTTACTTCAGACATTCAAGGTAGATATTATTACCCCTTTGTCAATGCGGGTAGTGAAGCATGGAGAAACTCAGTCATTTGCCAGGCAGGATTTAGTATTTTCAAAATCTCCATGGAATACTCCAAGCCCCTCATATGAACATGCTCTCCAGATTAGTGGTTATCAGCAGTTCAGTAAGAGAGTTCTTATGGAAGACCTTGTTAGAAATGCAAATTATCAGCCCTCCATTTTGACCTACTGAATTAGAAATGCTGGGAGTTGGGGTGTAAGTAAGCCATCTTTTCTTTTTTCTGTTAATTTCTCTATTGATTCCACAGAGGAAGGAAGAGGGAGACAAAAACATCAATGATGAGAATCATTGATCAGCTGCCTCCTGCACGCCCCCTACTGGGGATCAAGCCCGCAATCTGGGCATGTGCCCTTGGCTGGAATCAAACCTGAGATCCTGCAGTCTGCAGGTCAATGCTGTAGCCACTGAGCTAAACAAGCTAGGGCAGCAATCTTTTTAAAGAACCCTTTCAAGTGATTTTACTATAGGCTCAAGCTTAAAACCTCTGCTCCAGTTGATATCACTTGCTTGGAAATGCAACTTCAAGTCAGGTCTCCTAAGCCCTAGTAGAAAAGTTCTCTAGCACTTCCTCTCTCTAGTCTGCTGACCTCAAAGCCTGTCCTTTCCTTCACATTGCCTGCTTCTTGATCTGTTGTTCTACATCTCTTCCCCCTTATTCTTTGCCTGAATTTCTTTTCCGTGTGATTTTCTCCACTAGGAAAATCCTTGCCACTCCTAAATCTGCCACTGTTGTATCCCAGTATTGCGACTGCTCAACTACCTTTGCCTAGGTCTTTTTCTTGTAGAAGACTTCAAACTCTGGGTGTGACAGTTTGAAGGCTACAAAGAGCCTACAAGGTTCATCATAGAATTACTCAAAAAAATCCTTTCCATCAAAGACCACTCTGCCATCACAGGCCTAAACCAGCTATCTACAGCTTGCTGATCTCCATCATTATCCATGGGGGATTCAATATCAATAGCTCACTTTGGCCAGTAATGGGAAATTCAAGGTCAGGTTAAGCCCAGTGTTCACTGATATGACACAAATATCATGGCTTATCCAGCTAGCTTGATCTGACACTTATCATCTTATATAAACTAACATTGTTGTTAATATGTGCACTTTTTAGGCAGAGTTTCAGAAATCATTAATAACCTCAATATTATATTAGCAATAATGGAACAAAAAACTTAGGCCTTTTTAGGATAAATATCAATGGAGGAAAATGCCAATATTTAATTTGTTAATCTAACACCAAAAGGGTCAATATATTGGGGTAATTCTTCAAATCATATTTTTCGGCATTCAAGAGAAAAAGAAAGCAATAAATTGATTGATGATTGGTCAGTTGGATATTTGCCCAGTTAGTTATTGTCTGGAGGCCCTAATAATTGTTAGAATGTAATACAAAATGAGCTGATTATCAGAGGGAATTTCTAAGTCTTAACATCCTAATTTATAAAAATTTTCAAAAAGGAGAAAAATAATCCCAGAAATCTTAAAAAACAGATTCTTATTGATCTTCCTAGGTTCACAATATTCATGTGTCCAAATATTTGGTGGAACTCTATGACAATGCAAGGCTGTTTATATATTCCAATTGTATGAACCAAGTTAAAAAAAAATTGACTAGCCATGATTGATTCCCCATGACTGCCATGGGCAGAAAAATCACTAATTACAAAATCCTAAATCAAAGAATCTTATTGATTACTTCACAATTTTCTAGGAAAGGGAAAAAAAGATGAATGGATATTCACTGCCCCTTGTAACTGTATAATCCACCATATACTCCACATTACAACTTAAAACACTGGAATCAAAGGGGAAATAAAAAAACAAAAAATAAATAAAAACACTGAAGTCTCCAGACCATAATATAACCAATTTAAGAAAATTTTAGGTGTACTATTATAAATGTATTAAACCATATTCATCTGCAATTTATGTTAGGAGAGGAATCATGGTACCCTGCCATAGTCTAGTTTTGCTATCCTTTTTATAACTGTACCATTAAATCTTTTTGAGACAGAAAAACATACTCCTAAGATTTTACGAATATTTCCACAATATTTTTATGAAGTACTAGGTCCTGGATGTCACAGCTAACTCTGGATCATTAATCCATAAACAAATACCTATCAATAAATTAATTTCTCAGGCAATTAATACCAAGAATAATATTGATGCTTAGTTCTTGTGTAATCCCTAGAGAAAACAGGATGGAATCCATAGAAACAGCTCATTGCCAAAGTAACAACAAAAGAGAATTAAAAAAGCAATCAAATTTTATTTTCAATATGACCCACAGAGCTTGCTAAGGAAATTTCAACTTCCAAAATTTTTTTAAATGAAGTTGCTCCAATTTTTATATCCAAATATGTACAGCTGTTAGCTCTTGGCAAAAGGATTGATAAATGAGAATGTGTGTCAGAATTTTAGGAGGAAAAAAATGTATCCATAACATTAAGTAAAATGAATTATCAGCTGTCAGTTGAAAAAAATCATTTCAATAAAGTACTCAAAAAGTCCTGTGAAATCAAGGTAATTATATGCCACTGGCCTCTATTTGTGAGATAATTATCATAACTAATCAAATAAAATAAGCATAACATGAAAAGTGCTTAAAAGTTTGATGTCATCCAAAGGACTGGCAAATTGAACACTGCATTGAATTGCTTATCTGGATAAGGGATGACTATCACCAGATTAAGAATTCCACAAAAAATAAGTATTGTTTTTTACTTATATGTTTCTTTGTTTTTGTTTTATTCTGACATGTTGTGTTATTAAGGAAATATTTATAGCACTATCCTCCAATTGTCCAAACAAAATCTGGGACCCCCTCTAAAATCCAACCAGAAAAGACCATTACTATAATTTGTATTATTTAACACAACCCATTTATAAGCTATTTGAGAACATGTGTGACTTTAGCAAGTTATCAGATGGTTGGAGAAAGCACATGTAGTATTTTTTAAGAAGTAATAAAATGTAGCAGTAGTTTAGGGTTACACTTTAGCTATCAATTTTTGCTTCTGAAAAAAATATTTTGAAAATTTTTAAATAACTCACGTTCCTTAGCACCTAAAAAAGCTACTAAAATGCAAACTCCATGAGCATAGAGATCATTGTCTGTTTTTTTCACTAACACCAAGAACAGTGCCTGTTACTTGATAGGTTCTTGATAAACAAATCATGCCAAAATATTTTAAAATTTTTGAACAAATTCTGACCTTATTGATTTTATGAAATAATAGCTTTGATTTAAGATTTTCAATGATTTGTTACACTGTTTTGTTAACTTTAACAAGTATAATATAGAATATCACTTTACTCATATATAGAAATTAATGTTTTCACAAAAACCATCATATCTCAAACATTCTCCATTTCAATATTTAAAAGTTATGTAAAAAAAAGTAGAGAATGTACTATGTTCTTTCAATAAATGAAACTTTCTTCCTAAAGGGTAAACTACCTTGCCCCAAATCATTCAATTATTTAGTGAAATGTTTAAGCTATGATTTATTTATCATAATTTCTCACCTAATCATTCTTTAATTATATGGAAATTCATTTTTATTCCTAGCCTAAAAGCATGTATGTCAGATATACTTGAATAAGGGGCTTAACCCGAAAACCCCAAGAAGATGGGTCTTGAGTTGCAAAAGGGAAAACGACCTGAAAGATGAACCATTTCAAGTCAGTCTTTCAAGTTGCTGAAATGAGGAGCAGGAACCACTGTCCAGGTAAGACAGGCCAATACTGTGACTGATGGATTTCCCATATAAGAGTCAACACAAAGCTCAGACAGCTTCTACTCCAAATGTTTCATTTTACAGTTAAGAAAAACTGAAGTGTGCCGAGGGTAAATTAATTGCCTAATATCATATAACCAAGAGACAGGGAAACTAGGTTAGAACTCCAGATTTCTAACTCTTCCAAATTCCGTTATTACTTCATCCATACAAAGAAACATAGAAATGGAATAATGTACTTTTTATTATCTTCAATTTGGAAAAAAAAAAAAGATATTGAAGCTTGAGGGAATCAACTACTTACCAGAATACCAGATTTTGAACAGACACTAGATGACACAAACAACTGAAACAGTGAGATCTGCCCAGGCTTACACAAAGTTGCTCAAATGCGACTGACTGCTCTGTATAATATTTCTATATTTCATCATCTATATGTGCCTCCATGTGCCCCCCACCTCTCCCATCCCTGCCTTACTTCTTTTATTCTCTTACAAGGTAATATTTCATGTGCTGTGAGAAGTACACTCCTGCTATAACAACAGGACCCCAGCTCAGCACAAGCATACCAGCCCAATTTTCTGCTATAGACTTGGAATCTGACAACTGGCTGGTTTCACAGGCTGCCAGAGAAAGGATATTGAAGCCATGTGTCAAGTCATCTCCTCCAGAAACAGCTCAAGCATAAGCACTGCTGTTAGCAGGAAGACTGGCTCAGAAACATCGAATCAGCAGTATCATGTGCAACCATAAACCAAGGCAATGCACTATGTTTAAGAATAACCTACTTGGGTATGCAGTTGTTTAAAATGAGTAATCGGTACTTCTAACAGACTTCACAGGAATTATATCACAGGAATACCCACTAAAATTAATAAAATAAGTCCAAGTAATTTCATTTGTGTCATCCCTTGGTGATTTCAATGCCCAGAGACCACTGACACAAATGAGATCTGGGTGCATTATCTTCTTGCCTTCTGAGAGCTTCTCAGGCATTTTTCATTATTATATGAATGCAGACCACACACAGTGTTAGTTCTTCCTAGCACCAACCCAGAAATGCCCAAAGGAATAACTTCAGTATTGTCACTGAGAACTGGACTCAAAATACTTCACCCAAAATAGATGTCTATTCCAAAAAGTAGAATGCTTTTTGGGTGGTTGGAAGGTTGTGGTTCCCCATAACCTCAAGAAACTTTCTATTTTAAGAATCATTATGGTTGGATTTAAGTGCATTTTTATTTGATTTGGGACTGAATACATTTATGGAGAATGTACTTGGTCTATGTCAATCATGTAAAATGGTTGAATTTTGCTTTAGAGACTTTACATCAAGTTACAAGGTACAGTGATCTACATCTTAGGTTAGTTTCACTTTTCAAAGTTATTTTTCAAATGGACAGAATATAACCTAAAAGCTGTTTTGCAAAGCATTTTTGCCTTTTACATCTATGTTTCTAGTTCCTTTAAACACAAGTCATCAAATGTTATTTAAAGAACAATCTATCTACACTAATAAAAGGGAAACATGCAAATTGACCATCCCTCCTCTATGCCCACTAGCCAATCAGGGCAGGTATGAAAATTAACCCCAAAAAAGATGGCAGCAGCTATGGAGCTAGAGGTTTGGGTTGCCCCCAGCAATGGAGGAAGCCAAGCTTCCTGCCCGCCCTGGCTGCCGCTGAAGGAGTGGCTGGGGGCCTGGGTGTCTGGGGGGCATGGCCAGCCTGAAAACAGCCTTCAGCCCTTCACCCAAGCTGGCCAGGCACCCCAGTGGGATCCCCCACCCTGAAGTGGCTCTGGCCAGCCTGAAAATGGCCCTCAGCCCCTTACCCAGGCTGGCCACACCCCCATGGAGTAAGTGTCCCTGCTGGGGGGCCTGGCCAACCTGAAAACAGCCATCATCCCCTCACCCAGGCTGGCCAGGCACTCAAGCGGGGTCCCCCACTCTAAAAGGGGTGTGGCCAGCTTGAAAACAGCCCTCAGCCCCTCACCCAGGCTGGCCATGCCCCCCCAGCAGGGACCCTCACCCCATGGGGGCATTACCGGCCTGCGCACCACCACAGGCCCCTTGCCCAAGCCACCCCACGCCCCAAGGGAACCCCCACCCTGGTCCGGGACACCCTTCAGGGCAAACCAGCCAGCCCCCACCCGTGCACCAGGCCTCTATACTAATAAAAGGGTAATATGCTAATTAGACTGGGAGACCTTCCAGACGTTCTTCTGGACAAAGCCATGGTGGCGGGGCTGAGGTAGAGGCGGTTAGAGGCAAAGAGTGGAGGGCAGTTGTGGGTGATCAGACCAGGATGGTGGGGACCATTGGGGGTGATCAGGCCGGTGGGGGTGGCAGTTGGGGGTGAGAAGGCCAGTGAGGAGGGAAGGTGGGAGCAAGCAGGCCAACAGGGGGGGGCGAGCAGGCCAGCAGGGGGGGCAGTTGGGGGCAAGCACACTGGCACGGGGGGCAGTTGGGGATGATCAGGCCGGCGGCAGGGGGAAGTTGGGGGCAAGCAGGCCAGCAGGCAGAGTGGTTAGGGGCAATCAGGCAGGCAGGCAGGTAAGCCGTTAGGAGCCAGCAGTCCTGGATTGAGAGGGATGTCCGACTGCCGGTTTAGGCCCGATCCCTGTAAACCAGCAGTAGGACATCCTTCCAGGGGTACCAGATTGGAGAGGGTGCAGGCCAGGCTGAGGGACAACCCCCCATGCACGAATTTTGTGCACCGGGCCACTAGTCTATATATAAAAGCCTAAGTGACTGAACAACCAAATGACCAAAAGACTGGTCGACAGGTCGTTATGACATGCACTGACCACCAGGGGGCAGACACTCAATGCAGGAACTGCCCACTCGTGGGCAGTGCACTCCCACAACGGGAGCACCGCTCAGCTGACCAACAGGTGACTGACGCCGGACTCATAGCTGGCAAGCGCAGCTGGGGTAGTGCAAGCCTCTGTTTCCACAGCAGCGTTACCAAACAGTGGCGGCAGGTGCAGTAGAGCCGGGGTGAGCAGGAGCAGTGTGGCGCCTGGCTAGGGCTTGGGCTACTCTCTAGCCACCTGCCACTTCATGCACTACTACATCCCTTGGGGGATGTCATACTGCCGGTTTCGGGGATTGGGCTGAAACCGGCAGTCCAACATCCCCTGAGGAGTCCTGGATTGTGAGAGGGCGCAGGCCAGGGTGAGGGACCCCACTGGTGCACAAATCCATGCATTGGGCCTTTAGTTCTATATAAAATAATCTTTCAAGCATTTTAGGGACAGTTTTAAAATATAATTTTAAAAGTTGGGGGTCATCTTTGACAAATGCAAAAAATTATAGGTGGGCTTCTAGTTTTAAAGAACTAAATTCTTTCCTACTAGTCTATTTTCAATAAGCAAATGTTTGTAATATTTTCCCTCCACTACCGAAGTTGAGATTTAAAGGCATGCATTACAATTCCATTTTATTTACATAATTGTTTATTAAATAGCATATTTTTGGATTTCAAAATACATTATATTTGTAGTAAACTGGAAAATAAAAGTAGGTGCCATATATGAGTGAAATTATGGTTCTTGGCATTTTCTGTCTTATTTTACTTAGAATGATATTCTGAAAGCAACAAATGAACAAACAAAAACTCATAAACACATATAATAGTATGGTGGTTACCAGAGGAAAAGGAGGCTGGGGAGTGGGGAGGAGGAGGTAGTAAAGGGTAATGGGAGGGAGTTAAATATATGGTGATGGAAGGAAATCTGACTTTGGGTGATGAACACACAATGCAATATACAGATAATGTGTTACAGAATTGTACACTTGAAACCTATATAATTCTATTAACCATATCACCCCAACAAAGTTAATTTTAAAATGTAAAAAAATATGAATAAGGATTAACAGGCAGAAATATTAAATATTCTATTTTTTCAATTACACATGTGTTTTCATTCTTTTACACACACACACACACACATACACATGTAGATGGAAGAAAATAAGAACCACTTGTAATTTTGCCGCACAGATAACCACTATTAACATTTTGTTTCATACCCTTCCAGTTTTTCTATGAATATTTATGCTTGTATTTTTTAAATTTAACTCTTATCCTATCTAATAAAAGAGTAATATGTAAATTGACCATCAGTCCAACACACAAGATGGCTGCCCCGATGTGGACACAAGATGGCTAGCAGGGGAGAGCAGTTGTGGGCAATCAGGCCAGCAGGGGAGGGCAGTTGGGAGGGACCAGGCCTGAAAGAGAGGGCAGTTAGGGGTGACCAGGCCAGCAGGGGAGGACAGTTGGGGGGGACCCAGGCCTACAGGGGAGGACAGTTGGGGGAAACCAGGCCTGCAGGGGAGGGCAGTTGGGGGGGACCAGGCCAGCAGGGGAGGGCAGTTAGGGGCGACCGGGCTGGCAGGGGCGTGGTTAGTGGGTAATCAGGCTGGCAGGCAGAAGTGGTTAGGGGCAATCAGGCAGGTGAGCAGTTGGGAGCCAGCAGTCCTGGAGTGTGAGAGGGATCCCAGATTGGAGAGGGTGCAGGCTGGGCTGAGGGACACAACCCCCCAACCCTCGCACGAATTTCGTGCACCGGGCCTCTAGTATTATAATAAATTCATGAATGGGTCAGGTCCCTACGCCTGGCCCATGATCAGAGCTGATTGGGGCCTTCTGGCTGCCGGCTGGGGCCTCCCTTACCCAGCTGCCGGCTGCTGGCAGGTGCCTTCCTTCATTCTGTGCCACTCCCTGGTGGTCAGGACATATCATAGTGAGCAATAGAACTTCTGGCCTCCCAGTCAAACTCCTGCGGTGACACTTTGCATTTTAGTCTTTTATATATAGAGATTTTTCAGTATCTTAAATTCTGGAGTGTTCCCTCTTATAAAACAACAGTGTAGTAGAGAGATTCAAGTAGTACTTGGTTCTTCAATTTTATAGATATTCAATTTTTACACTAACTTGTTTATTACTCAATCAAGTTTATATTCTACTTAAAATATCATTTCCCCAAACACTGTTAATTATCTCACTTATTCCTCATCTTACTGGAAATTTTCTAAAATATTTTTCATAATCCCTTTTCTAGCCTTTCTGAAATTTTGTACATTTTTGCCCCCATTCCCTTTATAAAATACCTTCTTTCATTTAATGCCTATTGCCATTTTCCTTTGATCTGTTCTGACCACACTTATCAACCTCTGTTGCTAGTTTCTCCCCCACTATTGCCCTGTAAGTCTTAGTACTCTCAGGGCAGTATCCTGGCCTCTCTTTTAAATATTTTACTTCTTTTAATGATCCCACCCAATCCCATGCCTTAGAGGGGTCATTAAAATTATATATATTCATGTATTATTTTGTTTAAATATTTTGGGCATAATATTTTATAATCAATTTTCTGATGTATTCATTATAAATACTTTCCTAAGTCATTTACTATTCTACAATATATTAATGTCTAGATAAAATCCTAATATATGGGAATTACAATGTATTCAATCTGCTGTTAATGAACATTAGGACATTTTCAATATTTATCTTAAACAATGATGCTATGAACATCTTTCTATAAACATCTTTGTATATGTTCTGATTGTGTTCTTATTTTATTTTTTAAATGAAAATTCTAGGTTGATGGGTATAAGTATTTTTAATCTGCTTTATTTATTTTGCCAAAATGTGCTCCAGAAAGTTTATATAAATATATTAAATTATGAATTCCTTTTCCCTAGCCCTTAGATATATTAGTCATTAACATTGTGTTTAATTGTTGTCAGGTTTTGTTGTGGGGAAAGTGGGAAGAGGGATGAAGAATAGATAGTTAGACTATTCTTTCCATGAGTCACGGTGGCAGCTCTTCTGGTGAACCTTTGATTCTAGCCACACAGGCCAGCTGGGACCTAATCTCATGATGTCTCCTTTTTCTTAGCAGTGGTTACATTCCTTACTAAGCTCCAAGGAGTGTTTTAATGTTTTTTGAAATAAAAATCCTGGTTGTCAAAACTCAGACACTTCCCAGGAAATGAACCAGAGAGAGGCATGTAGACCAGGACTTTAGACCTATCTCTGCTTTAGCTTGATGCAATAGGTAGGATTGCCAGATTGAGCAAATACAAACTTGAATTTCACTAAAATAGTAAATAATGTTTAATATAAATATGTGCCAAATATTTCATGGGACATACTTATACTAAAAGTTTCTATTGTCTATCTGAAATTTGACTTAAGCTAGGTATCCTGTATTTTATCTGACAATACTAATTGTGGATAACAGGGAGAGAGGTGGGTGGTGGTACCTCAGTCAAGGATTCAAGGTACCTTACTATGTCTCCTCTATCACATCTAATACTTGGCTTGTTTCACAAATCAAGGTGACTATTTTTGCAGCTGTCTAGGTTCTGAAGGTCCAGATTCTTGGAAACGAAAACTCTAGGAAGCTGTACTTCATGATATACAGATAAATATTTGACCATGATCTAAGAGTTATAGAGAATATAGATCACTTTATCTGGTTAATGTGGAATGGGCAGTAATTAGACTTCATTTTAAAACCAGGGTATGCTCACCCCACAAAAAAGAGTTTTAATATACAGATTTAAAAATATTTCACAATATGAAGTTAACCAAGAAATACCCCTATTATGTATCTATATAATATATACATACAGATAGAATAAATATATTAATATATTGCTATGTATTTAGCAAAAACACAAATATATACACATTGAAAAAATGAAAAAAAGACAGCAAGAATGTTAATTCTGATTATTTCTTGGTGGTGGGGTCATGGCTGAAATTTTTTTAGATATCTGGCATTTTTGAAATTTACTATGTGCTCTCAAAAGGTAGATTTCTAATATTGCTCAATGTAGAATGTTATTTAAATGTACAGCATAAATTTTTAAAAATTCCAAATCCCCAAGTACTCTCAAACACCCAACTTATCTCCCAAAGTCTTTTTCTCATCAAATCTGACTGTATTAGTCAAAAAACTTTTAGTTCAATTCTTAAGTAACCAATGCAAAGTAATTTACAATTTAAAAAAGAAAAAGAAAATATATTGGTTTATATAACAAAAAAGTTCAACGGTGATTTTTACTACAAGCAAAGCTATATAGTCAAGTTGAGGTTTTTTGAATTCCTTTAATAAATTGTTGGTCTCACACACTTTCGTTCTCTGGAGATTTTTATGTGTTATCTATTGTAGCTCATTAGACTGGATGCCACACCTTATATGCACAACTCTAAGAGGCACCATAGACCATAATGTGAATTTGACTGTCTGAAATTGTGAACCTAGATAGGACTCTAGAAAGATGTCAAAGCTATTGCATGTGACCTGAAAATTATTTTAATTTAAAGAAATCCTGCAGATATTAATTTCACCAGCTAGATTTATAACTCTTAGAAATGATAAAAAAACATTTATGATTAAATTGTGTCTGTGTGATAACCTTCAGTTATAGCTTCTAAGGTCATTCTAAGGACAACCATACAGGAAATCTAAAGTCCAGGAGAAGTCAATTTTCAGACACAACTTGATCCATTACAATCAGAACTGTCTCTTTCCATTTCTCAATTCTGGTTTGTTTTTCTAACATTTTCCCTCTCCCCTCTCCCCTCTCCCCTCTCCTCTCTTCCTCTCCCCTCTCTCCTCTCCCCTCTCCCCTCTCCTCTCTCCCCTCTCTCCTCTCCCCTCTCCCCTCTCTCCTCTCCCCTCTCCCCTCTCTCCTCTCCCCTCTCCTCTCTCCCCTCTCCCCTCTCTCCTCTCCCCTCTCCCCTCTCCTCTCTTCCTCTCCCCTCTCCTTCTCCCCTCTCTTTCTAAGGTACTCTCTTCTTCAGGAATGTCAGAAAAGGTAGACCAGCAGAGCAGCTCTGCGGTAAACGTAATTCTGAGTTAGAATGTCATTCCCATAACTAATTAGCTGTGAGATTTGGGCAAGATATTTAACCTTGAGTTCCTTATTCATAAATGAGGATAACAAGAGTCCTTTGGTCACATTTTGTGAGCATTAACAAGGTTTACATAGAGTAATTTTTAGCACAATGGCTGAATATGAATATAAGTTCACCACAGAACAAAGAATCTTGTATTCTCTCTATATCTTCTATAGTGTCCCACTATTCTACTGGTTTCTTTTTTCTCTTTCTCATAGATATCCCCAAGCTTCTTTGATTCCTCTCAATTTTCTTTCTACCATGTTTATTCTTTTGGCTAACATAACAGCCTCCCTGAGACTTTACAGGCAACCCAGAACTTGCAAACTTTTATATTCAGAAAATATCAATGTTATGTTTTTTAAAGAACACAAATACCTTTTTTAGAAAACATCTTTAAAATTCTCTCCATAAATAGACATTTAATTGAAAAACAACAGAAGAAAGTAACAGCAAACATTTTAGTAGTGTTTATTTCATTTACTATAGGAGGGTTTTCTTTAATAACTAGGTTTTGTTGACTTACACAACTACTGGGTAGCTTTAGCTTTATTTAACATGAAATCACTACTTTCTCTGAGCTACTACAGTATATTATCTCTCTCTTCCCAGCAGAATATAAAAAGTCTAAATAGAAGTCAGGTACCATGTTTTTTACTCATCTCTGTATTTTCCCCAAGACCTAGCACAGGGCCCTGCATATAATAGTGTGCACGTAATCTCCTGTAAAAACTTCAATAAAATATGCAATACGCTTATCAAATTCAAAAATGACTTGAAGCCAACAGGACCACTCATTTTGATTAGTGGACTGAAAAAAAGATCCAGAGCGGTCTTAGGATGTTGTAGAATGATAAGAAAATCCAACGAACAAGATATAATAGAATAAAGTGTTATCCTTAAGGAATATTGAGAAAGTATGTGGTAGTGTGTCCAGAAATCAAAATTAGAACCAACTCTGAAAATTTTTACTCACTACAAGAAAAAATATCCTAATAAATTTTTGTAGATTGTCCAAAACAACTTATTCTACCTTGTTATCAACTTCTTAATGCCAAAAACATTTCCTCAAATCCTTTCTACCCCTGTTCCCAATCCATAATTTCTGAACTTATTCTAAAGTTCAGAATCACTGGTCTTAGGTGCAACATTATATTCTGAGTGGTTTTCTACCATAGGTGAGCTTTTCCATTGAAAATAAAAGATTATTTTAATAATATATTTGCATAGCATATTGTAGATTACAGAGTTGTTTTACAAATGTCATTTCATCTTATCTTTGCAGCAATCATTTGAAATATTCATTGGAGACATTATTATCCTCATTTTTATGAGAAGTCTGAAATTCAGAGAGAATGGTATTTGCCCAAGGGCATAAGAGACAGCAAAAGTTAAGACCAAAAGTGACAATAAAAATAAAGTTGATATTAGATTCTAAATATGGGTGTTTCTTAATAACAAGCAAGTGAAAATATATGCTCTCATGTGGAAATACAGAAGGAATTCATTAACAAAAGCATAGAGTTGCCAAAGAAAATATCATACTTTACCTAGCTCTGAAAATGACCTTGAGTGAATTCTTTATCTTTTAAATGCCCCTTCTTATTTTCCTGTCTCTAAATCTTAACTACTGTATAACTAATAAAATCTATCAGTTACATACTAGATATCAGCCAATAAAAGAGACAATAGTCCAGCCAGTGTTGCTCAGCAATTGACTGTCAACCTCTGAACCAGGAGGTCACGGTTTGATTCCTGGTCAGGGCACATGCCTAGGATGCAGGCTCAATCCCCAGTATGAAGCATGCAGGAGGAAACAGATCAATGATTCTCTTTCATCATTGATGTTTTTATCTCTCTATCTATCTCCCTTCCTCTCTGAAATCAATAAAAATACATTTTAAAAATTTAATAACCTCAAAAATGCCACTTGAATATTCATATTTTCAGAGTTTTTCATTATATATTGTGTATATATCTTATATATATTATATATACTTGTAGACAAATCAACCCTATAAATAACTACATTAAACTCATTAAAATAAAAGGATATTTTTCTATAGTAATACTGATCTGGCAACACATAAATAGCTACAGTTGAATTTTAGAGAATTTCAGTATATAATTTGAGGGCATGGTTTGGCTCACATTACTGGGTTGTCCTACCAAAAGCGTGACCAGACCATAGGAACTGAGAAACACATTTATCAAAAGTGAAATGTTCAATGACTCCTTGTACTCTGTACCAAGCACACTGTGTACCTACCATGATTATGAGGTTATGACTGAATATTTTAGTCTCCTGGTTTTGAACATAAACGAAGGTCTTCATTTATATGCCAGATTATATTTTTCAGATGATGCGTGAGATTCCCAAGGCAGGTAAATTGAGAATATACAGAAACCCATGTAAATACCAGATAAATAGCAATAAAAATTCCATCCATTTTTTGCAGAAAGTCATTTTATAGAAACTAAAGGAGAGCTAAAAAGTTGTTAAGTAACAGACTAGAGAAGTGTCGATCATAATTATATAAATCTTTATTTATTACTTAATGTATTTTTTTTCCAATGACTCAAAATATTGAATCCAACCAGGTTAAATGGGGCTTTAATGTCAGGTGCCACATGTGAAGAAACTGCTTTTGGATCATCAACAAAAATTTCATTGTAGCTCATATCATTCAGCATGGCATGAATCTTATATTTGTGTAATGATTTCTTTAAATCTTATGTTCTCACTCCCCACCAGCTCCTATGAGGACAGGGACCATGTTTTTGATTCACATATCATTGCATCATAGAACCTAGCAGAGGTGTTAGATGGATAAATGACCACAGGGACAGAGGTGTGGCTGAAGGCAAGTCTTCTGTACACTGAATACAATAATGACATATCTAAGATGGCCCATTTGTCTTTGGAAGAAGTGGTGTCCAGCCCCACAGGGGAAAAAAATGTATAGATGCTTGCAATGTCATAGCACTTTAGCATTCCTAGCCAAAATTTTCTAACCTCCTGGTTTTCTTTGCTACATACAATGGCTACCCCTAAATATCTGTAATTGAGTGAAAGGTGAGGTTTTAGACACTGAAAACTACAGCAATGCTCATAGAAGAAGAAGAATTTGGGACTTCATGGGAAAAAAAAACATGAATGGGTCAACAGAGTCCTGTGGCTAAAGAAGACCAGGGTGGAGTTTTATAAAAGAACTGAAGCTCTGTGTATGAATTAAAAAAAGCTCAGTATAAACTGTACTAACCCTGACAGAAGTGGCCTCTGGTCTACACCACTCTCTCATAAAGCACATGGTACAATGAAGGAAAACTTCTAACGTCCATAGACCTCAGCCCAAAAACAACTGCAAGAGAACATGTTGTATTCTTTATAGAAAGAGAAAGCCTGTCATCTTAACCTATGCTGCTCCTTCACAATTTTGAAAGCTCAGTTTTGTAGACAATGTGTCCTCTTATGGTGGACAGTTCTACTTCTTCTAAATTCAAAAACAGTATTTTTTTAAAATAACAAGTTCATATATAAGGGCACACAGTGGGAGTTGCCCATGCTCATTCTTACATTTTCTCCAAACCTATACTTTTCTTTTCCTTCCCTGACTTTTCCCTTTAGATGAATCCCTACTGTGTCAGAATCACAGCAGGTTCAAGAGATCTGGACTGCAAATGTCTAAGCAGACATTCCTTAATTGAGCTTCACAACCTGTTTTCTTTACCCTTATATAATGCTTTCCAATTTCCTTCTATTTTTTGCATTTTCTACTACTTCAGTAATACAAGTGTTATATTTAATAAGAAAAATCAAATTAAAATACAATAATAATGTCTCTGCTTAATGTGAAAGTATCTGACCAGGCTTAGTGCCCTTATTAGCCATCTCTTTGCTAAGGATTCCACTGCAAATGTTCTTCAAAATCCTCTTTGTCTTATATCTTATATGCCATGACCAAAATTTCAACTCCATCAATTTTTCTCATCTACCTTGATGGTAAACCACCCCTATGAATTTAGTTCTTGCTCTAGAATTAATGTTTTGAACTTATTTCCTACTGTTGAACTCCCCACCCCAGTCCCTTAAAAGAACTCAGATCTTGTTTTTGTTTTGCTCATGTCTGTAGCCATATCCCTTCCAACCCAAATTTCAGGAATACCTGGATGGGTCATAGGACTAGAATCAAGACAGTTAAGTTAGGTTTTACTAGATGTTGGAAACTCGTGGTGCATTATGACAAGCATATCCTGTGCAGGGTCTAGGAGGGGTCCTGAATTTAAGGGAACTTCTATGAGTTTAAGGTCTGAAAGTTAATGTCAACTTACTAATAAAAGAACAAAAAATTAAAAATCAATTTTAAGGTTGTAACTGGGTTAAACCCTAGAACAGTGATGGAGAACCTATGACATGCATGTCAGAGGTGACACGCGTACTCATTTTTTTGGTTGATTTTTCTTTGTTAAATGGCATTTAAATATATAAAATAAATATCAAAAATATAAGTCTTTGTTTTACTATGGTTGCAAGTATCAAAAAATTTCTATATGTGACATGGCACCAGAGTTAAGTTAGAGTTTTTCAAAATGCTGACACGCCGAGCTCGAAAGGTTCGCCATCACTGCCCTAGAACATGCTCAGAGGGCTTTTGAAATCATGTTTTACACATTGATATTTTAAAACTTCAAATTTTGTGTAGATAAAAAAACCCCACACAGTCTGAATTGATTATCTTCTATTAATAGACAAAGGCCTGGTGCACACATTTGTGCATGGGGGGGTCCCTCAGCCTGGCCTGTGCCCTCTCACAATCCAGGCCCCCTTGGGGGATGTCCGACTGCTGGTTTAGGCCCAATACCCGCAGGTGGAGATTGGGCCTAAACCGGCAGTCGGACATCCCCCAAGGGATGTAGCAGTGAGCCAAGCAGCAGGTGGCCAGGGAGGAGCCCAAGCTGGGGCCGGATGCTGTGCCACTCACGCTCATCCCGGCCTGCTGCACCTGCCACTGCTTCTCGCTTGGTAGCACTGCTACAGAGTCTGGAGAGGCTCCAGCTGCTTTAGCTGCGCTCACCAGCATTGAGCCCAGCTTCTGGCTGAGCGGCGCTCCCCCTGTGGGAGTGCACTGACCATGAAGGGGCAGCGCCTGCATTGAGTGTCTGCCCCTTGGTGGTCTGTGCACATCATAGCAACTGGTCGACTGGTCGCTCCAGTCATTTGGTTGTAACGGTCGCTTAGGCTTATATATATATATATAGACTAGAGGCCTGGTGCACAAATTTGTGCATGGGTGGGGTCCCTCAGGGTGGCCTACAGAGATTGGGCCCCAGTCATGCCCCCAGCCTTGCAGCCCCGCAACTCCGCCTGGCACCAAACCTTGGCCTGGTGCCACCCCCTCACCTGTTGCACCATCCCACCTGCAGGGCAATTGATTGGGGCTGGGTCCCTACCCAGCTCCCTCAGCACCTGGGAGCTGGGTGGCGGCACTGACCCCCTGCCACTGCCATTGGTCGCCAACTGCAGGGCGATTGGTCTGGGCCAGGCCTCCTGCCCAGCTCCCTCAATGCTTGGGGGGGCGGTGGTCCCATCCCCTGCTGCCGCCGCTGGTTGCTGTTTGTGGGGCAATCGGCAGGGTGATCAGGCCCCTGCTCGCACCTGCCTTGGCCTGGCGCTGCCCGCTCACCTGCTCCACCATCCCACTGCGGTCCACTCTTGTTGGGGCCCATCGGGGGTGGCAGCGTCTCCACTGCCACCCACTGCCAGTGCCACATCGCCAACACCCGCCGTGTTCCACGCCGCCCTCTGGTGGTCAGTGCACATCATAGCGAGCAGTCAAACTCGTGGTCTCCCAGTAGAACTCCCAGTCGAACGACCGCCTGAGGGGACAATTTGCATATTAGGCTTTTATTATATGTGTTCTAATGACAAGAAATCCAGTTATGGCCTAATGTGCTTCACAGATTCAATCAAGCATAGAGTTTAGAAATGAAGTCAGATAAATGGGAAGTCTCCCTAAACCTCCCACACTTTCTCCATCTAAACTATTTTTAGTGAATAATCCCTTTTGCAGGGGATATGTATACTCACTAATGACTGCCTATCAATGACCAACATTGGAACTTCTCTTGACATTCCATTGAGTTTATTATTTACTGAAAGTAAAAATATAAATATGTTGCCTGGAATCAGGACAGCACCAATCCGTTAACCAACATTTGTATATTATCAAAGAAGATACACTGGAGAACCTCCTAAGGGCTAGAATCAAGACAGTTAAGTTAGGTTTTACTAGATGTTGGAAACTCATGGTGCATCATGACATGGGTGCTTTGGGGGGAAAAAGCAAACTTAGATTCCTGAGCTATAGAAGTAAGGAAAGACAGGAGAGAAGAAGAGAAAATCAGAACAAGGGGCCTTACCAGAACAATAAGGCCACTACAGGAAGAAGAGTGAGGACATATAACTATCAAGTGGGATGTGCTTCCCTTTTAGTTGGCAGGGAGATGCATCAGGCTGGAAAGCACCATGAACAACCTGAAAGGAAAGAGTTCCAATCACCTCATTGTGTAGTTCAGGATATGTGCACAGCAACCTGAATCAAGTTATAGATGTTGGTGTCTGATGGGATCGAACCATCAGCTGACCTTTGAGAGCTAAAGCGATACTCTCCGTAATGACAGTTCTGAGACTAGAATTTCTGACTCCTACTTCAGAAGACTTTCAAGCTAACCACTGTCTGATGAAGGGCACATCTGTCAGCAAATGCTAACTTGGGTTGCCTTGATCTTGTGGTCTTCCTCAAACAGACACTAAGGAAGCATAATTCCCCCCAGTCCCAAGCTCAACATCTTTCAATATATGTTAACCTCAAAACAAAATAAAAAAGAGTCTGTGGGATTTAAAATGGTGGTGGGGGGAGCGGGGGGCGGGGAATGAAGATCTAGGAGATAAGAGGACAAAAACTCTAATCGATTTTTTTTAAAGTCACTGGGTGATCTGACTAGATTGAATCTTTTCATTATTTTACTTCACCATCAAGAATTCTGAAATTTTTCTAAATACATTACCCTTCAACAATTTACAATTGCATGGGTTAGTCATAATCAAACTTATGCAAAGAAAAAGATTAAAGGGAAACAAAAAAGTACTGCTTAATTCAACTGTTTTAACTGAATTCTTAGATACTTTGAAATTTTAAATTTAAAAAGCAGTGCTGTATACCTCCATTATTTACTTTAATAAGAAAATTTTACAGATAAAAGAACACCAATAGAAAAGAAATAACGGTATCATTTATTGCTTTATTTCCTCATCTGGGTTGTGAATTATTTGAAAAATAAAACACATACATGCCATGTTAGACTACTGCTAATAATTCTAATAATAATTTTAAATAATGAGTGCTATTAATTTGAATAAGCTTAGTATTTGTATCTATAAAAACATATACTCTCTATAAAAAGGTAGCCACAATAAAGACAAATTTCTGTAGATGCTTTCTTGCCCTACTCTCATTTTAGTTTATATTCCAGCGGTTTATGATCAGAGTTGGAGTATAAAATCAAGTGGTTAGTATTAATTGCCTGACACTCACTTAAACCCAAACATTCTCTTAAGCTATAAGTGCCAAATTCTTGAAATTATAGTTGAACCAGAAACAGGGCATGCAGGGAGAGTCCTGGAGAATACCAAATATGACAAGGAGGGAGACCCAAAGGGACAGAGCAAATCAGAACAAGATACTCAGCAAAGGAATCAGCTGCCTGCCAGACCATTACAGTCATCACAGCACTTCCAGGCCTTGCATCACCTACTGAGATCCTTGCTAACAATTCAAAGCAGAGATAATGTTATCATAAAATCATTTTATCTAAGGATCACCCAAAAAATCTCTTGAGAACTAAAATAGAAACTTTTAACAGAGTTATCCCATCCACCATCACAGAAAAAAAAGAGACTTAACAATAAGGCAAACTGAAATTATCATTTGCAAAATGTGTGACATGGAAGGAACCAAACATGTGCACTAGTGTTGACCCCCACTGATCAGTAGGAATAGAGAACACGTATCTAGAAAAATTCTGAGTGAAGGGGGGGGGGGGCAGAAAAACACTTTACACTGTACTTCTCAAATAGCAAGAGCTAAAACAACTTTTTATTTTAATTCAAAATTATTTTCTGTAAGTTTGTTAACTAAACAGAGGTCTGCATCCTTCTTATAAAATACACAGCGGCACATTCTTATACCACAGCCTCTGGAGAGGATGGGCCTGTCAAGTACCATATTGAATCAATTTGTTCATGATGTTTAGTTATAGATTTCATACCTTTACCAAGAAAAGTAGAACAGTATTTCCATGTTACAAAATATAATTTAGAGTCTGGTATACGCTCTATTCTACTCATGCTGAAAGAGAAAATGTCAGATGCTCCTAAAACATATTATTTGCCAGATTATATTTCCTTCCTTATTTAAGGAAACTCAATCACCTAGGACAGAAATGTGAAAGTCCTCCAATTTTCTTGCCTCTCTCTCATAATTCATTTCAGATAGATCATAAAGTATTGCCTATTTCCCTCCTTAGCATCTCTAAAATCTCTCCTCTCTTCTGCATCCTCACTGCTCAGGATGACATCGGTTTCTCCTTTGGACCCTTGGAGAGCCTCCTACGCCTTCATCCTGACTCCTTTCTTTCCCCATCCCTTTTAGCCTTTACATTCTAGCCAGCAGAATATCTCTAGGTGTTCTGGGTGCACTACACTGACTTTATGACCTGGAACTGCCTGACTCAATTTTCATTGCAGTCTCCCCACCCTGTGTACATTGCATGCTATCTACTAAAATATCTACCATTCATTGAACACACCCAATTCTCTCACACTTTGCTACTCTCTCTACTTGTAACACCTTGGCTCCATTATTCATCTTTACCTTCCAACCCTTGCTTATCCTTCAAGACTGCAGCATCTCACCTCTATAAAATCCTTTATGTTCTTTTTTTTTCTGAATTCACTCCCCCATGTTCTCCCATACATTTATATGCCTTTATTTACCATAGAATTTAAAACCCTTTCCACTGAGAGCTCATGTGTTCCCATGGCTCACTGAATGCAGCTCTGAGTAGACACTCAATAAACGTTTGCAAACCTGAACTGAATAAACCAAGTTGAATACTTATCAAAACTGTTCTTAGGTAACATCTAATGGGGAGGAGGGGGGACACAAAAAAAAGTTAGAAAAAAATTAAAAGAGAGAACTCATGGACATGGACAACAGTGTGGTGACTGCGGGGGGAAGGGGGAGTGGAGTGGAAGAGAGCATAGAGGGGACAAATGGTGATGGGAAAGAAAATAAAGTCTTAAATTAACTAATTAATAGGATACAAACACTGCAAGCAAATGAAAGTTCATTTTTTGATATTCTGATACCCAGGAACTAATTAATATAAACTATATACAATACCCACCTAGACAAAATATCCATACAATGCAAATATAATAAATAAGGTCCTTTGAATGTAAACATGTCTAATTTGATTGTTATTCTGAAATTGGCATTGTTCCTAGTAATATGTAACGTGAATCTTAGACCCAAATCATCCAGGGTGCCTGAAATAATAATAACATGGTGCCTGAAAGCCCAGACCATTTTCTTCAGCCTAGGAGAGTCTGGGGTGGAAGAGGCCAAAAAGAACTCAAACTCATGTCCCAAATTTTAAACCCAGGTGCATTATCCCATAGCAAAGCTCTGGTCTACTCCCTTGCTCTAACTAATCCTTTTATCCAAGGTTTCCTGAAGTCTTTGAGACTATCCATTCATCCACTAAGTGCTTTCTGTTAATTTTTTAAATACTATCAAAAGCAATGCTTTCCAGACTTGTTCCATGATAAATAAGTGGAAGAACAGATTTCTTTTTTTCTCATCAATTTGGTGCTTGGGGTCCTGAATGTCTTTTTAGTACTTTTTCTTTATATACTGGATAAAAATTACACACTTGGAGACATTGCAAAGTTTTAAACTGCTAAAGATCTCAACCATTTTGCTACTTGTCAATTTTTTCTGTTTCCCTTTTTCACTCAGATCCCTTGAGGTCCTGCTCTTCTTTGTTTCCGTATACAAAACTCATTGAAAGAGCCCTCTCATTTGTGTACGCTACGGCATGAAAATACTCTAGAGGTTATTTGCAGCCCAAATAGCTACAAAACATTTTTTTAATCTTGTGTAATTCACATTTTGTGAAACTCTTAACTAAATAACACCTATGAGCATTCAGTTATTTATTAATTTAATAAATATTGTTAAAGCCAGTGTTTTTTTTTCCTTTGATGTCCATTAATTCTCTGAGAACTTATTGACTCTGCCCAGAAAGCATGCCCATAAACACACAAATCTTACAACTAATATCAAGTGCTTTGAGGACCCTCTGGAGCTTAACCATACTGTACTGCTATTCAAAGTTTTGACATTCATGATCCACTTAGGAGGTTTTTATTCTCAAGCAGAAAAATACATAACAATTTTGAAAAATTAAAATAACATCCAATTTGAAGTTACTGTTAATAACTCTTTCTTGTCCATGAGACAGCAGCAAAGCATTTGGTGTCTCTGTTCAGATAATTTGCACAGTTGTATAGACATGAACCAGGGAGTAATAGAACAAGGGCTTACTAAAAAGAATTTTCAAAATTCCATTAGTTCATAAATGGTTGACTAATTTCTTTTTTTCTTTTAAACTTTTTTATTTGTTTAAATATATATTTTATTGGTGATAGTATTACAGATATCTCCCATTTTCTAATTCTTTTTCAAATGCTGGAAAGTTGACAGTATTAACTTGGGATAGGAACAGATTTCTTATCTACTATCTGGTTGGATTTGACTCTGGAAAACTATTACTTCATATTCTGTAACCACATTTGGATCTGGTTCTAAATTATCATCAGGCATGTGACCTCAATTTATCTTTAGATGAGTGAAGAAATTTATCACTCCTTGGGCTCATGCCTGTAGCAGAAGCTGTAACACTCACTATGCATGCCCTCCAATTATTTTCTTACAGTTCCCAGTCTCCCAGCAGTTAAGTACAACCATGTGACTCATTCTGGCCAATCAAATGATAGTGACTTCATTTCCAAGTTGAGGCAATGAGAAGCGGGCATAGAAGTATCAGATTTCTCCTTCTCTGCTGTAGTGACTGGGAGGTTGTACGTTTCAGAAGGACTGCCGGGGTCCAACCCCAGCGGGTCCAGGGGTCCCCAAAGGTGTGGACGGAGTCGGCGAAGAAGGAATGACACTGAGACAGCGTTCAGTTGATCAGCAGCCTAGCCAGGATCTCTAGCCAAGTTCTGGTCAGGATCAACAGCCAGGTTCTGTGTCCATGTTGTCTTGCTAGGTTCTCCAGCCAGGTTCTGTAGCCATGTTCCCTCGCTAGGTTCTCCAGCCAGGTTCTGTCCAGGTTCTCCAGCCAGATTCAGTCACCAGGTTCTAGTCAGGTTCTCTTGCCAATTTCTGTAGTCAGGTTCAGTCCAGGATCTTTTGCCATGTTCTCTCGCTAGGTTCTGTCTCTAGGTTCTGAGGCCAGTTTCTGTCCAGGATCTTTTGCCATGTTCTCTCCAGCGAAGTTCTTCTGTCTCTAGAGAACGTTCTGTGTAGGTTCTGTGCCAATTTCTGTCTCTCTCTCTCTGTCTCTTGCTGACTTGTTACATCTGTATTTATACTAGTTGATTCAATCCTATCAATCTCTATTACAAAGGTTAGGGCGTTTCTTATCTCCATTCCAGGGAGTAAAGATTATGTAGCTTCAGCATGATTGTTCATAGTTAAAGTGATTAATTACCCGCCTGGCACTTAGTTAAGAGGTTTTATTCCCTCCCTAACTTCAGGGGAAAACCCCTACCTGGGGAAACAACCTTTCTCAGAGAGGTGACCTTGGTTAAAACACATAGTGCCAAGAAGGTGAGCAAACATATTAAGAACAGTATGCCATATATGCCAGGTCCCTAGAAACAGCAAGGATGAACTGGCTCCCGGCAAAGGACGGTAGAACTTCTATCAGATTTGATTCCTTGTGGAGCCATCACTGTCTCATAATGGTCAGGACTGGGAGTAATAAATAAATCTTTTTGACCTTATGCCACTAAGGTTTTAAGGAAACTTTTACACTGAAACATAGCCCTTAGTCTAACAGTGACATGATAGTAGCTACTGGAACATTTGCGCCCAAGTCCAATCTATTTTTGCAATCCTGATATCCTCAGCTTTTACAAATCATAATATTTGAAAACATTGAAAAGAATAATTCCTTATGTGTGTGACCACTGGAAATCTTGGACATGTTTTATTAGCTTTACTATTATTTTAAAATATTTTCATTTTTTCCTCATTTCAAAAGATTTTGTACCTTTATTCTTTCAACAGTAGGCATAGTTCTATGTCAAAAGCAGAATCATCTTGTATGTGCAAGAGGTGTCATTATATTGCATGTTGAAAAGACATATTTCTAGTGACCAGATTCTGACTAAATTCTCAATTTTGTGGTTTTCTATACCATTGAATCAGGATCCAGAGGAAAATTGTTGCCATCAGTAGCTAAATAATGTATGGATTGGAGTTTAGGTTATATAGCAGAAAATTTGTGATTATCAGTCCCCCTAAATATTTTCTTCCTTCCATGTATGTCAGAGTTGAGACTGAAAAGTGGCTGGCCATCCAGGATTCATGTCTCTCAATCCCCATGGAATTAAGTGTGACCATATCACTAAGTTCCAACCACTGGGGGATGAATGGAAGTAATGAGTGCCATTTATGGATCTGGCCCATAAAATTCTACAGCATGGTGCTCCTTCATGCTTTTCTGTTACTGGAAGGCTGTAGGGAGCGGCTATAGGGTTAAGCCTTGGACTGACCTGTTGGCAAAGCCACAAACAAGTCCCAGCTTAGAGCTTAGAGGGCACAGCCCTCTTATCATAATTAGGCTTGACCTTATGAACTCCCTAGATCCTATCTGGGTAGTTAATGGGCTGTGGGAGGTGCAGCAAGTGCTGCCCAAGCAAGTGAAACTCACAAGAACATTGTAACTATGGTGACCACTTCCTTGTTTACCTCTGGCTATAAAATAAAGGTTCAGCTTGCCCTCTGGATCTCTCCCTCTGTGGCCTCAGCCAGGCACAGGAGTTCTGTCTTAGACCCAGCTTATTCTCTTGGTCTGTTTTTTCTTTAATCCTTTGCCGCCCATCCCCCACCCCCTCAGGCTCACCAAACCCTTGGCTATGCTGGCACAGCACAGAAGGCTAGCATGAAGATGACCTCCAGAGTAACCTTAAAGATGTCAGCGAGGTCCCTTCTGTAAACCTTGGTCCCGAAAGAACTATGTAAGATAGGGATACCTGCAATATTTTTACTGTTAGTAGATCAAGAAAAGTCTATTATAATCTATGATAATTAAATATTAAAATATTGGTGTATATCTGTTATAGAGTTAACCTTTTCTATTTAGTACAGATAAAATCTTTTCTGTCCCAATGACAATTGCATTCCCTGCTGAATACATAAATGGTGCCCAGTAGATAATTATACCTTTTCAAGTGTGTATTAAAGAGCACAAAATATATTGAAAACTATACAATGAGTTTTCATGTTAAATAAAACAAAAAATTGGAAAGTACCACTCTCTCATAGAGGCATCAACCTATTCCCAGAAGTGATTCATATCCAATATATTATCATGCTTGTCTACTCCATATTCTCACTAATGCTGTCATTGCTATTGGCTCAAATTATTTTCTAAATTGTGGCATGTCAAATACTATTTTCATGGTGATGATGATTATAATTATGCTTTATTTAGTGGTAAGTACTATTTAGGGCACTAGAACACAGAGATGAGTAGGGCCTCTGGACTTGCACACAAACTAGCCCAATAATGCTTAAATGTCTTTACACACACACTTAGAAATGTTAGTGATTTTTGTGTGAACAAAATGCTAGTGGTCAAATGAACTTAGGATGTTATTACATAAGAGTGTCAACTCTGGAGCCAGATTACAAATTCCTTTCTTCTTTTAAAGTAGAGATAAAATTTTACTCCAAACTTTGTGGATAAAATCAAATGGTAAATTTAAAGTAATTAACACAGTGCTTGATGCATAGAAAGCACTCAATAAAAATAGTTACGATTGTTATTCTCTTCTCATCTCTATCATGGAGACTCACCATATACTACAGCATAGTAGAGTCTCTGAGACATGCTGCAATAAACCAAATCAAACATGAGAATAACAAAAATACTGCTTACCAGAATGAAGACAGATATAGGTAGATAGATGAGCGTTGTGGGGAAGATTTTATTTTTTATCATTATACTTATACTGGAGGCCCAGTGCACAAAAATTTGTGCACTTGGGGGGGGCAGGTCCCTCAGCCCAGCCTGTGCCCTCTATCAGTCTGGAACCCCTCGGGGAATGAGCACCTGCTGGCTGAGGCCTGCTCCCCAGGGGATTGGGCCTAAGATGTCAATCAGACATCCCTCTGGCAGCCTGGCAGCCCTCAGGGGATGTCCACTTGCCAGCGGGGAGCAGGCCTAAGCTGCAGTCGGACATCCTTAGCGCTGCTGAGGAGGCAGGAGAGGCTCCCACCACCACCGCTGTACTGTGGCTGAGCAGAGCTCCCCCATGTGGGAGCACACAGACCACCAGTGGGCAGCTTCTGCATTGAGAGTCTGCCCCCTGGTGGTCAGTGTGTGCTATAGTGACCAGTCATTCCCAGTCTTTCTGCTGTTAGGGTCAGTTTGCATATTACCCTTTTACTATATAGGATAGAGGCCTGGTGCACGGGTGGGGGCCGGCTGGTTTGCCCTGAATGATGTCCTGGATCAGGGTGGGGGTCCGCATTGGCGTGCCTGGCCAGTCTGGATGAGGGGCTGAGGGCTGTTTTCAGGCAGGCCAAGCCTGCAACTGAAGCTCCCAGTCCCTCCTTTTTTTTCTTTTTTTTTTTTATTCTGGGATTTATTTACCTTCTGTAATTGAAACTTTGTTGCAGCTCCAGCTCTGAGGCCGCCTGGCTGAAAGCAGGTATCTGGGGTTTGTTTAGCTTCTATAATTGCAACATTGTTGCTTAGACTGGAGCTCAGAGCCCAGCTGTGGCAGGCGGGGAATCTTGGCTTCCTCCATCACTGGAGCAAGCAAGCCTCCTGTTTGCTTCAGCTGCCTGGCTGCCGGCCGCCATCTTTGTTGGCAGTTAATTTGCATATCGCCCTGATTAGCCAATGGGGAGCGTAGTGGAGGTATGGTTAATTACCCCGTTTGTCTATAATTAAATAGGATGCATGTGAGTGTATATTTATATTTAGTTATTTGGGGAAGTCTCTATTTTTCTTACCATTATACTTATTAACATTCAACAGCACAATTTTCCATTAACAAAAGCTTTGTACATACTAGTTAATTTATATATCAGAAGGGTACCTGTTCAACACAGAAATAGTCTTCAAGAAGAAAATGTCTTCTCAGCTAACAGCACCTTGGAAGATTCCCCTTTACTTAAGACTATAAGTTAGTTGGGTACTTAGTGACAAGTTAGTTAACAAACTATATAATGCTCATTTCTGCCTCATCAAAGACCCGTTCCTTCCTTCATAGATTGAATCTTTCCTTGCATATTACCCCAGACTGGTCCCAACATGAGTCTGCTGTGATTGCTCAGCTTTGGCATTCCTGTCATTTTCACCTAATCAGCTCCTCCCTGATGAGAGTTCCTAGAATGCTTCACTGTTCAAGACTCTTTGAGAGGACATTTCATGACATGTCCCCAGTTTACTTTCTAATTTTCTTTTGCGAATTTCCTGGACAAATTGGCATTGTTCATCAGAGACAAATATTTTTAAGTAAAGTAATATATTTCAGTCTAGCAGAGTACGGGACTTAGACACTCAATAAATGATGGTTCGTTCTTTTTCTACTTTTTGAACCCCTTCATGTATCATGTTAATGGGTCCTACATGGTAATTTCATGATTATAGGAAGTTCTTATAAAATAGATATGGTTGATTAAGAATTCCAGAGTTCCAGGTTAACTGCTTTTATGCACCAATGTTTTTTATTATTCAACTAGAGGCCCGCTGAACAAAATTCATGCATGGGGGGAGGGGGGCGAGGGTGGAGGCAGGGGGCGTCCCCTCAGCCCAGCCTGCACCCTCTCCAATCTGGGACCCCCAGGATCAGGCCTAAACCGGCAGTCAGACATCCCTCTCACAATCCTGGACCACTGGCTCCTAATCCATCACCTGCCCCCCTGCTGGCCTGATCACCCCTAACTGACCCCCTGCCAGCCTGATCACCCCTAATTGTCCCCCCTGCCCTGGTTGCCTCCAACTGCCTCCACCATCAACCTAGTCGCCCCTCACTGCCCCCCGCTGGCCTGGTTGCCCCCAACTGCCCCACCCTGCTGGCCTGGTCAGCCCTCAAGGCCACCCCCCCCCCCACTGGCATGGCCGCCCCATTCAGCCTGCTGTTCAGTCGTTTGGTCGTCCCTCACTAACCCTCCCTGCTGCCCTGGTCGCCCCATGCAACCTGCTGTTCAGTCATTTGGTTGTCCTTTACTAACCCCCCTGCCAGTCTGGTCACACCACGCAACCTGCTTGTTCAGTCGTTTGGTTGTCCCTCACTAACCAACCCCCCTGCCTGCCTGGTCGTAAGCAGCCATCTTGTGAGGGTGTGAGGGTTAATTTGCATATTACCTCTTTATTATATACAATGTAATAAAATAGAATATATATGTATTTCATTTTATGTTATTTAAATCATGTTTATCATCTTGTGTAATTATTGTAAACATCAATTATTATAGTACTAGAGGCCCAGTGCACAAGATTTGTGCACTTGGGGAGGGTCCCTCAGCCTGGCCTGTGCCCTCTGGCAGTCTGAGACCCCTTGGAGAATGTCCACCTGCTGGCTTAGGCCCGATCCCCAGCAGACAGACATCACTCTCGCAGTCCAGAGCTCTCGCAGTCCTGGGCCCCTTGCTCCTTACTGCCCACCTGCAGTGGAAGTGGGAGAGGCTCCCGCCACCACCACTGCATTTGCCAGCCCACAAGGGGCAGCTTCTGGGTTGAGCGTCTGACCTCTGGTGGTCAGTGAGCACCATAGCGACCAGTCGTTCCACCACTTGGTCAATTTGCATATTATGCTTTTATTATATAGGACTAGAGGCCAGTGCATGAAATTCGTGCAGGGGGGGTGGTTCCCTCAGCCTGGCCTGCACCCTCTCCATTCCAGGACATGTCCGACTGCCAGTTTAGGCCTGATCCCACTAAACTGGCAGTCAGAGTTCTCTCTTGCAATCTGGGACTGCTGGCTCCTAACCGCTCGCCTGCCTACCTGCCTGATTGCCCCTTACTGCGTCTGCCTGCCAGCCTGATTGCCCCCTAACTGCCCTCCCCTGCCAGCCTGATTGCCCCTAACCGCCTCTGCCATGGCAACCGTGGCTTTGTCTAGAAGGATGTCCAGAAGATGTCCAGTCTAATTAGCAAGTTACCCTTTTATTAGTATAGATAATATTTGCAGGAAATGATTAAAGAATAGAAGTTTGCCCCAGAACTAAAGGAACCTACTAGAAAATTATTTTTCTATGGTTCTTTTTAATTTTATTATTTCTTTTGTTATTATTTGGTTTGGTTTGTGAAAGAATTACACTTAATTTGTTTTTGTTTTTTTATTTGCATTTCCCTGTACTATTTCTCAGATCTATCTTCATTGCTTTTAGTATGCCTGGCCACACCAGCTCTTGTTGCCACTTCAGCATTACTTCTAAATTTTTGTTATCTTGGAAAATAACCAAGTTATTGAATTTGAGGTTAAAATGTAAATACATTAGGTATGAGTACAGGCCTGAAATATTCCTCCTGCAAAGTATTTTAGGTACATGAAAATTGAGGTCTTTTAGTTAATGATTAGATTCTCAGTGGAATTTTAGAAAATGATGTTGCCAGAGACATGAATTCTGGATTGGAGCTATTTTACTATAATATTAATGAAACAAAACTCTAAGAGACAGAGTCCTGGGAGATAAGATTATATATTTACTTGCATAATTTGTTGTTGTGCAGAGAAAAAACTGGGTACTAAGATGTGTTTACTTCTATAATTTGAAGATTTCTTCTGCAACACATTAAGTAACATTATCTTCTATAAATCATTTTCTATTTGTTGAACACAAACCGTAAAAATTTACCTTGAAAGTTTTTGAAAATGTCTTTTTTATTTCAGTGCCCTTTTAGAGAAGTTTTATTGGTGAACAAAAGCAGTTTTATTTTTTTAATATTTTTATTAATTTCAGAGAGGAAGGGAGAGGAAAAGAGAGATAGAAACATCAATGATGAGAGAGAATCACCAATTGGTCGCCTCCTGCACATCCCCTACTGGGGATTGACCCTGCAATCCAGGCATGTGCCATGACCAGGAATTGAACCGTGACCTCCTGGTTCATAGGTTGATGCTCAACCACTGAGCCATGCTGACTGGGCAACAAAAGCAGTTTTAATCCCTAATCTACAGAAAACAATTTCCTTTGGAGATGATATTTTCTATTATAAAGCAGTAGGAAATAAAACATAAAATAGAGTTACCATGTAACATTTTGAAATATATTTACATATCAAAATATATGGTAACTAATGTTGATTACAAATATTTTTGCTTGTAAAAACATAAAAATATGAGTCAATGGAAACAAGCTATTGAAAATGTCCCTAAAAATATGTACTAAATTGATGAAATAGAGTCAATAATTCCTAAGATGGCTGATTCCAAATTCATTATACCTACTCCAAAGTACAAATTTACAAAATAATTAAATTAGAAAGCAAACTGTGAAACAATTTCTGTACCTTATATTTGGGAGTCTTCTATACCTTTATCCAGATATTCCTATCATATATTTTTAACAGCAGAGTGGGAAAACATAATTACTATTTCAGTGAGGAATATGATAGGGATGACTAAATAGTAGGTAATCTTTTTTTTAAAATTAAATCTTGATTGTTCATATTAATTATTGCAGTTGTTCGTCTTTTTTCCCCCCATAGCTCCCCTCCACCTGGTTCCCACCCCATCCTCTGCCCTTACCCCCCCCCCACTGTCCTCATACATAGTTGTATGATTTTTGTCCAGTCTCTTCCCACACCAGCCACACCCCTTCACCCCTCCCCGAGAATAGTCAGTCCACTCCCTTTCTATGCCCCTGATTCTATTATATTTACCAGTTTATTCTGTTCATCAGATTATTTATTCACTTGATTTTTAGATTCACTTGTTGATAGATGTGTATTTGTTGTTCATAATTTGTATCTTTACCTTTTTCTTCTTCCTCCTCTTCTTAAAGGATACCTTTCAGCATTTCATATAATACTGGTTTGGTGGTGATGAACTCCTTTAGCTTTTTTTATCTGTGAAGCTCTTTATCTGACCTTCAATTCTGGATGATAGCTTTGCTGGATAAAGTAATCTAGGTTGTAGGTTCTTGCTATTCATCACTTTGAATATTTCTTGCCACTCCCTTCTGGCCTGCATAGTTTCTGTTGAGAAATCAGCTGACAGTCATATGGGTACTCCCTTGTAGGTAACTGAGTTTCTTTCTCTTGCTGCTTTTAAGATTCTCTCTTTGTCTTTTTCTCTTGGCATTTTAATGATGATGTGTATTGGTGTGGTCCTCTTTGGATTCCTTTTGTTTGGGGTTCTCTGTGCTTCCTGGACTTGTAAGTCTATTTCTTTTACCAGGTAGGGGAATTTTTCTGTCATTATTTCTTCAAATAGGTTTTCAGTATCTTGCTCTCTCTCTTCTTATGGCACCCCCATAATTCAGATATTGGTACGCTTCAAGTTGTCCCAGAGGCTCCTTACACTATCTTCATATTTTTGGATTCTGTTTTCTTTTTGTTTTTCTGGTTGGGTGTTTTTTGCTTCTTTGTATTTTAAATCTTTGACTTGATTCTTGCGATCCTCTAGTCTGCTGTTGGAACTCTGTATAATATTCTTTATTTCAGTCAGTGTATGCTTAATTTCTAGTTGGTCCTTTTTCATAACCTCGAGGGTCTCACTAGATTTCTTGAGGGTCTCACTAAATTTATCGGCGGTTTCTAGAAAATTCTTGAAAAACCTTAAAAGTGTGGTTTTGAACTCTATATCCAGTAGTTTGCTTTCCTCCATTTCTGTCATTTGTGACCTGTTTCTTTGTCTCTGCATTTTTTATGCTTCCCTGTGTTTTTAGAGTGGCTTTCTGTGCTAGGTGTCCTGTAGGGCCCAGTGGCTCAGCCTCCCCAGTTACCTGAGGTGGACACTCTTGGTGCACCCCTTTGTGGGCTTGTGCACAGTCTTGTTGTACTTAAGCCTTGATTGTTGTAGGTATCACTGGGAGGAATTTACCTCCAGGCCAATTGGCTGTGAGAATCAGCTGTGTCTGCAGTGGGAGAACTTCTGTGCTGGAGACACCCTTCTGGGGCAAGACTTGCTTCAGTGGGGCTTTGGTGTTCACTGAGTCTGCCCCCTGAGTGTGCTCCTTATGGATCTGAGGAGTTGTGATCTGGGTCTCATTCTGACCACTGGGTACACTGTCTCTTGGGTCTCTAAGGAGGTGCTAATTTAGCCTCTGCCTGAGGCTACCCAGCAGGAGCTAAGAAGAGATTTGCAGATTCCTCTTCTTTGTTTGGGGTTTGGAGGTGCTCAGATGTGGCCCATCTGTGAAGCAATGCAAGCTGCTGTGGGTCCTTGGGCCTTCTTTTGGAAGTTCTGGATCTCTCTGACCCAGCTGCAGTTGGTTAGGTAATTTTCAGATTGCAAAGGGCCAGGCCTTTCATATGCAAAAGCCTCTGCGCACAGCTTGGGTGGGGCGGGTTCTCAGGGGATCAACAGTGTGAAGCAAGCAGCTATGGCTGCTCCTCAGTCCTACCCTAAGAGGCCCCGCATCTCAGTGTCCCAGTAATTGCTGCAAGCACCTCTGAGAGAAAGCCGCTCTTGTGTTCCGACTAATGCCAGACAGTCCAGTTTCTGCCTGTATGAGTCTGGGTCCCCAGAGACTCGTCTGGAACTGGTGCTCAGAGCAGTTGGGAGGTTGAGACTCCCTCCCGATTGAAAAAGACAACTGCGTCCTCAGTTGCCAGCCCTTTCCATGTGTGCCTCTGTATCTCTGCACTTTACTTCCGCACCTCCTCTGAGTCTCAGTGTGCTTTTCTCTTTCCTTCTAGTTGTAGAATTTCCACGCAGCCCGCCTTCCTGTGGTTCTGGATGATGTCCGGTTTGTCTTTTAGTTGTATTTTTGAAGTGGTCGTGCGAGGCAGCAATTTCCGGTGTTTACCTATGCCGCGATCTTGGTTTCTCTTCCAATAATAGGTAATCTTAAAGATGACTAGTTTAGCTTCTTAGAACTTTGGAATATTGAGTAATGGATTTCCCATTTGATTCTTACTTAAGAAAGTGAATCTTAATCTGCTTTCTTTCAACACCCATGAGGTAGTCCAGAAGCAATTAGTTAAGCTGAATAAAGTCTATAATTCACATGCATATAAATAAAAATTACTGTCATTCTCAAATATGAGCATGATGTAGCATTGTGTAGAGAGCACCAGTACTAAAACAGACTTCCTGATATTAAACAGTAACTTCTCCATGTTAGTCATTTATTTCACAAATAATTATGAAGAGCTCATTACATGCCAGGCATCATGCTAGGGTTGCAGATATGTTCATGGTCCATACCCTTATGGATCATCTGGTGATCAAATAGATGCTCAAACAAGGAGAGATGTGTGATACCATGAGATTGCTAGCTCTCTGCATGACCCCACCTCAAATGAAGGAGTTGGGGAAAGCTTTCTAAGGAGATGAAGAAAGAGAAGGAATAAAGCCTATTTGTTTGTTATATGGTCTAGGGAAAGTTACTTAGATTAAATAAGCCTCAGTTTTCTTATCTGAAAAATAACAGTGCCAGTTTGATAAACTGCTGAAAGAATTAAATTATATCACCCTTATAGATCACTTAATATAATGCCTGCCATATAGGAAACAGTCTACATGTTTAGGAAGGCAGGACCTCATACTCTTTTTCAGCAATTGTTATTATTTCAGTAATAATCAATATTTTAAATAACATACGAATTAATTGGCATTACCTTTTAGAGACTTCACATATGTATTCAAGCATTTGTCAATAATACTAAAAATAAATGAAAAATAATATGACTGTTTAGAAAGTGGTATCAATTAATGTTGGATCATATGAAATTGCTACTTTTGTATGTGAAAATGGTCAAATAACACAATTCACATTTCTTAATATAAATACTAAGTTATACCAATATTTTCATCAACCTTAGGGAAGGGCTAGTTAATACATATTGGCCCATCTCAGACATTTGGGGGGAGGGGGGGGATTTACTCTTCCCAAAAGAGTTCAGAGATTTTCTTGCACTAAATTTTCTTTAGACTTTATGGACCAGCATTACAAATAGTTTCACTTCAAAGGATGACCAAATTGATAAATTACTTGTGACAAGATAATGTTAAGAAAGAGCTTACATTTTCCTTACATATTTGGATTAGACTAGCGAAGTCACTTTCTTGAAAAGAAAATTAGATACAACCTAAACATAAAGAAATTGCCTTACAATTTCCCTATGATCAAGTAATTGAGGGAATTGTTGTCCCCCTCACTGTTCTGAGCCAACATGTTCACCTATCTTTGTTTCTTTAGGTATGAAAAATGAAGTTCCATATAAAACTCTCCAAGATATAGATGAGAATAAGAATGTGAGAGATATATCCTATGTAATGATAAATGTGGTATATTATATATGACCAATGGCACATTTCCCAAAATACAAAAAGCAAGGTCCCCTTAGCCACAAACACAAATTTCTGTGTGCCACTTCAGTTGAATACATAGTTTAATAAGCTTCAACTCATCATCAGTTTAAAACATGTATAAATGTTGCCTATTATAATTCAATAAAACATCTCTAGGTTTATATAATCTTTTGAGTATATGGTAATCACTTAAAAAAAATATTCTGCTAAAAATTATGGTTTAGTTCCTTATGCTACTAGTTTCAGAAGTGCCAATTTCACTTTACTCATAGTAACATGTATCCAGTGTTAAGTTTCAAAACTACTAGTATTGCTTTATTTGGAGCAGGTGGCTTCATAGCACTCAAAAACATGTTGGATTATGCAGCAAATAGATCAAAACTTTAGTTATAGCCTTGATTTTAAACATCCATAAGTGAGTGCTATTAATTTTTTCAATTAGGCAACAAAGCTAATTTGTAGGTTTGTATTCTGGAACAACAGTGTATAAATACAATACAATACAATATAAATGATTGAATATAATGTACATTATTGTCTATTCTTCTGTGTACTGACATAAACATTTATTAAACACTACCTCCGGGAAAGATACAATGTTAAGGATAGGAAAAAATAGACAAATAAAGCTCATGATCTTTCTAAGAAGTATTTGTGTAAGCATTAACATGTAATATGGTACAATTGGTTCTTGTTATTTTGCAATAGTGTTGTCTTCTATAAAGTTGACAGGAACACTGAATTAGCAAAGGGAAACAGCTGATTCTCAGTATAAATAGTAAACTTGGTGACTATTTAACTTATCCCACACTACTTTCCCTTTCCTCATCTCAGAAAATAATAGTGTGTATTCCCAATATTGGAGGGAGAAAAAAGGATCTCATTCATGAGGAACTGTAATAATTTGTTTTGACTTATCTGGTATCTCACTAGAGGATCAGCTCAAAAACCTTGTCTTCATTTTGCCTAATTTGAAACTGACTCAGTGTTAAAGTTGCACCTGGGGCCATTGGTCAAAAACATTTGAAGGCTGATGTGTTGCATACTGATGCCTGAGGCAATGGATGATCCTTGGGACTGTCAGGGACAATTATGGACTAGACAAGGACCTTTAAAGGAAAAGGTTGGGGAATGAGATGTACATAGGGGCTTTGAAAAATCTCCAACTTATTCTTGGAAATACAGATGGCTGCACACTTGGTCAGGCATGTGTGCATGCTCAGGAAAGACCTGAGAAGATCCTAAGCTCTCACTTCCTGCTGACCTAAATTCTGTGAAAACAGGAAGTGGAAGTTTAAGGCAGAGTTTTAAATGGTCTGACTTAGCATTGAAGGTGAGAAGGAATTTCCCAGCACAGAGCCAAACTGAAAAGACGGGGAGATATTTTGGGATTTTTTGTTTGTTTACTTTTGGCTACAAGCATTTAATAAAGTCTCTGAAAAACCACCTGTTAAAAGAACAGACTTCAGAAGAAATTTCAGGAACCACCCACAACAAAGATTATAGAATTTTCAAAGTTAGTTTAGGAAAGTCACCAAACAACTACAGAAGTAGCAACAACAATGAAGCTGGAGAAAGGAGAGAATCTGATTTTCCAGAGTTGCAATATTATAATATTCAAAATTTCTGGTTTTCAATACAAAATTACAAGGCATCCAAAGAAATAAGAAAGTATGGCCCATCCACAAGAAAATAAAAAAGATATCAATAGAGAGTACCTGAGGAAGTTCAGGCATTACTAGATAATGACTTTAAATCAGCTATTACAAACATGTTCAGTCTGCTCAAGGAAATAATGTCTGAAGAACTAAAGGAAGTATAATGTCTTATCAAATAGAGAACATCAATAAAAATAAAAATTATTTAAAAGAAAAAACAAAACAAAAATATTGGAGTTAAAAGTACAATAACTGAATAAACATTCACTAGAAGGACTCAAAAATAGATTTGAGGAGATAGACAAAAGAATTCATGAACTTTATGTTTATAATAAGTCAATTGAGATTATCCAGTCTGTTAAACAGAAAGAACAAAGTGTAAAAAGAAATTCACAGAGCCTAAGAGACATGTGGGACACCATCAAGTGTGACAACATGTACATCATGGGAATACGAGAGAGAGCAAAAAAGGCAAAAGAAATGTTTTGAAAAAAATGACAAGTGAAAGTCATAAACTTCCAAATCTGGATGAAATACACACACACACACACACACACACACATCCTAGAAGCTCAACAAATTCCAAATAGGATAACCTCAAAGAGACCCACATGAGGCACATTACAACCAAATTGAAGAAAATCAAAGACAAAAAAAGAATCTTGAAAGCAAAAAGTGAGTAGCAACTTATCACATACATGTGATCCGCAAGATTAATAGTTGACTTCCATCAGAAACCATGGAGGCCAAAAGGCAATGGAATTGCATATTTAAAGTGCTAAAAGGAAAAATAAAAACTGTCAAACAAAAATTTTGTATTCTGCAACCTATCCTGCAGCAATAAAAGAGACATTAATATATTTCCAGATAAACAAAAGCTGAAGAAGTCATCACTAGCATATACACCCTACAAGAAATTCTAAAGATAGTTCTTCAGGCTAAAATGAAAAGAAACTAGACAATAACTCAATTATACATAAAAAAATAATAAACACTGGAGAAGGTAACTCACATAGGTTAATATAAAAGAGTATAAATGCATATTTTATTTTCAACTTTTCCTTTCTATCTTACTTGAAAGAGAAGTGCATAAAGCAACGATTTTAAATTGAGGTTGATGGGCACGAAATGTATAAAGATACAATTTGTGGCAAGAGCATAAAGGTTGAAGGCAAGCTCTCTAGAAACCAAGATTTTATATACCGTTGAAATTAATTTGGTATTAATTTGAACTAAATTGTTAAAAATTAAGAAGTTAACTGTAATCCCCAGAGAAACCAATAAGAAAATAATAAAAAATATAGTAAAACAAATGACAAAGAAATTTAAAAGGTACAATAAAAAATATCTATATAACACAAAATAAAGCAATAATGAAGAAATCGAGGAACAAAAAATAAGATACACTGAAAACAAAACCTAGAATACGAGCATGGGAGTGGATAAAAAAGCATATGGAGGAATAATTGGGAATGTAAGATCAAGGAATGAACAATCTGGGGTAGAATTTTTATCCCCAGAGGTACTAAAAATGGCAGAAAGAAAAAGAGGTATCAGGTAGGAGGTGAAGGTCCAGGAGCAAATGTCTCCAGTAGGTGAGGAAGAATAACAGGAGAAGAGGAGGTAACACCAACAAGGAGGCAGAGAAAATGTTTTAGTCCCAAAAGAAGAGTAGACAGGTGCCAAAATTATGGTTCTCACTCGTGAAAGAAAGCAGGAAGACACTACCCATGACGCTGACCAATGAGATGTGAGAAAAGAAATACGCTGATGAAGAAAACAACTGGAAAACAGAGTCCTCTGGGATAGAGTGGGACGGGTTTCAGCTAAGGTGACAGAGATCGTCACATACACATACAAAAAGATGACCTAAGTCTATTTCCCCTTTCAGCACTATTCCTACAATGTTTCCTTTTGTGTATGTAGCAGTGATAAGAATTGGGATCTCCCCCCCCCCAAAAAAAAAAGAATTGGGATCTCCCGCAATAACCATTAAGTAGAACTTTGAACAAACACAAAAAGAGTGAAATAGCATAGACTCAATTAATTAGTATAGTGTTCTAAGTAACAATTTAAAAAAAACACCTCTGTTTTAAAACAGATAAAATATTCTCAAGCATACCTATATTAAGACACTAGCTATTATAGTAAAAACAAAACAAAATTATTTGACAAGTAGTCCATATTCAAAAGACAAATATGTAAATTGTAATTGAAAAAGGAAATCTGAACAGCAAAATAGTTTGGTAGGCTGAGTAATCATGCAGAGAAAACTGCAGTTCATTAAGTAAAGACATTCATTCACTAAAGATGCTTATAATTATGTGCTGTTATTAATTTTAAAAGAGCTAATCTACTAAAATGAGTTTATAAAATTAAAATTGTGCAAAAGATAAGAATATTCAAATGAGGGGTTTCTGTTGACTGTTTGAGTACTGAAGTCTTTCAGTTTGTTTGCTTCAGTTCTGGTTCCTGGCAGCTCCTAAATACAAATAACATCACATCAGAAAGGAGTTTTGTTTAGTTTCTTAATGAATTATTTAAATTCCAGAACAATCCATATTCTAAGGTGTTCTATTCATATTTTGAAGCAGTCACCTTCTCCTCATTCTGTGAATTTTATCACTTTAGTGCATGGTTAAAATTAGAAACCAGGCATATGACATTTAATGTATATGTAACTCTGAACTGGTTTCTTAACTTCCCAGTAACTCAGTTTCCTCATATGTAACATGAAAAAAAAATAATATCTATCTTATATGACTGTGGTAAAACCAATTCACACAAAAAATATTTTTATAGTACTGAGTATATATCAAACATCAAATAAGTGTTAGCTGATATTATTTAAAGCTGATATTAATGTTTTCTATTTTATTTTTATCAAAGTAATAAATACACATTGCTAAAAACAACATTTTTAACACTCTTTTCTATATGTAGACTAATTACCCAAAACAACACTAGGCCAATGCTAAAAGCCCAAGATTTAGTGAAGTTACATGGTAACTTGTATGATTTTTGTCTGAGAGAGAATATAACCAATTTTGGTCCAGTTGAAAAGATGATCCTAAATGACACAATTTGTCCTGTAGGCCATTAAGCAATTTTGTACCTGGCTCAAGAAAAAATATAAATTCAATATACAAAATAATAATTATTTTTCTCTATACTAGAAACAATTAGAAAGTAAAATAAAAACTGGTATTTTATAATAGCATCAAAAATATCTAAGATATAGAAAAACTTAATAAAATTATGCACATTTCTATAAAAACTATAAAACATTGTTGAAATTGATTAAAGTATACCTCAATAAATAAAGCAATAGACTATGTTTATGAATTGGAAGAGTTGATATTATTAAGGTATCAATTTTCCCCAAATTGATCTATAGTTTCAAAACAATCTCAAACAAAAACCTAGCAAGTACAGTATTGTTACAAGTATTCACAAGCTGAATTTAGCATTTATGTAGAAATACAAAAATATAAATACCCAAAACAATTTTGGAAGAGAAAATTGGAAGACTTATGATATTTGATAAAGCTATAGTAATGAAGACAGTGTGGTACTAATATACAGATAGAAAAAATTCTCCACATCATTAGTCATCCGGAAAATGTAAATTAAACAATAATGATATACTACTATACACTTACCAAAAAGGATAAAATTGAAGACTAAAGACCGACAAGTGTTGACCAGGATATGGAACTGTAAGAACTCTCATGCACTGACAGTGGAATATAAAATGGAACTGCCCATTGGAAACCACTGAGAAGAGTGTAGCTCAACTACTCCATGGCATTGCTGCCTTGGCATTTATATGACCAAACAGCCCTTAAGGTCCTCCAGTCCTCCCTCAGGTGCATGCCTTAGATAACAGCCCACAGAGGCACAACTAAATGGAAGTTCCTGATATGACTCCCCCAAAGGGACCTGTGATTACAGACCCCCCATTTCCCAGGACCTTCTCCTTATGTGCCCCTTAGATAAAACCCCCCAAAGCTTACCAAAACCCCACTCTTTTTTGTTGAATTGACCTATCCAGCCTTATCCTGGGAACCCCAAAGCTCTCTACCCAATACAGGCATGTACCCCAGGCCCTGCCACAATCTCTGCCTGCACCCTCCCCTAAATGCCCCACGTGACCCTTTGAGGCATGTCATGTACTTCCTCTAGGACCTGCGAATAACAAACTCCTCTATTTCAATTCCCTGTGGTCTGTTGTTAAATCATCTGACACCCCAGTAGTCTACTTAAGAAATGTTCATCTAACATAGTCACAACAACTAAGTATAAGAGTTTTAAAAATAATATGAAATATTAATTTATGATTCACATCCAGGCTAGGACTATTTAGCTTTCCTAGGAATTATACAATATATATAAAGACATATGTTCACACGAAGACCTGTACTCAAATATTCAAGGCAGCTTTGTTTATAATAGACCAAACCTGGAAACACTCCAAATGTCCATCAAGGCATAAATGGAACATATGCTTTCAGTAAAAAAATATGTGGCTAACTGTGCACACTCCCTTCATGTGCCTTACCAAGAAATAGAAAATAAATGAATCTGAGAGACACAAAATTCACCACTTGTAAATAGTCTGTCAGCAGTGAGCTTTGCAGTAAAATGGCACTTATCAGTCCAAATACAACAGCCTGAGGCTCACCATTTTATCGCAAACAAAATACCCCATGGGAATTTCTAATATATACACCAAATTATGGCACTAACCAATAGAAAAATGCTGTGGATTATGATCAGCAAGGGTTTAAGTGAAGACAGTGATGCTGATGGTTAAAATAAATTCATGGATATCCAGGAATAGGAAAAGAAAATGACTTGATCACTATATATATATATATATATATATATATATATACACACACACACACACACACATACACACACACACATACACACACACACTAGAGGCCCGGTGCATGAAATTCATTCACGGGAGGGGGTTCCCTCAGCCCAGCCTGCTCCCTCTCCAATCGGGGACATCCCCCTCGCAATCTGGGACCTCTGGCTCCTAACCACTCACCTGCCTGCCTGCCTAATCGTCCCCTAACTACCTCTGCCTGCCTGCCTGATCACCGCTAACTGCTCCCCTGACAGCCTGATCACCCCCAACTGCCCCCCCTTGCCGGCCTGGCCGCCCCCAATGGCCCTCCCCTGCCAGCCTGATTGCCCATAACCCCTGTCAGCCTAATCTCACCCCCAACTGCCCTCCCCTACCGGCCTGATTGCCCCTAACGGCCTCTGCCTTGGCCCCCACCACCATGGCTTTGTCTGGAAGTCAGCAGTCCGGAAGATGGCCCTTTTATTAGTATAGATAGATTATATAAGATAGGATTGCTTAAATGGGGGGGGGGGCCTTTTTCAGCAGAAGGAGATACAATTGGCAGACAGAAATACATAATCCCTATATTTGGACTGATAGCCAGCCATATGCACTATACTGCCAAACCAGTCAATAAAAAAAAATTGAACTGCTTTCTTACACCTTACACCAAACAGCTGTTGCCCTTAAAACCCCTCAGCCCCCACCCTAGGTTCTGCCTTCGCAGTTCACCCAGATTTGATTCTGATTGGTCATTTTCTATGCCAGTCAGTGTCAAAAGCTCCGCCTCCTAGGCAGCCATTGGCTCCTCGCAGTTCACCCAGATTTGGTTCTGATTGATCAGTTCCTATGACAGTCAGTGTCTCTGGGCCTATCTCTGGGCCTGATCTGCAGCCTCCATGGCAGCCACTGATCAGGCCTTGCCTCTCTCTCTCCAGGCCTCACCAGCAGCCATGGCAGCTGTGGATCAGGCCCTGCCTCTCTCTCTGGGCCTCTCTCTGGGCCTTATCTGCAGCTGCTGCAGCAGTGGTGAGGTCATTAGGCCTCCAGCCCAGCCCTGAGCCAGAGGCTAACGATCTCACTGTGCGCGCCTTGCCCTACTCAACCCCGCCCCCCCCCCCCCCCCCCCCCCGCCCACCGGCTGCCAGCCTTGCTGTGATAGGAGTCTGTGGGCTGTGGGGGAGGGGCTTAAAGATGCTCCATGCATTTCCTGGTGACTGGTCGTCTGTCTGGTCATTTAGGTTGTGATGGCCCCTGGCCTTTTATAATGTAGATTTGTGAAGATTTGGCCATCATGGATCTGATAATACAAACTGACACCTTCTCCTGTTAATTTTCAAGCATTCTTATTCAATGCTAGTGTCCATAAATATGACATGACATCATAGAAAGACCATAAAAAAATGTTTTGAATTTCATCAAGGGATAATAAACTAGTTTACTCTTTTAAACTCTGATTTGTTATCTCTTCAAGAAATACCCATATGTTTCACTTATATGAAACTGTTACTATATATCACACATTTTCTGACACTACTTATTTTACTAATTGATTCTCTCTCTCACACACACACACACAGAGTAATTGCTGGGGAAGTACTATGGCAGATGAAAGAAGGAACTTCCAGTAAATTGAATTATTCTTATTTCTTTGAGCAATCTCAATTGCCTGTTCACCAGAGTCATGAGAAACTAGTTCATCTAACATCAGTCTATTAAATAATTTCTCCACAAAGATAAATTTGCCTGGCACAACCCAGTATGATGTCTCAAATGAGGAAAGGAAAAGCTGATTCAGAAGTATCTGGTAAAACAAAAATAGATTCAGAGAAAAAGAAACACGGAACAGACCATCCAACCTCTGAGGGAAGGCAGGGGAAGTGTGTGTGAGAGATCAACCAAAGGACTTGTTTGCATTCATATTAGCATAACCAATGGACACAGACACTGGGGCGGTAGGGGCTTGTCCTGAGGGGGGTGAGTGGCTAGGGAGGGGTCAATGGGGGGTGGAGGGGGAGAGACATATGAATACTTTAAACAATAAAAAAAAGAAAAAGAAAAAAAGTAGTTGGTAGTATAAACACAGTCAGAGCACTCACAGTCAGTCCCTCTGCCCTCACAGTCATGGTTATTAATGAAGGAGGTAGCTAAAAATACTGCACAAAAGATGGTATGAAGCATAGACACTTTCTGCATAACCTGAATAAGGCATAATATGAGAATGGACAGAACTTACAATAAATGAGACAGTAATGGTAAAAATCTAGATGTTAAAGAGTAACACAATAAGCATAGATGACTTGTCCCTAGCTACTGGCTAAGATTTTAAATTCCAGGAGCTTAGGAAATCCAGCCAAAGGATGTATTCTTTCTTCAGAGTCTGTAACGGGATCGTGCAGCTGCTCCAAACACAGCAGGCACCACATGACCAACGTGTAGAAGCACATCTTGGCACCACACCATCGTGTGAAATGCTACAACTTTGACACAGCAGCCAAGAAAAATATGAAATTAAATGAGATGTATAAAAACAAGCTTGTGCAAGCATGAGAACAGTTTTGGGGGGGAAAAAAAAATAGACACTTACTCCATAACCTGCTCAGGCCAAAATAGAATCTAACCATTGGAAGTTGGTTCCATTGTGACCACAATTTCAAAGACAGCCCTACTCATAAATTACCTAATTGTTGCCTCCATTCTCCTGCAATTTATTTGGCCAGAGATATAGACATTATATTGTAAGGATGATCTTGTACTTTTGGGGATGTGATGGGCAGTAGAAAAGATCTTAAGCCATTTTTATCTTTATTATTTAAAAAAAACACACCTTGTTAATTCAAATAAAGATTGAAATAAATGCAACTATTGCTTGAATGCCTATTACTAGTTATGTGTTAGATTTTTTTGTACATAGTTGTGCAGTTATACATATGGGTACCCAGCCAAAGTGCAGGGGGTGGGGGACTAAAATCTTCCGCCAGGACAAAGAGCCTCCTCCTTCTAATATGCCTGTTCATGGGTGCTGCTGTTTGCAATTTGTCTGCTGAGGGATGAGGGGATGTCTTTCACTAAGTCACACAAACATAGTGGCTTGCAAGCAGGGATCCTAAATATGAAGAGAAACTATTTAAAATTTTTAAAACTTGACAGGTATAATAAGGACCAGGGAAATCAAAATGGGAACTAAAAGCGGTAAGTAACATTTTTTAGAAGACTCAGAAGGCTGGCCCTTCAAGAAAGGGCAGGACTGGCTCTCTGGAGAGAAGGTTGTAGGTATCATAGGACTGTAGTTAAATGAAATCACAGTCAGCGTATCTCCAAGAGAGACATCATTCATTTAAATTTGCATGAAATTTGAGCTGTGCTCAATAACTGAGAAAATACATTTCTACTCATGTACTTTTATCAGTACAGAAAATATTATAATCTTTTTAAGAAAAATATCCCAAAAGAGGAAGATTTGCTTCACAGAAAATATATTCCCGCTCTGAATTTTGCCTAAAATTAGTATAATTCAGTGTTTTATATTTTAAAAATTGTGCCCTAACCGGTTTTGCTCAGTGGATAGAGCGTCGGCCTGCGAACTCAGGAGTCCCAGGTTCGATTCCGGTCAAGGGCATGTACCTTGGTTGCGGGCGCATCTCCAGTGGGGAGTGTGCAGGAGGCAGCTGATTGATGTTTCTCTCTCATCGCTGTTTCTGACTCTCTATCCCTCTCCCTTCCTCTCTGTAAAAAATTAATAAAATATATTTTAAAAAATATGGGTTGATTGGTTGTTTTTTAAAAAAGTTCTTATTCCACTGAATAGTCACATGTAAGCATTCTCCAAAATAAATTAAGTAAGGCAATCACAGAGTATTGAGGAAAAGATAAAAGATGTACGCCATGAAGATATGCAACACACTGATGTGAATGGTTCTTAATGTGAAGAAATCATGGAGAAAATTCCTCTTTCTTCCTTCTACACATAGCTGCATTAGTTTGGAATAACTTTTAAATAAAAAAATCTCACAATGACAGAAGACTCCCATGTTTCTCTCTAGTTTAATACTCAAAGCTATGATTATCCCACCATTTAAGCTCAACTATGTAAAAGAAACCTTACTGATTTTCTTCCATGCCTTTAATCCTTTAGTTATCATAACCCCTCCCTTTCTTTTCAGTGTCTTCATTTTCTACTTGCCCTTCATTCCATTTTCTCCCTCCCTAATGTCCAATGTCCTAAGCCATTTCCTAATAACCAGTATTGTTCAAATCCACCCTAGTACAATCTATGTCTTTTACACTCAAATATGTATATAAGTGAGGTCAACTATTTTTTGTGCAAACTGTCTTCCTTTATTATAAACCTGCATACCAAAAGTCCCAAAGTTTAGCCAAAGTGGAACAGATGAAAAGGGGGCAACCAGGGAAGGACAATAAAAGTGAAGCCTGTGAGGAATAGATGGGCTCCTCCAGGGTCATGCAGATGTTTCCCTGCTTAGAATACCACTCCTTTATATCACCGCCCACTTGGCTAGGTTTCCCAAGAATCATTCTCTAATTTGGTGTCATCACCTCTGCAAAGACTGACCAGACTTCTTAATTTTGGGGCCCTTATAGTCCATTTAACTAACTTACCATGATTCCTTGGGGTGGCGGGGGAGAGGATCGTGTCCATTGTATTGTCCTATGTACCTTGAAAACATGAAAGAAATGAAAAGGAGGGAGGGAGAGAGGGAGAGGAAAGGGAAGAGAGAGGAAAGGAAGAATAACAAAGGAAGGATAAAGAATGTAATGTTTAATTCCAAAGAAAAGAAGCCATTAAAAATATAATAGCTTTATTAAGACATTTGAAATAATGTCATGTAGGAAAGAAGCCTCATTCTTCATTGTTGAAAGAGCAGAACATGACCAATGGTAAGAAGATTCAGAGGCAGTTCTTTTATGTATTTTTAAAATTTATCTTTATTGTTGAAAGCATTCCAGATGTCCCTCTTTTTTTTTTCTCCATTGATGCCCTCTACCCTGCACCCACTCCCGAGGCCTTCACTACATTATTGTCTGTGTCCAGAGCAAAAGGGAGGAGGCACAAACAGATTTTGACTCACACAATAAGAAAGAGCCTTATGAAATTAAAGTTGTCTGAAATAGGATCAAGTACTCTGTACTTCGTCTCTGGAAATCTTAATATAAAGCCTGGAAAATTACTTTTAAGAGATTATTGGTGTGTGATTCACACAGTAGATAATAGTTAGACCAGGATAATATTGAAGATACTTTCAAGCTTGGGATAAATTCTTTTGTTGAATTTCAACATCTTCAGGAGAGGCAAAGTGTCACTAATGCTATTTCTCTCTCTCTCTCTCCCCTAATCAGCCCTGCACAGAGGGTAGTATTTTCAATAAATATTTATTTTACAAATATGCACTGGTCTTCTGGAAGAACAAAAACATTTCATGAAATCCTTATGGTAAGTTATCACATTACACAGATCGACATCTGAAAATAGTTTTTAAAAGGACAAGGCAATGAGACATACCACAAGCAAATATTTTTATGTCTACTGTACATGAGAGAAAAATAAATTCAAAATATATGAACCATATTTCTCAGAAAAATTGCCTGAGATGTGTAAACAAAAGCTATGAGCAGACTACATACAAATAATGGCAATTTCTAAATATAGTCATTACACATTCATATTTTGTTTTTAGCTTGTTACATGTGGATATATCTAGATTGGTTTGTGTTGATCAAAAGTTGTACAACTTTTTTCCAATATCTGAAATTTGGCAAAAGTTAAAGTGACTTTTTCCACTATTTATTAAGCCCATATGAATTTCAAGGATTATTTATGAGAATGGTTTGATTTTTTTGGAATGTTCCCAGTAGTAGATTTGTTTATAAAAGCATGTAAATGCCTAGAAAATGTAACTCAGTTAAACAAATTTTTCAAATAAATTTTTCCATCAGAAGGAACATTAATTCTGAACTTATCCTAAGGTCTGGGATCCTAATCCCTCTCTGGCCACGTTTCCTTAGCATTCAGCCATCTCCTGGTGCCCACTTCCTGCCAGGGACTTCACATGTGTACCAATGCAGACCTGGCTGAGTCTGCTTCCTCAAAAATTTTTTTTGATTGAGAAAAGACTAATCAGGAATTGGACTGTGCTTGATGTAGCCCCATGTGAACTAGACAGCTGATGTCCCAGATGGTCTTACTTAAGGCTAAATAACCTAGATTTCAAGAAAAGAAACTGATGTTCAACTTCTCTGGGAACTGGGCACCACATTACTGATGCCACAGGACCAAACTGGGAGTCTCACCAAAAGAAAATGATGAAAATCCAATTATTTTCTATAAGACCTTAAAACTGTGCTTTTCATTATAAAAGTGCCAAAGAGTTCAAAATTATTAGCATACTTTATTAAAAATAATCTGAGGACGTGAAGCTATGCACAACCACTAATTTCCACAAACTTCTGAACATAAAGGAGACAGATTTACTTCTTATTGTAGTATAGGGAACCGGTTGTACATAATTTTATGAATAAATGCAAACAAATGTTGAGTAGCTTTTAAAAAGACATTTTTTTTATATGAAAATTGTGTTAAACTGATTATTCAACTTTCAATAGAAACGATCTTTAATTTTTTTTTTAATTTTTGGAATCTAGTATAATCAAATAGTATGCTCCAAAATATATTTTTACCACCTCCTCAGCCCAATACTTTTAAACATGATAGGGTATTTTATTCACTTGTGGAAGACATGGCAGCCCTGGTGCTCTATCCCACCACCCACTGAATCGCTGAAAACTCCAATGGGAGCAGCTTTAAACAGCATGATTTGTAAAAGGAGTTACTATGCATAGTAGTCACCATTTACTATGCAGGCTTGGTAGAGTGAGATGACCAGGAAGTTGAAGATTTTTCAAAAATCCAAGGATGATATTTGTGATTTTAAGTATTTCAGTTCCAAGGATTGTTTTTTATTTTCTTAACCACAAAGTTACTAGCCCCCATATTTGTATTTTCTTTTTTCAATTTTAAATTTTACAGGATACTCCAAAAAACTTAACTTTTAAAATATGAATAATATTTTAGAACAACATCTGATTCAATGACCATGGGATCAGACTCATTCTTTTCTCCTCAGGTAACGTAATAGCTCCTATCATGTGTCAGAACAAAACAGAAAAGCAAATAAAGCACCTTCCCTACCTTCAAGTTACATACAACGTAATGGGCAAAGATCTTGAAAGTTCACTTAACTATTGTTTTAGTCTACAAAGTGTTTCAGCAGCATGACCATTGCTTTGCTACATTTATATCTACCCATCTGCCGAGAGCTAGGCTGATGACCAGAAATGAAATACAGGAAACAGTGTGGAAGCCACTGCCACTATCACCTTCCTTTGACTAACCCTGGCATTCTAGGAATAAGGAAGGTGGCCGAGGCAAGAGTTGAGTCTTCACTTGATTTACTTCCCTCCCTCATAGCCTTCGCATCTTCTTTGTGCATAATACACTGACTCTGCCCACTTTGCTCCTCTTTTCCTTATTTCCATCAGATGGAAAGTTTCTTGACTCTCCTCCAAGTTGCCCAGCGTCATGCCTTGTACATAAGTGCTTAGTGAGTGCTTCTTGAATTATAAAATTTGTGCTAATAAAAAAAGGAAACCATAAAACATTATCAAAAGAGCAAAACAAAACTTTCAGAGGAATATTGATTTTAATAGTGTCCCTATCAGAAAGCAAGGTATTTCATACTTAATTTTCTATAATGTCATGTGCACAGTAAGCCCACTAAGTGTTGAATTTCTACTGGTCAGACGATGCTTATGTAGGGGCATTAAAACAAATAGGGAAGAGAGAGAGAGAAGGACTTTCAACACCTTAATTAAAAATTATTCCTCAGAAAATCCAAAAGATAGAATCTGATTTTATTCCACTACATGTGGCACATGGAGGTAGCTGAGCAAAAGCTATTTCCTTTCTCCTGCTCTGCGGTCATTTCCCTTCCTCCGTGACAATCTGAAAATTTCAGCTATTCAATTTACCAGCTTCACTTGCCAATAGGTGAGACAGAGGGGTTCCACAGAGGCTCTTGATGACAATATTCACTCTCCAATTAAAGGAGCAAGGCCCCTGGGGATGTTAGTGCACCCAGCTTCCCCTTCCTCTTTGTCTTTCCGTGGGTGATGTCCTCAACCTGTTGCAATCATCTTGCAACCATGAAAAACATGCTTAGGACCAAAGGCAAAACAGCGCCCAGCAAAGACTAAGGATTAAAGGAGCCTGGGACTTTTAAGTGAGACGATGTAAAGCCCCATTGTTTAAGTAACATTTACCTAATTGTTCTGTATCGTGGGTAAGGTGCCCTGCTAAACATTTTATGGGCATCACTTCATTTTATTCTGAAAGTAGCCATGTAGGAGATGCCTATGCCCTGTTTCTATGGAAAAGAAAATTGGGGCTCCAGGGGTACAGTTCCATCCCAATGTCATAGTAAATGGCAGGCTCAAGGTTCAAAACCACAACTGTCTGAGACAGAACAGTCTATAATTTAACTATATTTTAACACTTATTAATTGGTTCAATTCTCATCGTTTCTCAATTTGAAATGGAAAGTACACACAAGCAACTATTTCAATGCAAATGAGCCTTACTTGAAAAAGATGGCATATGAGAGCAATATCAGTGAAAGGTCTTGAGGGATGCCTAACAAATCAGCACTCGTCATGATGAAGATGTTGCTATAACCAGGGTAGGTAACATAATCTCCCAAGAGACTTGGTCTCACCTCAACTGTAGGACTATGCATTTCTAACACTCAATAGGACAGCTTCATAGATGGACACAGTAAATATCAATGTATGGACAAGTACATGAACGAATGCTGACTGCTGGCATACGTGAGGAAGTTCAAGTCAAATTATTATTTTTCCATAGGAGGCTCAAGTAGCAAGTAGTATGTCAAGTGTTTCTTGAAGGAAGGAAAAAAGAAAGAGAGGAAGAGGGAGAGAGGGAGAGACGAAAGAAGGAACCTAAGAGAAGCCCGGACATAATTTAATTATAGCCACATCTGAATATTGTAGTGCTGGTCTAGGTCCCTCACATCACTCTCATTGAATTTAGGGTCCAAGTGATCATATAGACAAGGACACATCCTGTTCTTCACTCCTGCAGTGTCAGCCAGTGGCTCTCCTGATCTTGGCTTCTGATATCTCTGATCTTTTAGGGGTAAAAACACAGCCCCTGTATCTGAGTTTCCTTGATGCCATCTGGCTCCATGAGAGTTTCCACACATGGCTGTTATTTGGTCATTGACCTACCTGCTCAGGCTTATATTGATTTCCTAATTCTTGAATTTCTGTCCTGACATTAGTATACACTATACTGCCCTTTTTCTTTACCATTCTCCTTAGATCATTCTCTCCTGAGAGTTTCTTCTGGACCTGGGCCCAATGTTTTGAGGTATTTTATCTCATTCCTATTTGCTATGGTCTGAATGCTGCATTCCACAGAATTTGCATGCTGAAGTCCTAATACCCAACGTGATAATGTTAGATAGTGGGACTTTGGGGAGAGGATTAGATCATGAGGGTGGAACCCTCATGAATGAGATGAGTGCCCTTATAAAAAGAGGCCCCATAGGGCTCCCTAGTCCCTTCCACCATGTGAGAATACAATGAGAAGTATACAGCCTAGAGGAGGAACCTCACCAACCATGCCACCACTGATCTTGGACTTCCAGCCTCCAGTTTATAAGCCACTCAGTCCATAGTGTTTTTTTACAACAGCCCGAACAGACTAAAACATCATTCATTCTCATTCAAGGTATTGCTTGAACATTAATTAAAGCACATTAATGCAGTGGTTCTCAGAGTGTGCTCTCTGGACTAGCATAATAAATATCAGTTGAAACTGGTTAGAAATGCACATTCTCAGACCTTACCTCCAAACTCCTGAATCAAATTCCGGGGATGGGTCTCAGCAATTTGAATTCTAACAGCCCTCTAGTGGATTTTCATGATTGCGGAAAAAGTCTGAGAACAACTACATAAATTACACCAATGGATGCTTATTTTGAAAGAAATACATTTATCGTTTTCTTTTAGGTTCAAAAACTATGAGAAACACTTTTAATAACTCACTGTAACAGACACATAACAGACTGAATCATTAGGCTTAGTTTGGGCTTGAAAGTAAAATCTGAGACAAAAGTTAAAATGCAGATAGTTTTTCTGGGAAATAATACCAGGAAGCAAAAGTGAGGGAGGATCAGGGTCACTGTTAGCAGCAGAAATTCAGCTTACCAGGGCTTCTCAGATGGGTACAGAAAAACCCCAAAATATTTCATCCAAAGTGTAGGAGTATGAAAACTTACCCATTGGTTCCAGTTCCCCATTATTTGAAGGTTTGCCCAAGGATTACCAACATCCTGGAACTATGGGCTGCACCTGTACACAACTAAGGACAATAGCTTTATCTGGAGAAAATCCTGAACCTAAAGAGTGGGATAACTCGTGGCAGACCCCTGAAGCAGGACACTCCCTGTGCACACATCTGCCCACCAGGGCTGAGAGCATGGAGCAGGAAGTATCAAATACTTCTGCTACAGTTCCCATCACAAAAGTAGACTGAAGTATTTTTAAGGTTTCAAAATGACAAACCTTAGTCCTATGAGATAAAAGATTGATAAATTGCTTTTCTTGTTTGTTTTTAACTCACATAATTTCATTTTTACTTTAGTTATATTTGAAGTAACCGATGAGAGGTACACTTTATGAACAATTACTGTTTCCTACATGAATCATGTTTTATAACTAGCCATGTTTATCTCACACATGTTTCACCAACTTCAACAACCAGACAAACTTAAATGGGAGTCAGGTCTGAGAACATAGCTTAGCTAATTGTGGATAGTTACAAAACATGATTAATAAGTCTGCTAATTAAAGGTATTTTTCCACTGCTTGAAAATTCAGTTTATGACCAAATACAGAGTAGAGAGTTTAGGCACAGAGTCATAAGGAAAGAAAAAAAAAAAAAAACTTCGGATCAAATGAATTTTCATAATTTCCCTTTAAAATTTTCCCATTTAAAAGAAAGATTCACATCTTTTTTCTTTCCCAAATTGTTTTCAAAGTAGACATTTCTCTATTATTAAAAAATAGGATTTAGTGACACAGCAATCATGTCTGATCATATAATCAGTGAGCTCAGATCTCCTGCCTCATTATTTTTAAACTCTGTACGTTAAATGCCAGAGCCCGCTGGTTGTCCCACAGTGTTTCTTTTCCTCTTCTTCCACAAAGAACCCAATTTAAAGTCTACTTATTCCAGCCTCCCTTGCAGCTAGGTTTAATCATGTGACTAAATTTGACCAATGAAATGTAGATGAAAATGTCATGTGACAGTTTTTGATAGTCTTTCTTAAAATCCAGCCCAAACATGAACTTTGCCCCCGTTTCCTTATCTCTTCCTCCTTCCTGCTGACTTATACAGCTGTGATACTTTAGCAACCATTTGATGCACTAGATGATCTGGGGCAAGCGTCAGCATACTACAGCCTCTGGTATAAATTCGGCTTGCTACCTGTTTTTATATGGCTGACAGGCAAAGAATAGATTTTACATTTTTAGAAACTAAGAACGAGAATAGTATTTCATGACAATATACTATCATGAAATTCAAATGTTTGTGTTCATAAAAAATAATGTATTGGAACACAGCCACATTCATTAGTTTACTTACTGTCTATGGCTACTTTCGCATTACAATAGTAGAGTAGTTGCAACAGAGATCATATGGCTTTAAATACTTAGTATCTGAACCCTTAGAAAAATGTTATAGACATCTAATCTTGGCAATGGAGTCCAAGCTATGCAGAACAATAAATACAGAAGCTATCAGGAGACTAGGTCCTCCAGGCCTTTATGCAGTGAAGCTACTATGTAACCTGGATCAAGTATCTCCAGTCCTTCACATGAGAGTTAAACTCCTATTTTTTAAAGTTCCTGTTCCATAATGTAATAGTCTGAATATTGGCCCCACTTTCTCACCTCTCCCTGAATCCTGCCTGCATGTGTCTTCACAGTTACTCCCACAAAAGGCAGAGAATATTTCCTCAACCCCTACCTTTGGCCATGGCCAACTGGGTATTAGCAGCAGAAGCTTGAAATCTATTTATGCAGTTCAGCTTTTCCTATTGTGCTACTGCCATTGCCATGAGAAGAAAATGGCCTAGCTGTCTGCAAGTCCCTGAAGAACGAGAGAGAGACAGATTGATTTGAAGCTCACTTTCCAATGCAGTTGAATCAGAACTGGTCCAGTTGACCCACTGACCACCAGTTTTAGTTGAAACCAGCCAACTAATCTGTGACTATGATAATAATGCTTGACTGCTGCATGCCATTGAGTTTTGAGTGGTTTGTTTTGTGGCAACAATTGACTAATACAGGTGGTAACTTTTAGTTTCTGTTACTTGCAGCCAAACTCAAGCCTATATTGTTGTTTCTGGCAATTATCCCATAACTGAGAAGAGAGGAAAGTCCAAGCTTTCAGAAGAGGTATCACACTATGGGATATCAGACATAGGTAATAATAATAATAATAATAATAATAATAATAATAATAAAGAAGTTCAGCTCTACCACATAACACTTGTGTAATCATAGGTTATTTCACCTCTCTAAGCCTAAGATCCTTGTCAGAAATATGACAATTATTCTATGTACATTTTGGTGTTCTCTCAAAATTTAATAAGATAATATAGACAAAACACTTGCTAGATAATACAATTTAAAAATTAACTTTTATTGAGAGTTTTCCATGTGCCCACCACTGTGCCCAATCAGAAATATTGTTCTTATTCTATTAGATATGAGGAAAACAAGGCTTAATGGGTTTAAATAACTCATCCACAGATATGAAGTTAGAAAAGGCAGAGCCAGGGCTCAATCTCTAAAAGTCTCTCTCCAGAATCTATGATCTTAACTTCCAGCATTTAACATCTTCATCCTCTCTCCTTTCTTATATACCTTGTATTCCTGGTAGCATGGTTAATATTTACTTCCAGGACAAAGTCATATATCTGATAAGCTAAATGCACCAACTAAATGTTTACACTGAAAGTAGAGTCAATTACTACCTTTTTAAGAGCAGACCCCATAGCACTCAGGTATACTTTCAAATTTGTGTCCTGGTAAATGTTTAACAACTAACCTTCCAACCCCCACCATTTGTAGTAGTTGTAGATTTCCAGGATGCAATTATCACCAGGGCTGATTTCAAACTACCAACCAAGGGACATTGATCATAGCTTGGGGGGGAAAATGCATAGCGAGCTGTCAGGAATTTTTATGCCATACCATTGCCCTCAAACCACATAAAGGAAGAGTCATAGTAAAGATTGTAAATTACTCAATTTCCCTTCAGATGATAGAGGCAGGAAGTATTCTGAGGGGTTACAAATTTGCAGATACAAATGGCCTCAGAGCCCAGACATTAATATTACCAGAACGCAGGGCAAAAGTGGTAAGAGGGTAGAAATGGTAAGGCCAGTGATGCGCTAAAGAGGTAATGTAAACTACTGCACATAAAAGCATTCAACGTCAGGATTGTTTAAAATATGAGTTGACTCTACACACATATACACCCACACATACAAATCCAAATACCGGAATAAGGTGTGAGCCACCAGTTTTTCAGTTCTGCTTCTCTGTGATTCTGCTTCTCTGTGACTGTAAATGAGTAATTAGACTCTATGTTTGAGGATTGTGTGCAAACTAATTATTCAGAAATCTTTCAAATAAATTTTGCCCATGTAGCTAGCCTTTATCATGGTCCTGTGAAACAATATTATCTTCACTGTAACAAAACAAACACTCAGTGACAAAATTCTATTGATGTTTTCATTGCCTGTTATCCTTAATTAACCCAGCAGAGCAAGCCAAGTGTCTGCTTTGAGTTTCAAGCTGCAATTTTTGTAGGTTCTATGCTCCTTGTGAATACAAAGGTGCCCTGCTTGAAAATGTTAATCTCCACAGCAGTATTAGTTACTAAGCTACCAACTCTATTTCCATGGTTTTAAAAAATACCTCAGACAAAGATTTGGAATGAAGATATCCAAAATCTGGGACCAATCAAGAAATCACTCCCTAAAAATCTTGTTAGCTCCATTAAGTGTTTCCATCTAAAAAATGAGTTTTACTTCAGAACAATTCCAAATCCTTTGAATTAATTTTCCATTCTCCTTTTCACCATTCCAGCATGTCTTTTCACATATGCCTCTGTGTTTTACCAGCCTGGCAGATATTTTAAAATTTTAATGAGTAAATTTAAGTTCTTAAATTATTTCAAAAGGATAGGATTATACCAATCTATTTTGGACAGTGAATCACCCTTTAAATTAAATCACCAAGCAAAGTCCATATTCCAAAAAAAATCATCAAAATACACCAGAGACTATCTAAATATTTCGTAATCTTTTTAATTTGCTGTCGCCGGTCTGTATAATCTACATAAACACACAGGGTTTTGCCAAGGAATACAACCTTGAATGGTCAGCTGTTTAAATCTTATCAAAGCCCTTCCAAAGGACAGTGATATTTATGCATATGGTTTGAAGCATATGCAGGCATCCATTCCTGTAAATCAAGGACTTCCACATTGTGTTCTAGAATTCTACAGTTGGGTTTTAAGAACCAGGCCAAGCCAAGGTGGCAGATTTCAGAGTCTTGCACTATCACATAAATCAAGGGAGTTTGGCTTTATATATTGGGGTTCTGCCAAAGATTTTATTTGAAAAACAAGAAAGGTTTCTGATTCTTAAAGAATATGAGAACTGTACTGTAACAATGATGTTTTATACTTAAATCAATCCTGAACATCAGAAAACTTTATGATTACACTACTACTGTCCAGAACAGTAATGACCCTGATTATTGTTATTAAGAAGCACACTAAGAAACAGTTATACTGTAAAACCTTTACTGTGATGGCTTAGTAGTTACTGAGGTCTCTGCGTACTACGTACCTCAGTGCTCCCATATGCAGCAGCATTTGAAAAAAATATTTTAGAGCAGGGGTGGGCAAACTTTTTGACTCGAGGGCCACAATGGGTTCTTAAACTGGACCGGAGGGCCGGAACAAAAGCATGGATGGAGTGTTTGTGTGAACTAATATAAACTCAAAGTAAACATCATTACATAAAAGGGTACGGTCTTTTTTTTTTTTTTAGTTTTATTCATTTCAAAGGGGCCGGATCCGGCCCGCTGGCCGTAGTTTGCCCACGGCTGTTTTAGAGTAAGTTGGATAAGTAAAGTTTTACCTGTGATATTGGAGAAAGTATACCTAATCATATATACCTATTTATTTCTACCTCATAGAAACTTGGAACGAAACCCATGTCACAGAAACAAACAGTTTATGTATACAACTTTCTTGAGTTCTGGTTTCTATTTTTGTCTTCATATATTAACTTATATTTTCACCAGGCTACATGTTTTTTATCATATGTTGTATTATTTAAAATATAAGCTTGAGTATATATAACAAAGATCTGAAATATCTAGGTAGAAATGTAGTTTCTCTCATGTGAAAGGGCTCTGCTCCATGAGAATGTCTGGGCCTCAAGCTCCCTCTATCTCACCCTCAAACCTATGGTGTGGTCCTTATTTGCATAATCCACAGTGGTGCACCCACCATGTCCATACCCCCTGTAGCAAGATAAAGGCTGGGATAGAAGAGCAGCACAGCCTTTCTCCCCAAGGACACACCAGGAAATTGTACACATCAGTTCCACACATATCACATTGGACAAATCTAGTCCCACACATAATTTTTATATCTGTGTCTTCATCTGTAGGTTCTAATGAGATAAAAAGGAAGCAGAGAACAGACATTGGAAGAAGAAAAGAAATGAATCCATTTTCCTAATACTATAGCCTAATTCATTGGTTCTCAAACATTAGCATAATTAGCCCTAACCGGTTTGGCTCAGTGGAAGCATCAGCCTGAGGTCCCAGGTTCCATTCCGGTCAAGGGCATGTACCTTGGTTGCAGGCACATCCCCAGTAGGAGATGTGTAGGAGGCTGCTGATCGATGTTTCTCTCTCATTGATGTTTCTAACTCTCTATTCCTCTCCCTTCCTCTCTGTAAAATATCAATAAAATAATTTCTTAAAAAAGATTTTTAAAAAATTAGCATAATCAGATTCACCAGGAATATGCTTATTAAAATCACAATTCCCTGGGCAACCAACACTGACTTTCTAAACTAGAATTTAAAGGAAGGATGCCTGATAATCTGTATATTTAATAATCGTTCCAGATTATTTTAATCATCAGGTATATTTGAGAAGCAATGGAATTAATTAACCCTCATGTTTTCAATAAGAAATCTATTCTGGAACTAAGTGATTCAGCTATCATTATCTCTGTAAATCAACTAGAGAATAAAAAGTAACAGAATAAATATTATCACCCCTATGCTTGTCCTCAACATCCAACACATACTCTTCTAAGGGCCTCTTTCCTTTTCCTATCTCTTTTTAATTCATGCCTGCCATTTCCTTTTAAACTGGGGTTTTCATTACAGTACTACTTGAGCTCACCTCCATATTCCTAAGCACAGCCAACCATAATGCCAGTGTTATCCTTGACGGTACATGGTGCCATGAGGAAAGAGCCACATTAACAATAACAACAACAAAAATTACAGTGCAATAAATATGACAATTGCTATGGCGGAGGCAGGTGCAAATTGCTCAAGATGATGAATAACGTGGTGACATCATGGAAATCTCAAAATAAGCCTTAATGTAAAGACTTTGAATAAATGGAGAGAAGAAAGAAAAGCAAAGAAGCTCAGGCTAATATGAACGGCAGAGTCACCAAAGGCTTTTTGCAGCTCACAATATTACATTGAAACCCTGATCAGAAACCTTGAAGGAAGTAGTATATCCTCTCCTAACTCCTCCCAGTACCATTTTCCTGCCATTTTCATGACTGATATCTCTCCAGGAAACCTCTTGATCAGCACTCCATGATGCTGACCTGGTCATCATTAGAATGGACCTTCCCTGTGTGAACTCTTAAGCCAGACAATTCGGAAACAAAGTTCTCACAGACAGGGCTTCTCACTAGGCCCTCAGATCCTGTGGGTTATACACACGTGGACATCATGGCCAGAATGAACAGTGCTTCTTCCCAGTGCCCCTTGGCCAATTCCTGACTTGCTCCAATAAGTTTATACTTAATCATATTGATTATGTGTTTAAAACCCCACAGCATTCTAAAGTATGTTTATTTACAGTGAAAATTATTTCTTATTTCTAACTTTACAAAGAAACAATGAGAAATCTGATTAATATTACAGAAATACAGAAACCCCACCCCTACCCCCCAGCATTCCACAGTCTTGTTTTCTATGGTTTCAGTTACCTGTGATTAACTGTGGTCTGAAAATATCAAATGGAAAATTCCAGAAATAAACAATTCATAAATTTTAAATTGCATGCCATTCTGTGTAGTGTGATGAAATCTCACACCATTTCACTCTGTACCTCCCTGGATGTGACTCATCCCTTTGTCCAGTGTATCCAGGCTGTATACGCTCCCCACCTGTTAGATATTTAGTAGCCATCTAAGTTATCGGATTGACTGTCACATTATCACAGAGCTTGTGTTCAAGTAGCCCTCATTTTACCTATCAATGGCCCCAAAGCCCAAGAGTACTGATGGTGGCAATTCAGCCATGCTAAAGTGAAGCTATAAACTTTATCATAGGTATGTATGTACAGAAAAAAAAAACATAGTACATATAGAGTCCAATACTATCCACAGTTTTAGTGGTTTTGGAATACTATCCACATGATGGATTTTGGAACTTATCTTGGATAAGGGAGGACCACTGTGTATTTATTGCCACGTTGTCAGGCTCATACATATTCCAGAAAGTAAGATATATTTACTTATCCTTCAATCTTCAGACTGAAAAAAAAACATGCACTCTCAAACCCATACTTACCAGAAGGTGAAGAGTATAGGCTGAGATACAGAGCTAGTATGGAGTTAAAGCTATGTCACTAAACAAGTGATCTATAGGAAAAAGATTCCCACCCTAGGTATCCTAATAGATCTTAACATAAAATGGAGTCATAGCAAAATATTCTGAGAAGTAGAGCCTCTAAAACCAACATAGAAAAAAGGTAAAGAGGATTTAGGAGTTCATGCCCAGGTGTGTACATTCAAAATAAGCAGGTCCAGACTGCCCCCTGTATTAAAAAATAATAACATTTATTTGAGTCCTTGCTTTATGTGCAATTTTAACACTGAAGGAGATGTTAATTCATATATTAACTGAAATTAGTTTGTGATATGCAATTTAAAAATCACAGACCTTTGCAGTAATTAAAACTTAATCTCATTTTCTATTGTGAATTTGGCATACAATATACTCATTAGAGCTAAAATAATTCAAGAATATTTTGCCATTATTACAGAGTTTTAAGTATTATAAATCAGAAAGTAAAGCATCATAATGGGGGGGAAGACACATGTAATACCTCCAACAATAAAGATTAAAAATAAATAAATAAAGCATCAGATTTTTCAGATGATAGAATTATTTATCTGAAGAATTCTAGACAACATAAAAATTATTAGACTTAATAAGATAGTTTACTAAGTGACTGGACACTAGAAAATATAGAGAATTTTTCCACATGTCAGCAACTACTATTTAGAAAATAAAACACAATTTAAATATAAAGAAAATATAAATTATATAAAATGCATGGAAACAAAAATATTCATTTTAAGAAATCTATAAAAATAAAAGTCTAATATTTGAGGAATATAAAAGAATTGATTAGGTATTGAACCAAATTATGTTCATTATTTGGAATACTCAATGTGTAAGAAATGTTGATTCTCTATATATTGATTAGTATGCTTCCAATAAAAGTCAAAATGGAATTCTTGGCATGTATTGAATTGATTCTAAGTATTTTTAGAAACATAAATAGACAAAAGAAAGAAGAAATTGGGGGCAGAAATGAGCAGGGAAGAATTAATTAGCACTTTTAGATTTTAATATATAGCATAAAATTAAAATGATATCATGTATTATGACTAATAATATACAATAAAGTAAAATAGAAGCTGAAAATAAAATTGAATATAAAAACACATATCCTTATAAGTATTCAATAAATGGTGCTAGAATTACTGGCTATAGTATAGAAAAAAATATAGTCTTCTTATTACTTGCCAAAACTTCTAATAGGTTAAAGAACTAATTTTTAAAATTGAAACCATATTTCAAAAAACAATATCAAGATATATAGTTACATGATTACTGGAAAGAAAAAAGCCTTTAAGAACAAAATTTTAAAGATTAGATCAGTTGATTTACTTTATAAAAATTTAAAAGCTCACCCTGGCCAGTTTGTCTCCGTGGATAGAGCATTGGCCTGCAGACTGAAGGGTCTCAGGTTCGATTCCCATCATAGGCACATGCCCTGATTGCGGGCTTGATCCCTAGTAGTGGTTGTGCAGGAGGCAGCTGATCAATGATTTTCCCTCATCTCTCCCACTCCCTTCCTCTCTGAAATCAATAAAAAATATCTATTTTTTTTTAAATTGAAAGTTCTGTGCATTAAAAAAAATTAAAAGATGGCAAGCCAGGGACAAAATATTCATAAAATATATTGCTAGGAGGAGGGAGGCTGATATTCTTTGTTTTTTGTTTTTTAATATTTCCATTGATTTTTAGAGAGAGAGGGAGAGGAAAAAAAAAAATCAATAGGCTGCCTACTGCAGGCCCCCTACCAGGGATTGAGCCAAAAACTTGGGCATATGCCCTGACCAAGAATCAAACTGGCAATCCCTCAGTGACAGGATGATGCCCAATCAACTGAGCCACACCAGCCAGGGCAAGATTGATATTCTTGATGTATACAACTTGTTTAGAGAAAACAGAAATACCCTAAAAGAAAAAGAGCCAAAGCAATACTAAGGGCCACAAGTAAGTGTACAAAACCTTCTTCTATCATAAAAGACTACACATTTAAACAAGGATAATGTAAAATTTTTGAAGTTTGTCAAAGATAAGTCAATTGTATGCATGGTTGGAAATGTTGCAGGGAAACAGGCACTCTTTTCTCCTTGCTGGAGAAATATAAATTGCCCATTCTGCAGGGCAATTCAACTATACTTATAAAAACCCTTAAAAAGAGACTGATGTCAATACTAAGGAACTGTTAAGGTATACCTAGACTCATTCATTCTTTAAAGGGGTTCTGAGTACCCAATTTCATTATAGAGAGGGGAGTTATCCATTCTACATCACCAAACAATATTTCAAGACACCAGCTGAGTGTCTCTCAATGCAACTCCATTCTTACACTATCTCCCTCGAGATAGCATCAGATTCTATAGGTTAGGGGTTCGGCCCAGCCTACAAGACTGCCTCTGCACCCCCCCCCCCTTCAGATACCAGGCACACGACCGGGTTATCAGGACCCCCTCCTAAGGTTTGATTAATTTGCTGGTGGTTTACAGAACTCAGAAATACATTTTATTTACTAGATTACCAATTTATTATAAAAGCATATAGCTCTGAAACAACAATATAAAAGAGATACATAGAGCAACATGAGGAAAAGGCACAGAGCTTATGGAGGCTTCATTACTAGTATACAGAGATGATTGATTACATTGTTGTCCATAGAGAATGAGTCCATCAACCTCCAGCCCCTGGACCCTCTCCCCTTACCAAAGGCAGGGATATGGGACTGAAATTTCCAACCTTCCAGTTACAAAGTTGGCTCCACTGACACCCTTCCCCCATCCTTCGGTTTTGTCCAAAAGCTACCTCATTAACATAACAAAAGACACCTTGTGGCTTTTATCACTTAGGAAATTCCAAGAGTTTTAGGAGCTTTGTGCCAGAAACTGAAGGAACACCAAATATATATTCCTTATTACAAATCACAATATCACAATACTATAAAGTAAAAATCCTGATGTAGAAGTATATATTTTTAAAAAATATATATTTTATTGATTTTTTACAGAGAGGAAGGGAGAGGGATAGAGAATTAGAAACATCGATGGGAGAGAAACATCGATCAGCTTCTTTCCTACTGGGGATATGCCCGCAACCAAGGTACATGCCTTGACCGGAATTGAACCTGGGACCCTTCAGTCTGCAGACCGACTCTCTATCCACTGAGCCAAACCGGCCAGGGCTAGAAGTATATTTTTGACATGGAAAAATGACGAAGAGCTAAGCAAGTAATAAAATGGCTACAAAACAGTATGGGATAAACAATTCCTTAAAGAGATAAATATTTGACTAAAAAGACAAATAATAGAATGTTTAACATTGTGTCCTTTGGATGATGAAATTATCAATAATTTTGTTTCATTCCTATCTTTATTTTTCAGGTTTTTTGCACTGAAAATGTTTTTCATTTTGAATTAGGCAAAAACACTAACAACAAACCCCACAGAGAAACAGTGTGGATGCCTGTGACAGGTAATTTTATGGTGCCCAGATTAAATTACCTCTGGGCATGTCTAGGTGGGTGTTTCCAAATGAGGTTAGCATTTGTGTTGGTGGACTCAGTAAAGCAGATTACCCTAGCCATTGTGAGTAGGCATTAATCAACCAATCCCTTGAGGGCATGAATAGAAGAAAAATCAAAGAGAGGAGGAATTTGTCCCTTTTTGTCCTAGTTCATTGATGTTGCTAGGACATCTCACTCATCTCTCTGGTCCTTAGATTGGGATTTACACCACTGACTCCCATGGTTCTCAGATCTTCAGATTTGGACTGAATTATACCATTACACTACCAGCTTTCCTGGGTCTCCAGTTTGCATACGGCAGATTATGGGAATTCTCAGCCTCCATGACAGAGTGAGCTAATTCCTCATAAAAATATATATGACTATGCTTACACAATATACATGTATATGTATGTATATATACATGTACATGTCTACATATATAAAGAGGTAATATGCAAATTAGCCAGGATGTCGTAACAGTCACAACCAGCTCAGGAGGAGGCTGCACATGCAGCAGGGTGGAACAGGGCCCACAGAGAGCGGGGAGCAGGGCGAGCCTGCCTGCTTTCCGGGACACGCCAGCAGTCCTGCCTCTGCGCGTGAGCTGCAGAGGAAACACCTTTTCTGGCCACTCATTGGCTAAGCTCCCTGTACGCCACTGTGTTCTTGGTAACTTGCGTAATGAGAATCCAAGAAGGTGATCTAGGGTTTTTCCACCTCACTCCTGGAGGAAAAAATGAAGGTCTGCTGCTGGAAGGGCTAAGAAATGTCATATCCTGCCCTAGCCAGTTTGGCTCAATGGATAGAGCCTCGGCCTGCTGACCGTAGGGTCCAGGTTTGATTCTGGTCAAGGGCATGTACCTAGGTTGCAGGCTTCTCCCTGACTGGGGCTGGCCCAGGTCAGGGCTCATGTAGGAGGCAATCAATCAAGGTGTCCCTCTCACATTGATGTTTCTCTCTGTCTTTCCCTTTCTCTTCCATGCACTCTAAAAATCAATGGAAAAATATCCTCAGGTGAGGATTAAAAAAAGGAAGAAAGAAAGAACTGTCATATCCAATGAAAGAGACATCTTGAAAATGCCTAAAGAACATTGTCATTTTTTCGTGGTGAAGGGACTGGAGTCCATGTTGATGAAAACACCTTGGCGGCTGTGGTGGCCAGCAGTGGCAGCAGCAGCAGAGGGGTGATGGGGGCAGCGCCTTCCCCTGATCAGTCCGGTGGCCTCCTACAGAGAGAGGCCAGACTGCGGCTTAGGCCCGCTCCGCCCCTGAGGGCTCCTGGATTGCAAAGGGTGCAGGTCAGGCTGAGGAACACCCCCCCCCCCCAATCGTGCACAGATTTTGTGCATCAGGCTATATATATATATATATATATATATATATATATATATACACACACACACACACACACACACACGATATATCATTGAGACATGTCATAAATACTTTATTATTTATTGGTTCTGTTTCTCTGGAGAATCTTGGCTAAATATACTTATAAAGCAATCTGAACATTGGAGGATCATGGGTTCCTATGCTTTTAATTTAAACAAGAAAGTTAAAACTCGGTTTTTAAGCTAAAACAAGTAATCCAGGTATTCGGCATCACTCAAATAAATACCTAGTTAGATGGCTCTATTTTTCACTTGAAAATTGTTGGCCTGGTTTTGCGTAGGCACAGGCTGATCTATAGATCCATAATGAGTCCAAGTACCACTGGCCATATGGTTAGATCCACATATGAAACGAAACATTCAGAACAGCTGGGGTTTTCCTCCTCAGCCTGCTATTCAGTGAAAGATCACATAAATCATTTCAGCAAAATGAAAGTGGAAGCCATTCTCAGCAGTTCTCAGCTACCACTAGGGGAGCCACGGGAGGTGCTAACTCAGTTACAAACTGAGCAACAACCTGGAACACGAAAAATCAAAACTCTGGACCTGGAAAAGAATAAAACAGTAATGCACAGCTTGAAATCAATGGGAAAATTTACATTTCATCAATTCTAGAGCTGTTGGAGATATGTCTTTTGTACTATAGCTGCTCATAGTTCCTTAGCTGAAGTTTATGTCAAAGGGATAAATTCTGCAAATTCTACCTCCTATTTAACTTTGTTTCCCTTGTTCTAGTTCACAAGCGTTGTTTTTCCACTTTCCTACTGCCATAACCTCATTATTTCATTCTCTCACTCTATCACATCTCTATTTCAGAGGTGTCAATATGAGGCCCACATATCCCCGGGGCTACAAAGTCAACCTCTTGGAGCACTGAAATACTAGATTTTCTATTTCATTTATTTTTATCCCCATTAAATAATCATAATCATTTTAATTATGGTTATTTAATGATCATAAAATACAAAATAATGCATTTCTTCATATATACTATGAAGGCAAGGCTGGTACCTTTCTCATAGAGCTGCTGTGAGGATTAGTTAATAGAGAATAGTGCCTGGAAAAAAAAATTAAGTTCTGAATAAAGATTGGCTATAATTATTAATAGTTGAGTCAATGTTGGCACTCTATGTTGCAGGACACATTTCCAGTGACATGGTATTTATCCTGAGGGGAATGAGGGTACTCCACATGTGGCAGAGTTGAAGGGCATTTCAACATATTACCTCACAAAGCTGTTAAAATAGGTTTTGATGATATTCAGTTTTAATCAAACTGGTCATCACTGAATCATGCTAAAAAGATTTCTGCACCAAAAAAAAGAACAGAAATAAAACAGTAAATTGAAGATTGCACTAGTCAAGCCAAGTCCAGAAGAAAACTGCAGCACTGATGTAAACAGCCCCTTTCTGAGGTAGAGATATGATGAGCTGATCATATCTCATGTGCTTATACAATTTTCCCCTAATAGTAATACAGTGACTTAAAAATTCTTACCCACACGTTTAAAAACCTAAAAAATATATTTTGCTCACTTATTAAGAATTTTTACAAATAGTATCAGTGACTACAGAGCTGACTTATTAAGAAATTTTAAATCCTACATCTTTTCATTAGTTAGTAATGAGTGCCTGATATCAGGAAAATGAAAATTTCCTAGCCAAATTTTAATACAGAAACTTTTCATAATTGAAGGACAGGAGTTAAAGTGAACAAATACCACTTTGTAAAAATATATGACTGTCTAACCACTATGCTGTACATCTGAAACTAATACAAAATAATATTGTATATAAACTGGAATTAGATAAAAATAAATTTTAAAAGTGAATAAATATCATGAAAATTGAAAATCATTAGTAAATATTATAACAGCTATGGCCGCAACAAAATCAAAGCATCAAACAAACTAAATTTAGACCAGCACTTCATATAGCTCTATCACACAATATAAACTACAGGGGATTTTGTGTGTGTTTTTTTAAAGAACTATTATTTAATCACATGTTCTCAATATAAACATACATAAAATATATATAGGAGTAAAATTGTATTACTATCTTAATTTTATATTAAGAAGCAAAAGTATTTTACTGTGAATGGTAAAATAAAAAATTTTAAATTAATAATGGAATCTACTTCATTTATCTTGCATAATTTTATAATATACATAATTTTAGTACTATAAACTAGAAATATGATTTATAAACAATAAATATGTAGTGTGTTGTGAGCAGTCAAAAAAGCTGGGGAAATAAACACTGCTCTAGTCTTTAATTCTCACAGCTGCTAAAGTTATTCTGCTAATACATACTTGAATCATGCCTTATACTTCTTTAAAAATCTGTTAATGGCTCCCTATGGCCTAATGAACAAAATACAAACTCCGTAGCAAAATACATGAGTGACTGGGTCAAACATTTTCAGCCTACTATCTATCTGGCCTTTCCTAATCCCTCAGACATGATTAATTCCCCATATTTGCATGCACTTGACCTGTAGTTGCAGCACAGCACTCATTTCACTCTGCAGAGTGATTGGAAGTTTCTGGGGAATATGAATAGAAACAGTGCTCAGAGTCAAGAGGCCTCTGGTTGTAGGCAGCTCTACTGTTGCATAATCACAAGACTCTGACTTTACATTTTATCTATCTGAGCTTCAATTCCTCATCTTTAAAATGGAGATAATGAGAGATTGTTAGAAAATGACGTACATACATTCTCTAGTTAAGCTGTCAGTCTTCAGCAGTTACTCAATAAATACTAGTTGAATCAATATGCCAATGAGTAAATGACATCTTAAGAAATGGACTTTTGTGTAGAATTTGACCCACAGTGAACTGCATTACAGTATTTATACAGATCTCTAAGGAACTCATGAATTCTAATTAATGAAATACACAAATGAAAATAAAGACTATGTGTTATAAGGGAAATAACTAATGTTCAAAACGTAAATGGAACAAATACATAATACTTGTAACTTAACCACCTTTAGTTATTTCTAAGACATATTCAAATTTTGTTGTCACTTAACATCTATAGCATTTAATTTGTTTTTGACTATTTTATTTCAGAGTTAAGAGAAATGGTCTGTTTGGTTTTCAAAAAGGTATCACGTCACACCTGTCAGAATGGCTATCATCAACAAATCAACAAATGACAAGTATTGGTGAGGATGTGGGGGAAAGGGAACCCTAGTGAACTACTGGTTGGAAAATAGCACTGTGGAAAATATGGAGTTCCCTCAAAAATGGAATTCCCATTTGACCCAGCATTCCCAATTCTAGGAATATATCCTAAGAACCCTGAAACACCAATCAGAAAGAATATATGGACCCCTATGTTCATAGCAGCATAATTTACAATAGCTAAGATCTGGAAACAGCCCAAGTGTCCATCACCAAATGAATGGATGAAAAAACTATGGTAAAAAAGAAGAAACTTACCATTTGCAACAGCATATATGTACCTGGAGACTATTATGCTAAGCAAAATAAGCCAGTCAGAGAAAGAGAAGTATCACATGATCTCACACATATGTGGAATCTAATGAACAAAATAACCTGATGAACAAAATAGAGCCAGAGACACAGAATCAAGGAACAGACTGATGAATTTCAGAGGGTGAGTGGGGAAAAATCAGAGGAGGGATTAACTGGGGAATTTATATGCATATAATGCATAGCCCGTGGACACAGACAACAGTGTGGTGAAGGCTTGGGAGGGGCAGGTACTGGGAAGAGAAGGTCAGTGGGGAAAAAAAAGGAGGGGGGCCAGGAGAATCTGTAATACTTTCAACACTAAAGATAAATTTTTAAAAAATTCACCACTTCCCACCATTTACTCAAGAAAAGGGGTGTCTAGGTGTTAAGTGGCCTAGAAGCCTCAAACAGTTGCAGGACTTCTCTCTAAAGCTCTTCAACATATGGCAGAAATCACTATTGGTAAAGATCATCTCTTAGACCCTTCCTAGGAAATTTAGTTAACCAAGCAATTATAATAAGTATACTTAAATTTTTACAAAGTATGTGACCATATAGCCTGATGGATGGTATAAGGCTGTTTCACTTGAGCCTTTTGGAACCAGAAAGCAATGAAAGGGAGTTGACTTTGATATAAATCAGTGTTGTTTTGCTCTTCACTCTACACATTCAGAGAAGAAAGCAATTTTTAACCACATAATTCTTCCAAAGTGCATATATGCATATATATATAGATAGATAGATAGATAGATAGATAGATATAGATATAGATATAGATATAGATTAAACACAATGAGCATATAAGTGATTTAAAAGACAAATAAAACTTTAAAATTGGCTGGGCTCAATTGATGATTAAAAACAATATTTATGACATGCAGGGAAGGCATCTATTTATATGTATTTACATATTAAATAAATGTAATGTGATTCATATTTTTGAGTAACATAAAATATGAACATATGTCTTTAAATATTCCAGAGGCATTTCTCTAAGTGTACTTCATGGATGTGTTTCTCAGAAAGTGTCACAGAAATTCATGTGTGGTTGGGGTCAATACGAAGGCAAAAGCAATAACTCAGTCCCTACAGAACACTGAATGATTTTAATACCTCCATTTGAATCCAAGCCAGGAATATACTGAAATAATCTGGCTGAAAATATTATTAATGAAATTATTTACTCTGAACATTTTTCTTGTTCCTAACAATGCTGTAAGACTATGGAGAGCTCACCACTGAATTTTACTAGCATGCTTCAGACCTGAGAGTATTCACATATTTCATTTACCAAGCAGAACAGAGAAATCTGAAACTCATGAATTCTGAAACAGAAAAAAGATGTGGAAAAAGGAAGGCATTCAATGGAGCTCTAACATCATTTACAGACTTTAACTTTCAATTTTTATTTCAATAGGTAGATACAAGATTCCTTGACAATAGATTGAAGATAACCTATAAGAACCTTAGTTATTAAGATAAATAACACTTTTTTAAAAAAAATCACAGTACAAATTTGGGGAGAATCATTTTAACAAGTTTCAAATGCACGTAACTTTCTAATTTTGAATTTCTAAATGATTTTGAGCCTGCTGGTATTGGAAACAAACAATGGAAAAAAACAAGTTCTGTTTCTAAGAAAAGATATGCCATCACAACCCCCTACCTGGCCTACCACCCACAAAACTACCCTTAAATGAATTAACTTAATGAAAAATTAAATATTTTTTCTAAAATTTACATGGATTTAAATATCAAGATGAATATATCATGAAGTTTATTTTGAACTGTTAAACTCACTTTCTGTGAACCTGAGTGTTAATGATTTGATAAATATATCAAAACAAATTTGGTGTATTAGGATGCATCAGGTGAGGTGACATTAAGGGCATTATTTAACATATCCCATGTTGAAATAATTTAGGAAACTGAAAATAGTGTTTTTCCCAGATTTCATTTTTACTTCTAAAATATATGCCAGGAATATGCTTTAAAGTGTACAAAATCTATGGAATAAGATTCTTTATACTTTAGCGCTATATACTAAAATATTTAGTGAAGAAATGATATGTTGTCTGAGATTATCTTCAAAGTACCCAGAGAAATTCATGTGTGGTTGGGGTCAGTTAAAGTTGGAGTGGGCTATGGGCTGATAAATGTTTAACTGAGATAATAAGTACATGTTGGTTATTATTATACTACTAGGGGCCCAGTGCACAAATTCGTGCACCTTGAAAGGAACTGTGGGCCGCAAGGCTGCGGCGGGTCTCAGCCCATCCTCCGTACCCCCGCCCATCCCCTCCCACCACAGCTCCCACCACCCCCCCGCCCCACTCCCGCCACTGCCACTCCCATGCGCTGATGGTGCCAGCCCCACTCACTTCTGCTGACAGCACAGAGCGATTGGGGCCAGCACCAGCAGCAGGAGTGAGCGGACCGGCACTGTCAGCAGGTGTGAGCGGCAGCTGCTACCCCGATTGCCCCTCAGGAACAGGGGAAGAGGTGAAGAAGCCCTGAGGGGCAATTGGGGCCAGCAGCCGCTGCTTGCACACACTGACAGCACCAAGTGATCAGGGCTGGCGCCAGGAGCTGGCAGCAGGTGCAAGCACTGGGCAGGACTGCAGCGCACAGGAGCAAAAAATTTTCAGTAACCTCTAGAGGCTCGCCCTGATGACAGAGACTGGTGCCCTGCCTTGGTCTAGCACCTCCACTCACCTGCTCCACCATCCTGCCGCGGCCAACACCCGCCATATTCTGTGCTCTGGCACCTGCTGCTGACACCTGCCATGTTCCACACATGGCCCCTGGTGGTCAGTACACGTCATAGTGACCAGTTGTTCAGTTGTTTGGTTGTTCCAACATTTGGTCTATTTGCATATTAGGGTTTTATATATATACTAGAGGCCCAGTGCACAAAAATTTGTGCACTCAGGGGGAGGGGGGCCCCTCAGCCCGGCCTGTGCCCTCTCGCAGTCTGGGACACCTCAGGGGATGACCACCTGCTGGCTTAGGCCCGCTCCCTGGGGGATTGGGCCTAAGATGGCAATCAGACATCCCTCTGGCAGCCCGGCAGCCCTCGGGGGATGTCCACTTGCCAGTGGGGAGCAGGCCTAAACTGCAGTCGGACATCCTTAGCGCTGCTGAGGAGGCAGGAGAGGCTCCCACCACCACCGCTGTACTGGCAGCTGTCAGCCTGGCTTGTGGCTGAGCAGAGCTTCTCCCATGTGAGAGCACCCTGACCACCAGAGGGCAGCTCCTGCATTGAGTGTCTGCCCCCTGGTGGTCAGTGTGTGTCATAGTGACCAGTCATTCCCAGTTATTCTGCTGTTAGGGTCAGTTTGCATATTACCCTTTTACTATGTAGGATAGAGGCCTGGTGCACGGGTGGGGGCTGGCTGGTTTGCCCTGAAGGGTGTCCCAGATCAGGGTGGGGATCCCGCTTGGGTGCCTGGCCAGCCTGGATGAGGGGATGATGGCTGTTTGCAGTTGGTCACACCCCATTCAGGGTGGGGGTCCCCACTGGGGTGCTTGGCCAGTCTGGGTGAGGGGCTGAGGGCCGTTTTCAGGCTGGCGGGCAACTGAAGCTCCTAGCCTCTCCTTTTTTTCTGTGTTTTTTTTTTTTTTTTTATTCTGGGATTTATTTACCTTCTATAGCTGTCACTGGAGCTGAGAGCCGGCTCCAGCTCTGAGTCCCAGCTCCAGCTCTGAGGCTGCGGCTGGCTGAAAGCAGCTATCTGGGCTTGTTTAGCTTCTATAATTGAAACATTGTTGCCATCACTGCCCCTCTAAGCTCTGAGGCCAAAGCTGGCTGAAAGCAGGTATCTGGAGCTTGTTTAGTTTCTATAATTGCAACATTGTTTCTTAGAGTGCAGCTCAGAGGCTGGCAGCAGGAGGCAGGGAATGTTGACTTCCTCCATCACTGGAGCAAGCAAGCCTCCTGTTCGCTTCAGCTGCCTGGCTGCCGGCCGCCATCTTGGTTGGCAGTTAATTTGCATATCGCCCTGATTAGCCAATGGGAAGGGTAGCGAACTTACAGTTAATTGCCATGTTTATCTATTATTAGATAGGACTAGAGGCCTGGTGCACGAAATTCGTGCACTTAAGGGGGTCCCTCAGCCAGGCCTGCGCCCTCTCGTAGTCTGGGACCCCTCGGGGGATGTCCACCAGCTGTGAGCCCAGCTTCTGGCTGAGCGGCGCTCCCCCTGTGGGAGTGCACTGACCACCAGGAGGCAGCTCCTGCATTAAGTCTCTGCCCCCTGGTGGTCAATGTGCGTCATAGTGACTGGTTGTTCCCCCATTCAGTTGATTTACATATTAGCCTATTGTTATATAGGATAGATTCTGTCCCAATTTGAAACATTATGTAATAATTTTTAAAATGTTGTGCATTGAATACTATTTGTTGAAGAAATAGAATAGAAACATGATAAATATCCATCAATAGAATAGAGAACTCATTATAACAATATATTACAACCTTATATCAAAATAGTACACAGCTCTTTTTAAAAAAGGTATATGTATTTGAGCTGATATGACAATATTATAGAATAAAATGGAAGGTGCATCAGTAAATATAATATGTTCTTATTTGTGGAAAATGTAGAAATGGTGATATAAATCTGTATCAGCAGATAGGCAAGTATATTTATTCATTTTCTAATGCTGCTAAATTAAATTGCCTCAAACTCATTGGCTTTAAACAACACACATTTATTCTGGAAGCCAGAAATCAAAAATGGGTCTTACTGTGCTAAAATCAAGATGTGTACATAAAGGGGGCTATCTGGAAAATCTGTAAGTTCATAAACTAAAAGTAATCACACACAGTATCTGATCATAAAAATTCATAACTGAGCAGGTAATGATGGGAAGTCATGTTCTAAGACTTGTGTGATAATCTTTACTCTAAGCAAGTCCAACCCATTGTTTTTATGCATCTAGGATAATACACTTACTATGTCAGAATGATCCCATCTCCAGACCACCAAAGATAAACACCCTGGTACCAGGGCAAAATGATGCCGACATTCCTCATTATCTTTTACTTGCATACCTCTGTAAACCAAGTATGTTCAATGTTAACTATCCTGCACCCACCAATGTAAAAGCAATATGCATCTATCCATTTTACTTTTTATCCAATACTAGAGATTTCTCCACTTTACTTTCTCCTGCCTCCTTAATCTATCACCAATGGATTTCATGTAACCTTCTTCACAACTTCTCCTTTGAGTCTAATGTATAAAATAAACTGTATAACTGCTATTCCTTCGAGTACATTCTCAATCTTTTGAGATTTTGCTTCTGGATCTGACCTTCAGCCTTGGCACAAATTAACTCTTTAAACTCTGTAGGTTTAGAATTTTTCATCAACAAAGGTGTGGATGGTTTACATTTCTTTTTTATGTTCTAAGGAAAATTCATTTCCTTGCTTTTTCCTCCTTCCAGAGGCCACCTGCATTTCTTTCTTTTTTTTTTTTTCACCTGCATTTCTTGACTCATGGCCCCTTCCACCATCTTTTTTTATTGTTTTGGGATTTATTTGTTTTTTAGTATTTTTAATTTATCTTTATTGTTGAAAGTATTATAGATATTATCCCCTTTTTTCCCACTGACCCCCTCCAACCGGCACCCACCCCTCCCAGGCCTTCACCACATTATTGTCTGTTTCTATGGGCTATGAAGATATGCACATAAATTCCCCAGTTAATCTATCCCCACCTCCTACTCCCACCCTGTTTTTCCTCTGAGATTTGTCAGTCTGTTCCATGGTTCTGTGTCTCTGGATCTATTTTGTTCATCAGTTTATTTTGTTCCCCTTCCACCATCTTTAAAGCCAGCAGCATAGCATCTTCAAATGTTTCTCTGACTCTGGACCTCCTGCCTTCCTCTTATAACATAAGGACCCTATGATTATATTGGTTACACCTGGATAATCTATACTAATAAAAGGGTAATTTGCTAATTAGACCAGGAGACCTTCTGGATGTCCTTCCAACAAAGCTATGGTAGCGGGGCCGAGGTAGAGGCAGTTAGGGGTGATCAGGCCAGGAGGGGAGGGCAGTTGGGGTTGATCAGGCTGGCAGGAGGGGGGCAGTTGGGGGCAATTAGGCCAGCAGGGGGGCCAGTTGGGGGTGATCAGGCCAGCAGGGGGGGCAGTCGGGGCTGATCAGGCCAGCGGGGGGGGGGGGGCAGTTGGGGGCAAGCAGACTAGAAGGGGGAGCAGTTGGGGTGATCAGGCCAGTGGGGGGGGGCAGTTGGGGGCAAGCAGGCCAGCAGGCTGAGTGGTGAGGGGCAATCAGGCAGGCAGGCAGGTGAGCAGTTAGGAGTTAGCAGTCCCAGATTGTGAGAGGGTGCAGGCCGGGCTGAGGGACAACCCCCTCCCATGCACGAATTTTGTGCACCGGGCCACTAGTCCAGAATAATATCCCCACCTCACAACTGTTAAATGAATCTTATCCACAAAGTCCCATTTTTCATGTAAGGAAACATATTCATAGGTTTCAGAGATGAGGATGTGAAAATATTTGGGATACGGGCATTACTCTGCCTATCTAGATATACAGAGTGGAACAAAAGTAAGTTTACAGTTGTTCGTTTGGAAAATAATATAATAATTAATAAATAATAATACAATAATAAACTGTTTTATGTACTCACAACTGTAAACCTACTTTTGCCCCACCCTGTATAGATATATAGTGGAATAGTAGAAAAGTGATTAACTATTTACTGTACATTATTTTGCACTCTGACTCTTTCCCTTGTGTATGCATATTCTAAAGCATTATGTTTAAAAGGCCACCAAAATAGTTGATCATTTAGACAACATTTTAGGAAGATATAATGGTATCTGTCAAAGTAAATAAAAAACAGAAAGTTATAGTTTTTAAAAAATGACTTTAATACAAAGAAGACCCTTGTGAGGTTTTAAATATTCCTTAATTTTTTAATTTTTTGGTAGCCTTTGTCTCCATTTACTTTAAAATGACTACAATCTGCCTGACTGGTTTGGTCCAGTGGATATGGATAGCGTGTCGGCCTTCGGACTGAAGGCTCCCGGGTTCGATTCCGGTCAAGGGCATGTACCTTGATTGCGGGCACATCCCCAGTGGGGAGTGTGTAGGAGGCAGCTGATCGATGTTTCTCTCTCATGGATGTTTCTAACTCTCTATCCCTCTCCCTTCTTTTCTATAAAAAATCAATAAAGTATATTTTTTAAAAAATGACTACAATCTGCTTTAAGCATGAATGTGCATTTAGGAAATATAGCCATAAATTTAGAAATAATGATCATGAGGTTAGGATATACTTCTTCGCTAGATTATTTAGGTTTAATTAGTTTAAATAAACAATTGTTCTTGGGAATATGAAAGAGGAAAAGTTGAGTAACAATAGTAAGGAGTTTATTTTGGCCTCTGCCAAGTTCACACCTTCACTCTCAGGCACCCCACAGTGGCAAGTGCAGCAGTGCAGAAGAGCAGAAATGTGCTCTCATCTGTGCTTAAGAGAAGTTGTTAATTTTACTTCCTTTAGTTCTTAGTACCTTTGCTTTTTACAATGACCTGGAAATTGCAACAACCAAATCTCTTTTCCATTGTTTCACTCCTATTTCCCTAGATATTAAATGTTGCAATGAAAGCACCAGTTTTAATGGTTGCTCTATTTCTGTTTTTGATAATTAACATTCTGCACAGCATGCCTCAGGAAGCATAAAAAGAGATATTCAGATGTTCTAATTCTTATGGAGGAATTCATGAGAAAGCCAGAAAAGGTGGTAGTTTAGATAGTAGATTCATGAATGGACAATGTCATGTCTATTTGCGAGACTGATATCTCAGTTGCAATTCCTCGCACTAACTTCATTCTTAAATCTTACTAAAACATGTCCCAGGTTTTCAAACTTTATTAATTGATCACTGTCAACTTTGTACTTATGACAATTTTGTAATTTATCCCAATTGTGGTAATAAATCAAATTTACATCTTAAATGATTTTATAATATAGCATATACATAAATCTAAGTTTTCAACTGAAAAATTTTTTTATCTTCATTGTTGAAAATATTAGATATCCCCTTTTCCCCCCATTAATCCTCCCCCACCCTGCTTCTGCCTCCCCCCACGCCTTAACCACTGAAAATATTTTTATACTAGAAGCCCGTTGCACGAAGATTCGCGCAATAGGCCTTCCTTCCCCTGGCTGCTGGCACTGGTTTTGCTCCGGCACCCGGGACCCAGGCTTTTGGTCCAGCCGCAGCGGAGAAGCCAAGCCTCCTCAGTCTCAGTCTCAGTCTTCAGTCTTCACTCGGGCTGGAGCCTACAGTCTTTGCTCTGTGCCTGCATATGCAAATTAACTGCCATCTTTGTTGGGTTAATTTGCATAGTCACTCTGATTGGCTGGTGGGTGTAGCAAAGTGACACCAATTTGCATGTTTCTCTTTTATTAGTGTAGACTAACTGTTTCATCCTATAAAATATATATGGGCAGATGGACTATTTCTTACTGGCACGTAGTTATTTTTAATTGCTACACTGTTCTCTCATCCCATATTAGTAAATTCAAACTATAAGGATTTTGCTCTAAAGAAACTGGAAGACAATATTTTGAGTCCTTGTTATGTGCCAGCACTATTTTTTATGGGTACCATTTTTATACCATTATAATAATCTGGTTATTATTTAACAGGAAAGGAGTAAAGGGAAGACTACATAATATAGGCATGCCATTCATTCAGCTTTGCCAGGAAGCTGCAGTTAACATTCTCCAAGTCTATTCCCCACAGAACGATGGGGGAAGGAAATGGACAAAGGCAGTTTAGATGCATGTCCAGTAAGGTCTGGGTGACCTGGGAAGGTCGTTACCTATCAGTCACAGAGGTTATTTGGGAACAAGTAAGTGGCCAGAATAGGTGTGGCCACTGCAAGCCTGTAAAGATTTAATATTTAAGCTCCTGAACAAAGGAGCCTCTCCCTCCTTGATTGCTGCTGGCACCTGACTCCTGTTGCAGGGGGCATGCTCCCCTACATTCGCCCATGTGGCCCACAGCCATGTGGGATCCACACAATGGACTAATGGACTTTAGCCTGATGCTACATCAGACCCAGACCCACCATGGAACAGACACTTTGGACACTGGCCCTACTGGAGGCCCAGCTATACCTTTTTCAGGACTGGGTTAAGGGTCATGGGACTTTGCAACCCGAGAAATAAAATTCCATGCCAATAAAAACCATTCATTCTTCCTTGAGGGACAATGGAAATTCTTATTCCAGCAGTACCCTAAGAACCCCACTACCATTAATGTCAGGGAAATTGGACCCACTGATTTCTCTGGCAACAATTTAATCCTCATGAAGACCTTGTGAGGATGGTGTCATCCTCAATTTACAGTTTAGCAATACAAAACACAGAAATTAACTAATTTGTTTAAGAGTGCTCAGCTGGTGATTTAAAGTCACTCTAACACAGTGGTTCTCAACCTTGGCTGCACATTAGAATCACCTGGAAATCTTTTTAAAATCCTGATTTAAAATTCCCAGGTGATTCTAATGTGCAGCCAAAGTTGAGAACCACTGCTCTAACAGATTCCAAATCCACACCTGCCATGTCCCCTGTACAACATAATCGTTCCCATTGCACTTTTCTGTGGAACTAGAAATACCTCTACTAGGGATTTAATTTTGCTCATTTACTCAAGATTAAAACACATGCTCAAATGATCTATAAAGGAAGGTTTCAATAACATTCTGTTCTATTAAAATTTTAGAATATTAGTCACCTTTAAAGTTTTTACTATAAAAAGAATAGGAAGTCAGTGACAGTTATTCAATCCTGACATCACTTTGATACATTACAATTATAAGCATGATTTAAATTACATCTAGAGCAAAAAAGATAGCATATGACAATCTACACATAGACTAAAATTTGACAGCAGATGACTAAAGCTGAAAAGTTCAGTAAACTGATATATTCTCTAAAGAGTTTCTTGGGTTAAGGGGCAGGAACTGCTGAGTTCCACCAGGTAAACATGCTATTGGTCAAGTCCCTCTTATCTCTACAGAGGCTATTTGGGCTTATTCCTCCTAGTGTGGGACACTCTCAGCCAACTAAGAACAACACACATCCCATTCCCCCTAAGGAGTATCATCTTACAATGATTTACAGCATACTAAACACTTGTTTCAATTAACACTTCATTACTATTTTGTTTTAATGATTAGCTTTTACTGCTTCCCTTCCTATTGGTTTCTTATAGCCTTAGATACCATTTGCACTCAAAACCTGCTGAGAGAGGCAGGCTGGGAAAACCACAGGCATTTCCCACAACCACTACGCCCAGGCCCAGAGCGCAGCGCATTTTACTGGTACAGCTGAGATCCCAGGGCCTAATGTGTCTGCTGGCAAACAGGACACAGTCTTCCACTCGTTCTCATCCCTTCTCTCCTGGCCCCAGCCATGCTGTGGAATTCCAAAAGTGTCTCATAGCACTATTCAATTCTAAATCAGTCTTCATAAATCTCTTTCATAGCTTCATCTACTTTCATCGGCAATTTGTGATTGCCCTTTCAAAACCTTTTGACAAATTTCTTTCTCATAGCAGTCCTGGTACAGCAATTTTCACTGACAATGCGGAGAAGACTACTGAATCTTTGAATGCCAGCCCTTCTACCACGTTCTCGTGTTATTATAATTATAAATTCCTTCCCTGCACACACTGCCTGTGGGCAGGCAAAAATTAAATAAAAAATTAAGATATCCAAGTGGTATTTATGAGTTGTGCGTGAAACTGATATGCATGCAATTATTTGAGCTGTATTTTTGTCCAATATTTTCATGAAAAACTGGGGTTTGCTTTACATTTGGAAGAGGTAGCCAATTTCTTAATTAATCATACTAACCAACTTGTGAATAGCAGTAGATAAACTAGAGCAGTGATGGCGAACCTATGCACGCAAACTCATATTTTTGGTTGATTTTTCTTTGTTAAATGGCATTTAAATATCAAAAATATAAGTCTTTGTTTTGCTATGGCTGCAAATATAAAAAAATTTCTATATGTGACATGGCACCAGAGTTAAGTTAGGGTTTTTCAAAATGCTGACACGCCAAGCTCAAAAGGTTCGCCATCACTGAACTGGAGTAAGAACTTAGGAAACTTCACCTTCAAAGCATTACCTAGTGATTAGGGAGGGGCTGTTTATCACTGTCATCACCTAAGCAGCCTGAAATGATTTGAACCATCCCTGCAGGTGGTCTTGTTAAAGAGATATAGGAGAGGGGGAGGTAGAGTAAAAAGAGACTCCTCATCTCTCTCCCCATCTTCCCAGACCCAAGGCTTGGTTCTTCTCACCATCACTGAAAATCTGTGCTAATCAGATTTATTTCCTAGTCAAGTTCTCACATTGAGAATAAAGCTAGATAATCCAGGATGTCAGAGAGTTGACTTTTATTTTGCTTTAAATTCATTTTAGACTCTCACTTTTTCTCTTCATCCTATGTTGATGCCACAAGATTCATGCTTTGATCTTTGGGGTGATTATAATGATAACAAATGTGAATATTAAACTTTCCTGTATGAATACCTGTTTATTTGAGGCTCACAGTAACCCAGTTGAAATTGTAATCATCACTGTTTAACAGATGAGTAATGAATGCTTATGGAAGGTAGGTGTCTAAGTTAAAGTCCCTCAACTAGGAAATATAAAGCCAACTCAACACATTTTTTTATTATTTCAAAGCTCTCTGCTACTTCCACTATATCATACTAGCTTTCCTTGATGGAAAAGGGTGAGCCACGCAGGGCAATTCTTCTTGACCACGGAACCAGTTTTGATTCTGAATGTGAATCCCTACTTCAAGTATAGTTAGTTCATTATTATATTGATTCTACTTGACATCATACAAGCAAGGATGTATAGTTCTTTGTACACCAGAATGTCAAATTCTGTTTTAACATTTATCTTTTCTAGAGAATACATACAAACCAAAGAAAATCTTTTTTAAACTCTATAAAAATAGGAAACATAATAATTTTAGTTTTTGCTTTTTGACAATACATGTCTGAATATGTCAGGTATCTTTCTGATCCAATGCCTGGTACCATATTGGCTACAAATTGAGAAATTCCCAACATAACTAGCAAATAAAATACAGATCCAATAGGAATCCTAAAATATATGCTACAGTACAACACAGCACTTTAAATTTTAACAGAGCAGCCAAAGATAAAATAGTATGTCAGTCTCATAATTGATCATTATGTTACCCACCTTTCCTTATAAAAAACCATGCTTATGAAGTGTTTGCTAAAGGCCATTTCAATTTCCTTAGATGTGAACACCCAATCTAATTAAACAGGAAATTTAATTTCAAATAAATAAATCAATAAAATATACCTAGTTCAATAGTTCTTAAATATGGTAAGAATATTTTACTATATGTAAATGTCCTTAACTAATGTTGAATTTTTAAAATCTGTTCAAATTATTTAAATAATCTGCCTATGGATCAAAGACTTAGGTTTTCCTATGTCTTTAGTATCTACGACAAAGTCTGCTATATTTGTTTTGAAGATGAATAACTCCTGAAGAGAATAAATATAGCAGAAAAATAGCTTAATTTTCTCAAAAAAACTTAGATATCACACTTGGATTTGTTCCCTGAGACATTAGGAAAACTTCACATAAAAGCCAAGGGAAGAATTTGGAACTTAATTGTGATACTTTTAAAAAACTTTGCTGACTCAAAACCAACATTAAAAAATTATACTCTAGCCCTGCCGTGGGCAAACTACAGCCCGTGGGCCGGATCCGGCCCGTTTGAAATGAATAAAACTAAAAAAAAAAAGACCATACCCTTTGATGTAATGATGTTTACTTTGAATTTATATTAGTTCACACAAACACTCCATCCATGCTTTTGTTCCGGCCCTCCGGTCCAGTTTAAGAACCCATTGTGGCCCTTGAGTCAAAAAGTTTGCCCACCCTAGCCCTACCTGGTTTGGCTCAGTGGATAGAGCATCGGCCTATGGACTGCAGGTCCCGGGTTCGATTCTGGTCAAGGGCACATGCCCGGGTTGCGGGCTCAATCCCCAGTAGGGGGTGTGAAAGAGGCAGCTGATCAATGATTCTCTCTCATCATTGATATTTCTCTCTCTCCTTCTCCCTCTCTCTCTGAAATCAATAAAAATATATATATTTTTTTCTTTAATTATACTCTGGAAAACAAGGCAAGGACTATTGCACTAATGTGTTGTTAAGAAAAATGTAACAAACATTTATTGAACACATAAACAGATGCTCAAAATCAGTACAAATATTTACAACCATAACAGATGGGATTGTCCCAATTTCAAAGGCATTGAAGTGCTTTCCACTGGTCTTATAAATTGTTAATGGCAAAACTCTAATTGATGCATAGGTATCCTATCTAATAAAGAGGGACTATGCTAATTGACCCTCACACCATTGCAAAGATGGTGGCACCCATAGCCAATAAGGAGGGAATATGCTAATTGACTGCCCCATCCTCAAAATGGCAACTCCCACAGCCAATAAGGAGGGAATTTGCTAATTGACTGCTCACCCTCAAAGATGGTGGTGCCCACAGCCACAAGATGGCCGGCAGGGGAGGGCAGTTGTGGGTGATCAGGCTGGCAGGGGAGGGCAGTTGGGGGTGACTGGGCTAGCAGGGAGGGCAGTTGGCAGCGACCAGGCCAGCAGGGGAGGGCAGTTTGGGGTGACCGGGCCAGCAGGGGAGGGTAGGTGGGGGCGACTGGGCCTGCAGGGGAGGGCAGTTGGGGGTAATCGGCTGGCACGGGAGAAGTTAGGTGTTGATCAGGCTGGCAGGGGAGTGGTTAGGGGGTGATCAGGCTGGCAGGCAGAAGTGGTTAGGAGCAATCAGGCAGGCAGGCAGGTGAGCGGTTGGGAGCCAGCAGTCCGGGTTTGTGAGAGAGATGTCCGACTGCTGGTCCATAGCGATCGGGCCTAAACCGGCAGTCGGACATTTCCTGAGGGGTCCCAGATTGGAGAGGGTGCAGGCTGGGCTGAGGTACATCCCCTCTAGTGTACGAATTTCATGCACGGGGCCTCTAGTAACAGATATGAAGTCTATGCGCTTTTTACTGAGTTCTTTTAGCCATTGTGCTAACACTGTTTTCCTAAAATACTGAGTGTTTTACAGTCTACAAGTGAAAATAAATCATTCCCACAAAGATAAGGGTTTTTTAAGTGGGTCTCCTTTCTTTCTTCTTTTTTCTTTCTTCTTTCTTTCTTTCTTTCTTCCTTTCTTTCTTTCTTTCTTTCTTTCTTTCTTTCTTTCTTTCTTTCTTTTCTTTCTTTCCTCCCTCCCTCCCTCCCTTCCTTCCTCCCTCCCTCCCTCCCTCCCTCCCTTCCTTCCTTCCTTCCTTCCTTCCTTCCTTCCTTCCTTCCTCCCTCCCTCCCTCCCTCCCTCCCTCCCTTCCTTCCTTCCTTTCTTTCTTCTAGCAGGCCCCTGATTACCATAATCACCTCTACACCTTCCTAATGTCCACTGACATCATCATCATTGTAACTCTTTTAAATATGGGCTTGGTTTATTATTAGAGTTCAAGATCCAATAAAATTACCTTCCATCACCTTACCCCATTAGAAACTTGCTCAAGCCATGTGATGGTTGAATGGTGGACAATATATGTACCCCAGCAGCCTAAGTAGTTATAACCAGAAATTCTTTTGGAGAAGGGACAGAGCTATTTCAGCCTCTCCCTCACAAAGATATTCTGAGTACAAAAGCTATGAGTCAGGACCTAGGTTAGTAGGTTTCCCAGGATACTATTTTCCAAAGGAATTACTGAGTCATAGTCATACTGGATTTTCTATTAGTCAAGTGGATTTTCTATTTTTCTGTTTCTCTCTAGAGAGGCTAGATGGAGTCACACATACTGGTATTTGGGTGTAAATCCCAACTTCAACTCATTAGCCAGGTGATTGTGATAGATATTAACAACATCACAATCTCTCTCTCTCTCTCTCTCTCTCTCTCTCTCTCTCTCTCTCTCTCTCTCTCTCATTACAATAATTTGCTTTCATTTGTAGAATGATGATAAGACCACCAACCTTGGGTTGAAGTTTAAGTGAGGTCATGTATGTAAAGCTCTTAGTACAATACCTGATCAATAGATAATACTCAGAAAATGTCCAGCCTTCATATCTGAGTTTACAAATATTCTGACCATTCACTGCCAAAATGTGGCACACTGTCCTATTTTCATGATGCCTATCCTATACACTTAAGAGCACTCCTTTTAAATGATTAACTTTAAGAATGAGTAACAATGTTACTTCCCACTGACCAAGATGATTTAAGTTAAAGTGCAGAAGTGGAAAAATGAAAAGATGGAGGTCTGGGAGAGAAGACAATACAGAATTGTGAAGAGGGAAGTGATGTGATTAACAGTATTGACAATCAAAATGATTTGAGCAGTTACAGAATCAATAAAGAGTCTCTTGCCTACGCAAATATCCTCTAACTTAAGGATACTTCTGTATTTGCAGATCATATTAAGCCACAGTGGATTTCAAAATTGATTGAAGACCATACAAACAGAGTAATCATTAAATCACTGTTATTTTACTGTGAGATTTTATATATGAACCATAACATAAAAATCCATGTTTGGTTATAATACAATTACAAATGCTAGGAGACATTCATGGCCTTTACACAAGATACAACAAGAGTGCAAGAGTAACAACTATCAGCACATGTACATCAGCACGGATATAGCAAATGAAGCATTGTATGCAATGAATTGTAAATCCCATCCCTCAGAACATGCTTTGCCATTTTTCTGGTCTCTAATAATGGAAATGAGTGAAGTAATTAATCCTATAAGTTTTTCTAGGTGTGTTTCACAAATTTGGGAAGAGGGGAAAAAGTATTCCCCCTGCATGATAACTAGCAAACAAATCTTCCTAGCCCTAGTGTATACTAATGGGTCAGGATCTAACAAATGTATTTAAGTACAGAAGAGACATAAAGAGAGGGTACTCCTTGAGTACACTACTCAAGCCCACAAGTAAGGATTTCAGAAGACTTCACAGGATGTTCTGGGCCACACCTATGCCCACAGAGCACCTATGGGTGAGACGACATTATGAAACCCCACACCACATATGAATGTGATGGATCCACACAGCCCGGGATTTCAGGGCTTAAACTACATTCTAGAAAGTGGTGATATTTCTGATTGCCAACAACTTTCATGTTTTAAGTTCAGATTAAGTGAACTAATTTGAGGCTTCTTTGGAAACACCTAGGCCAAGGGAAGAACAATTAATCCTTTAGTCTGAAAACTAGGGATCTGCAATGGCCTCTAATTATTGTGCTGTGATTACCTCTACAGCAGAAAGTATGGTATTGCCAGAAACATAGGCCAAGATAATGGTGCCAGAGCCTAGTGTAAACGTCAGTTACCTCATTCACCCACCCTTCGCAAACCTTGGCCTTTTCAAATTTGGGTAAGCGGAATTGGCATCAAGAGTTAGCTTCAGGCAAATCTGTGAAGTTTATACAGCTTGACTGCACACACCCTCAACTCTCTTTCCATCATCATCTTTTACTTCTATTTGCCATAACCACCTTCAGAGCTTTAATAATCCTTCTGATTCCCTTTCTATGTAACAAAAAAAAAAATCTAACTGTCTGGGTTTCATTCTGTAAATAATGGCGGTAAATTGGTTTAGTCAAAACCCTGTTTCTAAGCACAATGTTCTGAGCCCCTAGGAAGCACTAGGAATCCCACATTGTTAAGACCTCATGTCTACTCTAAATGACTAACAGTTAGTTTGAAAGAGAAAGTAGACATAAAAAATGATGAACTACAGTACATTATAAAATATTAATGCATGTTATGTCCCATGTGCAAAAGGACTTAGAGAAGTAACAGATCAGTATGAGAATGCAAGTGCACTGGTTTCTGGAGGAGGTAAGACTAGAATCGAACTTTGAAGCATGAGGAGAATAATGTGATATGTGGAAAGCATTAGAGATGAAAAACAACTTAATTGTGATAAAAATAAAATAAAAGCTAGTGAATTTTTGTAAAATATTTTTTAAAAATTGATATTTAGAGAGAGAGGAAGAGAGATAGAGAGAGAGAGAGAGAGAGAGAGAGAGAGAGAGAGAGAGAGAGACATCAAGGAGAGAGCAGAACACGCCTCCTGCACGCTCCCTGCTTGTGGGGATCGAGCCCACAACCCTCGCATGTACCATTACCAGGAATTGAACCTTTAGGTGCATAATAAAATGCCCAACCAAGCCACATCTGTCAAGGCAAAGCTAGTGAATCTGATACTATTCTGCTTAAACAAAAATGTGACTTTACTGAGGTTTCATTTTTTCAACCCACACAGACACTAAACGGCTAATACAATATATGGGGGTAAAGACCTTGGAAATCCTTGAATTCATACCTTGTTAAAGGTTTTCTAAACACCCCCACCCCTGCCTAGCACACATGGACAAGCTCCTAAATCAGAACCAGCTTTGGAATTACTCACCTGGACTCCACAGAAGGTAACATGTCAGATGTAGATCTAATCCTATTTGCTTTTGTTAATTTACCAGGACAGAGTCCTTATCTCTTAATACACACACACACTCACACACACACACACACTCAGTTTTGTTTTTGTTTTATTAAAAATCATGTAGTAAGTATTTGGAGAGGCTAAAAAACAAAAACAAAAACCTTAGAATAAGTGACATTTTTACCTGCAAAAATATTAATACCTTGCCATGCACTAGTCATGTTTCTATGACAATAGTACAATGAGTTGAAAAGTGAACATTTTAGTCAAAATATCTTTTTGCAGCACACAGGCAGAGAAAAAACTTAAAAATCCAGTTGCTTTTCTGGATCCAGAGCCAATTTAGAGATTGGTTTATTTTTAAAACTGAATTTGATCAAATGGGTATGTGTGTAAAAACTCTTTCCATGTGGAACTACTTACAGGACTGAAGAAACAGCTTTATATATGATGGGGATATAGTAAGTGCAAATTCTGATTCAGTAGGTCTGGGTGGGGCCTGGGAGAGCATTTCTAACATGCGCCCAGGTGGTGTGTTCACTGCTGGTTCATGAGCCACACCCAGCGCAGCAAGGCTATAGATATGGGACATAGTTTTAAGGCTTTTATACTGATGTTTACTTGGGGTGATGTTTTATATTTCAAAATTAATAGGCTTTACAATTATAAAATTAAAACAATGAATATTCTTTGTCAAAGTGCACCTCCCTCAAAATATTTCTACTGCATTCCCTATGTGAGGGAAGCAGAGAGATTCCCTAAGTATGTAATAGCAGAGTGGAGACCACCTGCAGGTACTTTTAGGACCAATACAATTCATTTCCACACACCTGCTAAACTCTCCAGAAAGAACTAAAGTAAATACTATAAATTATTTCAGTGCTGTCTCCCACTAGAATGTAAGCTCCATGAGGGCAGGCCATATCTGACCCAGAAGAAAGCAGGAATGAAACACATAGAATGGTATAAATTCTTCTTTTCCACCAACTTAATATCTCCTCTGTTATTAGTATAGGCTGATATTGGTCAAAGCAGTAAAGCATCTTGGTTAAGAACATGCGTTTTCAGACAGATTTAAGCTTTGGTTCAAATCACTAAGCAGCTGTGTGCCTTTGGGTTACCTCCTTATTTTCTCCTCCAAAAGAGCAAAAGCAGGTAAAAGCAAATTTAATTTACCACTGAGTTCAGAATTCACACACATCTAATACTGCATGCAACTCGTTTGCCTGTATTTCTCCTACTATCTACCATTTGTCATAGTTAGTGGTAACCATGGGAGAATATAATACCCTTACCACTGGGGTGGAAACGGAGACTTCTAAATAACCCTTTCTATCAAATCATGTTTACAGAAGAAGCCTAAAATCAATGAAGTTAAAAGTAATCTTAATCCATTCTTAATCGCCTACAAATTCTGATCACCAAGAACAGTATTTTCCAAAAAGAAATTAAGAGAACAGGAACAAGTTTAAATTTGTCTTTGTTCTTTTTACAGTACCGATGTCAAGAAATCTTTCACTACACTTCAGCCCATTATTTTTTACGTATCATTTCTCTGAAATTTTAGAAACAAAGCTTGAGTGACTGTGGCTTTTCATGATTGCAATCACGTTGGCTTTTCACTGTCAGTTTTTGGCTGCCACGTGTTCTGTCATGGTATGAAGAGAGATACTCTATCCTGGTACAAGACAATACAGTATGTATCCAGTCTGGCTTAGTTCAAGCTTCATAAAAGATCTTATCACATTTGGCCCTATCATTCCTTAATTATATGAAAACACAAAGTGCTTTGTATTAAACTTCTTTTTTCTTTTGCCACAACTCTAACCCAACAATAAACCCATTTTGAAATATTTAGCCAACTTTAAAGAGTTATTTTTCATTTACCCTCATTCCATATTTCTGATTAGCAGGAAGGAGATTTGAAAAATTTTGCCAAAGGCTATATCTGACCCAGAAGAAAGCAGGAATGAAACACACAGAATGGTATAAATTCTTCTTTTCCGCCAACTTAATATCTCCTCTGTTATTAGTATAAGCTAATATTGGTCAAAGCAGTAAAGCATCTTGGTTAAGAACATGAGTTTTCAGACAGATTTAAGCTTTGGTTCAAATCACTAAGCAGTTGTGTGCCTTTGGGTTACCTCCTTATTTTCTCCTCCAAATCTCAGCCTTCTCACATTTTAATGTGAGAGACAAGAGAATAATAACCCTTGAAGGGTTGTTGTGAAAATAAAATGAGATAGCACCCATAGAGTACTCAGCTCCGTGTCTGGCATGTAATGGGAATAAGCACTCAATAAATATTAGCTAATTTTAGTAGTATGGTAGTAATATGAGAGTTCTATAAAAACAAGACAGACCAGCAAAGCAGTCATAAAATATTAAACAACTCATCAAACCAGTAAATGCTGTTGGTGAGAGGTTAGTGGTATTTGTTAGCATAAAGCGCTGGTGTGAAAACCATTATTGTCTCATTTCAAAGAAAGATGGCTTGCTTGAAAATGTTGGCTTCTAATATGTAATACTCTTTGTAATACTTTAAACAATAAAACAAAATAAAATAAATAAAATAAAAATACCATTGGGAAAAAAAGAAAATGTTGGCTTCTATATGTATTAAAGTCATGATTCCAATTTCAAGGAAGAAATATTTCTTGATGTAGTCACCTATAACCTATTAATAATGCTGACATCTAGCTGCCCGTGTTTCTTTTGTGTTCAAAATTTTGGGGCTTCTCATTGGTTGGTGAATAGCTACCAGGCTCAGTGAAAGAGATTTGGGTAGATACCATGGTTGACTATGCCTAAAAAACTCCAAGACTACTGCACTACATGTAATTTGCATGACTGCTCCCAGAGAAATCTGGATGTACCAATAAAATAATATATCTCAGAAACATCCCCTACATGTTACCACAGACAGCCCATCTACCTGTTGCTCTGACTGAACTGTACAAACAACAGTTAGTATACCCAGCACAATCATACTGATTATCCATCTAGTAATTGTTAACCTGGACAGACAGGTCAATTAGTTTAAATGTTCAGTGTGATAAGCCCAACCAGATGTTAGGAGAAACTCCTATGCAGAGTTCTTTATCATAATGCTGGAGGATATAGTCTTGTCTCTTCATTCACTGACTAGGAAACTGAGAGCTGGAGATGAGAAGTGACAAGTTCAAGGTCACCCAGCTAGCAAGTGGCATAGCTGGGATGATATCATGGTGTCCTGGTTTCTAGTCTCAGAGAAGTATCCTCCTCACCTGACACCACATCCTCTATGTATCAAGTAAAATATATCTATTTTTCTTATTTAAAATATATACTATTTTAGTAAACTACATCTACTTAATATAAATTGTGCAAAAGAAAACATGGTAACTGCTTAATAATAAGTATTAAAGATTTTTTTTCAGCCTTATAGAGATACTAGTGGCTTGGTGCATGAAATTCTTGCATTGGGGGGGGCAGGGAATCCCTCAGCCTGGCCTGCACCCTCTCCAATCTGGGATCCCTCTCACAATCCAGAACCATTGGCTCCTAAGCACTCACCTGCCTGCCTGCCTGATGCACCTAACTGCTCGCCCCTCCTGGCCTGATCCCTCCAATTGCCTATCTGCTCTCCCCTCCTGGCCTGATCCCCCTACCTGCTCTCCCCTCTTTGTCTGATCCCCCTAACTGCCTATCTTCTCTCCCCTCCTGGCCTGATCCCCCCAACTACCTAAGTGTTCTCCCCTCCTGGTCTGATCCCCCAACTGCCTATCTGCTCTCCCCTCCTGGCCTAAACCCCCTGCCTATCTGCTTTCCCTTCCTCTCCACACCTTCAAACCCCAGTGCAGGAGTGCTGAGAGCTCTCCGCTGAGGCCCTGCCCCGATCCTGACACCCCGCCGCCCCCCCCCCGCATCCCCCCTGCCAGGTGGTGAGGCAGGCCTGTGCGTGCCTCCACTGGGAGGGCCATCCCCAGCAGCAGCCTCATGTCCCGGTGACGCAAGTCCCCACCCTTGTCCCCGCCCACCAGCTCCTGTGCAGGTGCAGCCTGTTGAACAGTCATGACTGGGACACCATCAGAACCAATTAGCATATTATCTCTCTCTCTCTCCCTCTCTCTCTCTCTATATATATATATATATATAGATAGATAATTAACAAATACAATTGTAAGATATCTAAAGTGTACATTGTGATGATTTAATACACATTGTGAAAGAATTCTTCCCATCTAGTTAATAATTAACATATATCCTATATAATAAAGTGCTAATATGCTAATTAGACCAAAAGGCAGAACGACCATCCGGATGAACTTCCAGTTGAAGTCGGGGCTTCAAGGCCTGAGCCGCTTGCACAAATTTTATGCACCAGGCCCCCTCTAGCATATGTGTGTGTGTAAATACACACATACATACATGATGAGAACATTTAAGTTCTACTCTCTTAGCAAATTTCAATTATACAATACAGTCGCCATGCTGTACATTAAAACCTCAGGACTGATCAATCTTAGAGCTGAAAGTTTATATCCTTTTATCAACCTCTCCCTATTTCCCCAACCACCCAACCCATCAATGACTTCTCTGCTCTGTTTCTATGACTTTTTTTTCTGGCTCCACATGTTAGTGATTCCAAGCAGTTTTTGTCCCTCTTGTCTGGCTTGTTTCACCTAGCATAATGTCCTCGAGGTGTATCCATGGATTTACAGATGGCAGGATTTCCTTCTTTCTCATGGCTAAGTAATATTTAATTGCATACATACATATATTTTCTTTATCTATTCATCCACAGAATGACCATTAGGTTGTTTCTATATCTTGGCTACTCTGCACAGTGCTGCAATGTATATGGGAGTGCAGCTATCTAATCAATAACCTGTTTTCATTTCTTTTGGACATATACCCATAAGTGAAATTGCTGGAACATATTATGGTAATTCTATTTTAATTTTTTTTAGGAACCACCATATTGTTTTCAATAGTGGCTGATCCAATTTACATAACTTCCAACAGTGAACAAGGGGTTCCCTTCTGTCCACATGATCATCAACAGTTGTTATTTCTTATCTTTCTGATAATAGCTATTCTAATAGGTGTGAGTGATATCTCATTGAGATTTTGATTTGCATTTGCCTGACATTCCCTGATGTGATGTTGAGCACCTTTTCATGTATCCTTTGGTCATCTGTATGTCTTCTTTAAAGAAATGTCTATTCAGACCTTCTACCCATTTTTAATGGCATTGTTTGGGGAGGGGTTGTTTTTTGTTTTTGCTATTGAATTGTATGAGTTCTTTATATATTTTGGATACTAGCTCCTTATCAAATATATAATTTGAAAAAACTTCCAATCAGTAGTTGTTTTTTCATTTTGTTGATGGTTTCCTTTGCTGTGCAGAAGCTTTTTAGTATGACATAAGTAAATAAGTTTGATTTATTTTTGTTTTTGTTTCTTGTGCTTTTGGTGTCAGATTTAAAAAAAAAAATCATTGCCAAATATGTCAAAGAGCTTACTGCCTATGTTTTCTTCTTGAAGTTTTGTGGATTTGGGTCTTACATTCAAGTTTTTAATCCATTTTGAGTTAATTTTGTGTATAGTGTAAGACAGCTGTCAAGTATATTTTTTCCATGTGTCTGTTTAGTTCTCCCAATGTAATTTATTGAAGAGACTGTCCTTTCCCATTGTGTATTTTTGTATCTTTTGTCATAAATTAATTAACCATATATGTGTGGTTTTATTTCTGTGCTCTTTATTCTGTTCCATTGATCCATGTGTCTGTTTTTATGCCAATAACATTGTTTTACTATAGCTTTGAAATATAGTTGAAATTAGGGAGCATGATCCATTGTTTTTCTTTCTCATAACTGCTTTGGCTATTTAGGTGTTGTTGTTGCTTTTTTTTTTGGGGGGGGGGGTCCATTTAGGATTGTTTGTTCTATTTCTGTGGAAAGTACCATTGGAATTTTCATAAGGACTGCACTAGATCAGTAGATTGCTTTGGGTAATATGGATATTTTAACAATATTGATTCAAAATATCTTAATTCATGTCTTCAATTTTTTTCATAATGTCTTGCAGTTTTAAATATACAGGTCACTCATCTCCTTGGTTAAATTTATTTCTAGGTATTTTACTCTTTTTGATGCAATTGCAAATACAATTGGTGTTTGTGTTTTTTTTAATTCTCTGATAGTTCATTGTTAGTGTATGGAAACACAACAGATTTTTGTGCATTAATTTTTGTATTCTGCAACTTTACTGAATTCATTTATTAGTTCTAACAGGTTTTGATGGTATATTTAGGGTTTTCTATATACAACATCATATCATCTGCAAATTATTCCTCTACTGGCTATTCAGACCAACGAATTTCTTCTATTTTTATTCCCTAAGCACTGAAATAGGTGGTGTCTAAAAACAGCCTTATAAATTTACCTCCCCAAGTCCACATTCTTAAAGTATCTATATAATATTTATATAGTATTTCTAGGGAGAGACATTGTTATTAGTAAAAGTAGTATATCACTTTTCTGAAAACTGGAAATCCATATATCAGCTGAACTTTGATTCACTTCTTTGATCTTCCCCTTAACAACACTCTACTTATCACAAGGTTATTCATTAAATAAAAATTCTATAGAGGAGATGGAAGAGGGCATTTACATTGTTCAGCATATACTATTTTATGAGACATACTGTGAGTAGATGTGTTCCTTATTCTCTCACCTCCATATAAGAAATACACACAAAATGTACCGAAGATTATTTTACTAAAATTTTTATGATGCAGAGAAGAATATGCGTGGCTACAATACAAGGATGCCATGCATATACCTGAAGTGTGTTTGGAGACAATTCTTCAGGGGTCTGTCACATACCTGCACATTTTATGAGAGAAGCACTGCCGGGAGCTGGTCCATGCTTGCTGTTTCAAGGGACCTGGCATATATGTCATACTGTTCTTAATATGTTTGCTCACCTTCTAGGCACTATGTGTTTTAACCAAGGTCTCTGAGAAAGGTTGTTTCCCCAGGTAGGGATTTTCCCCTGAAGTTAGGGAGGGAATAAAACCTCTTAACTAAGTGCCAGGTGGGTAATTAATCACTTTAACTACGAACAATCATGCTTAAGCTACATAATCTTTACTCCCTGGAATGGAGATAAAAAACACCTTAACCTTTGAAATAAAGATTGATAGGATTGGAATCAACTGGTATAAATACAGATGTAAGAACACAGAACTTAGGAGACAGAAAGAAGACAGAACCTACACAGGAACCTAGAGACAGAACCTACACACAGAACCTAGGGAGAGAACATGGCAAAAGATCCTGGACAGAACCTGGCTACAGAACTTGGTTGGAGAACCTAGACAGAACCTGGCTGAAGAACCCGGCTACAGAACCTGGACAGAACCTGGCTGGAGAACCTAGCAAGAGAACATGGACACAGAACCTGGCTGGAGAACCTAGCGAGGGAACATGGCTACAGAACCTGGCTAGAGAACCTGGAGAACCTAGCAAGAGAACATGGACACAGAACCTGGCTGGAGATCCTAACCAGACCTTCGCTGGAGATCCAGACCAGAACTTGGCTGGAGATCCTGGCTAGAGATCCTGGCTAGGCTGCTGATCAACTAAACGCTGTCTCCGTGTCATTCCTTCTTCGCCGACTCCATCCACACCTTTGGGGACCCCTGGACCTGCTGGGGTTGGACCCCGGCAAAGCACTTACTACTACCTTTTGTTTGACACTATCATTTCAAAGATGATTGTGTAATGAACACACTTGGAAGATAATGACAATGTCTCCTTTTAAAGCAACAGTTCTCAGTCAAGTGTGATTTTGTCCCTCAGGGGACAATTAGGTAATGTCTAAAGACATTTTTTATTGCCATGACTGAGGGTGCTACTGGCATCTAGTGCACAAAGGCCAGGGAACTGCTGAACCTATAATGCACAGGACAGCTGCCCACAACAAAGGATAAACTGATCCAAAACATCAATAGTGCTGAGGCTGAGAAAAGCACACTTTAGAGCAAAGAGAGGACATGCTTGCTGCCCTTTATAAAATGTTCAGGTTCCCTAAGCTCAGGGTTCATCTCCTTTAATGTATCCTACTGTTTGTGCAGGAGTCATATGGAAATAAAAGGGATATAAGACATATATGGATAGATAGAGGAAGACATAAATCAGTGATTGGACAATGAAAGAATAGATGGTACAGGTTGGCTCTGAATGTACAGCATCTACACTAATAAAAGAGAAAAATGGTAATTGGCGTACGGCGCTACCCTTTTCATTGGCTAATCAGGGCTTTATGCAAATTAACTGCCAACTGAGATGGCAGTTAACTGCCAACAAAGATGGCAGCTAATTTGCATATGTAGGCACAATGTAGGGATGCGAAAGGGAAAGCAGGAAGAAGCCCCCTGCCACTGACAGTGATTGGAAACCCAGGGGGGAGCTAAGAGCTGGGGGGCAGGGCAAAGGCGGCCCTGGGGCCGCCTTTGCCCTGCCCCCCAGCCATGATCAGAGAATCAGGCGCCTTTGCCGCCCTGGCCAGTGATAGCAGGAAGTAGGGGTGGAGCCAGCGATGGGAGCTGGGCACGGTCGAAGCTGGCAGTCCTGGGAGCTAGGGGTCCCTTGCCTGGGCCTAAAGCGGAGCCCACGATCGCGGGGCCACTGCAGCTGCGGGTCCCCGCTGCCCAAGCCGGACGCCTCAGCCAGAGGCGTCCTGCAGGGGGAGGGGCGGAGCCCGCGCGATCGCGGTGCCCCCCCCCCACCCCCCGCTTCCACTGCGGGTCCCCGCTGCCCGGGCCGGATGCCTAGGCCAGAGGCGTTAGGCCTGGGCAGGGGCGGAGCCTGCAACCGCGGGGAGCTGGGGGTCCCCTGCCCAGGCCTAATGCTTCGGCCAGAGATGTTAGGCTTGGGCAGGGGCAGAGCGGGAGATCGCGGGGAGCTGGGAGTCCCCTGCCCAGGCCTAATGCCTTGGCCAGAGGCGTTAGGCCTGGGCAGGGGCGGAGCGTGCAACCGCGGGGAGCTGGGGATCCCCTGCCCAGGCCTGACAACTCTGCCGGAGGCCTCAGGCCTGGTCAAGGGGCCGATCCAGTGACTGGTGATTGGAGGGTGATGAGGGTCAATTCCTCTGGCCGAGGCATCAGGACTGGGCGGGGGGCGGAGCCAGCAATCAGAGGGGGCTGGGGGTCCCCTGCCCAGGCCTGATGCCTGGGCCAGAGGCATCAGGCCTGGGTGAGGGGCAGAGCCGGGGATTGGAGGGATATGATGGTCTCCTTGCCCAGGCCTGAAGCCTGGGTCAGAGGCATCAGGCTTGGGCGGGGGGTGGAGCAAGCGATCAGAGGGAGATGGGGGTCCCCTGCCCAGGCATGATTCCTGGGCCAGAGGCCTCAGGCCTGGGCGGGGGTCATAGCCAGTGATCGGGGGGAGATGGGGGTCCCCTGTCCAAGCCTGGCACCTCTGGCGGAGGCGTCAGGCCTGGGCAAGGGGCCGATCAGGTGATCGGAGGGTGATGGGGGTCTACGCCTCTGGCCGAGGCATCAGGCCTGGGAAAGGGGCAGAGCCAGCAATCGGAGGGGTCTGGGGGTCCCCTGCCCAGGCCTGACGCCTGGGCCAGAGGCATCAGGCCTGGGCTGGGGGCAGAACCAGTGATGGGGGGAAATGAGGGTTCCCTGCCCAGGCCTGACGCCTCGGTCAGAGGCGTCAGGCCTGGGCAAGGGGCCAATCCTGCGATTGGAGGGTGATGGGGGTCAATGCCTGAGGGCTCCCAGTATGTGAGAGGGGGCAGGCTGGGCTGAGGGACACCCCCCACACACACCCAGTGCACGAATTTCGCGCACTGGGCCCCTAGTTTAGAATAAAAATCAAAATTTTCTGTAGACATGCACATATTTGAAAATAATGGCACTGGAATGGAGGCAGAAAGAATCCTATTAATAAAAGCCTATGTGGTCATCACACCCTCATGCCATGACGCCCTCAAGCTGCAATGAGCGATCCCCAGGCGGGTGCGTGCGCAGTGGGTTCATGCGGGTGGGCAGGGGCTTGACGCTGTGTGTGCAACACAGAGGCGGGGCCCACGGCTCCGCACGGCAAGGCCTACTTCTTTGGGGCAATCCATCAAGGAGCCCCGGATGGGTGACGGGGCCTACCTCTTTTATTTTGGTAGGCATTTATAATTTCAGAGAGGAAGGGAAGAGATAGAAACATTAATGATGAAAATCATGAATTAGCTGCCTCCTGCATACCCCACACTGGGGATCGAGCCCGCAACCTGGGCATGTGCCTTGACTGGGTATCGAACCATGATGTCCTGGTTCATAAATCAGCACTCAACCACTGAGCTATGCCAGCAGGGCTTGGTAGGCATTTTAAAGTATGGCTTTTTAGCATTTTTAGTTCTAAAATGTTGGCTGCTACATTTTAAAGTAAAATCCTTTAAGAAACTAATTAAAGGTGATGTCCATCAAACCAAATACTTATTGCTAGTCAGTGCCACTCCCAACTTTTAAATGTTTACTGACATTTTCAGTTGATTTTTTTCTTACTACTCAATGTAGAATAGCAGTGCTATGCCTGAGCAACTGTGTGGGGTTTTTTTCATCCTATAGACATATCAATAAACCATCATATTGTCCTCTCTACTTTGATTTTCAGAAAATTCAAAACCAAATCTATGGCCTACCTCTAGTACACATAAAGAAAGCCTCAATCACTCAAACTGTGAACTCAACTCACTCCACATATGCTATTTTTTCATGTTATTTTCTCTTTTGCTTAATTTGTTTATTTGGTTGTATCATGTATTCTTTCAGAGTTGCTTAAATAATTTTTGGAACCAAAAAGAATATAAGGAATTAGCAGAAGAACATATATACATAACCCATAGGTACAGACAACAGTGTGGTGATGGCCAGAGGGAAGAGGGGTTAGGGCTGGGTGGAGGTGGGCAAAGGTGGGGAGAAATGGGAACATCTGTAATAAATGTCAACAATAACTTTAAAAAAGAAAAAAATATAAACAAATAAGTTAGCCTCAATCATTGCCAGAATTCCCACTGAAACAGTTTGCCTCATTATGCTCACCAACTCTTGGTTGACAAAAATCATCATTAAAAATAAAAATGTCCCTAAGTGAATGCTAAGTCAGTCATCAAGACATCTGCATCATTTATTCAATAACATAAACCTGAAATTACCATTTGGTCCCATTAGTCGTCCATGTACACACAGTCTTCCCAGAGGCTAAGCAGAAAACTTCCTTTCTTCCATCTGCTGCTTGTTGATGCAGCCAAGCATTCCTAGGAAAGCCCTAGAGCCACAAACTTCTCCTCCCTTTCTTTTCCTTGCAGCATCAGCAATTAGGAAGGCACAAAACAAAAATAAACTTTCCTTGCAGCATCAGCAATTAGGAAGGCACAAAACAAAAATAAACTAACAAAATCCCACCCAGCAAGCCTCCAAAGGGGCAGCATTTACTTGTTTCCCTGCTCTTGGCTGCTCAGTGGTACTTGGCATTACCTGCCTCTCACTGGCGTGTTTCTTTATATTTGTACAGAAAAATCAGGCTTGCTTTCAAGTCTATTTGTTTGGCTTTCTGTTCTTGATAAGCAATATATTTTAAAAGGGTCTGTGCTCTTAGCTTACTATTATTCATTTAAGAGCATTTCAACCTGGATGCAGAGCCCAAATATGGGAAGGAATGTGCACAGATGATTTCCCGAGTACAATTCAGTGCATCCTTTTAAGGGAACTCCTTCAGATCAACAACTCTCCTGGCAATATACAACTGCGGGACTGTGACTTTTACCCAGGCTGCTAAGGAACAAGGGTCTTTGCAGTGACGCAGGAAGCCGAGGAGGAAGCGCCTGCTAAATGTATTTGGTGACTCATACCATTTGCTCTCCAGTGCACTTGGAGTTTGCTCATTAGCATCAGTGCTGGGGGCTAATGGATACTCAGTAGGAAGTAATTTTTCTTTGTAAATGTCTGGTGAAAAATGGAAATGAAAACCCTGTGAGGGCTTGCTTCCTGATAAAGCTTTCCAAGGCCGAAAGAGATTGTGTTTCTGGATGTCTGTTATGAGGTTCAGTTGTAAATTTGGTGTTCTTAGGACTGATTATCTTTCTCCTAAAATAGGCTTTCAATCACAAAAACCAAGTATGAAAAATAAGAATTTCTATTGTCTATTTGTTTCTTCTAAATTATTAGAGGAATATTTTTAACTACCACACATTCATTATGTATCCAAGCACCCAGTAGTATGTTCATCAATGTTTGACAACTCTCTCTGGGAGGCGGGGGGAGGAAGAGGAGGCCCTGATTTCCACTGTGTAAATACTCTCCCCGTGGATAATTTCGAGCTATAACATGAGTCACTGAATGCAGAAGAAGGAAAGATTGCAAGCATGAAGCACTCTTGGGAGCTGATAAGCACCAGCTCCAACACCACAGGCACCTTGGGGCTCATTTCTATACCGAATGAAAAATCATCATCCTTTTTCACAGAGGTCCCCCCAAAATCAAATATCATTCTGTAACCGGACAATCAATGGGTCCTTGATGCCTGCCACTACTTGAGACAATTAGGCAGAGACAGGATTAAATCATATGAGTGTTTATCATATGAGTCCCCGGCCACAGCTGCTGCCAGCCAGCCAGTTCCCTTTGCAGGCCCTCTAGTTGTCCTTGGAGTGATAGGTAATGAAAATGGATGATTCACTGAAAATTAAAACTTGAGGTTCTCTGATATTAGGGAGGTATTTAAAAATTATTTTTTGCACAATAAGGCTCTAGCCCCATGGCACAAAACCAATAAGACACTAACCATATGGAGTAGCTTATTGCCATTATAAGCTCTTTAACATTTTGGGGTTTTTTTTAATCCAAATGTTTAATGCTTTTGGTGGTGATTGTATGTATGGAAATTATAAGAGGAAATTAGATATATGTAGATATGACAGATATACAGGTATAGATTATTATATATAAATAATACTTGGAATATGTAGAGACTCTATGTCTTTATTTGACTTTGAAAAGTGAAATAAAACTATTTTTGCTTAAATGAGTAAAATCTAATACCTGATCAATTTAATGTCACTGTTGTGGATCTATGGTGAAGAAAACAAGATGGGCTATACTTAAAGTACTATAAAAATATTCTATGTTAAAACTCTAGAATGCATAGGATTTTTTTTTTCAGGTGTACAATTCTATTATACATTATACTAGAAGCCCAGTGCACGAAATCGTGCACCATTAGGGTCCCTAGGCCTAGCCTGCAATCAGGGCCATTTTCCGCCCGCTTGTCAGTCCCCGGCCACTGCTGCTGCCAGACAGCCAGTTCCCTTTGCAGACCCTCATCCCACCCCGCCGCCACCTCCACAAGCCAGCGGGTTTCCCTCCCTGGCCCCAGGTCCTACCCTGCGGCCACCACCAACCACCCAGTTCCCCTCACCAGCCCCTCACTTCATAGCAACTAGTCGAGTGGTTGTTCCGGTCATTATGCTTATGGTCTGGCCTTTTATTACATAGGATGGTTATTGTATTGTGTGTTCACCACCCCAAATCTAATCTCTTTCCGTCACCATTTATCCCTCCTGCACCCTCTTCTACCTCCCCCCACACCTCCTTTTCCCTCTGGTAATCACTGTACTGTTATCTGTGTCTATGAGTTGTTGGTTTTTTCACTTAATCCCTTCAACTTTTCATCCAGCCCCTCAACCCCCTCCTCTCTGACAGCTGTTAGTCTGTTCTCTGTCTCTCTGAGTCTGTTTCTATTTTGTTTGTTAGTTTATTTTGTTCATTAGATTCCACATATGAGTAAAATCATATGATATCTGTCTTTCTCTGACTGGCTTATTTCACTTAGCATAATACTCTCCAGGTTCATCCATGCTGTAACAAAAGGTAAGATTTCCTTCTTTTTTACAACCAAGCAGTATTCCATTGGGTAAATGTACCACAGCTTTTTCACTCACTCATCTACTGATGGGCACTTGAGGTGCTTCCACAGGATTTTAAGACAAAGGGAACTAAGAAAAAAGGTTGTGAGTCAGTCTGGCAGCATGTCCCTCAAGGGCTAGAATAGTGGGTTAGAGCATGGGCCCCAGAGGCAGACTCCTGGGTCTGAAGGCTGGCTCTCCCACTTACTAGCTGAATGATTTTGGACAAGTTGCTCATCCTCTCTGTGCTATAGTTTCCTCCACTAATAACTGGTAATAATAAGAATACCTAATTCACTGGTTTATAAGAATTAAATTTGTCAATATTTAAAATGTCTACAAAGGCATTTTATAAGTAACACGTAAGTGTTTGCTAAATAAATATAGAATTAACAAAGACTAAAAAAACAAATAGATTGGGATCTGATGTAAATCTTTCAAGAGTACTGATTTATAGAAGAAAGTGTAATTAGTCTAATAAATTATATGACCATTCAATATCGACCCTGTTCCCCTAACTATGCAAATTAATGCTAATGCAGCACACTGGATTGCAAGAAAAACATTTAACAGTCGAGGTGAAAGAAGCTACCTTTCTATTTCAATTAACCTAGAGATATGTCTTAATTGTGAACATTCAAGTAGTCTAAAGCATGCCATTCTGATTATCACAAAGACATTCATAGAACTACGAAACAACCCCACCTCCACAGTGGTAGGGGTGGAGGGAGAGCATGGATTAAGGCTCTAAGGGGTTCTGAGGTATTACTAGCCATACTTGAAATGTCACTGTATTTCATGGAGCTCCAGTTCACAGCTCCTGTCAAATATCATAGTCCTTGAGTTGGATTTAAGTCAAGAATTCTTTCTACTCTGTGGTCCTTAGGAAATGATAATGAAGTGCTTCAGTGTTAGTATTGCACATTGATGCCATGTAAGAAGAGACAGGCCTATGTCTTCCATGGTGTTTGACCTTCCTAATCCTCACCTGCCCTCTTTTGTATTTTTTTTTCCTAATCTCCTCATACTGTTGACCTTCTCCAAGTTTCAAATCTTCCTTTTCCCAACCAAATAATTGATCTTGTCTCTACCTAGTTCCACAGAAGACTGTTCACTACAATCACTAATAAGATATTTTAAAATATATATATTGCTAATGCCTCAGTCAGAATTTTCTCCCTGATCACACATTTTAGGAGGACTGTGGAAACATATTCTCATAACGATTCTAACCATGGGCATTTTAGGCATGTGGCAAACTAACAAAAGGAATAGTGGGAATCATTTCAGGCAAGGAAGCACTTCTAAAGAAAATATGTTTTCCAATTTCCTCTTGAACCACACTACTTAAGTGGTCACTTTCTCTAATTGACAGGATTTTCTCCCATATTAAGACTCCCAAAAGCATAAAACATTTCCTGAATTTAATCTGGTTTTACTATTTAGATTTTTCACATTTACAAGATTTAAATACATATTTTTCCAATTTATTTGATTCTTATTTTTTAATATCTAATAGGTCAATTGAAAATGAGATAGCTGACAAGCCACATTGGATGTAAGAAAACAGAATTTATACAAAAAAGCTGGGAAATAGATACTTCTTACATCCTTTAGACATGTATTTTTAAGTATAATATAATTACATCACACAAGCGCTATTTTTATAATTATGGCAAACTGTCACTTCAGCCTGAAATAATAATAACCACACAATAGGGAGTAGTCATTAGTTGAGCACCCAATATGCATCCTCTATCTCACATGTGTCATCTCATATGACCTCCCAACAACCAGAGAAAGGCTGCTTTCACAAAGGTTTGAGAGATAACCAAGATCCAGAATCAGGCTGAAAAAAAAGGGTTATCTCCTACAGCGCTCACTCTATCAAGGCTGGAAGAGGTAGCTGTTGTGTCTAATGTTATGTATAAAAAGCAACACAAAATCAAGTAAAATAAAGTAACAAAGAAATATGTTCCAAACAAAATACTCCAGAAACTGATGTTAATGAAATGAAGATAAATGATTCACCTAAAAAGGAGTTCAAAATAACAGTCATAAAGATGCTCCCTGAGTTCAGGAGAACTAGGTAAGAATTTCAAAAAAGCGATAGAAAATATTTAAAAAGTACCAAACAGAAGACCTAGAGCTGAACAATATATAACTCCACTGAAAAATTCAACAGCAGGACTCAACAGCAAACTAGATGAAGCAGAAGAAAGGATCAGCAAATTCAAAGACAGAACAATGGAACTTATTCAGAGAGACAAAAAGGGAAAAGAAAATAAAGTTTTTAAACAGTAAACAGTAAACAGTGGTCCCACAGTGCTGAGCTCTGGCTCCAGGCAGAATGTGAGACAGACAGAGCTGTGTGGTTCTAGAAGAAGAGCCATTTTCCCTCAGATGACTGAGTGGTGCCGGGACCTCTCTTTACAAGGCCAAATATTGGTCTGTTTAGGCCTGACAAACTCCGATGGCCTCACTTTCTTAATTCCCTGATATCCTGCCCCACCACAAAGGTGTGTGAGCACCCAACAGATGGTAGCTACACTTGGTGTACCCTGGGACATTAGCTGAGTGGCCTCAGACCCAGCATTGACATGGAATTTGAACTTGTATCAATCTGGTAAACACCACTCACTCCTACCTGGTGACTCATTGAAAACCTACCTCATGCAACTTAAGTACCTCCAGATGCTCTTTCAGAAACTAAGACTAACAGGCAGCCAGCAGGCAGAGGCAGGTGGAGGTGGATCTCAGGGTGCCTTGGAACTTTTTCTGACCTGCCCCTGGGCCTGATTCTGATAAAATCCAGCCTTGCTGTGCAGCTTAGTCCTTCCTGGGCATATGCAGACCCAGTAGAGAAAGCCACAAACTGTGGATCACTTTGTAGCTCTGAACAGGTTGCCCAGGGCCACTCACAGGCAGCATCTGACATTGGCCTGTGATCAGCAACTTGTACATTGTGGTCAAGGTTGATCCTCACAGTTAGCCAGCCTGAGAGTGAGCCCACATACTTACAGGCCAATAGCAACCAAGACTCAATTACAATAAAAGGGCCCACATAATACACACAAGGGAGACTTCTGGAACACCCAGCTCAGGTGATCAAGGGGACTGCACCACTGGGTCCCACAGGACACCTACTACTACATAAGGCAACCATAGTAAGACTGGGAGTCATAGCAGATCAACCTAATATATAAAAACAAACGCAAAGAGGCAGCCAAAATGGAAAGACAAAGAAACATGCCCCAAAAGAAATAACTGGCGAAATCTCCAGAAAGAGAGCTAAATGAAATGGAGGCAAGCAGTTTATCAGATTTTTTTTAAATGGTGATAAAAATGCTCAAGAAATGTAGAACTACAATAATATAAAAAAGAACAGAAACCATAAAAAAGAACCAGTCAGAAATGAAGAATATACTAAAAGGAATAAACAGTAGCTTGGATGACGCAGAGGATTAAAGCAGCAATTTGGAAGACAAGGTAGCACAAAACACCCAATCAGATCAGCAGTGAGGGAGTGAGTAAGGAAGCGAAAGTGGAGAATGTGGACATGTGTAGTGTGTGTGTGTGTATGTGTGTGTGTGTGACAGTTAGATCATGCAGGAGTCTCAGGGGCTGGTAGACCGGGCTCTCCTAGATGGGGAGCCCCTACTACTGCTGCAAGCACTCCTAGGGCGGCTGGCTCTGGCAGAAACCACGCCATTATGAAGGGGAGAGCAGCTGTGACTAGGATCCCAGCTCACTACCACCCGAACTGGCCTCAGACACCATCCCGGACCCTACAGCCACTACAGCCACGACCTGCTACCATATCTGCAGACATAAACACTGGGACTCCAGCCTCCCTGGCTACAGGCTCCCATGAGTCTCAGAGTGTGACCCTCCCACCAAAACTGCCCCTTCAGCCAAAGGCTCTGCGTAACTCAACACCTGGACCCTTCTATGAGAGCAAAAATGGGGGGACAAAGCAACAAACAACCTGCAAAGGAAAGAAAAGGAGTAATCGCCAGAAAAGAAACTTAATGAAACAGATGCATGCAATATGTCAGAAAAAGAATTCAGAGTAAGGGTCATACAGTTACTAAACCAGCTGGATGGGAAAATCAATAACTTATGTAAGAATCAAGAGGAAATGAAGAATGATATAGCTGCAATAAAAAAAAAACACAATGCAAGGTTTCAACAGTATACTAGAAGAAGCTGAGGACTGAATTAGCGAGTTAGAAGACAGGGCAGAAAACACATCCAATCTAATCAGCAATTGAAGAAAAAAATTAGAAAGCAGGAGATCCTAAGGGAGATTTGGGACAATATGAAATGAAGTAAAATACATATAATAGGGTGCCAGAAAGACAAAAAGAGGAGCAAGAATTAGAAAAGCTATTTGAAGAAATGACAGAAAACTCTGATTTAGGAAAGAAAAAGGTCACAAAAGCACAGAGAGACCCAAACAAGAGGAACCCAAAAAGACCCACACCAAGGCAAATTACAATGGCAAATGTTAATGACAAAGAAAAAAATCTTAAAGGCTGCAAGAGAGAGACAGAGAGTTGCCTACAAGGCCTCTCCCATTAGATTACCAAATGATTTCTCAACAGAAACACATCAGGCCAGGAGGGAATGGAATGAAGCATACAAAGTGATGAAAAGCAAGGGACTGAATCCAAGAATACTCTATCCAGCAAGACTATCATTCAGAATTGAAGGGGAAATCAGGAGCTTCAAAGGCAAAAAAAAAAAAAGGTTAAGGGAGTTTATCACTACCAAGCTAGCAATGCAAGAAATGCTAAAGGGACTACTGTAAAAAGAAGAAATAGAAAGGGAAGAAGGAACACAGGTATCCTATATAATAAAAGCCTAATATGCTAAGTGTCTGGTCATCCAGTCATCTGTTCACCCAATCAAAGCCTAATATGCTAATGATATGCTAAGGCCACTCAACCGGTTACTATGACATGCACTGACCACCAGGGGGGAGAGAGTCAACTGGTCAACCAGTCACTATGATGTGCACTGACCACCAGGGGGCAGATGCTCTGACCAGTAGGTTAGCTTGCTGCTGGTGTCCAGCCAATCAGGACTGAGTGAGACAGGTCAGACATACCCTGGAGCCCTCCTGCGCTCCCTCCCCAGCTGGCCAACTCCCAAGTCCCTCCCCGGTCATTGATCATGCACTAATGGGGTCGCTCGGTCTGGCCTGCACCCTCTCACAATCTGGGACCCCTCAGGGGATCAGAGCCAGTTTCGGCCTGATCCCTCAGGCCAGGCTGAGGGACCCCACTGGTGCACAAATTCATGCACCAGGCCTCTAGTAAAGAATAAAAATGGCTACAAACAACTACCTACCAATAATAACCTTAAATGTAAATGGGTTAAATGCTCTAATAAAAAAACATTGAGTGGCTGAATGGATAAGAAAACATAACCTATATATATAGGCTGTCTCTAAGAGACCCACCTTAGAACAAGGGACTCACACAAATTGAAAGTGAAGGGATGGAAAAATATTTTTCAGGCAAATAGAAATGAAAAATAAAAAGCTGGGGTAGCAATACTTATATCTGACAAAATAGACCTCACAGTGAAGGCCATAACAAGAGATAATGAAGGCCACTTCATAATACTAAAGGGATCAATACAACAAGAGGATATAACTTTGGTAAACATATATGCACCCAATGCTGGAGCACCCAAATACATAAAAATAAACTTCTGGAAGATATCACAGGAGAGATCGATAGCAATAAAATCATAGTAGGGGACTTTAATACCCCATTGACATCACTGGATAAATCCTCTAGACAAAAATCAGCAAAGAAACAGCAAAGTCACAGAGCTGCAAGATTTGCACTTAGCTTTCTTTGATGCCAAACCCATGCTCTTTTTACTCTTCCATATGGACTTTATAGACATACAGACATTCCACGTTAGCTCTGGAAAATACCTTATGGATGATACACCATATATTTTCATTTTAATTATGAGGCACCTGAGGCCCAGACAATTACATGATCTGTCCTCCTAAAATATGATCAAGAATGAAACAGAACAATCCAGAGCTCTCTCACCACTGAACATACTCAGTAATAGTTGTTATAAAGCAGATGGAAAATTAACTTGAAGCCAAATTCAAATGCCTTTAAGAAAAAGAAAGTGATATTAAGAATCCTGAAGAACACAAGAAAAGAAAATACAAATTACAACAGACTGTGCTGGCAATGATGAGGTGTTACATGAGGCAGTTTTGGTATCACAGAGAAGGATCTGAGGATTTCCAGGAAATAGAAAATCTGTAACTGAGGAGCAGAGCCTCTGAATGACCTAAGGATGGGTCTTGCCAGGAAGGCCCTGTGATGAATTTCACTTGTATATTCTTATACCAGGCAAAGCCAAACAAAAATTAGTTTCTAAAATGAAAAAAAGTCAGCATTTACAATGTACCTTTGGAATGACTGTAGTCTAAGGCGTCTTTCTTTTTCACAACCATAACACTATAAATACCTTGGGGGGGGGGTGCAGGTTGTTAGGTAATGTACATAATAATATACTCACACATGCATGCAATCATTCACACATGCACACATGTAGAGGTAGACACAGGAAAAAAAGTGAAAAAGCAATATATCAAAATGGCACTAGTGGTTATAGCTGGAAGGTAGGATCATGACTGATTTTTAATATGTCTCACTGCTTTTTTTGTATTTTCTAAATTTCTACACTGAATATATACTACATTTATATTAGAAAAGTAAATGAAAACATTTAAAATCCATTTTTATGACTATATGGTACTATAGTTACAACACAAATAAACAAATAGATCTTGGGAGTTTTAAGTTAAATATTAATCTAATTTTTTTTCTCCTGCCTGGACAGCCTATTGCGATGCCCATCTCCTTCTCTGTGGCAGACTGTATCCTATACCCCTTTTCTGATCCCCAGGCCCAGTGCCTATCTGGGCCAGCACCTCCAATTCCAGTGCTTGCTCTTTGATGCTCAGGCTCCTGCTAGGGTCCTGCCCAGACACGCGTGACCTAGGGCAGAGTGCATGGGGCAGAAAGCAGGAAATCTGAGACTCTAGACCAGTGATGGAGAACCTATGACACGCGTGTCAGAGGTGACATGCGAATTCATTTTTTGGTTGATTTTCTTTGTTAAATGGCATTTAAATATATAAAATAAATATCAAAAATATAAATCTTTGTTTTACTATGGTTGCAAATATCAAAAAATTTCTATATGTGACACGGCACCAGAGTTAAGAGGATTTTTCAAAATTCTGACATGCCGAGCTCAAAAGGTTCGCCATCACTGCCCTAGACCAGTGGTCAGCAAACTCATTAGTCAACAGAGCCAAATATCAACAGTACAACAATTGAAATTTCTTTTGAAAGCCAATTTTTTTAAGCTTAAACTATATAGGTAGGTACATTGTTATTAACTTAATTAGGGTACTCCTAAGGCTTAGGAAGAGCCACACTCAAGGGGCCAAAGAGCCGCATGTGGCTCGCAAGCCGCAGTTTGCTGACCACTGCCCTAGACCAAGCATGTCAAACTCGTGGCCCATGGGCCACATTTGGCTCACACAAATATTTTTGTGGCCCAACCAATATAACAATGTGAGCAGTTACTTACAATTATGAAAGTTTTTGAATGTAATCACTGTGAACAAGATTTCCCCCGAAGTAGGAAAGGTAGTAGCAGAGAAGAGATGCCAAGTGTCAGGAAGAAAACATTTTATTATTGCTCTTGTTCTATTTTTTTTTTTTTTACTATACTTTTCGAAATAAACCTACATTTCTATGAAAATTGAAGCTTTTGTTTGTTGTTTATTTTGCGGCCCACATAAACTTAAACCTTGTTTACCAGATGTACCGGTTAATAATGTGGATTTTTTTCAATAGATGGAGTTACATATATGTTGATATATATACGATTTGAGATGTATGCTATTTTGTTGTATTGACAGCAAGCTTCAAAACTTCATATGTCAAATTTGCTGAAGGTGTTAACATCAGATATTTTTACGCTTAAAAATGTCAAATTTCATGCCCCAAAAAAGAGCATTTGTGGGAAGTTTTGATTCATTACTTTATTTTGAAGAAAAAGTTATCATATACTTTGGGAAGCTTATGGTGAACAGGCTCCATCTCAAGATACTTGTGAATGCTGGCTTAAACTCTTTAAAAGTGATGATTTAGATGTGAAAGACAAAGAACATCCTGGTCAATCGGAAAAGTTTGAAGACCAACAATTACAAGCATTATTGGATGAAGATGCATGTCAAATTCAAAAACAACTTGCAGAAAGATTAAACGTTGCTCAGCAAACAATTTCTGATCATTTACAAGCAATGGGAACGATTTTAAAAGAAGGAAACTGGGTGCCACATCAACTGAATGAAAGACAAATGGAAAACCGAAAAGTCATCAGTAAACTGTTGCTTCAATGGCATGAAAGAAAGTCTTTTTTGCATTGAATTGTGACTGGCCATGAATCCCAAACGCACAAAATCATGGGTTGATCCAGGTCAAACATCAACATCGACTGCAAGGCCAAATAGCTTCAGAAAGAAGATAATGCTCTGCGTTTGGTGGGATCAGGAAGGTGTGGTGTATTATGAGCTTCTACCAGGTGAAACCATTAATACTGATCGCTACCGACAACAAATAATCAATTTGAACCACGCTTTGATCGTAAAACAACCAGAATGTGCCAGAAGACACACAAAGTAATTTTGCTTCATGATGACGCACCATCACACACTTCAAAACCAGTTAAAGACACGTTAAAAGATCTTGCTTGGGAAGTATTAACCCACCTGCTATACTCACCAGACCGTGCTCCTTCAGATTACCACTTGTTCCGATCAATCGCACAAGCACTTTCTGAGCAGCACTTCAAAACGTACGAAGAAGTGGAAAATTGGGTCTCTGAATGGTTTGCCTCAAAACAAGAACATTTCTATTGGGATAGTATCCACAAATTACCTGAAAGATGGGGGAAATGTGTAGCTAGCAATGGACATCACTTTGAATAAAGCACTTTTGATGTTTCTCTTGAAATTATTGTGTTTTCTTTATGAAATCCGCATTACTAACCGGTACACCTGGTATTTGGCCCATGTTAGCCTTTGAGTTTGACATGCTTGCCCTAAACAAAGCTCAGCTACTAACTTTGATCTCTGGGCAAGTGACTGCACTTTCTTCCTAAGCCTCAGCTGGAAAAATAGACACCCCAACACCTATCCTGCCTTCATCGTAAACATGTGGCCAGGTGCACAGACACCCTTGTGTTCCATGATAATTCCTCTGGAGCCACACTGCCTAGGTTCAAGTCATCTGGAGCCATACTGCCTAGGTTCAAGTCATCACTACTTCTAGCTGCATGACCATGGGCAAGTTCAACCTAACTCTGTTTTCTCATCTGACAATGGGGGCAATTATATTACTGGTCTCAGATCTGTCTGTGAACATTAACTGGTATAATGAGGATGCATATAAAACATTTAGAACTGAGCCTGATGTGTAAACAGCGCTAATCGCCAGCTCCCAGAAGGCTGTAAGTTCAGACCTCACTTGGAGGACCACAGTGCTAGACCACTGAAGACTGATATGGGCTTGTCAGGAGTTCACATCTGGCCCAGGAGAGAGACAAGTTCCAGTGGAGGGCTCAGGACTAGGAAATCTTTAAGTGGTTAATGCATTGTGGACACTCACTCATCATTCTTAAAATGTTCACAGATGGGGGTAGAGCCTTTGCACTTTAAGTGCCAAGCTCATCTTCTCCTCCAGCCCCCATGGTTGGCACTCAGTTGCTTTACTCCTCAATCGCATTGTTCCCACTGGCTCCCTTCACCATAAATAGCCAGGAGGGAGGCAGGAGGGCAGAGAGGATCCAGTGAGAAAGGGTAAGGCCTGAAGGGCAAGTTAGCTCCAGCCTACAGCTTAGAGTTGACAAGGTGAGAGTTGTGATCTCACTCCCTTCCCAGGCATTCCTGTCACTGGGGAGCAGCAGAGAGGGGGGACAGGGTCAATCTAATTCTTATAATAAACTAATACATAAGATGTTCCAATAAAATGATTCAAAATCAGTTATATTTGTTCACTACCATTTTTGATAGCATAAGAAATGAAAAAATATATCAGATGTGGTAACCAATTCTTTCTTTAAAAATCATATCATTATTATTTTAATTTTCCAAGACTGAGGTAAATTACAACCGTATATGTTATATTTGAGCTTGTAAATGTGCACCAAAATTTTAAAAAACATCCACTCTCACTTAAAATAAAAGCTGGTTTAACTCATCAATTTTATTGTGCATAAAAATTATTTATTGGTAGTTATTTGTTTTAGAAAAACATATCTGAATTTATAATCTCTAATCTAATGCTGAGGAGAAAGTAATTATGGCATGTTCTAGAAAGAATCTTGTCTCAAAATATTGAAAGAAATCTTTCAAATAACTAATTTTGAATGTTTATCTTAAAAAATATTTATAATTGAGAAAATGAATAACTAGGCAAATGTCAGTAGAAATATTATTTAAATAAAAAAATCACATGCAACTCATTGAGTCACAGATTCAGAGATATTTTATTTTCAACAAAGTGGCAAAAAAATATAAAGAAAAGACAATAACTTAAACTTTTAAAAACTCTTAATGCAAGGAAAAATATGCTATCATAGACATTTGTCATTTTGTCCAGATGTCTTCCTATCTGAGGGAATCCCAAAATAATTAAAAAATCCAAAGAGGTAAGATATTTCCATTCTCAACTCCTGGGCTTGACAAGTCAGACACTCAAACTTGGAACTGGACTTTGCTGCGGGTGACTCATAGCCTTGACCCAGTCTACGTTATTTGTGGTGCTTAGTGATGAACTGAACTTTCTGTGCCATGATGATGAATCTCCCTGGAGAGCAGGTTCCAGAGGTGACGACAGTTAGTAGCCATTAGTGATGGCACCAGTATTGGCATCACAGACAGGCTACTCCTATGGCCCCATTCTTGGCTGGCTCTGTGTCTATGGGTTCCTGCCCACTTTCCAAGTCTAATTCTTTAGGGTCCCCAAAGACTTTGTGAAGTACTCAACAATTATCATTCTCCTTTTAAGAAAATGCTCATGCGTTTCAACTGGCCTGTTCAAGACTGAACAGTTGACCTTCAGATATACATGACCATATAACCCAAATTGTATTAGGTTAGGCAAAAGGTGTTGGATGGGGTAAAAGAGGTTATAAGCAAAAAAAAAAAAAAAGAAAGAAAAAGTTTATATTGATTGCAGCAACCAAGGCAGTGGACTTTGATAAATATTTGTTATTTTGAAAGCCCAGCAAGCAACACACTTTGTATTTGGTGTCAATCCTAAAACATATGGGAATCAAGACTTCAGACACCAATATGGAGGCTAAGGAGGTTTTTTTCAGATCTCAGACAATCGGCATATAGGCTCAGCCAATCAGGGACTTCCAGCTAGGACTTGGAATATGGAGGTCATACCTAAAGCCTCAGAAAAAGTTATGAATTACTCATATGAGTTCAGCACAATTGAAAGTATACCCATAGGGCAGCAAGTACCCAGGAAGAGCAGTGTTGAGTCATGGCAGTCCCTCTTCAATGGAATAGCACAATGGTGGTGTCTGGAGCATTTCTGTGGAATGATCTTGAGTTCTACTGGCATCTCTTGGTGCCTACCAATATTCTAAACTTGGTGCTCCAGTGCCCCATTGCTTCCATGAGCTATCCAATTTACTTTCTACAAAATTCCTTTTCCATCTTAGACAGCTGTTTTCATTGCAACCAAATACACTGATTGCTGAAAAGCCAAAGACCCCAAACTCCTAAACTTAGCATTTATCTATAATAATAAAAGTGTAATATGCTAATTAGACCAGACATCCATCCGGACATCCTTCCAGATGAAGCCGGGGCTGTGAGGGAAGCCCAGGTGCCGGGTGCCTGCCAGTGGCCGGAGGGAAGCCCGGGTCCTGGGTGCCAGAGGGAAGCTATTGCTGGCAGCCAGGGAAGGAAGGCCTACTCTTGCATGAATTTCGTGCATCTGGCCTCTAGTATTTCCATAAATGTTAAATTCATGGGTGTTAGAGGCAATATAAAATATTAGAGTTATAGTTTTGCAGTTGGACAGTCCAGGGTTAGAATCTCTTCTCTTACCCTTGCTAGATGTATGACCGTATGTGAGTTGCTTAAGTTTGCTGTACCTTACTTCCCTAATTTGTAAAATGACAATAATACCATCTACCGTGTTTTAGATAAAAAACCACGTCACATAAATATTGTAAGGCCCTACCTGAACGTAATATACCCCTTCTTACTCTTCTCCCCTAATCACAGTGACCTTTTTCTTAATTTTTACCAGATGCTTCTTCTTTATTTTGTGTCAGGTCACTTATTCTTTACCTTTACTGTGTTTTTCCTTCATTATATTCTTTCTCTCAACTTCATCCCCTGGTTAACTCTTATTCATTCTCTAACTCTCAGCTCAATATTTCCTTCTTAGTAACACTTCCAGATTTTCCTAGACCAGGTCAAATCTTTCTACTTATGTATTAACTTATAGCACTAAATTCCTCTGATACATAGAGTTTAATATTTTTTTTCATTTAATAAGACCCTAATATACACCAAACACTGTTCTGGAGGTATAGTAATCAACATAATAATGAATATCTTGGCTTCCACACTTCACACATTCTAGATGTTGGTAGACCATGAATAAGCAAACAAATTTCACCCAGAAATAAATAATATAAAAAAGTTTAAGTGAAATGAGGTTTATTTTTTTTTTAATATATTTTATTGATTTTTCACAGAGAGGAAGGGAGAGAGACAGAGAGAGTCAGAAACATCGATGAGAGAGAAACATCGATCAGCTGCCTCTTGCACATCCCCCATCGGGGATGTGCCCGCAACCCAGGTACATGCCCTTGACCGGAATCGAACCTGGGACCTCTCAGTCCGCAGGCCGACGCTCTATCCACTGAGCCAAACCGGTTTCGGCGTGAAATGAGGTTTAGAGTGAACAAATGTTTAGTAAGAATAGTCAGCAAATGCTTATCTTAGAAGAGACATTTGAGCTGAGACATGAATAATAGAAACAGATTAAAAAAGTTGTAAAGGAATAACATTTCAGGAAAAAGGAATAAAAATACAAAGACAATGAGGCAGGAATGAGCCTCACAAGTTCAAGGATATCAAAGAAACCCAATGTAACTGAAACAGGAGAACAGTTTGAGATAAAGTCAGAAGAAGAGAATTGAGAACACCTCTATCAAACAGAAATATAATGTGAGCCCAAGATTTCAGCCACCCTTGCAATGTTAAATGTCCCAGAAATCACAGTTTTAAAAAGTAAAATGCAGGAAAAATTAATACTAATACATTTCTACTATAATTCCAAGATACTATCCTTTCAGTCTATAACCAGTATTTGAAAAATTGTTAATAACATATTTTACATGTTTATTGTCTAATATTTTAAAAATGCTGTGGATTTTTATACCCATACCTAGAGGCCCGGTGCACGAAAATCATGCACGGGGGGGGGGGGGGGGGGGGAGGAGGGTGTCCCTCAGCCCAGCCTGCACCCTCTCCAATCTGGGACCCCTCTCACAATCCAGGACTGCTGGCTCCCAACCGCTTGCCTGCCTGCCTGCCTAATTGCCCCTAACCGCTTCTGTCTGCCAGCCTGATCACCCCCTAACCACTCCCCTGTCAGCCAGAACAACGCCTAACTTGCTCCCCTGCCAGCCTGATTGTCCCTAACTGCCCTCCCCTTCCGGCCTGGTCACCCCTAACTTCCCTCCCCTACAGGCCTGGTCGCCCCTAACTGCCCCCCCCCCTGGAGGCCTGGTCACCTAACTTCCCTCCCCTGCAGGCCTGGTCTCCCCTTAATGCCCTCCCCTGCTGGCCTGGTCACCCCTAACTGCCCTCCCCTGCTGGCCTGGTCGCCCACAACTGCCCTCCGCTGCTGGCCATCTTGTGGCGGCCATCTTTGACCACATGGGGGCGGCCATCTTGTGTGTTAGAGTGATGATCAATTTGCATATTACCTTTTTTTAAAATTTCTTTATTGATTAAGGTATTACATATGTGTCCTCATCCCCCAATTACGCCCCCCCCCCCCATTCCCTCACAACCTTGTTGTCTTTGTCCATTGGTTAGGCTTATAATTACCTCTTTATTATATAGGATATGTCCCATTTTGGACTAGCCTTATTTCATGTGCTCAATAGCTACATATGTCCAGTAGCTACCATATTGGACAGCACAGTAGTATACAGGATTGGCCTTCTAAGTCATTATAAGGTTTGAAATTTAGTCTAAATATAGTGAGAATCCAGTGAATGGTTTTCAATGAGAAGATAATAAAATGTGAATAGTCTGCTGGTAATTTGTGGATTCTGTTTTCCTAATATTCAAACATAATAAAAATGCTAGAAAATATTTTGGCATGATATATGAGCCTAAAATTTTTACCCCAAAATATAATGACTGATTCTATACCACTTATTGGAAATAATAGAATCCTATATAATAAACAGGTAATATGCAAACTGCCGTGACACCCTCACACAAGATGGCCATCCCCATGTGGTCACAAGATGGCTGTGCCCATGTGTTCACAAGATGGCTGCCACAAGATGGCCAGCAGGAGAAGGCAGTTGTGGGGGTAACTCAATACTAACTTGAGATACCTTTATTTTCTTCAATTATGAAAGCCCTCTATCAAATATATAAAAATGAACCTACCATCCTATATAATAAAAGCCTAATATGCTAATTGTCCAGTCGTCTGATCATCTGTTCAACCAATCAAAGCGTAATATGCTAATGATATGCTAAGGCCACTCAACCACTCACTATGACATGCAGTGACCACCAGGAGGAAGACAGTCAACAGGTCAACCAGTCACTATGATGTGCATTGACCACCAGGCGGTAGACGTTCCAACTGGCAGGTTAGCTTGCTGCTGGGGTCCGGCTGATCAGGACTGAGAAAGATGGGCTGGACATGCCCTGGAGCCCTCCCACAGCCCCCCTGGCTGGCCAACCTCTCACATCCCTCCCTGGCCCTGATCATGCATTGGTGGGGTCCCTCGGCCTGGCCTGCACCCTCTCACAATCCAGGACCCCTTGGGGGCTGTCAGAGAGCTGGTTTTGGCCCAATCCTTCAGGCCAGGCCGAAGGACTCCACTGGTGCACGAATTCATGCACCAGGCCTCTAGTCAAAAATAACCATCATTCACCTCAGATGGAAAAAAGTTAAGAAACAGAAAAAAGTGAATGCCTCAAGTAAAAATGCTCAAGTCACTATCCACCATTCCTATCTAGATAACTGAATGAATTTCTTTCTTTCTTTCTTTTCTTTTTTTTTTTTCATAAAACTGAGGATATCAGTATGCAATTGACCCTTGAACAATGCTTGGGTTAGGGATGCCGACCTCCAAAGCAGAAAATCTCTGTATAACTATAACTCTGACTCCCAAAAAACTTTACTACTAGTAGCCTACTGTTGATGAGAAGCCTTACCAATAACATAAACATTCTATTAATACATATTTTGTAAGTTCTATGTATTATATACTATTTTCTTGCAATAAATTAAGCTAGAAATTGTCATTAAGAAAATTATAAGGAAGAGAAAATACACTTACCATGCGTACGGATTTACTGAAAAAAATCTGCATATAAGTGGACCTGCACAGTTCAAACCCATGTTGCTCAAGGATCAAATATAGTGTGTGTGTGTGTGTGTGTGTGTGTGTGTGTGTGTGTGTGTGGTGGGGGGAGGGGGGTCTATTTTCATCTAAATCTGTTAAATGCAGTTAAAGCAATTTGTAAAGGGATTCAAATGTGTATTGATTCATGGCATTTTTGTCACATAATTTTTCAGCAGAGCTGAAAACAATCAAGATTTAATAATGTACCCTGCTCCCCTGCCAGTGTCAATAGGACATATGTGTTGGGTAATTTTTTCCAAGTGTGAGTAGGGATTTGTGCTTTTCCAGTCACACTGTACATTGATTTTAGCTAACAGCATGTATTAGCAAGGGGATGAGCTAAGATTAACAGTGCAAGTGTTAATAAACTAAATAAACTGGTCCACCCAGGAACTGAATTCATAAATGTGACTTCATTTATGTGGGGCTTTAATCAACTGAATTAATCAACCAGAGTTAAAGATCTAAACCTCTCTACTACTCACACAGCTCTAACCTACACATCAATCCATTCATTGACTCTCAGCATCATTGAAACACTTCTGGTTTAAGAATGGGCTTAATTAACAACCAATACCATAAAACAAGCCATAAAAACATTACTCTGCCGTAGAGACTGCGCCATCTTAAAGGGAAGACTGGCTGTGATTGAAAGCCCAGCCTTAACTTCAACCGGGGAGACCTTGGATACCTCCCGGGACCCTATAACCACATTGCCCAGGGACCAACTGCCTCAGCTGCGAACCCACGAACACTGGGACTCAAGCCCTCCCAACTGTGAGCATCTGAAAAGTCTGTCCAAGGGGAGACAAAGCGGCGCCAAATACATGGATAGGTCCTGTGCCTTCCCACAGAGCAGAGAGAAGGAACAGCTGAATCGAATAACATCCACCTGGAACTGGCGAATTAAACACAGCTGGTGAGGCAACCCATGGATGGAAAGGTCAGATATCGCCTAGAGAAAGGTGAGATCTGGGATCCACGCTGAAGGGAGAAACGCGTGCAGTGGGGACTAGTCTCAGAAGAAGACTGTACCCCACAAAATCTGGGGCCATTGGGGTCAGATTAGCCCTCAAATGTGGAAGGGGTTCCACAGGGCTGCTATCAGAAGGGGACTCTATATATTAGCCCACAGCTGGGCTGGTCCCAGAAAGGCAGCCTGAAGTTCTGTACCAGCTGCACAGAGCCAGGGCAAAAAGATGCAAGTCCGCACTTCCTTTGTTTTGTTTTTTACTTTTTACGTGCTGGCTTTTGCTTGCTAAGTCCAGTACATAGGATCTTCCAATTAAAAACACTCACCAATACTGCAGGGGAAAGTTGTTTTTGTGGAAACTTAGGAAACAGAGTGGGGAGAGATGAGCAGGAAAACAGCACTGGGACAGTCCACCCCTCCAACCTAGTATTAAGTGCGGCAGGGGCCTTTTAGTCCCGGATAATAATACAGACATACTGGCACCCAGGGGTTGTATCAGAAATTGACTCCTATGTAAATACAACTGAGAAACAAAGTAAACAGAGAGATCCCACCTGCTTAAAAACAGGACTGTGGCTTACGACACAGAGGAGCGGTGGATCGCAGGGAACTCTCATACTGTGCTGACAGGAAATAGATGAGCCAAGCAGAACAGTAGGATAAGTGAATGACCTTCACTACTTCACTTTTTTTTTTTATCTTTTACTTAAGAAACTAAATTTTTTTCTCACTTGATTTTACTTTTCTTATTACTATATTTTTATTTTTAATTATTATTACTACTACTATTATTTTACCTTTTTGAAAGTTTTATTTTATTTTTTTCTTTATTTTATTTTGGGATTAGTGTTCTACATTCTATTTTTATTTTTATTTTAGCATTATTTTACTCTATCTCAATTTTTCCTTTATGCCAACACTCTCTTCCTCACTTTCCCCTTTTGTCTTGTTTCTCTTACCCTGTTCCTGCTTTAGTTTTTCTCTATCCTTTCTTTTTACTCCCTGTTAAAAATTGATCTTACTCATATATCTAATTTCCTTTCCCCTGCTCCAAGTCCATGCACACTTCTCTCTTCTTTTTCTTCACTATCCAGTGTTTTTTCTTCCTTTTTTCCTGTTTCTTTCTTTCTGTCAAGTTGTTGTGGTTTGATTGTTTGTTAATTGATTTTTTTTTTTTTGCTTCTGTTTTTCCTCTCCACTATTGTTCTCCTCTTCTACTAATAGCCCAATTTATTCCAATCACCAACTCAGGCCTATCTACTCTCTACTCTCTTTTTCCAATAGTAGGCAAATACATAGATAAGTAGATTAAAGAAAGGGGAAAATTATATATATATATATATATATATATATATATATATATATATATATTTATACCTATATATATATATTTATATTTTCTTTTTTTTTGTATTTTCTTTTTTACTTTTCTTCTTATACACTCATTCTCTACCTCCTAGATACTGAATTGTGGCTATTTCCCCATTCATTCAATTCCTTGACCTTACTGACCTTACCTTCTGGAACTAAGCTCTGCCTCCCCAGATTTATCTGGGTGTCTGTTGTTTGGGTGTTTGTTGCTTCATTTTTTGGATTAGTTGTTGTTTGTTGTTTGCATTCATCTCTGGGGATTTGTTATTTGCATTTTTTGGATTAGTTGTTCTTTATTGGAGTTTTCTTCCCATGTACATATACTTTTCCCCCCTTCTTTTTTCTTCCCTTTCTTTTCTCTCTCACATTTTTTCCTTTTCTCACTATCATTTTAGCACTCTTTTCTATCCCCTAATTCTCTGGTGGTCACCTTTATTTGGGGTTATTAGTATCGTGAATACATTTGTATTTGGTGCCCTGTGTGTTGTGTCTTGTTGTGTTGTATTTTGTAACTTTAAGTCAGTGGTTCTCAACCTGTGGATCGCGACCCCTTTGGGGGTCGAACGACCCTTTCACAGGGGTCGCCTAAGACCAGGGGTGGGCAAACTTTTTGACTCGAGGGACACAATGGGTTCTTAAACTGGACCGGAGGGCCGGAAGAAAAGCATGGATGGAGTGTTTGTGTGAACTAATAAAAATTCAAAGTAAACATCATTACATAAAAGGGTACGGTCTTTGTTTTTTTCAGTTTTATTCATTGCAAACGGGCCGGATCCGGCCCGCAGGCCGTAGTTTGCCCACGGCTGCCTAAGACCATCCTGCATATCAGATATTTACATTATGATTCATAACAGTAGCAAAATTACAGTTATGAAGTAGCAATGAAAATAATTTTATGGTTGGGGGTCACAACATGAGGAACTGTATTTAAAGGGCCAGAAGGTTGAGAACCACTGCTTTAAGTCAACACAGGAGAGAGAGCTACATAACCAGACACCCTGAGAGGAGTAATCATGGGGAGACAAAGAAACAGCCCACATACGAAATAAAAGGAGGAATCACCAGTAAAGGGAGTAAACGAAATGGAGGCAAGCAATATGTCAGAGAAAGAATTCAAAGCAATGGCCATAAGGATGCAGAAGAGGTTGGAAGACAAATTCAACAATATGTGTAAGATCAAGAGGAAATAAAGAAGAACTAAGAATAAATGAAAAATGACATCGCTGCAATAAAGAACTCAATAGAAAGCATCAAGAGTAGACTAAAAGAAGTGGAGGACTGAATCAGTGAGCTAGAAGACAAGATAGGAAAAAATACCCAAGCAGAGCAGCATCTAGAAAATAACTTAAAAAACAGGAGAAGAGCCTAAGGGAACTTTGGAACAACACAAAACAAAACAACATCCACAAGGAATAAAAAACCTGTTTGAAGAAATAATGACAGAAAACTTCCCTGATATTGGGAATAAAAAGCTCACACAAGTCCAAGAAGCTCACAGAGTCCCAAAGAAGATGAACGCCAAAAAGATCGACACAAAGACACATTATTATTAAATTGGCAAACACCAATGACAAAGTAAGAATCTTAAAGACTGCCAGAGAGAGACAGAAAGATACCTACAAAGGTCAGACAATTCCTCAACAGAAAACACATCAGGCCAGAAAGGAATGGAATGAAATATACAAAGTCATGTAAAGCAAGGGTCTGAATCCAAGAATACTGTATCCAGCCAGGCTATCAATCAAAGTTGAGGGTGAAATCAGGAGCTGCACAGACAAAAAAAAGGAATAAGGGAGTTTATTACCACCAACCCAGCAATGCAAGAAATTTTTAAAGGGTCTGCTGTAAAAAGAAGAAATAGGAAGGGAAGAAGGAACACCGGCATAAAGAATAAAAATGGCAACAAACAAGTATCTATTAATAATAACTTTAAATGTAAATGAATTAAATGCCCCAATCAAAATTCATAGGGTAGCTGAGTGGATAACAAAAATGACCCATATATCTGCTGTCTACAGGAGACCCACCTCAGAACACACAGACTGATGGTGAAGGGATAGAAAAAGGTTTTTCAGGCCAATGGAAATGAAAGAAAACCTGGGGTAGTATTACTTATATCTGACAAATTAGACCTCAAAGTGAAGGCCATAACAAGAGATAAGGAAGGCCACTTCATAATACTAAAAGGAGCAACTCAACAAGAAGATATAACTCTGGTAAATATATGTGCACCCAATACAGCAGCACCCAAATACATAAAACAACTTCTGGAGGATATCAAGGAAGAGACTGACAGTAATCCAGTCATTTTAGGAGACTTTAATATCCCACTAACAACACTGGATAAATCCTCTAAGCAAAAAATAACCAAAGAAACATCCCTAGATCAGATGGAATTAATTGACATCTTCAGAACATTTCACCCCAAAGCCACAGAATATACATTCTTCTCAAGTGCACGTGGGTCATTTTCAAAGACAGACAACATATTGCAACACAGGCAAAGTCTCTTCAATATCAAGAAGACAGAAATCTTATCAAGCATCTCTCAAATCACAATGGCATAAAATTAGAAATCAACTACAATAAAAACAATAAAAAAATCAAACACCTGGAGGCTAAATAGCATGCTATTAAACAATGATTGGGTTACCAAAGAGATCAAAGAGGAAATAAAAAGCATCATGGCAACAAATGACAATGAAAACACAAGAATCCAAAATCTATGGGACACAGTGAAAGCAGTCTTGAGAGGGAAGTTTATAGCTCTACAGGCCTACCTCAGAAAAAAAGAAAAAATGGTAATACATTATCTAACCCTACAACTCAAAGAGTTAGAAAGAGAGCAACAAGAAAAGCCCAGCATAAGCAGAAGGAAGGAAATAAAAAGGATCAGAGCTGAAATAAACGACATAGAGACAAAAAAAATACAAAAGATCAACAAAACCAAGAGCTGGTTCTCTGAAAGGATAAGCAAGATTGATGAACCTCTAGCCAGGCTCACCAAGAAGCAAAGAGAGAGGACCCAAATAAACAAAATCAGAAATGAAAGAGGTGAAGTAACAACCCATCCCACAGAAATACAATCAATTATGAAAAAATACTATGAATAACTCTGTTCCAACAAAATGGACAACCTAGATGAAATGGACATATTCTTAGAAAATTACAAGCTCCCAAAACTCAGTCAGGAAGAATAAAAAAACCTGAATAAGCCGATAACTACCAAATAAATTGAAACAGTGATCAAAAATCTTCCAGCAAACAAAAGCCCTGGTCCGGACAGCTTTACAGGGGAGTTCTATCAAGCATTCAAAGAACTAAAACCTGTCCTCCTCAGACTATTCCAAAAATTTCAAGAGGAAGGCACACTTACAAGCTCTTTCTATGATTCCAGCATTACCCTAATCCCTAAACCAGAAAAAGACAACTCAAAAAAAGAGAACTATAGGCCAATATCCTTGATGAACACAGATGCTAAAATCCTCAACAAAATTCTAGCAAATCAGATTCAGAATTACATTAGAAAGATCATGCACCATGACCAAGTGGGATTTATTCTGGGGATGCAAGGATGGTACAATATCCACAAATCAATAAATGTGATACATCACATAAACAAACTGAGAGACAAAAATCACATAATCATATCAATCGATGCAGAAAAAGCATTTGACAAAATCCAACACCCTGTCTTGATAAAAACTCTCAGTAAAGTGGGAATAGAGGAATCATACCTCAACATAATAAAAGCCATATATGACATACCTACAGTCAACATCATACTCAATGGGCAAAAACTAAAACCATTTCCACTAAGAACAGGAACAAGACAAGGATGCCCACTTTTGCCCTGACCAGTTTGGCTCAGTAGATAGAGCATCGGCCTGTGGACAGAAGGGACCCAGGTTTGATTCCGGTCAAGGTGGAAGAGCCCTTCTTCGGACACCAAGCAATCAGGTCTCCTAATTCCCACTCTTGACACACAATAGTGCCCAACTTTGCTAGGAAGAAGAGGTGACTGCCTGTGTCAAGTTTGGATCTGCAGAAAGATGGTTCCAGTCTCCACAATGCTCTGTTATAAAACCCATCTAAAGTGTTTAAAATTTCCCATTAGGGGAGATGGAAATATTTGAAAACTGAATTATGATAATAGTTGCACAACTTCATACATTTACTAAAAGTCATCAAATTTACTAGAGGGTGAACATAATAATATGTAAATCTTATTTCAATGAAGTTGTTTTAAAAATAAAAAAGAAGAGTCCTTATTCTTTAAAATAATGCTAATTATGCATTCCCAGCTCTAGGTAAATACCTTTCAATTTTAGAAATTTTTCTGATTATTTGTGATTTAAAACATGCAACCATAATGGAGAGGAACTGAGCATAAAGCCATGGAATATTTTGCTGTATCCAAAGAATGTCATATTTGTTTGGTAATTGTTTTTCTTACATCAATTATTTAAGTTGCTGTGACTGTTCCTGCATTTGTACACAGCTAGACATAATTCTGCAGTGCTTATTGCCCTATTAAAACCTCTCCTCAACTCAAAGGACTTCTAAAAAATGTTTGAATGGAGATTCCTCCAGGTAATTGAAATAAAATCTGTATTCCCTGTGAAAGGACTTAGCTTGATGGGGTAAGAGAAAACTAACATTAATCTAGAAACAGAGGGAAATGCTAAGTAGAGAGATGAGTTGCAAACATTGCTTGCCTGCCATTTTGACACAGCCAGGATATTAGTCATTGGATCTGATTTTCAGTTGTGTTGTATGTACATAGCAAAGAAAAGTTAGTATTATTCAAGTCAGAAAGAATATGGGAAAATAATTGCTACAAGTTCATCTTTCACCACCAACCCATTTCACAGTCCATTTAATAGCTCTCCAAAACAGAAATTGGATAAAAAAAATATTCAGCCAATTATTTGAATAGAATGACAGTTGTGCTCCACCACCCCCACCCCCACCCCCGCCCACCCTCCCGCCCCCACCCCGGTAGCCCAGAACAAGACTATTTCTGGTCTACTTAAGTCAATTAGAGTATACATGCCCCTTCCTTACCCAACCCATCCCACCCTACCAACTACCATCTTACACTTACACACACACACACACACACACACACACACACACACACACCACAAATCTGTGCTTATAAATATTTTGGTGGAATTTAGTATTTTTACCACATGGTATGCATTTTTAGCTCTACAGCTGTGCAATTCAAAACCAAGCGCAAGTTATAGACTTTTGTTCTTGGTGAAAAATAGCAAAGGTAAATTTGAGACAAGATCCAACTAATATGTATGATAAGATATAGTGTGTTTTCCTTCTTGTGTGTACATTTGTGTAATTAAATCTGACCTTATCTATACAAAGAAAAAAAAAAAGATCCAACTACTGCACAGAAGTCTAAGAAGCCCCAAATGTAACTGAAAACTTAGACAAAGAGACAGGAGGCTAGGCTTAAATCTAGCTCAACTACAACTGCTATCTCAACTGAGGCTAGTCACAGTGGTAATCTGGGCCTCTGATTCCTGGCACAAAATGAGAGGCTGACAGTGAATGATATCTTCAGTCTCTTGCAGCTATTGAATTCGGTGCTCTGAGCTGCCTGTCCATTCATTGAAGATCCTGCACATTTTGTATTTTCCCAGGCAAGAGACAGAACCATTCTGGTCCTAAGAAAGTACCTAGGTCTCGCCTAAGGAATACGAGTTTAGATCCTTTCTTCTTTTGCCTTATCTGGTGATGAAAACCTAATTCAAACACTTATTTTGCCAAAGAAGTTGTGTGGAAAATACATATGAAAATCTGAGTAGAATTAAACTATATGTATAGTCATAAGAAAAATCCTAGTTGACTCAATTAAATCAGTGAAATATTTATTGAAGGGACAATTTAAATAAATTCAGTAAAAAGAGATAATTGAAGAGGCTAAAGCAGCAATAATTATTAAAATGTGTTTCAAAAGGTGTTAAATATGTTTCTGCTTAAAACAAAAGGGGAGGAGTATTGTAGTCAAATTAGTTTGGGACTAGATGGGTTAAAAGAGTTAAACAATTTTTTGCAGGGTATTTTTTTCCCCTCCCTGCTTCCTGAAGGACCTCTGACAGTAGTAGAAGCATTGTCTAAACCAGTGGTCGGCAAACTCATCAGTCAACAGAGCCAAATATCAACAGTACAACGACTGAAATTTCTTTTGAGAGCCAAATTTTTTAAACTTAAACTATATAGGTAGGTACATTGTTATTAATTTAATTAGGGTACTCCTAAGGCTTAGGAAGAGCCACACTCAAGGGGCCAAAGAGCCACATGTGGCTCGCGAGCCGCAGTTTGCCTACCACTGGTCTAAACTCACTGACCATCGAAGCCTTCTTTCCCAGAACATCTTATGGGACTGCTATGAAGGAAAGACCTTTTAAGATAAATTAGGGGGAAAATATGTTGACAAAACATGTCAATCTGCTTTCTGATATTCACTAAGGAACTAACATCATCTTTAAGAGACACACACAAATTTGATGTCTCATTGATTGCTTATTCATCCAGGAATAAAGTCATTTGTTTCAAACTGACATTTGTCAAATGTTCCAATGGTTCTAAAAATCTCTGTATATTCCATACAATTATGTTATGTGTACCTTTCAAAAGTAGGCTTTGATATTTATGGATGGAAGAGCCGAATAGAAATAAGAAAAAAATGATTTTTAAAGTGATCTATGTTTGTCTTCCATGGAATTTTTTCCATCTTTTTAAAAAGAAGTTTCTTGGCCAATTCTGGCATCTTTCAGAAAACTAATGCCAGGGTAAACCAGGAGCCTGCTATAACACTTCATTCTTATGCATCATTTAAAAGGCATGTATGCTTCGTGTGATTCCAATAACACTAGCATACTGAGAAGGGGAGTTATGTTAGGAGCCCATAAATAATGTTTCACCTTGTCATTTAGGCTTGACAAACAAATAAACCTTGTGAAATAGAGAAGGTACATTTTAGAATATGGTATCCTACCTTGTGAATATATTGAAGAAGACTTCAAGCCTACAACCACAAAGGTGAGTATGAGTCATAAAAAAACCCTTACTTAAAAAATTGAGATTGATATTTTTGCAGAAATGGAGGGCTGACCATAACCTATAAGTGTATGAAGTACACAAAGTATATTAAGTACTAATATAAAACAGAAAGTCTCTTCTTTCTCTAAGAAACAAACTAAAGGAAAAGGCTTTAAAGAGAGTGACAAATTTTATTGGGGTATTTTATGTATAGCAAGTGTATCAATTTAAGCCTAAACTATATTGACCTGTGTCTAGCAGGGCTCTAAGATATGCCTGGTAGGGAGTATTACATAGGAGACTAAAATCCCCCCTGGATAAAACTAACAGAAAAAAGGAACAGAGGCATACATGTTTTGTTCAAGGACAATGTGCCAGAATCAAAGGGAAGTAATACCTATGAAGACAGCATTATGTTAGTCATTCATATTCCCCATGAGATTGCAGGCTCATGGCCAAATAACAGACATGAAAGAACCCACTATAGAGCAAGTAAAAACAATAACTGCTGGGACAAATATGAAGCACACAGGCACTTGCAAAGTTGGAGCTAGCCTCACCCTCCACAGTAAAAGATATTGGTAGCTGATGCTATAATAGATTCATTAACACATAGCAATAGACACACAATCTGGGTACACATACTGTAACTTCTAAGAATCATTTCCAAACAAAGTTGATGTTTTTGATACCAGAGGACAGTAGACATACTCTATAGAGTCAAGGTAAGAGAGAACATAGGATGCCACTGGGTAATTAAAAGGATAAGTTTGCTGATTGTAGATTACAGACATCTTAAGAATGCTATAACTATTTAGTAGACATGTAAGGGTGATCTTATATGGTGAATAGGAGAATGGTCAGAGAGATACAAACTTGCAACAATCAAAATGTTTTAATTTTTCCCCTGCTAGTGTGACTCAAGAATCAAGAATTAGATAAGATTGCATAATATTGAAACTACTTCTATTGGAGTCTTGGTTGGTTGTAGTAGTCTTGGTAAACAATAGAAAATGTCATTTAATTGAATTGGCATAACTGGCCCACTGTGAAAGGTTATGAATTTGATAACCTATTAAGGTCATCTCCCTAATTACCACAAATGTCCTAATGAACACGGCATTGTTTTCACCTGATTCCCAAAGATCTGAGCACTTTGGCTTAGTCCTACTTAAGTTTTATTATTTTCGAACTATATAGAGCATAATAAAAATGCGTTTAAAATAGCCATAATGATCATCTACTTGAGTGCTTTTAATATCAAAAATATTTTTATAAATATAGCTCATCAGTATATATGAAAGCCTAAGCGACCATTCAAACGTTCAACTGGTAGCTATCACACACACTGACCACCAGGGGGCAGACGCTACAACAGTAGGTTAGCTTGTTGCTGGGGTCCGGCCAATCGGGACTGGGTGAGACAGGCTGGACACACCCTGGAGCCCTCCCGTGGTCCCTCCCCGGCCCTGATTGTGCACCGGTGGGGTCCCTCAGCCTAGCCTGTGTCCTCTCACAATCTGGGACCCCTCGGGGAATGTCGGAAAGCCAGTTTCAGCCCGATCCCCACAGGCCAGGCAAAGGGACCCCAACAGTGCACGAATCCGTGCATCGGGCCTCTAGTATTTTAATATCATGCTAGGTATTTTCAAAGTTCTTTCATTTGATCATATTATTCTGTAAAAAGAAGTCAGATATTTGGCATGTAAGTAAACAAATATGTTGGATTGGCCAAGACAAGCAATCACGAAGTGATGAAATTGGGTCTAGAGCTGACATCTCTGGACTGCTAGTCCAAGCCAACTCACTGAACCATACCTGTCCAACCCCTCTCCAGAACCTTCTCCCAATCTTTGAGTCACTTCAACAAGCTCAAATGTTATCCATATCCACTCCATCAAAAAATCTAAAACAATAGGCTTCTTTAAGCTACATTACTAAGAAGCACCAAGCAGTAAAATCTCCCTAGAGGTTTAAATTATTTTAGAGTAAAAGGTGCTTTTTTATTTTGAGTTTTCAAACTTTTCTTTATTAGTGTCTTTTTAATGAAATGAATGCCAATATTGATTTTTTGTCCTCTTCTGGATGTTCTTACAAAACACTCAGTGAAGAGTTTTTCTCAAGGCATAATGCAGTTGTTTCCATGAGTTCCACAACCTAACTACCCAGCCAGAAGACAGAAAAGATGTCCCCCATGGAGGTCCAGTTACACTCTGATTTTAGCCCCCAGCACAAGGAATGACTGCACAAATGTCATTATTTATAACTAGTGGCCCAGTGTACAAATTCATGCACATTAAAAGGAAATTAATTAGAAGAAATATTTTAATATTGCTATTCGCCCTTTCTCTATTATAGAAGTGTCAACCAAATTCATGATTGACAATGACAGATTGAAACACACGCATGCGATTGGCATCAGTGAGAGCTTTATATGTATCACACACGCACAAGTCAACTTAGCCTTTCATATACAGTACATCCTCAGGTTACATCAGAGATCCATTCCTACGGTGCGATTTTCACTGTAAGTCGGAACCCACCTACATAAGCACCTACGTCACTCACATGAAGCACATACAAAGCAGTAATAAAGTGAAACAGTAAAAAAAATTTAAAAGAAAGATAATTCCTGACCTTTACTTGTGGTAAATAAATAATAAAAAACATAAAGCACATATGTACATACATCAAAATGACAGAACTTTTTTATTTATAAATAAATGGGAGATGGCAATGTAACCATGAAACGTACCTCGAGTCCGATGTAACCCGAAGACTGTCTGTATATAGAATAAACTTGCTTAATTAGACCTGCTTTCTGATTTAGCTAAGCTTTTTCCAGCCCAGTGAAGCACCCCAACTTCTCTTTCAGGTACTTGTCAGCAACACAGCAGTAAATATCAACACAAAGCAGATTATTATTGTAGATCACACAGGGAGAACAAAGGGTAAAATATTTAACTGCAGCAGTGTTTGACTCTATTCTATGCAGTGAGGAAACCTGAAGTCATTTTCAAGGCCCACCATTTCTTATTTCTTTTCAGTTGGGTCAAGTTTCTAAACTTTCTAAATCTCCATTGTCTTGCTAATGAAAAGAAAATAGGATTCCGAGTCTCCTATCCCACTTCAGGACTTCTGTGAGGATCAAATGAGATGAGGCATGGGAAAATGCTTCACAAACATTTGGTTGAACTGTAAAATGTTTCCACCTGGCTATAAAGCAAGTCGGGTTCCTGGACTGAAGAAACTTCAAGGAGGCTAGTTGCTAGGGAGAGGAAGCCGGGCATTACTATGTGACATCATTACCCAGTGCCCACAGCGACTGTTCTGGGCTGGGTTATGGGCCGCATTTTCCATGATGGGGTCTCGGCAGCATTGGCTGCGATTTGGTAGGGTATCACTCTGGGGTGGTGGCAGGTCCTGTGTCCCACTTGGGGGAAGTTGAGTGTTGGTTTGTCAGCGCCAGCTGCTGGCCAGTGCACATCATGGCAGCTCCTGCATTGAGCATCTGCCCCCTGGTGGTCAGTGCACATCCTAGCGACCGGTCGGACGGTCAGATACTTAGCATATTAGCCTTTTATATATATAACTAGAGGCTCAGTGCACAAAAATTTGTGCACTCAGGGGGAAGGGAGGGTCCATCAGCCCGGCCTGTGACCTCTCGCAGTCTGGGACCCCTCGGGAGATAACGACCTGCTGGCTTAGGCCTGCTCCCGGGTGGCAGAGGGCAGGCCCAATCCCTAGGTGCAGCCCTTGGTCGGGCTTAGAGCAGGGCCGATTGGGGAGTTGGGGCGCCGCACCCTGTCACACTCAGGGCAGGGCCGATGGGGAGGTTATGGCTCTACCCCATCACACACAGAGCAGGGTCCATGGGGGCAGTTGGGGCGTTGCCCTCTATCACCCACAGAGCAGGGCCAATCATGGGGTTGGGGCGCCGCCACTGTCACGCTCAGGGCAGGGCCAATGGGGAGGTTATGGCTCTACCCCGTCACACACAGAGCAGGGCCTATGGGGGGGGGGCGTTGGGGCGCCGCACCCTGTCACCCACAGAGCAGGGCCGATCAGGGGGTTGGGGCACCGCACCCTGTCACACACAGAGCCGCAGAGCGATCAGGGGGTTGGGGAGCTCCCCCTATCAGGCACAGAGCAGGGCTGATCAGGGGGTTGGGGCGCCTTCCTGTCACGAACAGAGCAGGCCAGATAGGGAGGTTGTGGCCCCACCCCCTGTCACACACAGAGCCGCAGGGCGATCAGGGGGTTTGGGCGCTGCCCCCTGTCACGCAGATCCCGGTGCCGGGAGGCCTCGCGGCTCCACTGATCCCGGTGCTGGGAGGCATATTACCCTTTTCCTATATAGGATAGAGGCCTGGTGCACGTGTGGGGGCCAGTTGGTTTGCCCTGAAGGGTGTCCTGGATCAGGGTGGGGGTCCCCACTGGGGTGCCTGGCCAGCCTGGGTGAGGGGATGATGGCTGTTTGCAGCTGGTCACACACCCTTCAGAGTGGGGGTCCCCACTGGGGTGCCTGGCCAGCCTGGGTGAGGGGCTGAGGGCTGTTCGCAGCTGGTCACACACCCTTCAGGGTGGGGGTCCCCACTGGGGTGCCTGGCCAGTCTGGGTGCGGGGCTGAGGGCTGTTTTCAGGCTGGCGGGTGACGGAAGCTCCCAACCACTCCTTTTTTTCTTTTTATTTTTTTTATTCTGGGCCAGCTTTAGCTCTGAGGCTCCAGCTCTTAGGCCTCTGCTGCTGAAAGCAGGTATCTGGTTTGTTTCGGTTCTATAATCGAAACAATGTATAACTCCAGCTCTGAGATCCCGGCTCGCTGAAAGCAGTTTTCTGGGGTTTTGTTTAGCTTCTATATTTGTTACAATGTTTCAAACTGCAGGCTCAGAGGCCGGCAAGGCAGGCGGGGAACGCTGGAGTCCTCTGTCACTGAAGCAAGCAAGCCTCATGTTAGTTTCAAGCTGCCTGGCTGCCGGCCGCCATCTTGGCTGGCAGTTGATTTGCATATCGCCCTGATTAACCAATGGGAAGGGTAGGGGTCATACGCTAATTACCATGTTTCTCTTTTATTAGATAGGATCTTCTCCTTAAAAATGAAATGTACTATAATGCTTCCTTTTCCTGATATTCTTCAACAGAATAAAATGATTCATATTAGCTTTGCATTATCACAGAGTTCTTTTCTTTTTTACTTCTTCACTTCCTTTGTGGCTATACATTAATAGAACTTTATTAAATTCAACAGTTTTGGAAACAAGATATTATACATTCAACAGACCCTCATGTTGAACTCATCCAAAGAATGCAAGAAATTACATTCTTAAAGCTTTGCCATGAATTGTATAAGCCACACACAAGTCTTTGGCCACCACATGATTATACTTGACAGAAGTGTCTAAACCAAAATGTCCAGGGTAATGAGAAGCTCTCATTGTATGGAAATGAATACATATAATATATAGCATAGTTATTACATTTTTAAAAATATTTTTTACAGAGGGACCTTCTCTTTATTGTTTTTCTGGTCATATAGGAAATAAAATTTTATATTGAATATAGTAAAACCTCCATTATAGGTATGTGAGAAAAATCTCTTGAAAGGTTTTAGATAACCCAAAATATAGTTGAAATTCATTAATATCATCTATCCTAAGAAATAGCTAAGAAGCTAACTTTTTTATTCATTCAAAATTCCTGAGTTTTTACCCAGTAGTTTTAAAGGTTTTCATGGGACATAGGATTACAGAAAGAAATCCTGCAGATAGAATTTATTAGAAATGACTTCAGAGGTGGGTGGAAATAATACAGCAAAATGTCTGCCTTAGGAATAGGAGAAATCGTTTTCAAAAATATAGCCTAGACTCCAGACAGTAACCATTGTAGAAGGTTCCTAAGCAGAAACAGGGACACTTGTACATCTCTTTTGCTCCCTCTGCTGGTTGGTTTTATAAAATAAAGAATGGGTTCTTTGATCTCCTTCCAGAAATGCTGAGACATTTTAATTTTCCCAGACTTCCAGAATTTAGATGTCAAGACTTGTCCATTTGGTTTGTTATAATTGAGTTGTTGAGTCTAAATTATAAATGAGTGTGAAATATTAGATAGAAATACCATGAAAATAGAAGTTCCATTAGATTAATAAGTCAGATGTTACTGAGCATGGCACGAAAGGGAATATATGACATCCTCATCTTAAAATATGATCTCAAGGAGAGAAAAAGCACTTACATATAAAATTACTTAAGACTAAGGCAGTATATAATTAAAGACCAAATTGCATGGCATCAACTACATGTTGCAGACTACAGAGAGTAGAAAAATTAATAAATGAGACAGGAGTTGTATTAAAACTCAAAAATGACTGATACAGAACACAAGCTAGAACATTATAGAAATGACTGCTGAGGGAGCAAGATATGCTATCATCAATAAATCAATCTTTTGACTTCTGCACCCAAATACAACCTTCATCCTATACATATAATTACAAACAATAGCAATAGCAACAACTGAACATAAAGAAAATATTTATATTCCAAATGAAAACATGTGAATCTTTCCAAAGTGAATACCCACCATCATTTGGTCACCATACCTGTCTCTGAAGACAGTCAGAAGCCAGTTTTGACATCCTGCTACTTATGGATCAAATAATAAATTTTAATCATCGTTAATACACTCTAAAAAAATACTAGAAAATGACTAGAAGGAAGATATACTCGAGACTACTATAGGGTCCTTCCTTAATGAGACAAATCTTCTTTATTTAAGGAGCTCTAAGTCTATGATCTGCTGCACTCCTCTTGCCAATTGCTTTCTTAATGTCTAGTGAAGAAAGTGTTTTTTCATATCCTCTTGAGGAATAAAATTGGGAGATGCCAAATCTCCCTAAATTCTTTAGATTTATCTTTCCACAAGATACTAACTTATTTCCAGCATTTTAACTTCATTTGGTACATTCCATTGATATCTTGGTTTGAGGCAATCAGTCAAATAATCAATTAGAACCATTTCCAGGTGCTCAAGTTAGTGTATTGAATCTACCTGTTTATCTATTTCTACATTTATTAATGTATTTACCCATTTGTTCAACAAATATTTATTTTTTCACTCGGTATCTGACAATATTCTAGGCACTGGAAATACAACATAGGATAAAGCAAACAAAACTCCCCAACTTCCCAGAGTCTACATTTGATGGGGGGAAGGGGAGACAATAAACAAGCAACTATTTAAAAGACAGAGTGCATTACATTAACGCTCTAGAAAGAAACAGAGAAGATTAGGGAAATTGGGAGCACTGGACTGTGTAATTTTAAGTAGAGATATCAAATTAGGCAACTCAGAAAATGACAAGCAAAGACTTGAAGAAGGTGAAGTGGACAATGCAAGTACCTCATGGAAGAGCATGACAGGCAGAGGCCTCAGCAAATCCAAAGGCTCTGTGGCTCATTTAAGAACGGAGGAGGCCAATCTACTAGAACAGAATGAGCAAGTGAGAGAATAAATGTTAGTGCTCTACTTTAGATAAACCCATAGTTTTCTAAATAAAAGTGAATATAAGTACCATTTTCCATACTCTCCCAAGTCAGTTGCAGGTTTGTTTGTATAATGTGCTAAAATACCATTTTGTATTAACAAATAATACATACTAACCAGTTTATCGCTGGGTCTCTAAAGCATATGGGTTAAATTAGCAAGAATAATTCAAAGCAGTTCTTTCTATCTTAGTCAACTCATAGCAAATCTATCAATTGATCTGTTATGATTCCCCTAATCACCACAAACTACAGGGGAACTACCAGTGTGAACTGGGCGTGTATTACAAAGCAGGAACATAATGCCAAAACTTAAGCATCTTGATCTAGGGTAACATTTCTTTTCAAATAAAGGAATAACCTTTAGAGATCATATGAAAAATCCTAGCAACATCTTCCCACTTGTCAGTAAACACATACATTTTTTGTAATTTGGCTTTTCTACTTTTTTAACATATTTTTGTTGATTTCAGAGAGGAAGGGAGAGGGAGAGAGAAATAGAAACATCAACAATGAGAGAGCATCAATGATCAGCTGCCTCCTGCACATCCCAAACTGGGGATCGAGCCCACAACCTGGGCATGTTCCCTGACCAGGAATAAAACCCTGATCTCCTGGTTCATAGGTCGGCGCTCAACCACTGAGCAACTCTGGCTAGGCTGGCTTTTCTATTCTTAACTAGGATGCTTTAAGGGAAACATCCAAGTTACAGCTTTTGAATTGGGAAATTATTGATTTGCCTCTAGGCCAGTGATTGGCAAACTGCAGCCTCTTGAGTGTGGCTCTTCCACAAAATACCACATGCGGGCACGCACGTACAGTGCGATTGAAACTTCGTGGCCACACTCAAGGGGCCAAAGAGCCGCATGTGGCTCGCGAGCCGCAGTTTGCAGACCACTGCTCTAGGCAAATAATCTCATTAAAACTATATGCTAAATATACCTTGTTAGCTTAAGAAATTAAATACAGCCCTAACCGGTTTGGCTCAGTGGATAGAGCGTTGGCCTGCGGACTGAAGGGTCCTGGGTTCGATTCCGGTCAAGGGCATGTACCTTGGTTGTGGGCACATCCTCAATAGGGAGTGTGTAGGAGGCAGCTGATGTTTCTCTCTCATCGATGTTTCTAACTCTTTGTCCCTTTCCCCTCCTCTCTGTAAAAAATCAATAAAATATATATTTTTAAAAGAAATTAAATACATAAACTAATTTGATGTTTAAAAATTTTCTGGTTCACCTCGGTATCAGAAAAGATAATATTTTGTGGAATCAATAAATAGGTTATAACATGGAATAAGCACACACTAATAATAATATCAATAACTTCTTTTTTATATATCAAAGCCTCATTGAAAATGCCAAAGATGCAACCTCATGTTAATGGATGATGTTACTTTTTCAATAAAGTTTTTACCAAGATAACCTGCGGATTTAGGACTAAACATTTATAGAGATTCTTTAAACAAATCAAAATGGAAATGATAGAATTTCTTACAACACATTTCAGTCGAAAAGTTAATTTTCACTTTATTAGTCGAATCTAATATTGTTTGCTAGGTACCTATCCTTATCATTGCAGTAAGTTATTTACAAACATAACCTGTGTCCTCATCATAACAATCCCATTGGGCAGGTATTACTATCTTTTACAGATAAGGAAACTGAGGCTTCAAGGTAAGTGGGCCTTCCTGCAATCATACATACACCAAGTGACAGAACCCTCTGACCCTACATCACCACACCCTCAGCTTCTCCTGTGGCTCTCTCCTCTGGCATCACAAGCATTTCCTGCAGTGCCTTGATCACTTTCCCTTATCACCTTCCTACATACCCTACATTTTTTTCTTCTGGTTAAGAAATCACATCCACAGCAGAGAACTATTATGTCACATTGCAAGCACCAAATTGGCCTATACCCGTGGTCTGCAAACTGCGGCTCGTGAGCCACATGCGGCTCTTTGGCCCCTTGAGTGTGGCTCTTCCTAAGCCTTAGGAGTACCCTAATTAAGTTAATAACAATGTACCTACCTATATAGTTTAAGTTTAAAAAATTTGGCTCTCAAAAGAAATTTCAATCGTTGTACTGTTGATATTTGGCTCTGTTGACTGAGTTTGCCGACCACTGGCCTATACTATATTAAGGGATTTAACAAACAAGCAAATAAACAGTCATACTCAATATTTAAACAGTAAAATTTTCTTCAGTCATGCCCGTTTTAACAGAACATGAAATATACAGATTCATAGAAGTATGTAGGAAGCAATCTTTTGTTTCAAATACTGAAAAAAACTTGTGTTCAAAATATCATAAAACTAAAAGTGAACTAAAACCAGCCGAAGTTCTTTACAGATATAGATGATGAAGAAAGACAAGCCTCTGTGTGGGGGTTCATAGGGCTCTACCTTTAACTTTGGACATTTTATATGCTCCCAAGAGGGAAATTTGAAGATCTACACAGAATAATTACACCAAAAGGCAATTCCTATTCTGAGATCTGGTTTGAGATTTCATAAAGTGAGAGTGGAACACGTTTAACAGAAAGATTTAAATTTTTTAATAACTTTAAAAAATATATTATTTTCCACCTAAAGAGTGGTTTTCCATTTGGTTTTGTTTCTGGAGAAAAACTGCTTTTCATGTATAAATGGTACAGAAAACTTTTTGGGTGGTTTGTCTTTTATAGAAGTGTATTTTTTGTGTGATAAAATTTCCCTGGAATGTGATGAGGTCACCAGAACAGGTTTCCTTGGCATATAAGAAAATAGAGGGCTATGTGAAATTATTGTTTTAAATTCTAGGGAAGTTTGAAATTATGTAATTCATTCATAATATATATTTTTTCTTTTTAAATTTTATTGTTTAAGGTATTACAAATAGTAGTACATAAGTCTTTTTTTTTCCCCCATTGACGTCCCCCCGGCCTCCCCTACCCCTCCCACCCTCGCCCCCCCCCCCCCCCGCACTTGCCCTCGTCCCCTCGCTCCCAGTGTCTTGCGTCTGTTGGTTGTGCTTATATGCATGCATACAAGTCCTTTGGTTGATCTCTTACCCCCTCAACCCTCCCCTACCTTCCTGCCATAGTTTGACAGTCTGTTTGATGCTTCTTTCCCTCTATTTGTTCAACAGTTTGTAATATTCTTTATTATCCATAAATGAGTGAGATCATGTGATATTTATCTTTCTCTGCCTGGCTTATTTCACTTAGCATAATGCTCTCCAGTTCCATCCATGCTGTTGCAAATGGTAAGAATTCCTTTTTTTTTACAGCAGCATAGTATTCCGTTGTGTAGATGTACCAGTTTTCTAATCCACTCATCTGCTGATGGGCACTTAGGCTGTTTCCAAATGTTAGCTATTGTAAATTGTGCTGCTATGATCATAGGATTGCATATATCCTTTCTGATTGGTGTTTCTGGTTTCTTAGGATATATTCCTAGAAGTGATATTACTGGGTCAAATGGCAATTCCATTTTTAACTTTTTGAGGAAACTCCATACTGTTCTCCACAGTGGCTGCACCAGTCTGCATTCCCACCAGCAGTGAAAAAGGGTTCCTTTTCTCCGCATCCTTTTCAGCACTTGTCATTTGTTGATTTGTTGATGATAGCCATTCTGACAGGTGTGAGATGGTACCTCATTATTGTTTTGATTTGCATCTCTTGGATGATTAGTGACTTTGAGCATGTTTTCATATGTCTCTTGGCTTGCTGAATGTCCTCTTTCAAAACGTGTCTATTTAGGTCCGTTGCCCATTTTTTGATTGGGTTGTTTATCTTCCTTTTCTTGAGTTGTATGAATTCCTTTGTAAATGTTGGAGATTAAACTCTTATCAGAGATAACACTGGCAAATATGTTCTCCCATGTAGAGGGCTTTCTTGTTGTTTTGTTGATGGTTTCATTTGCTGTGCAGAAGCTTTTTATTTTGATGTAGTCCCATTTGTTTATTTTCTCTTTAGTTTCCATTGCCCTACGGGTTGTATCGGTAAAGATATTGCTACAACAAATGTCTGCTATTTTGTTGCCTATGGCTTCTTCTAAGATTTATGGTTTCCCCTCTTGCATTTAAGTCCTTTAACCATTTTGAGTTTATTTTTGTGTATAGTGTAACTTGGTGGTCTAGTTTCATTTTTTTGCAGGTATCTGTCCAGTTTTCCCAACACCATTTATTGAAGAGACTGTCAGTCTCACATTCAGCACACAAAAGTTAGGTGACAGTCTCCAGCCAGTCAGGAATAGAAGAAGGAAAGACCATTAAAAAAACACAAACAATATAAGCAAAGGAGTTGGAGTCCATTGAAGTGGCAAACTAAACTATTTCACTGACTTTTTTGTTTTGTTCTTGTAACACATTGGATTACTTCCACATTAATATGTAGATAAAAGCTATAAAATTCCTTCAAAAGACTAAATTTCGATGGAGAAAACTAGAGAAATCAGGTACTCTAGATGCCTAAAGATCTCGTGAGAAGGAGAAATGGGGTACTGCAGAAGAGAAAAATGGTTCATGATCAGGAGTTGGAGTTATTAAAGGCACCATTTCACCTCTCACTATAGAACACTTATTACATTTAGTATTCAAAAGGCTTCTAACCATTCCTGAAAGACCCATCTCTTCTCAGAAAGAGTTTAGATCTGTCATAGTCACTTTAGAATCCTAGATACATGGGCCCACTTCCATCTCCCATGAACTATTTTCCTAGAGTTGTGTGTGTTTGTGTATATACATGTATGTATGTGCGTGTGTGTGTGTGTGTATATGTGTGTAGGATATATACACACAGGTTAGAAATCGTAGAACACTGACAATTGCATTTGTTGCTGAGCTTCTTTTAGAATAAAGGTATACATTAAAAATAATGTATATTCATCATCATTTATAAAGAAAATGCAAATCAAAACCACAATGAGATACTGTCTAGGATTACTATAAATTTTTTTAAAAAGTAAAATAAGTGTTGGGGAGATTGTAGAGAAATTAGGACCCTCATATATTGCTGGTAGGAATGTAAAATGGTGTGGGCACTGTGGAATTTGACAATTCCTCAAAAAGTTTAAGATAGAGTTACCACATGACCCAGCAATTCTACAGCTAGGTACACACCCAAGAGAACTGAACACATATTCACACAAAAACTTGTAGCAAATTATTTATGATTGCAAACCATGAAAACAACTTAAATGTCCATCAACTGATGAATAAACAAACAAAATATAATGCATACAAAGGAATATCATTCAGCCGTAAAAAATAATGATGTACTGCCTTGGCCAGTGTTAGAGCGATGGCCTGCCCACCAAAGGGTCTCAGGTTTGATTCCAGGTCAACAGCATGTACCTGGTTGCAGCTTCAATCCCTGGCCCCAATCAGGGCAAGTGGGGGTGGCAACTAATGGATGTGTCTTTCTCACATTGACTTCTCTCTCTCTCTCTCTCTCTCTCTCTCTCTCTCTCTCTCTCCAACCCTCCCCCATCTCTTCCACTCTCTCTAAAAAAAAAAAAAAATCAATGGACAAAAATCCTCCAGTGAGGATTACCAAAAAATAAATAAATAATAAAAGTGTGAAGTACTGATACATGCTACAACATGGATAAAACTTTGAAAATATTATGCTAAGTTAAAGAAGTGAGACACAATAGGCTACACATTGCATGATTCCATTTATATGAAATGTTCAGATTAGGCAGATCCATAGAAACAGAAAATAAACTTATGGTTGCTAGGGATAGGGAAGGAGAGAACTGGGAATGGGGTATTTTTGGGGGCATGGTAAAAACGTTCCAGAATTAGTGGTGATAGTTTCACAATATCACTAATATACTAAAATTCACGGTAGGATATACTTTAAAATGGTTAAAATGGATAATTTTATGTTCTGTAAATTTTACCTCAATAAAATCCAAGAAATTAGTATATGCACATTTTGTTTCTATGCTATCATTTTCCAAGTCCACTATATTAAAATCCCTCCACAGATAATTAAATGAATTCAAAAAGTGAATAAAATCTTCAATTCTCTGATCTGAGTAACAGGATTTATTCTCAATATTTACTTCATAATGTTTGAATTCCCAAATGAATACATGTTACTTTCTCAACCTTATAAAATATGTAAAGGAATGTAAGATTTTAATGTATAACATTTTACTTACATAATAATGGTCTACCATGTCCCTTAGATTCCTCCTGGCAGAGGGCAAACTTTTTCTCTAATCGCCCATATAACCTTAGAAAACAGAGGGAAAAAAGATAAAAATTACAGTTTAATTTCATATAGATCTAATATAGTTGATCAATATTAATAGTCCCTTCCATGCAATATATTTTATGTTTTATCTTTATTGTTGAAAGCATTACAGAAAAATACTGTGTAAAGTATTTTTCCCCCATTGACCCCCTCCACCTGCACCCTACCCCAGACCTTCACCTCCCTATTGTCTGTGTCCATGGGTTATGAATATACGCATATATTCTTTGATTAATCTCTTCCCACCCCCCACTCCACCCCTTCCGTCTGAGATTCATCAGTTTGTTCCATGCTTCCATATCCCTGGATCTAGTTTGTTCATCAGTTTATTTTGTTCATTAGATTCCACATTTGTCTTTCTCTGACTGGCTTATTTCACTTAACATAATGATCTCCATGTCCCTCCAGGCTGTCTCAGAGAGTAATAGATCCTTCCTTTTTATAGCTGCATAGTATTCCATTGTGTAAATATATCACATCTTTTTATCCATTCATCTACTGCTGGGCACTTGGGCTGTTTCCATATCTTATCTAGGGTGCATATATTCTTTCTGATTGGTTTTCTGGGATTCTTAGAATATATTCCTAGAAATTGGGTCAGTGGGTCAAATGGCAGATCCATTTTTTATTTTTTGAGGAAACACCATACTGTGTTCCTTAGTGGCTGTACCAGTCGGTTCCTATCAGCAGTGTACTTTTCTCCACATCCTCACCAGCACTTGTCATTTGTCAATTTATTGATGGTAGCCATTCTGGCAGGTGTGAGGTGATACCTCATTGTTGTTTTAATTTGCATCTCTCTGGTGATTAGTGACTTAAACAATATATTTTATTTTTTTATTGTTGATAGTATAGATGTCTCCCACTCCTTCCTTACCCACCTCCAACCAGTTCCTACACAGCCCCACAGGTCTTCACCGCCCCATTACCCATGTCTATGGGTTATACATATCTATACTAATAATAGATGAATATGCGAATTGTCCAGGATGTCATCACAGTAACAGTAATGACCGAACAGAAGGGTGCGTGGGGCGACAAGGCCGGCAGGGGGATTAGTGAGGGACAACCAAACGACTGAGCAGCAGGCTGCTTGGGGCAACCAGGCTGGCAGTGGGGTGGGCAGTTGGGGGCCATCAGGCCAGCAGGGGAGGGAACTTGTGGGTGATTGGGCCGGCAGGGGAGGGCAGTTGGAGGCAATTGAGCCGGCAGATGAGGGCAGTTGGGGGCAACCAGACTGGCAGGGGAGGGCAGTTGGGGGCGATCAGGCCGGCAAGGGAGCAGTTAGGCGTCAATCAGGCTGGCAAGGGAGTGGTTAGGAGCCAGCAGTCCCAGATTGTGAGAGGGATCCCAGATTGAAGAGAGTGCAGGATGGGCTGAGGGACACCCCTGCATGCATGAATTTCGTGCACCAGGCTTCTAGTCCTATATAATAAACGGCTAATATGCAAATGGACCGAACAGCAGAATGACCAGTCGCTATGATGTGCACTGACCACCAGGGGGCAGAAGACACTCAATGCAGGAGCTGCCTCCTGGTGGTCAGTGTGCTCCCACAGGGGCAGTGCTGCTAAGCCAGAAGCCAGGTGTATCTTCCACTCCATGGTTTGATAACATATGGTATACCTTTCCTTTCTCTTCCTCAATATCTTTCCTCCCATCACAGCATAACTTTCAATAAATATAGGGGAGCAGGGAGTGCGCCTAAGCCATCAGTCAGACATCCCCCGAGGGCTCCTAGACTGCGAGAGGGTGCAGGCCGGGCTGAGGGATCCCCCCCACCGAGTGCACGAATCTCATAAGTATATAAGTTCTTCCGTTTATCTCTTCTCATCCTCCCATCCCACATTGAGGTATGTGAGTCTATTCCATGCCTTCATGCTTCAGGTCTTATTTTGTTGGTCAATTCATTTTGTTCATTAAATTCCACAAATAATTGAGATCATGTGATATTTCTCTTTACCAGATTGGCTTATTTCACTTAGCATAATAGTCTCTAGGTTCATCCATGCTGTCCCAAATGGTAAGCGATCCCTCTTTTTTACAGCTGCATAGTATTCCATTGTGTAAATGTCCCACAGCTTTTTTATCCACTCATCTACTGATGGGCACTTGGCTGTTTAAAGGAGAGAAACTCAGAGCAGTTGAATATCTTCTAAGCAGGACACTACAATTCCCTTTCTTTAAGCAGGTACTTTTTTCCCTTAAATTTTAAATTGCCTTTAATTTTTTTTTCAACAGCTTCTATCATTAGATTTTTTAAAATGTGACTAAGACAAAGAAGTAAACACTAAAAAACATTATCTTAGGGTTAATGGATATAATATTTTGCTAAGAGTTTAACTTCTAGTAAAACCATAATAGTGATTAATTAACAATTCATTAACAAAGACCAAAACATATCCCCATTACCTAAGCAATGTCTGCGTTTTCAAATCAAAAACTCCTCCACTCAGAGCGACAGCAGAATGACTGACAGGAGAGCACCTGCACCTGGTACTTCCTGGGCTGCTCTGAAAGGCTGGACACAGAGAAGCAGGGGGTGAGGGAGGGATGCAAGCACTCAGGTGCAGGAGTCCACTGAGGCCAGCCCATCACTGTGCTTTGACTTTTAAAAGTAACAACTTGTACTTGCCCAGCTCACACACCTGACCCTGCTTTTCACTCCAACTTCTTCCAGGATGTGGTTATATGGTAATGGAGGAAGGGGAGGTGACACCTTTCTCTGTATTGACTGACCTGAGAAAGAGAGGTGAGGAAGAGCAAAGAGAAGGAAGAGAGCCACTTCCAGAGGGCAGTGGGTTTAGAAACCATTTTTCAGTTAGGGCTGCCCTTCTAACACCATTTGAATAAGTGTCAGTAAAACAGAGTTCTTTGGGTTGAGCACCAGGCATTCCAACTTCTCCTTTGGGCATCAACAAATAAGACCTTATCTAATCCCTCTTCAGGGCAAGTGGATCCTCCCTCATGTCACATGTTTCTGTTGGGGTTGTCAATCATACTAAATCACCCCCCTCACCCTCACAAAATAAAGTAAAATGTACTCTTTCTCTTACATACAACACATATGTAGTCGTGGGCACATGATCTGAGATCAGCTAAAATTAGATGCTCATTTGAGATTTTAACTCCAAAGAGGAAACCTCTGGTGGCAGAAAGCAACACCCAAAGACTTGGGCCTCAAGTTTCTGAGGTTGGGGTGCCTGTAGCTGCCCAACTTGCCTCTCCTAAGGTCTGATTTTTCAAATCTTTCTTTAATTCTCTGAGCAATCTGCTATGTCCCCAGTCTATGCCTTTTCCTTGCTTAGCTTAGTTCAGAGTCAGTTTTCTTTGCTCATAGCAAAAAAACCTTAACTGATGTAGCAGAGCTCATGTTCATGTTCATGTTCAGAGCATTTGAGGCAAATATAACTCATAGAAATGCCCCTGAATTGGGGAGAGTAATGGTAAAAACTCCCAGTGTTGATTGGTTTAACCCTAAGGCCCATATTTCACAACTACAAAATAACGAGTTGAACTTAGGGATGTTTTTTCCCAGCTCAAACATTCTACAATTCAATCAATGAAAGAGAAGTGAGTGGCAGGATATGAGTGTGGTGTTCCACAATTGACATGCTTTGCCAATACAACTTCAGAGGACTTGGAGGAACTTTTTTGAAAGAACTGTGGGGCCCTTCTGTACTGAAGCCCTCTGCCACTGTGAGGACTCAACTATCAGCTATCAGAACCTAGAGAGCTTTTGCCAACAGGACCAGATGCCACAGTCCAAGGTCACATTCATGCTGACTAAAGCTGCTGCCAGTGAGTGGCTGATGCCTTAAACCCATATGGGGGTCCTGCCAATAGCTGCCGTTTCTAGAAAGGTGTCAGACTGTGGTGACCTTATGATGCTCAGGCATCCAGCCACTACCACTTTAGTATGAAACACTCTTAGAATCTGAGGGAGAGAAATATATGCCAGCTTTTGCATATATTTCTTGAGGAGAATGAACAGAAGTTTCCTACCAGTAGGCTTTGTGTGTTTTGCTCCCAGAAGATATGTGTAAAGAAAAGCAGATATTCTGTGAAATGTTCTAGGCTCTAGGATCCAGTATGCTGCGCCCAGGTATCTTTTTCTCAGGGGGCTCACAATGTGAAACTATGGGACAGCTATGCCCCAGAAGCACAAGAGAAAAACCAAAAATGGTGGAAGCTATCACACTTCCTAAAGAGCCTCTGGAAATGAAAGTAGTTTTCCCAGCAACAATGACTCAACTTGCACAAACAAATGGTATTAGTCCCAAGGAACTTTAACTTCTAGAAAATGCGTAATGGAAATAAATGGAATGATGATTCAGGGCACCATCTCAAGTTCTGCTGACCTTGTGATTGGAGAAACTCTGAAGAATGAAAGATGTTTTTGAAATTAAGACTTCCCAAGCTAACTTGGATGTCCAGAAAGTAGAAGCCCAAAGAAAAAATGTCACTACATTTTCTAAATTTCTCCTGTATGTTTCTCTCTTCCATTGTTATATTATACCGAAGCCCCAACTCAGTACCACAGATGAACAGAAGGCTCATTAACAAGCCAAAGCTATGATAACAGTTCTTCTCAAATTTAATTGTGGCATTACATGTGGGACCAGAAGAATAACTATACTTTAAGGCTTACCAATGAGTATAGAATCAGGCTGAAAAAACCTAAACTTCACACAGGCAAGAAATGGTAAAAAAGCAAACAATAAAGAAGAACATGAACAGATCTTTATCTCCTTTTTACTCCCAGCTACTGAATATGGGTAAGAAGGAATGAAAGAGATGGACATGTGTAAGTATAACCCACAAATCAACACTAAAGGATTTCTGAGTATTAAAGGGAAAGTCTCTAGATGTTACTCATTCTGAATGTTATATTTTACCACATAAATTCAAGTTATAGGAGCTATTTCAAATGGAGGGATCACAGGAAAGAAGGTATTCTGCTGTGATCAATAACCAGAGTCCACTCTTGCTGAAACATAACAGACCTAAAGAAATAGACCTAGGTCGTAGCTCCAGGAAGTTAAATAGCTAAAGCATCATTTCAAAAACTGTGTTCTGTGTAAACTAGTTCATTGAGATATTAATTGGTGTTTCACAAACAGCCCTTCCATGATCAAATAATTTGGAGACATTCACTTCATAGAGATGTTCAAAGAACCTTAACATCTTAAATGCTCTTGAAGCTGTGTATTCAAATAGCCCATTTATCTTTACATAAGCTAGTTCTTCTAAAAATTATTTATTTAATGGAACCACTTTTCATTTAAAAATTATTTAAATCTTTTGAGATAGAGTTCCAAATACTGTAATTTAGGAAATGTATACCCATATAAATTAATAAACCCACAGAAGGCTAAATTACCTAATGTCTAAGTTTTTTAACAATTGTAGACATCATTTTCAGTTTGTACATGAAACCAAATACAAGAAAATTAGAAGTTGAATCTGAGATTTAGTGAATTCATTTAAAATGTGGCATCTTTTGAGAAGCTAAGTTCTAATTCTGTGTGAGCCACTTATTGGCTTTGAAACTATACAACTTAACTTCAATAAATCTCTGTCTTTAAGACTGAGAAAATCATTAAATATGTGTGTAAATCATTAGCACAATATCCAGCACACAATATTCAAAAAGTACCTATTATGATAAGAAAATCAGTGGGTAACAAAAAGCTAGGTTCATAAGTAAAGGAAAAGACCTAAATAGAATTTCTCCTGAAAATTCCATTTTTATTAGTGCCTTAGTAAAGAAGAATCAGTGCTTAATGACAGGCCTGTAGGTATGCATGACTATGTATTATTTCTATATGTTCATTAATTTACATAACACTTTATCCAGCAACTTTTAAAGTAGTTATGTGTTCCTCAAACAGACCAAGTTTTCTCATGACGAAGTCTTTGTACTCATTTCCCTTTGTCTGAAATCTCTATTCCCAGGTGTGCATCTGGCTTGTTCCTTGAGTTCCTTAAGATCCTTTATCTGTGAGGCACTTCACCTATGAGGTCTTGCATAATCACATTACACAAAATAACAAGTCTCTACCCACCCACCCAGACAGTAATCTCTGCTTTTTCTCCACTTAACACCATCTGACAAACTAAATATTTACTATTTGTTTATTGTCTGATTTCCCTACAAGAATATAAGGTCTTTTAAAGCCACCATTATTATGTTGCCTCTTTTCTAAAAAATGTTTTAAAGTGCCAAGATAAAATTCAAAACTTTATCTTAAAATTCAAGCCTACAACATTAATATAAGTATTTATCCTTTATAATTCACAAATTTATCATTTACACTCTCTCTCCATGCATTGCATAAAACATACATCATTAATTAACTCAAAAACAGATTCCTGGATTACATATACTTATCCTCACAAATTCTCCTAAAGTCTTTAAATTTTAAACAGAATGGCCATATGGAACTTGCCTTTAAAACCATTAAGCTCTTCTTCATCCCATATAAACCCTCAACTGTGTGAACTAGGCAAACAAATATATATAAACAAAATTCCCAATGAATATGTTTTTTTTACACATCCCTTATCTATAGAGCAGTTTGGCCCCCACCCAGGTAAACATCTCATCTGGCCTTCATCCAACCTTTCTCTCCAGCCATTCTTGGACTGTATCTCCCTTGGAATTTCCCTTTTATAGTCTCATGTCAATTGCTCACAAAATCTCATGGTGCTCCAGGTTCCCCACTCAACTCTCTAAAACCACAGCACCACAGGCACTAAATATACAATGTAACCTAGACTTTCAAGGTTCTTTGCAAATATAACAGCAACATTTTACACTATTATCATCTTAGGATGTATAGTTTCAAGATGGCATAGTTGAATCTGTATATACTTTGTCACACAAGGCAATTCTATTTAAAATTTCTGTAACCTAAGTCAGGATTTCCTCTAAAAAGAAGCCAGTCGAGCGTGTGTGTGTGTGTGTGTGTGTGTGTGTGTGTGTGAAACAAAGGAATTCTTATAATAGCTTCAGTCTCCTTGACATTTATAACACCCATTTATCTTCCAGTCCTGAGATTCACCCTCTATTATTCACACACCCATCTGATCAATGGCTTTATTGCTGTTTTTATTAATAGAACATTCTTGTTTTCATATTAATCAAGTGTGGAATTTAATGTTTGCTTTAATTGTAGCAATGAAGATTTATAGTGTTACTTAGAGAAATGCAAGTGCTGGATTAGTTTCTGCTCTTAATTTTCTTTAGTAAGTATTTATTCAGCACATGTTATGTATACGTAGGACACAGCAAAATGCTCATTTATGGTACATGAAAACATATATCTCACTCATATATTTCATTCTTGCTACTAAGGAATATTTTTTTATCTTATGACAGGTTAGTAGAGAGGCTTAGGTATATTTAGCTCTTGTGACATTAAGATATATTAGAAATGTCCCTCTGGCTGGCAAATGTTTATGTGTAACACAGGAAATTCAAACACAGTGATTGTAATTGATATGAATCCTTAGTTACCCATTCATTAGCCAATGCCAGCTCCCAAGTCAGAGTCGAGAGATGATAGAAAAGCATCTTCCCACCCTAGCCGGTTGGGCAGGGGATAGAGCATCGGGCTGTGGACCAAAGAGTCCCAGGTTTGATTCCAGTGAAGGGCAAGTATCTTGGTTGCAGGCTCCTCCCCGCCCCGGCCATTGTCAGGGCTCCTGCTGGAGGCAACCAATCAATGTGTTTCTTTCACATGGATGTTTCTCTCTGTCGTTTCCTCTTTTTTCCACTCTCTCTAAAAAATCAATGGAAAAATATCCTCAGGTGAGGATTAACAGAAAAAAAGAAATGCGTCTTCCCAGCCTTCTTTACAGCTCAAGATATTTGTCCCTTTTTCTGCTCTAGATGCCAGCATACTATGATTGATGTCATGACTTACAGCAGCCTTCAATGACCATAAATGAGCCAAAGACAAGGTCAACATCCTGAGCAAAGACTGAAAATGCCTGGGTTATTTCTGAGCCAGTGAACCACCCTCCTACTGTCTACCTCCAGTCTTCCTGTTCATCAAATTAAACATCCTAAAGCTTTAAAACACCCTTGATTTTCTATTATCCATAGTCAAACTCAATCTTTCTGATATATTGGACATATATTTTCAGCTTGAATCTTAAACAGAAATATCTTTTCCCATCAAAGAGAATGAATTATAAAACCTAACTTCACATAGTGAACCAGAGATAGCAAACAACATAATATATTTACATATATTCTATATATATAAAAGCCTAATATGCAAATTGTCCTCTCGGGAGCTCGACTGGGAGACCGTGAGATCAATTGCTCACTATGATGTGCACTGATCACCAGGGGGCGGTGCAGAATGAAGGAAGGCGCCAGCTGGCAGCCGGACAAGGGAGGCCCCAATCAGCCCTGATGGCCAGGTCTAGGGACCCTGGACCTCTAGTATAGAGGAAGGGAAGGGGAGGGGAGGGGAGGGGAGGGGAGGGGAGGGGTGGGGAGGGGAGGGGGGGAAGGGAAGGGAAGGGAAGGGAAGGGAAGGGAAGGGAAGGGAAGGGAAGGGAAGGGAAGGGAAGGGAAGGGAAGGGAAGGAAAGGGAAGAAGGAAGGAAGGAAGAAAGAAAATTGTTCAGAGAGCTACCAGGTCAAGTAAATATGCAAAAGTGATTCAGCAGCTTTAAGAAGTCATGAATTCTGCAGAGTATAGAGGAGTGAAACACAGTGCCTACATAAACCAAGTGATAAAGACTATACAATTTGATCAAGTTTATAACTTTTAAAAGACTTAGAATAAATACCTGAAACTGAAAAGGGACAATACCAAGGTACACTTCATGGGATTTCCAAAAAAAGACCAGTAGAACTGAGACAACAAAGAAAATGGAAGTTCTGACTGATCAGAACAGTCTCCTTGACTCCTCTACTTGGAGATTACCTCCAGTCCCTAGTAAGATCATTGGTTCATGAAGAAGTATTTATAAGAAATTTTTTTATGTTTATGTTCATTTATAACAAAGCTAATATAGTTACTGTTCAGTTTTAAGATTTAGGCATATTAAATAAATCCTTTACTTCATCCCAAATTCAAGAACCACTGGTTATAATTTTACATTGCATGGACTGGATTCTATCTAATGGCTTTTGCCCAAATTTTGAAGAATGTAGCTAATACCCTCTGTCTATCCTAATTAATAAATAAATATTACATATATATTATAGATATGTTTAAAATACACAAATAAGGTTATTTTCTTACATATGCCCACTCAGAATATCTCTACCTGGACCAAAAAGCAAAGTGCAGGTCTCATAACTACGTGGGAACTTCATGAAATGTCTACAAAGTGAAGTATGAGCTACTGCTCTCAGCACATAAAGCCACGGTTGCAGTCCTTTTCCATAGGATTCAGTAAAAATGGACGAGAAAACATTCCATGTGAGAAAGGAGAACTGCTAATATGTGATGATCTAGTCCACAGTGTATCTATTTCCTTGGTGAACTGAAGCCTTAACAAATACAGATTTTGGACTTTATAAAATGAAACTAGTTAATGGGTTTTTTTGTGGTATCACCCTTATGTCCCACAGTGTCCCCAATGTCCTCTCATTCTCCTTCCCACTGCATCTCAGAGTTTAAATTTTCACATAGAAAAATCCAGTACATGGAATTACTGGATGCACATTGGAGACTATTAGAGAGATCTAGAAAGGGTCTGACTTCTTTTAAGATGAATCACTGACATCTTTCTAACTTAATAGAGAGTATTCAGTATCGTTCCTTGGGTATAATGGGCTAATTTATAACACATACCAGCCTGGTCTAGTAATAGAAAAGAACGAGCAATGACAGAGTATTGTTCTTTCAGAGGTTTGAAGACTTTTCCATGCCAATTACAAAATATCTCTTAAATTCAAGGCATTTTGCATGATTTATATATGCTCAATTTCAATATGTAATTTAGAAACGTGAAAATAAAGCTAGGGCCTTTTGTTATGACTCTTCTTAACCCTATCATCCATTCAAGTTATTTATGTTATTGAAGTCATATTTAAAATTACTTGGTGCAAATTTCTATTGGGAAATTTACATTATTTCCCCTTCTCTGGAATTTCTTGGACTACAATTAATGTATTAAGGAAAGAAAATATCAGCATTTAAATAGAAAATATGCTCAAATCTTTAATAGAAAATATGCTCAAATCTTTAATAGAAAATATGCTCAATGTAAATTTGAAAGTATTCAACTGAATGACAAACTACTGTACATGAATACTAAGCACATCAATAATAGTATGTATTGTAAACTGACCATATGCCTGGCATGTGCCAGGCCACTTCACACAACATAAACTCATACTTTATATAGGGCCTTTCTCTCCTGATGTCTTAACTAATATTCACTCCATTTGTATTTCCATATGTTAACTAGGAGGCAGGTATATTTCTCTTTCACTTATATAAAGAAAAATTGTGACAAAGTTCACAGTTTTGTTTATGCAAAAATTAAAGTACAATGTTTCAAGGAAGTCGGGAGGCAGAATGAAGTCTGTTGTCTTTATATGCTTCTAATTTTTCATCATATTTCCTCATTAGAATACATTATACTTGCCAAGCATTAGTGTTCTCAAGTCTTTTCATATAGCATCTCATTTGAATCTCACAATTGCTCTATAATGGGTGAACACATTCATGTTATATCTTCCAAAAGTAAATATAAACCCATGTTTAAGATTTTTTTAAAAGGATACTAAAAGGTGTTAAAGTGACTCATCCAAGTTCACATAGCCTCAACTCTGGCTTTCCAGAGTAGGTACCATAGTCATTTCCTCTTTAGCACACAACAAACAGTTGACTCTTTCCTTTTCTATAAAAATTTAGGTATATAATGCTCTCATTTTAAAATTAACAAGGAATTTTCACTAGACACCACTATCCCTCTACTCTTTCTTTATAAGCTAAACTATAAATACCCTGAAACTGGCTTTCCAGCCAGAATACCAGAATTCATTCTAAATTATCCTTTAAAGCAGTCATCTTGGGAATTTAACCCTATCATAAGCATATTTCACTGATCAGCTCATGCTTTAAATTTTTACATATTTGCCTTTTCTCAAGCCAATAATGCTCTACTTGTTTGTTACTAAAATTTTTATGTACTTTATTATTTTTCTAAGAAAAAGGCAAACTAATAAAACATTTCTCTTAATTGGTAAGGCAGAATTTAAGAAATTTTTGCATCTGTATTTTGTTATATAGAGAAATCATTGACATCCATCCATTTAAAATACTATTTAAAATGTTTTTATTAAATGAACATGTATTATTAAGTGAAATGACACATGTAAAATGCCTAAGATTCTGCTTATCATGAAAGCAATCAGCCAACATTGGCTTTCATTTTTAATATGATGGTTTAGATTGACAAAATATTTTTCTGAAGTTTTTACAGTCTGCCAGTGTACAGAGTATCAAAAATGCTTAATTTAGGTAAAAATAATCTTTAATAAGAGGTTTGTTATTGCATATTAATGGCCATTTGAGTAAAGCTTAGCATTATTCATGCCTCAAAATCTAGAGGAAGCTAGTGAAGGTTAATGCCCAGGGCTCTCGATTGTAACACCTCAGTCTGTCCCCAAACAGAATGTGCCCCCCCCATGCCATATATTGACACCCTAACCCCCAATGTGATGGCAGTAGAAGGTAATTAGAATGGGACTAGTGCCCTTATAAAAAAAGACCTCAGAGAACTCTCTTGCCCTCTTTCTGCCACGTGAGGACACAATGCGAAGACATCTGTCTGCAACTTGGAAAAGAGCCTATAGCACCATGATTTTGGACTTCTAGCCTCCAGAACTGTGAGAAATAAATTTCTGTTCTTTATAAGTAAAAAAAAAAAAGTAAAAATAAACACTTTGGGAATTACTTTGAAAACCAGATTACAATCCACAAAAGAATATCACTTTCTTTATTTAATAGTTACACCTCATTTTTTTTAAATTAGTAACTGTTTAATCACTCACTTTCTTTGCCAGATGAGACTCTGATTTCTTTGGACCTTTCCCAAATATAATATTTTCATTCAAAGTATGAAAATTTTTTTATTGCTAAACATAATTTTTCAAGTTTGGTCGATGGGACAATTCCACATGAGAAATTCCAAGAATGACTTGTCCAAAGGCAGCATCCCTGAGATGAGTACAGAGTTGCCACGGTGATATCTTGGATGTGACTAACTATCCCGCAGTGCAGCGGTTCTCAACCTGTGGGTCGCGACCCCTTTGGGGGTCGAACAACCCTTTCACAGGGGTCGCCTAAGACCATTGGAAAACACATATTGAATATATAATTACATATTGTTTTTGTGATTAATCACTATGCTTTCATTATGTTCAACTTGTAACAATGAAAATACATCCTGCATATCAGATATTTACATTACAATTCATAACAGTAGCAAAATTACAGTTATAAGTAGCAACAAAAATAATTTTATGGTTGGGGGTCATCACAACATGAGGAACTGTATTAAAGGGTCGCAGCATTAGGAAGGTTGAGAACCACTACCTTAGTGTATAAGACAGTGATCTTCTGAACTAGCAAAAATTCAATTGCCAAATAACTTCTTTTTCTTACAATTTAGCAAGTTTCAATTCAATTTACCAATTTTCCCATTATGCCACTTTTAAGAGAAGAGATCATATTAACCCCAGTAGAACATTTCAATAAATTACCCACTATAGAAAAACTAAGAATATATTATAACACCTCTTTCCTTCCGCAGAAATAATATCCTTCTGACATTTTGACAAGTTAATGAAGCATCCTTTTCCCATCTGAAAAAGTCGGTTGGCATTCCTTCATCAAGCTAGTAAGCTTCCAAGTGTTTCTTCATTTGACCCTCAGAACACCTTTTAACACTTTTCTTATGAGTGATGTCAACTGGTATGTAAGCCACTTGGTACATTCCCAGACCCTTTAAAAATAATTCCATCATATTGGCTAATCCTAGGGGGGGTCTCTCCAGAACTGAGTGCACTTGTAAAACTATTCATAAAAAGGGTCTCTGATTTCTGTCTCTACTTCCTTTAACACCCTGGTTATATTTTACTTGGACCTAGAAACATATCAAATCTCAAAGCTTAGAATATTCATCCATTTTTCAGCTGCTCACAGGAGCCTGTTCTTTGCAACCTCATCCTTCTTACTAATAAATTTGATTAAGGCAAATTCCCCTTTGTGAAACCAGAAACCAAACTTTTCTGCTACATTCTCAATGTTTGCATTTGGCTTCCATCTCCATTAATTAATCACTTGGATCTTTAAAAGTCTTCACCTCTTTTTCCTAATACACACACACACACACACACACACACACACACATATTTTTCATTGTTCAAAAGTCTGTCTGCAGTCAGTTGAAATGTTTAGTTGCTTGAAATTAATTTTCCATTTTTATTGTTCCACTTATTTGGCAGGTTTTATGACTTCATAATAATTCTCCAGAACTCTTTGAACCTGTTATGATTTTTATGTTTGTGCTTGATGTTTACTTGGCAACATATTGATTCTACCGACTCTGTTCTATGAGATTTAGGCAGTGAAAATGTCTGAGATATGAATATGAAGAAGACTGTCATTGATTTTGATGTTTTTATGGTCCCCAAAATAGTTTTTAAATTATGGTTGCAATCAGAAGATATATTTTTATTTCAACATTTTTTTCAACTGTTCTTCCTGTATTTCTTTTATACATTTCTACTTCCTTTCATAAAACAAGTTTTTAAAATTTAGTTAATTAATCATTTCATGGAAACTATATTACAAGAGGAATATTTTATTAATTCAGAAAAACTCACTACTTTAGTCAAGATTTTTAAACACATGTATTAGTTACACGAAAATCTTAAATCGTTGCAGAAATAATATCCATTCATTCATTTGTTCATTCAACAAATATGCATATAATAGTGCTGTATATAGATATTTGAAATTACAGAGTATACATTACTGAACTTTTCATGGTTTCCTATAGTTCTTTAGACATTGACAGTATTTGTAGCTTCCATGGAATGGGATCTCCACAGAAAATAAATGGGGTCATTTTTAGTAGTTCTCTAAGCAAAAGCAGTTAATCAACAAATGGCATTTTCTTTCTTTGCAACCTCCTTACTAATTCAGAGGATAATCATTTCTTATATTGAGATGAAAACTAGAGTTAGTTTTGAAAAAAATTATTTCAAGCCTTCATGTGGTGTAAAGATCATGGGCTTAGTGGCAAATGGACCTGAATTCCAAGCTTGACTGTGCTCCTTACTGTGGGGCTGTGGCAAGTGTGTGATCTCACTGAGTCCCAGTTTCCCTATGTGCACTATGGCTTATTGTGCAAATTAAGTAACATATATAAAGTGCTTCATATGCAGCTGGTATTTTTTGAGGAAATATTTTAATTAATACTCTTTATTAATGTTAGAGATTAGAGTTTTGTCTTCACACAAAAAGATACATATGTTAATGTTTTAAATATTATACAGTAAATCCTTTTCATTATGGGATTAGATTATTATATATTCCAATAGTAAGTGAACTGCTGTGGAGGAGCTTAAAAGCTTTCAACAAAAAGAATTCAGTTCTATCTGGTTTTGCTCTTTTTTGAAGCTGAGTTGTTAGTTGCACAAACATTTAGGATTCTTAGGTCCTATTGGTAAATGAATTCCATTATTAACATGTAATACCTATCTTTATTCCTGGCAAAATTTCTTGTTTTAAAGTATACTTTGTCTGAAATGAAAACAAAATCTCCTGGTTCCTTTTGATTAGTTTTGGAAGATATATATTTTCCCACCCTTCTGATTTAACTCATCTGTGACTTTACATTTATAGTAGAACTCTTGTAAACAGATATAGTTGGGTCTTGCTTTTCAGTTAATCTGACAATCTGCTTTTTATATGTGATATAATTACATTTACATAATAACATGTAAATATCAATATGATTTGATTAAAATCTAGCATCTTTCTATTAATTTTTGTTCCATTTGTTCTTTGAACCTTGTTCCTCTTTTCTTGACTAATTTTACATATAATATTTTTATATTTCAACTTATTTTCACTGCTAGCTTATTAGCTATACCTCTTTGTTTTATCTTTTGTGGTTGCTCAAAGGTTTACAAATACCTCTTGAACCTTTCACATATTAGCCTCAAGTAATTCATCATTCTTCATACTATAAAAGCTTGACAGTACACCTGTCCTTCTCCCTCCTGTCCTTCATTCTATTATTGTCATGCATTTTAGTCCTACATGTGTCATAAATTCCACAATTCTGTTATTATTTTGATGTTACTAGTAAATAATAAATTATCTTTCAAAGGTTTTTAAATAAAAAATGTGTTTTATTTACCAACATTTTACCACTTTTGGAATACTTTATTCTTTTTAAAAATATATATATTTTATTGATTTTTTTACAGAGAGGAAGAGAGAGGGATAGAGAGCCAGAAACATCAATGAGAGAGAAACATCGATCAGCTGCCTCCTGCACGCCCCCTACTGGGGATGTGCCCGCAACCAAGGTACATGCCCTTGACCAGAATCAAACCCGGGACCCCTCAGTTCACAGGCCGATGCTCTATCCACCGAGCCAAACCGGCCAGGGCCAGAATACTTTATTCTTTTGTGTAGGTCTAAATTTTATCTGATATCATTTCCCTTATGCCACAAGAACTGCCCTCTTTTAGTGCAAGTCTAATGGCAATGGTCTTTCTTGGCTTTTGTTTTGACTGGGGGAATAAAAGTGTTTTCTTTCATTTTTGAAATATAATTTCACTGGATATATAAGTCTAAAGAGTTAGAATCTAGTGACTAATTCTAGCTTATTTTAAATGTATATTAACATAATCTGCCTTATTGAGAAAAATCCTTTTAGTAACAAAAAATTCCAAATAAAATTTTCTGGGTAATTTTCAAACTAAAAATTGACTTCAAATTTTCCCCCACCCCCCAAATTTTTGCTTGCTATTTAAACACTTTAGGAATCCCTGTAGATTTTGATTTTAAAAATAATTAGACAAGCTTTATCCGGTTTGGCTCAGTAGATACAGCGTTGGCCTGCAGACCAAAGGGTCCCAGGTTTGATTATAGTGAAGGGCACGTACCTTGGTTGCAGCCTCCCGCCACCGCCCCCCATGCCTCCCTCCCATTCTGGGCCCTGGTCAGGGCTTGTGCAGGAGGGAACCAATTGATGTGTTTCTCTCTGTCTTTCCCTCTTGCTTCCACTCTCCCTAACAATCAGTGGAAAAATATCCTCAGGTGAGGATTAACAACAACAAAAAAGTAGACAAAGTGAAAGCAGTGATCCCACTTCGAGGAATATATCCCAAGAAACTAGAAATACCAATCAGAAAGGATATATGCACCCCTATGTTCACAGCAGCACAGCTAAGATTTGGAAACAGCCTAAGTGCCCATCAATAAATGAGTGGATTAAAAAACTGTGGTACATCTACACGATGGAATACTATGCGGCAGTAAAAAAGGAGTTCTTACCATTTGCAACAGCATGGATGGAACTGGAGAACATCATGCTAAGCAAAATAAGCCAGTCAGAGAAAGATAAATATCACATGATCTCACTCATTTGTGGAATATAATGAACAACACAAACTGATGAACAAAAACAGATCCAGAGACAGAGAGGCATCAATCAGACCGTCAAATCTCAGAGGGAAGGTAGGGGAGGGAGGGGATAAGGGGGAGAGATCAACCAAAGGACTTATATGCTAGCATATAGGCCTAACCAATGGACACAGACAACAGGGGGGTGAGGGCATGAGTGGGGGAAATGGGGGGTAATGTGGGGATAAGGACACATATGTAATAACTTAATAATAATAATAAACTTGTTTTTAACCTCAAGAATCTAAACATTAATTATGAACACAGGATCCTGAGGAAACATGCTTTTCACTTCCAATGCAAGTGTTGTGGTAGGAAGAATAAGGAAACCCCAAATATATCCAAGTCCTAATCTTCCAGAACCTGTGAATATGTTAGGTAAAAGGAAATTAATGTTTTAAGCGGAATTAAGGTTGCTCTATACCTGATTTTGAGATGGATGATTATCCTATATTATCCACGTGTGCCCAATCTATATATATAAAAACCTAAGTGACCATTACAACTGGTTGACCGGATGCTATGACATGCACTGACCACAAGTGGGCAGACACTCAACACAGGAGCTGCCCCCTGGTGGTCAGTGCGCTCCCACAGCGGGAGCACCACTCAGCCAGAAGCCAGGCTCACAGCTGGCAAGCAGGAGCCTCTCTCGCCTCCTCAGCAGCAGCAGCGCTACCAAGCAGCAGCGGCAGGCACAGCAGGGCCTAGGTGAGTGGGAGGGGCATGGCACCGTGCCCCGGCTTGGGCTCCTCCCCCACCTGCCGCTTCACACACTGCTACATCCCTCGGGGGATGTCGGATCTGCCGAAACCAGCAGTCTGACATCCCTTGAGGGATCCCAGATTACAAGAGGGCACAGGCCAGGCTGAGGGACCTCACCAGTGCAAGAATCCATGCACTGGGCCTCTAGTGTAATTATAAGGATCTTAACATGTGAAAGAGCAAGACAGAAGAAAAAGAACCTCAAACATGACAGCATGAGAAGAATTTGGCTCAACATTGCTGGCTTGGAAGATTGAGGAATGGGAAACCAAGCCAAACTATGCAGATGGCCTCTGGAGACCGGAAAAAATAAAGAAACAGATTCATCCAGAGAGCCTCAGAAATGCAGTCCTACTGACACCTTGACTTTAGCCCAATGAACCCCATTTCAGAATTCTGATTTCCAGAACTATAAGATAATATATTCATGCTTTCAGCTGTAGTAACTTGCTACATCAGCAGAAAGAACTAATACAGTTTGTGGTACTTGGAAGTAGTTTGATGTTATGCTACTACATCAAACATCTAAAATATGGATATGACTTTGGAATTGGGAAGTGTGCAAGGGCTGAAAGAATTTTGAGGATCATAATATAAAATGCCTAGAGTGTCCTGAACAGAGTTTTAATAGGCATATGGATGTTAATGACTAAGTGAAGACTCAGAAGAAAGTGTAATCATGTTATTGGAAAACAAAATATTCACCTTTTAAAAATATACAATTCAATAGTTTTTGGTATATCTATAGAATTGTGCAACCAATGCCACAATCAAATTACAGAACACTGTCATTCCAAACGAAAACCTCTTATCCATTAGCAGTAATTCTGCATTCCTCCCCTCTCCAAGTTCTAAGTAATCAATAATCTACTTTTTGTTTCTATGGATTTACTGATTTTAAACATTCCATATCAATAGAATTATGCAATGTATAGTCCTTTATGACTAGATTCTTTCCTTAATTCTCATATTACCAGCGTAAAGATGTTTCTTAAATTGACATCAACACTATATGGATACAGAGATCAAATTGTAATATTTTAGACATTTCTTCAAATAAGACATACAAAGGGCCAGTACACACATAAAAAAAGTGCCTAACATCATTCACCACTAGAGAAATGCAAATCAAAGCCACATTAAATAAAAAACAGCCACTAGAATAAAAAACACAGAAATAACAAGTGTTGGAGAGAATCAGGATATGGAACCCTCACATATTGCTAGTAGAAATCTAAAATGTAGCACCAGCCGCGCGTGGTCCCGCGGTTCCTGTTCCTGTGCCCGGAGCCGCAGTCCCGCTGGCCTGCAGTGGGGGTGTCCGTGCTTCTGTGTTCCTTTTTACCAGCCCTGTTGTTCTGTCTGCCACCCCCGCCGGAGGGCGCGGCCAGCAGGGGATGAGCCCGCCCGGGGCCCACGGGAACCTGCCTGCAGCCCCCTCCCTCGGCCTCCCAGGCAGACTGGCCCGAGAGAGCGCAGGGCTCCAAGTGCCCAGGCCCTACCTGTCCCGGTCTCTGAGCTGCCTGCTGGTTTGTGGCCGCGCGCGCTCTCTGTGCCCCTCCCTCCCCATCACTCATGTTCTGTGCTGCCCACGGGGATACTTCTGGTTCTCCTCCCTCCGCTCTGTGCGCCTCTGGCTGCCAGGCAGCGGGGCCTACACGCCTGAGCCCAGGCCAGGCCCCGAGCCCCTGCGGCAGCTCTCCCGTGGCGTGTGCCTGCTCGCAGCCATGCCTGCAAAGTCTCACCTGCCACGCAGGCTCACACGCAGCTCACAGGAAGGCCTGGAGGAGCCGGGCTCCGTGCTCAGCACTCGGAAGCTTGCGGGTCAAGCGTCCACAGCCCCTGACCTCGCAGGAGGCCAGGCCGGCGAGCCCCCCTGTAGGGCGGAGGTCAGGAGTCCCCCCTTTTATAGGCACCCACACCCCTGGATGTTAATGAGGTTGTATGTAGCATGAACACTTTGTAATACTGATCGATTAAATGTAAGACAACTCATCTAAAAAAAAAACTTTGAAAACCAATTTGGCAATTCCTCAAATGGTTAAACATACACACGATCAGGAATTCCATTCCTAGTTATATGAAATGAAAACATACACAAAAACATGTACATGAATGTTTGCAGTAACATGATTCATAACAGCCCCAAACCGTTAACTCAAATGGCCATCAACTGATAAACAGGCAAATAAAATGTAGTATACTATACAATGGAATATTATTTGGCAATAGATGATGTACTAATACATGTGAAAATATAGAAGAATATTGGCAACATTATGCTAAGGCATAAAAGACAGTCATAACGGACTACACATTGCATTATTTCATGTATATGAAATATTCAGAATAGACAAGTCTATGGAGACAGAAAATAGATTAATGGTTGCTTAGGGCCAAAGGGATGCAGGATTCAAGAGATGTCAGCTAAGAGTTGTGAGGTATGGGTTTCCTTTAGGAATAAAAATGTTTTAAAATCAAGATTATGAACAATTCTGTGAATATACCAAAAGCCATTACATCGTACACTATAAATGGGTGAATCGTATGTGAATATCTCAATAAAGCTGTTTTTAAGAAGAGATAAAAAAGCTCAACAAAAGAAAATATCTCTTTCCTGATAATTTGCCTTTCCTGCAATAAATATACAATCCTGATGAACCAAAATAAAAATGATAACATTTATATTCAGACTCAGAATAGGTCCAAATTCACTGAATAATTAGATGTTCAAAACATAATGTTATATATTGATAGTTCTTTCAAGTTTTCAGGATATTTCCAACCTCTAAAATAAAATCACACTGAAACAAGGAATCTATTCACTTCAGGTCTAAATTAGTTCAAAGCATGCAAATATATATTAGGAGATATTTGGTCAAGTCTAGCATTACAGAATCACTGATCTATTTCTAAAAGAGCAGTTGAAAGGAGGTCCCTTTTATTGCCAAGGAAATCCAATTATTTTGTCAGTTTCCACTGATTTAGACAGCAATATATCCTATCATTTCTGTTCCTAAACTCACAGTCAGTTGATTGATGATTTTTTAAATTATCCTCATAGAAGGATATGGATGAGTCTGATTTCCTATGTCCACCTCCTTTTCTAAAGTTTGAAAAGTCAAAAATAAGAGAAATTCTATTTTGTTCTGTGGTTAGCCAAACTACAAAACGGGAGCAAAACTTTCTGGGAAGTAATATACTGACCTGCCAAATAAACTCATAAAATTGGCATAGTTGTTACTTGATCAGAGATAATGTATAATATACATTTTCCATTAAAGTCTAAATATTACTTAAAGAATCCAGTGCCAACATTAATTTTCCTTTCCACACAACGTATTGGGTGTTAAAAAACATCATCTAATCATAATAACTATGTATGAGGACAGGTGGGTACTTCAAATGTCAGGGGGAAACTCTATAGAGCAGTGGTCGCCAACCTTTGGGGCCTCATGGACCATGAGTGGTCCACAGACTATCAGTTGGCGACCACTGCTATAGAGTACATGATTGTCTAACCACTATGCTGTACATCTGAAGCTAATACAGAATAATAATGAATGTAAACTGTAATATATATGTATATATATTATAAAAGGGTAATATGCTAATCAGACTGGACGTCTTCCGGATGTCATTCTGGATGTCCTTCCTGACAAAGCCAGGGATGAAGGTAAGCCAGCCCGGGTCCCAGGTGCCTGCGGGTGGCCCGAGGGAAGCCAGCCCAGGTCCCAGGTGCCTGCGGGTGGCTGGAAGGAAGCAGCCCAGGTCCCGGGTGCCTACCAACAGCCAGAGGAGAGAAGCCCAGGTCCCGGGTGCCGGAGGGAAGGGGGGTGCCGGCAGCCGGGGGAAGGAAGGCCTACTCTTGCACAAATTTTCAAGCATCAGGCCTCTAGAATATATATAAAGAACTACTACAACTCAGTAATAAAAAGTCAAATAACCCAATTAAAAAAGTGAGCAAGATCTGAGTAGACATTTTTCCCCAAAAGATATGCAAATAAACAATAAATACCTGAAAAGATGCTCATTAGTTATCAGGAAAATAAAAGTCAAAACTACAGTGAGATACCATTCATACCCACTAGAATGGCTATCATCAAAATAAGAGACAACAGCCCTGGCTAGTGTGGCTCGGTTGGTTGGAGTATCGTCCCATGCACCAAAGGGTCACAGGTTTGATTCCCAGTAGGGGCACATACCTAGGTTATGGATTTGATGCCCAGTCAGGGCACATAGAGGAGGCAACTGATCAATGTTTCTCTCTGTCTCACTTTCCCTCTCTCTCTAAAATCAGTGAAAATGTGTCTGTGGGTGAGGTTTAAAAAATAAGATAAAATAAAAATAATAGAAATAACAATTGTTGGCATGGGTGTGGAGAAATTAGAACTCTCAGACATTGCTGGTAGGAATGTAAAATGGTGCAATCTTCCTCAGAAACAGTCTGGTAGTTCCTCAAAAGTTTAAACATAAAGTTACCATATGACTCAGCAATTATTACACTCCTTGATATATAGTAGGTCCTCTTACAAGGTTTGTCTCATTCAGTGTCATTTTGTTATAACATTGATGAGATGCCATATGAACTTAACTCTTGTTTATATCAATTAGTCTGTGGTAAAACTGGTGTCATTATATGTCATTTCACTTAAGTTGCAGAACCTATTAAACAATGTTAAGTGAGGACTTACTGCCGGAAGCCGGTCCATCCTTGCTGCTTGACACAGTTGCTGCAGGATAGAAACATCTGCACAGCATATGTTTCAAGGGACCTGGCGTATATAGCATACTGTTCTTAATATGTTTGCTCCCCTTAGCGCTGTGTGTTTTAACCAAGGTCACCTCTCCGAGAAAGGTTGTTTCCCCAGGTAGGATTTTTCCCTGAAGTTAGGGAGGGGATGAAACTCCTTAACTAAGTGCCAGGCTGGTAGTTAATCACTTTAACTACAAACAATCATGCTTAAGCTACATAATCTTTACTCCCTGGAATGGAGATAAGAAACGCCCTAACCTTTGTAATAGAAATTGACAGGATTAAAATCAACTGGTATAAATACGGATGTAACAAGACAATAAACAGCAGAACCTCTCTGGAGATCCAGACTAGAACTTGGCTGGAGATCCTGGCTGGAGATCCTGGCTAGGCTGCTGATCAACTGAACGCTGTCTCCGTGTCATTCCTTCTTCACCGACTCCGTCCACACCTTTGGGGACCCCTGGACCTGCTGGGGTTGGACCCCGGCAACTTACTATATACCCAAAAGAAATGAAAACATATGTCCACACAAAACTTGCATACAAATGTTTATAGCAGCATTAGTCATAATAACTGAAAATTTTAAGCAATCCAAATGTCTATCATCTGATGAAGGCATAAATAAAATGTGGTATACCTATCCAACAGAATACTATTTAGCAATGAAAGGGGGTAAAACCAATAGATTTTGCTAAATAATCAATGAAGTAATAATGACTTAATTATATCCTGGTGAATATTGATAATGTTATGGTAGGAAACAAGTTGAAGTTTGGAGAGTGGAGAATCAATTGATGAGAACAGAAACAGGGTACAATGTTTCTAGTGCCTAATGCAAAGATCAAGACATATGGTGAAACTGCTATTTTTATGTCAACAGTCATTGACTCACAGCCCACATTGTTCTGTGTGCTGTGGTATACCAGTGAAAAAGACAGACAAAATCCCTGCCTTTAAGGAGATGTTAATTCTAATTTTTATAAAACAAATATAAATCACTCTTTATTGTATCACAATACATATTGGAATGTAACCAGGTAACCATGTCCCAGTCTGAAATTTCATCTGATGCTACTTGTGACATGGTGAATAATGATAAATCTCATTTGGTACTAAGATACATAGACAGAGTAGATACACTCAACATTATACCACCTTTTTAAACGCTATATAAATCATAGGCTGATTAAACTATTTCTTCCACTTCACAGTGAGGGGAAATAATGGGAAGGCTGTTTCCATTACTGCAGCTCAGGAACACTCGTGCACTGCTGGTGGGAATGCAGACTGGTGCAGCCACTATGGAAGACAGTATGGAGTTTCCTCAAAAAACTAAAAATGGAACTCCCATTTGACCCAGTGATCCCACTGCTAGGAATACATCCCAAGAAAACAGAAACACCAATCAGAAAGGATATATGTACCCCTATATTCATAGCAGCACAATTCACCATAGCTAAGATCTGGAAACAGCCTAAGTGCCAATCAGCAGATGAATGGATTAGAAAACTGTGGTACTTCTACATGATGGAATACTATGCTGCTGTAAAAAAGAAGGAATTCTTACTATTTGCAACAGCATGGATGAAACTGGAGAGCATTATGCTAAGTGAAATAAGCCAGTCAATGAAAGAAAAATACCACATGATCTCACTCATTTATGGATAATAAAGACCATTATAAACTGATGAGCAAATATAGATACAGAGGCAGAGCAGCATCGAACAGACTGTCAAACTACAGCAGGAAGGCTGGGGAGGGTTGGGGGGCGGGAAAGGGGGTAAGAGATCAACTGAAGGACTTGTATGCATGCATATAAGCATAACCAATGGACATAAGACACTGGGGGGTAGGGGAGCCCATGAGAATGTCAAGGGGAGAAAAAAAAAGGAGACCTATGTAATACTCTTTGTAATACTTTAAGCAATAAAATAAATAAATAAATAAATAAATAAATAAATAAATAAATAAAATAAAAATAAAGCCAATGGGAGTGTGTAAATGTGCATGGGTGTGTTGCCCCCTCGTGGTCAGTGTGTGTCATAGTGACCAGTCATTCCCAGTCTTTCTGCTGTTAGGGTCAATTTGCATATTACCCTTTTACTATATAGGATAGAGGACTGGTGCACGGGTGGGGGCAGCTGGTTTGCCCTGAAGGGTGTCCTGGATCTGGGTGGGTGTCCCGCTTGGGTGCCGGGCCAGCCTGGGTGAGGGGCTGATGGCTATTTGCAGCTAGTCACACCCCCTTCAGGGTGGGGGTCCCCACTGGGGTGCCTGGCCAGCCTGGATGGGGGGCTGATGGCTGTTTTCAAGCTGGCCGCACCCCCTTTAGGGTGGGGGTTCTCAGTGGGGTGCCTGGCCAGTCTGCGTGAGGGGCTGAGGGCCGTTTTCAGGCTGGCCGGGGACTGAAACTCCCAGCCTCTCCTTTTTTTCTTTTCTTTTTTTATTCTGGGATTTATTTACCTTCTATAATTGAAACTTTGTTGCCGTCACTGGAGCTGAGAGCCATCTCCTACTCCCTCCAGCTCTGAGGCCACAGCCTGCTGAAAGCAGGTATCTGGGGTTTGTTTAGCTTCTATAACTGAAACTTTGTTGCCATCACTGGAGCTGAGAGCCAGCTCCTACTCGCTCCAGCTCTGAGGCCATGGCCTGCTGAAAGCAGGTACCTGGGGTTTGTTAAGCTTCTATAATTGAAACTTTGTTGCTTTCAGAGCTCAGAGCCAGGCCGTGGCAGGCAGGGAACCTTGGCTTCCTCCATCACTGGAGCAAGTAAGCCTCCTGCTCGCTTCCGCTGCGTGGTTGCCAGCCACCATCTTGGTTGGGTTAATTTGCATACCACGCTGATTAGCCAATGGAAGGTGTAGCGAAGGTATGGTCAATTACCATGTTTGTCTATTATTAGATAGGATATTTTATTGATTTCAGAGAGGAAGGGAGAAGGAAAGAGAGATAGAAACATCGATGAGAGAGACATATCGATTGGCTGCCTCCTGTACTCTCCCTACTGGGAACCAAGCCTGCAACCCAGGCACATGGCCTGACCGGGAATCAAACTGGGGCAATTCTCAACCCACTAAACCACACCAGCCAGGCCAGGTGCCATTAATTCTAATAAACATCCTTTAATAAGCTGCACTGGGGAAGAACCTAATCTCACTAGATATTACTAATTAATTATATTATCAATTAAGAGGCTGTGCATTTTAAGAGACATTACCTTCACCCATGGAGTTGTTAGAGATAGAATTTACCTTAAAAGTACAAAGCATTGAAGTCTACTCTATCCTTCTCCCTCTACAGCTCATTAGAATGCACAGCCAGCCACACCAGTGCTGATGCTGTCTGCACTAGTCCTTCTTGTACCACACTGCCTCCAATGGAGGAGTTTCTAGCACCATATAAGGTATGTTAGCGATATTTTTGAAGCAAGAGAGACTTTTCAGTACCTTTAAACATTCCCTTTAGGCTACCACCTTCTTGACTCATACATTAGGCTTCCCTAAGAAAGTAGACAACGATATCATTACCCTAGATATAAAAACTTCTCTGTAAAACTAAGCAATTCTGCCATTACTTTAATTAATTAATTTTGGGGTAAAAGATTTGGTAAAATAATCTATTTTTATAATGTTTACTATAGTCCATGTTTTCGAAGTGCTTCTCATTCACCAAACTTCTTTCTCTGAAGACAATCCTGTGAGGCACTTGGAGAGCTAAGAACATCAGATTTGTCACTTTTGCATGTAAAGAGTGGTTAAAATAAGTATTTAGACTAAATTTCCTGCAGTTGAGTCACACAGCTGCCACTACTAGTATGTGACCTCAAACAAGTTACTAATTTCTCTGTTTTTCAGCCTATTTGTTTGTTAAAATGGGAATAAAATAATATTTATCTGTTAGGAATTTTGAGGACCAAATGAATTAGTGAAAGAATAGTGCTTAGAACAATTCCTGACACCTGATACACACTCAATAAATGGTAGCTGTTGTTAATATAATCACTGTAACCACCATTATCATCATCATTATCTGGGGTGGTTATTATTGTGAGAAAATTTATCTTGCAATCATGAGATCCTCCCTTCACTTGGTGCCCACATAGATATGGTCATATTGTTGCTGCTCACTACTAATGTGGTCTCTTTGTCTTTGACAATTACTTTCCTCTAAGTTTGCCACAACTGATTTCAAAGATTATTGAACTGTTTCATGAAACTAAATAAATTCAATGAGTCATCTTTGTCTTCATTTAAAAAAGGAAAGTAATATTTCAAGTCGCAGCATGCTGAATAGATGTATGGAGATTTCTCCCTATCTGGAATGTAACAAAATACTTCTAAACTATGATTTAGTGTTATAGAACATACAAAAGTTTCTAAATATTCCAATATCTGGGCTTCCATTTTTAGCTATAATGTCCTTTATATATGAGCTTATAGTCTTTCATACTATAATGTATATTTCTTTTAAGGCTTCAAGCAATTGGACCCAGAAAAATAGAAAAATTTGCTAGGTTTATTACCCTTCAACAGTAAATTAATGTCAATAACTCACAATTAGCTCCACAATGATAATAGCACCAATAAAAACTATCTCCATTTAACAAAGGTAGGGTTCCAAAAATAAAACTATCTCAACCAATAATTTGCATCAGGGCTGAAAGATTTTACAAAAACTGTTTCATTTTTAACACAATTGCAAAAGACACAGGTAGCAAAATACATATCTCTCATGAAAATCTTCTGGTAATGTGACCTAGCAAAATTTAGCAATTCAATCAAACTCCAGGTAATGGCCCATCATCTAAACCAACGGTCGCCAACCGGTGGTCCGTGAACCACTGGTGGTCTGTGAGGCCCGAAAGTTTGGCGACCGCTGCTCACCTACTATTTTCATCATAATTTCTAAATTAGCCTCTTTTCTATTCTCAACTACCTGTATAAATTAAGTAGTGATTATAATCTCAAGGAGGTATGCATTTTGTCTGTATCAACCAATATTCTTTATAAAATTGCCTTCTTACTTTAGGTGGGAAAACTCACATCTTAGCTGAGTTGAGGTGGACCCTATCTTTGGGTACCTGTCTTTTTGTTGTTGGTGGTGACAGAGTTGGTGAAATGTGTTTCTTGTCTATCATATATTTAGATTGTGAAATATGAGATTATAATACAAAAAGAAAAATAATTTTAATAAGAATTTTTTATTTTTATTTTTTTACAAGTTTTGTTTTGTTTTGTTTTGTTTCTTTTTTGTTTCTGTTTTGTTTTAAATTAAATCTTTATTGTTCAGATTATTACAGTTGTTCCTCTTTTTTCCCCCCCATACCTCCCCTCCACACGGTTCCCACCCCACTTCTGCCCTTAACGCCCGCCCACACTGTCCTCATCAATAGGTGTACGATTTTTGTCCAGTCTCTTCCCGCACCCCCCACACCCCTTTCCCCCCTGAGAATAGTCAGCCCACTCCCTTTCTATGCCCCTGATTCTATTATATTCACCAGTTCATTCTGCTCATCAGATTATTTATTCACTTGATTTTTAGATTCACTTGTTGATAGGTGTGTATTTGTTGTTCATCATTTGTATTTTTACCTTTTTCTTCTTCTTCCTCTTCTTAAAGGATACCTTTCAGCATTTCATATAATACTGGTTTGGTTGTGATTCTTTAGCTTTTTCTTATCTGTGAAGCTCTTTATCTGACCTTCAATTCTAAATGATAGCTTTGCTTGGTAAAGTAATCTAGGTTGTAGGTTTTTGCTTTTCATCAATTTGAAAATTTCTTTCCACTCCCTTCTGGCCTGCATAGTTTCTGTTGAGAAAACAGCTGACAGTCGTATGGGTACTCCCTTGTAGGTAACTGACTTTTTTTCTCTTGCTGCTTTTAAGATTCACTCTTTGTCTTTTTCTCTTGGCATTTTAATGATGATGTGTCTTGGTGTGGTCCTCTTTGGATTCCTTTTGTTTGGGGTTCTCTGCGCTTCCTGGACGTGTAAGTCTATTTCTTTCACCACGTAGGGGATGTTTTCTGTCATTATTTCCTCAAATAGGTTTTCAGTATCTTGCTCTCTCTCTTCTTCTGGCACCCCCATAATTCGGATGTTGGTACGCTTGAAGTTGTCCCAGAGGCTCCTTACACTATCTTCATATTTTTGGATTCTTTTTTCTTTTTGTTTTTCCAGTTGGGTGATTTTTACTTCTTCATATTTCAAATCTTTGACTTGATTCTTGCGATCCTCTAGTCTGCTGTTGGAACTCTGTATAATATTCTTTATTTCAGTCAGTGTATGCTTAATTTCTAGTTCGTCCTTGTTCATATCCTCGAGGGTCTCACTAGATTTCTTGAGGGTCTCACTAAATTTATCAGTGGATTCCAGAAAATACTTGAAAAACCTTATAAACGTGGTTTTGAACTCTATATCCAGTAGTTTGCTTCCCTCCATTTCTGTCATTTGTGACCTGTTTCTTTGTCTCTGCATTTTTTATGCTTCCCTGTGTTGATAGAGTGGCTTTCTGTGCTAGGTGTCCTGTAGGGCCCAGTGGCTCAGCCTCCCCAATTACCTGAGGTGGACACTCTTGGTGCACCCCTTTGGGGGCTTTGTGCACAGTCTTGTTGTACTTAAGCCTTGATTGTTGTAGGTATCACTGGGAGGAATTGACCTCCAGGCCAATTGGCTGTGAGAATCAGCTGTGTCTGCAGTGGGAGAATTTCTGTGCTGGAGACACCCCTCCGGGGCAAGACTTGCTTCAGTGGGGCTTTGGTGCTCACTGAGTCTGCCCCCGAGTGTGTCCCTTATGGATCTGAGGAGTTGTAATCTGGATGGTCCCACTCTGACCACTGGGTACACTGGCTCTTGGATCTCTAAGGAGGTGCTAATCTAGCCTCTGCCTAAGGCTACCCAGCAGGAGCTACGGAAAGATCTACAGATTCCTCTTCTTTGTTTGGGATTTTGAGGTGCCCAGTTGAGGCCCAGCTGTGAAGCAATGCAAGCTGCTGTGGGCCTGGGGCCTTCTTTTGGAAGTTCTGGCATTCATATGCAAAAGCCTCTTCCCACAGCTTGGGTGGGGCGGCATCTCAGGGAATCAACAGGGAAAAGCAAACAGCTATGGCAGATCCTCAATCCTACCCTAAGAGGCCCCGCATCTCAGTGTCCCGATAATCGCTGCAAGCACCTCTGAGAGAAAGCCGCCCTTGAGTTCCGACCAATGCCAGACAGTCCAGTTTCTCCCCGTATGAGTCTGGGACCCCAGAGACTCACCCAGAACTGGAGTTCAGAGCAGTCGGGAGCTTGAGACTCCCTCCCAAATGAAAAACACAGCCCTGTCCTCAGTTGCCAGCCCTTCCATGTGCACCTCCGTACCTCTGCACTTTACTTCCGCACCTCCTCTGAGTCTCAGTGTGCTTTTCTCTTTCCTTCTAGTTGTAGAATTTCCACTCAGCCAGCCTTCCTGTGGTTCTGGATGATGTCCGTTTTGTCTTTTAGTTGTATTTTTGAAGTGGTTGTGTGAGGCAGCTATTTCCGGTGTTTACCTATGCCGCCATCTTGGTTTCCTCCAATAAGAATGTTTTTAAATTTGTTACTTCTTTAACAGTTAAAGAGTAGTGTAATGAATGATCAATTTTAAGTGGTTTTTCAAACTAAACATTTAATTATTTTTCTGGCAGGTTTTTTCATTTTTTTTTCCTGGAGTTCAGATTTTATTTCAGATTCACTATTTACTTTATTTGATATTTTATTTATTATTTTAATTTTTTTTACCCATCTCTCCACTCCCCTCTCTTTTGGCAACCATTAGCTTGTTCTCAAATTCTATGGGTCTGTTTCTGTTTTACATTGGTTATTCATTTTTCTTATTTTAAAGAATTCCACATATAAGTGAAACCATACAGTATTTGTCTTTCTCTGAATTATTTTACTTAGCATAATACCCTTTAGGTCCATCCATGTTGTTGCAAATGGTAAGATTTCAGTTTTTATATTACTGAGTAATATTCCATTGTAGATATGTACCACATCTTTATCCATTCATGTATTGATGGACACCTAGGTTGCTTCTACATCCTGGCTATTGTAATGCTACAATGTACATAAGGGTGCATATATATTTTTGAATTAGTATTTTCATATTTTTCAGATAAATACCCAGGAGTGGAATTGCTGGATCATATGGTAGTTTTATATTTAATTTTTTGAGGAACCTCTATACTGTTTTCCATACTACAGAGGTTGTACCAATTTAGAATCTCACCTACAGTACATAAGGGTTCCCTTTTCTCCACATCCTCACATTTGTTGTTTATTGATTTATTGATGATATTCTTTCTGACAGGTGTGAGGTGATATCTCATTGTGGTTTTGATTTGCATTTCCCTGATGAATCATAATGTTGAGCATCTTTTCATACATCTTTTAGGCATTGGTAATGCCTCTTTAAAGAAATGTCTATTCAGGTCCTATACCCATTTTTTAACTGGTGTGTGTGTGTGTGTGTGTGTGTGTGTGTGTGTTTTGGTTTGGTTGGTGTGTGTATTAAGTTATATGAGTTCTTTACATATTTTGGATATTAAGCTATTGTCAGATATATCCTTTGCGAATATCTTTTCCCATTGTAGGTGGTCTTTTTATTTTGTTGATTGTTTCCTTCACTATGATAAAACTTTTTAGTTTGATGTAGTTCCATCTCTTTATTTTTACTTTGGTTTCCCTTGCCCACATATACATATACAAAGATTGCTAAAACTGATGTCAAAGAGTTTACTGCTACTGCCTATGTTTTTTCTTCTAGGAGTTTCATAGTTTCTGGTCTATATTTAAGTCTTTAATCCATTTGAGTTTATTTTTGTTTATGTGTAAGAAAGTGGTCCAATTTCAATTTTTTGTATATATCTGTCCAGTTTTCCCAAAAATCACTTACTGAAGAAATTGTCTTTTCCCCATTGTATATTCTTGCCTCCTCTGTCATAGATTAATTGACAATATAAGTGAAAATTTATTTCTGGACTCTCTATTCTTTTCCATTGCTCTATATATCTGTTTTATGCCAGTATAATTTGTGGTATAGTTTGAAATCAGGTAGCATGAAACCTCCCACTTTGTTCTTTCTTAGTTTCTTTGGCTATTAATGTTTTCTTGTGGTTTCATATAAATTTTAGGATCAGTTGTTCTAGTTCTGAGAATGCCATTGGTATTTTTTTAAGGAGTTCACTGAATCTGTATACTGCTTTTGATAGTAAGGGCATTTTAACAATATTAATCACTCCAACCATGATCATGGTATATTCTTCCATTTGTTTGCATCCTCTTCAATTTCTTTTTTTTTTTTTAATGTCTTATAGTTTTCAGAATATGGGTGTTTCACCTCTTTGGTTAAATGTCTTTCTAGGTATTTTATGGGCACCTGACTTTGACTTCCTTCATTTTCACATGATAATGTAAATCCAAAGCCAGTGGCTCTATTTTTTAAAATATATTTTTATTAATTTCAGATGGGAAGGGAGAGGGAGAGAGAGATAGAAACATCAATGATGAGAGAGAATCATTGATTGGCTGTCTCCTGAAGGCCCCACACTGCGGATCAAGCCTGCAACCCAGGCATATGCCCTGACCAGGAATTGAACCGGTGACCCCTTCCTTGGTTCCTGGGTCTACGCTCCATCGCTAAGCCATGCCCAGCTGGCTTACATGAATACCTCTGATGCTTATTCTCTAGGGAATTTTCAAGAAGCCTAATCTTGAACATAGTGTCTTATAATACCTATCAAAAGCCAAGAAAAGCAATATGTATTATTGTTGCCTAAAGGATGCCAGTTCCCCCAGATACTATAAAATCTGTTCTTGAATTAAGATAAACCCACTTAGACTGAATTTTCATGTTCATATATTCCCCATTATCCTTCCTAACTCATTGACCTGCACTGAAGAATAGTCTAAGACACAGCCTTTTAAGACGTATAGTTTACCATTAGAATTTTAGAGACGTAATTGTTTATTACATGACAAGAAGCCCTCTGGGAGAGAAGCAGGACATTTGAAGTGGAGAGAATTTGAGGCAAGCTGATCAATAAACAAAATCAGAGTAAATCCAAAATGGCAACACTGCTTGCTATAGAGGAATTCATGTCCCCAAGTCAGTCCTTCTAGGCTTCCTGAGTGAGAAAACATGTCCACCCAAATTTCTTCCCTGGTCTTGCGGTGTTCCCAGACTGGTGCCACCCCTTTATTGGATTCATTCTTTACCTAGCCTCCAAGTTGTCCCCTGCGCTTCAGGCCAGCCTAAACAATTATCCTGAAGAAAATTTTGTTTTTGTAAATTCTACCCTCTTCTCAGCCTTATTCTCTCATCAATTAAAGTAGATTCTACTTTTAGGTGAAACTGGATCTCTTACCAAAATATTACAAGCTTATGTCTGTCTCAAATCTCAGTGTCTATGGCCCCCGGGCAAATACCACATTCCCAAAAGTTATACAGCCCTGGAACTTATGCTTGATGCTTTCCTTAATCCAATGGCCTTTTCTGTTTTACCATTTCCTTACTTCTCCCTGGGTGTCCCACAATAATCAAAGTGTTTTGGTGAATAATAAAACTGTGTGTGTGTGTGTGTGTGTGTGTGTGTGTGTGTGTACTTGACATTGTATTTTTGAGTTCGCTATCTTTAGAAGCTCTGTTTGCAGAGTTGGCCCTTGGCTGGCACTTGGGACTTGGCTTTGTCATATTTCCTATGTTAATTTTGTCAACCCAGGGTACTGTACCCTGCTATACCAAGTTGCCTAGATTGATTGTATAAAGAATGTGATCAATGGTGAATATCTAATTTTCTTCTGGCATTTTGGTACTTATGGCTAGCCATGTCAGCAGAGAGTGCCTACAAGGCTGGCCCCAAGTAGAAACTGTGGACTCTGAGTCTCAAGCAAGCTTCTCTGAGCCAAAACGTTACACGTACGTTGCTGCTTTTCACTACTAGAAGAAGAAGTGTGTTAGCTGTAATCCCTCCTAAGAGAGAAAATGTTGGAAGTCTGCACTGGGATACCTCCAAACTGTCTGATGTGTCTTTTTCCATTGCTGATAATTATAATAAAATACAGTCATGAGTATTGCTGACTCTGAGTCCTATGAGTATTTCTAATGAATCACCAAACATGTGGATGGACTCCTGAGATACATATGTGAAAATTTTAAAATAGGCAAAAAAAGTTTAAAAACCACTTCATATGTGGCAAATAAGCTCTGGAAAACATGTTAAATATTAGCAATCATTAAGAAAGTACAAATTAAAACCACAATGACATACCAGTACACAGCTATCAGACTGGCTAAAATTCAAAGAACTGACCATATCAAGTGTTGTCAAATATCAGCAAGGAACTTAAAATTTGAAATTAAAAACACAATGTCATTAACATTGAGCTTAATTATGGGAACTTGACTAAGTTGACTCCGAGGTTTTTTCCTCAATCACTTGAGAATTTTTCTTAGTAGACTGAGGCATAAAATCAGTCAATTCAACATTGGTTTTTCCCTTCCCTTGGGTGTCCAGTCATGGGAAAGGGATGAAGGTATATGGAGACAAGTTGGTGGCTGGCCTCCTGCAGAATCATCCCCCCACTACAGCATCCGCTCAGGTGTTTGCTCTGACCACCTGCTTGCAGCTACCTACTCTGACCCACTTCCTCCCTGGTATTCTCTAGTCACAACCAAGAAAACTCTTTAGGGACCAAAGTCTTCTAAGTAAATCTTGCCCTCTTTTGATGGCCAAATATTTTGGTATCTTGATTGTCAGGCGAAGTGTTCATGGTCATTTCTCCAGGCCCCACGAAAGAAGCAAGTGAAGCCCTCCAGGTTCCTGTGTTCCCTCCCAAACATCTCTTTATCTGGTGGGAATGGGGGGGGGGGGCATGTTGGCAGATTGTTTTATTGTTCCTCTGAGATTCCTAGCCTCCAAGAACTTTCAAGACTTCCTCTTGCTTCCTTTGAAACTTTCTACTCCCACTGCCTTCCCCTAGCACTGAGAGTTACCATCTAATCCATAAGATGTGATTTCTTTTAAAACTTAATTTCCTGATATCATCTGTAAGCAAGGGATTCAACAATATTATTTGCAAACAAAATGAACACAGTCTGAGTGGTTTATACCTTAATCAAAATACATTCAGAGCAAGCGCTTGATATACTAGTATGTTGCTATTAATCTTGAAAACCACTACCAAAAAAAGCTAATTGCCTTTATATTTTTCTGAAAGGAAACATCATCACCTCTAAGTAAATTCCATCAAAATTTAACTTTTCTAGATAAAAATGTAAACACTATTTTTCTTTGTTTGCACACATAGTGTCTCATACATGGTAACTCCTTCATAAATGATTCTTAGAGGAATAGCTTTCTCTTAGAAATTATTTCCAAATAATGCATCATGATGTTCTAGTCAAAAGCTAAACAAATGACATATTAATTTTTGAAAGTGTCACCACCACACCTAACAATTCTAGTCTGGGATCATACCATACTAGTTTGGGATACAAAACTGCTTGGTCCTCCAGATAAACAATGTCATCAGTGATTAGGTGTGCCGATGTTTTGTTTAGACCAGTAATTAAAATGAAAGACTAAGCATTTCCAAAAAAGCCCCAGTGTTTCCAAAAGAGGGAAAACAGAGAAGGGAAGATCCTGCTGTGATACTAAAAGTGTAACTCCTTTAACAGGCACTTTTTATTTTCATTTTACTGCAATACAATCATTTTGCCACATTACTCACATAGCCAGAAATTATAGGCATCATGAATTGGAAGCAACTGGGTGCCAAATGAGATAATTATGTCCACTTTCCTAGTCACAGCGGCCTTAAAAACTATAATCCTTTCATTAAGTGTTTAATTGTCTTGGGAACATCCCGAGTCAATATTTTTATTTCCTGTTTTCACCTGCCAGTGGTGACCATTTTTTCTCCATTTTCTAAACATATAACTAAATTTAACACGGTAGTTATGAAAAGACATACAGGAAGCTGCCCAGGCCAAGTAAACTAGAAAACTCAAACAATTTAAAACATGCTTTTCTATTCTGAAGCAAGTCTTGAAGTCCTGAGTTCCTTCCTGACCATGCCCAATTTCATTGTGATATCACCATTTATTTGAAAAAATTTCCAAACTTTTACAAAGTTAAAAGCTAAATTATTCTAATTCTATACCGTAAGAATAAGGTAAAACATTGTGTGCATTTATTTTGATACACTGATTGTAAAACATCTTAGGTATTGAGTGCACTTTAGTTTAGCTTATTGAAAACAACAATGGGAGCTAAACTTTAAATGAAATTCTTTTGTTACACAGTCCTAAAATTTATGACTTAAAACCAATTAGACCCAGGAAAGGATGTTAAGCCATTGTACATATATAAAATGTCCCAAAAAATGTATACATACTTTAACACCTGATAGCTCAATTTTGAAAATGAAATATACTAGTATTTTAATAAATACTGCCTTTATAATTTTTCAGAGAGTGTGTGTACATTTTTGGGACACTCTATATTAGCTCTTCATAAGTTATTTTTAGCAATTCAACAACATGTAGTTCTTTTATCTTAAAATGAAACTTTCTAACAACAAAGCTATGAAATATATTGGTTTTCATAATGCTTTGCCTCTCTTCTCTCTTCTTTTCAAACAGATTTCATAAAGTAATACACAGGGGTGAGTAATCTGCCCTTTTTGTGTGATCTACTATAATATCAATCAAAATATGTGCCTACTATGAACTGGGACCCCAAATTTGTCAGAAATGAGTTGTAATGCCAGAATAAATGGGTCTTCCTTTTAATGCTTTTTAAAATGTTATGTAAAGAGGCTTATTCTCCCAGCCAGAGTAGTAGAGAAGAATTATAAATGAACAGTTGGTTCAAGGGGAGACGGAGGATTGGGAGAGACGATGCATGGGGATTCCTCCTGGAGTACACAAGCACAGCGGCAGTGAAGGAGAAAATACAAGCGTAACTTGCCAATAGCACATGGTTTAGTCATTGTGGCAAACAGACCTTTAATTCCCAGGGATATGCAAATCCAAGGGTTTCTAACGCTCGTGAGTTGTGACAGGCTCTCTTCAGTTGCTTGATTTCATTAGACACAATTCCTATCTATACTTGTAGACAGGAACACATGAGTGTGTGCTTGCATGTGTGTGCACATGTACATTTTTTTTAAACTTTACTCAGTTTGAAGAACACTTCAGTCAAGTTTTGACAGGTGGCCATTTATGTATCTGAAAAAAACTTTTCAGTGTAGTAGGAAACTGTGCAATTACCCAGCTAATACAATATTTTAGGTGTTTTTAAAGAGTTTCTGTGTAGCCCTAGCAGGCGTGACTCAGTGGATAGAGCATCGGACTGCGGACTGAAGGGTCCCAGGTTTGATTCCAGCCACAGGAACATGCCTGGGTTGCGGGCTCCATCCCCAGTGTGGGGTGTGCAGGAGGCACCCAGTCAATAATTCTCTCTCATCATTAATGTTTCTATCTCTCTCCTCCCTTCCTCTCTGAAATCAATAAAGATATATTTTAAAAAAAATAAAGAGTTTCTGTGTAATACATTTATAAATGCTACGCATGTATGCAATGAATACAATTCATAAAAGAATGTATCTGCCACTGAGAAAAGTATTTTCACCTTCACAATAATTTAGCTAATGATTATTAACTATTATAAGATGCCTGACATTACTCTAAGTGTTCTACTCATGCAGTCTCTTAATCCTGACAATAACCCTCTAAATTGATCTATCATTATCTCCAGAGCACAGAAAGGTGAAGCACTGGGTTCAAGGTCAGCTAGCTAGTAAGTGCAGGGCCAGCATTCAATCCCCAGCAGTGTGGCGCTGGAATATTTACTCTTACTACAACACAATATATCTCATTTGATCTAGTTATAGAGGCACTCTCATATCAATTTTTAGATTGAAAAATTGAGATTCAAAGGGGTTAAATATCTTTTAAGTTTCCTCTGCTTAAAACATGTGACAGATGCCATGAATCAAGACTAATCTTTCTGATTCCAAAGTCCAAGCTTATAACCACTTATGAGCTCATAAAACCACTGCAGCCTCCTAAATACAGGACCACTGTGTAAAATGTAAAAGTGACTGTAACCATCAAATAAACACAAGGAAAAGTGAACATGTTATAATGATGGCCTGATCCCACATCACCGAGGTGGTTCTCCCATAGGAGAACCAGGATTTCCACAACACTAATCTCAGCATAAAGATCTCAGGCTAAACTCCCATCTGGCCCAGAGATACTACTATCAACACCAGAGATGGTTTTTGTTTTCCTGATCTTTGCAAATCCACACAGCAGTTTTTTCTGCCTCCCGGAGTGGCCACAAGGCTAGCCAGAAGGAAATTCAACCCAGAGACCCAAAACTGGATTCAAAACAGGAATTACCCACAAGCCTGAGTCAGGAATTGTGTCCCCACAGAGCTCTTTGATCCTGAGAGAGGGAGCTAAGTGGCACAAAGGAAGAAAGAGCCTGATCAGAATGAGAAGAACTTTGTCACTGAAGGTCTTTTCTTTCTAGATGAGCATTCTGGATTCCAGGGCAGGAGAGCAGGTTCCTGCTGAGCATAGATGGGCCTGGCCTCTGCTCCTATACGAATGAGTAGAAGAATTTTGAACTCAAACATAAAAAGCACAGCAGCAGGCCACAGAGTCTACAGCTCAGGCCTGTTGGGAGTCCCAGCCAATTCATACACCATATGTGCCCCCCTTATCCATCTGGTTTAATGAAAGGAGCCAAACAAAACAGTGAAAACAAATGGCAGAGTCGAGTGTTTTGCCCTGGCCTTGGAGTACACGCTGACCTCACCTTGCAGAATTTTTCTATAAATCATTTAGGTTATAAGTATAAAAGCCCAAGCTATGCAAAGCTTTAAAAGGGAGGAAAAGTTGCAAATTTACAGCTAATCGCCTTATATCAACTCTTCCATTTACCAATATTGCTCCATAAAGCAAAACCTGAAATTCAGTGAAACCATGGAGACATGTAGTTTAACCACATGTGAATCCAAACCAAAACAATCACAATTTATATGACCACCACAAAAGCCTTTGCATTATTAAATTATTTCTTAGCCTGAAGATTGGGCTCACTTAAAACAGCACATTTCAATGTAGGAAGAATCTACAATCTCTGAAAGGTTATGATTCTACATTTTAATTGCTGATTAACTTTAGATTACTTTTTCAAACTAATATGTTACTATGACTGATACTTGACATTTAAATAAATAAATAAATAAATAATATATATATATATATATATATATATATATATATATATAATTTTAAGTTAATTTCAATAGACCAAACATTAGCCTTTATCAAAGCCAGCACTATTAACATTTGGACCAGATGAGTCTTTACTGTAGGTGACCATTCTGTGCATTGTTGACATTTAGCCACACCTCTGGCCTCTACCCACCAGATTAAATTTGTATTAGAAAATTCAATAACAGACCTAGTCATTATCTTGAACCATTAATATAAATAGCAGTTACTCAATGGTTGTATATAAATAGGAAGGGATTGATCAGTATTCAAAACAGTCTTAGTATTGTATAGATCAGTAGCTTGCAATCAGGCATGATTTTGACTTGCCCCTCAGGGGCATCTAACAATGTCCAGAGACATCTTGGGTTTCCACAAATGGTATCAAGTAATGATTTCTACATAACAGGTAGGCAAGAAGGAGAAAATTTTGAGAAAAACATCAAGCCAGTGAAGTATAGGGTGTGTTAAGAAAAAGAACATTTACTCAGTCTGGTGAATGGAATTGTAGGCTCTATCTATGCAAAGCAAGTAGGTACAGGAGTCTGGGAAAGAAGAGTCAAAAGAAGTGAGAAATGAGGAAAAAAATGGTTGAAACCAGATTATGGAAGGCCTTGTCAGATTAATGAGTGAGACTGGCTCATTCTGTAATCAAAATGAGCCATTGAAGAAAATGGATCAGAAAGATCAGAGTTAAGTGTTAAGATGTGTTTTTTCTGTATCTCAAATATCACATCTCTCTTCCACCGACACCTAGACTACCTATAGAAGAAACCTGGTCCTTTAAGGTATACTGGCCTGATTTGAGATCTGGGATCAAGTCCCTTTTGTGAATTATCTGCCTCTCAGTTTGTGCCCAGTTGCAAATAACTGGTTGGTTGCTCTATTTTTATTATTTTTAATTGAATTTATTGGGGTGATATTGGTTAATAAAATTACATAGATTTCAGGTATACAATTCTACAATACATCATCTGCATATTGTATTGTGTGTTTACCACCCCAAATTAAGTCTCGTTCCATCATCATTTAGCCCCCCTTTGCCATCTTCTATCTCTCACGACCCCTCTTCTCCCTGGCAATCACTATACTATTGTCTGTGTCCATGAACCTTCCTTTTTTTTTTCTTTGCTTAATCCCTTCACCATTCTCACCCAGCCCCCAAACTCCTCCCCTCTGCCAACTATCAGTCTGTTCTCTGTATCCATGAGTCTGACTCCACTTTGTTTGTTAGTTTATTTGGTCATTAGATTCCACATATCAGTGAAATCATATGGTACTTGTCTTTCTCTGACTGGCTTATTTCACTTAGCATAATACTCTCCAGGTTCATTCATGCTGTCACAAAAGGTAACATTTCGTGCAGCAACTGTGGAAAGCAGTATGGAGTTACCTAAAAAAAATTAAAAATGGAACTGCTTTATGACCCAGTGATTCCACTTCTGGGAATATATCCAAAGAAACCCAAAACACTAATTCAAATGAATATATGCATTCCTATGTTCACTGCAGCATATTTGCAATAGCCAAGATTTGGAATTTGGAAGCAGCCCAAGTACCTATCATCAGATAAGTGGCGGGGGGGTGGGGGGTGGGTTGTGATACTTGTACACAAGAGAATACTACTCAGCTGTAAAAAAGATTGTCTTAATTTTATTTATTTATTTTTTTAAAATATATATTTTTTTGATTTCTTACAGAGAGGAAGGGAGAGGGATAGAGAGTTAGAAACATCGATGAGAGAGAAACATCGATCAGCTGCCTTCTGCACACTCCCTACTGGGTATGTGCCTGCAACCAAGGTACATGCCCTTGACCGGAATCGCACCTGGGACCCTTGAGTCTGCAGGCCAACGCTCTATCCATTGAGCCAAACCGGCTAGGGCGGATTGTCTTAATTTTAAAATCATGTCCACATTATTCTCAATTCCAGTAATTAGGCCCTGGCTTATTCCCTTCCTTTATAGTTCCCCTAAGACCTCAGGACATATTGGGGTGGAGACTGATCCCTGAAACAACCCCCATCCATCACAGGAAATAAAATCTAATCTGCAATGGCGAGGGCCTGCTGTGGCTGACATGACTTCTCTCCTACTGCCTGGGTGCATTTTCCAGTATTGCTTGATCAGATTCCATGTGATCATGCACCTCCAGCTTCCGAGCCTTCTGAGTTACCCTGGGTTGGCTCTCTTTGACACACAAGGTCTGCTATCAAATGGCTCCCTGTTGCCTTGTTCAATAGATACTGAGTTTTGCAAGACTCTTCTCATATTCCCTGTACCACCCAAGTGGGCAGGTTTATTCCAGGCCCAGTGCCCAATCTGCCTTGCCTCAGTGAAGTTAACCCTCCATGCCTAGCTGGGATATATGATGATACATAGCTGTAGGCAGAAAAGATAGATGGAAGAAAAGATAAAAGCAGCAAGACTAGTAAGAAAGCTATGAGTACTGAGGGTGGCCTGAACCATATTAGTAATATTCCTTAAGAAAGCTAGAAAAATATGTTTTAACGCAAAAGCAAACTACTTTTATTATAACATTTTGTATGAAAAGACTCTTTTCACAATTTAATATGATACACAAAATTCCCCTCTAACTGTTGAAAGCACACTATTTTAAACCAGGACAATTTTTATAAACTTTTATAATGTTGCTTTACTTAAATCATTATAGTTTCTTTTTTCCAGATGTTACATTTCTTTTAAATAACTGCAAAGATGTCAAATCAAATTTTTCCTTTCATTTCAAAAGTGAAAAGCTCCAGTGAGCAAAGACAAACTTTTATGGCAAATTGGTTAATAAAGTGCTGTCTCATGGGAACTGGACCTTAAACTAGAAAAGTGACTCTTAATGTTAAGCATCTCCTTCAGCAATCTGACTTCTTCCTGCAGTCACTGAAAGTTTTTCTTGGTTTAACCACAACTCATCACACTGTACACACTGGGATTGCTTCTTTACTCCCCTACTTAATCAAAAACAAAAACAAACAAACAAAACAATGTGCTCTTCTAGGAGAATCCAGCTTAGTTCTGTCATTACCTATCATTATTTTACTTCAACCTCAGTGATTATATTTTCTTGCCATTTAGCCATACTTTAGTGGTGCTCAATGCTGGCTTTCCAAAAAAAAAAAAAAAAATGCTTATAAAATAATGTAAATAAAGTGCATAAGACAATTCCTGAAATGGTGTCTTATATAGTAAGATCTATGTACTAGTAAATGCTTACTATTACTACCAAACCCTGGACTCCACTTTAAACTAAACCCAAAATCTATGGAAATTAGGTGCAGCTATCAGTGTCCCTGGGCTCAGGCACTGTTACTTTTTCAAAGCTCTCCATGTGATTCCAGTGAGCAACCAGGGTTGAGAAACACTGAGGTTTAATCAAGTACTAATGAAACACATTTCATAGCTTAAGCCTCAAAAAAGCTGATCAATTCTATGCCCCATTGACAAAAAAGATTAAAAATCTACAACTTGCCAGGCACTGTGCATGTCAAAGAAGTCGTAAACATGAGTAAGACAACCTTTACCCTCAAGAAACTAGCAATCATTAGGTGAAATAGGCCATAGCCAAATAAAAACAGAGCAATTCTTTAAGGGTAAGAATCATGATAGTAACTAAAAGTGTGAGTCAGACAAAGAAAGGATTAGTCAATCCCATTTGGATAAAGCAAGGAAGGCTCCCAGAGAAAGAGAAATTTGAACTGACCCTTAAGGGATGAATGGGATTATTGAGTGGAAAAGGAAGGGATAGAGATACCAGACAGAAAGGTATGTCTACATTGTACAGAGAGGGAAATAGCATAAAGTACCCAAGGACTATGAAGAAGTAAAAGAGTTATAAGAAGACATGCTGAGGGTGAAGTTGACAAATTTTAAGGATCTGTAAAACTAGGACAAAAAAATTGTGACTTTTCCCTGTAGGCAAAAGGAATCTGAGGAGGCCTTTAAAAAAGAAAAGAGTAACATGATTATATCTAAAACTTAGATCTCTCTATCTTCATATATCAAGAGCAGCTATAAACCTACACATTATATTTAGGCTCTCACATGGCCATGCTAACACGTTTAGTTGAAACCAGCTTCTCTATTGTGCCTTCACCCAGTTTTCTTGAGAAATAAAGACAACATATTTTAGAAGTTGAAATTTTAATCATAAGCCAAACTAAGCTAAGAAAGTTATTCTCCTTTTCCCCATTTCTTTCCATGGAAACAAAGGAAATATTTTGTAATGTAAGCTTCTCCATTAGATCCATCCAATATTTTATATAAAACTAGTGACCCGGTGTACAGATTTGTGCACATTGAAAGGAAATTAATTAGAAAGTGGCTGGTGGGGTGGGACTAGGCTAGATGGCTGGACACGCCCTGAAGCCAACCTTCCACAGTCGCATCACAGCATCTGCAGAGTGAGCAGGGTCCCTCCAACAGGTGGGGTCCCTCAGCCTGGCCTGTGGGGATTGGGCCGAAACCAGCTCTCCGACATCCCCCAAGGGGTTCCAGAGTGCGAGAGGGCACTCTGCAAAGTTGCTGTCATACATGGTATGAAATGCAAACGCAATTGTGCAGTAAACCAAATTCAGGCCAATAGTGCCCCAGCAACAACATAACCCATGGCCAAAGGTGGAATCTCGCGAGGAATCAGGCTCCCTTCTCTCTCATTTCGGGGTTGGTCACCCAAGAACCGCTGTTGCCAAGACACTGCAGCTCGGAAGCTCCTGCATTAAGCGTCTGCCCCCTTAACAGTCAGTGCGTGTCATAGCGACCGGTAAGACAGTAGGAGGGACACCTAGCATATTAGCCTTTTATATAGAGAGATTATATTGCAAAAAATTGACAAATGAGACATGCTGGAAATCCCTGTTTTTGCCCCCCCCAAAATTAGAAGACAAAGTATGACTATCACAAATGAAATGACTCCAAAAGAAACTACATTTGAGAAGGTATATCTGGAAATTGTATGTTTCTTAGTAAAATCATTAACCGAAGTTTTCTTTCATAATAAGACTATACATAAGAATTATTTTACTTAAGGTAGAGAGTGAAAGTCTTAAATAAATGATAACAATAGCAAATATTTATTGAGGACTTAGTATGTGATTAGTTCTGGGCTCATTGTCTTTACAACAAGTATGTAAGCACTATATATATATATATATTATTGATTAAGATATTACATATGTGTCCTTATCCCCACGTTACCCCCTACCCCCCCCCACCCCCGCTCATGCCTTCACTCCCCTGTTGTCCGTGTCCATTGGTTAGGCCTATATGCTTGCATATAAGTCCTTTGGTTGATCTTTCCCCCTTACCCCCACCCTCCCCTACCTTCCCTCCAAGGCCTGACAGTCCAATCAATGCCTCTCTGTCTCTGGATCAGTCCTTGTTCATCAGTTTATGTTGTTCATTATATTCCACAAATGAGTGAGATCATGTGGTGTTTATCCTTTTCTGACTGGCTTATTTCACTTAGCATAATGCTCTCCAGTTCCATCCATGCTGTGGCAAATGGTAAGAGTTCCTTTTTCTTCTTCCTCTTCTTAAAGAATACCTTTCAGCATTTCATATAATGCTGGTTTGGTGCTGATGAACTCCTTTAGCTTTTTCTTATCTGTGAAGCTCTTTATCTGACCTTCTATTCTGAATGAGAGCTTTGCTGGATAAAGTAATCTAGGTTGTAGGTTCTTGCTATTCATCACTTTGAATATTTCTTGCCACTCTCTTCTGGCCTGCATAGTTTCTGTTGAGAAATCAGCTGACAGTTGTATGGGTACTCCCTTGTAGGTAACTGACTGTCTTTCTCTTGCTGCTTTTAAGATTCTCTCTTTGTCTTTTGCTCTTGGCATTTTAATTATGATGTGTCTTGGTGTGGTCCTCTTTGGATTCCTTTTGTTTGGGGTTCTCTGTGCTTCCTGGACTTGTAAGTCTATTTCTTTCACCAGGTAGGGGAAGTTTTCTGTCATTATTTCTTCAAATAGGTTTTCAATATCTTGCCCTCTCTCTTCTTCTGGCACCCCTGTAATTCAGATGTTGGTGCGCTTGAAGCTGTCCCAGAGGCTCCTTACACTATCTTCATATTTTTGGATTCTTTTTTCTTTTTGTTTTTTTGGTTGGGTGATTTTTGCTTCTTCGTATTTCAAATCTTTGACTTGATTCTTGGGATCCTCTTGTCTGCTGTTGGATCTCTGTATATTATTCTTTATTTCAGTCAGTGTATGCTTAATTTCTAGTTGGTCTTTTTTCATATCCTCCAGGGTCTCACTAAATTTATCAGCGGTTTCCATAAAATTCTTGAAAAACCTTATAAACGTGGTTTTGAACTCTATATCCAGTCGTTTGCTTTCCTCCATTTCTGTCATTTGTGACCTGTTTCTTTGTCTCTGCATTTTTTATACTTCCCTGTGTTGATAGAGTGGCTTTCTGTGCTAGGTGTCCTGTAGGGCCCAGTGGCTCAGCCTCCCCAGTTACCTGAGGTGGACACTCCTGGTGCACCCCCTTGTGGGCTTTGTGCACAGTCTTGTTGTAGTTATGCCTTGATTGTTGTAGGATCACTGGGAGGAAATGACCTCCAGGCCAATTGGCTGTGAGAATCAGCTGTGTCTGCAGTGGGAGAACTTCTGAGCTGAAGACACCCTTCTGGGGCAAGACTTGCTTCAGTGGGGCTTTGGTGCTCACTGAGTCTGCCCCCTGAGTGTGTCCCTTATGGATCTGAGGAGTTGTAGTCTGGATGGTCCCCCTCTGACCACTGGATAAACTGGTTCTTGGATCTAAGGAGGTGCTAATTTAGCCTCTGCCTGAGGTTACCCAGCAGGAGCTACGAAGAGAACTGCAGATTCCCCTTCCTTTTTTGGAGTTTGGAGGTGCCCAGATGAGGCCCAGCTGTGAAGCAATGCAAGCTGCTGTGGGGCCTTGGGCCTTCTCTTGGAAGTTCTGGGTCTGTCTGGCCCAGCTGCAATTTGTTAGGTAATTTTCAGATTGCAAAGGGCCAGGGCATTCATATGCAAAAGCCTCTGCTGCAGCCTGGGTGGGGTGGGGTCTCAGGGAATTAAAGGGCGGAGCAAGCAGCTATGGCTGGTCCTCAGCCCTGCCCTAAGGGGCCGTGCATCTCAGTGTCCTGGTAATTGCTGCAAGCACCTCTGAGGGAAAGCCGCCCTCAAGTTCAGAGTTCTGCCTGCTTCCAGACAGTCCAGTTTCTCCCTGTATGAGTCCTGGGTCTCCAGAGACTTCCTAGAACCGGAGTTCAGAGCAGTCGGGAGCTTGTGACTCCCTCCTGATTCAAAAAGACAGCCGTGTCCTCAGGTGCCCGCCCTTTCCGCGAGCGCTCGAGCCTCTTTACTTCTGCACCTCCTCTGAGTCTACGTGTGCTTTTCTTTTTCCTTCTAGTTGTAGAATTTCCACTCAGCCAGCCTTCCTGTAGTTCTGGATGATGTCCGTTTTGTCTTTTCGTTGTATTTTTGAAGTTGTTGTGGGAGGCAGCAATTTCCGGTTTTTACCTATGCCACCATCTTGGTTTCTCTCCGTAAGCACTATTTTTAAAGTCCATTTTACAGATGAGAAAACAGGATAAATACAGTCAAATAATTGTCAAAAATTATCAAAGGTCTGGTATTTTATCCTACTTGAAAGATAATTAAGTTAGCCTGTCACAGCTTCAGAAATGCTTGCAAAAGGCACAAGTCTCTCAGGCCAGAGACAAAAGACTATTACTCATAGCAGTAGCAGTAGCCAGAGTATCAGCTTTTCTTCTGCCAATTTCCTGAATTCTCATCCCCACAAGCAACATAGAGAGGGTCAGGTTAACACCTGTATATGCACTAAGTTGTCCCACATGAAGTTTATAATGTGTTACAGGAATTTTTATAATGGACACTAAGCATACTTGCCCCTTACTCTAAAAGGAGACACTGTCTCTTTCTTCAAAGTTTATTCACTACACGTCTGAAACAAAGGTAGTCAGTGCATCTACTTGAAAGATGTGAAGACACACAAGAGAATCATGGAGAACTGCCCCCCAACAATAAGTTGCCCATGTTCACACAATTAGTAAATGACAGTATCAGGATTTGAACCTTAAGTCCATGTCATTTGAGCAGCAGAGCTCTATACTAAAATATCAGGAAGCAAAGCATGAAAGACAACCTGAGTTTTAAGGGTCTTGAGAATCCAGATCTCCCAGTCATTTTAGAAGAGGATGAACCAAAAAAAAAAAAAACTTCTAAGGAGCCTCCACTGTCAACACTGGCTAAGAATTTATCCTTTCTAAAAGTAGGAAAATGGAAAAAAAACGTATCCTCGGGAGCAGCGGTCACCAACCTTTCGGACCTCACGGACCACCAGTTGGCGACCGCTACTCTGGAGGATCAGAGGATAGCAGCGATCAAAGTTGTAAAAACAAAGTGAGCATAATAGTACCAGGAAAAAAAATAACCTAGGATATTCTTGGATGTTTTCTCCAAATGTTGAGTTTTAATTCTAATCTAGCTTAAAACAGAAGATATTTAAATACTATGTCAAAGTGTAGCTGAAAATACCATTTTCTCACCATAAGCTACTTTGGATCATTAGTTTCTCTCTTTAGGACATACTACATTATAGAAAACATGATCATAATTTACGCCTTCCTTCAGTCTAACGACTCAGATAATTTCTTATTTTGCTACTCAGAGAGGAAAAAAAGCAACTATTGTTTGAAATACAACAAAAGCCCACATCTGCTCTTGTGCAAGTTCCAGGCTTTTCTGGCTGCACCAGGCTTTTCAAGGAATGACTGTGAATGTGCATGCAAAGCCACACCCTTTCCTAGTTCAAACGCATCTGGCATTCCTGTCGGTCTCCTGTCCTCAGTGGCTGCTTGGGAGCTCACTGTGGAGGAGCCTGTGTTGCTACAGTTTGTGATCAAAGTCAATGAAAATACCCTACCAATGCCTACGTGTATAGAGACCCAGAGTATTAGATAATGATAAATGGGTCTGTCCAATACCCATACCTAATTCTTTTGATCATTGCCATGTCTACTGCTAAAGGTAAATACTGTTTATTGGCCTCTTAAACAGCAGTGCTGACTTGGAAAAGGGGAACAGTTTCATCTGACCTTAACATGTAAACACCCAGGGTAAACATCAGCAGGAAAGCTGTCTTTAAGAGTTTTAGACGAGACTACACGAGGCCAAAGACTCATTTCTGTACACTGCAAAGGCCAGTTTCCTGTTTCATGCTCTCTACATAGCCTCCATTGACAAATGAGACCTGCTGGAGATCCCTTTCTGTTTCTGCAAAACAAAGTGTTAAATCTGACATAGGTCAGTGAAATCATGTTTTGCTTTAGAGTACGCCCAAGAAGAGGAGGAGATGAAGTCTCTCTTCCAGGATTTAAATCTGTCCTGAATCCGTGGCCCATGCTGGTATGCCGCTTGGTATTTGGGGATTTCTTGCTGATGAATATAATATGGCCAAAGCCTTGCTTGGCTGCAAAGAGAAACCAGAGAAAAATAAAGATGTGCTTTCATTGGTAACATATTGTGGGGTCAGGATGTTGTTCTAGTGACTCACTTGAAAAAAAAAAATGTGGTAGGAAAACTAAATTCATCCCATGACAAAGTGCTAAGGCTTTTGTTTAACAATAATTCCAGCCAACTCACTGGCCAGGATTCTTTTTATATAGGCTGGATCTGCATGATTCAAAAATATCCAGTACCTTTAATAGCTTCAGTAGCCTGGCTATTTTGCTTGTGAACTGCTAAAACTTAACTGAATTACTATATGCACAAATACTATATTTATAATTACTGACTATTTGAAACTTCTAGATCCTTTGGTGTTTTATAGACAGATTTATAGAACTCACTGCTGCTGGAACTCACTACCCTATTCTCTCTGCTTTTTGGTTTCTAGGTTAGACAATATATTTCTCAACTGTAATAGCCCAGTTGTCATTGGGGTGGAGGAGAAGATGAGTGGGAGGGTACAATTCACCATCTATATTCCATGCTTTCCATTTCTGAAGCATTCTGCCAAACACTTTATTTTGGTTTTTCTTTTTTAACCCCTTTTATTGGTCTTTGTTGTAGTCTGGTTCTTCTTTATATTATTGTTACATCCCCATAATTCATGACATATGCATTCCTCTCCAAAGCCAAGTTTCCCACCTCTATTACCTTCACAGGGAATGGTGTTTCCTTCCATCCTCACCTTTCAAATATTATTTATACGACAAGGTCCAGCTCAAAGCTATTCCTTCTATAAACACATATATGAATTCCCACTTGTTCCATGCAATGATGTCACTAAACTATGTTTGTAGTTTTATAGCACACTCTGCCTTGTGTTATAATTCTTTGTAACCATGTCTGTGTCACCACTAAATTGTTAGCCTTGAGCACTGAATTTCTGTTTACTTACAGGGGTCCATTCTTCTTCCATTTCATATTTCCATACGAAGCTGTTATTTACCTATGGTAGGTAAGTAAAGCATATTTTTTAAATTTAATGATGCTCACGTCTCCCAACTAATATATCAGATGACAAAGTGGTACAAGGTTGGGGGTAGAGGAGGGGGAAGGGAAAGAAAAAGGAGGGAGAGAAGAGGGAAGGACAATGTCAAATTGAAAATCAAACTTCATTTAACATCTAATAATTAATTACTCGGGCTGGCAAATATCATAAGAAAAAAACAAACAACTGCTCTGGATTTTAAAATGCTTTATTTTCCCTTAGTAAATTTATTCAAACACAAATAATATTTACTTTTCTCCTGAGTAATGTTTTTACTTAGCTTCCTTTTGGACAAACTGCTTCAGAACAAACCAATTCTGATAATAAAGTAAATCTTATAGCCCCTGACCAACAACCCCATCATTTGTTTTAAAACAAAAAGTTGATGACTAAATACTGCCTTTCCCTCAAGGCAATGAAGGGAGAAGACATAAGCCAGTGAATGCTAATATAAAACAGCATCACCAGTTAAAATAAAATTCACATCAGCATGGAAATGACCCTAAGTAGGTTATTATTGCTTCAAAATAAAAGGACATACTCAGAAATGAGCTACCTGTAACATAGGAATGAAATTTTTTCATAAGTTTGGAAAGGTAGTACTATCCTAAATGCATTTTTAAATAATATTCAGTATTCTTGGGGAATTCGGGAAGCAGATTTTTTTCAGTTAGGAATTAATCCACTGGAAATGTTATTTTCAATTTTGGAAATGTTCATGATTCATGCTTAGTCATCTATATTGACAGTTGACATTCTTTCAAATGAATGACCCTGGAGGTTCGATAGTCTTGTATTTTAAATAGAGATCTCACTGGCCCCACCATTTTGATTTGGTTTATTAAAAACAGAGTTGATGAACAAAAACAGATCCAGAGACATAGAAGCACCGATCAGACCGTCAAACCTCAGAGGGAAGGTAAGGGAGGGTGGGGGTAAGGGGTAGAGATCAACCAAAGGACTTGTATGCATGCATATAGGCCTAACCAATGGACACAGACACCAGGGGAGTGAGGGCATGAGTAGGGGGGTGGAGGAGCAATGGGGGGATAAGGACACATATGTAATACCTTAATCAATAAAGAAAATAAATAAATAAATAAATAAATAAATAAATAAATAAATAAATAAAAACAGAGTCAAGTGATTTTACATGATGCATCAGAAATTGTGAACCTTTGCTTTCTGCCAACACTGTAACTGAGATTTCTAACAGTAATTTTCTAACATTGTGGTTGAGGTCATGTTAGAAAGACCTACATTTATAATTTTCCTTTGTAACACAAAATCAATACTTCACTGGCTAAGAGAAGCTGTCCATTCATGTCAGAATACTAACTAAAAATGCAAATGATCAGGTAGCAAATCTTTGCATGTTATGGAAACACAGAAGCTAAAAAAAGTCCTGCTGATGACTATCTTGTTAGAAATACTAAATTTGTCTGGGTTTCAGGATTTTTAATCTCATCTTTCTGCATGCCCTTTTATGAGGAGTTTTATAAACAGCAGGATAATTACCAGAAGAAAACCTATAGTATTCTTGCAACACTTTTTTAAAAAATATATTTTATTGACTTTTCACAGAGAGGAAGGGAGAGAAAGAGAGAGTTAGAAACATCGATGAGAGAGAAACATCAATCAGCTGCCTCCTGCACACCTCCTACTGGGGATGTGCCCCCAACCAAGGTACATGCCCTTGGCAGGAATCGAACCTGGGAACAACTTTCAGTCTGCAGGCCGACGCTCTATCCACTGAGCCAAACCAGTCAGGGCCTTGCAATACTTTTCATAAGAATTTCCATCTAACTTTCCACATGTTTTTGCAAAGTCAAATTTTTTTCTTACTTTTTTTTTTGGAGGGGGGGTTAAGGGGGGGAAAGACAATTAAGACAAGCAAGTAACATCATGATGTAATGAAACATCAATTAACTTAAACAATATGACAAGAACTAAAAATAAAGTCTCCAGACTTTAGGATTCTACTGAAAAGTTGTCCACAGGACAAAACATTAAACTTTGGTTTGAGTGCAGAAAAAATTAGCTGCAATTATACAGCATAACCTCCAGATTTAACCATGTGCTTGAGTGTATGTTTTTTATAAAGGACAGCTGCACTCTTACTCACAGGGGACTCTCCTCTTGTTGCCTGCCATAGGACACTGCACTCTTTTTTTTTTATTAAATTTACTGGAGTGATGGTGATGGAAGACACTGCATTCTTAAAGTGCTTCCTTTCCCAGCAGTGCTTCTCAAACCTGAGCTAGCACCCCAGTCCCCTGAGAGGTAGTGAAAAAGCAGACTGCTGGTTCCCACCCCAAGCTGAGATACACTAACTCTGAGAATTTACATTCCTAACAATTCTCCTCTGGTTGCTGAGACTGCTGGTCTGATGACCACACTTGGGACACCTCTGCTTTGAGAGGGAGCACCTCGGAGCAGCTTGGAGGCCGTCAGGGGGGAGTGAGCAGAGGAGCCAGGAAAGAGAGCTGTGAAAAGGAGGTGAGCTGGTGGGGGCTGAGAAACAAAAGGCTACCCTAATAGCTAATCTGTGAAGGAGAATTATGACTTTAGAAATATTCCACGTAGTCAGGTTGAACCAACAATATGAGAATGAATAAGACAACAGGAAAAAAGGAAAGAACTGCAAAAAAAACTTACAAGGGAAAGAGAGGTGACAGACCAAGCCCTTCACAAAATAACAGCAACTAAGACAACTTACAAGAAAAAATCATCCTGTACCATAAAATGTGATCATCTTCCAGGCTTCCCTTCCGCCACTCTACACTAGCTTCCTTCTGTAAGTGAGTAAAACAGATGTGAATCTCAGTCCACTGACTAAAGTGTACAAAAAGCATCAATTTCCTGATTAGCCATACTCGACTTTATTGCCAAATCCAATTGCTATGCCCACTGGGAAAATACAACCTCATTTATTTGTGAAGTGTCCTCCTGCCCCCAGGGTTGTAATATGGTAGTTCAGGGATCATTGACTAGATCCAGGCATGGCATGGAGTTCAGTGCCCTGTGGTCTTCAAATATCAGTCATCAATCTATGTAGGTCATAGGAAGTCATAGGCCTTGTTCCACAGCCCCTATCTGTTGCTTCCTGGAAGTGTTTTACTATGGGAATTTCCTGTGACCCTCCTACAGGCCGTCTGATTAAAGGCCCCACAGAGCCATTCTCCTCTGCGTTCTTGCAAAGCTGCCACTGCTCTGGGCCCACGAAGTGTTCACTCCCCTCCCTCTCTTAGGCTGGAGGGGAATCTCTTTCCAGTTTGTGGTTTAAAACACAATCTCTAAACACCCTAGCTTCTATACCTACACTTCTATGGAGCCCAAAAACCCTTTTCTCATTTCTACTTCCTTCACAACTTTCTAAGTTTTCAGGATTTAAGTCCAAATGCCTAAGAGGCCAATGCCTACAGGAGCCACAACGGTAAGACAAATAAGAGAAGAAAGTTGGATACATACAATAAAGAGTGACGGAGAGTGCTATGCAATGGGAAGGGAGTGAATCTTGAAAAGAATTAATATTTTAAAAACGTTTAACTGTGGAAGTCAAACAACACACAGGTTTGGTCCAATGGTGCAGCAAGCTTTTCATTTGTGAGTATGGCTGAAGTTTACAGAAAACAAAGATGTGATGTCTACTCTTTCTTCTTGGCTATTCCTGAGGCATTGAGTATAGTGCAGGTACAATTTTCTTGAGGGCAGTGATTTCTGCCTATCTTATTCACTGCTGTATTCCCATCAAGTAGAACAGTGCCTGGCACAGGCAGTATACTCAGTAAATATCTTTTGAAATATCTGATTGAATGAATAAATGAATGCATAATAAAAATAAGTTATCGATAATCTGTAGTCTGAACAAATCACACTGATAATTAAATACATTTTTCAGAAGAGCGAATGGCACAAGGACCAAATACAAGAGACCCTTGTGCCAAGTCTGCATAAGTCTGTATATTTCCAGGAGGGCCAAGACCTCTTCTTTGAACCACTCACCATACCACTGCCTGGACACAAGAGTAAAATTATAAGTTCCTGATTAAATGTTGAGTGTATTTGCCTGAAGCTAAAGTAGGCAAATATGTTTACATGTGACTGTGGCCTGTGTGGTGGCTAAAGTAAAACAGAAACTCAAATACTATGGAATTTTATCATAGATTTCAGTGACTTTAAAGAAATCAAGAAATAATTTCAGAAGTCCAAGCTTAGAAGCTGAAAACTTGATCTGAACTAATGTGTTCTGTGCTCCTCATATTCACTAAAAAGCTGTCTAACTTGACTCTCCCTTGGGAAAAGTTATTATATTGCTACTAGCTATTTTCCTTTCTGCTTCAGCCAGCTCCAGAGGTCATGGTTTTCTGTCTGAAGCTTCTTCTTTTATCTGAGGCCATTCTATGAGACCCTGACCCACTGGAGAGGAAGTTAATTGTCTGGTCTGCATGGTTGCTCCTACCCATGGTCTGCTTCCCTTGATGAAGCATTGCACCAAGCCAGGAGCACACGAGCTTGATAAAACACTCCAGAGGAAAACAGGATTTGCTGTTGCAGCTGTTCATTATTTGTGAACCTCTGCAATGTTTGTCCTGTGCATATTGCCTAGTTTGAGGAATACTTCAGTAAAAGAATATTTTGGAGTCCTCCTATCTTTCATCATGGATTCTGGGAGCCTATTTTATAGCATGGATCCTCTCCACCTATTTAGGCCCTATGACCTCTATTTCAATTAAGTGCACATTATAAGCCACCTTCTCATGCACCCACTAATCTGGGATTTTTCATCACTTGAACTGCTGCTACTGGGATGCAATACATTAGTGTTGTAACTTGTAGCACAGGGTGTAGGAAGAACATGTGTTAGGAGATCTGGGCTGGAGTTACAGCTCTACCATTTACCCATATGGATTTGTTTAATCACTACCTTCTAAAACATATGTGTTGGTGAAATTTTAAGAAAAAAGCTTACAGGTTGGTTGTGAGGTATGAATAAAATAAAAGTATAAGGAAGCACTTTGTAAGTAGAATACAACAATGTTAATCATTGCTGTTGAAGGATTAATACTTCTTAGCAGGAAAAGAATGGAAAGCAAGAAGGAAGATGTGAATCGGAAATTAATTGTGTAGTTGCAGGGAAGACAAAAGCAGGAGTCCCAGGACTCTGTGATAAATTGTAGTTGGGAAGAGGGGGAAGGATGTGAGATCAGGGAACCAGAGCTGACTTATCACTGTATGAGTAATCTGCTAGTCACTGCCCCAAAAAGAAGGGAATAAAAAACCTGGCCTGCAAAAGGAAGGGGAGAGAACACTCAGGCACACACTGTGGGACCTTAACAGTTTGTGTCACCTTTCTAATACAGCAGGCTACATGGGATCACTGGAGGAGGAAGAAATAAGTTTGAACATAATGTAGTGCATGTAAGGAAGCCTGGAAAGGAATAATAAATGCTACCATGCTGGTCTTTTTTGTAGTTTATGGTTGACAAAAAGAAATGTTTTTTAAGCCCATCTGCAGTCAGCTCAAACTCAGAGAGACCTAGGCTGTGACAATGACTGCCAGTTGCCTACAAGACATCTGTCTCCCTATCCTCCTCCACCTACCTTCTCAGCATCTGGACTTTTCTGCTGGATATCTTATAACTCAAGACAAGAGGCTACATTCCCAGCTACTTTGACATCTGGGTGTGGGGATAAAGCTCATTTTTGTCCATAACACATTGTGAAAGTGTTTGTGAAACATCAAGTAGGTTCCTTAAATGGAGTTGACTTGGCTGAGAGGGTTCCTTTCATTCTTTTCTGTCATCCTTCCTTTCCTGGCCAGTTATATGGGTATAGCTGGACATCCAACCTTCTACCACATGTGTGCTGTTTCTTATATCAGTCAAAGTTAAACTCCCATCAATCTACCCCCATCTGTTCAAACAGTACTACCCATAATAAAAAGGGCAATGACGCAGACCATCATGCCAAACCAAGCAAAACAATGGGCAGAGAGATCCTTAATGGCAACAGGTATCCTGCAAAATAAAGGTTTTGCAACAAATAAGCTTGCAGAGATAAGAAGAAATGGAATCAATAGAAGACCCTATAATCTAGAAATTATAGGTGAAAACTTCCTATAATCTAGAAATTAGAATGAGTACCAGGCCCAAAAACAACCTTGTAGACCTACAAAGCAACATAGCAAAAAAAAAAAAAAAAAAAAAAATGGATCTGGAGCCTAAAAACATGGAAGAAGAGCTCATCTTGGACAATTAACTACAATAGACCACAGAAAAAAATATTTAGAAAATAAACCAAATTCATCTTTCTTTGCTGTTGTGATTGTTATTTAATTGCTATAGTTAGTACCGTTGTTTTTAGGATGACATCTTCTAGAAAATACTCAAAGGTGGACTCTATGACACAGAAAGCTATAAAAGGTGCAAAAGTTGAGCTATAGAAACTTCAGGATGAGGACAAAATAAATAGACAAGGGAAGTTTCAAAAATTTTAAATTAATCCACAGGAAATTTAAACCACATCAGTAGTGGTAATTAGAATATGCTGGAAATTGGAAATAATAATGTGAAGTAATAATTTAAGAAGCAATCCCAGTATTTAAAGATGAAGGGAAAAGAAGAGGGAAATGATAGAGACTGTGGAAGAAACATTCAAATAATTGCTACATAGGAAAAAAAAGCAAATAAATTGAACAAAAACAATAATCAAATATATTACAGAACTTTCCTGAACTGAAAAGACAATTTAAAAGAGACCAATAATGATATAAAATCCTCCTCCCCATTTTTTTTTCATTTTAGAAAAATACCGTAACATAAGACTCTAGGTAGGAAATATACAGGACACATATGAAAGCACAAAAATGAGACTGTCTTCATATTTCTCTTTAAAATATTAAAAGATAAAATATGATGGTGAAAAATCTGTATATTTTTCTGAAATAAAAATCTACATTCCAATAAAATTTTACTCCCACTGAAAGGTGAGGAAAGGCATCCTGCTATGCACAAATCTAAATTAATAAAGAAGAAAAATAACGTACTAGAAAACAGAAATTAGACTTGATAAAAAAAAAATCTAAGCTCTTAATATTTGGAAAGGTCATAAGAGAAACAAAATTCTGAAAAATGTAATAGTTAAATGAGGAAATACAAATATATACACACAAAATGAGAAATGCCTTATCAACACAGAAAAACTAAAAAATTTGAGATGCCAAATATTGAAAAATCTAGATAAAATGCACAATTCTTTAGGAAATTGCCAGAATTAATTCACAAAGCAAAAACAGACTGATAACGACTAAAAATAATAAAACAGTTATCAAAATGTATACCTAAGTAAGCCACTGGAAACAGACTTTCTCTTTAGTAATGTTAAAGAGAAAACCACAAGTCCAAACTGGAGTCGTTTATGCTAAAGCCCATGATACCAAACCCAGACTTAAATACCTGACTTAACTGCCAATTTGGCTTTAGCAGAAATGTAATTGTAATCAACCAGTCTGGAATTTTCTGGTCAGCATCAATGAAGTGATCTGTCACGTGGGTCCGCTCCATTCCCCACAGGAAGAAGAGGCAACTTGTTTGATAAAACCCTTACAGTGAACAAAGAAAATGCCCTGATCTAAAAATAATCCTTTTTTCCTTTTGCTAATAACTGCCCTGCCACATCCTTCCTCCTATAAAATACCTTCTATTTTTTCCAACTTCTTGGAGTGCCCTAGTATTTGCTGTATGGGATACTGCCCTATTCACGAATGGCTTAGCAAAGCAGATTAGATCTTCAAAATTTCCTAAATTGAACTTTTTTCTTTAACAGTAAATTCAACAAAATCTTCAAGGAAAAAAAATAATTCCCACGCTGTTTAAACTTTTTGAGAGTATATAAAAATATTTCAAGTCTTTATATAAAAGCAGCATAACTCTGGTAGCAATACTGACGACATAAGTAGTTCAAAAAGAAATTGTGGCCTAATATGTTACAAACATACGTATACAACCCTAAATAAATATATAAAGTCTATTTCAACAAAATATGTTTCATTTTTTTTAAATAATTAACTAAAGAAATATAGTCCATGGTAAAAACAAAAAAAAAAAAAACAAAAAACAAAAAAAACATATTGGTCCACCTCATAACAATGGAGAAAAAACAAAAAACAAGAAAAATTACAAAATAGTTTACACTTTCCAATTAAGATAGTAGACAATGTGAGAATCTGCCTACTCCAACGCTTGATGAAAGGAACAAAAATACAAGACATAAATTTTGAAAAGAGACGGCCACGTAAATAAAATAAAAGATGCTTATTTGGTTCAGGAAGTCCTTTAACCTTATCTGTATCCCTCAGAAGAAATGGTAGGAAAAATAGACGATTCAACCAACAACCCTAAAGTATGACTAATATTCCTAAAATAGGAGAAGCTGTGAAGGCAGACTCCTGGTGAGAAACCCAAGGTCCACTTTTGCAAACATCTCCACTAAAGGAACTCGGGGAGTCGGAGCAAACTGCTCGGCAGTGCCATTCTGCCCTCTGCCAGCTGGAGAGGAAGAATGAGAGAGTGCTCAAGATTCCCAATGATAAATTGCAGAAATGAAGACAAAGAGCAGATCAATAAAGAAAAAATAAAGAAAAACTCTATGCAACAGCCAACAGTTGAGAGAGTAAGCAGAAGGTGAAACCCCTCTGGCCCCCACCCCAGTTATGTGATAAGGAGGCTAAAACCCCACAGGAAGAGTTGTCTGTTCCATTCTGACCAGGGTAAACATGTAAAGGGCTCTGAAGAAATGTGTACGTGATGCAAGAAGAATGAATACGGGTAAACAAACTTTCTTTACTGGGAGCATACGCCTCAGGGTATCACGAGCAAACCAGAGGTGTGATCTGAAGAGCTCAGGAGGGGAGCACAAAGCCGCTTAGCCTTAGACTAAGGGAGTGGATGGTGAGCAGGCAATTTACCCAGGTCAGAGGAGAAGAGCCGGGCCTGGGCTTCCACACCCCCACCCCCACCCCCGCTCATCACCTGGAGCTGGAGAGACCCCGGGCCAGCACCAGCCCGGCCTGGAGAGACACCTGACAGCACCAGCCCGGCCTGGAGAGACACCTGACAGCACCAGCCCGGCCTGGAGAGACACCTGACAGCACCAGCCCGGCCTGGAGGGACACCTGACAGCACCAGCCCGGCCTGGAGGGACACCTGACAGCACCAGCCCGGCCTGGAGAGACACCTGACAGCACCAGCCCGGCCTGGAGAGACACCTGACAGCACCAGCCCGGCCTGGAGGGACACCTGACAGCACCAGCCCGGCCTGGAGGGACACCTGACAGCACCAGCCCGGCCTGGAGAGACACCTGACAGCACCAGCCCGGCCTGGAAAGACACCTGACAGCACCAGCCCGGCCTGGAGAGACACCTGACAGCACCAGCCCGGCCTGGAGGGACACCTGACAGCACCAGCCCGGCCTGGAGGGACACCTGACAGCACCAGCCCGGCCTGGAGAGACACCTGACAGCACCAGCCCGGCCTGGAGAGACACCTGACAGCACCAGCCCGGCCTGGAGAGACACCTGACAGCACCAGCCCGGCCTGGAGGGACACCTGACAGCACCAGCCCGGCCTGGAGAGACACCTGACAGCACCAGCCCGGCCTGGAGGGACACCTGACAGCACCAGCCCGGCCTGGAGAGACACCTGACAGCACCAGCCACACTGAGAAAGGAAGAGCCGGAGCCCTCCCGGAAGGCGCCCCCTGGGAAACTCAGACACGCTTCCCACGCAACCGAAGGCCTGGACATCACCCCCGTGCTGAGTGGGAGCAAGATTAAAAGGCCGATCTTTTTCCTTCCCTACATTCTTGTTGTCTTCATGCTCCCAACTTTTACATTTCGGCCACAAAACCAGTTTTATTAAATGTACTAAGGAAAACAAATTCGTGAGCATAGGCTCGCAAACTGGCTCCTATCTGTGGAGGGCGGGAGAGACGAAAGGCAGGTCCCGCACGGCCGGCGGCAGCTGGGAGAAGCTGGGATGTACTCACAGAGCGGCCCCACGCGCAGCAGAAGCAGAGGGCCCCGGCCGTCCCGCAGGATCTTCAGGTCTACGGACAGGCTGCTAGACACCGACCCGCGCTTTCTGCAAAAACAGCCCAGACGCCTGCGGGGAAGCTGGGCTTCTGGAAGTTCTCGCTCTCTACGTAATCACGTAGCCACGTAATCATCACGTAATCCTGGAACCGAGAGCCCGCCACGTGGGAGCCCGCCAGGGAGGACTCTGTGTCTATAATAGGCTCTACGGTTCTGACTTCCCTTAACTCCCTTTTCCTTCTTTCTGTAAATGCCCCTCCATCTCGGCAGAGCGTGCACACGCCCAGGGTTGCAGCAGTTTCTTCTTTCCCGCCTGAATAAATCCGTTGAGGAAACACCTCGTCCATACTGTTTTCCAGTTGTCAAGGCCTTAATTGGGTTTAGTCACCATTCAGTCCAGATGGTCTCAGCAACCCCTCTTACTCTCTCAAGGGAGCGCCCTGGGAGGGCAGTTAGCACCGAGTATGGGGAGTAGGTGGGATGTGCATTGCAAAGGCAAGGGAGGGGGAGGCCTTGGCTTGCCTGGGTCCGGCTCTCAGGTCAGCCAGAGGTTAAGTCCTCGACGACTTCCTCCTGTAGTTAAGCCGGACCGGCTGGTTCAGTGACCAGGCTGTCACCTATGGAAAAGAAAGAAGACCTAAAGATGGTACAAGTCCCCTCCCCACCCCACCCCCACCCCCCATCAATCTAATAATTTAATCTTAGAGAGAGGCCATAGACTAAGAGCCTTCCATGTGAAAGAATTCAGGAAATAGCGGTACTTTTGGGCCTTCCTTGAAAATGCTACACAATGATGGAAGGTGGGTAATAACATAGAGGAACTGTGATGACTGGCAGTGAGCACTGAACCAGTTTAAATGCAGAACTAAAACTAAATGCCTATAGGAATTATCAAGTAATGTAAGGCAAATTATGTAAATCTTGACAATGTACAATCTATATAAAACTAACAGACTGTATGTGTGGGGATAGGGAAAATCAGAAATCTTTGTACCTTTCTCTCACTTCTGTTGTAAACCTTAAACTACTCTGTAAAAAAAAAAAAAAAAAAAAAATTAAAGATAGAGACAATAAGAGATTACGCAGCCAAAACAATAATAAAGGGGAAAAATTACAGAAATGTCAGTTTATTAATACAAATATTGTGTTATTTTTCTGAATTTTATGTTTGTGATATCATCAGCTTTTTAAATTCTCTGGTTCAATGTACTTTCTTTTCTAAACAAGTAGTCACCTATTTTTAATGTATTTTTTTCTTAAAGAGGGCTCCAAAAAATTTTAGTGGGTTCCACAAAACTGATCTGTCTTCAGTCAAGGGAGGTAGTTTTAAGCAAAAATGACTTTATTAAAACAATCTATACAAATAAAAGCCTAAGCGACCAAACAACCGAAGGACCAAATGATCCGTCGACAGGTCGCTATGACATGCACTGACCACCAGGGGACAGACCCTCAACGCACAGGATCGGGCTTCCTCCTGTCTGGATTGGACCTGTGGGGATCGGGCCAAAACCAGCTATCCGACATCCCCCAAGGGGTCCCGGATTTCGAGAGGGTGCAAGGCCAAGCCGAGGGAATGATAATACGGAGTAAATGATAATACTGAGACCACTTATCAAATTACCATGGTAGGTCTCCAAGAATCCTAGAAAGAACTTAAAAGGAGAGAACCTAACCAACCTGGGATTACTTGAACCCCAGGTGTCTGTAGGAGTTTGCATCTGCATAGCCTAGAGAAAGACTGATTCCCAGGTTTGGCATTTCCCCCAAAATCGTTCATTCACTCTTCTAGCCATGCTCTACAAAAATCAGATCATCATCCTATGAGCTACCTTTCCTTATAGGGTTTGTGCAGGATTTTCCTTAAGTACAGTACAACAGAGCACATCAGGACACAATATAGCTTGTTTTTATTGAGTCCCCTGCATAATATATGAGAAGGTGTTCTTAATCATCCTGTCCCTCTTTCCCCAAAACATAGAAGTCACTCTAGAACTTTCTAATACAGATACTATTATAAAGCTGAACTAAATATCAGACATAAGACTGCTGCTTTAGATTTTCACTGATAATGAAAGCTGGTTGCAATTACTTTAATGTTTTCCAGGATTAAAAAATCGTCATCAGTAAGAAAGAAAGGGTAATGTATTTATAAAATATCAACATTTAATATTTCCTAATTCTTTAAGATATTTCTAGAAAAATATATTTTAAGATTATGTAATATCAGGATGTAAATGCCTCAGCTATTTTTGGTATATTTTTAAACCTATCTTCTATTATTCAATTAACAGATATGTTATTACCTAAAAAGGCATATATGGATGTCTTAAATCATTGTATTTACAACTTCAAAGGATGTTTATTAGTGAGGAAGTCATTCAATTTTGTAAGTTCCAGGACATGAAGTTTCCAGCTGGGTTGTCAAGTCCACCACTCTGTGTCAAAGTGCACAAGAGCTCAATATCCAGTCCAGACCAGGGAGTGATAAACGACAATATGCTTGGCTAAATGCCACATCAGGAAACTAGTGCAGTCTTCAAGTTAGGTCTATCCTTCAAACAACTTTCACTAAATATTAATTGAGCATCTACTGTGTCCCTAAACACTGCTTGAAGCTGAAACTAAAGATATGTAAAGGGAATGTAGATGTGCAGATAGTTAGACCTGGCTCTACCACTTATAACCTTAGTGGCATGGGACAATTTTCTCAACCAGCTAGGGTCCTGATTTATACTTCATAAAATACTGTTAGTATCTACAAGATAATATGGTTGTAACAGTGAATGATTGATATAGGCATTAGCAAACTAAACATTTACAAGTAGTTTCATTATATGAAAACTTTGCTCAGCTATGACATTAATACGAATCAGACTCAGCATTACTTGAGGGTGCCCACCAAAAATTCTTCAGAATAACATATTGAGTAAGACCCACACTAAAATAGTCTTCAGAATTTGAGCTGAGAAAGTGACCATAGAGAAATGAAGAAAAAAAAAGGTGGGTAAGGGAGAAAGAGGGGAGAGAGAGACGAAAGAATTTCTTTTGTTCTGTCCCACGCTATTTCAGAGCAGAATATACCTCTAGATAAAGAAGATCAGAAAAATTTGAAAGGATTTTTGTAGCCATCCTTTGATATTTTTACATAGTGTGGTAAAATATTTTCTATGTGAAAATTACTGTGCTTTTAAAAATGTGCTCAGATTTCCCCTTGGAATAAATGCTTATCTATAATAATAAAAGTGTAATATGCTAATAAGACCAGAAAGCCAAACAACCTTCCAGATGTCATTCCAGACATCCTTCTGGATGACCTTCCAAATGAAGCCGCAGCAGCGGGGCCAAAGCATAGGTTGTTAGGAGTGATCAGTCAGGCAGGTGAGTGGTTAGGGGCGATCAGGCAGGCAGGTAGGTGAGCAGTTAGGAGCTAGTGGTCCCAGATTGTGAGAGAGATGTCCGACTTCCAGTTTAGGCCTGATCCTGATCAGTTGGACATCCCCTGAGGGGTCTCAGATTGTGAGAGGGTGCAGGCCGGGCTGAGGGACCCAGCACCCCCCCCCCTGCACAAATTTCATGCACCAGGCTTCTAGTTAATATATAAAATACCTGTTAAAAGCAAGTAATCATCCATATATATTGTGTACACTTTATAGACCATCCACAGCCTATTTAAATTCAAGCTGGCTCTACCCCAGCAATTTACCACAAATATGGCTAACCAACGACTGGCACGTTCTCAAAAAAGCACAGATTTCAACATTGGCAGGAGGTAAAAGAACTAAAAGAAGTGTTACAGGATCAAATAGAAATGATTTGAGCATAATCCACCAATTTTGTGTTATCTATGCCACTATGTTCTTTCCTTATTTGGATAACAAGGGTTGTCACTCTCTACCCTAGTTCTCCCTAATGCAGCAGTGAAATTTAGAGATGGCCTATTGGGCCTCAGAAAACCCTCCAAGGAAAGTAATTTTTTTGTCTTTGAGATTGTATGAAAATGTATGTGTACAAAAATGCCTATTAGTGTGTGAGACTGTAAGAGGGTCTTCAAAGCTTTTCTTTCTAAGGTCTATGATTCAAAAAAGGTTTAGAAAATGTGGCTTGTTTTTGGTCCCGAAGTTTTATCTCTTTCTTTTCTGGTCCTTGGTTACCATGGCCAACTTAATGAAGCTTTTTAAAAATTTTTTTTTTTATTGATTTCAGAGAGGAAGGGAGAGGGAGAGAGAGATAGAAACATCAATGATGAGAGAGAATCATTGATTGACAGCCTTCTGCATGCCTCCTACTGGGGATCAAGCCCGTAATGTAGTTATGTTGCCCTGATGGCAAATCAAACCATGATCTCCTGGTTCATAGGTAGACACTCAACCACTGAGCCACCTAGCCAGGCTAATGAAGCTTTTTAATATTCTTTTACCAGTTGTACTTTAAGCCTATTGTATTTACAGAACTAATTTTTAGAAATCTATAACAAGAACAAAAAATATCACTTAGTTCAGACTCACACAGAAAAGATTGATTACCTACAAAGAAAATAAATGAAATTTTTTCTGGAAAATCTTGAGAAGTCATTTGAGATTGCTTCCTTATATTCTAAATTGCTGACTTGATTCTCTGCTTCATCTACTCTACTGTTGATTCCTTGTAATTTAGTCTTCATTTCAGTTAGTGCGTCCTTCATTTATGAATGGGTTTTTTATAGTTTCCATGTCCTTTTTTATGCTGTTGAAGTTCTCACTTAGTTTCTTGAACATCCTTATATTAATTCATCCATCTTGTTCATAGCACCAGCAGCCTTCAAACTTTAGTTTCTTAAAACAAAAGTTTTCTTATGTGACTGTACAGATTTGTAATAACTACAAAGCATCCAGAAATGTGGTACCAAATCTGATTGGAAAGCAAAGTATAGACTTGGTGCAATGCTGAAAATATTTCCACTTTGCTTGGAGTGAGTCTTTGAGCTGAAAGATTAGAAAGTATCTGGTTAGACATTACAATTTTCACCTGTGGTAAACTGAGGCCTCTAAAATTTAAATAAATTTTTCCCAAATTATATTACTTGTCAGTGACCAAATCAGAACTATAACTCAATTTCCTTCCTTCTAGCCCAGTACTTGTAATTTAACATATTAAAATGAAATATAATCAAATATAGTGTGTCATTATTAATGACAAAGATCGATAATTGTTACATTTACTTCTAATCAAGTTCAACAAACTCTATTTTTAGAATTTATACTCATAAGTACATACCCTATTCCAAACCACTCAACTTCTCAGAAAATGTAATATCTGAACACCCATCTTAAGTTTTTCTAAACCAGGAAACTTAAGCTTACCAGCTACTGATTCTATTCTTGTGACCTACTACATGGATTTTCTTTGGCAGCCCAATAAAAACCTCACATGTTGAAATAATTTATTTCTGAACCTAATATTCCTCCCCAAATTCTTCCATTTGATTAACTTATTTTCTGTTTATCATCTCATACACATTTTAACAGAATAGGAAAATTTCTCATTTCTCCAATTATAAGAATAAATCAAATGAAGGAACTTAAAAGGCGAGAGATTGCAAAGAGAAATGAAGGATTAACTTTTATAAATTTCTTATACATTATATGTGGACCAAGTAATTTAAAGATAGTTTCTTAGGAATACAGTTATAATCTATTTAAGAATAGGCTCCAAAAAGCAATTTCGTAGCCTATGTGTTTGAACTTCTAAAATAACCCTCTACAAGAAGACCCTGAAGCCATAGGGTGGTGGGTGCTAACAGAGTCAAGGTACATTTTGGTGGTCTCTGTAGCATTTTTCATACCTATAAAGTTTGCAGGTTAAACATTTGTACAAGAGCTTTTTACTGAGTGCAAATAAGGGACAGAGTACAGAAGCCTCTTAGTCTGAAATTAAGGGAAGTTTAATCAGGAGCAGATGTAGGCATCAGATCTCCCTCTGTCACTGACTTTTGGAAGCACTTTCCCACCACAGGAGAAAGTGGCAATGCCTTGCACAGGAGTTATTGCTTTATCTTTTATTCGTTGTAGCCATTCTAGAAAAAGAAGGGTAAGAAAATCCCCTGCAAACTCCATTCCCCATTTCTCAATCTCTCAACACCACTGATACTCAGGTAGGAACAGATTAGCAAAAGAGGCATTGCTGAGACCACAATCAGAACATCTTATCTCTCTTGTACCAATGGAAGAACCAAATGACTAAATATGGAATGGAATCAATTGACAGTTCTCAATAAGGAGAAAGTGGGTTATAAACACTCGATAAAGTTAATGGGAAACTTACTAAAGAGAAGCAAACAGTGTCCCAGTATGCACTGGTAGACACAATGTGCCTCCTGAGGCATTTTCCACTTAGCCTTGCTTTTTTGTACCTTGGGTGCTAAGCATCAATTAAGTCCCTTTTTTAAAAAAAATCTGATTACCTGTGGTAGGAGGTCTGTTTCCATTCCTATTACCCACAAGCTTGCCAGTACCTTTTGTAAGAAACCAAGACCATAAATTTTCTATCTCTCCAACCCAGGATGTGTCTATGGAGATTTAAAAATCTGTGTTTGCACACGAAGGTACATACTCTACGTAGAGAACATCACCTTAGCAACTATCATGTAACCTGATCCTGGAAAAGGACACATAAGGGCTATTTGCTCTCCCTCCTCCTACTCAAATTTTTGAAAGTCAAAATAAAAAGCACTTAAAAAACTGGCTGGGAGCCACCAAGTAAGTAGCCTAGTGGTAGTGATGGCTTATTCCATCCAGTGCTGCTCAAATGTAAGGAAGACCTAAAAGCATTTCAACATGTTTCTTTTACATAAGAGAACTTTAACCTTTATAAAGCCCACAACAATGACTTTATCTGATTTATCTGTTCCAATGTATGCATATCAATGTTATCTTGATACGGAGTTTAGTGGTCGTGTCAAAACTAAAAATCCAGATCTATTTCACAGAGTATATTCAAAGAGCACAGCCAGGAGAATGCGCTACATGGGAGGCCTGCTCAGACATCCAAGTTCTGGGTAATATGGACAAGGCTCATAAATCTGGAGGGGAAATCCAGAATATTCCCTGAAAACTAAGTCAAGTGTTTCCAAAGTTCTCTGTGGTGATAACTGGAAACAATATTAGTACAAACTCCAATCTAATATCAAGAATTCATCAACAAAAGGAACAAGAAATTCAGCCAGAGTAAGCGAACTCACATGATTTGAAATTCAGACCGTCCCATTTGAGAAGGAAAATAAAGAAAACAGACTTTAATTCAGGTCCAATCTGCCTGTCCAATTTCCACTATTGATTTACACATCGAGAGGTCTTCAGCTGGCAAAGAATAAGGGCCCAGCGAAAAGATGAGGTCACCACAAGGATGTGGTGAGGACAGTCAGCTGGGCTCTTCTGAGCCAGTCACGGACAGTTTGGAGTCCCAGAGACCCTGAAAACAAGTCCTGACAGAGCTCAGCCTGTGGATCCTTTCGGCACCATGCTGACACTTGCTGAGGAACAAATCCAGCTGTGTTGCGTTGGGATTTACCACATGAACGACAGCTTCCACGTTAAGATCGCATTTGCTGTGCAGAAATTGCCGAGTTGGCTGCAGTTTGTATTTAGTGTTTCAAATAGCCCAGAAAGAACTTTCAGTTGCCACAGTCTCTAGTAGCACAGCTCTCTTGCTATGCTCCAAGAAGGGAAAAGGCTGAAGGGCATCTGGACTTCTCTGGAGAAAGTTCTAAAGGGTAGAAATAAAGGTAACCCAGTGAATTGTTGATGCTTCAGCTAAGGAGGGTCAAGCTAAAAATAAAAGGCTCTACATGGAAAATACTGGTGGTTCCAGTATTAAGGTTTTTGTTTTTGTTTTTGTGTTTATTTTTTTAGTGATTTCAGAACAAACAATTCATTGCTGAAATAATGACAAATATCGTTATCTTCTTTTTCCCATGAAGGGATATTAAAGTCATGAAAACATGGGCTAATGCCCTTCTCCTTAGGACAGGGTCATCCATGCTTCATACATGAGGGCGAGCAGCTATCCTCCAAAACCCCCCCAGGGCCGCCCCCCCTCCCCCTCCCCCCAGCATATCACAAGCTATGCTATGGGATTTCTAGGGGAACAGGGTGAGGGGAGGGGATACTTTAGTGGAAACTCTCATGCACCTGTGGGCAGTTTTAAAAGAGATTTCCTCGCCGAAATCGGATTGGCTCAGTGGATAGAGCGTTGGCCTGCGGACTGAAAGGTCCCAGGTTCGATTCCTATCAAGGGCATGTACCTGGGTTGTGGGCACTTCCCCAGTGGGGGATGTGCAGGAGGCAGCTGATCGATGTTTCTCTCTCACCGATGTTTCTAACTCTCTATCTCTCTCCTTTCCTCTCTGTAAAAAATCAATAAAATATATTAAAAAAAAAAGAGAGAGATTTCCTCAACTTTAAATTCCAGCTTGGAATAATAATAACAAATGTATAGTGTTATATATGACAGGAAGAATGTTCAAATATGTGAACATTTGCTATTAGAAAAGCTATCATATCTGCTGTCCCCTTGCTCCATATCACTCCTTAACCCCTTATTCTGCTTTATATTATTACTAGAGGCCTGGTGCATGAATTCATGCACAGGTGGGGTCCCTCGGGGTGGCCTGCAGAGATCGGGCCCCAGCTCGTACCCCCAGCCTCGCAGCCCCACAGCCCCTCCTGACACCCCACCTTGGCCTGGCACCACCCCCTCACCTGCTCCACCATTCCGCTCTCATCAGGACCCACTGCCAGTGCCACCATGTTCGTCACAACCCCCTGGTGGTCAGTGCACATCATAGCAAGCGGTCAAACTCCCTGTCGAATGACTACCCAAGGGGACAATCCAATCTGCACATTAGACTTTTATTATATAGGATAGCACTTTTTATCACTTAATGTCTGAGATGCTTTTACCTCTGCTTATTGTCACAGAAGAGACTTTGCTTTATTCAAAATATCTCTGGAACCTAGATTATTCAAGATACATATTAGGTACTCAGTATACTGCCTTTGAATAAATGGATATATTAAATTTATATTCTCATACCTATTTCATAAAAAGAAGGAAAAATTAAACTCGAGGCTCAGAGAGGTTAAGTAGCTCACTCCAGGGCATACAGTGATGCGGCAGAGCCACTTGCTTTTTCCAAGCTGTGACAACTTTATCTACTGGTAGAAAAGTCCCTTTCGGCATAATTAATACTATATTTAAGAGAAGGCATAGCTTATATCTCTACTATTCACTACATATTTTATATCAATTGAGCATTTCCAAGTCCATATATTCTGTGCTGTTAGAGGGATGCCTGGACAGGGATTCTTTGCACGAAAATTCTAGAACTTGATTTTTAAACTCTATTTTGTGCTCGGTGATATTTGTGTGTCACCACGGGTCATATATCAACAAGTTGTGATGGAATCACTCTGGGAAGGATAGTTCAATGGCAATGACGATGACAATAGTAGCAAGGAACACTTGGACATCATTGACTACAGACTCAGTACAATTCTAGGCATACACACATATCACTTACACAGAAACCCTACAAAGTGCACACTATTATTATCCCCATTTTGCTGATAAGGGAACTAAGACACAGAAAAGTTAAGTAATTTACTCAAGGACATATAGCCAATAGCATGCAGTTGAGGCAAGAGTCAAACCTTGGCCGAGTCGTTTGAAAGTCTGGGCTTAAGCACGGTACTCTCCTGCCTCATTAAAACAGGCAAAGGGTATCTTTATTCAGCAAGACACTTGGCAAGGCTTGGTCCCATACGCAACCTAAGTATGAGTTGATTAAAGCGATTAGCAGGACTAATATTTTGTTTAACAACTACATCAAGGAATTCTGATTAATGAAACAGGTTCCCCCTAGAGCAGTGGTTCTCAACCTTCTGACCCTTTAAAAACAGTTCCCCATGTTGTGGCCCAACCATAAAATTATTTCCGTTGCTACTTCATAACTTTAATGTTGTTACTGTTATGAATCATAATGAAAATATCTGATATGCAGGATGGTCTTAGGCAACCCCTGTGAAAGGGTCGTTCGACCGCCAAAGGGGTCGTGACCCGCAGGTTGAGAATCGCTGCCCTAGAGGAAGATTCCTAGACACATACCAATAGGTTCCTTTCTGTTCAATATTTACATCACTTGAATGAATACACTGGAGGCATGCTTATCCAGTTTGCTAATGACACCAAATTGAGGGACTCTGCAAAGGTGTGGGATGACACAACTTTAAAGAAATTTGAATATCACACCCATTGGAAGGAGAGTGGCAGAGCATTCAGAGAACAACACTGCCGTTCTCGAATTCTCCACCGGCATCACTGCTCTTTGCCTCTTGCCTTGGGCCCTGCACCCTGAAGTTTAGGCCACAGCCTGCCATGGCCTATTGACAATCTGCCACTTGCAGTGGGGTTGCTGTAATTCAGGATTACTGATGGTGTCTTTGTGTTCCCTGTTCCCTCTGGACACTGAGCCATCCCCCTGTTACCCAGGAGGAGAAAAATGTAACCGCTGAGGCAGAATATTTTTCTAATTCCCCACCTTGTCCTGAGACTTTTGAAATCCCTCTAGTATAGTTTTTGTATGCAGCATTCTGTTCCCTCTGAACACGTTAATAGTTAATGTTTGGTCGATTTAAATGCATAGAGTTGCAATGCGTACATATGAATTCCTGGTAGTTCCCATTTAAAAATAAAAGATGACTCACCAGGCTTTTCTTTTCCTGTAAACATCGCTTAGTGCAAAATACCTGAGCCCGGTGGTGTTTTCAATGTCTCTGATTTCCGAATGTTCCTGCCTGATAGGGGAAGTTTATTGGGTAAAGACATATAGCAGTGGTTCTCAACCTTGGCTGCACATTAGAATCACCTGGGAACCTTTTTAAAATCCTGATTTCTGGGCCTCATCCTCCGGAAATTCTGTTTCTTTGTTACTAATGTTGTGGCCCCACCTCATAACAAAGAAACAGAATTTCCGGAGGATGTGGCCCGGAAATCAGGATTTTAAAAAGGTTCCCAGGTGATTCTAATATGCAGCCAAGGTTGAGAACCACGGCCATATAGCTCCTGAGAATAAGCCTTGTAATTGAAAGTGGATTTGTACTTTGCCGGTGGACAGGTGGAAGCCTCCTTGGCTTCCTGCTCTGGGATGCCCTCTGCTGGCATTATGCCTGCTTTGCCCACCTTCTAGGGCTTCAGCACCCACAGCTGGAGTTGGAGGCAGCATAAGTGGAAAATGAATGAGAGGAAGCAGTTGATGAGTTCCCTTCTCCTCTCCCTTCTCTCCATGCCATTGACCGGAATTGAACCTGGGACCCTTCAGTCCACAGGCCAATGCTCTATCCACTCAGCCAAACCAGTCAGGGCTCTTTAGAAGGAAGATAAAACAACCTCAAAAATAATGATTTTCAATTGAGGGGTTATTTTAAAGCAAATAGATGAACCTGGTGAAAGGGAGAAAGAGAGTGAGGAGGGAGTGTGGGAAAGAGAGGCTTTGTAATGACTTCCATGTGAGGACAGCCTGGGACCCCTTTCTCCAACCTCATTTCCTTCCATCCTTTCTTTCACTTTATAGTTGGAACACATCATAATTCCCCAACTTGTACACTATTTCAAGCCTCTGGGGTCTTACTTGAACTGCTCTGTGTCCAAGTAGAGTTCTTTTTTTCTCCTTTTGGTACGCATCCAAAACCCTCTGCCTTTCTCCTTTCCTTCTTGCAGCGGTTCTCAACCTGTGGGTCACGACCCTTTCACAGGGGTCACCAAAGACCATCGGAAAACACATATATAATTACATATTGTTTTTGTGATTAATCACTATGCTTTAACTATGTTCAATTTGTAACAATGAAATTGGGAGTCACCACAACATGAGGAACTGTATTAAAGGGTCGCGGCATTAGGAAGGTTGAGAACCACTAGGGAAAAAGAAGAGAGGAGAAGAACCCTGACTGGGCTCTTTCTCCCTTTCACCAAGTTCATCTATTTGCTTTAAAATAACCCCTTAATTGAAAATTATTCTTTTTGAGGTTGTTTTATCTTCCTTCTAAAGAGCCCTGACTGGTTTGGCTGAGTGGATAGAGCATTGGCCTGCAGACTAAAAGGTCCCAGGTTCGATTCTAGTTAAGGGCATTTACTCTAGGAGGGTCTCTCTAATTACCTTCTTCTGTCTGAGGTACCCTCCCCTGGGGCCCAATGCTATCCTGTGCTTATCTCTGTCATGGTTCTAGTCATATTGGACGGAAATAATCACTCTGATCCTCTTTTCTAATTAGATTGTGGACTCCTCAAGGACAGGAAGGTCTCTTACTCATTTTTTAAAATATATTTTTTATTGATTTCAGAGAGGAAGGGAGAGGGAGAGAGAGATAGAAACAACAGTGATGAGAATCATTGATTGACTGCCTCCTGCATACCCTCTACTGGGGATTGAGCCTGCAACCCAGGCATGTGCCCTTGACTGGAATTGAACCCAGGACCCTTTATTCTGCAAGCCAATGCTCTATCCACTTAGCCAAACCATATAGGGTGATGACTCAGCACTACTAACATGTGGGGACAGATAAGATGTTGGGCTTGTCTTATTTCACTCCTTCTTCCATTGCCACGTGGAATCTTGGGTTGTCAGCCATGTCTCTTGCTTTCTTCTCTATTCATCGAACACCAGGTTCATCTATTTCAGTGGTTCTCAACCTTGGCTGCCTCCAGAATGAGGCCCAGAAATCAGGATTTTAAAAAGATTCCCAGGTGATTCTAATGTGCAGCCAAGGTTGAGAACCACTGCCCTAATAGTTGATAACCTTCTTTTAGCAGCACACCCAGCAGCTAAAAGAATAATTTTTGTAATCCAAAGAGGGACCTGAGTGATACATCTCATCTACCATAGTATACATGCATAATATATACAGTACCTTATTTTTTCAGTAAAAGACAGAAAGTAGAGACTATAACATCCAAACTAAGCCCAGTTCAATCAATATTATACAAAAATGATTGAAGATTGTTGGGCTGAGAATAAAACATTAGCTCAGTTATAGTATCTACTAGTTTCTTAAAATATCTGGAAAAAGAACAAATTTAAATGTATTAAATTCTCAGAAAAAAATACATGAATAACCATTTCTGAGAAGAAAATATATTAAAATACAATTACTCAAAGTATGTGGAAATTAAAATATTTCCCCATGTCAATTTCTAAAGTAAACTCCCCATGCAGAGATATTTTAATTAACCAATATCCACATGTACTATAAATGTGTTTAATTTGATAAGTATACCTTCTATAAGTGTCTGTTAATGCAAATGCCAGCTATGTAAATTATCATTTTAGAGTCTGCCTCTGATTAAAGTGTATGTGCTTAAAATACAATTTGGATTAAAAAATTTTTTGTCTTACTTATGCATATTTATAGACAGCATTACTTAACAATTATTTGTACCTTTATTTAATAGCAATAAAATGGTAAACATTGAAGAATAGGGGGAGTTACTATACAGATGTTTTTCCTATAAGGAAACATTTCATAAATGCTAAGAATAAAATAATTTGAATAAAAAGTAAGCAGAGGATCTGAAGGGGCATTTTTCAAGCAATGCATACCAATAGCCAACAGGTACATGGAAAGATGCTCAATATCACTAATCAACAGGGAAATGCAAATCCAAACCACAGGCAGATATTAACTCACACCTCTTAGAATGGATATTATTAAAAAGACAAGAAATAACAAGGGAGCATTATTGATGGGATTGTAAATTGGTGCAGCTACCAGGGAAAACAATATGGAGATTCCTCAAAATTTTGAAAGTAGAACTACCATAGGACTCAGCAATTCCACTTCTAGGTATATCTGAAGAAAAAAAAACTAATTAGAAAAGATATATGCACCCCCCCCCCATGTTATGTTACTTTAAAGCATTATTTACAATAGCCAAGATATGGAAACAACCTGAGTATATGTTGATAGATAAATGGATAAATTTGGTATGTTATACAATGGAATATTATTCAACCATACAAAAGAAGAAACTCTTGACATTTTCAACAATATGGATAGACCTTGAAGGCATTATGCTAAGTGAAATAAGTCAGACAGATAAAGACAAATACTGTATAATCTGACTTATATGTGGAATTTTTGAAAAATAACTCACATGACCTTGTCGGTGTGGCTCTGTTGGTTGGGCACCAGCATGTGCACCAAAAAGCTGTCAGTCAGATTCTCTGTCAGGGCACATGCCCAGGTTGTGGGCTGGTAGGGGGCATGCAGGAGACAGCTAATCAACATCTCTCTTTCCCTTTCTTTTCCTCTCTCTGTAAAAATTAATAAAAAATATTTTTTAAATGTCTGGATTTCTTCCCTATTTGATTTTTTTTTTAAAGTTAAGCATAATATTTTAAGTCACTACATACTTGTCAGTCATCATTTATTTGATATAATTAAGAACGTACGTATACATATATTATATTGAAAAGTCAATTACATGTAATTAATGTATAAATTGCATTGTAAGATTTTAAAAAGTCATAAAGAAAATGTGTGACTCTCTTTTGTAAGATCTAGGAAGCCAGGACAAGGTTGCATCTATTCTGCTTACCACTGGGTCTTGAGTAAAGATTTGGTGAATGTTGAAAAGTTTATAAGTCTCTGTGTGTGTTTTTTAAGTAAATTGGTTTCCCTTTCCAAACATGAAGGGACTTGGGTATTGGTCATTTTCGAGTTTAGATGAAAAGTTGAAAATAAACTATTTTAAATGTTAACTTGAATTTACATATTCAGGTTGATGTAGTTTTTTCCCCCCTCTGTATTATTTCATAGACTGAGACAGACTCTCCTTTCCCTTAAAAATAAAAGATTTACTTCTATTGCAAGAATATCTAAATGAAGTCAAGTTCTAATTTTAACACCATTTTACCTAATGAACCCACAAGACAGCAAGTGCTAAATGTTTTGGAGAAATGGGTATTACATTTTTGTCAGCAAGTTTAACAAAAATAATATTTAGAAATCTTACCTATTCGCTCTCTACCTTTTCATACCCAAATTTCCCAGAATGTTCTTCCAACCCAAATGAATCTCTCCAAAAATAAGTTTTAATTTATTTTTAAAATATATAGAATGTATATAGTAGTACAAACAACATTGCCAAAAGCCAGCCATGTTATTACAAAGCACCAAGATAAACACACACACAAAAATGAGACCCTAAAAAGTTGCAAATGAGTATGTTTTGCAGATTTGGAAGTACCAAAATCCAGCCACCCCAGGTCTTCAGTACCATAGTTACTGAACTTTTCTCTACAAATAGAAACTTAGCCACTCTATATTTATGTTCTATTAGTGGCTGAGTTTTGGAAATCATGCCAAGAGGATTCCAGAAATGAAAAAAAAAGTATTTTGTATGAATCATCTGTTATGATCCTCCATAAATCTACATCATTACCAAAATATGACCAAAATTGCTATAAAAATACCTAAAAATTGGAACAGAGGAGAGGAATAGAGTATTATGTCAGAATTCAATTAGCTCTAATGTGGTAGGAAACCCATATTCATCTGGGAGTCTATGAAAACTTTTTGTTGTTGTTTTGGGGGGTTTTTGCTCATATTTTAAAATGATATGCTAATGAGCATAAGGCTGATTTGGGAAAAGATCCATTTCACAGGTTTGCACCCCATACATGATCATATCAGTATGTGACAGCGAGCTCCTCCTTCCCCCAACCTTTCAAAGTTTAATTTAAAATGATCAGTACTTTCATTTGTTTTATTTGCTTATTTATTTATTCATTGCTATTGATATCTTTTGCAGAGAGAAAGGAAGGGTGAGGGAGGGAGAGAGACAGAGACAGAGCCAGAGACAGAGAGACATGGATTTATTGTTCCACTTATTTATGCATTCAATGGTTGATTCTTGTATGTGCCTTGTAGGGATGGAACCCACAACCTTGGTGTATCAGGACGATGCTCTAGCCAACTAAACTGCCCAGCCAGGGATAGAATGGTCAATATTTATGGAATATATGTAGGCAAGAATACCATTTATTTCAATCATAATTCTCAAAAGATTAATTTTCCATTAATTTTTAATACATGTTGGCCTAATTTTCCTCTAGGAATTTTTCAGCCAAATTATACACTCATTATTAAAGTTTTAAATACAAATAAATATCTCATTTCTTTGAGTTAAAAATTGGCTAAAAGTCACTTGGAAAAAGATGTAGTTTGACATTTTTCTAATATTTTATGAATAATTTTATTACTTCCAAACATTTTATTGGAAAAAAAGCAACCTTTTAGAAAAAGAAACTAAATATTTGGACAATCATGTTTTATATAATTCCCATTAACTCTTACCCAGTACTTAGGTCATCTACTGAAAACCTAATACTGCACATATACACACACACCTATCTCAGCATTGGCACCTATTAGGAACCTAGTAAATGCTACATCAGATGTAGTGTACATTCCTCACAGTGGCATGGATTAAAACCCACAGATAGCGGCCTAAATGGGAAAGAAAGTTATTTCTTTAACTGTTCAGTTATTTCTTTAACTGTTCATCTAAAAGGTGTCACTATGAAACAATTTTCAGAGGGCTAAGCATTTAAATACAATTCACTAGCTCAGTTTTAAGACCAGAACAATATTAGTGAAAATATGATAGAACCATATATAAAGGATGGTTTTGCAATAGACCACAATAGGATTGAAAATCCTAGTTAAGATGAGAAGTGATGAGCACTTTACATGCATGTGTAAATTCTGCCATGACATCCAGTTTAGAGATGGTAAAATCAAAGGTTAACAGAGTTAAATAAGTTGCCTTTGAGCCCATGATTATAAATGGCAAGCTTAATTCAAATTCAGGCTGCAGACCCCAGAGCCCGCGTTCTTATACGGTGATTATGTAACACAGAGAACAACACACACACACACACACACACACACACACACACACTCAGAGAGAGACACACACATGCAAGCTATCAACCATTTCGAATAATGGTATGTAAATTATTCTGGAATTTTTAAAAATAGCAGAAGAAACTCTTTTCATTGGCACATGCAAACTTTTTTAGAAAGAAAGTACTACAAATATGTAAAATCTATAATAATAACAGCATAATATGCTAATTAGACCAGACAGCTGAATGACCTTCCAGAGCTTCCAGGTGACCTTCTGAACGAAACCGGGGCTGTGAGGGATGAGACCCTTGCATGAATTTCGAGCATCAGGCCTCTAGTAGTTAAATAATATGAAACACTGTATGGTTAATGTCCATGCAAAGTATTCCAGACTAAGAACTACACAGAGTTCAATAAACAGGGCAGTAATGTGAACTGGATTCACTATGAAAAGGCTTCAGAGGGGCAGTGGATTTGAACTGGATCCTGAAATTGAGTGAGAATTTGACAGTCACATTTTAGAAAGGAGCATATTCCCACCTGGAAGAAAACTAACCAAATAGCTTTTCGCACAATAAATAAAATGACATGAATCACCTTAGTTACATAAAACAAAAAGAGCACATAAAGTGTATAACACCGTACTGAGGCAATCAATACCAATTATAGTTAAGATTATCTATTTTGGGTTTTTTGGGGTTTATTTTGGGTTTTTTTTTAAATTGTTTTAGTGCTTAAAGTATTACAAAGAGTATTACATATGTCTCCTTTTTTTCCCACCCTTGACAATCCCCTGGCCTCCCCTACCCCCCAGCATCTTATGTCCATTGGTTATGCTTATATGCATGCATACAAGTCCTTTGGTTGATCTCTTACCCTCCCCTCCTGCCCCCCAACCCTCCCCAGCCTTCCCGCTGTAGTTTGACAGTCTGTCCGAGGCTGCTCTGCCTCTGTATCTATTTTTGTTCATAAGTTTATAATCGTCTTTATTATCCATAAATGAGTGAGATCATGTGGTATTTTTCCTTCATTGACTGGCTTATTTCACTTAGCATAATGCTCTCCAGTTCCATCCATGCTGTTGCAAATGGTAAGAATTCCTTCTTTTTTACAGCAGCATAGTATTCCATCGTGTAGATGTACCACTGTTTTCTAATCAACTCATCTACTGATGGGCACTTAGGCTGTTTCCAGATCTTAGCTATGGTGAATTGTGCTGCTATGAACATATGGGTGCATATATCCTTTCTGATTGGTGTTTCTGTTTTCTTGGGATATATTCCTAGAAGTGGGATCACTGGGTCAAATGGGAGTTCCATTTTTAGTTTTTTGAGGAAACTCCATACTGTCTTCCATAGTGGCTGCACCAGTCTGCATTCCCACCAGCAGTGCACAAGTGTTCCTTTTTCTCCACATCCTCTCCAGCACTTGTCGTTTGTTGATTTGTTGATGATAGCCATTCTGACAGGTGTGAGATGGTACCTCATTGTTGTTTTGATTTTCATTTCTCGGATGATTAGTGACTTTGAGCATGTTTTCATATGTCTCTTGGCTTTCTGAATGTCCTCTTTCAAAAAGTGTCTATTTAAGTCCTTTGCCCATTTTTTGATTGGATTGTTTATCTTCCTTTTGTTAAGTTGTATGAGTTCCCTATAAATGTTGGAGATTAAACCCTTATTGGTGATAACATTGGCAAATATGTTCTCCCATGCAGTGGGCTTTCTTGTTTTGTTGATGGTTTAAGGTTATCTATGTTGAATAACACTAATAGCTAAGTTAAATAATGATATTTTGAATAATGTATAATGCCATGTTTATGAAGTTCAAAAACAGGTAAATCTAATCTACTGACATAGATGTCAGGTTAGATGACTACCTTAAGATGAGAGGATGTTGACTAGGGAAGAGCACAAGGTAACCTTCTGGGAAGCTAGAAATATTCTGTGTCTTGATTTGGCGGGTGATTACAGATACACATAAAAATTCTCTGAACTCTACAGGTAAGATTTGTGTATGTATGTAAGTTTTTACTATGTGTGAGTTACAACTTACTAAACAAATGAATAAGGGTTAGTGTCTGTGGCAGGATACAGGGCTATTTAGTATAATATAAATTTAGTATTTGAAAAGTAGTCCAAGATTACCTGTCTCAATTTTGTCCTTCACAGATAAGGAACTCACATCAGATACAGAGACTTTCTCTGGTCATAGGGACATTCAGGGGCTGAACAGGTAACTGTAGTTGAAAGTTTTCCCATTATTTGGTCATGCCTCTAAAATATATTTCATGTGGCACATATTTCTAACAAAAAGATGCAGATTACCATTTACTTCCTATTAATATTTATTTACCAGTTTCTATATTATTTCTCACATTGGTCACATTTATCTTTTTTCCTTATTGTTTTCATCTCTAAACTGAATTATTTCAATCTTCCCTTTATTCTTCTATTTTCATTTCATATCTATAATCAATCTAACATATTCTCCCTAAAGGTGCTCTTTTATATGCACTAATTTAATCGTATTAATTTCATAGAAATTCAGTAACTGTATGTGTTCTCAGACATCAAACAAATTCCCTCCATTCCCAAGAAAACTCTTTGCCTGAGTCATTTTATATTTAGTATATCACCACTTTTAATATTTATAATCTTTGCTCTTTTGCTCTACAGAAGAAGAAGGAGATAATGTAGATTTCAATATAGACAACTTTGCTTTAAGTCAGAGGTGGGAAACATCTGGCCCACAGGCTGTATAAGGACCAAGAAATCATTTGGTCTGACCCTGCCAAGGCATTAGGGAATGAGTTAATTAAGTGTTTGACCAAATATAGCAAGCTAATTTTTAAGCTGATAATTTTGTGTAACCCTCAAATGTTGTTATAAATATCCAAATGGCCCTTGGCAGAAAAAGGTTCCCCACCCCTGCTTTAAGTAGCCCTGTCCTGCCTGATTCTAATTTACCAGTCACTGGTCTTTTTCTAAAAAAGCTTTTGTTATTCCTTTTTTCACCCCCAACAAACACCATCTCCTATTCTCAGCTACTTCTGAGGCCTTGACAATGAAACCTGCCCAAGAGAAAACTGGTAAGTGTTTTATACTCGAATGTTTTCATATTCAAATAGTTTTCCATTCAAAACTGCATTCTTTGAATTCTATACATGGTGTGTGGGTGTTTTTAAAACAGAGGTCTTGATTCTACCTAGATATGTTAAAGTTTACTGTAAAACTTTAAAGTCGGCATGTCATGATACAAGTGAATTACCTGCAGAACAATCCTTTGGCATATTCATAAACAACTGTAAAATGACCCAAGTACAAATATTCCTGAGATAGAACTAGATGGAAGGTGTGGGTACACTTATTGTACTCATATTCACGGATGACTACAATCCAAGTTACTGTATGTGTTTTTTTACAAAGCCTGTTGTTGTACCTGTAATTAGAGACATTGTAATTTGGCAGAAGCCATTCCAGTAATCTTCAGAGGAATAGTTTATGTCAAAAGCATCCAATACCAAGCCCTGGTCGGTGTTGCTCAGTGGTTAGAGTGTTGGCCGATGCATCAAATATGGACAGTGAGTGTCTAGTCAGTGCCAGTCATGAAAGGCTACTTGTGTCACCTTAAGGGTCTGGACTTCATCCCATGAGTGGGAAGAGAATGATCAGGTTTATATCTCAGATCCATCACTCTGGTGGCTGTGTGGAAGATAGAGCTGCAAAAATTGAAAATAAATGAATGAATTGGACACAGACTGAAAGAGATAGAGTGAAGAAATAAATAAGAAATAAAACTGTCAGAACCTAGTGTATGTGGATGCTGAAAGGAAGGAAGGACCCACAGATGACTACCAGATTTTTAAGTTGGTAATAGGTGGACAGTGATAAGACAGAGAATCTACCAATGATAGAGAGAAGAGCTGGTGGAGTTCATTCCATGAAGGTTTTACTGTGACATGCACTGAAATTGGGCAGTCCACATAACTCATTGAAGAATATACCCAACCAGCAGTCAGGGGAAATGTCTGACAGGGAGATACAGTGGCAATTAAGATCCCAAGAGTAGATGAGATCACTCCAGTGGGTGTGTAATAAGAAGAGTACCCCTGTGAAGAACCTCAGGTTTAATGTACAAGGAAGGGAATAGGACTATAAAGGAGAAGGATCCCTATGAATCAGAGAGATTTGGAGAACCAGGAAAACACCTGCTCTCCACTTTCCCAATCACTAGACTGCCATTCTGTCCCCCTCACAGAGTGTCCAGAAATTTATAGAACATTGACTCAGGGAAATGGCAAAGTTCCTTTAATATTTTTGTGCCCAGAAATGTTCTCATGGCCTGCAAACTAAGTGTACTTTAAGTTGGACAGAGTGCAGTCTTCTGCTCAAAGGACAGCTAGATCAACAAATTAGGAGGACTGCTCAATGATTTCTCTATAGATGCGTCCTAAACAGTAGAGAATAGGCAGTGTCATTTACAGACAAATATGCATGTATTAAACATAATCCATTTCCTAAAATTTTTATACTTGGTAGTCAAACCCTGCTTTTCCTATAGCATTCCTTCAAAACAAAGTAGGGACCAATTCTACAGAAGACACAAGTATCTGAGACAACTTAGAAACTGCCTTCCTCCCTAGCCAACATCAAATTAGTTACTTGTCAAATTGAGTCCTGGAAGAAATACTTCAGAAGCTTGGACAAATAAACATACAAAGGCAGGAGCAGAATAGTGTTAGAAGGATTCTAACCACAACAGATGTTAATAATATATGTTAAAACAATACTGCCACTGAACCAGGTAACTTGTTCCCAACAGAGGGCTATTCTATATTGAGAGCTTGCTCTATGCCAGTCATTTTACCTGGTGTTTTACCCATATTTTCTTACTTAATATTCAAAAGGATACTTTGAGTAGGAAAGTATATAATCTCATTTTTAAAAATATGGCAACTGAGTGTAAGTAAGAATCCAAAGGTCACATAACTAAGAAGCCAAAAAATAATGGATTTCAGCCAGTGTTCTGTCTGGCACTACAACCCATGCCTTTAACCACCAAGCTACACTGCTCTTCCCACTTCTCTACCCCAGGGACCTCAATGCTGGGATGTTTGGACATTGGTACAGAGTACAGGTCCAAACACCAGAGCACTCAAAATGGACCTTTGTTTTACTCTTGCACAGTCCAGGTAATAATTACAAAGCACCAGAAAAATACATACAGAGCCCCAAGCCTAGTTTTATTTTTTATATTGCTAGAGCAGGCATACCCACCTCTGCATCTCTACCACAGTTCTGTGGTAAAACACTAAAATGCAGAATTGTTTTACATGAACATAGTAACTTTAAATATATGATGAGTTGCCAAGTCAAAACATCAAATGACTATTGCATCAAAAGGCGATGAGAGTTTATTTTAAAGTTAATGGACAATGGACACAAGACACTGGGGGGTAGGGGAGGCTGGGGGAAGGTCAAGGGGGAAAAAAGGAGACAAATGTACTAAAGTTAATGGAAACAATGAAATTTCAACTGTAAGCTTCCGTTGGTATGATAACGAAAAAAAGAAAGACTGAGGGGAGGGGGGATGGGACTGGGAAGAGATTAATCAAAGATCTTATATGCATATAAGCATAACCCATGGACACTGACAATAGTGCGGTGAAGGCCCAAGGGGGTAGGGGAGGGGGGTCAATGGGGAGAAAAGGAGACATTTGTAATACTTTCAAAAATAAAGATAAAATTTAAAATGTTAATGTGAACTGTGCACAAAGGAGGTGTTTAATAAAGGGTTCTCAGAATAATAAAGAGGAAAAATAGGCAAAGGCATTTAAAAGGTGATTGATTATTTTTTAAGCAATTAGTCATGAACTTTGGACAAACCAATGATGAAAGAAAAAGAGGCAACATTCTTGCCCTCCTGCCTCGCCAAACCAAACAGAGGTAAATTATGCTATTTGGAGATTAAAGTTCCAGCTTTAATGGTGAGCCTTATGCTTTCAGTGCCTATATGCAAACTATAAACCTTTGCAAGGCAAGCAGAGACCTTGCATATAAAGAACAATCATATATTTATACTTCAGAAAGACCCTTCTTATGAAAAAATAATCTATACCCTTACTCTCTGGAGAAATGTTTGTTCCCATAAAATCTAAGGGTGCACATTTACAGCCTAAAATCCAAGCCCTCATGTGAAGAGAGGTCCTTTTTAAGGAACACATCAGCAGTCTGTTGTTTGCCTCTTGCATGCTGACCTTTTAATGAGTTTAGGATGACCATTTTCCGAGAATAGAAAACTTGATCTAAATGAGGAATACTCTTCAAAAGTGCTTTATTGCTATGTTGGTTTTTCTTTGTAATTATGGTTGAGTTATTCCATAAAACTTACTGCCATGATAGTCTCATAATGGCAACACAGTCCAACCAATTTGTTATTCACTGAAGAAGCTGGTAAATGGGCCATGGGATCTGGAGCTTCTTTTGCTGATGACACTGGTTAGGTTTTCCAGAAGCGTTTGGTTGGGTTTTCCATAGGAACTGGCCTAGAGGCAAAGCTCAGTTTAAGGTGTTATGGAAATAACATGAGAAAAAGACTTGGTAGCCTTATTTCCATCTTAAATAATGAGCAGAACTCTGTGTTGAAAGGGAACCGTTTGTGTTGGACTCGAGCAGTGAAGGAGGGAAAAAGGAAAAAAATGGAAACACCAGGACAAAAGTAGGCAGAGTGCCTGGAAATATGTATAAATTTTTTTAAAACTTTAAAACTATAGGCTTGAAAAATACAGAGCTCCAAACTTTGAAACCAGAAGTCAACTGGCATAATTTTGACTTGCAGGTGGTATTGCAGAAAGCATGGATCCATCATTAGTCAATTTGAAACTAAATTATAAAATATTAACATTTTAAGAATCCCAAAATTCTCTTTAGTTTATTAAGAAGTTCATTCTTTATAAAGAATACTTTAATTTTGCCTGCATATCTATGTCCTACTATAGTGTCCCAATTTTCCTCTGCCCTCCGTATTGAAAGCAACTGAAATAATGGGCTTAATAAAGTATACAACTTAAATTATTTAATTAACATCAAGTAAAAAGTTAATTTACTTCCAACCTCAAATTTCTTCCACTTCACCCTCTGAAATTCAAGTCCAAAGCTAGTAATAAAGAGGGTCCAATAATAATTGAACATGTAACCCCAGGCTAAATACCATTGTGTCTAAAATAAGTAATAATAATGTCATCTACATCCTCTCTGAAACTAGGGTTCTGTCTATTATTGTATATTTAAGGCTTTTATTCAATTCACAGACAGAATCTCATTCATGAATGAAGGCGGGAAAAAAGGAAAATACCCAGGTCAGACATAAATATAGCACCTGCTGTAAGTAATGGAGGAAATAATATGTAGACCAAAACTCCTTCTTCAGAAATAAAACATGATCAAATATAGTATTAGGATCATATCAGATATCAAAGAACGGATAAAAAAAAAAAAACTGGTACCAGAACAGAACTCACTTTTATTTATTTTTTTCTCACATCATTTGGGTGAGTTTGGGTAAACTATTTAATCCTCTGAGCCTCAGTATCCACTTGCATAAAATGAGAATAACGATGCCTATTGGTGGGATCGTGGTCAAGAGACTAAATAGCATCATGGATGGGGAATCACTAAATTTACAGATTAGTAGTTCTCAAAGTGAGGTCCTGCACAGCACTTGCAGCAATAGCTTATCAGAAATGCAGACTCAAAGGCCCACCTCAGACGTATTCAGTCAGTAACTCTGGGAGTCGAACTCAGCAATCTGTGTGTGAAAAAGCCTCCAGATGTAAGAATCACTGCTTTTGAATAAATATTTCCCTTTTTATTTTCATCACCATGAATTCATCTGTGGAACATATGCATCCACATATGTATCCATATAATCCAATTATAAAAATATTCAATGTGTGTAGATTTATATCATTTTATAAATGTGAGAATTGAAACGTTCAAGTGATTTACCCAAGTTTATACAACTTTTAAAAATAAATCCTATCTAATAAAAGAGAAACATGGTAATTGCCGTATGACCGCTACCCTTCCCATTGGCTAATCAGGACGATATGCAAATTAACTGCCAGCCAAGATGGCGGCTGGCAGCCAGGCAGCTTGAAACTAACATGAGGCTTGCTTGCTTCAGTGACGGAGGACTCCAACGTTCCCCGCCTGCCGCTGCAGGCCTCTGAGCTGCAACTCTAAGCAACTATGTAACAAATATAGAAGCTAAACAAAACCCCAGAAACCTGCTTTAGTCCGCCGGGCTTCAGCCAGCAGGATCGCAACATTGTAAGCAAAGGCCAGAAACCTACTTTCAGCAGTGGAGGCCTAAGAGCTGGAGCCAAGCCTCAAAGCTAAAGCTGGCCCAGAATAAAAAAAAGAAAAAGAAAAAAAGGAACAGTTGGGAGCTTCAGTCACCCCCAGCCTGAAAACAGCCATCATCCCCTCACCCAGGCTGGCCAGGCACCCCAGTGGGGTCCCCCACCCTGAAGGATGTGTGACCAGCTGCAAACAGCCATCATCCCCTCACCCAGGCTGGCCAGGCACCCCAGTGGGCACCCCCACCCTGATCCAGGACACCCTTCAGGGCAAACCAGCCGGCACCCACCCATGCACCAGGCCTCTACCCTATATAGTAAAAGGGTAATATGCCTCCCAGCACTGGGATCAGCGGAGCCGCGAGGCCTCCTGGCACTGGGATCAGCGTGACAGGGGGCAGCGCCCAAACCCCCTGACCACCCTGTGGCTCTGTGTGTGACAGGGGGCCGGGCCACAACCTCCCTATCCACCCTGCTCTATTCATGACAGGGGAAGGCGCCCCAAACCCCCTGATCAGCCCTGCTCTGTGCCTGATAGGGGGGAGCTCCCCAACCCCCTGATTGGCCCTGCTCTGTGCGTGACAGGGTACAGAGCCCCAACCCCCCTGATGGGCCCTGCTCTGTGAGTGACAGGGGGCAGTGCCCCAACCCCCTGATTGGCCCTGCTCTGTGCGTGACAGGGGGTGGCGCCGCAACCTCTCCATCGACCCTGCCTTGAGTGTGACAGGGGACGGTGCCCCAACCCCCTAATCGGCCCTACCCTGAGCGTGACTGAGGGTGGCATCACAACCTCCCAATTGCCCTGCTCTGTGTATGACAGGGGGCGGCGCCCCAACTCCCCAATCAGTCCTGCTCTGAGCCCGACCAGGGGCTGCACCTAGGGATTGGGCCTGCCCTCTGCCACCCGGGAGCAGGCCTAAGCCAGCAGGTCGTTATCTCCCGAGGGGTCCCAGACTGGGAGAGGGCACAGGCCGGGCTGAGGGACCTCCCCCCCCCCCCCCGAGTGCACAAATTTTTGTGCACCGGGCCTCTAGTTATATGATAAAATTATACCCACACATACTATTACAAACACATGTATATAATTTTCTCATTGATTTAGTTTGAAAATTTGGAGATCCGGGCCTATAAGAAACAAAAGTTCCTCAATGTACTGAGTTGACAAAACTTTTGGCCAGTGTCATACCTGCTGGGCATGACAGTCCCTAAACTCTTAGGTATCATCTGGAAAATGTAGACCTACCTAGTTTACATTCTGTTTTCCTGGAGTTTCCAAATTCTAGAATCCTTCCTCTTTTAACAGCCCCACTTTCCCTCAAGTGATATGATTTTTTTTTCTTATTCTCATTGATCTCTGTTTCACTTTTTAACCTCTATTTGAATGTCATATAGAGACTGGAGAACCATACTAATGGTATCACCTTTTCATTCAACCTGCATATGACTGAAAAGAAAGCTTCAGATGAAATAAAAACATCCACACTTCTTAGTGCTGTAAGTTTATCAAACTAAGTTCTCACCCAGCAAAGATTTATTCATTGAACGTAGAATAGGTATTTCCTTGTAATGAACTTTTCCATCCATTTTTTCTCAGTCTTTTCAATCAGTATAAAAGCAAATTAAAGGGTTCTTTTTAATATAATTTAGCAGTTATAACACAGACTTGAAGAATAGCAATCTGAGTTCTAAATACAGGAATTGAAATTACATAGAGTTGAATTCTCTCTTAAAAATCAGCCAAGAAGCAGGAAGGACATGAGCAGCAAGGAAAAAAATCAAAATCCAGACTCATTCCTCATGTTTCTGCTTTATCCTTTAATATCATAACAAACCTCTACCTATGCAAGTTAAGAAGCCGGTGAGAAAATAGAAGGTGAATTGTGTCACTATATGACAGCGGTGCTTCTCAGCCTCACCAGTGCTGACCTTTTTAAAAATATATATTTTATTGATTTTTTTTTTTTACAGAGAGGAAGGGAGAGGGATAGAGAGTTAGAAACATTGATCAGCTGCCTCCTGCACACTCCCCACCTGGGATGTGCCCGCAACCAAGGTACATGCCCTTGACCGGAATCGAACCTTGGGATCCTTCAGTCCGCAGGCTGATGGTCTATCCACCGAGCCAAACCGGTTAGGGCACTACTGACTTTTTGAGCCAGATAATTATTTGCTGCAGGGGTTATTATAGACATTGTAGGATATTTAGAAGCACCCTGGGTCTCTATCCACTGGATGCCACTAGCATTCCCCTCAGTCTCCAGGCATAATCACATGTCCCCTTGGAGAACCAAATTGCCCCCAACTGAGAACACACTCTATTATATTAAGTGATTACTTCTTCTCCTAGAAAATAAAGGTCAAAAAGTTAAAGAAAATTTACAAAAAAATAACAGAAAATGTATCACACATTTTTGCCTTTATTCTATCTAATGCAAATTATATGAAATGCATAAGGAGCAACCGGTTGAATATACATATCTGTCATTTATTTCAAAGGGCTGGTTGAAACCCAAGTAGCTGATAAATGTGGTTTTAGTGATCTTTCTATATAATCAGTACCTCAGAGGCTCAGCTGAAATATGTACTAACCATATATTTTTACTTTCTGTATTCTGATGCTTTGATATATGCTTTGCTGACCCTAGAAGGACTGTCCCTCCCAAAGTTGTCCCATCCTTAGAAATAGTAAACAACTTGCTCACGAGTGTGCTTTTCAAATACAATCCAGAGCTTACACCTAAACCACCTCCTTTATTAGGTGCTCACATGCTGGGGACTGAACCCGCAACCCAGGCACGTGCCCTTACCGGGAATCGAACCATGACCTCCTGGTTCATAGGTGGATGCTCAACCACTGAGCCATGCCGGCCAGGCCATATCAGACAATTTAATTTTCAATCTCATTCTTATGAAAGGAAGAAGAATAATCTATTATGTCAATAATTATAGACATCTACACATGGGATGAGAAATGTTCTAGAAAAACCTTAATTTTAAAAATAATAATTTGGATGTTAATGACATTGAACACATACAACTTACCATGTACCAGGAACTCTTCTAACTCAGTTCTAATTCTTGCTTTACATTAATTAACCATGAAGTGCATTCTATTATTATCTTCATTTTAAACTGAATAAATACAAACAGTAGTAAATAACCGGCTCATGCTCACACAGCTGGAAAGTGGCAGAGAGAAGTTTGATTCAAATCCAGGCAATTTGGCTCCAGTGCCATTTTACCTCTTGAAAGAAAATGACCTCAATATCATTTTCAAGTCACAGGGCTTCTACAACTAGTAATAATATTTAGAATTTGGGTCCCTGAAAAAACCCAAAAACAAGTGGTATCAATTTATTACTTTCATGGACAATAAAGCAAGTACTTAAAAATAAGTGCTTCTAGTCCCTCCAAAAAGGCCTTCATATGTTGCTTCAGTTTTGCTTTTTTGCTTTTGTCTTGATATGGCATATGTGTAAACAAATTGCATAGCACCATTAATGAATTGCCTTGGGATTGCTTGAAGGTAAGGCTTTGTTAAAGCATCAAGTGCCTATTTTAGTGTTTCTGTTAGCTGCTCGTTGTTGGGATCACTGGGCTGGGAAGGGAAGGAAAGAAGATGTGCAGTCCAGAGAAATACAACAGGCAAGAAATTTAACAATTTACCAGTGAAGCACAAAACCAGACATTTCCTTCAAGGTACATAAGAAGAAAAAGCTATACATGGCAAAGACATCATGAGGAAAGAAATACAGAGAAGAAGTTCAGAGAAATCATAGAAACTGAGCTATTATTTTAAAATATGTAGAAAGTAGTTTGCTTTTTATCCCAGAATTTGCTATGTTTAATCATAATAGGCTTGAGGCACTATAAATCTACGTAAATGACCGTGCAATATTTGTTTTTTTCTGCTGCTGACCTCCACCCAGTCATTATGTTTTATGGCCCTTTGGTATATACAGTAGGATTGGAATGACAGTGCATCGGTTTAACAAATCCTTTTCAGCATTCTTGGGAAAAGCAGATATGCTGGCATACTTTGTTAAAAAGATAAATTTTTGGAATAAGTATTTTCAGAACAGGAATAAAAACTGGTCCATTTGAAAACTATTTCTGTATAAGACAGCAAATTTTTACGTTGTGTAAATACAACTTAAAGGAGAGGTTTCTGTGGAAAGTGAAACAATTCCAATAATTTTGGAGAAATTACCCTTTGAGAAAGTTACTGTGAAGTTAACTATTGGGAATCTCACTGCTATTTGAGATGTTAGCATCTAAATGTTTTGAAGAAATTGCAAGGTTGAAGGAAACTATAGTGAAAGTTCCAATTTGGTTAGAAGTAGAAGGAAAAAAATAAAGCATGGAAGAAGGAAAATAGCAAATATTTAAAAAGAAGAACATTTTCTTCCAAGCTTATGGCCAAAGCTAACTTGGCTGCAAAGATCACTCGGGCATGTGACCTGTGGCCTGTGGCCTGTGGCTTACCTATGTTACTTATACTTTTCTAGGTGAACAAAGAAGTTCAATGCTATGTCTACCCTGGAGAAGCTACACACTCTGGTTCCCTAAAATTAAGTCCAAACTGATTTTGAAAGTATCAATTCCTACTTTTATATTTTTATTGCAATAAAAGTCTTATATGTTTATCACAAAATGTTTATAAAAAATGGAGAAAATATGAAAAAGCAGATAAACATTATCCATAATCCACCCTCTCTAAATGTAGCTCAAATGAACTATTCCCCTCCAATAATTGTCAATGCATTGGTTCTTCCATAACTTAGATCACACAAAATGAGAAATGTGAAATGGTTTTTCTGCACCATTTAAATTTTTTTTGATAATCATTTTAATAACTAAATGGCATTTCATGATCTTCTAATGGAAACCTTTGGTTGTTTTCAATTTTTCATTATAAAATACTAGAGGCTCAGTGCACGAATTCATGCACAAGTGGGGTCCTGTGGGATTGGGCTGAAACTGGCTCTCTGACATCCCCCAAGGGGTCCCGGATTGTGAGAGGGCATAGGCCAAACCAAGGGATCCCACCAGTGCAAAATTGGGACTAGGGAGGGATGCGAGTGGTTGGCCAGCTGGGGAGGGGTCACGGGAGGGGTCACGGGAGGGGTCACGGGAGGTCTCCAGGGCATGTCCGGCCCTTCTCGCTCAGTTCTGATCTGCTGGACCCCAGCAGCAAGCTAACCTACTGGTTAGAATGTCTGCCCCTTGGTGGCCAGTGCACATCACAGTGAGCAGTTGAGCGGCCTTAGCATATCATTAGCATATTACACTTTGGTTGAACAGCCAACCAGATGACTGAGCACTTAGCATATTAGGCTTTTATTATATAGAATAAATAATTGTAGGGAACATATTTTCAAACATTATTTTCTGCATTGTGATTTATTTTCTTTGAGTAGATTTCTAGAAGGAAGAAAAAAAGCCTATATATTTACTCCATGGTTTCATCATTCTTAAAATCTTACATTGATGAGACAATGTATGTTTTTAAGCAACTTTGCAAGAGAGTTTTTACTATATTTTTTGAGCCAGTGAATATCTGGCAATGTTTCTCTGTTTCCTTCACACATGAATGACTCTGTAGAGATTGTTCCATGATTCTCTCTGATACTTACTGTTGCAGTGGTGAATTTTGATGTCAGCCTGAGTTGTTGTTTTTTTATTTGTTTCTTTACTTTTTCAGCTGCATTTTATTTTATTTTTATTTTTTTATTGATTAAAGTATTACATATGTCTCCTCCACCACCACCCCCCCCCCTTTGACTTCTTCCTGGCCACTCCAACCCCCCAGCACATACCCTCACCCCCTCTAGTGTCTGTGTCCATTGGTTATGCTTATACTAGTATGTATGCATACAAGTCCTTCAGTTGCTCTCTTACGCCACCCCACCGCCACCACCTTTCCCTGCCTTCCCTCTGAGGTTTGGTGGTCTGTTCGATGCTTCTCTGTCTCTGGATCTACTTTTGTTCATCAGTTTATGTTGTTCATTATATTCTACACGTGAGTGTGATCATGTTTTATTTATCTTTCTCTGACTGGCTTATTTCGCTTAGCATAAGGCTCTCCATGTCCGTCCATGCTGTGGAGAATGGTAAGAGTTCCTTTTTTTTTTTTTTTTTTTTTACAGAAGCACAGCCTGAGTTTTATAACCAAGATGTTTACAGGAACCCCGACCGGTTTGGCATAGTTGGTTAGAGCGTGGTTGGTCTAGGAAAGGGTTTCGTGTTCGATTCCCATCAGGGCACATACCCAGGTTTTAGCATCATTATCATCATCTCATGGTGTCTTTACATTTCAGAAGGTTCTCTCTTTAAAGTTTTCTCCTCCTATTTCTGCTCAGCAGCATACATCATGATGCAGGGATTTTTGTTATAAATCTATTTTAGTTGCAAAATCCAAAAAAAAAATTGTTAAACCTGAAATGTTTCCACCTCTCCATTTCAGTTCCCATAGTTTCAAGTAAAATGAGAGTCCAGCCCAAGCCAGGTTTGCTCAGTGGATAGAGCGTCAGCCTGAGGACAGAAGGGTCTTCGGTTCGATTCTGGTCAAGGGCACATGGCTAGGTTGCGGGCTCCATCCCCAGTAGGGGGCATGCAGGAGGATTCTCTCTCATCATGGATGTTTCTATCTCTCTCTCCCTCTCCCTTCCTCTCTGAAATCAATAATATTTTTTTTAAAAAAAGAGAGAGTCATCTTATTTGTTCCATATCTCAGTTTATTCTGGAGGAAACCTGTTCCTGTGACTCTGTGAACACAAAGTTTTGAGTGAATAATTATCACACCGTTCTACTAAAATATGTTCAATAGAGTCACAAGTAATATCAATAATTTTTTAAAGTTTGCCCTGATACTTTTTATCAGAGATTTTATATATATATATATATAATTTATTTCACTCAATACTTACTGAGTACTCACTACGTGCCAACCTGCTCTCACTACATTGAGCTCCCCACTTTCACCTGCTTTCATTAATGTTTTAAGGGACATCTCTTTTTATTTTCAACCCTTCCTGGATTATCAATTTCCTGAGTGGCTTTAAAACATGTGGCTGGCAGCCTCAATACTAATTGAAACAGTTATGTTTTTCTAAACTTTGTTTCTCCTGATTCAATTAGTGGTATGTACTTCTTTTTAGAGAGAAAGGAATTTCACTATTCAATTGATTTAGTAATGATAACAATTTTTTTTAAAAAACAATAACCAGAAACTAATAAAGCAAACTACACTTCTGAAACTAAGCAAGTATAGATATCCTTACTTTTGAATGACAGAGAAATAACCTAAAAACTGATGAGGGAAAAGAGAAATAGACAAAGCAGAAAGATTACAGTCTTCTAATAGGACTTAAGGAGTTGGCAAAGTGATGACTGCGTCAACAATGATAAAAACTAAAATAAACCAGAATATAATACTTCTTTTCAAGACCTCAAAAGCCTAATTGGCAAAGTGATGACTAAATCAACAAAATAATGAGAAAAATAAAAATAAACTAGAAGATAATGCATCTTTTCAATACCTCAAAAGACTAAAATCTCTCTAATTTTAATGAATGCCTAGAATCCAAAAATGGGCTAGGTTTGCATTAATTCTGTTTTAAACTTCCTGGGGAATAAGACAGAAAAATCTCATAAACACCTTATGAAATAAATATTCTAAGGTCATCTCATACAGAAGCCTTTTTTCCTCAGTTCAGAGTCAAATTTGTAAATAAGTTTTCTTAATGAGAGAAGAAGCCCTGTGAGTGAAGCACATGAAGAAAACTCATTACCAACAAGAGCAAAGAAAATTCTTTATGGAAAATCTGCTGAACTAGATAATATGTTCATTAAAATTCTCTACATAGGAACAAAGCAAATATATAATCTTGGAATGTGAGAATGAAAAGTGTCTTTTTAAAGCTATTTAGTCTAATCCTTGTATTTTGTGAATAGTGACTCTGAAGGAGCAGGTATAAGAAAGTTCTTTGCTTAAGGTTCCTGCCGTGTGGAGTGGGCCAGAGCACTACCCAGTGTTTTGAAGACAGTGAACTGTAGACTACACCTCAAGCCACAACACAATCATACACTCGATAGCTGCGGGCACTCTTACCCTAAAATATCTAAATGGCCTGCGATCAAAGCCTTTGGCTAAATTACTGAAACTGGTTCGAGAACAAATAGATGCTGGCAGAGATAGCACTTCAGAATAAGCTAAACACTTTTTAGAGTTTTGGTATCTCCTGTACAATAAATATGAAATTCTTAAAAACAGAGGATACCCTAAAAAGTTTCTCTAAACACATTTATGTAAGTTTTCTTCAGCTCAGATGGCTCCTTTGTCATTCCGATTTTCCAATGCTAACTCAACAACTTCACCTTAATAGTTCCTCCCTTCCTTCAGGCATTAGCTCAATTGCACCCTCTCTGGCCCTTCCTGACTGCCTTTTTAAAATTGCAACTGCCCAGGTGATTCAGTGGTTGAGTGTTGACCCATGATCCAAGAGGTTGCTCGTTCAATTCCTAGTCTTGAGTTGTGGGCTTCATCCTCAATAGGGGGTGTGCAGGAGGCAGCCAAATGATGATGTTTCTCTCTTGTGGATGTTTCTATCTCTCTATCCCTCTCATTTCCTCTCTCTCTAAAAATCAATAAAAACATTTTAAAATTGCAATATTCTCTTTTACTGTCCATCTTCCTCCTCAAATTTATTTTCCTCCTACTCATCACTATCTAACATACTGCATATGTTACCTACTGAATTTGTATATTATCTTCCCCTATATTCCTACACCTTGGTTCCATTTTCAGCATGATATATTTTTGCATAAACATGTGAATGAATGAATGAATAAATTTCCAGGAGTCATATATTTATGAGGAGAGTCTTTTATTTCACTATCTTTTAAAAGGTTCTTTTTTTTAAATCATCACCCAAGGATATTTTTTTCCATTGATTTTTAGAGAGAGTAGAAGGAAGGAGAGAGAAAGAGGGAGACACATTCTGTACCCACCTCAACTAAGGCCAGGATCGAACCCACAGCCTTTCAGTGCATGGACCAACACTCTAACCACTGAAAAACACCAGCCAGGGCCAAAAAATTCTTTATGAATATTAGTTGATCTGATACTTTAAAGTATGACTGAAACATTTTTCTTAATTAACTCATTTCATAAAGTAATATCGCTATATAAATTGAACTATGGTATAACTAGGCTATATAATCACATCATGAATTGAACTCTTAAAGGAAAAGAGAAAAGTCTTCTCTTGATATAGAATACATAACTAAAAAGACAGTTTTAGTTTTCCTAGTTGATGTCTAGAGTTAAACAATCTATCTTGGAATGATGACACTATTGCTCAACCCAGGACTTTATTCTTTATTCATATACCACACCTGGGATTATCCTCAGAATATCAAAACATATTAAAAGAGATGGGACATGTATGCTTATATCCCATAACAACATAACAAAATTTTTGTCATTGCTCTCTTCCAAGGAGACAACTAGAGGGGGAAAAAAGCCACTTTCTAAAAATAACATCATTCAGTACAAATGTCCATTTATTCTGCTAATTCATGTTAGAATTTATTTCAAAGCACTCTTTAATTCTGATTCATAGGAACTTTAATATGTTAAGACTCAGAAGATTAAATGTGACATTTCTCATAGTACTCCACCCCTTACTTCAAGGTTTTGGCTCAATTGGCTAAGCTAAACTACTGGTTAAACTGCTGACATAAAGTGAAATTGTCGCTTTCAGACTTATCCTAAGTGAGCAGCACCACAATGCAAACCACTGGAGCTGTCATTACTCTTTTTTTTTCTTTTATTCTGGAAAAAAAATGTTTTGTGCAAGATTTTTCTAACTAATGAAAAATAACCAAGAAGGCACTAAGTATTGATGAAATTCCCCCCTCTAACACAACTTATTGTTTCTAGAAATTTAGTATGCTCTTTCTCTTATTTAAAGGAAAAAAATTAACATTTCATTATATGAAATCTGGTTTGAAATTGAGAAACTTTCAGATATATGCAGTTTTTAAAAATATGAGCAATCCTGAAGGGGTTCATAACTGGGGTCATATGGAAAGACCTGGATGAGATCTGAGTGAGGAGAATTGGAATCAGCTGTATGTGAATATACACAATGTGTATATGCAGGTACCATATATGTGTTGCATGTATGTATATCTGTGTGCACACTCAAAAAATGATCCAAGACTGTCTCAGAGATGAGGTGTTTGAAAATAAAATCCAAAAAGATGACATATATTGAGCACTTATTCTGGACCAGACAAGGCAAAGTACTTGATATACCTGATCTCATTCAATCCCCACATTATATCTTTGAGTGAGTTTGTATTATCCATTTTACAGATAAGGCTTACATTAGTTTTCTAGGGCTGCTATAACAAAATACAACAAACTCGGTGGCTTAAAATAACAAAAATTCAAACTTTCACAGTTTTGGAAGCTAGACGTTGGATTAAAGATGGCAGCAGGGCCATGTCTCTCTGAAGGCTCTTGAGGGGACCTGTTCCGTGGCTCGCTCTAGCTTCCGGGGGTTGCTAGAAATCCTTGGCTTTCCTTGACTTGCAGATGCATCACTCTAATCTCTGCCTCTGTCTTCACATGGCGTTCTCCACATGTGACTGTCTTCATCTTCTTTCTTTGCCTGTGTTTCTGTGTCTCTTCTCTTCTTATAAAGACACTAATCACATTGTATTTAGGGCCCACCCCCCTCCAGTTTGGAGGCAGGGAATCTTAAATAATTACCTCTGCAAAGACCTTATTTCCAAATAAAACCACATTTTGAGGTTCTAGGAAGCACATGAATTTTTTGGAGGCAGGGAGACAGAGTTTAACCTAATACAAGGTTGCTGAGACCCATAAAGACCTCAGGTACTAGAATTATCAATTTTAAGATATAACATAGATATGTTTAATAAGTTTAAATAAATAAAATGTAGAATTTAATATAGAGAGAACAAGAGATTACTAAAAATGGAAAAGCCAATCTTGAAAAATAAAAACATAAAACCTGTTTGGAAATAAAAACTATTATAACATACTCATACAACACATTAGACACAGCCATAATGAAATTAATTAGATTGTTTGCATGAAATTTTCCATAATGTGGCATATATATACAGAAAATGTAATAAAGTGACTAAGAGACAGGGAGAATAAGATAGGAAGGTCCAACTTCCAGGTAAATATCAATGGAAAAGGAGATAGAAAATTAGAAAGAACATTTGAAGGGAATATGTGAAGAAATTTACACAACTAATGATCAGTTAATAACTACCAGAAGGCTAATGAATCTCAAGGTAAATAAATGAAGACTGCATCTAGGCACAACATGGCAAAACTATGTACCAAAGAAAAAAGTTTTAAAATCAGCTGGAGAAGAAATACAGATTATTCTCAAATGAATGACAATGATATTGACAACTAGTTTCTCAAATACAAAAGTGAAAGTTGAAAGAGAATAAAACAATAACTTCATTGGGCTGCAGGAAATAAATGTCATCTTAGAATCATCAGTGTTTACATTGTTATATTATTTTAATTCTTTCACCTTTAAATTTTTTGTTTTCATATTTAAGGTATAACTTTTTATTTATTTATTTTTAAAATATATTTTATTGATTTTTTACAGAGAGGAAGGGAGAGAGATAGAGAGTTAGAAACATCAATGAGAGAGAGAAACATCGATCAGCTGCCTCCTGCACATCTCCTACTGGGGATATGCCCACAACCCAGGTACATGCCCTTGACCGGAATCGAACCTGGGACCTTTCAGTCCGCAGGCCGACGCGCTATCCACTGAGCCAAACCGGTTTCGGCGGTATAACTTTTTAAAACAGCAAAGGGTTGAGTTTTGTTTTTACAGTCTCCTCTATACTACTATTTATCCATTAATTGGAATATTTCATGTAAACATTGGTATGTTTTATTTTAAACCCAGCCTATTTTTTTTTCCATTTGTTCCACCTGTTTTGTGTTCCTCTTTTATTTATTTACTTATTTTTTTTGCCTCTTTGGATTAATAAAATATTTTCCATTTCCCTTTCTCTATTAGCTTCTTGGTAACTCATTTATTTACTATTCTTTTAATAAATATTTTAAGGTATGCAATTTTCGTATCCCCAGAGATAAACAAAATCTCTGATCAACCGCTAGCCTGGCAACATTAAGAATCAGCAAATGTATTGGGGAAAAAGCACTAGCTAATGTTTGGCTCACCTTTTTATCAATTTCATCCTCTTCGGGATCTTGACCACACTCATTATGGCTGCCTCCGACTTCACCATGGCCTTCAAACAGATGTTTCACATTTACCCCGCTTTTTTAGTTATTCTCAGAGAAAAGATTGGTCTGTTACAATCTCATCCATAATTCTTAGAAACAGAAGCTTCAATCTTGTATTGTAGAACCAGTAAAAGTATACTTTAAAAACAATTTTTTAACTATAAGCAAGCAAAATCTGAGAGCATTTACTCTAAGAGATCTTTCTTAAAGGAAATTCTAAAGGATGAATTACAGGCAGAAGAAAAGTAATACTCTTTATAAATTAAAAGAAATTGACTGAGAAGAAACATTTAGTCTATTTCTAAAGACAGTAAAGAATTTATTAAAATCTCAGAAAAGGGAAAAAGTCAAATAAAAACTCAGTAAAAGGGAACTACATTTTTAAAAATTAAGGTACTCTAAATAAATACAAATTTATCTAAAACCACAGTAAGCATAAATGTGCTCATTAAATGTAACATTTAGACAAAAGTAGTTGACTAGATTTTTATGCATCTATATGCTGAAGAGACACATCTAAAAGATACAGATACAGAATAAATAAAAGTTAAAGCACAGAAAAAGATACCATAGCCAAATAATAACCAAATAAAATGGGAGTAATTATATTTAAATCAAACAATAAAGACTCTAAGTCAAGGAGTATTATTGGAAATAAAAAGTCACTCAATAATAATAGAAGACTCACTGTAGTAGGAAAATAAACTACTCTAAACTTGTATGTACCTAATAATATAAAAAGACAACAAAAATATAAAAAGAAAAACAACAATACAAGCATAAATTCACAAATCCACTATCAGATTGGAGTATTTTAACATATATTTTTTCAGTAATTGCTGGATTAAACAGACAAAATGCCATTGCGGACACAGAAGACTCAAACAGCCTGTATCCATCAGGCTGTGCTACATCACAGTGCCCAAGCAGGTACAGCTTGAAGCCCCAGTGACTTAACACAATAGAAGTTTGTTTCTCCTTATATCACAGTCACCAAGGATTCAGGGGTTATGACTCATTCAGTTTTGTGGCATTGTAATCTCCTAGAACAGACTGGAATTCCATTGAGCCTACTGGATCCTCTGCATTTAATGGCCAAAAAGAGAGGCGAGAGAAGGCAGGACTTTCTTGACAATGTAAAGGCCAGGACAAAAGTACCTTATATTATTTAACTCATTTTCATCATGCTTAATCAGCCAAGCATTCACCTTAAGGTGTGAGAATAAAAACAGAATCCCCTTCCCCAAAAAAACATAACGAAGGAGAAAAATAAAGATAGGTATAGAAATTAATGGATTATTAAATATACATACAATGCAAAAATTGAACCAAATCAGAAGATAGTTCTTCAAAAAGACAAATACAATCAACAAGTTTCTGGCAAGACTGATGAAAATAGGAAGGACACAAAAAAATATGGCCTTTCCATGACAGCCAGAGAGGGGTTCATACCACATTGTCCTGGTTTTCTGTCATAATTTAAGGGGAACATTTCACAATGTCCAAAACACTTGATGTCCTAGATGAAGGAGATTGTGCTCACATTCCTGGCAGCAAGAACCCACTTAGGTGGCACCAACCTTGACTTTCAAATGGAACAGTACATCCACCAAAGGAAAAGAGCTGGAATCTACATCAGAATTCTGAGGAGGACCTGGGAAGGCTCATGCTGGCTGTTGCTGTCATTGCTGCTATTGAAATCTGTTGCTTGTGAAAGGCCAGACACTAATCTACAACATTTAGAAAGCATGTCCCCACCTCCATAGTGTTTGAAACTATATACACTTTCAGGGACGTAAATGTATGTTTTAAAATAATAAATCAAAGCTTGTGAATGATGTAAAGAAAATTTCAAGTAGTTCTAACTATTGGGAACTAGCATGGGTTCTATTTCTGAAGCTGGTGTTAGAATAAAAACAGATTTCACAGTATTGTTAGAAATATATGTTTCTATATAACTAAAACTATTCAATATTCAATGTTTATATTTTAAAAATAATAAACTTTATTAAGACATACAGATTCAACTGTATTAAAAAGTGCCGGGGAAGAATATTTAATAATATGGAAAAATGCTCAAGATATCTTTTAAGAGACTATAAAGATTACCATTGTATCATAATGTGGTGACACTTAAATTTCTTTATAAGAAACAATAAAACAATAAGCCTCCAAAATTCAACAAGATGGTGGTAATTTCAATGGAGGCCAAGAATAAGAAGGGAAAAGGTATCCATTCATTGCAGGATTAATGTATCCTTGACTTCTATAAAGTCTCAAGTAAACATATTCATCCTGATCCTTAAAGGAGACATTGGGCAAGACTGAGCAGGCTCTGTAAGTTCCCTTTGGCAGATTCCTGTAGTCCTAACAGGGAAAGAAGAAAGAAATTAGAAACCATAGGGGATCATTTACTCCCTGACCCTTCCCTCTGAAGTTCGAGTCCTTAGAGAAAAAACTTCAGATCTGTGCCACCTCTGTTCAATTCAGCCGACATTTGTACTCTCCCTACCTACACAGAATGGTGGAATTCTATTTTTACAAAAATAGATAACATCATGTTGGCCTCAAAGAGGTGACAGTCTAGATAGAAAGGCAATGCTGATGCAAATTTAAATCTCCTCAAAGTGATGCATTTAAATTGGGGCAATTGCAGATCACTTTGTATCTTAGTTGGTTCAAGTACCCTAGACAGTAAATTAGGACAACTGAAACAAACAGAATTGAAGGCAAATTGAAAATATAATCAAAAAAACCCCACACAAAACAACAACTGTGGTCCATCTACACAATGGAATACTACACTGCGGTAAAAAAGGAGTTCTTAGCATTTGCAACAGCATGGATGGAACTGGAGAGCATTATGGTAAGTGAAATAAGTCAGTCAGAGAAAGATAAATATCACATGATCTCACTCATTTGTGGAATATAATGAACAACATAAACTGATGAACAAAAATGATCCAGAGACTGAGAAGCATCGATCAGACCGTCAAACCTCAGAGGGAAGGTAGGGGAGGGTGGGGGTAAGGAGGAGAGATCAACCAAAGGATTTATATGCAAGCATATAGGCCTAACCAATGGACACAGACAACAGGGGGGTGAGGGCATGAGTGGGGAGGATGGGGGGTAATGTGGGGATAATGACACATATGTAATAACATAATAAAAAATTTAAAAAAAGAAAATATAATCAAAAGTATTGTCAGCTGCTGAGCAAGGTGTCACATTTCAGATTCTCTGTAGAACTTTCTGGTAATGGAGACTAACTTGCTTCCTAAGCAATGTGTGCAGTATAATGTACCTTTTATTTTATCCACTTATCTGTACAAGTCTCTGACCCTCGAATCTAAGTCCAAAAATATTTAGCTGGTGAGTCTGAGGAAACTTCGTTGAGAAAACCTCTCCTAACATGACATACCCATGACAGTACCTCAGATTCTCCCTGGCGGTTGATCTTTTCAAAGATTCCTTATACCACTGACTTGTTTGCCACAATTCTGAGAAGCTATTTTGATCTTCTGATCTTGGAATCAAATAACTAGAGAACATTAGAGTTTTAGGGGTCCTCAGATATGATATTCTCTCTTTTGAAGATAATTTTCCTCAGTATCCCTACATTTCCAATCTTGCCCATTCTTCAAGGACCAGAGCAAATGCTACTACCTTCACAAAGTCTTAATTTCCAACCACATGCTTGTAGATACTATATCCTGTGAATACCCACTATGCGTGACCTGTTCCTCATTCACAGCTTATTACTTTATATCAGGCCTTGTATTCAGCACTTGAAAGGATGTATGCCATGTACTACTGTATCTCCCAGAGTCTACCCCAGTAGATGAAACATGCTCAGGAAGTGTTTGTTGAATGGACAAACCATGGCCATGTTTTAGCATCCTTAAGGGCAAATGACACTGTTATCTTTGTACCTGTAGAGTTCATATACTTGACCCAAGTGCTGAGTAAATGAATTGAGTCCAACTATGCTGATTTTGATTCTGAAGAAACAACTTAGCTTCCCCTAAAATATCAGCTTCAGATGCTGGGCATGGTTCTAATGCCGGTAATTCTCATACATTTCCCCACTCCCCCACTCCACCCGCCTACTCTCCCTAATTTCACTAACAAGGCCTGTATAAGTAACCAGTTAGGCATCTTGCTACAAAAGGAAAAAATTAAAGGCATCAAGTCTACTTGGTGACAGGTTCACTGGTAACATATATTTGGATGAGGTAATACTCACGCGAAGTACAATTTCCATGAGAGACCAGGGGCCTAACACCTTCTTGGTAGAGAAAATTGGATTTTAATGGGAAGTGAATACATTACATAGAAAAATTATGAAGCAAACCTGACCCTAAAATGCCCTGATGTTTAACATCTGAGCAAGATATATTTAAACACAGCCAAAAAAAATTCTTGGTTTATTAGTTGATAAGTCCATTTGAAGCACATTTCTGAAGCTGACCCAAGATAGGAAATGAGAATTTCCATAGCTACCATGAGTTCATCAGGCAGATGAAAAGGCCATTAGACATGATGCTGGAAAATATCACTTCTGGAGTCTAATTTTCTTTTGCACTAAAGGCAGTTTTTCTATAGAGGGAAGATTCCATAACAATATGACAGGATGGTGACTCCCTCAGACCCAGCCCCTGATTAGCAGGTTTGACAATTGAAATGGGGAGCCCTTTCTATTATGTTCAAGGTGAAAGCTTTCACTCACCATTTTTTACAACATGTCTAAACTTCTGCCCGGCCAGCGTGGCTAAGTGGTTGAGCATCAACATATGAACCAGAAGGTCACGGTTGGGTTTGATTCCTGGTCAGGGCACATGCTGGGTTGTGGGCTCAATCCCCATTGTGGGGCATACAGGAGACAGCCTATCAATGATTCTCATCCTTGATGTTTCTATCTCTCTCTTTCCCTCTCTCTTCCTCTCTGAAATCAAAATATATTAAAAAAATAAATAAATAAAACTTCTGAGCTCCCATATCTGACATGCACTTTCTCATAAAATTCCAATTTTAATCTAAAATTATTTCATTAATAATACATGTAAAGAGGCAAAACAGATAGTGAGCCTTGAAAGAGAGGTACTTGATTTCCTCCTAGAACTTGTCTTCTGCTTTACGGAGAGCCATAACTTACCTAGTAGAAACAAGACATTTTGTAGGGACTCGGCACTTGATTGAAGGTCCAGTAACTTACGTCTGAGATTCTTCCATTGAAAGCAGGCAATTATGACAAAATAATACATCTGCTATTTATTTATTTTTTTGGGGAACCCTCCTGTTCATTCCCATATAAGCTGATAGTGCCAACCCCTGCGGTTGGTGATGATGTGGTGGCCGCAGGAAGCAATGGAGACCTGGTGCACCTTGGCTTCTCAATCTCTCAGCAAAAGCTTCTGTGTTGGATGTGGCTGGTTCAATGCAAAACTGTACCTGGTTTATAGATTCTTCTATTTCCTCTCCTCCTTCCCCACCAGTTAACAGCATTTTCTGCACAAATACAAACTGAAAACCAAAGACATCAATTCATTTTATCCATATACCCGCTGAATGTGTAATTTGTGCCAGAGAGTGTCCTTGTCACTGTTGGGGAATTGCTGACATGTTTATATTATGGGCCCTTCCTGAAAGAAAAAGGACAGATGTAACCAGAGATAACTGAAGTTTCGAACTTCATGACTTTAGACAACACATTATAAATTATTTTCGGGCTAAGTGAACCACCGAAGATGTACAAATGGTATAGCTCCATTTGTGACTGGAGTTGACATCCAGAGGACGAGACTGACTGAAGAGACCCTATACCAGGGGTGGGCAACCCCTGGCATGCATGCCAAACATGGCACACCAGTAACTTTTGTTGGCACGTGAAACCCTCTCTTTAATCTTCCATTTACAATTTTTTCTTAATATCAACTTTTTTATTTTTCAGATAAATTCAGTGTAGGTGCATCTTAGATAAATAAATAATTTTACATAACAAGTTATCTTAAAGGCCATAGACATGGGTTGACGAGAGAGGGGAAGAGCAATTTCTATGCCTCTGCCTTAACTCTCCCTGCCTTTCTAGATCCGACCAGTGTTTTGGTTTCATCCACATACGCTTGTGAATCTTTGTTCTCAGTGATGAATTTTGTTAAGTCTCATAATAGGAGTAGCCTGACGAATGAAAGTAGTAGCTCGTGCATATCTCTGAAGGTCACGAAATATAAACCTGATGTAAAATCTCTGTTATCAGTGATGCAGCAGCAAAAGTCCCACTGATAATATCAAACAGTGTCATAAAGTTTTCTATCAGACTATCAGTGTACAGGTATACATTAAAAAATAAATGTATTTTTCATCATCATATACTGTGTTTTTGTCGCTCAAATGAATTTTATTATTTCTTTAAGGTTCTTCACATATATACACCTTAAGAGATATCAAGTAGGCGTAACATGTTCTCAAAAAATTTTGAGTCAGAGATTTTGCTGGTTTTGGCATGCACTCACAAAAAGGTTGCCCACCCCTCTCTATACACTTGTAATAAATACTTGGTGGAGGCAGGTTTACAGACTGGTAGAACCCAGGAGGGCACTTCTCTAAGGCTGGGGTGGTGGGTAGTGAACTAGAAAAGGTTCCTGAAAGGGCTGGGCTTTAAAAAAGACATAAGAATTGTTCAGAGAAAGTAGAGAATATAGGACATTTCTAAGGGAGGCAATTGGACCAAGGAGTACTGGGCGGAGTGGTCCAGGTACAGAAAACAACAATTGGGAAGGGCCTGTCTTTGAGCACATCACTTGACCTGTCTGAGCCTCAATGTTTCCATCTGTAAAATGGAGAAAATAGTACTTTTGTAGGGAATTTGTGAATGTGAATGAGACACTGTGTGTTCAATGTTATGATAAATAACACATAGGTGGTCGTTTTTAATTTTAAGCCTTGAAAAAAGCTAAATCCCTGTCTTTCTACTCTTTATGAAGAGGAATTTGAAACAAACCGCTAAAAAATCCAGTCAATTTCAGAATTTAAAACATATTGAAAATCAAAAACAAGTTCAAAATTTCAAAGCTTTTGATTAAAAATTTTTATTAAAAATTTCTATCTTTTAAAATCCTCAGTTGTTTGCTTCACTTAGAGGCAAACTTTGCTCACATCTATTGATTTCCTCCACATCTGCATCACAAGGACTACAGCTTGTGTGTGAGCCTGTTTGAGGTCTACCAAGTCATAAGAATCAAACATTCTTTTCATTGCCAAAGAAAAATATGTTGCCAAACCCAAACACAGCTTGAATTCAGATGGAGTATCCTTTAAATTCAGAGAGCAATTTTTCAATTTGGCTAAAAAGATTAGTATTCCCTCAAAATTCAAAGCTTATCAAAGTGAAAAATCCAGCAAAAACAAGTCTCTTTTTTACTTCACACATAAGAACAAAGCAAAATGGCTTTTTGATAACAAAACCATAATTCTTACCAGATCATTCAAAATATGTTTGCACATATTTAAATCTTACAGATAAATCTAATTTAGAAAAATATGTGGTTCTCAGTTCCTTCCTTACTCATCCTTCTTTTCTGCTTTAATTGTGCATGTGTGTCATTCCTAGCCCTCTGAACAGTCCTGTAGAATTCAGAAACTTTGGCTTTGCTACATGTTTGATAAGTTCCATTTCTCATGCAATGACAGGAAGATGGAGACCTGAGAACAATGTCCATGGTGACTTATTCTCAACGAATCACAGTCTGAAGAGGCCCCTGGCAGAACAATAGATAAATAATCTCAAGATTTATTTGGAAGAAGAAAACTTTATGGAAATATCAAGCCCTCTTGGCAGTCTTTAGCCACTGACAATCTTGATTTGATTCCCACCGACTCATAGAGCATAAGGTCCAAAATTCTGGATTCCACATGAGTTCCCAAAAACATGAATGTGGAGTTAAATATTTCCCTGGCTTCAAAAACTATGGGGCACCTTCAAAAGGCATAGAGAAGACTCCTGGAGTTCTGGTTAAGGACTTGGAGCACATTTGGGGGCTACTAAGCTTTAGTTCAGTTGTTAATTATCTCTTTAGTGTTCTCCTGTCTAGACTGTGAATGGGGGTATACCAGCTATGGAAAGCTGCCAAGAGAGCTTTAGCTGATGCTTGATCACTGCAAAATAAGGCAAAGTCTTTGAATCATGTTCTTCTCCTTGAGTTGTAATTCAACAATTAAGTAGTTAGTTCTAAGGCATATCTACTGAGTGCTTACTATAGACCAAGTACTGGCGAAGGCATTAGGGATACAATGTTGAAAAGATATAGCTCCTGACCTCAAATAGCTCTTGGAGAAAACAAATAAGTAAATAGGCATTGAGAATATTTTTTTGGTAAGTGTCATGAAATGTAAATACATCAGGTATTGCAGAGGTAACAAGGGGGAGCATCTGGCTCAGATCTGGAATTGCAAAGAGGATCAGGGAAGGTTTCCCAGATGAAATCCCTCTCAGGTGCAAAGATGGGTCGGTGTGAGCCAAATAAGGAAAAATTGTTCCAGGCAGAGAGGAAAACATGCAAAAGCTCAGAGGAAAGATAAAAAAAAAAAATGATCCTTTCAGTAACTTCAAGAACTTCAATATGGCTGAGATTAAGAGGGGGTGGAAGGCTCGGTGAAAGAGATTAAGAAGTACAAATTGGTAGTTACAGAATAGTCACAGGGATGTTAAGTACAGCACAGGGAATATAGTCAATAATATTGTAATAACTATGTATGGTACTCGGTGGGTACTAGACTTTTCTTGAGGATCACCTCATAAGTTATATAAATGTCTAACTACGATGATGTACACCCAAAACTAATATAGTATTGAATGTCAACTGCAATTGAAAATAGTAAAAATGAAAAAAATGCTACAGTGTACAGTATGAGGAGAAATCTCAAGAGCTGAACCTAGAGAGGTTAAAAAAAAAACGGGGGTGGGGGAGTCAGAGTATGATTATTTTTGCTAATGCTTGCAAGTTTGAAATTTATCATAAGGACCATGGTAAATTTTTGAAGAGTTTTAGTCAGGGAAATAAATGATCAAATTCTACTTTGTGACACTTCAGAAAAGTCTGGACCATAGAGGAATGAATCAGGGAAAATCAGTTGGGAGTCAGAGTTTGGGATCAATGACAGGAACCTGAACTGAAGCCTTAGCAGTGAATATGGATGGAAATAGATGCACATGAGAGATGAGTCATTGTAGATACAGCAGGTCTTGGAGATTGATTATTTGTGGGGAATAATAGGGGTAGAGGAGTCAAAGATGACACCTAGGTTTTTTAAATTGGGCAATGAAGTAATAGTGTTCATTGAGATCAGAAATAAAAGGGAAAGCAGGACAGAAAAGACTAGATTATTTTGGGGGTATCAGAAGAACATTCAAGTGAAAAATTCTACTAAGAAGGTATAAATACAGAATTCAATTTTAGAAAATTTTGGAAATCAATTTTAGTAGATTTTTGGTTCTCCACCTGATGTGTAATAAGGGATGTGAGTATGTTATGAAACAAGATCCTAACAAATAACACAGGAAGCCCCACTAACTATTAAGGGATCAACTGAGAAAGAAGAGCTATTACCAGGCAGAATGGAGAATTGCCCTGAGAATGAAGGATCTCAGAAGCCAAGGAAGAGTGTTTCATGGAGGAGATTCCAGTGAATAATGTCAAAGGTTATAGAGCAGTCAACTAAGATAAGCCTGAAAAGTGTCCATCTGACTTGGTTTAATTTCAAGCCAAGAAGGCTTGGTTGGTCCAAAAGTAGTATCTCAGCAGAGTTTTGTCTCATTCTGTCTTAGAGCTCACCAGCTTTTTTACAATAGCAACCAATTCTTTATAGTTTTTATTATTCACAGATGAAATATCCCACTGGGACACAGAACTCCAAGTTCCTTCCGCTTTAATGTATTGAGGATAAACCTGAACACTCAACTTTTCCTAAACAAAACAGTTTAGAAGTATTTTTGTTTTTCTTCCTCTATCAAGTAGTGAGACAGTAATTGGTAGTATTCACTCAAGGATGTACTAAATTTATCCTCTGTTTAGGGTGGGGAATTCCAGATTGCTTTCCTGCTGTGTGTCCTCGAAATAAAAGTCAAATAGAGTTTATGGGAAATATAAATTAAGCAAGTGCTTCCACATCACATATTTGTTCCAGAAATATTCATTTTTAATGAAAAAATTTCTCTCCAAGTTTGCTTTTAGAGGATATTGTGGGTAATTTTATTATTTGTTAAAGTATGTGGTCATTGATTCACATTGTATAATACATACTATTATTTGTGATATTTCAATTAAAGAAATAAAACATTTTTCCCCATAAAGTTCAAAGCTTCTGCTATCAATATCTCCCCATCGTTTAGCTAATTTTGAAGACTTAAAATATATAAGTGGTGAGTGTTTCTAATATGAAAGCCACTGGGGTAAAATCATTGTTCTCTGAGAGCTCAGTACAGAACCGCCCTCAAAAACTGTGGGAGCGTATCACAAACATACCTCCTGCCAATTTTTTAAAAAAACTTAAATCCCAGTTCTGTTGATAGTAGATGATCTTTATCTATTTGGGATGGCTTGGGAAATGGCTTATGAGTCCAAGTTGTCACAATGAATTGGAATCACTCAAATCACCGGGTAGTTCCATGCAGTTACATAAACTTGAAATTTAATCTTTGAAAGAGTAGGAACACTAGTTACATATTTGGAAATAAAAGTGATGGAACAATTCTGTCTTCCACGTAGTCAGCTTTCCACAAGGCAAAGCATTGTCAACAGGCCAATAAGAGTGCACCAAACACTTCCATTTAATACAGTTTTGTTCTTTATGAGAGTGATAATTTTCCCTTTTTCTCTCAGAGTGAGCTACTCAGGAACTGAGGTCAGCATTAGGAATAAACCAAAAGATAGGTTATCAGCCTTAACTGTCCCATCCCTCAAAGCCTGCATTTAATCGAGCACCATTAATAACAGCCATCGTCTAATGATCATATCAGTTACTTGGTTAGGTACTTGGTGTTAATAATCTCATTGAATTCTAACCACAACTCCATGGGAATTTCAGTTGCACACATTTGATAAATGAAGCACCTGCAGCTCAAAGTGGTTGAGTGATGTCACACGGACTCACTCAGCTAATATGTAGCCTAGCCAGGGTTCAATCGCTGACTCCACTGTACACACTCCCTGCATCTACAGAACCCCTCATGTCTCTTCTAGCCACTGAACAACAGCTGGAAAATTTAGACATTCATTCACATGCACAAATTCATGTAAAATGCCCAGCCTCTGCAGTGTGCCCAGATGCCTACAAATACTTTTTCTTCAAAACTTCATTCTGGCCATTTGCTTGACCCAGGAGGTGAAATTAGGTTACTGCCGACTAATTTACTATGCATTTTTTTCCTATCCAAGAATAAGAGGCTCCTTCCTTTGATGGTGTAGAAAGTGTGTGGAAAAAATTAATATAACTGGCAAAACAGTCGTTCCTTCAACAGGCTTGGCTTTTCCGGGGGAGTGTGCCCCATTCATTCTTTCAGCAAGCCTGGTCTCTAAGGCTGCATTCAACTCAACCGAAACGAGGCTCTGGGGCAGACACAGAAGAGGCCAGAGACTGGATCCCTGCTCTTAAGGAAGAGTGCAGACCCCTGGGAAGATAGTTGACTTATATCCAATCTATGTTGATATACAAGCCCCAGATAATGCACTCCAAACTACATGCAAGTGCTGAGGACAGCAGAGAGGGGGAAAGGGCTCATATTCCCAGATATATAAGCCTTCTTTTCTCATCTTAAGACTCAGATGAAAGGGATACATTTGCCTTTGATTTCCTGACCATGGGCACTTTCATGTCTTTGCAGTTTGTGAGATGTCTATACCCTGGGAAGCTATAAGAGGGCCGTGAATAGGACTAATAAGTAGCAAGAGGTAGAAAATGGTAAGGATCCATGTCTGGTGTTCTGGTAGATATGACCGATCCCCAGCCTTCAGCCTCATGGTAAACAGGGTTTTCTGCTTTTCTGCAGGACTCTATACACAATTGCACATCAGTTCAAGCGGCTACATTAATACAGGAGTGCTGAGTTGTTCCAAAGAGAGAATGCGGGAGCCAATAGCTACAGCTGGCAGCCAGGAAAGGGAAAATGTACTGTGAACACTCAGTGAGTCACCCCAACAGACAGGAGGGAATATGTGCCAATTCAGCCTGGATGCTGTGCCAAAGCTCACATGCTCGAGGGGGTCAGGATTTGCATGGGAGGTGAGTTCTCCAGAGTCAGGCAGTAGCTGGGGGTGACTGGTGGGTGGGATTTTCCCTAATGTTGCCAGCACTAATTTCCCACTAGTTCTGAGGGTCCAAGGGCTTGCTTTCAAAGAAGGCATAAGGCCCAAGTCCAGCAGAGGTGTCTGGTCATTGAAGGCCCCACTCCCATGTCCCAAATACACACAGGTGTACCACATTCATATACCTCTGGTTGTAAATCACATTCCAGCTGAGGTTACTTCTTCCTGGCTCATTTCCTCCTGTGGTTTAAAATGCCACGAAATGCATCCATATGCTTCATGTCTGCTCTCTAGCTACTTGTTTGAAAGAGGAGTGTGTTGGATAAGTCTACAGTGCAAGAGGTGTGTACAGCCATCTGTTTTTGATGAATAAATCTAATTAAATTATTCTCAAGGAAAATTAAAAAAGAGTTTATCATGGCCAACGTGGACAGTGTATGACTGTCAACACAGCATAATGAACCCATTATGCTTCCCGTGGGAAGGAAGGTGGATCCTGATGGAAGAAGCACTTGGCCTAAGAAGGGAAGAATTCTTTTCTCTCCAACACACAGATGAGAAGATAATACATTTACACTACAGTTTTCACTCTTTTAAGGATCAGAATCCCCTTATGATGATGATGATGATAAGGGAACTTATTATTAAGGCAGTAAGAACCTTCATAGATTCTGATTCAATAAGATTCTATATTTTTAACAAGTACCCACAGTGGTTTTCATGCAGGTCTGAGAACCCATTTGGAAAAATACTGAGTTACAGAATATGGGGCCACTAAGGAGGTAGCATTTAAGGGACATTTGACCGGGCCTTCTACCCAAATATTATCTTTATACTTAAGTGCTTAGCTGATTTACTTTGGCTCTTGGAGACAATTCTGTTTTCTGGTGCGTAATGGAGAAGTGAAGGGAGTGGTCAACGTGGCTTGAGCCATTACAAATAGACTGTATAATATTTAAGAAATTAAATATTTTAATCTTTTAATGAAGAGATTAGGATGGCAATCAGCTGACAGGCTGCAGACAGGAATATGGAGGCTGGAAAGGAAGTGGGGATGATGAGGGAGGTGAGAGAGACATGACACTGTCAGAACCACAGCCTTTTACCTGAGCAGGGAGGTACCTCGGGTTTTTGTTGTTTTCATTACTTTTTCATTCAACTTATAGGCATCAAATATGCCATGAAAAGCACTATGGTTGGTGATCCAAAAGGATACCAAAACAAACCACAAAGTTGGATATGATTATACCACAATGAATAGAAAACTTGCTACTTAAATAACAGCTTGAGCAGCTCCTGCCCCTGAGGGCGTAAGGAGTGTGCCTGATCTCCAGCGTGATGATCTTCTCTTCAGCTTGACACCTTGACTGACTATTTTGCTTTGCGTGTGATGGATGAGGCATTTAGCATGTGGTTGGAAATGTGCAGGTAAGAAAATAGATAGCTAAATTAGTTTGATAAGAAATTAAGGAGAATTGGCCGGGGCAGGGGAGGCGGGGGGGGGGGGGGGGATTTCTGTGCCACTGGAGACATGCAGAGAGGAAAAGTGTAGGGACCATCTCATTGCACAGGGAAGGTCTTGTGGAGAAATGTTAGCTCATGGGAAATCCCTCAACTGAAGGAATAATGCTGAAGGAAAGCAATATCAAATATCCCATGTTTTACTACATGGTGCCAAAAGGAGTCTAGGTACTATTGTGATTTCAATATAGTCGGCTACTGCACATGCTTTATCCCGGTACTATCACGGAAACCAATGCAAAGAAGCAGTTTCCAAGTCTAGGTGAGCAGAGCTGATAAGGAAGTTTTTAGGAGATAAGAAATGTAGGAGATTCAGATAAATAGGAAAATGAGAATGAGAGTAACTAATTATGAGAATGAGGTTATAAACCTCCCACATTTGTACAAATCATAGGGAAGGCCCTGGGCTTCCCAGAGGATGTGAGACAATTTTATGTATGTTTTTAGTAAGTGTAGTAATCCCAGCTGACAACCAAGATACATAAAAGAATGTAATATATCTTTGCACCTCTGCGCTTTCCCTCCCGCTTCCTACACATATAACCCTGATCTTTAAGGATATTATTCTTAGCGGTGTAAAATATATTTACAATGTTAAGTGCAAGATGGCTCAATGTGCATGAGATGAATGGGGATGGGTGGGAGGTGGGGAGAGTTCTGGTCTATGTGTAATATAAGAAATAAGAGGCAAATGCCTTCCAGCCTGAGCAGGAGTGATTAAGGCTGTTCATGGATGAAGTGAGGTCTGAGCTCAATCTTAAAAATGATTAGAATCAACACGGTCTATTAAAGTTGAGGGGATAATGTATATGCATAACAGGAATACTAAAACCACAGTGGAGAGTCATTTACAAGAACAACTTGGGCACAAATGAGGAAAGACAAGCCAGGGCCAGATTGCAGAATGAACTTCAAATGCTTCTAAAAAGTATGGAAAGGTATGAGTCAACCTTGGCGGACCTGGCTGGACAAGGCTGGAGACGTGCAGAGTGGGGCTGCTGACTCAGTGTGTGGTCTTGCAGACAAACCCAGATACTGTACACACTCCAAGGGTCTTCTGGGTCTTAATCTCCTGAGGTTCCATCTGGAAAGATAGTTATGCATCCAGTGTCTTGCAAACAGTACTCAGCTCCATCCAGGTCTCTATGGATGAGCGTTGGCTGTGAGGTCTACAGTCCTGACTTCTATTAGTTAAGAGACTTAGCAACACTCAGCCTATTATCCCACAAACGTTTCATGCCTGAGATTCCTACAGCCTTATTGTTTTATTAAACAAAGTGTAGATTCTCAAGAGTGGAGTGGGTCGTGCATGTGAGCAGCAGTAGCCTCGAGCTCTGTGAGGCCATGAACCGTAGTAGTGTGTGGACAGTAGTTCTTTCTGTCTGTGACTAATTGCAGCTGGAAAGAACAATGATCCAGAAACAGCCTTTGTGGAAGACCAGAGCTGACTGTGAGGTCAAGAGACAGAGGGTAGTCCCAGTCTCCTCATTGCGGTAGGCTTCTGGGGAGCCAGGAGCTTGTCACCAGGGACTCTGCTTCTTGACTTCTCCTCTGTGCTTGTAGAACTGTTCTTTCCCCTTCCTATGTTCACACTGTTGGCCTCTAGGATACCCCTTTACCCAATTCTGATCTCACAGCCACCCTTCCTAAAGTTAAAAGGAAATTGGTCAGGGAGAATATATGCAACAGATTCCTTTAGGAGTCCGTGTTGCATAAATTCATGCTCATCTAAGAAAAGCCCAAATGTTCGCATTACAGAGCTCTACAGAAAGAAGAGGTGAAATGCTAAGCAGAATCTTTCTTAGATTTCTGTTTGTGGTGTGTCAGAGTGAGGAGCCAATTAATCTATTGAAAAAGAATGGAAGTGATGGGAAAGGAGGAGATCAAAGTAACTCTCAGGGTGAAAGAGGAAGAACAGGGAGGGATTGAGAAAAGGTTTGAAAGCACGAAAATCTTTGACGCTTTGAGCAGACGTTGCTCTCTTCTCAAGTCTGAGGTTGTCCTCCGGCTTCCTCTTTGCACCACTTCCTGCTATTCCTTTTCTTCTGTCATGTTCCATCAAACCCACCATCCCAGGGTCCCCCTCCCTCAGGGACTTGCATCTTTCTTCAACTATGTTGTAGTATATTTCTAGCAGGCCCAGACACATAGGACCTCATTGTGTTGGTTCCTAACACCATTCACTGAATACTATGTCTAATTCTTCCCCTTGGGCGAGAAAGCATGAAAAAGAAATAAACCTGTTATTTTCACCCACCAAAATTTTGGGAGTTGTTACTGCAGCCTAACTGGGCCTGTCCAAATTAATATACATATGTATTATAATAGTGATTTTTCTAAAAACAGGAGCAAAATGTATGTGATTTTTATGTAATGGGACTATAGGTTCATGTTTGTGTTTATGTCTGTGTTTTGTGGGGAAAGAAATGTACTTTGAGATAAAATAAGAAGACAGAGCACTGACAGTAAGAGAGAGAGTTAGTTGTATGCTAACGGGTATCATGTTGTGCAAGATTGTTTTTCTCTAAGTCATCCCAAATAATTCTGGTTCTTGAAATTTCTTTTGTACTTGATTTATTCTTAGGACTTCCTTTGCTGCCCACTGTCCCTCCTTTCTTTTGTCATTGCTTGCCTTCAGAGTGCTCCGGGCCCACCACAAGCTACAACTTTCTACTTCTAATTTGTTCCTTAGAATTGAGAGTAAATTAAAAGCAATTAGATTTTAAATGAAGGACTAAAGGAGACCTCTGTGAATAAATAAGGTATCACATATAAACACTTCAAAATAATAAAATTAACATTTCATAATTATTTTTGGTATATTAAGCACTTTTACATTTGTGACCACTTTCAATTCTTACATCCACTGTATGATCTTGACTGTTTAGCAAATGTTTGCATAATGCCATATTCATGTTTCTAGCCCTAGTATGAAGGTTACCGGATAATGGCAATTTATGATAACTGTAATCTTTTCTCAACTATTTGCACCATCCACTTCTCTGTAAAAAAACTTTAACTCCTCACCTTTGCTATGTGGTTTTCAGTGTTTCCTACTGGAGAAACAGCAGTGTCCCAAAAGATGTATACACATTTTGAATAGTTATTAATTCCAATGGGTTAAATTTGAAAAGAAAGAAACATGAATTGAGCTACCAGCTGTTAAGTGTGTATACATGTTTGGGGGGACGCCCTATATTCATCCCTACCCCGTTGATATGGGGCTTGACCGTATGACATGCTTCCACCTATGGAATGTGAGCAGATGTGGCGTAAACCACAGCTGGAAGATTTAAGAGACTTTATCATTTTCCTCCAACTCTTGCACTCTTTCACTTCTACCACCAGACTGTACCAAACTGTGACTATTCCAGTAGCCTGGGTTCCAGAAGGAAAAAACTCGTGGAGTATGGCCCAGCAACCATAGCCAATTTGTAGTCAAAGACCATATTATGAGCAAGGAATAAATGTTTGTTTTTTTAATCCACTGAGAGTTGGAAATTGTTTGCTATAACAGCAAAAGCTGAATATATATATATATATATATATATATATATATATATATACACATACATACTTTAAGCAGGATATTACTAAAGAGCAATATGGTTAACTTTTAAAATACTTTTACATTTCACTTTAAAAAGGGCTGGAAGCAGTGGAAGGAGTAGGCCCTTTGGCATCAAGTACACCTGCCACTTTATGAACTGCTTCACCATGACTAATATCAAACACTCTCCCAACAATGTTTTCTCCTCTTCAGCTATTTCTGCCAAAGGTAACTTTTCCCTTGCATCCCACTCAGACTCTTGTTAACCAACTTGAACATTATTATATTAAAATACATGAGTTCATTATAATACTCCAAAATAGGAGAGCCAAAAATAAACTCATTAGTCACCATTGAAATAGTTTTGGCACTAACTTCTTATTGGAAATTAATGGAGAAAAGTGAAATGCTTAAATGTTTCAATATGAACTGTATGAACTGTTTTTACAGTAAAAAAAAATAGTACTGGTTGATGAGGGGATGTTCTTTTTTACAGAAGAATTTTAGGTAATAAATCACGAATAAACAATTATTTATTAATATTATACAATCACAATTTTAAAACCACTAATGAAATCACCATTTCAGGAAATGATTCTAAAACCATTTGGTGAAAGATTGGTGGGGAGCTGGATATTTATTCGCAGGATGACAAATCATTACTATATAGACTGATGGCTAGTGATAAAGAAAATAACAACTTCACCCTGGAGGGGTCAGGCTGTTCATGTCATGATCTCTAAATGTGGAACAACTAGCTATGATGAGCCCCTGATGTGATGTAAACGAAGTCCACAAACCAGTGATGAAGGATTTTTGTCAGAAAAGTAAACCTAAGTCTAATCAAGCCTCTGAATATAAATAAGTTCATAGAATATGGGGAATAGTAAGTCCCATTTGATATAGGCTTATCTTAGTTTTCTGTATTCGTTAATATTATTAAGTTTTATTTGTTTATTTTTACTATCCATCTTCCCCTATGAAATATAAGCTCTGAGAGCACAGGGACCTAGTAAAGCCAATTTACCATTCTATTCCCAGGTCTATTATCCTGTTGGTACATCTTAGGTGTTCAGTACAAATGTGTGAAACACACAAATGAATGAACAAGTAACTTTAACCTTGTCAAACTTGTTTCCACATCTGTAAAATGAAGATGACAGCTTGCCTTAGAGGGTTCTTGTAAGGGATAAATGAGGTAATGAACAGGTGCCTGGTCCAGTTCCCGGGGCACTGCAGATGTTCAAGAAGTGCCATCTATTTGTCTCACATATTTCACGCATGTAATGCTCACAATAACAGTATGTTATAGGGCAGGAATTTTTGCTCTCATCTGGCAGATGAGAAAATTGAGGCAAGAAACACAGGTCAGAAAGATAGCTCTCCCTTGGACTTCAGTGGACAGCCAACCACACCCAGAAAAACTTGGCTTTTATTTTTCAACACCTGCAATGACCCTCACCCAGGTTTGCAAGATTCATCACCCATCCTCCTCCCTTCCACTCAGCCCTGTGCATTCCTGGGGTGGGAGGTGCTGGGCCGGTTGCTACCTGGAGGGCTGCCTCTCAGCACAGAGTTAATGCTCCACACATTCCAAGGGCCCCGCTGAGTGCTGCCTACGGAGCCACACAGGTTTTTTTTATAAGTTTTTTTATAAGTCGTCCTTGCGCCAATATGCTGCTTTACAAATACAGGAAACCATGTAAATGTGTTCTGTACCTTCTTGGGAAGGGCTGTGGGGGAGAGCCCAGTTACCCCACCACAGCAGACAACGCCCAGAGTCCAGGCTGTGGAGCTGAACGCAGGTGCACATGTGCTCACACACAGTTCCAAAGCCCAGCAACAATGTCAACTTTTTATGCAGTGTGGCCTTCATGATCCATCTCAACTGCCTTAACCTATATAGATAGTGGTCCTTTCACTTACATTGGGTTTGGAGGGAGTGAGTCCATGTTTAATTTCTTCCACAGTCACTTTAAAAAAAAATACATTTTTATTGATTTCAGAGAGGAAGGGAGAGGGAGAGAGAGAAACATCAATGACAAGAGAGAACCACTGATTGGCTGCCTCCTGCATGCCCCCCACTGGGGATGGAGCACGACCCAGGTATGTGCTCTTGACCAGAATCGGGGACCCTTCAGTCCACAGGCCGATGCTCTATGCACTGAGCCAAAGCGGCTAGGGCTCAACAGTCACCTTTATGCCATGAATTCCAGAGGTTATTTTCACTCCTAGTGCCTCCTTGATTCTGGTGCAACCTCGGCCACTGAAATTCCACGGAATCCATTTTTCCTAATAAGCTTGTTCTCCGGATCCCCATACGTCTCACACTTGAGTCTTGCTGCACCATCACCATTTCCTGGACATTCTTCCGAGCAGTCCCTTTCCAAACCTGTGTCTGTGTTCTCTGTCTCCTCCCTCTCAAAGTGCTTGCCTGTAGTCAGAAAAGTTAAGATACTTTTCCCCTTCCTCCAGGCCTCACCTTCCCTCTTCCAAACTCCATTCTCATGGCTAACTTCAATAACGGTCAATGTTAGCTCTTGTGCACAGAGAAAAACCTATGAAATCCCTAGGCTCAGTTCTTGATGTTGAATGAGAAGAGAATCCTAAAAATCCTTATTCTCTCAAACCTATTGCCTGCCGGCAGATTCCTTTTTTGAATGTCTAAAGCTGAATATTAACTTTATGGGATTCAAATAAGATTGCTACAAAATGTCCCAAAATGCCCTGTTATAAATGTCATGTTCTTCTCTACAGTTGTGTATTTAAGACAGGCTACTTATACATGCGATGGCCATCACTCCACTGCTCCTTTCCATATTTGGAGATAATCCTAGGCAACCCCTAACGACTCTTTAATATGTCACTTCCTCTGTGAAACTATTTACAACTTAGAGGGATTTTTCTGCCCTTACTTGGGACCCAAAGCATTTTGAGAGTATCACTTATAGTGCTTTCACATTATAAGTATTATAATGTGATTAATACTCTCTTTCCCTTTAAGGGAAATCTGCTGCTTATTTAACTTTCTCTCTCTAAATACATGTTGGGATCCATGAGTAGGTGTTGAATGAATGCCTGAGAGCATGGTTGCTTTTCCTAAGCTGTATTACTGTTCAGTGCTGGGTTCATTGTCACTGCTCTCCTGGGTGCTTTGGCAGAACTGTCCGAACCACACGTGCCGAGCACTGGCATTTCCCAGCGGAGTCTGTGGAATAACCTTTGGGTGGAAGCTTCATGGTAGCTTATTTCAATTATTTTGAAATGCCCACTAGTAATATCACTAGATGAGAAGAGGAAGGTTTGGGTATTGTTTTATTTTACTTCATAGTTAAGAGCATTTAAAATAATATTTGAGTTGATATAACTGAATTTGAACTTCTGACTCTTCCTGTTGCAGTTGAGACCTACCCAAGTGCTCACACTAAAGCTGGCCCTGGATACGATATGGAAAACCAACACAAGGTTCAATTAAAAAAAAAAAAATTTCCTTAAGCAATTAAAACCACAGTTCAAGGTGTTACACTTTAATTTTTGTTTCTGAAAAGGAAGCTTCTAAATAGTATCTGTTCTTTGTGAACCTAACAAGAGATGTATGTCTACCTCCCTTTTTGCAAAGGGACTTCCTTTTAAAAAGCCTCTTTAGAGGGCTTGCCTGCTCCTTGACCGGGTGTTGCATTCAACTCCCTTTGGAACAGCCGTCTCCCAGCTGGAGCCCAGGAGCCTCTCCCCAGTATTCCCAAATTCACCAACAAGGAAGCTACTCTGTTCTCACAGAAAAGGCCAAAAGCTGCTTGAAGAGCTCCAATATAAGTCATATTTTCCATTTTTATTTCAATTTCTTTCTGACCCGGACTCGTCCTCTTTGATCGACTGCTTTCCTAGAAGCCCGTGGTTTGGAGATATTAAATCCCACTGCAGCATTAGCACCGACACTTTAAAAAGCTCCTATGGTGCGTACATTTTCGCCGAACACTTTAAATATTTTGTGGTTTTTAATGTCATGCTATATTGGAGTCAAGGAGCCATGGGACTTATTTAAAAAGTCAAAGAATAGAGGAGTATATAGAATGGAAAAAACGATAGCTCCCCTGTGCGGTCCAATCCAGCCGCAAATCCCCTTGGCCCTGTGCGAGGTAACCTTGCCGCCTCATCTTCCTATGCTCTTCCTGTGCAACCACAGATGTATTTACTCATGTGGATGCGGCTTTTTACACGTTGGATGAAAGCAAGGGTGAGGTGTGTTATATATAGGTCAACATCTGGCTTCTATTATGTGTTGGATGCTGCAGACAATGAAGGAGCACAAATGCCAACTGCATTATCTCTGCCTCTCGTTCTTCCTCGGATCACACACTCTCAGAAACACACACATACACGCACAGGCGTTGTTCACTTAAGTGGTGTCTAATATGCACACTGTGTGTGACACGCTGATCTGCTCCCCCGTCGTCTTCCCTGTCAGAGCATGCGATCATTCCTCGTGATTTCTGGAAGGCAGGTTTCCAGAAGGAACCCAAAATGATGCGTGCTTTTGTTTCCGATTGATACCACCAAATAGCTTCCAAAAGACCACAACAACTGCATTCCATTTTGTGTATGAAAGTCCAAGATTCCTTACACTCTCATCAACACTGGGTGAGGGAGAAATCCTTATGTTACGTATGTATGGAGAAGTAAATTTATGAAAAATAGACACTGGTGTTTGTATCTCCAATCAGAGAAGAAACACTTTCAAAGTCTATTTGTTTCTTAAGTTTTAAAGCCACACATAAACTTTCACATAACCAGTACACATCATTTTCTGATTAAATGGAGTTATAACAGTGTTAGTTATAGTAAATGATGCGCTCCTCTAATAAAGAGGATCCAAAATACAGTGGCTTAGAGAATATGGGCATTTCTTTCTCGTGTAACAGAACTGAAATGTGTCGTTTAGCTGGGCACAGATCTGCCACATGCGGTCACTCAGAGACCAGGTTCCTGCCACCCTACTGCTTGTGTTCCAGATGTGTTCCACCATCTGGAACACAAAAGAAGCTATATCTCCATCACATCCAGCGAGAGTCTGGAGGTGTTCTGCCCAAATTTTAATTTCTAGACCCAGACACTTCATTGACTGCAAGGCGGGGCGGGGGGGTGGGGGGTGGCGGGTGTCTAACAAAGAGGCTTGGATTCAACCTCAACTCTATGCTATGTTTCATAACATAAGAACAGATTCGGTGGAATTATCAGTCTTACCACACTAAATTCTCAAATATCATAGTAATGATCCAGGTAACTGAACTCAGTGAAGGAGGTAGCGTTTCCTCAAGTCAAAACCCAGAGAGTATTGCAAGTATTCAAAAGGCAATGTTTTTACATAACATGTGCTTTAAATTACACAGAAACTTTCTTCCAAAGATACCTTTTTAAAGTGTTTACTCCTATTTGGTCTATTCTAGGGCATCTACAGTAACTGGTCCTTTCTCCTTATCTGCGGAAATGTCCTATAAAACTTGCCATGACTTAGAACAAAGTTCCCAGGACACACCGCTTGTTAGGGTTGTGTTGTTGTTGTTTTACCTTCAATTTGTGGCAATTTCATCCCATGTTCCATTATGGGCCACTTTTCAAAAGGCTAGACCAAAATCAATTTGTAATGACATTTTGAAAGTATACACAAATAAGCTTAAAGAGAATTTGGTGTCTAGAATAAAATTCACCAAATGCATGCTTCACAGCAAGAAGTCCATTTGAACACTGGGCCTGAGACAGCGGGTGGAGGAGCCATAAAGCCCTCTGGTTGGACTCCAGCCCGCACTGGAGGACATGCCTAACTTCTGTCTCGCTGGCACAATGAACATATTTAACTAAATGCATACAAAAGGGCCTTTATTGTTTTCTGGAAGATGATAAGACCAGCTGAATAGTTTAATGCCTTTTTTGGCACTGAGAGATGGAGTCAGAGAACTTTGGCAACTCAAGGGGAGCAATAAAATGGCCACGTGAAAAGGGCACTTTGGAAATACAGTAATGACAGCAATATGAGATGCATTTGCTGTCAAGATTTACTGCTGGAGATGTTACCACAGCGTCTGATGTGCTGTCATTCTCTACTGAAGCAGGCAGTTTGCTGTTAGAGGAGAAGGGGGTCTATCATTAAATACCAATAAAGGTGACTTCAGGACTGCAGCTTGCAGCCTACTTCATTCTGACCTCATAAATAAGGTATTCTGTGGAATGTCCGCCTGAGCCAAGGACTGTATAAAAGGTGATACAATGACTAAGTACTCGACATAAAACAGAAGAGCAGGTAGTTTACCGTTCACTTTACCAGATGGCTTCTTTAAGCACATCATAAATAATAAGTGAATGCTATATAAAAAGAATCAAAGGAAGAGAACGGGTGGACAAGTTTTTGTTGTTGCTTTTTTAGCATGTGCATTTTACAAGATTTCTAATGTTTTAAAGAAACTTTGCTCGTTTTTCTGCAGAAGGTCACACCTCAATCCTGTGTCCCATCTAGATGACATTGATTGGTCTCTTCCATGCCCATAAATGCTCCGCGTGCCCATGCTTGTGACCTAAACATACATTTTACTTCTGGTTTAAGCTTGGTACAGTTTCCTTTCCCAAATAGTGTGCCTTGGACTTTCCTTCATTGGTAATTGTTCTTTCAGTTGAATACCACTCACCCATGACCAAGGACTCATTCGCTACTTAATGGGAAACAATATCTATAAAGAAAACTGTGCCCAGGCCAACTGCCTGCTCCAGGGCCTGGCTTTAATTTCTTGCCACCTCAACCTCCATCGCTCTTTAGGAGACGGATGACAGGGCTCCAAGTAGATTGTTTGTTTGATGGCTTTCTGATAGGGAGACAGTTCCGAGAGAGTCAGGAGTGAGATGGCTCATCTTATGCACACGTGTGACCCAAGCCAAATGACGGTCCAGATGGCTGGTGGTGTAGGACAACACATTAACCTGCGGTGACATTTGTTCAGCCGACACACCTCTTCCTGAACTGGAAAGGGCTGTTTCCTTTGAAATATTTATGGCCCTGAAACTAAAGGTCATTCAATTCTTGTCTTTAACTTTACATGTTGATGAAAACTGACACAAAATAATGAAATCACTTTCCAAAGCAGAGAGTAAACTCACAAAGACGGGCCCTTTCTGCCATGAGAGAAGTAAAGGAAAGGAACATACAGGATCCTGAAAGATTAATCTTCACCCGATATTAATGGGAGTTTTATTCCAATACCCAAGTGGGAGTTAATCCATAGAAACCGTTGAACGTATTGCCTTTTTCTATTCTGTATGTGTCCTTTTAATTGTCAAACTCTGGAGCCCTGAAACAAGTGTGCCAGTAAAACTGAAAGAGGTAAATATCACAAGAGCGCCTGCCACGAATAAAGGTCCTCTGTGTGCTCATCCTCACAGGCATGGTGATGGCCAAATTACTTATAAAAAAGTGTAATTGTTTTACCTGACACTTTAGATTTATTTTTTTTAATTTATAAGAAAAAGTGATCAAGCGTTAAAAGGATTTTTCATATTAAAATAAAGTTAGTAACTTAAACGTGGGTTTCTTTTTTATTTTCTCTGCCCTTTTTGCAGTATTTACTCCCCTGGGGCTCTACTGTCTTTCCCCATCAATCCATTGAAATTGCTGTCAACGTGTGTGTAAATGGCTCATTTGCTATTCAATCTAAGTGACCTTTCTCAGTCCTTAACCCATTTTACCTCTTATACATCCAAAAATACTTATCAAATATCTAATAAGTGCCGCCATTGCATTAAATGCCAGGAAGAAATGTTGAGGTGAAATCTATTGTGGAATAGAGGAGATGAATATTAAACAGTTACAGAAACAATTATTTTATTATAGTTGACTAATAACAGAATGGATATAGTATGTCCTTAGAGTGTTTAACTTGGAAAATATAATTTAATCTGAGTTGCCAATATCAGAAAAGTTTCCCCGAGAAAATGACTTCAAAGTTGAAATCTAAAGCTTTACTTATTCACCCAAAAATAGCTGTGCACAACTATGTAGCTTACTGACCTTCCATTCAACCCGTCAAAAACATCCACTCGCCTACATATCACACAGTACGTTAATATTTATAATGATAATCTTGGATGATAGAAAAACCTCCAGTACCCTCTGGATTATCAAAGTTGAATCACACTTGGCTAATATAGTTTTATTGTTTAGTGTATTTTAATGTTCAAAACTTTTGAAAAAATTTATTCGCATGCAGACTATATGATATTTACATTATTATTAGTCCACCCTATTTCTTAACCAGCTTGTACAACAGTATACTGAATTATCATATCAGTTTTTTTATGTAAGAGTTAATATATGTGTATAGATGTCAGTGTATGTGTGTCTGGTGTGTGTGTGTGTGTATGTACAGACACACACACATCAACTATACAGTTGAAGCTATGCATGTAAAGAATTCAGAATAAGAAAACATTCACAGGTCTCAAATAAATTCTACTTACCAATATGACATGCTAATGATGTTAAAATAATTACAATGGTGTTAAAAATAGCCATTCTAAACACTTGTTGCATTCCTACCACATATCAGGCACTGTGCTAAGAATTTTATGCATATTACTTTTTAATCTCCACCATGACCTGGTAGAGTTTATCTGTTAGCTTTTTCTTATAACAAACTACCCTAAAACAGGGGTGGTACAGAGACTTAAAACAATAGACATTAAATTTAATCCTCAGTTCTGCAGGTTGACAATTTAGATTAAGCTCAAGTATGCATTTCGTCTGGTGTGAGCTAGGCTCAGTAGATCTTACGGTAGCTGGGTTCACTTAGCTCAACAAGCAGAGGCTAGAATATAGTATAGTACCTGGTACATAATAGGCTGCTGGGCAGGCTGGGGCTGGCTGGTTTACAGTGACCTTGACGAGCAGGTTGAGATAACTGATGCTTTTTTCCATTGAGTCTCTCATGCTTCAGCAAGCCAATGGGGGCCTTTTCACTTGGCAGGCACAAGGTTTCAAGAAAGAAAGGGGAAACCTGCAAAGTCTCTTAAGATCCAGGCTCAGAATTCATGCACATCACTTCCACCACAGTATATACACCAAAGTGAGTCATGAGGCCAGCCCAGATGTAATAGGTAAAGAAGAGTCTACCTGTTGATAGGAGAAGCTACAAGTTCACACTGCAAGATCATGCAAAAAGCATGAAGGAACTTGTGGCCATTTTTGCAATCTATCACAATGAGGTAAGTATTATTTCTCCCTGTTTTATAGATTATAATATAAAACCGCAATGTAGCACAATGCCTGGCACAAACTAGACACTCAATAAACACTATAAAAATTAAAAAAGGAAGTCATGAATAAATTAAAAAATTAAATTAATGCATATTTTAAACAGAGCTATGAATCAGGTCTGGGTTGTCTGTTTCCCTGGCCTGATTCTTTCTCATTACTCTATACTGGCTCCTATATATAAACAATAAAATGACAAATACAAGTTGAGGAACGACATGACAAATTTTAGTAGAATCAGACTGTGCCCAGCTGGAGAGTCCTGTTGCTAGCCATGAGAGAGCTACATATAAACCAGTGACTTTAAAACATTGGGTAACAGTGCAGGACCATGATCCCCGAGAGAAGAGGAATGCATGAGGAAAACTCTACACGTGTTCTGAGTTGTTGCCCAGAAGTTTCCAGACTGCAATGCAGAATGGGGAAACCCAAATAGAACCTCCCCAAGTTTGAGGTTAGAGTTCAAAAAGGCCAAGATAGTTGGAATTTGTAGAAAAGAGTACTGGAGAGGAAAGAGCTGCACAGCAGAAAGCTCCAAAGATCTATAGAAAAATCCCCTGGTTGAGTACACATCTGTGAATGCGAAAGAAAATACCCAAAGCCAGAAAAAGAAACACTGAAAAGCGTAGGCTGAACAAGTTGTAAAGCTCAAATAGAGCTGAGAATAGTTCAAACTCCCACCAGCCAGAGTAGAGAGATTTTGTAATACACAGGAAAATGAATAGAGTACCCAGACGGGTATTGCCTTAGTGGTGGAGCTAAATTAGCTTGAGAAAATAGGCTTCTCGGGATGGAAGTCTGAGAAGAATCAAACTGGTTTCAAAAACCGTACATGTACACCAGAACGAACCAACCCTCTAGAAAACCCAACAAAATAATCACAATATCAAACATCCAATAAAAAATCACCAGCACACAAGAATCAGAAAAATATATACCCCATAATCAAATAAAAATCAATCACCAAAAACAGACACATATATGACAGAGGTAATGAAATTACAAAGACTTTAAACGAGTTACTATGAATACGATAAGTATGTTGTATGTATTCAAGAATTAGAGAAAAACATTAAAATATAAGAGAAAAATGAAAGACATAAAAGAGAGAGTCAAATGTAAGTTTGTGAGATGAATACAGCAATATTTAAAATTGAAAATAGATATTGGATATAATTAAAAACAGATTTTTTTTTTAGTTGCACACAATACATTTACAAAATATATATATTCCAGGCCATAAAAATCTCAATAAATTTCCTAAAAATAGATTTCTTACAAAGTATGTTCTCTTGCCACAAGATTGGTAAACTAGAAATTAAAAACAGAAAGATATTTGAAAACTCTCCCAAATTTTTGAAAATTTAAAAACATGCCTCTAGATAACCCAAGGGTCAAAGAAGACATTCCATGAAAAATTTAAAAACATTTTGAACTTAATGAAAATTAAAATACAACATACTAAATGGTAGGAGGCAGCTAAAGCAGTGCTTAGAGGAAACTTTATAGCTTTATATGAATATATTGCAAAAGAAGTTCTCAAATCAATTATCTGAGCTTGCCCCTTAATAAGCTAAAAGAGCAAATTAAACAGAAGAAAGCAAGTAATAAGGGTAAGACCAGAGGAAAACAGAAAAACAATAGAGAAAAGAATTGAAACTAATCTAGTTTTTAGAAATGATTTTGTCCATCCAAGGAGGCAAAATGGATTCAACAGATAATAGGAAGCAGTATCAAATCATCTCCCTATACAAATATTATCGCTAATTACAGGAAAAAACCTCAGCTCCCAGAAGACAACATTTACTGTTCCTCCTTGTTACTAAAAAGCATTTTTTTCTTCCTGTTTTCCAGAAAGTCTGGTATAGATATAAGTAGCCCTTTATCTTGCCTGGTATCAAACTGGGGTGATTATACATGTAGGAGCTGCATTTAGAATACTATTCTGCTAAAGTATAACCTGGGAGGAAAATACCAGCCTGTACCAGACCCATGTCTGCAGTAAGCCTTTGCCAAGAAGATCTGAAGTGAAACAGAAAGTAGGTTTTGTTTTTCTCAGATAAAAGTTGAAGAAAACATTCCCCTCAGCCTCTAAGTGTGCAAATCCTCTTACTTTGGAAGCCACTTGCCTGTCACACTTATCTCATTTGATTTTCAAACCAAGAGAAAGAGGTTTCAACTCACAACACTATCCCCCTTCCCATTTACAGTACACAGTGCTGTGGACATTTTTAAATTTTACTGGAATGTGGCCACCTGAGATGGTAGGAGTAAGATCTTGCAGAAGATCGTGTTGAAATGATTAGCTTTCTTAGGTTTCATTGTCATCACTGCCGTGGTATCTAAGTGTCCAAAGTTGCTGGTGCTTTCTTGGGAATAAACTAACCTATCTTCGTGCATGCTATTTTAAGTCTTTCTACTTAATACTGCTTTTGAAATGACTTATATTTTCACGCCAGATGTAATCCCTTCTCTGACCGCACAGTGGTTTATTTTGAAAAGGCTGTAAAGAGCAAATTCTTTGAATCCATAATTTCTCAGTTGACACGACCAAGCTGTTACAATCTCAGTGACATGTGACAGTTGCATCTGTAACAAGTCATAACCGAAGGAAACTCTGGCAGCTCAGTGGTAGCACAATTTATATTCCACCATTGGAGGAATTAAGTATTTGGGTCTTGAATCCCAGTGTGGCCTGAGGAATGTTAGCCGTCTCTTTTTCCAGAGCTGCGGTGTGCACACAACCCAGTTAAGTCCTTACACCGGGCTTAGTCATGATCCACTGTATACTGGGAGAATGTTTTGTGTGTGGCAAATAAGTGTAAACTCATCCTTGTTTGGCTTCTTCCAAGCTGTAATCCATTAAATTCTCGATCAGTGAGTTGTCCCACTTTTTTAGTTTGGGAAAAGTCTTTTCCAGACAGCAATGTTGGCCATTCTTCTTTGCATAAGTACGTTTTAATTAGTCATAAAACACCACAGAGAGGCCCTTCCAGGCTCACTCAGAGGCTTCAAAGCCAGGAAAACACAAGCTTTCCTTGAGCTTCTTTTCGTTCTCCACTCCAGAGCCCAAAGCCCCCCATGTTAGGGACCCAAAAACGAATCAAGTCCTGAGTCCTCCAGACAACCTGAGAACTGCCCCTAAACACACCCGTTACTAAAAATCCTAATTGCTTCCAATAGACCAAGATGTTTATTGGACTTACTAGAAATAATGCTGGCCAAGAGGCTACCAAACAAAGATACCTCCTGTCCCAGGAAACTGGTAGAAGTCGCAAATGGAATTTCCAGAACTAGCCTTCCATAGCAACCATCAGTCACAAGATCACTTAGAACTTAAAATATGGTGTTCTGGTAAATACAACCAAGATTTATAACTAATATATCTCTGTTACTCACTTGCTGGCTGTATATAAATCTCTATCTTTCAGGGTCTCACATCTTTAAGATCTTTCTGGCTCTCAAAATCTATGGTTCTAATAATATAAATATTCAAGGAGTAGGTTGAGAGAATTTAATTATTTTCTACTTATTTTATTTTTAAATCAGTAAAATTTACATAAAAATTTCCACTTTATTTTAAGTGTACATTTCAAGTATTAAATACATCTGCATTATTGTGCAACCATCACCATCATTCACCTCCAGAACTTTTTTCGTCTTCCAAAACTAAAACTGTATTCATTATACATTACCTCTTCATTTTTCTCTGCTGCAGTTCCTTGCAAACACCATTCTACTTTCTGTCGCTATGAATTTGATTACTCTGGGTATCTCATCTAAGCAAAATAATACAGCATTTGTCCTTTTTTGACCAGTGTATTTTAGCATAATGTCTTCAAGGTTCATTCATGTTGTAGTATGTGTCAGAAACTTCTTCCTCTTTTAAAGCTGAATAATATCCTATGTATATATAAATACCACATTTTGTTTATCACTTGTTGATGGAAACTTAGGTTGTAAGAAAAAAATTGTTAATTACTTGCTATAGTGTTAATTTCCTTTCAGATTAGGTTCTTAACTACATGTCAAAATCACCTAGGAGTTTTTAAAACTACGGAGTCCTGGGTTTACCCCTAGAATTGCTAGATCAAAATTTCCAGAGTGGGGCCTAGGAATCTGTGTCTTAAGAAAACCAAGGGACTAGGTTCTCATAAAAAAGTAACTGCAGGGCTGTCCCTCCTACAAAGGAATTTTGTGTGGGGTGATGTGCATATGGATCTCTATAGCACACCCAATGTACTCTCAGCCAGTTGTAGTTACAACTTAAACATGAAACAAATCAAGAAGAAATACATGTGTGGAGGTGATAAGTGACTCATTCTTCTACCCAGAGGACAAATGCTGGAGTTGCAGCAAAAACAGAAAAACCCTGGCAGCAGTACATGATGGAAGACTGGCTTTTACTTCACTTTTTTGGTTCATGGTATTAAGGGACCAAATCGTGGAGGTAGAATAGAATTGCACTTTAATGCATCAAAGCAGCTCCATATGGATGCTGACCAGATAATGAAAACCTTCCAATAACTGAGAATTCTAGAAAGTGATTCCTCCATAAAAATAAGTGTAGAGTTAGCATAGCCAAGGGGAAAAAAAGCACACAGCCTGTCTTTTGACATTACACATTTTAATGCATGAGTAAGAGACAAAAATTAACATGGAACTAATAAATATGACAACACAGGGGAATAACAACATCATATGAAGACAGACAATAGAGAGAATTAAAAAAAGCTGGCCATTCTCAAAAAGGATGTCAAAGACATGACTTACAAAAGAGAGGCAAAAAACTAGTGTAATGAGCAAATACCAGATAGGCTCTGAATATTAGTTAAGATAATACTTACTGCTCTGGCAAATAAAGAACCCACATTTCAGTGGATCAAAAATTAGTTTATTTCTCTAGAATGTGAAGTCCCTGATTAGCAGATGGCTCTTCTCCAATTGGCAATTCAGGGAACCAGGATCTTTCTACCATGTGGCTCCATCATCTTCAACACACGCTTTTAAGGTTGCCATGGAATGGGAAATAGCATGGAAGATTGCATGTGGAAGCTTTTATGGGCCAGATCTGGAAGTGGTTTAGATTGGTTCTTCATATATTCCCTTGGCAAAAATTGATGATAGAGACATACCTAACTTCAAGAGGGGCTGGTGAATGTTGTCTAGTGGATGCCAGGAGGAAGGCAAAGCAGGTTAGGTGACTAGCTAGTCAGTCTCTAGCACTGTGACTACAAAAAGCCTATACAATAAAATGCACATATAAGAACCCAAGGGGAAGCAAGTGCTCAGTGAGATAAGGAAAGATCATGTGGAAATAACAGAGAGCAAAAACAGAAATGAAACCCAGTTCAGGAAGAAAAGAGCAAAACAGAAATGGCAGGGTATGGAACAAGCTTATGAAGCTTTCCCAGAACATGAAAGAAAATGAAAAGGATCTAAAAATACTAAGAGAATATGATAGATATGTGAAGAGTAAAGAAGTGAGAACAGAAATTTTAATCTGAAGATACTCCAAAAGAAGAAACCAGAACAAAGAATAGATAGAAGTAACAGAGACATAACTGAAGAAAATTTTTAACACAAGAGACCCAGCTCTGCATCTATGAATAACCAACCATGGCCAGGTAAATGAAATGAAGAGCTATGCATGCCAAACTCATTGCTTTTATGATGTGTAAATATCTTCCAATTGACTAAGATAGTAAAATCACAAGTTTATGAATGAGAAAACAGTGATATAAAAGTATTGGCAAATAAAATATGATTTTTCTAAATTATTCCAAATCTATATTCTTTACAAGTAAATACAGAAAAAATAATTTTCAAGGTAGAATGTGTATAAAAAAACATAATTCTCTCTACATTAAGCCCATATTAACCTATACCTTTTGAATTTTGAACCAAATGAGTGTACTACCCATCCAAAAATCATTAGAATTTTTTTTTTAAAAAAGACAATAGAGATGAATATTTTGAAAAAAGGATGCTAACATCACAAAGACAAATTTTAAGTGAGTTAAATAATTAAATGTAAAATTTAAATCTATGAAACACTTGAAAGTTATTGGTAAATTAACTAATTTTATTATGCATAAGGGTATAAATATAATCATTTGTAGAATGAAGTATTTATATATAATTTATATAATTGGTTATATAAAAAGATTAAGTTTTATATGCATTTAATACCAAATTGCAATTGAAAGCAAACTAGGAAAATGCTTATAAAGATTATGGAATATAATGCTAATATTCTTATTATATGCCAGGAACTCATAATAAATCAGTGAGAGAAATATCCTACATTCTTTTAGAAGAGTTAGTAAAAAAATAAAAAAAGAAAGAAACAATAATTCATTAAAGAAAAAAATGAACAGGAACCTATGCTAAATAGTGGACCACATTTTAAATTTAAGATGTGCCTAAGTAAAAAGATGCCATTTTCAACCTGTCAGGCTAATGTAGGTTATAAAATGGGCAATCTTATAAACTGTTTGTTGGTGAGATCATAAAGCAATTTTCCAGTATCTGTTAGCATATTTTAAAGGGCACGCTCAGGTTGCTGTCTGTAAGTAATAAGCACTATGCATCACTAGTTTAAGCAACAGAAATTTTTTTCTTATACGGCCAGAATTCAAAGATGTGGTAGACTCTAAGTTGGGTGCATTCAATATCCCAAACACAATATTAAGAACCCGATTTCTTTTCACCTGTCCATTGTTTTGTTCCCAGTGCGTCAAAGAGAGCTGAGCCTTTCCAAACATCAGAGCCACAGGGAGAAAGGGGATTGCTCTTCAGTAGGAGCGAGAAAATAATCTTCCCAATAAATGGCACTGAGACGAATGGATAAGCATATGTACCAGTGAGAGAATGAAGTTGAACTCTTCACACCATATACAAAAATTAGCTCAAAATGGATCAGACTTAAATGTAAGAACTAAAACTGTAAAACTCTTGGAAGAAAACACAGGAGTAAATCTTTGTGACCTTGGATTTGTCAAATGATACCAAAAGCATGAGCAACAAAAGAAAATATAAACTGGACTTCAAAATTAAAAACTTTTGTGCTACATAGTACATAATAAAAAAGTGAAGAAAATCCACAAAATGGGAGAAATCTAATTTGCAAATCATATATCTGATAAAGGAATTCTATGTATCAAGAATAGGAAGAACTCCTCCAAATCAATATTTTAAAAAACAACCCAATTAAAAATGGACAAAGGATCTAAATAGACCTTTCTTTTTTATAGTTTTTATTTTGTTTTTTAATTTCTTTATTGATTGAGGTATTACATGTGTCCTTATCCCCACATTGTAGACTTTTCTTATTTCCTTCCACCACTCCACTACCAGTAAGAAGTAATTTCTTACTCTATCAAGACAAGCTACCCTTTCGAGCTCTTAAATTCCTCCATAATCACACTTCAACTCTTCAATATGCCACATTGCTCAGTCTTTAGAAATGTCATGTCCTTTCACAACTAAAGAAATGCAAAATGCCAATGTTCAAAACCCATTAGCTATTTTGTTTTTCACAGGTCCTCTGAGGATGTCTTCTTCAGTCCTCACCAATTTCCAGAGTGACAATTTAAGCCTCACTTTCTCCTCCCCAGAGGGTTCTAGTTTCTGACCATTTCCTTTAAGAGAACTATATGCTATATTGAACTGGCCTCTAATTATTCATATACCTATGTTAGTAACCTCAAAAAATCATTTTTTTGAAAGTAGGAATTATTCATCTTATTACATCTTATTCATCTTATTAAAAATTCAATCAATGTTTTTTTTTATTGATATTTTGCTTTATCATCTCTGAAGTTGAAGACTGAAATGTCACAGAACTGTTTAGATTGTTTAAGGGAATAGTTTAAAATTATCCAGGTTATCTCCAAATTAAGTATTACTGTAATGTGCTATAAATCAATATAGCATAGAACAGCCTAGAAGTCTTATTTAAAATTTTATTTTCAAGTTTCACAAATAACTAGCACTTTAATTTCCCCCAGAACACAGATTTTGAGGCTGATCTTTGATTTTAAGCTGGCTTCCTCTTTCTTGTGCCTAACAGCTCTGTGGGCCACTTTTGGAAGCCACATGTTATTTTGGCATTTCTCTGGATTCATTATACAAGTAACACATTATTTCCAGTTCCTGGGCCATCTGAAATAAGTAAAAATTCTACCTTGTTGCAGGCAGTTAATGACTGGATGAGCCCCAGTCAGGCAAAAAGGCAGTCTGGTCTCTCCACATGTCAAACCTAAAGCAAAGATGGCTAGAAACAGGCTTGAAGAGTCCCAAAAAAACAGGAACTGAGTTGAACCTCACTTAAATATAAACCAAATACCATAATGAGGTTTGAAATAATTCAAACCCCCATCTTTATTAGTTCTGTTTGTCTTTTTCTGCTGGTGGTGGTGGTGTTTTTAGCACTCTTGAACCTTTCTTGGGTTCTAGTCTGAGCTGAAAGTGCCAGAAAAACAACAAAAATACTGTGATTGTATTTATGGCCTAACCAGAGTGGGAAGCACTGGAAATATCAAGACACCATAATTAAAATCCATCCAATTGCAATTCTTTCAACAAAAAAGAATTCAAATAACAAGACCATAGCCAATGTGGCTTTGAAAGGGGCTAAGTCTGAGGCCCACTGACAGAGTTTTTAAAAAGTACATATATATATAAATCTGGAAATAGAAAAGAAGAAGTGAAACTGTTTTTTTGGGAGCAATGGAAAGGCAAAGGTGTGAGCATATGTAAGTGAAATCTACTCAACTCCCAGTATCCATTTTGACTGTTAATATCAATGCCTTGCTTAGTGCTAAGTAGAAATGGATGGTTATATTTATATTAATTACTTGCTTCTGTACAATGTCTTGAAGATATATTGTAAGAATTATTTTTTTATTTTCTTAAAATATATTTTATTGATTTTTTACAGAGAGGAAGGGAGAGGGATAGAGAGTTAGAAACATTGATGAGAGAGAAACACAGATCAGCTGCCTCCTGCATACCCCCTACTGGGGATATGCCTGCAACCAAGGTACATGCCCTTGACCAGAATTGAACCTGGGACCCTTCAGTCCGCAGGCCGGCGCTCTATCCACTAAGCCAAACTGGTTAGGGCCGTAAGAATAATTTTTAAAGGAAAAGAAATAAAGATATGGGTCAAATACAACCAGAACAACCAACTTCTGAATGACTGAGACTGAATCTTACAAAATTGTAACTGGAGGTAGATTTTCAATATGAGTAATAAATCCGTATATATTGGGCAACTACCATGTTCTCAGCCTTGTATAGACTGCAGACGGAGTGACTGAGAATTTTGGCTCCAGTAACTGAACCAGGGAAAAACAGCTTTAGGAGGAAAATGATGGATTCTAGCTTAGACATGTTACATGTTGAGGTATATGAAGCAGGCACTTGGATGGTCAGAGCCTGGGGAAAAGCTGGGAGCTAGAAACAGGTGTTGAGTGATCTGTAAGGTGAATATAGTCTAGAAAGAGAAGAAGATGATGACAGAGCTACATATGGCACTTAATGGGTGGACAAGATGAAACAGAGAAACCAGAGAGTCCAGGGCCAGCTTCATGGGTGTGTGACCCGGACATTCCTACTCCATGCTCAGAGGTCTCCAAGCCTCATGAAATGTTCTACTTCTATAGTCTAACATTCTCCATCATTTTATCTCTGAACCTGTGTTTTCTAACTGAAGTTGGATAGGACACTGGACATGTGTATGAGCAGAGGAAATGTGTGCACCATGCGTGTCCAACAGGCCTTGCCTCCCTATGCACAGGCAACATCTGCGTGTCTCCTGAGCACAGACTTCCAGAGCCCACAATGTGCAGGGCTCAGCAAGTCTCAAGGTGAGTGCAGGTAAGCGTGTTCCATCTTCAATTCAGTTGGGGGAGTGGGGACGCCTGAAAGTCCCGAAAGGCCACGATTTCTGTTCAAACCAGAATTTGCTGTTTTGAAAGAAATCAATGACATTCTAGGAAACATAAAATGAAAAAAACCAACAACAACAAAAAATCCACCCTCTTCTGTCCTTTCTTCCCAGCAAGGAGAACACTTATACTAAAAATGATGACACAGAAGGAAATAAAAAAAAAAGGGAGCAACCCACATTTCCTTTTCCTTTCAATCCTGCCTTATTCATCTGTGGCCCATGGTTGAGAGTGGTGGCAGGATGTGTGCATGGAATTTTAAAAGTCTGTTTTATGTAGTGATTCCACGATTCTGGTAAGAATAAGATACATATGTGTATAAGCCACAAAATACTGATTATGTCATTTCAGTAAGTCTACATATAAACTAAATGCTCTTAAATGTGCACTTAAAATTAGTATTGTACAATGTAAAGTTTACACTAATAATTTAAATTTAAATTTTTCTTTACTTAGAATGACATTAAATAGCAAATAGATAAACAGCATCACAGTGAAGAGAAACCGCAAGAGAAATAAAAAACCTTTATGTGAGTATCTAGTGGTACTTTTTCCTGCGTTTTGAACAAGGGAACCCACACTTTCATTTTGCAGTGGGCCGTACCTGAGAGCATCATTAGGTTGAAGTGAAACCAGGATAATCAGAGTCAGGAAGACAAAGAAGTATTTAGGAGAGAGGACGTTTGGTATTTGCTCAAACACAGCCCTGGAGCAGCCCTCTTGCTGGCAGGTGGGGAGGAGACAAGACTCTCCATGTCTGCCCTCGCAGCTGACATAGGCCAGGGCTCCGGGGAGATGGTTCATCTCTGACATCTGCCTTCCTCCCCTCCTGTGCCCAGGCTGGGGATTGAGAATAGACATTGAACATGGAGGTTAACCTGGTAACCTTTGAGAGAGGAATATGGGGAGATTCCCTAGACTGAAAGTTAGATTTAAAAGGATTAAGGAGCCAGCAAAGAGAACATCATTGCAGCAAAGATAAGTTATACTTCAGAAGCATATAGGAAATCTAGATGGATAAATGGATGAGGAGTGGGTGGATGGATAAGTGGAAGGATAGATAAACTGACTTATGTACCTTCCCTTTTACTTTTTATAGATTAGGCAATATATTATGAGCTGGGAAAATGGGAGATGTTGGTAATAAGATATATGAAAACCAAGAACAACACTGAAAATACTGTGTAAAACATGCTATGCAGAACAAAATATACTTTTAGGCCAATACAGCACTTGGGTTAGAAGTCAAAAATGTGTTTTCATATATAGGTAACTTTATTTATTTTTTTAAATGTTTTGTCTCACCATTAAAGGAAAAGATGCTATGTCTATGAAAAGGATGCTAGGGGTACTCTAGACATTAGGCCCTATTTGGCACTTTTTCCCCATTGATAAGTACGGGTTATAGTATGCTAAACATCTATACCAGCCGTGGGCAAACTACGGCCCGCGGGCTGGATCCGGCCCGTTTGAAATGAATAAAACTAAAAAAAAAAAAAAAAAAGGCCGTACCCTTTTATGTAATGATGTTTACTTTGAATTTATATTAGTTCACACAAACACTCCATCCATGCTTTTGTTCTGGCCCTCCGGTCCAGTTTAAGAACCCATTGTGGCCCTCAAGTCAAAAAGTTTGCCCACCCCTGATACTCTCTCCTCATGTGTCGCATGATAGGCATCTGCCTGGTGTTGCCTAGAGATGGGAATTCAATCTGTGCCTTTGAAAGATGTTTCTCTCAATATGAAGCCAACTGCCCCACATGGGACTTGGCTCTACAACTTCTGCCTCATTAACATCTAATGAGTAGAGTTCAAAGCCAAATGGAGAAATTCCTGCTTTGATTATTCCAGATCCAAGGGTATGGCATTGATCTAGGGAATGAAAATGACTCGCAGAAAATTGAAACACACCCTTCACTTATAAAAACACAAACTGCATATCACATAAGTCTGCTTTGCGTGTTTATACCTAAAAGACTAATACCAGTTGTAGTGAGATCGTTTGCTTTTCAAATATTTCCAAAAGTGTCATATTCTAGCCTCCTGCTCAGAACGAATTCCTGGCCCCAAGTGTGCTTTCAACAGGTTCAAGGACTGTACAGGGAAAGCCAAAGTAGGAGCAAATCTATCTTTCTATGAATTGCCAACACTCGTTCCTGTTATCACAAGCCTGTTTTTACAGTGTGAACAAGTTTGGGTTTTAATCTCAGCTGAGAGGCGCAGAGCTTGAGGTTCCCTCACTTGGGTGTAAGAGGCCGTAACAAAGGATCTTGAAGAAAACATGTGGGAAAAGAGGCTCTCCTAACCTCTGAAACAAATTGGAAAATGCAGTTTACTTGTAAAATAATACTCGTTTGAAAATTAATTTGAACAATCAGAGAGCAGGGCTTTCCTCTCATTTCATGGCTCAGGACCTCCCCACCCCACATCAAGACAGGAACCGACCCAGATCTCCTGTCTCCCACTATCCATCAAATACCGGCTTCAGACTCAATAGCAATGCCTAAGCCAATCATCTGTGCATGCCTTCTAGGTGCCAGCAGTCCCTTTCAGAGCCCTGATCATTTGTGGTGTGTCTTGAGGATGCTAGCTAACTGTTCTTTCTTTCCTGGGGTAATTGCATGTTTGAGTTCAGAGCAAAAATACAAATAGCCAAGTGACAAACATTCTATAAGTCCACATGATTCACATACGCACGATATTAGAAAGGAAGAAGCTACAGAATCTCACTGGAGGGCTGTTGTTAGTCTTCCAAATTTTATAAGGAAGAAAGGGTGTTGTGGGCTGGTTGGAAGTATCTGTGAATTATTTGTAACTTTTACTCACTGCCTCAAATATCTGTGAGTCAGTGGCATAAATAACAGGGATTCTGTTGTCTTCAGTGGTAGCCCAGAGCTCACTATGAAATTGTAAGACTATAAATAAGCTTAGGGTTGTCCAGATGTTAGTCACCTACAAACCACTCCACAATGGCCATAGATTAACATACTCTCTGTACTCTTAATCTCTTCATATTTTTATGTAGACTTTCTTGGACTTTTAGAGAGTCAAGTTTATCTATTTTAAAGAAAAACTTTAAAAGACTGATATACTTCTGCTTAACTGGATTGTATGTTCTAAGGAGTATGAACTTGATCCTATATTTCTTCTGTAATCTCCTTGGCCCACAGCCCTGGGCTATGCTTATAATAACACAGTTCGTTTGACAATGCTCAAAAATGAGGTCAGCTTTTCTAACTTCAAGGAATTCAGCACATGAATAATTTTCTACACACAAAGCATAGAAAATTCAAAATATTAATTTCCATGTGTGATGGAAAGGGAATGAGAAAAAAAAATTACATACAAGACTCAGGACCTCAGAGTTGACATTCTGTATGATCTTTTATTCAAAGAGACAAGAAAATAAATGTCTACTAAAGATAGGCTCTTGTGAAAACAGTTTCTTGTAATCAAAAACATATTAGCCCTTGGAATTGCATTGTAGTCTCAGCCATTTTAGAAAGACTCATGTCAATATTCTCAATCAAATCCTCACTGATGAAAAGGATAGAGAAGTGGAAAAGGTGGGTCAAAAGCGGAAATAAAAGCCACTGTTTGCTTCACTGTTTGTGCCCAGATTTGAAGAGCACTCACTATTTTCTTTGCTAAAAATTTTCTGAGTGTCATCAAACTGAGAACTTGGGGCATCTTGTCTGGTTTTGGGTAGAGAGTAATTACCATCTGCACCCTACAAATGTGGGCAAGCTTGCACTGAAATAAACCATCCAAATCTATGACGAACATCAAAATTGTAGACATAAGGAGCAAAGCGGAAAATTGTAGTATGACAAAATAGCTACATTTAATTATGTAAAATTACATAGAATTTTCTTCTTCTTTAGAGGTGCTTTATTTAAACTTACAACAAAAGGCACGTCTCTGGTTAATGCAGCTTTTATTTCAAGTCAGGGAGCTGACAGAACATTTATTAAGTTTGAAATTCAAGCAGGTTGCAATTTCTAAGGTTTTAAGTCCTTTTTTTTTTTTTTAGCAAATTCTTTAAATCTATAAAGTAAAAAAAATAAATAAATAAAATAAAGCAAAACTGTGAGCCCAACGTGATCTCTTTTTTCACATCAAATCTTGCATGTGCCCTTCCCTGTACAGGCTTCTCGGCTCTCTTCCACAGTATAAATACCCCCTTTAGGTTCCAGACTCTACTACAAACTTTCTCTTCTAGGGAGCATCCCAAGACACTGTTCTTCCACACAAAACTTGGCAGGTCCGGCAACAGTCCTTAGCTGCCTTATCCCTGCTCATCCTGAGAAGGTGCAATAGTGACACAGCACTAGGTAGCACCAGGAGGGGTACTCTGGGTAGCTTGCTGGATTGCTGGAGGAACAAAAAATCAATGTCAACCTCTCATTCCACTGGGAAGTCATTAGGCATCATCATGCCCATTATGTTCATTGACCTTTACAGCTCCTTTCCTAGGTAAGCATCCATGCATCTTCTTAAAACACAAAACAAAACAAAAAACAAAACAACAACAACAACAGTTCTATCATGGCTATAAGAAACTGATTGAACCAGGGACTGGGGGCTAAAGAGGTCACTCTGCCTTAAATAATAAGATCAGATTCCCTTGACCTAGGGCAGGGGTGGGGAATGTCTGGCATACGGGCCACATAAGGCCCCCAAAATCATTTGGTCTGGCCCTGCCAAGGCATTAGGGGTGATTTAATTGTTTGACCAAATATAACTGGTTAATTTTTAAGTTGATAATTTTGTATGGCCTAAGAATTATGTTATAAATACCCAAATGATCCTTGGCAGTAAAAAGGTTCCCTGCCCCTGGCCTAAGGGATTGAAAAAAAGAAAGGAAATTACCACGGAAAGCATGAAGCAAGGTTGGGCTGACCACATGAGGAAGAAATAGGAAGTCCATTTCTTTGTGTGGCTTCAGAGCCCGGATAAGTCCCTGTTGCAGCCCATGCCTATCCTTGCAATGGATCAGTATTTCCTGGAGACATCCTGGCACATGCTTGGCAAATATAATGACACAATACATAAATGCTCGCTTTAAGTATGTAACTCTCAGGACCACTGTTTCCACACAAACCGTGACCTTCAGTCCTTGAACAGTTTCTCTCAGAATCTGCCTTCTCCTTCAGTCCCTTTTCAACCTATAACGCGTGACCTCTGTGTGCAAAGACAACATTTAGAGAATCAAAGATATAGGAAGTTGCCAACCTTCTCTCCACACGTGGCTTCTTGGCCTTCATGCCACAGAGGCTCCATGTCCCCAAACCATGCACCGATTCCTTTACCAGCTGCCAATGTCATTTCCTCTGGGGGTGGGTGCTCCTAGTTGATCACAGGAAGAGCAGCACCAGGAAGGACTTCCTAAGAGAATACCCCACCCCCAGGTGCTCCTCTGCCACACAAAATCTTCTAAAGGAGAACATGTCCATTCACCGTTCACTGGCTAAGCTCTGGATAAGATACCTTTGTTATGAAGAAATAACAACAATAACCAACTCCTTCTGAGAGAGGGGCCTGCCCCGCACATGCTGGTAGAGATGCCGTCTTTCCCCGCCCTATCCCAGCTGTGGACTGAGGGGACACCTGACTCCAGCCAGGCCAATCAGTCTGTCTTCTAGAAACTGGAATTAGCACGAACAAATACTGAGTCTGTTAATTATGAAAAGCCAAGCTAGAGAGCCCGGTAGAGGCTGCCGTTTTAAGGCAGCCAAACATAAGGTGGTGAGTGCCTTGACAAGGTCAGCAGGGAGAAGAGAATGAAGCTGGCACACAGCACAGAGGAGGCACCCAAAGGCCGCAGGGAGAGGTGGAGAGAGAGATGTGGACATTAAAAAACAAAACAAAACACAAAAAAAGGTGGATGATAACTTTTTAATTATTGTAAGTCCTAGAATTCTCCCTGGGATCCATCCCACCTAGCATAAGCACAGATCAATGAGTAGACCTCTGGTCCTTGCAACAAATGGACATGCACCAGTGGGTTTCCTAACACGAGAAATAGTGTCATTAAAATAGCAATCTGTGTACACAAGGCTCCTAGTTTTAGACATAGCTAATTCTAAATTCAAAGATCACTTTACATTTATCAATGTGTTTTCTTCCATTTAAATCACTATTCCTGTAACAGAAACGCCGTATATTGTACAATTATTCATTGAGCTGCTTCGTGCACAGCGATGAATAAGGCGGGATTCTCCCTGCTGCGGGTCAAAGGTGCAAACAATGCCAATGGCCTGTGTGGAGCCTGGAGCAGAGGCGCAGACGGATGCTCCAGGCCTCCAGAGACAGTAACTTACTTAATTTTCACCTACTTCAAAGAGGTTGTGAAAATTGATACTTTGCAAAGACAATCACACAAGACAGGTAAACATTAGTTTAATTTCAGTAATTTGCACTTAATGCCTGAGGAGGTAAAGTGTTGTTCTCTGGGCACAGAACTGGCATTTCATGAAATGGGTCCCTGCATGTCCCATCATGCCTCACCCGCTCCCATCGCCACTTTAACGGTTAAAAACCAGGCACAAGAGAAGTCTGGGTACTTGGTGAGTTTGCCTGAGAACACAGCTTGCTGTAGAGCTGACAACTGGGCAGCATTCTTTTCACCCTGAGGTAGTATTTCCCTGATAGGTTTTCAAAGAAAGTGTACAGGCCTCAGGTTAAACCCACATATTGAACAACAAACAGGTTTATATCCTCTCCTTCCTGAGATGGCATTAAGATAATGTTTAAAAAGTGTTTTTAAAGTACAAACCCTAATGACAAAGACAACAGAAGAGGGGACATAAACATATCGTTGGAAGAGTGAGTTAATGAGAGAAAGGAGCTGTGCAGAAGAGGGAGCCTGGACCATGACAGGTAGGTCAACGGAGGAAGAACCATCTACAGGAAGAAGCTGACTGGCTGCACCTAGACCCCCCGGAGCGTCTCGGTGTGGCCCACAGCAGGCCTGAGGCCAGGGGAGGGAAACTGGGGACTCCCCCACCACTCCCATGAGGAGAACCAGGCATCTATGTGTATATAGAGGTTTAGTCCCTGGACAAGTTGAGGAGAACCTTTGGGATCAGAAAAACCTGGTGCAGAGCAATAGATGATGCACAAGGTGGGAAATGGAATTTAATGTTACATCCAGTTCCCAAAATCCAAGCAGAACTTAATAAATCAGGCTGCCACCTTGAGATGTGAGATTAGAACATTTTTCTTGGCAAAAGCCCCTGAGGAAGTCCTTTTCTGTGCTAACAATGCTGGAGCCTCCCCAAGTGGCAGCTCCCTGGCTAATCACCCAGAATTGAAGGGCACTGCCTGTCATGCCAGACACACAGACACATCCTGGGTTCTCCCGCTCAGCTTTTAAAAGAAATAAGGTACTGAGGTGATATTCATATAATATAAAATTAACCGTTCTAAAGTGAACAACTCAGTGGCACTTAGTACATTCACAGTGTTGTACAACTACCACCTCTGTCTAGTTCCAAAACACTTCCATCGCTCAAAGTCAGACCCCTCACCCATTAAGCACTTCCTTCCCCTACTTCCCTCCCCCAGGCCCTAGCAGCCACCAAACTGCATCTGTCTCCATGGATTTATCCGTTCTGGATACATCACATACATGGAACCATGTAATATGTGACTTTTTGTATCTTACTTAGTATGCTGTTTTGGAGGTTCATCAGGTTACTACATACGTATATCAGGACTTCATTTATTTTTATGGTTGAATAATATTCCACTGTATGTATATACCACAATCCAAATCAGCTGTTGATATCTCAATCTTGGGGGGTGGGGGGTGGGGAGGGGGGATTGGTAATCATCTTATAAAAGACCAAAAAAACCCCAACAACGCTAAAATAAACAGAAAAATGGAAACAATATAATTCAGAAAGCACAATCAAGTTTCTAAAAAAGCCATAAGCTCTAATATATATCCTGAGAGATTAAGAAAAACACACATATATATTTACGTGTGTGTGCATATATACATACACATATACACTTAATGACAGCCTTAAATTAAGAAAAGGATTATGTGAGAAAAATACAAAGATTTAAAAAAAAAGTTGGCCACAATAAAAATAACATATAAAAGGTTAAGAGATTAGGTTAAGGAAATATTCCAAGAAGCCTGATGAAGGGACAAATTCTGAGAGAAATAGTAAGAGACAAGTGTGAAAAGAAAAGTATGCAATGTCTTAACTATCCTGAGACAAAAATGCTTCTTAGCCTAAAATTTTACACTCAGCCAAACTATTAGTCACGGGTGAGAGTACGGCCATTTTCTGACATGAAAGGGCTCAGAAAATAAGTGTCCCATGAAGGCCTTCCAAGTAATCTCCTGGAGGGTGTGCTCCAACAACACGAAAGACTACAGGGAAAAGCGTGGACCCAGGAGAGAGAGGGAGCTGGCCAAGAGCACAGAGAGCAGCCGCCGGGCCTGGGCACAGGCTGAGAGCACAGCCAGCCCATGTTCTGCAGGGAGACTGAGGACGCACAGAGCATCGCTGCAAATACAGGGCACAGACGCTCGGCCGTAACTTTTCCTAAAAGGTACCTACACTTTTCACTGGCTCAAAAAATAGTAAGCTTGCGGTCAAACAAGTATCTCCCTGGTGGCCTGCTATGACATGGGGCTCCTTGTGCTGGTTATTCTCCATTCGCCCTCTAAAACCATGCTGCACTCTTCTTTGCCCTGCTCCGTCTCGGGAGAGGCTGACTTCTAGGGACTGCCTCACCAGGCTACCTTGGCCTATGGGCTTGAAATAGAGTTTGGTCAATGGGCCAACTCCCCTCCCTCCTCATGCTGGTCCAGCCACTCTTCTGTTTCTCTGTGGCCACACCTGTCAGGCAGTCCCGCCTCCATGGCCGCCACGGCTGTCCCCAGGCTCCAGACCACACCTCCCCACCTTTGCTCCTTCAGGTGAGGGGCGGCTATGCATTCCCACAGTTGCCAGTTCCTCGGTGCTCCACCCTTCCTTCCCAGTCCTCTACATCTGCCCAGACCTTTGTAAATTGTTGCTTTGTTAAACTCCATTCAGTTGAAACCTTTAAATGTGACATCTTACTAGTACTTTCTGCTGTGACCCTCATAAATGTATGTCTTAATAGAAAGAGTCAAACTTTTACAAAGGCATTAGTACAGTGCTGCAGAAGATGAATTATTTCTTTTTAACCTCCCCTTCTGAGATTATCTAACAAATCATTCAGTGTGTGTGTGTGTGTGTGCGTGTGTGTGTGTGTGTGTGTGTGTGTGTGTGTGTGTGAGAGAGAGAGAGAGAGAGAGAGAGAGAGAGAGAGAGAGAGAGAGGAAGAATGTATGGGGAAGAGTTTAAGAGGGAGAAAGAAACATTTTATTTCGGGTTCTTGCAGATATACAAAAAGATTCTTTACTGCTGGTGCTTAGGGGCTGTTTTAAAGAATAGGCAGGTTATGCAACGCTTAACACTTGCTAACAGTTAAGTATATATTCAGTTTTTTATTACTTTGCAAAAAAACATGCTAAGGAAGACAATCTTTTATTATAACATGTCCTCTAACAGTGCTATCATGGTCTCTATTCCTATACAAGAAAAATCATAAGTAATAATAAACAGAAAATGGAAACAATATAATTCAGAAAGCACAATCAAACTTCTAAAAAGGCAATAGCTCTAATATATATGTAATTATAGACATATAATTTTGCATCCTGATTTTTCCACTTAAAAGTATATAATGAGCATGTTGCTAAATATTTTCATATAATCATTACTTGCATATTCTGCACTGTATCTGATCATATGGATGAACCATTAATTACAAATCACAGCTGTTCCATTTTCTCTAGGCAATTTTCTCGTAATCTATATGAAAATGTTTACTGTGCACAAAATAACATCAGAAAATCTGACAGCCATGAGGTCTTTCTCTAGAAGAGTAAACCGAGTTAGGACTAACATGCGCTTGCTGGAAGAGGAGCCTGGCCTGCAGGATCGGCTGGAGTTGGCCAGGGGTCTGTGTGCTGAGAAAGAGAGGAGCCCGTGGAGAAGCCATCCCCAAGAAGGTGGAGCGGGGTCCCTGGCTCAGCCCCAGGCAGGGACAGAGGCTTTGGGTACAACTGGTCTTCACTGTGGCCTGTTTCACCAGATATCCAGGAGATGCTGGGGGCACACAGCCATACTATTTGGGGATCCACAGATCTCAATAGCAGATAAAGGTTTCCTGCTTCCAGGGAGGACACAGGGCACAGTCACCGCTCCAGGGGCCCCAACACAAAGAGCATCAATGGCATCCACACCTACACCCAGTCCCTGTGGGAGCAGAGGGCTTCAGGGCAGGTGCCTCCAGAGCTGCTGGCAGCAGACACATCTACAGGGACCTTGAGCTGCAGCCAAGCACCCTGGACTCCCTGTGGCTATTTAAATGACTGTTCAAAAATAACCAATGGACACAGACAGTAAGGGGGGTGAGGGCATGTGCTGAGAGGTGAGAGCGGCTGGGGAGAGGTCAATGGGGGGAAAAGGAGACATATGTAATACTTTAAACCATAAAGAATTTAAATCAAAAAAGAAGCAACCCTCCAGTAATTCCCCCAAATAATTAGGGAAACCCTGTGAGGCTGTCTAGCAATTGGGACAGGATTTTTTCCGAAAACACTACTTGTTACTATTAATGGAGCTTTTCATTTTTCCTCTGGGTGAGGGTAGTCTAGGCAAGATAAATTGTGTATCACAATGTTCGTTAGGTACACAGACAGTCATATTGTTCTCTAACTTCTTTGAAACCTATATATATAAAAGCCTAAGCGACCATTCGACCATTCAACCAGTCACTATGATGCACTCTGACCACCAGGGGGCAGCTGCTCAACGCAGGAGCTGCCCCCTGGTGGTCAGTGTGACCCCACAGCAGGAGTGCCACTCAGCTGACCAATGGGTGCCAGACACCGGGCTTACGGCTGGCAAGTGCAGCTGCGGCAGCGCAAGCCTCTCCTACAGACACACCCCCTGCACGCCTCTCCCCCATCCAGACCGGACCAGGACCGGGATCGGAACCGGCATCAGGACTGACTGGGCGTGAGCCCGTGGCCGCTTCTTGGTCATGGGCACACCGGTCTCACCCTAGGATGGGTGTGCGGAGACCACAGCGGAGCGGCAGAGAGCCTACCAAGTGGTGGCAGGCGCAGCAGGGCCCGGATGAGCAGTAGCAGTGCCCCGGCCCAGGCTCGGGCTCCTCCCTGGCCACCTGCCGCTTCAGGCACTACTACATCTCTCCGGGGATGCTGGACTGCCAATTTGGGCCTGATCCCCACAGGCCATGCCGAGTGCATGAATCCATGCACTGACCCTAGTAGTTCACATAAAAGATAAATTAAGGGTGAAAGTAAATATATGCTTCAACAGAAGGAGGGTAAATATGGGGAATTTACACGAAGTATTCTCAAGAAAAACTTGCTATTGGACTGAAAACAGGCATATTAAACTTCTTTGAAAAAGAAACTCCCAAGGGCTGCTGTTAAGCTACATGGGGAAGTTTAACAACAGTTGTAAGGTCTTAGGACTTCAGTAAAGAACGTTATAGGAACAAGCCCCCAAGAGGCACCTGGCTTCTAAAAAACAGATACTGTGGAACTGTTTGTTTTCCTGCCCTGGGAGGAGGTTGCCAGCATTCAACGTTCAGGCAGAAAGTCTGAATTCATTTTTTTGATGGCTAAGACAGTTGACATTAACCCAATATCTGTAGCTAATATGCATATCATAGATAAGAAAAAAATCAAGCATAATATCTAGAACAATCTCAAAGGTGAAGGGTTTTCCTTGAGTATATTAAAAACAGGCGGATTTTCTTCTTTCAAATTGAATATATTCGTAAGCATTTAGAATAATTGAATTACGATGCTTTGGGTTGCAACAGAAATCCAACTTGAACTAAGAAAAAAGGTAGTTTATTGGAAGGATCCTGGGGGTAGTTCCTCAGAGAATGAAATGGAGAATGAACAGATGAGGTTTCCCGTGGCAGACCTGGAGCTGTTTCGTGGTGACTGACTCCAGAGACTGGAACCAGGACTGACTCCATCCTGCACTTGTTATCCTCTTTCCTCGGTGCACTGGGTCCGCTCTTTTCCAGAAAAAGGTGGCCTTCCTTAGTAGGACAGGTCGCCATAGCTCTCTCCACAATAGCATTTTTAAAAATCTATTTGTTTGAAAAATCCTGAAGAAGGATTCTGATTGAGCCAATTTTGGTAACCTTCCATCAACCAGTCATTGTGGCCAAGGGGATGGAGTCCTACCTCTGGCCCAGTCTTTAGTCTGCACATTCTACCAATTGGGGAAGTAGCACAGATAGGGCCACTAGGAGGTTACTTTGAGCCAGGCTGGCTCTCCATTGGTGACTAAGAACAGAGATTAGGAGGATAATGAGAAATGACCACCAATTGCACCAGCCTCAAATTAACAGTTTTGAATAAGCATTCTTGCTGGGTTTGTCCATTTGCATATACATACATATTAACGTACAATATTGTCATAGAGCCACTTTAAAAAATACATGGTTTTGAAATCTATTTGAAGAAAGAGGCCTAAAAACACAAAAACAATGCTCATCTCTTGGGACCCCTAGCCCTACATAAAGGGCTGTTTCTGTTCCTGATATCAATTACTATCAAAGCACCACTTTAAATATCTACAAAGTGGGCACTATCTACTTGCTTTTCTGGTACAAGGTCTGATTTAAGTACAGGCCTGCATTTCCTTTCACCAACACAGAGAAAGTCTCTATGGACCAGGCACTATACCAGGCTCTGCAGAATTAATAGCAGACAAACAGACCAAAACCCCCTGCCTTTGTGGAATCAGTAAAACATTGTGGATGAAGGAAAAACAATTTCAGGATAGTAATAAGTATGCAGATGATCCAAGTGATCAACGTGACATTTTAAACCTCATTATTCTAATTCTTTAAAGTCACCAAATCTTATGAAAACTCATAAGCAAAATATTTAGAGTAGCCAAGTAAGCCTCAGAAAGAAAACGTAGGATTTTTAGCAAAACGAGACCTTAATAATTATTTCTTAAAATGATGTAATAAAATATCCTAATAATAAAGACCTCTGCTTATCAATACTTGCAGTAAATGTTTAGGTTTTGTTAAATAACTTCCTCCCCTCAAACAAAGGGACCTTAATGGTATGAGCTGATGCCATCATTGAGGCATCAGCTAATATCACATAAAAGCATAGCTCCATTCTCACAGGACACAGGCATCCTATGTAATAAAAGACTAATATGCAAATTGACCAAATGGTGAAATGACCAATCACTAAGATACGCACTGACCACCAGGGGCAGATGCTCAGTGCAGGAGCTGCCCCCTGGTGGTCAGTGCGCTCCCACAGGGGGAGCGCCACTCAGCCAGAAGCCAGGCTCATGGCTGGGAGCACAGCCTCCATGGCTGCACTAAGGACATCCAACTGATGGCTTAGGCCCGCTCCCCTTAGATAAGCGGGCATAAGCTGTCAGTTGGCCATCCCCCAAGGGATCCCAAACTGCAAGAGGGCGCAGACCAGGCGGAGGGATGCCACCCCCCCCATGCATGGATTTCATGCACCAGGCCTCTAGCTATAAAATAAAAGTTTTCATTTTTATAAAAATATTGAGCTTATAGTGTTTTCTCATTTGGAACTTTCTGCTTTTAACTTTTTTTTTCTTCTTGTGCTTCCTCATCTTTATTCTTACATTCTTGTATTTTCAGTTTTTATTTTTACAAGATTTAAAATCAAAGTCTATGAATTTACCTCTGAGGAAAACCCTGGCAAAGGCACATCAGTGATCTTATGTTCTAAATATTCTGTAATTGTTTTACATTTCCTCCGTGGCTCCACAGTTATGAAGCTGGGTGTTTTTTTACTTCTAAGTAGTTAAAATATTTGTCATTAATTTGGGATGTGGTCAGAAAACATGCCTTGTAATACTCTCTGAGGAATTTACTGGGTTTTTTGGGGAGGGGGTTTTGGTGCCTTAGTATATGATCATTTTTTAACTGCTCATGCATACTTTAAAATGTAATTATTCTATGTTCATGGAGGCACAAAGTTTAAAATACATTTCTATTGAGCCAACCCTATTACTTATGATTGTGACTTTGTCTAGAAAAGTGAAAGTAGGATGACAAAGCCTTGTACAAGTTTTCTGTACATATCTTCTGTATTCATAAGTTTTGTTTACATTTTACTCTTACACATTTACAATATAAAGAATTTACGTCACATTCCTTTGCCAAATGTGGAACATTTGTTACATAAAAGTGTATATATGGAATTTAATGAAAAAACTGAACTACCAAATAATAGAGACAGACTCAGAGCAGGCTGACAGCTCTGGTGGGTGGGGGGAGTTGGGGGAAGTGGAGGGAGAGGTAGAAAGGTTGAGCAAAAAAGAAAAAAAAGAGAATTCATGGACACAGATAACAGTGTGGTGATTGTGGGGTACAGGGGAGCCGGGGGGAAGGGGGAGAGGTGGAGGAGGGCATATAGAGGATAAATGCTGAAGGAAAAAATAAAAATAAATAAATAAATTTTCAAAAAGTGTATTTAAGGTAATTATTTAGATGTATCATTTTATTTAATCTGTTTCCATTCTTACCTCTGATCCTTTCCAGCTGTGATTTCCTCATCCTTGTTCTAATTTTATTTCTCATTTTCCAGGCAAATATCTTTAATTACCATATTCATAGAGGTATCAGATATCAGGGTTTCAAAATCTTTGTCCACATATGAATATTTTATATTTCTTTCCAAACTAGGTGGGCTAACAAAGCATATCAGTCTCCAAACTTCACATCTCTCTGGAAATTCCAACATGTCAGCCCTGGGGTCATGTTCCTGACCCCAAAGCATTTCTGCTGTAGGTAATGCTGTGTGACTAGCTGGTTAACACCTATCAGTTGTATTCTTAGGTGACCTTGGAACAGGTAGAAGTTTGAGGACCAGTCTTGTAGAATGCAGTGTTGTTGACAAGACTGAGGCTACATCTTGGGTCTGCACCGGCCACCTGACTTTCTATTCTGAGGTCCCCACTGGAGCCTGGGCCAGGGCCATGCCTGTGGCCAGTGCTGGTCGGCACTGGGGTTGGCAGCCCCTCCAGAGCCACATGTGGTGGGGAGAGGGGGTTCTCTAAACAAACTGCAGCGCTGTTACTAGAAGGTGGGGGCAGGGATGCCAGGCAGCCAGAGACCACACGTGTCCACCACAGGCAAGCTGATGGGAAAGGGATTTCACTGAACCGAATGGAATGTCTACGGGATTCTCACCAAGACTTTGTAGATTATGTGACTTAACCCTGAGGGACTGGATTGAGGTCATTTCTGGACCCTGTGCATTTCTTTTGCTAATGTACACAGGTCTGTTTACTACGCGTGGATATCTATCAGTTGTACAGAATGTGAACGTTATATTTTTTTCCAAACAAAACTGGGTAACTTTGAGCTACAGAAGATTATATTCACTTTTGTATCCACGTTGTCACAGGGAGCAGACTTATTACTCAGCCGAGCGTGGGGGATTCTGGCTTTGGCGTTCATTTAACATCTCTGATGTGTCTTCTCATCAGAAGAAGACACATCAGAGATTTTCTTATTTTCACAATATGGAACATTTGTTTCAAGTAAATAAATGTATTTGACACAGTTTCTTAGGTGCATATGCACATCTTGTGCAGACTGAGCTCAGAATTAACCAGAAGGGAAGGAGTATTTGCTGCTGGGGACTGTAGGGCTAACTGGAGGGGAAAATGCTTTCAAATTCAGGCAATTACTGCATAGATTATCCCCACAGTTGTCTCATGCTTGCTATTTCAAGAACAATGTTAAAATAAAATTGAAATACCTACAGGAAAATTGTACAATACCAAATAAGTAAAAAAAAAGTATTAAAAAATTACCAATGGCAACACAATTTAAAATAAGTAACTTCAACTAAAATCATAAATAATAGCCACTAAAAAAAATAAGTTCAGCTAAAACAAATATGTTCAAACAGAACCCACTGTAGGCCAAGATGTGGTTGACTACCGCACATTTTCTGCTCTGTGGGCTGACCATGTGAGTGCGGACTTCCCAGTGAGGGTGCCTGGAGCCTTCCGCGGGAACAAAGGCCAAAGCCAAAGTCCATACTGAGTTGTGGTGCCTTACCCTCAGAAAGTCCTGGACAGTGAGCCAACATGTTGCTGACAAGTACATCTTTCCCATCCTACACTACACAGGTGTTCTTCTTTTTAAACCAAGGGCAGGGCTGTATATTTACCCCTAACAAACGCTTTGGTTCTTTATTTCAGCCCACTGCGATCCGGAATCTGTGTTTAAGTGCCTTCCTCTATCTCCAAACTTGTGGCAATTGATAAATGTTACTTTTGTATTCTCCTCCAAATATCTGATGGACACACTTTTTAAATTGCAGTTTTAGTATGGCATATACATTGGTAAGCCTAAGAAAACGTTCACCTTTTTCAGTGTTTGTAGAGAAAGAAAACACTCTACCACCGTTTCTCTGCTGTTTGGGAGGGCGGAGCTTTTTGCTGGGCCTATGGTAATGGGGCGAGCTAACAGCATACCCCTGAGGGCAGGGTCAAGGCTGAGGGTTTTACAAAGGGACTCCTTGGCAGGTCAGGCCTAAAACTATGGAGAAAGGCAGAAGAGGCAAAAGAAGATACAAGGGGACCTGGCAAAGTCCCCAACAAGGCTTCCTTCAGCTTGAGCCCTTTGTTGCTCCTAATGTTTTTCTTTATAGCTATATCCTATATAATAAAAGCCTAATATGCAAACTGACCAAATGGTGGAAGGACAAAATGACCGGTCGCTATGATGCGCACTGACCACTAGGAAGCAGATGCTCAACACGGGAACTGCCCCCTGGTGGTCAGTGCGCCACAGGGGGAGCGCTGCTCAACCAGAAACTGGGTTCACGGCTGGCGAGCGCAGCAGCAGCAGTGCCAAGGAGCAGCAGCGAGCAGGTGGATGGACACCCCCGACTGGGGACCCGGACTGCCAGAAGGCGCAGGCCGGGCTGAGGGAACCCCCTGCCTCAGCCTGGGCCTCTAGTAATAATACAAAGAACAGGGAAAACAATATTTACTTTGTAACATCATGGCAAAAAAATACAACTACAGCTAAAGCTTGGCTCCTTTATAACTAAGGCTTATGCTGTCCATGAAGAGAGGCAGCAAGGCTAATCCTACCTCCATGCTCGGGGAAGAGTGAGCACACCCATCCGTGCCTTGTGAGGCAAGACAGAAGGATGAGGAAAAACATCCCAGAAGTGTTATCAATATACACCCATCCATCTTAGCCATAAAAAACTAAACCAGATACAATGAAGTTGAAAATTCAGCATTTCCAAGCATTTTATTTTACTCAGATCTAATTAGCAGGTTAACGATTAGTCTGTACTGGGGCTAAAAAAATATTAATACTTTTCCTCCCATCTTATAAGTTCTTCTGGCTGGGCTAATAATCAAATGAACAGAAACAGATTAACAGGAGAAAAATCAAAGTTTTAATACACATGCCTGGGAAATTCACATAGGCATGAAGATTCCATGAGATTTCAAAGACAGTGAGGCAACATTGGGTATATAAAACATTTTTGGACAAAGGGGAAAAGGGAGGAACTGGGTCTTAGATTTCAGAAGTGACAAAGGGCAACCTGCAGGTAGTTGAGGAAGTGGGGAACATACATGGCAGAAAAATCCTTGCTAGGCAACTCAGAAACAATGGGACACAGGGGTATCTAGCTAACAGGCACCTGCCTGAAGCCTTCTTGTTTACCACATTAATTCCTGTTAGGCTTCGGGAACATCCCAAGGTCTTTCTGAAGCAGGTTTCTCTGTCTGAATCTCTTAGGCAGGAGGAAGGAGAATGGGGAGAATCAAAAGCTCCCTGAGTCTTATTTCTTAATAAATGGTTTAACCTCAATTTCTCAAAAGAGCAATTTCACAGTAGCATAATTTTGGTCCCCTTCATTTGCAACAAAAATTCTTTTTACTAATGAAAAAAAAGACACACAACCTGAAGACCAATGTGATTTTGCTTTATTGACTACTTTCCCCACACCCAATATTTACAGATGTAATAAGTGGAATTAAAAGACTATCATACGAACATTTAAAAAAGTCCATCTGAAACACTCTTAATGGAAATCAATTCATGTGTGTCAATACAATAACTAATTTATAATTTTCAGCCAATATCCATCATGCTTCATTTCATAAAAATTCTATTTTCAAGGAGAGATAAATCTGAGAAAATATAAAAAATTCAGAAAAATATTTCCGTATCTAGTCACAATCTTCCAGTTTTTCTGTAAAAGAAATCAATGACAATTATAGACATATGGGCCACTGTGAATTAAATAAAAATTTTTCTTAATTGCATAACTACTTTCTCTAATGTCATATTTAACTTTTAGTATAGAAAAACCTATGCATCTTTTATCATATTTTCATAATAGACTAATATCTTTTGTTGTTTATAAGGAAATATATATCCAAATTTAAAATCATCACCTAAATATTACCTTCAAATTAGCTACAAGGTATATGGCCACATGTTATTACCTTGACTCTCCATTATGATGGTCCATAGATGGACAACAAAATGAGGAAGTCCCCTAACCAGTCCTCATGCTACGTGCTCTAGAGGCCAGCTGCTTTCACAGACATTAAGAGGACATCAGAAATAAAGCATTTACCTCTGCATGTCTGAGAGATGCCAGGGACATGTGGACTAATGGACCTAACTCCACAGTATTCTCAGAATAGAACTCCAAACACTCTGGTGTGGAGATCAGTGGGGAAGAAGGAGGGCATTATTTTCTCTATCTGCACAAATTAAGGTTTCTCTCGCTGGTTCAGGAGAGCTAGCTGACTTTACTACCCATTCAAAGAATGCAGGAATATAGTGTCTCTTATCTTTAAAAAGTATGGCTGTGTTATTACGGCATTTAATTCCTTCCTACGCATTTTTGAATAATTTCAAAATTGCCAAAGACAAAATAAGTCAGCGTGTCAGTGACAGCAACTTCTATAGTATTAAAACGCTAAAAACTCACTTAGCAGTGTTTAATGGTATTCCTGTTGCTAGCCTAACATGCTGAAGGGGCATATAAGCACAACTTAGGAAATCATAGTGAATAAATATCGTTTATTATCCACAATGTAAAAACATCCACTTGCCAAAAAAATCCTTGTAATGGTGGTTGCACTGGATATTTTATTGTTGTTTTTTTTTTTAAAGTAAAAATTTACCTTATACACAATTCATAGGTTTCCTACTCAACAAAGTTATTTTTTCAAGTAATATAAAGGCAAATTTCAGAATGTTATGTATGGATCATCACAGAGGCGAAACCACTAGAGTCCAAATTGATGGTGCTTAAAGGGCAATTTTAAAATAACAAAAATTACCCCTATTGGTTAAGAGTTTAAATAGCTGATAAAAAATATAATAGAAATGAGGGTAAAAATTGGAATACAGGGTGTATTTGCAATTAAACCATGGCAGAAAACACCCTCATCTAGTGACTATTCAATGTTAACAAATGCAAGCATCTGTTTTAGAGAAATCAGACAATACACATGCTTATTATGTCTCTATTAAATGCAAATATACTATGAATTTTTTTTTAAGTCCACATTTTGTTCTGAAACTTGCCATTTACCAAAACACAACACAATGGTGGCCATTGTTCCTTGGGCAACAGAACATGCTAGCTTGCTCAAAATGCAGGGCCGACTTACCCGTGTGGTCAATAATTGATCATCTTTCGAAGGGCATCATAGCATTTCCATTTGTCTGGGATGTAGAATGGCTCAAAAATGTGAGGAAAGGGTGTGTCATACCCACATACTCTGGATATAGGAGCCTCCAGGTTCAGGAAGCATTCTTCCTGCAGATATGAATACAGGTGGTTAACTTCAAGAAGATATCTTTCGAGTTCCTTTCGTGCACTTGCTGCTGTCCACCTCTCCCTGGGGCTCTCCTCGTGTCACTGGAGCCATGGTGTTGGCTGAGACCCACCTGGCAGCATCCTCCCTGCCCAACGGTGACTGCGGCCGCCCCCGGGTGCAGCCTGGAGGGAACCGGGTGACAGTGGTACTCCGCACACAGTGGGGCGACAAAGGCAAAGGGAAGGTGGTGGATCTGCTGGCACAGGACGCGGACAGCGTGTGCCGCTGCCAGGGAGGAAATAATGCCAGCCACACAGTTGTTATAGATTCCGTGGAATATGATTTTCATCTTTTACCCAGTGGAATAATTAATCTAAATGTTCCTGCATTCATTGGAAATGGTGTGGTAATTCATCTACCGGGATTATTTGAGGAAGCAGAAAAAAATGTTAAAAAAGGAAAAGGTCTGGAAGGCTGGGAAAAAAGGCTTATCATATCTGACAGAGCTCATAATGTGTTTGATTTTCAGCAAGCCACTGATGGCATCCAGGAACAGCAGAGACAAGAACAAGCAGGAAAGAATTTGGGTACCACAAAAAAGGGCATCGGCCCAGTTTATTCTTCCAAAGCTGCTCGGAGTGGACTCAGGATGTACGTCTGGTTTCTGATTTCGATGGCTTTTCTGAGAGGTTCAAAGTTCTGGCAAACCAGTACAAATCTATATACCCCACTTTGGAAATAGACATCGAAGGTGAATTACAAAACTCAAGGGTTATATGGAAAGAATTTAACCAATGGTGAGAGATGGAGTGTATTTTCTATATGAGGCCCTACATAGACCACCAAAGAAAATCTTGGTAGAAGGTGCAAATGCAGCACTTCTAGATATTGATTTTGAAACTTACCCTTTTGTAACTTCCTCAAATTGTACAATTGGAGGTGTTTGTACTGGATTGGGTATGACCCCTCAGAATGTGGGAGAAGTGTGTGGGGTTGTGAAAGCTTACACAACTAGAGTTGGTATCTGTGCCTTTCCTACAGAGCAAGACAATGAAATTGGAGAATTATTACAGACAAGGGGTGGAGAGTTTGGTGTGACTACTGGAAGGAAAAGAAGATGTGGCTGGTTGGATCTTGTTTTGCTTAAATATGTTCATATGATTAATGGATTTACTGCACTGGCACTTACCAAATTGAATATTTTGGACACCTTTACAGAAATTAAAGTTGGAGTTGCTTACAAGTTAGATGGAGAAATTATACCTCATTTCCCAGCAAACCAAGAGATCTTAAATAAAGTTTAAGTTCAATATAAGACTCTTCCAGGATGGAACACAGACATATCAAATGCAAGGACGTTTAAAGAACTGCCAGTTAACGCACAAAATTACATTCAATTTATTGAAGATGAGATTCAGATTCCAGTTAAATGGATTGGAGTAGGGAAGACCAGAGAGTCTATGATTCAACTTTTCTAAGGATTTCCAGTGACACAAGAAACACTCCTTGAGAAGGGGGGAAGGACTTTCTTAACTATGTCTATGATCTACAAATTTCAAGAATAAAGACATTAACGTGAGATGTAAGCCCTATAGTTGTTTCCAGTCTTTAAGATGGATGGCTGGTGTGAAGGTAAGCTTCGGCATATTCCAGTGTCAACTTCCTTGGCTGGCACAACAGCCGAAATCATTTGTTGCTCCTGCTGCTCATGGTGCCACATTTTCTTTAATGTTTAGTAATAGTATAATCCATGTTGTTTGAAACCCAAAATAGAATGATTTTCAATATAGTTTGTTTTTATTATCGTCCTTGTGTGTTCATAGGTTTAACCTCTATTAAATGCTAAGAACAATTAATGCAGTTACGCACAAATATTTTTACATTCTGATCTTCCAGTGCTGTCATTGTAATCTTTGCTGTTAGAAAAAATGATAAGAGAGGAGTTCTGTAAACTTCTGTAATGCTATGAATTCTGTTTAAATTGTGAACTGTTTATTTTCTGCTGAGACCATTGCGAATTCGAGCTTTGGCGGGGGGAGGGCGATATATTCATGGGTCCTTTAATTTGTACAGAACACAAAACTTATTTCTCTCTATAAATTATTTAATACATTGAACAAATGTTCAAAGAGATAAGGTGTTCACTAATACAATACTCTTAATGTTAAAAAATAGTCATTAAAAGATCTATTGTGAAAAAAAAAGAAGATATCTTTCTTTTTCTCACAGAAATGAAACATTCCAACTTAAAATACAATTACATCCAAGGGCATTAAAATAAGTCTATTGTAATGTGAACATAGCAGGTTAAAAAAAGCAGGTAACAAACAGCATGTTTGGCATGATCCAAGTTTTACTTAAAATGTTTTCATATATGTATATGCATTTTATGCCTACATACATATCTACTGTTCAAGCCAAACCCGGACTATACCAAACATGCTGTTCTACAAATACAAATGTAACGCATGACAATCATAACAATATGTTCACAGTAAACTCTGTGGCTTGAAATTAGTGATAGTATGCTTTCTTGTTTCCAGTATTTTTCAAGTTTTATATACAATAAACATATTATCATAATAAATGTTTATAATTACTCTATGCAGCCACACTGAACTTCTACCAGTTACTTGACTATGTTCCAGTCTCTCACCACCAGGCTTCTGTAGATCCCTTGACTCTTGGCCACTGATCTCCCAGGACCATTGCTCTTTGCCTGACTAATGAGCAAACATTCTCAGGCATCACTTAAAGAGCCGTATCTTCTGGGAAGTCTTTCTGACACCCCGTCCCCCCCGCCCCCACCCCACCAGGTCCTGCACCACCACCAACAAAGAAAGGACTTCTGCCTGGACTACAGCGCTGCACTCAGCACAGTCCACTGTAGCTGCCTAACTATCTGTCTCCTCTGAGACACCATGGACTCTGTGAGGCTAGCAACCTAGTGAAAAACTACAGAATCTCAACTACAGAAAAATCCCGTAGTAAATTATCTTCAGAGGAAAAAACATGTTATAACATGTTAAATTTGAAAACATAATTTTTAGATCATTAAAATATCTAAAAAAGAGAGAGATGTGATTAAAATATTCTTAGAAATATATCAATTTTCTCATTCACAGCTATTACCTGAAATAAAACCTTTGTTTTTTTTAATATACTTGATTTCTACATTGCTTTGCTTCACGAAGGATTTGAGGAGATCCACATTTTCTTACATATTTTACCAACTGTATTTTCACATTAAATTTGAGGGGAAATTTTTACATGAAAGAATCCTGATGCTTGATGCATAATCCCTACCCTCTGTGCATATTTCTTCTAGTGACAAGTATATCAGAACAGAAAGGACACAGAAACAGGGCAAATTAGCTCCAAAGGGCACCAACTGGACATTTATACACACCTCCCCCACCTCCAATAAGCACTATGACTTACAGTATCCAACACCAAATAAGTGTTAGCTTCTCCTAGCAACAGGAAGTCTCAGTATCAACTTGAGAACCTTGCATACATATGATTTAAAGAGTCACCTAAGAAATTCCACTACTAATAAGCTTAAAAGAAATGACAGATTGAGTGGATTGTTTCTTGATTTCGACAAGTAATTTTAAAGGGATTTAAATTGTCAATTTGGGATTAACTCAGTTTTATTATGTTAGTTGACACGGGCTGATTTTCCATCATACATGAACTATCCATGGACACTGCAAAATACAGAAAATCAAGGGACTACTCCTAGAAGCTGGCTTATAACAAAATAATCTGTATTTGTGAAAATCACTCCTTTTAGCAAAATGACTAAAATCATCAAACCAATTTTTTTTCCAAATAGCAATGCTTCTAATTCCTCAAGAATGAGAATCACTTTTTACAAGGGTGCATCTATGATTGCACGGGCATAGAAAAAGGTCTGTAAGGTCATACTTCAACTATAAACAGTGGTTACCCTCTGATACTGGGAATGGCAGGAGGTGAGAAAGGACTCCACTTCGTACTTTATAAGTATTGCTGGAGATTTTATGACACAGTATTATTTTTGTAATTAAAAGGACTAAAATAAAGGGAAAGAGTAAAGTGATGAGTTAGCTTTTTATGTGTATAGTTCCTATTTTATGTAATTAACAAACACATTTGTTATTTTATATACAGCACTTCCTTAATTTGAAAACAATTACTGTAAATTATATAGAATTAAATGATTATAACATACTATATAGAAGTATATAAAATATACTGTAAAAGTTATGGAAGATAATTCAAGGACTTAGAAGACTGTGATTAATTTTATAAGGCTATTCCCTGAACAAAAGTTTGAAATTTTAACACTTTGCTAACTAAACTGTATTGAAGAAATTTAAATGTTTCCTTCCATGGACTTCTGTTAAACTTCCTTTAAAGCAATTGGAAATAAGATGTTTGGTCAGCAGCTGTACACAGTTACTTCCCAATGAACTGGTTCATGGACAAATGATTTATGTGTGGGTAGTCTTTCTTTGCTCTGCATCAGTTTTTGTCTTCATACAGAAGCTGTACACACAGGAAAACACACACACTTACACACTCTTAGAAAAGTATTGGATCTCCATGCATATAAGCATAACCAATGGACATAAGACACTGGGGGATAGGGGAGGCTGGGGGACTGTCTAGGGCGGGGGGATAAAATGGACACATATGTAATACCCTTTGTAATACTTTAAGCAATAAAAAAAAAGAAAAGTATTGAATCTCATTGGCAGATTTGTAGATAAATGTACCCGATTAATCCTCCACAAAGTATCTCTCTCTCTTATTATACACCACAGTATGACACCGTAACTATAGAAACCATGTGCTCTATAGTTTCCAAACAATTCAGATTAATTGTTCTTCTTTTCCATTAATCATACTCTTCTTTGTATTCAATAACACATTCATATTTTAAAAACTGCATTTGATGATTTTTGATTCAGACATAGTAATCCATAGAAAACTAGGAAGAAATAATTACCTAACCTACCAGTTACTGTGAGGATTACAGGTAGTATCCAGCACAGGAGTTAAGATGGGAATTATCAGTTGCTGGGTTGTCTCCCCGGGGAGCTTGACATGGAAAACACTGACAGATGTGACGGCGAGGTTCCAAAGCAGATCATAGTGTAACATGTAACTAGGGGCAACAGAAGAGAACCCAGACAGGTGCCAAGAGGAACTTCTCTCCTGCCACTTGTGGTTCAAAGTTTCACCCTGAATCCAGTTACAAGGACTGAAAGTGAACCCTAAACCAGTTATGTAGTAACACCTACATATATTTTGTTGTGGTGCATGTGCATGTAAATGCACCCATATGAGGGTTTCCGTGGGATCACTCAGGATCACTCAGCACTTAACCCCATTTCACCATTGAAGTTTGAAGTACATCAACCCTAAATTCTCCTGTCACCACATCACAGGAGTTACATCACTGAAATCAGTCTCAGGCATTCCACACTGTGGCTTCAGTCACTCTCAACAAATCTTTTTGTTTTTATGGCAGGGCTGATAATATAATTGATACAGCATGGGATTTGGAATCCTGTTTGAAGGGAATCTATGCTCTGCTGTGATTTAACCTCTCCTAGCCTCGGATTACTCAACAGCAAAATAGAAGTATTAAAAATTCTGCTATAGTATTTTCTTACTGTTTTGTAACGCTATTGTTCCCTTGCCTGTCTGCTTCCCTAGATTGTGAAGTAGCCTATGAGAAGTACCTAGTTTCATGCTTGACACATCACAGTGGCTCAATAACTGTGAGGTGTTGGTTTTCCTTCTAAGATTTTCCAAGTTATAATAAACACAAGGTATCTGAAATGATAGAACAAATCATCATTAAAGACAAGATTCTGGTACACGGAAGAATCAACGGTGAGAAATAATATCCCTTATAAGCACAGGGCCTGAACAGCTACCATTTACTGGACACTTCCTAAGCCTTTTTAAAATGTAAGGAAACACCAAAACTAAATGTAAGTGCTGTGTGAGGAAGGAGGGCGGCAATCACTGAGAGGGAGTCTGTGGGGCTGCTCGCAGGCCCAGTGCTGCTCCCTGGTGGGAAGCAGGGACCTAGACACTAATGGCCAGTTCCTAAGGCTATAGTCAAGAGCTATGGAAACGGTTTTAAAATTTCCTCTAAAAAAACATCATTTCCAAGCAGTGCTACTATAGAAAAGTAGCCTCTCAGTAAGCTACTGGAAGGTTACAAGTAAAAGTAGATAAATGAATGTAATCAAGACATACATACTTCAAAAAAATTGGGTCAAGAATAAAGACCATATAAAATTACTTGGTTTATTTTTAAAGCAATCATTTCACTTTTGTTTTTTAATTCAAGGCAATTCCAGACTCATATTTCTTTCTAAGGACAATTTTGGAATAATTTTTATTCAGGTCTTCAATGACATAAAGTTGCATATAGCCCACTGTGCAAGAATATATGCATATGATCGTAAGTTGAAGTTACGAAGTTTAAAGTGAGATGAAAAAATTTAGGTCTTTTATAAGTGTTCCTATTTTCTTAGAGATGATATTGGCTAATGAAACCTTTCCCTGAAAAAATATTGAAGGAAATTTCCTAAACATTTAATGGAAAAACAGAAAAGCAGGACACTGTAATGAGAAACACATCACAAATCAAAATAGACATGCACTGCCTATGGGATTATTGGATAAATCAGGATTTTATGTTCCTCCTTGGATCAATGAGAAACATCAGTCCACAACTTATTCTTAAAGTAATAACTCAAAAACTGATTTTTAAATTACTTTTCAAACAAAAAGACCAAGGTTATACCACATAATTGTTATTATGCCACCATAAACTATGAGAATATATTTTTGTTTCCAAGGGGGGGGGGGTATGGGAGGGTAAATTAAGCTGTAAATGTAATGAGCATTGAACAAGATATATAAATTATAAAGTTATTTCTTCTCTAGGAGAAAACATTAAGAGCTTTCAATTACTTGTGAAAGTGCTGAATTTTAAAATTAAATTTCAATACCGCTTGGTCCTTGTCTATTATTATTAATAAAACAATAGAGACTTTGCTTCTAAATGTAATTAGATGTCCAGATGTCATAATGAGCATTGAAAGAGGTAAACTCTAAAACTATGAGAAAAACGAATATACCAAAATGATGTATATTTGATAGCTTTAAAGTCCATGAACTTAGAAACTTATTTTTGATTATAAGTTGATTAGTCCTAATTATTTATGTAAGGTTAGACTTTCCCCAGCTTCCAAATATTATCAGAGAATATTTGTTTTAAATCGGTTTTAAATCTGTCATGAAAACGTGCCCATAGCCTAAACATGAGTTGTAGCAGATGAGAAAAAATGATTCTGGTGTCTTAAATCATACTTTCTCAGCAAAGGAGTCAAAGAAACCTGGAAAGGCACTATGTCAGCAATTCCAAACTACTTTCATTTACTGAACTAAATAAATATAATTTTATTAATGTAAAATATTTTTCATTTAAGCAAATGATTTAAATATTATGTATCATATTTTGAAAAAGCTTAAAACATATATTAGTTCATACTGATTTTCTCTGGAGCACAAATTTATGAAATTAATTCTTCAGACAACAGAGTCCCTAATCTACCCCCAAACTAACAGAATGCTCCCCCAAACATTAAAAATATGTTTATCTTATTTTTCTAATACCACTTACATGAGATACCTTCAGCAAACACTTGCTGACATGAGGTATCTCACTTTTAAAACACAAATGAACCTATATAACCAAATAAAACAGTATGTGACTAATGTAATTTTATCCAGATTTGTAGAACACCTGAAACATTACAGTCAAATCCAACTATTTCAGCAAAACTGCCATGTAAAATCATAATCCTGACTAATTAAAAGCTGAGATCTCTATTACTCAACTTCACTGGAATGTATTCAATGCCTGCTGATTTTTTTTAAAAAAAAATTCCATTTTTTTCCTCTTCAATGCAAATTATTGACAAATTGGGTACAATTGTTGTTTTCTAAGGTTTTTTCCAGCTACTTAAAGAATGAAACTGAATTCTAAATAGGATTTTCATTTAAATTCCAATTCCATTTTTAAAATGGAAGCTTATTTTCTGAAGTTAGAAATACTATTTCTGATCTAAACAGGTTTCCCTGGATACAGTCTAGCTATCTAAAACAAAGTTGGAATATGATATTAAAATATGTGTAGAAATGATTTGTGGTTCAAATTCAATCGTCATGTCAGAAGACAAGCATATTAATGTAGACTTATCTATGAATCTCGATATATTAACTTCAAATTGAAGTAGAACAAATTTCAGTATCAAAATTTAACATTAAAATCAGTAATTTACTATATAATATAGATTGCTTTCTTTTCACAATGATAGTTTTATAAATTTCATTATTTTTAAAATCAGAAATAAATGAAAGCAAGTGATAAGTTTCTAGATTTTATCTTACCTAAAATCACTTAAAAATAATAGTGTTCATTATGGTCTAGCGATGATAGTGAATGTTTTATAAATATTAATTCATTTTAATTTTCATAAAAACTAAACTAGCAATCACAAAGGTAAAACCAGCACCCCATCCAAACCACTATGGTTTTCCAGGTAAACCTATAAAAGTTTGGTTCTGCTTTCAAAGGTTCCCCTAGCTACAGCCTTGAGCTATGATCCAAAGCTGCCTCACCATTTTCACCTGAAGAGCACAGTGAGAAACGTGGCTAAAATAATCATTTCTTCATTAAATCTTTCTACAACACATTCTGTTTATTTGCTGCAATCAGTCTCCAAAAATATTCTGAGGTTTTAAAAGTTCGAAGTCTAAAGTTTATATTTTTTTGAGATATACCATGTGCAGATCTTGACATTTAAAATGTACTGTGGCTCCACTGCTTTTGTTAAAACAATTTATATTCAATAGAGTAGAAAAAAAGGGCAATGCTCTCAAATTTCCACAGACCCTGAAGCTTCTTAACTTTTACAGTTCAAAGTCTTCCTATAGAAACAGCAAGAACGGCAGCAAAGCTCGAAAGTGAAATTGCTTTCGAATGTGGATGCATAACGATAAACATAAGCGACTTGCAGCCTTGAGTCATCGTATGAACAAATCGCTCTCTGTAAGGTAGGATTTTTTCTTGGCTTGGCCCCAGGAAATTCAAAATACTCCGGCAGAGCAACATTTGAGGATCCTACAAAGCACTCACTTTTTCTGTTTTGTTTTTTTTTTTCCACGAAATTCTTCATTTAGCATTCCAACACCACTTACATGGTGCTCGGAAGGCAGAAATGAATCCTGGCTAAAGCAACCTGACGATTCCTTTGTCTCATGACATGGAAAATATATTCTCTTAGAATTTGGGAACTGAACCTGCACTAAATGTTTCTGTTAGGATTTGTCAGTTTCCCAATTTTGCAACCTGTTTTTAAGTTTCAAGGCTAATTGCAAAACGAAACTACTAGAACTGTGATTTCCCCCTATCGGGCACCATCTTTCTACAAAGTTTGAGAAGCTGAATTTAAAACATAATGCTAAAAATTTTCTATTTTAAAAATGATATGTTTTTGTAATAATATAGAAGGCTTTTTAATTGCTTTTTCCTTCTATTTAAGTGTTTGAGTTCAAGTTTGTCTTTTAGTTTATGTTTAATAGAATGCTTGTTAAATAAGGGAAGAAAAGGGGGGAAATCAACTTAATGCCAAAAGAGATGTGTCAATGTTTTTACTGAAATTAAACATTTTTTTAAGTTAATCTTGGGTGTCATAGCAACACAATCTTTAAGCTTGATTTTGCTGAGTGAATAAATCATATTAAGTTATTTTTCAGCAGTTTAATTCGGTCACTGGATCACTGCAATTTTACTAGGAAAAGCACAGCAGAAATAAATGTCCTAGGCTACCATCAATAATTGGAGATGTGGTCAAAACCTGTTAATTGAATCCCAGTAGTAGTTGCACTTACAAAGTTTAATAATGGAACAAATTAACAATGCAAACAAGTTTCTGGCAGCAACCTGATATGAGTAAGGAAAGGCCTGTAAATGCTCTCATTATTTATATGAGGATGGCGTTTGCTAACATAATGAATTTGACCTATTCATTAAATCTTGCAATTGTAATTACTGTCTGTATCAAATTAAAATAAAATGCAGAATCCCAAGTAAAATTTCTTCTTACTATATTTACATATCTATGTTTCTACCTGCAAAGGTGGTTAATATTTCTTACAAAGAATTTGTTCAGATTGAATGTCAATACATTTGCATACATACATTTTCATATTAGAATTTCAAGAATGGAGAGATATTTCAGAATTAGGGGGTTAAATCTAGATGCCTCCCTTTTTGCTCCCAATATTGGGTACACTGTGTACTAATCAGAGGAATCCAAGTCTCCAAGTATTGAATGCTGGGTATGGACAAATTTCTAATAAGTCTGATAAAACCACAGATACACTTGTGAGGGGTGGTTAGGGGCTGGGACCTAGCTCTGGATATTTTATACTTAAGTGTAAAAATATAATATTAGAACTGCCCAAAAGAACTATTTATTAATAAATTTAGATGAGCTAAATTTATAGTTCATATAAAATGGTAATGTTCACATAATTTATTTAGATGGACCAGAGCATTGACTTACTATTCTCTATCTACTTATTTGAGTCTGAACTATATCAATTCAATCAACTCCCACAATTAGGAATCAGAGGCTAACACACAGCACTGACTCTCTGAAAGAGATTGCAGAAGTTTCCCTGTGTCATATATCACACACAATGATGTGCATAACATACACGGACACAAACAAGCAATTCTGTGTTTAATCAACACATTCTGGCGAATATCCACATGGCCTATAGGAAAAGAAATGTTTGTCCATATGCCTATGGGTTCAGAAAAAGGAGTATGGACATGCATACAAGAGAACAGAAAAGCCAGATTCACTAAATAGTAACCAAGGAGATGTTCTTACTTAGTAATAAACAATTGTAATTATTTGTATAGTCTCACTTAATCCTTTCAACAACTCTGTGGTGGCACAAGTGAGGTGCTGAGGCTGGCTAAATTTAAGGTGCTCCCAGTTTTGTTGGTATTTAAACCAGCTCTCCTCTTTAATCTCTAGTGTACTGAGAAAGATTTAAGATGAAACAGTGGACCAAAGAGTCTTTCTTGGATACATGGCAATATTTGTATCTAGCATTATCATTATATCTGTGAAAGAAAAACTGGTTGAACTGTCTGCTTATATTTGTCAAGTCCAATCAAAACTTTAAAAAACTTTAATAAAAAGCTGTAAAAACCTTTGCTACATCGCTGGTTATGCTGTGTGCTGTGTAGGCTAGACTGGAAATAGCTTACAGGCTATAAAAAAATGAGGGGTGGGCTAAATTTGGGCCATGGCCAGAATTTGCTAACCCTTGCCTTTCAATAATCTCATAAAAGTATGACTTACTAGTCTCCTTTTTCAGAAGGCATGGACTAGGAGAATTAAGGTGAAAGTAACAGCTTTAAATATATTTCTAGAATTTTTTTCTCTTATTTCACAGGAGCCATGGAGCTCTCCCTTTCTCTGCTGTGTAGGTTTTCCAGGAGGGGGGGGTGGGGGGGAACTAAACAGATTAGTGCCTCTTTCTTGGGGTGGGGCAGAGCACAGATGGGTCTTTTAAATTAGAATTACAGTAGGTTAGGCTCGGATTTATGTTTGCTCCTTTTAGGTACCTGCTGGGAGAAGATGTGCCAATGAGGGAAGGATGGACACGAGTGGACTTGTTTCTGTTTTATTACTAGCAGCTTGCTGGAGTGCAGGGGGTGAGCTGTTACTTTGAGTCCTGAAGCAGTGAAGTCTCAGGAAAACTGGTTGTTCAACCTATTGTGCGCTGTAAATTTAAATAAAAGAATCAAAGTGCTTCACCAGGAAATTTAATTTGCTCCCTTTCATTTATTTCCTTATCTATGATAGAAACTACATGATCTTAGACAGTGATGTAATCTGTTAAGAATGTGACACCTTTTTGATAGATTAAAAAAATATTTTAAATGAATATAGGTTACAAATTTTATCCTAACCTTAACTTAAATGGGAATATGAAACTCAATCCTCTCCTCACAGCAAATACTTTTTGCTATTCCTATAGTTAACTCACTTTGTAGAAATCTGAAACTACAGAAGAAAATTTCTGAAGTATTTCAATAAATGTCTTTTAAGAATAAAATTCTTTTTATGCAGTTAAAACAACAGATAAGACATTGCAATTAAATTAATCTTAAATTAAAATGTACATATAAGTGCGGTATGGATTCCTGTCTCAGACTGTGCTTGCCAGCTTCGATTAGTGGTTATTGGCACAGTCTCCACAGCTGAACTGGGGTGTTTATTAATAGCTGTGGGCTCTCACATTATAAGTGCAAAGCTAGTTACACACATATAAGTGCGGTCATGGCTGTGCGCACATGAGCCCATCCCCGTGGACGGAAACAGATGGGTCCCAGTTGTTTGGACAAGCATTTCAGTCATCCCTGGGAAAGTATTGCTTTTAAAAGCGTGATTTTAAAAAATATGCAATATATCTGGGTTACGATGCATTAGAATTTCATTTTCAATTTCCGGTTCCCTAAATGAGCATGCATATATTTATTTGACATACAAATCACCAACCCACAAGGATTTTCCTTGGGTTCCCACATATACTAATTATGTAGCAAATCTAATAAGTACATATGATTCACTTCAGCAGTAGGTGCTTTGGTTACCTCAGAATTGCCAAAAGGGATCTAAAGTGTCTACTAGTATTCTCTCTCCAAAACAATCATGCTGCGCGCCAAACTGATACCGTTCAACACAGCTGCAGAGCAAATGTGCAGTCTCGGTCCTGTAAACACAGTGTTCGCGCATCAAGCCACCTGCGAGTAATTTAAAGTTCAGAACTACCGATGGCAGGTTTATGTTACTGTTGTACAATTATTATACATGAGTATTAAGTCACTTAGCATGGCTTGCGCACATTTCTTTCATGCCACGACTTCCCTCCCCACCTCAGAACACTTGCTGAACTCTGAAACCCCAAATATTGATAAATACATTTGATAGACATCTTGTTGGTTTTCAAGTCTATAGATCACATGAGAAAGAGTAAAGGTTGTTTGAGTGTTTGCGAACATATTTATGAAATAATTAACATGCAATATATTTAACCTCATTCTTGAAGAGAACCAAATAGATTGTGTTTCTTATAAATGCTTTTCTTTTCATTACAGAAGGTGATTGTGCAAAACAAACCTATGGACAAATCTGAGCTACAGAAATTTAACTACTTTTATTTCAGTAAATCAATTTCCATGGAAGGAAATTCTTTTCAGAGGGGCTTTCCAAACAGGGTGGGTTGCCGGATGCTTAAGGCCATGACCGCATTCCCTTGGAGACTATTAGATTACTATGGCAACTCCCTTTTCCTATCAATAAGCAACAGCTCTGAGCACTAATATTCGGGGGAGGTGACCTTTTCTGTGGCAATAACAATATGAACTAGTTTCAAGACTAAAACATACCACTTTTTGTGCAAAACAAACAATATCTTTGCTAACTGAATTATTTCACTAGAACTCAGCTTTATAACAAATGCAAAATTAGTGAAATAAGCCATTGTACTCCAGTTTCAAAACAAGATAAAATGTGTGATGCAAGGAATCTAAGAATGTTACAGCCAGAGTGGGCTATGTGTGTAGGTCCAGGCAGAAGAAGAAAATCTATCTCCAGGGAGCAAATGACACATAAGAAGCAAAACTGACAAGAAAACAACATATGCTTCCACGCAGCTCTTGGAGTTTCTTAAAAGAAATATTTTCAATGATTATATTTCTTATCTGTGGTTGTTTCCAGATATCTAAGTATTACTGTGCAGAGTAATGAAGAAATTGATTACATTTATTAACTTAAATACATCCCTCCCCCCGCTCCCCCATTTAGGATGGCTTTTTTGCCAGCTTTGTCTTCAGGGGCTCAAGTATCAATAGGCAAATCTTTTGAGTTGTGTCTTAAGTTAGGTGTGCAAAACCAACATTGCAAAGTGTCATGTACACTGATTTTCACAGTCCACTGTGTTAGGGGTACAATGCCTGACACAGAGTAGGCATCAGTAAGCAATTGCTGACCAAATAACTCCAGTTTTGACTTCTGTTCTGATTCACTCTGGGGCATTAATGAGCTGAGTCACTGATGAGGCAAAAAATCAGCAAGACAGAAAGTGGGGTGTGGAGATTTTTACTACTTAGCAATTACTGCACACTGTCTTATTCATCTACCAGACTCCACACTGTTACCAGTGTGATCACTTCCCTCCCCTAGTTAGAAGGTTTTCCTGGCTCCCCAAAGCTTATTCTTTATTTATCCCTACTTCCCTCAGAACCCAGTACAGACATGCACAGGCCTACCGCCATTGCAAAGCTTACTATTTTATAACATAAGCCTCTCTTCTCAAACTCTGTTTTCCTATGCCCTGCTATCTTCACAGGGTCCACTTTTCAAATTTAGCTCAAATGTCCTTTTCCAGGAAGCCTTCAGGACCTTAATATTGATTTTTCAAAATTCACTTATTCAATCATTTGCCAATCAAATATTTCAGAGCCCACAATGTCCCTACCTCCACAGAGTTCTATATTATAGTGGGGGAAATACATATGAGGAAGTCGTAGAAAGGACATCCACAGAGGTTTGCAGGAGACATAACAGCGAGCTCTAAGTAGTACAGAGTGCTCAGGGAAGGGTTTCCTTGAGAAGGTGGCTTGGCCAGGAGTTAAAATAAGTAGAAACACATGGAGGCAGAAAAGAGCCTGGTGTGATCTAAAGGTGGAGAGAAAGTCCTTGGGCCTCAGCACAGACAGGAGGGGAGAGTGGACGGACAAGGAGCAACGAAAGGGAGGAGGGACAGCCAGGTGGCCAAATGGCCAACAGACCAGCCTGACAGGGACAAATGGTTTTCATATTTTATATATCCGTATGTTACAGAGCACATGCAAGAGTGCCTACTACGAATTACAAGATTCTTCGGGTGAATCAGGTTCATTTACAGGAAACCCGATATCTCATTAGAGATGAATACCAGGGTTACTGAGGATCTCAGTGAGACGAGAAACAACGTGGGGATGAGGGTACTAAGTTACCAAGATGAGTGGATCACTTTTTTGTGTAATTTAGGGGAAATTATCATTGCATTCAGTACAAAACGTTTTAAGGATCAACACCGAAGTGCCCACCTCTGAGGAAGTTAGAAAAATAAAAATTGGGGCTTTGAAATTGGAAGTAGTTTACTATAGTTTGTAATTACCTGGAATCCTTTCTTGGCTAGTGTTCAAATGTCTTTCCTCTTTTAGTAATCTATTTATTACCATATCCAGTGTCTTAATGATAACAACAATTTCCCATATACTCAGACTACTGATTTCCTCTTCTTATTTCTTATCTCTGCATCTCTCTGAGTTTTTTTTTGATTATGTATTGTAAAGAAAAAGGCTCAAAATTGAGTAACCTAGCAACGTGCACAAATATCCTATTTTTATAAATGGTATCTATTGTTCCTTTGGTAAGGAGTAGGAATTCACTGCAGACAGAAACAGATTTTCATATGCTTTATCTAGGGGCAGTAGAGAAAAACCTCTCTCTCCCCCACCCTCAATATAGCAAATTCTGAGCTAGTCCCATAATAATCTTGCCACCCAGCAACTCGGGGTGATTGTCAGGGTAATCTAAAAATGAAGGCAAAATTTAACTAGAAAATGTTCTAGGTACCCAGTTATACAAAGTGCAAATATTTATATTTGCTTAGCATTTATTATAATACTAATTTATAAAACTTTGGATTGTTTGACAATTCTATCATATGGGATCATTAATTGAAATCTCTACGTACAGACTAATTACTTAGAAAGTTTAAGTAAATTCCATTTAGTTATCTTTTCATGCTGTGAAAAAAATGTTTCCTTTGTGAAATAAACAATGACAAAACATCTCAGTTTCTTTGGTTTTCAGACTCATGCTATACAGGAAAGTGGAGGATGTGGGTCCTTGCCTGACTCTGTTACCAGCAGGGTAAGTGACAGGACAGCATGGCTCTAGCTTCCATTCAATCACCCTCACTGCCAGTGTGCCCTCAGCAGCATGATAACGAAGGAAATCAAACCCCAGTTGCTGAAAAAGTAAATGCCTTCTGACTCCTGAGAGCAGAAGTCATTGGAGGATACAATGTCTGGCACAGCAGTAAGTCTGAGGTTGACCTGAAAACTTCCAGTTTTCACTTATCTTCATATTTCTCAAGCTGGTAGGAAGGCAAGGGTTTAATAATCGTAGCCCTTCATACTGATAACAGAAGCCAGCAGATTTTGAACAAAAAGATTTTACCTCTGAATTCCTGGCAAAGCTTGAACTCAGGCGGCTGTCAGCTGATCAATTTGACACACAAATGAAAAAAAAAAAGACTAAATATAGATGATCACAGAACCAAAACAAAATAAACTCACAATAACAACACAAAAACAAAAAGAGAGCGAAACAAATTGTTTTAACAAAGAAACAAAAGAAAGCCAAGGACCTTAAGAAGTCACAAAATGCTTTTTGTTTAAGGTTAATTATGAATACACTAGGGGCCCGATGCACGAAATTCGTGCACTGGGGGGGGAGGGGGGGCGGTGTCCCTCAGCCCAGCCTGCCCCCTCTCACATACTGGGAGCCCTCAGGGGATGTCCTACTGATGATTTAGGCCTGCTCCCTGCTCCCCTTCGGGAGCGGGCATAAGCCGCAGTCTGGCCTCCCTTTGTGGGAGGCGACCGGGCTGATCTGGGGAAGGCACCAGCCCCATCGCCCTGCTGCTGCAGCCACTGCCAGTTATCACAGCCACCAAGATTTTTTCATCAACACGGACTCCAGTCCCTTCATGAAAAATGACAACTTTCTTTAGGCATTTTCAAGATGTGTCTTTCATAGGATATGACATTTCTTTATTATTTTTTTTTATCCTCACCTGAGGATATGTTTCCATTGATTTTTAGAGAATGTGGAAGAGAAACGGAAAGACAGAGAGAAACATCACAGTGAGAGGAACACTTTGATTGGTTACCTCCTGCATGAGCCCTGACCTGGGCCCTGGCCAGGAAGGAGCCTGCAACCTAGGTACATGCCCATGGTCAGAATTGAACACAGATCATGCTGTGGGCAGGCCAAGGCATTTTCCACTGAGCCAAACCGGCTAGGGCAGGATATGACATTTCTTAGCCCTCCAGCAGCGGACCTTTGTTTTTTTCACCAGGAGTGTGGTGAAAAACCCTAGATCACCTTTTTGGATTCTTATTACCCAAGTCACTAAGAATATTACCAGTGGCATACAGGGAGCTTAGCCAATGAGCGGTCAGAAAAGGTGTTTCCTCTGTAATTCACACCAATCGCCGGCTCGGCCCCTGCCCAGGCCTAACGCCTTGGCCAGAGGCATCGACCCCCATTACCCTCTGATAGCCGGATCGGCCCCTCGCCCAGGCCTGACACTTCTGCCAGAGGCGTCAGGCCTGGGCAGGGGACCCCCATCTCCCTCCGATCGCTGGATAGGCCCCTCGCCCAGGCCTGACGCCTCAGCCAGAGGCATCAGGCCTGGGCAAGGGACCCCCAAACACCTCTGATTTCTGGTTCCGCCCCCGCCCAGGCTTGACGCCTCTGGCCCAGGCTTCAGGCCTGGGCAGGGGACCCCCATCTCCCTCCGATCGCCAGCTCTGCCCCCCACCCAGGCCTGACGCCTCGGCCAGAGGTGTCAGGCCTGGGAAGGAGACCGCTAGACCCCTCCGATTGCTGGCTCCACCCCCCCGCCCAGGCCTAACGCCTCTGCCGAGGCTTTTGGCTTGGGCAGCCCCCTGCAGCTCCGATGGCGGCTCCACCCCTGCCCAGGAGCCCCCTGGCTCAGGCCCTTCCTGCACTGCTCAGGGCCCACATGGGGCCTACCTTGGAGTGACCTGGGTTAAACAAATGGTGAAAAGTGTTGTAGTGTAGTTAATAGTACTGTACCAATGTCAAATTCCTGGTTTGACATTGTACTAGAGCAGTGGTCGGCAAACTGTGGCTCACAAGCCACATGCAGCTCTTTGGCCCCTTGAGTGTGGCTCTTCCACAAAATACCGACTTCTGCACATGGGCCATGAACTTTCAATCACACTGTACATGTGCGCCCACACGTGGTATTTCGTGGAAGAGCCACACTCAAGGGGCCAAAGAGCCGCATGTGGCTCCTGAGCCACAGTTTGCCGACCACTGTACTAGAGTTATGTAAGATGTCACCATGGAGAGAAGCTGGGTAAAGGGTACACAGGACTGTAATTAATATTTCTGAAACTTCATGAGTGCTTATAGTTATTTCAAAAAGTTTAAAAATTAAAAAAGAAAACAGGTTAAAAATATCTTGATGTGCATCTTCTCATAACAAAGATGACAGAGACATAAGGATGCAGAGAGTCCTGGAATTGATATGATAACCAGGCTCTAGTGCACAGTCTGTTAGGAGGCATCTCCATGGTTCTGGGCAATTCATTTAGTCTTCTGTATCTCAGTTTTCCTCAGTTTATCTCACAGCCTTCTAAAAATTGGAAGTGTTAATTTGAGAGAAATCCAGTACATGCCTGGCACATTGTAAATATTAGTTTCCTTGTTTCTTAACCTACATTCACTATAGTGAAACAGACATGGCAACAGACTGTCAAACAGGAGGTCAAAGACTCAAAATAAGGGTGTAAAAAGGCCAGATCTAAGGAGCACTACAGAGAGGACCTTAAAGAACACAGGACTTCTGGCTTTAGTAGGCGGTAGCACTGAGGTTCTGCACCAGTTACTTTGTGGTAGAAACTCTATTTTCTGCAAAATTTATTTGCAAATTTATAAAAATTACTTTAAAGATACCATTGGATTTATAGAAAAATTATGAAGACAGTAGAGAGTTCTCATATATCCTATGCCAGTTTCCACTGTTATTAACATCTCACATTAGTATGATACATTTATCAAATTCACAAGCCAATCCTATATAATAAAAGCCTAATATGCTAAGTGTTCGGTCATCTGGTTGTCAGTTCAACCAATGAAACTGTAATATGCTAATGATATGCTAAGGCCGCTCAAATGCTCACTATGATGTGCACTGACCACCAGGGGCAGACAGTGACCGGTAGGTTAGCTTGCTGCTGAGGTCCAGCTGATCAGGACTGAGTGAGATGAGCCGGACACACCCTAGAGCCCTCCCTCGTTCCCGCCCTGGCTGGCCAACCTCCGGTGTCCCTCCCTGGCTCCGATCGTGCGCCGGTGGGGTCCCTCTGCCTGGCTTGCGCCCTCTCACAATCTGGGACCCCTTCGGGGATGTCGGAGAGCCTGTTTCCAGCCAATCCCGCAGGCCAGGCCAAGGGACGCCACTGGTGCACAAATATGTGCACTGGGCCTCTAGTAATGATATAATATCACTAACTAAAGTCCATCTTTTATTCACATTTCTTCAGTTTTCCCCCAATGTCCTCTTTTCTTTCCAGAACTGCCCTTCAGGATCACACATTACATTTAGTCATCCTATTTCCTTAGGATCTCCTTGGCTGTGACAGCTGCTTAGACTTGCATTGTTTTGTATGACCCTGACAGTTAAGGAGTACTGGTCAGGTATTCTGTAGACTATCCCTCTTTTGGGATTTGTCTAATGATTCTCTCATGATTAGATTCAAGTTATAGGGTTTTTTTCCTCAAGTATTTTTAATCCCAAACTTTAATTCTAAATTGAAGAGAGGAGACTGAAGTCTAACAATTTAAACTTCCAGAAACTAACAAGTAGTTTTCTATTCACTCTCCTGTTAAAAAACTGTTCCGTTTCTTCTTATGGACATAATTATCACCATTAAATAGTTCAACTCAAACGTGTATCAATTATGACTATACACAAAATAATCCTAAGACTGGTAGGAGCTTTCTCTTAATCTTCAAACATCTTATGGACAACCTCCTTTAATTCCATTTTGCAGGTGTATTTGACAGTCCTTTAAAAATCTGATTAGCATTTGTTCCATTTTCTAGACAAAGAGTTTGCAGACTCTTAAAATGATACAACCAGTAACCACATTTTCCCATAAAACAGTAACCAGAAAAAGGACAGCTATGCATTTGCCTGATGATTTCCAGAAATACAATGACAGAAGGCCAGATTCTGCCACAAGACCAATGTTGTCAAGTAGTAGGGTTTTCACAAAAAGAATCAGTAAGACATGATGCAGATTGCTATATGTTCAGTGTTTAAGTGAATAAATGATTTTGTTATATCAAATTGTTATTTGATATATATCACATGTTCTAATCACCACAGAAAGATTATTTTTTCCTGAGATATCTGATGCTCAGCAAAATACTATCACTATAGTAGTTTCCATATGCCATTCAAAATGTCCCCATAAAACAGTATCAATAATTTGCATATGTAAAATAATTCATTATACATATGTGGCATCTATCCATGCAGTGGGCAGTACTGGCTATCTATCCAGCACTCCTTCCCATTTTCTCCCTTCTAATATATTTAGATTTCCCTTTAGGTATCCACTCTTCTTCCTCTGCCTCTCTTCCAAGTATTTTGAGAGAAGCCAACACTTTCCCCAGTTCAAAGGTGGGCCTCCATTGACTTAGCAAATTGCATATTCTATTCCCTTGCCTTCAGTTACTAGCTCAGGAAATAGGACCTTTATGGTCTAAAGAAAGTGAATCTAGAATTCTTTCTTAGAAATGCAAAAGCCATATGGCCACCATGAGGGAAGCCAGCTCTGAGATTAAGCATATGATACCCAGCCCCCTCCCACCTGACTTAAGACAGAAAAGGACAGGTGACCACAGGCAAGGAAGGAGGATGGAATGAGAAAGATGGCCAGAGAAGGGAGGGTAGTGGGGAATGGACAAGTGTATCAAAATTACAAGGAATCTTTTTGGAACTGCAGGTTCACTGATTCACAACCATAAAGGAGTGGCTGAGATTACTGCTATATTTGCTTAATATATATATATATATATATATATATATATATATATATATATATATATTAGAGGCCCAGTGCACAAAAATGTGTGCACTCAGGGGGGGTCCCTTAGCCCGGCCTGTGCCCTCTCGCAGTCTGGGACCCCTCGGGGGATGTCCACCTGCTGGCTTAGGCCCGCTCCCCAGGGGATCAGGTCTAAGCTGGCAGTCAGCCATCCCTCTGGCAACCCGGCAGCCCTTGGGGGATGTCCACTTGCCAGCGGGGAGCAGGCCTAAACTGCAGTGGGACATCCTTAGCGCTGCTGAGGAGTCGGGAGAAGCTCCCGCCACCACCGCTGTGCTGGCAGCCATCAGCCTGGCTTGTGGCTGAGTGGAGCTCCCCCTTTGGGAGTGCATTGACTACCAGGGGGCATCTCCTGCATTGAGTGTCTGCGCCCTGGTGGTCAGTGTGTGTCATAGTCATAGTCATTCCCAGTCATTCTGCTGTTAGGGTCAATTTGCATATTACCCTTTTATTATGGGTAATAATAACAACATATGCTAATATGTTGTTACTGATATGAGTGTGTTCTATCTCCTGCTATAGTTCCTTAAATTATCATCCCATCTCTCTTCTTTCTTTCACCATGAAAACGTATCAAATGGCAGTCTACATTTCCCATCTCAGTCCCCTCACCCTACCTTCATGTTCCCTGATGATTTCAACCTTAATACACTCTTAGTATACCTTAGCAGGGCTCACACTTGACTGCATAGTAAAATCATGAAAGAGCTTTAAAAACTGATGCCTTGGTCCTACGCAAAAGCTCTGACTTAATTATTCGAGGGTATGGTCAAGACATCAGGTTTCTTTAAAGCCCTAAGAGGTTCTAATGTACAAGCAGGGTTGAGAACTGGTGCACTGGGGGACAGCTACTACAAATAACCTTTGAATCACTGAAGTCAATGCATTTTTTTCAGCTATCTCTATCTTAGGCTGAATTGGTGGGGAAAATAGTCACCCAATAGAAAAATCCATTAAAGAAGAGTTTGGGACAGGGCTATGCACTAGATTATAAAACCATTTTATAAACTCTTATTAAGAGGGATCGTACTGCAACAAAATAAACGACAATTTGTATTATGTGTTCACAAGCAACACAGTACTTCAAAAGGCATTATTAGCAGAAAAAAATTAAGAAGGTGGGCTTCTGTAACTAAATTAACACTAATAATATTGTTATAAATAGGTAGCTTACACCTACTGAGCATACTAGGAGCCAGTATTCAGCATTTGAGTTGCATTATCTTCCTAATGTAAGTTAAACATTATAAATTATCTTGTAGGAAACTGACAGTTCCTAAACCTAAATTAAACACATTCCCTCTGCGGGCAGTTGTATTCTCATGGCTTCACCACATACCCAATTGTGCAATATAACCAGAAGGCTACAAGCTTCTTTCAACAACTAGAGGCAACTCCAGGACCCTAAATAAGAGAAAAGACAGTCGTAATCAAGACATTTGTTACATATAATGATAGCATAAAAGTGATGAGTAATTCAAGACAGATCATGATGATAAATGGTGACAGTGATACATCATGATATTATTAAATGTTTTCTGTATGCTGCACACCATTCTAAAAGTTTAACATTATTAGCTCATTCAAACATCACAAAAGTCTGGGATATGGGTACCACCAGTGGAAAAATTGAGGCTAGAGAGATAAGAAATGTGTGCAAGATCACACTCTCAGTGGGGTGTCAGCCAGTATTCTGATTCCTGTTGGTTCCTTTTAAAAGCAAGGAGTGAGAAAGAGAAGAAAAATGCAGACTGTGACATGTAATTCTTTTCCACATAAAAAAATTCCACAAGCACAGCTCTTTCCATACCAACTGAGTGAAAGCAGACAAGTTCTCAGGTTAGTACATTCATGCACTAGGCTGCCTGGCTCCAGTGCTTCTTGGGCAACTTTCCCTGAATACTCAGGGAGACCTGAGGGTTCTCTTTCCTGCACTCTCATTATCACATACACACATACATATATAAACACTAGAGGCCCAGTGCACGAAATTTCTGTATGCTGCACACCATTCTAAAAGTTTAACATTATTAGCTCATTGCACCCTCAGCTCAGCTTGCACCCTCAGCTTAACATTATTAGCTCATTGCCCTCAGCTCAGCTTGCACCCTCTACAATCTGGGACCCCTCGAGGGATGTCCAACTGACGGTTTAGGCCCGATCCTGGCCTAAACCGTCAGTTGGACATCCCTCTCACAATCCAGGACCACTGGCTCCTAACTGCTCACCTGCCTGCCTGCCTGATCATCCCTAACTGCACCCCCTGCTGGCCTGGTCACCACCTACTGACCCCCCGGCTGGCCTAGTCACTCCTCACTGCCCCCCTCTGCTGGCCTGATTGCCCCTCATTGCCTCCCCCTGCTGGCCTGGTCGCCCTCAACTCCCCCGCATGCCCCCCGCCCATGGGCCTGGTCGCCCTATGCAGCCTGCTGTTCGGTCATTTGGTTGCCTCTCACTAACCCCCCTGCTGGCCTGGTTGCCCCATGTAGCCTGCTGTTCGGTCATTTGGTTGCCCCTCACTAACCCCCCTGCCAGCCTGGTTGCCCCACACAGCCTGCTGCTCAGTCGTTTGGTTGCCCCTCACTAAGCCCACTGCCGGCCTGGTCACCTCACACAGGCTGCTGTTCAGTCGTCCCTCACTAACCCCCCTGCTGGCCTGGTCGCCCCATGCAGCCTGCTTGTTCAGTCATTTGGTTGTCTCTCACTAACCCCCTACCAGCCTGGTCGCCCCACACAGCCTGTTCGGTCGTCCGTTCGGTTGTGATGGTCACTTAGGCTTTTTATTTTTTAAAAAATATATTTCTTTATTGATTTCAGAGAGGAAGGGAGAAGGAGAGAGAGAGAAACATCAATGATGAGAGAGAATCATTGATTGGCTGCCTCCTGCACAATCCCCACTGGGGATCGAGCCCGCAACCCAGGCATGTGCCCTTGGCTGGAATCGAACCTGGGACCCTTCAGTCTGCAGGCCGACGCTCTATCCACTGAGCCAAGCCAGCTAGGGCTAGGCTTTTATTCTTATAGATAGCAATGATCATACTGCATGTTTCACTCCCTATTAGACTGTTAGATTCTTGAGAACAAGGGGCCATATCTTTTTTTTTTATTATCCTTACACCTTGTACATTTAAATGATTAATTAAATTTCTTGTCTGGTTTTAGGAGCCCCAAACTGAACTGTACAGAGAAAAGCTGCAACAGAAAGGGATAGAGGGTGACAGGGTGGTGGATTACTGCCCACACAACCACAACTGATGGGATTCGACTGTCATTTCTACAAAGTACAGTGTATGCCTTGACATGGGGATGAAGAAAGTTGCAGGAAGGACACTGGCCAGCTGACTGAGGACTCAGTGTGTCAAACATCTCAAAACAAATCCCAGAGTTGCTGGAGGAAAGTAGAGGGAGAGCTAGCCAAAAGCCCAGTCTTATTAAATAGAAGGGGAACAATCAGGTTGAGAAGCCTTGGTCTGGAGTGAGAGGCACTGGGTTGTGTGCCTTTAAAATGACTATATCCTGGGCCCATTGTAATGAGGAAGAGGGATGGGTGGTCTCCTCCAAACCCTCAGAATAATAGAAAAAATCTCCATTCAAAAAAGAGGAAATTGTGGTAGGAAGAATATTTGCCCTGAAAAATGCCTATGTCCTAATTCCCAGAAACTGAATATGTTACCTTTAATGGCAAAGAGACTTTGCAAAAATGATTAAGATTACAAACCTTAAAATGGGAAAATTACCCAGGATTATTCAGGTGGGCTCAATCTAATTACATGAACCTTTAATTTGGAAGCTCCCAACTGTGGTAGGTAAAGAAGGCAGAGAGATGCAGTAGTGCTGGCTTTGAAGATGAAGGAGGTGCCATGAACCAAGGAATGTAGGCTGACTCTATCTAGAAGCTAGAAAAGGCCAGGAAGATCCCCTGGAGAGTCCTCCAAAAAGGATCTCAGGCCTGGGACACCTTGGTATTAGCCCAGTGAGACAAGTGTCAGACTCCAGACCTACAGAACTGTCAAATAATGAGTCTGTGCTGTGTTAAGCCACCAAGTTTGTGGTAACTTATTGAGGCAGCAATAGAAAATTAATACAGGAAAATTCAAATTCTAGGTCAATTCTTCCCCCTGGAGGGTGGAGGGAAAAAAACTAAAGAGGCACACTGTGTGTGTGTGTGTGTGTGTGTGTGTGTGTGTTAAAAGCCCAGAACGAGAGGAAGGTCAGCTCAAGGAAAGCTGAACGGAATGAAAAGACAACTTTTTAAAGAATTTAGAGCAAGTAGAGAGAGAATGCCTAACATAAAAGGTTGATATGGTAAATCTTGTTTATCTTTGGAGGAACGCTGTTCTAATTCTAAACCTCACCCCAAGATTCTCTTCTGGGAAGCCTAATTTGAGCTTACATTAGAATGTCTAAAAGCAAACAGAATAAAAGACACACTGTTCTGTGCTCCTAAATGGTGTCTGCCCTAGATTGCAAGCCAAGGTCACGAGCAGCCTGTGCTTGAGATAGGGAGGCAGTCTACAAAGCATTCTGCAACAAAGCTCCCAGCTGGGCTGCAGAGAGATGATAGCTAGCCACTGAGGGGTTAATAAGATCACTTTCCTCTCATTTCTGCCAGTACTTCTAGGCAAAGAAAGCAGAAATCACAAGACAACAGTTAGTGATACGAAGCACTGTATTTTAAGAACTCGTTGTGGGAAGTATCTTGATTTCATAACTTTCTCATTGATTAAAGAGTAAGTTAAAGGAAGAATGGACGTCACAAACACGTTAGCGTACGTTGTTACCCAGCCTATGGTCAGGAGGCATAAACCTAGTTGTTGTTTGGGAAGAAGAGTGCTGATGGGAAAGAATTAGAATAGTGACCAGGCAATGTGGAAACAGAGGCTGATGCAGGATGAAAGAACAAACAAACAACAACAAAAAACAGTTTGTGTTCGTTTCACTGAATATGTTGTCACAGAGTGGTACAGAACTAAAATTACATTTTTATATATAAACTACAGGCCCAGCGCGCACGAAATCATGCGCGGTTAGGGTGGTCTCCGTCACATGGCCTCTGCCGCCCTGTGACGCTATGTGAAGCTCCCCGCCCCAGGGCGCTCCAAGAACCCTCCACGAGGCTCCCCCCGCTCCTCGACTGCTCCGCAAAACTTGCTGCCGCCCCACAAAGCTTGCCGCTGGACGTTCTGCAAAACTTACCCCCACCCCACGACTGCTCCGAGAAACTCCCCTGCCCCGCGAATGCTTCCTGAAACTCCACTCGCTGCCGCCCGGGTGACTGCTCCGCTAAGCTCACCGCCAGCCCGCGAAGCAGCCTGCCACCACTGCTCAACAGTCCCCAGTCCCACCCTGCCGCCACCCGCCCCCTCATGGTGGGCAGCTCGGGGGTGTGCGAGGGGGGAACCGAGAGGTGCTCCATGCACTTCATGGTGACCGGTCGCCCATTCGGTCATGACAGTACCTAGCTCTTTATATATATTAGGATTAAATCATTATGATTTGAGGAAAATCTAGGATAAATATAGCTTATGTTCTTAAAATGACTGAACTCAATTAAAATATAGTTCATTGAGGTTTGTAAATGTTTTAACATCTGTTTTATAATTCAACTGTCAAACTAAATTATCCTAAACTTGAGACTGTACTGGCTAACCAAGCAGACCAGTTATTTTTACTGTTTCAGAATCTTGAAATTGCAGAACGTGAATAAAACCTTAGAAGTCACCCTGGTCCAACAACTTGCCTGATGGGAGTGATATCCTTAAAAGACACTTTCATTTTTCATTTCATTTTTCCTGATAGAATCTTCTACAGACCAGTTTATGCTCTAGTGCATGAGAGAGAGAGAGAGAGAGAGAGAGAGAGAGAGAGAGAGAGAGAATATGATGTGGTCATTTATTGTGTACCTACTTTATGTCAGATGTTGTGATAGGGGCTTTAGATATTTTTAAATAATTTACTCTTTATATCATCCCAGTAAAATACTATGAGCTAAATTTTATAGATCTGAAAAAAAGGCCAAAATAGAGAATACTACTACTTCTTCTCTAACTAAAATAACTAAAAGTCAATGTTATAGAACAAGTAAATATTTTAAAATATATATTTTAATAAAGGTAATGAGGCTAAAAATGTATGAGACAAAAACAGATTAAATGCATTCTTGCTATTCAAATTTACTGTCAATAATCTATATTTAAATACTAGACCAAAAGAAGTATTTTAAAAAATAATGAAATAATAGTAAGATAAATAGCAGGTTCACATTAAATTATCTTAATTTGGGTAAAATTATGAAAATCGTGTTGGTATATATATGTATATATGTGAATGGCAAGCTAAATTATAAAATCTACCTTTTTTCATTTAATTTAAATAGTACTCTTTAACATTAATATGTTAATATAATATTAAACAGTACAATATAAAGGTCTAACTTTGATAGCAACAAGTATATTTAAATATATTCCATATTAAAAATCAATGTTAGTGAAGTTTGCCCTTTCATTTCTGCTGAGGCTTGAAGTAGTAAATACATAAACTAAATGGTCAACAACAGAAGAATATTTAAACTACTGGCATATGATGGCCATTAAACACAATTTCTTGAACATAATTAAGATATGAGACATGCTCATGACATAATTAATGCTAAATGAAAAAAAGGAGGAAACAAACACACACATACAAAGCATAATTGCAAAAGTGTAAAAATAAAATGATACACATATACACAGGTACACAGGGACAAATATGATAACAGCCAATGCTTTATACACTTTATAGTTTTAGTGTAACCCTTTTTTTTTTAATTTGGTTCATCTTATTCTACTTCATATTTGATTTAATTTGTGTATTTATTTTATTTTATTTCTATTAGATTGTAAGATTTTAGGGGCCAGGGACCATCCCTTATTTGAAATTATAGAGACCTTTGCTGTATTGGCATTCAAAAATTTTGCTAGGCTAAATTGAATGAAGTATAAGGTAGTCTATGATTTTACGTTGGGAATAGTTTCTATATTTTTTAAGTTTTTTTTTTTGTTTGAAGTCACATTTACAGTGCTATGTAGTCTAAAATATATATGGAGTATCTCTGCCTTGAGTAAATTTCCTCTTTAAATGGGTCTACATCCTAATTTTTAAAAATTCTACTCCATTGTAAAATGTACATGTGCTTTAGCCCTAGCCAGTTTGGCTCAGTGGGTAGAGCACTGGCCTGCAGAATAAAGGGTCCCGGGTTCAATTCTGGTCAAGGGCATATACCTGGGTTGTGGACTCCATCCCCAGTGGAGGGTGTGCAAGAAGCAGCCACTCAATGATTCTCTCTCATCATTGATGTTTTTTTCTCTCTCTCTCCCTCTCCCTTCCTCTCTGAAATCAGTAAAAATATATTAAAGAAAAAGTGTGTGCTTCACATTGCTAAAAGAATGAGAACTAACAAACATCAGCTTGGACATTTAGATCATGTTCCATATGAAAATAAAATATGCCTAATGTGAATATAAATAATTTATAAATATTCTAAACTATATATATTATAGTTTTGTTATCTTTTCAAGTATGATATTGTTCATTATAAGTATTTTGGACACATTTGGAGACTTATGTTTCATTTTACTGAAAATTTAAAAGAGGCATGCTCCTTTTGTGATGTGTGTGGAAAAAAATGTAATGGAAAGTCATTAGCACAGAACACCACAGAAAGGGTATAGGGACATTTAATATTAATATAGTCCAATTTTAGAATATGGACAAAAATAAACAATTTGCTGCATTCCTATTATGTATATGGCAATGCACTGGGCACTTTGCATAATATCTTATGTAATCCTTTATGTTAGATTGTTGTCCCCATTTTACAGATAAGGAAAATACTAATAAAGGAGAATAATTTTCCTAAGTAAATATAGCTATTACATACTAGAGTCTAACCTCAATCTGTCTAATTAAGTAAAGCCTTTTTCTCCAAGGCCATTATGCCTCTTGGGAAAGAAAAGTTGGTGGTGAAGACTAGTTGAAGGACTGAGAAGCCAGTCTCAGGACAAGCTGCTAGGTATGTAATTTTAAGGTTCCGCTTCAAGGGCAGAGATGTTTTTTCATGAAAAGACCTCAGATGGGTGGAGCTTGGCCTGATGAGAAATGCTTCTGGAAAATGACCTTCACCTCACTCAGTCTCAAGTAAACACCATTCAGAAATGTGTTGTGTTCACCTGTGCCAGCCACTCACTCTGATTAGCAGGTGGACCTGGGGCCAGTCTCCAGAAGGAGAATCTCCAGTTGACATGGAGCCAGCTCCCAGGAGGAAGCTGGGTCAGGACAAAGAGAAGGGTCAGGACAAAGAGAGCACTCATGCCTGCAATCAGTCCCCAGTTGCATGACTCCATGGGAAATTCAAAGCTCTACTTCCATGTGAGAGCATGCTATGTCATCACCTGATTTATTTGTTTCCGTAAGTTCCTGTATCATTTCCATTAATTCTTTATGTGTCGGATGGTGTCTTTCCATCATCACATATTCTGTTGCCACAACCAGTAACTTCCTATGAATGGAATTCCAGTCCTATCAGCCCTGCTGGTGTCTCTGCTTACATGCTGAAGACACTTTTACTCAGTCTTCAGACCTCAGAGAAAGCCCCACATTCTTCATGAGTCTTTCAGACTTGATTTTCTTAGAATCAGGTGCCTTTTCTCCACGCTTATATTGTAGTGTGCACACATTCCCATTGTACTGGTGTCTCAGTAATCATGTTGTTCATTGATAAATGTCTCTTTCCACTAGAATGATACCTTTGACGTGACAGTTCTTTAAACTCCAGCCCATAGTACACTAGGTGCAGTGCTCATTTGTTAACTAAACCTGCTATTTGTTGGTTTTATCACGTAAGATATATATTGGTACCAGCAATTTAACATTGAATTAAACCTAATACAAAGTATTTTCAAAAGATGACACAGGGATGAAAGCATTTTTAGAAAAAGAGTAATAGAAAAAGTAATAGCTAATACTTCCTAAGTACTGTGTGTCCTAGTTTTACAAGTATTAATTCATTTGATCTTCACCATAACATTTTGCAGAATGTACTACCATTTCCCATATTTTCCAGGTGAGAAAACTGAAGCAGAGGAAGATTAAATAACCAACCAGATCATACAGCAACTAAGAGGTGGAGCTGTGCCGGGAGCTGGTCCATCCTTGTTGTTTCAAGGGACCTGGCATATATGGCATACTGTTCTTAATATGTTTGCTCACCTTCTTGGCACTATGTGTTTTAACCAAGGTCACCTCTCTGAGAAAGGTTGTTTCCCCAGGTAGGGATTTTCCCCTGAAGTTAGGGAGGGAATAAAACCCCTTAACTAAGTGCCAGGTGGGTAATTAATCACTTTAACTACGAACAATCATGCTTAAGCTACATAATCTTTACTCCCTGGAATGGAGATAAGAAATGCCCTAACCTTTGGAATAGAGATTGATAGGATTGGAATCAACTGGTATAAATACAGATGTAACAAGACAACAACACACAGAACCTAGACAACAGAACCTAGACACAGAACCTAGACACAGAACCTACACAGAACCTAGAGACAGAAGAACTTCGCTGGAGAGAACATGGCAAAAGATCCTGGACAGAAACTGGCCACAGAACCTAGAGACTGAACATGGCAAAAGATCCTGGACAGAAACTGGCAACAGAACCTAGAGACAGAAGAACTTCGCTGGAGAGAACATGGCAAAAGATCCTGGACAGAAACTGGCCACAGAACCTAGAGACAGAACCTAGAGACTGAACATGGCAAAAGGTCCTGGACAGAAACTGGCAACAGAACCTAGAGACAGAACCTAGTGAGAGAACCTGGCTGGAGAACCTAGAGAAAGAACCTGGCTACGGAACCTGGATAGAACATGGCAAGAGAACCTGACTAGAACCTGGTGACTGAACCTGGCTGAAGAACCTAGAGACAGAACCTGGCTACAGAACCTGGATAGAACATGGCAAGAGGACCTGACTAGAACATGGCTACAGAACCTGGCTGGAGAACCTGGAGAACCTGGCTGGAGAACCCAGCAAGAGAACATGGACACAGAACCTGGCTGGAGATCCTAACCAGAACTTCGCTGGAGATCCTGACCAGAACATGGCTAGAGAACCCAACCATGCTGATCAACTGAACGCTGCCTCTGAGTCTTTCCCTCTTCGCTGACTCCATCCACACCTTTGGGGAACCCTGGACCTGCTGGGGTTGGACCCCAGCAGAGCTGGGATTTGAATCCAGGCATTCTGTCTCTAGAGTAGTTTCTCTTACCTACTGCCAGTCATAGCTCTTCCTGTGCTAGTGATTTCTTTTCATTCCAGGAGTGGAGAACATCTGGGCCCTTGGGCCATATCATTTGGTCTGGCCTTGCCAAGGCAACTGCAGGCAGGACTCAAAGCTCAATAAATCTGGAAGCTTTTTTCATAGCAACATCATTTTTAAGTTGATAATTTTCTATGGCCCGCAAATGATGTTATAAATGTGTAAATGGCCCTTGGCAGATAAAAGGTTCCCCACCCCTGACAGCAGTTCTGTAAGACAGAAGGAATATACTAGGAGGACAAGTTGAACTGACTTGGTCTGGTCCCTGGGCTCTGCAGGTGAGTGAGCAGCAGGGCAGGTGCGATCAGTGCTGTGTGTCTGAGTGCTTTGTGATAAGCACAAAGACAGAGACATGGATGCCAGCATTATCTACACTGGGATGCTCCTACTGCACCAACATGTAACACATTATCCCTCATCTAATCCTTCCTGATTGGAGTATTTTGAGCTCTTACTCTTCCACAACATTTTAGAATCAGCTTGTCAAATTTCACGGAAAAAAAGCCTGCTTGGACTTTGTTTAAAGTTGGACTGAATCTACAGATCAGTTAGACAACAACTTGCTATTGTAGTGAATTTCCCTATCTATGAACACAGTCTTTTTAAAATAATCATTTTTTTTTTCATGATTTTAAGTTTTGTAATTTTTCCATAAAGGTCTCAAATTGGCCTACAGTTTTCTGTTCTTGAATTGGTCTATAGTTTTCTGTTCTTGAATTGTCTTTGTCTGGTTTTGAAGTTATAATAACTTCATAAAATGAGATGGGCCAGGTTCTCTCTTCTGTTTTACATAAGCATTTATATATAAAATATTTAACTCCAGAAAAATTTGCCTATAAAATAAATTGGGCCCAATGCTTCTTTAAAAGAAAATAAAGTTACTGGTTTAATTTCTTTCATATGAAACCATATTTAGTTTGGTTCCATTTCTTATTTGTTCCCCTTTAAATTATTATTCCAACTTAAAGAAGATGTTAATCAAATTGGGTGAAACAATACACTAAGTAAAGTTTGGTTGTGCCTATCTTAACTGAAATTGAGCATTAGATTTTCATAAATGTCAATCAGAAATAAAATAAATCTATAATGTATGTGTCTGATATGCTTTAGTGCCAGCATCTCCTTGAAATTCTTGAAGAGAAGTGGGGTAGAGTAAATAGACCTTCACCTAAGAAACGTACATTAAAAAATTTTACACAGCATCACTCATGACACCTCCAATTAACTCCCTCCCCGCTCCAAGTCTCACACTAGAGAATAGATCTGTTACTTTAACCATTTGTACACCCTAAGCGTCTATAGACACAATCAGCAGATCTTTTTTAATTAAATTCAAAATATTGTGGCAGTTAACCGATTAAAGACTCATTTAGAATCTTGGAAGACAAAAATTACTGCTTGCTATGTTTTCACAATAGCTTACTTTAAAACCCAGTAGTCACAATGTACTCACAAACTTCTAAAGCAACTAAGAAGTCCCCACAATGATACTTAACAATGGCCTATAAAATAATTACATTTTAAAGGCATATGGGAGAAAAGTCAATGTCTAGAAGGCTGCCAGTAAGGAAAGCATTGTTGAGAGAGATCGTGAATAGGGAGAAAAGAGGAAGAATAGTAAAAAAAGAATATATGACTGAGCCTCAAAAGCATTCACAGATGGTGTTAAACTTCATCCAATTTTTCTTGAGCTGGAGGTCATGTCCAATTTTCTCACTCTGACATCTTAGATGTTCCTGCAACCTCCATCATCATGGTGTAGTTGAAAAGGTTAGCTGATAACCCTAAGTCATCAGCCAAGGCAAACAACCTAATCTAAGAACCACTATTTCCACACTTTCTTCTCTTCACTTGCACAATAAATAGAAAATATAAATATGGTACAATAACAAGAGAATTAGGACAATGGGAAGCTAAAAATAAAGCTGAGAATAAAAAGGACCTGACGCAAGGAGCCAACTAGCTTCTTCCATGCCTAGAAGGAAATTTATCACTTCAGGCTGTAACAAGATCTTTTCCTTAAGAATCAAGTTATAAGCTCTCCCTGGGCCCACAAATCACCAACCCCAATGAATACAGTGCCCCAAATAAAGTGAGATGCAATTTTACTAAAGGTTTTATGACACTTCAAGTCAATTCAACAACTAATTCAAATAAAATGATCACTACTAAAAACTAAAACCAGACACATAATAGAAATCAGTTAGTGACTAGAAGCTACTTGGCACAGAATAGACAGTTTGCTTTCTAAATGTTATTGTTACCTGGGTACTTTTAACTGAGTTAACAAAAGTAAAAAAAAAAAAAATTCTATATTCCTTTCCAAAGTATGATCATCACAATGAATCTTATCTGTCTGGTAGCTTTTGTTCATGGTTGTTGATAATGTAAAAGCAATTTTTTAAAAAGGAGTAGTCAATTAACTTGCTATGTATTTCATCTTTATATTTAATGTTGATTTTTAAATGTCTGCTTTTTCATTCTTCCAGAGCAAAGTAAAATAAAATTTTAAAGGATATTAAAATATAGAAAAGATTCCTTCAGTTATGTTTCTATTTTTTAAGTGAAGATCTGGTTATCTTATAAGATAAGGTTATTATCCAATGCTGGGAAATGGCATTACAAGTTGAACATCAAACTAAAGATCAAAACTTTCACTCCTAAAGCTCACAACATATAGACATGTCATCTAACAATTAGTTATCTATATTCTTTGAAAAACTATAAACTAAGAACTTATGTGCCAAATATTTTTATGAATAATATAAAAGTTTGCTGGTATTTGAAAACTTACATTACAGACCTTTAAAAATTACTCTAGTTCTTAGAGAACAAAACAATGATATCACAAATATGATGTTACAAATTATGCCTACTTATGTTTTAAAAACTGGCCAAAATTTATGATAAATAAAATATGGCACAATTTGATAATTGTATAAAGCTTGCAAAATTATTTTGCTGCTTAAAAAAAAAATCATTATTCAACTAGGGTTATTTAAGTATTTGTTTTTCTATCAGTAAAGCTTGTATTAGTCATGCATTAAAACAAACTAAAAAGAAATTTTAACACTAATTCCAATGGTCCCTAAATATTCCCACAAATATTTTTAAACGTTTTTATTGACTTTTTTTTTTAGGAGAGAAAAAGAAAGAAACATCAATGAGAGAAAAACATTGATTGGCTGCCTCTGACATCCCCCCTACTGGGGATTGAACCTGAAACCCAGGCATGTACCCTGACTGGGAATTGAACCAGTGACTGCTCGGTAATTTGGGACAATGCTCAACTAACTGAGCTATAGCAGCCAGAACTCTCGCAAATATTTAACAGAAGTGTCTTAAACTTATTAGAGATACTTTATTTGTTTTTCTATCACAGACAAATGTTAGGAGAACTTAGTCTGGAAACAGATGACCAAGGTTCAAATCTGCTACCTACTAACTGTGTGATATTAATCAAATTGCTAAACTTTTCTGTGCCTGTTTCTCCATCTGTAAAATGAAGATGACAGTGGTTCCTATTTTATAGTATCATTCTGTTAATAGTTTTGTGTTAATAGTAAATATTTATGTTAATATGTCAATATGTAAATTAAATAACCCAGGTAAAGATATTAGAATGCTGTCTGGCATAATAAATGTTGGCTCTGTGTCCTTTACCATATTTCCACTTTTTATATTCCCTATTTTCCCTAAATAAAACCAGTAACAAATAGTTAAAAAATGAACAAAAGAAAAAAATAAAACAGTTTAGACAAAAATGTATCTCTTTCAAATTAATTACCTAACTTAGACTTCAATGGCCCAATATTAGTTGTAATTTAATTCCTTGATTACTTAGCTACAACATTTTTAAAACTTGAAATGTATACCATTTTTTAAAAATTATTGAAAAACTTGAACATTCTTAGAACACTCCTTTTAGGATAGGCTGCTCCTACTAATAATTTCTGGGAGACACACCTAAATGGACCTGTTATTTGTGTAATAAAAAGCAGAGACAAAATAGAGACACAGCCTTAAGAAGCTAAAACATCTTTGTAATAATGAAAAAATTGGCCCATGCCACCTTCTTATGAATTGGTGCAATTTCCTAAATAAAGGCAAAGGAAGGGGTGATGGACATCAGGTTGACTTATTAACAAAAACATTAAAACAAAAGCCAATTAACATCATCAATTGATAATAAAAGAAGATGAGCAAAATTACAGAATGAAAGATGTGGATGTTTGAAGAGTTTCTATTTCCATTAAATAAGGGAGGGAAAGAGGAAAGTAGCAGAAGGGGAGGGGAGAGAGACAGCACTCTTACTGTTCTCATTCTATTGTGGACTAGTTCTGTGAAAAAGAGACCTTGGTACAGGCAGCCTTGACTCTGTAGAGTCTTTTCGTAACTTGCTCTAGGCCTTGCTGATCCTTATGTAAAAGCCGGGGTCTGTCCCATGGTAGGTTTACGTGGCACACTCACTGGTATGCAAGACATCAGAACAGAGGAAGTAGGAAGTTGGATTGGACAGTCTCTTAAGATTTTTTTTCTTTATTATTTCAAATGCTTTGCCCTAATTCTTAGTTCCTTTTGTCTCTCTATCATCTATTTTGATCAGACTTATTCAGTTATAACTCATAAGTGGACTTAGCCAGTTTTGAAAATGCTTTCTTTTCTCCATCTGTCTGCTAGATTTATTACAGTAGCATTACCTCAATACTACAGGATCTTGACATAGGATTATGTAAATCACACTAACTGAAGCCATAAGATACAGCAGAACTCCCCTCTGAGTTTAGGTAATATCATGTGGAGACTTTTTCCCTGAATGACTTGTATTTCCTACTTTTAATAAAATAAAGAGCTATCCACATTTCTTGCCATGCGCACTAGAAATTCTGCCCTTTTAAGAGTGCCATCATCCCATTTACACTAACACTGTGAATCTCAAACATAAATAGTGCTGCCACCTAACAGATGGTTTTTCTAAAAAAGACTGCTTCGTTCCATATGTTCCCATTACAATCTTTGTTTCACAGCATAGCTCATATTTCACTTTATTCCAGAATTTTGTTCCAGCACAACTTCATGTATTTTCCGTTATTCCTTTACACTGTCACTGAAAACAGTAAATCTACGCTATAGTTTAAAGCTAAACAAATGTAAAAGCACAATTAATGATAGAACTAGTTATTTTTTCAAGGTCTGACTAGCTAGAAAATCCAAATAGGTTTACACTGACATATAACAGACAGGCCTGTGCTAGCTAGCTGTGCACACTGTAGGGAAAAATGCTTCTATTACCTGCTTGGCAACATATGGCTTTGCCAGAAAAGTCAGCATGTCAAACATTTAGTCCTCAACATGCTTCATGATGATTACATCATGATTACAGAACTAAACATTTTGCAAAATAAAAAGGTGTGTAATACGTTTTTGGCATTTACAAGAGATCATTTACATAACTCCTTAGAAAAATTCTAGGATTTGTTCTCAAAAATAAGTACACTCTGTCTTTATGACAAGCTTCCTTTTCAGGTAATGGGAATTGTTCAAAATGGAAATAACTTTTCTTAACAGTTGGACAAACAAAGTGGGTCTAACTTCCTACTCCCTATAGATCATTTCTCCTTAGCCTGACATGGAAGCTGAAACTCTATGGTCACTTACTATACATATCTGAATATTTCTCCTTTAGATAAATGTATTCTAAGATGTCAGCTCTATTTGCATACATATGGCCAAAAGCTTCATGAAAACCAATGCAAATATGAAATCACACTTAAAATATGATCATACTCTACCTCTATGACAGCCAAAGGCAAAAGGAACCTTCACTAATAAATAAGGACTTTAGATTTTATCTATGAAATCGTTATCAGTTTTAAAATATTATAGACAGTAGAGAGACTTGGTTTCATAGTTGTAAAGAAAAAGGCTTCCAACAAACAAAATAGCTTTCACCTGATAGGCCCACCACCTACCCTTTCCAATATCTCAAGAGAAGCGCCTCTATTTCTACAACATGAAATTCTATCCTCTTGGAAAACATTACTTTAGAGGCTGTGTCCCCCCAAAAAAACAAATTATTAGCTGGTAGGAAGTGAGCCAAGCTTTGATTCTTAAGTAACCTATTTTAATAGAGGTAACACAATGCTAATGTTAGAAACAACTCTGTTTCAGACCATTAACTAAATGCTTCTTCACTGATGGGCAAATAATATTATATTCCAATTTTTAGTAACAAAGAAAGTAGTAAGAAAAGTCATACAAAATAAACTTTTCAAGTACCTAGAAAGTTTCTTCAAATAGCATAACATTTCAAAATGGGATTTCTTTTTTTCTTTTTCTTTTTTAGGACATTTGTTCTGAAAGAAAAAAATGAAAATTGGACTTATTCTTAGGGGAAATCATTTAAAGCTGTTTTATGGACCCCACTTGCTTTGCGTCTTCATTTCAGATTTGGAGAACGTCTTTTAATTATGTGTCATAATAATCCCACTCTTTCCAATTTTAGCAAATTAACCTCTAACAGCACCATTAAAACCACGGTTAGCTATGATATTCCTGAAAGCAATTAATAGCATAGCAGAAGGTCCATGTGTAACACCTTATACCATTATGCCATTTCAAAAAACCATCAGTAAAAAAGTTAATTATTTTGAGGGAAACACAAACACACACACTTCATACTGATAAATCATACACTTTAAAAATGCTTTTCAAATGGTATTAAGTGATTCTATAAAACTTTTGATCAACCATGTGAAAAAGAAAATATTTGCCTACATCTAACCTCATTCCTTTGCCTTCTTCCAGTATTACAGGGCACTTCTAATTCTTGCCTACTAGAATGGAGAAGGCTTTCATAAACACAGACTACCTCGAATAATGCTTAGTTTGTCCACGGTGAGAAGAATTATAGTTTTGTTGCCAAGATCCACATGTTTGCTGATACTAGCATAGAGAAAACTGTTAAGAAAGGTGAAGAAAAAGAGGGAGGAAAGTGAAGAAGGAAAGGAGGAAAAACATACCGTGGTTCTCTGAAGCTAAAAAGGTATCCAAGCTGCATGATCACTAATAGGAGGACTTAGCTTCATCTATCGCTACTGTGGCTCCCATGACTCCGTAAAAACACAAGTTAGTCAAGGTCCCAGTTTTATAAAATATATGGGTTTTATTAAAATAAATACTGAATTTAATTTAGCTGCATACATAATAAAACATTCCATCATATCAAAAAACTATTTTATCAACAATTATATAGAGTACTTCATTATTTTATTATACCTGAACTATGTTTTTGGAACTCCCACAGGAAAGCTGGTTTTAATAAACTATAGGATTGTGTCATGTTGGAATATTATTCACAAAATACATTCAAGTTGGTCTGCTATGCATACTTAATAGAACTCTATGCCCAGAAAAGTTCCTGGTTAAAAAAATAATGCATAAATTTATTGTCAGGGTGCAGAGGCAGGATATTCTTCAGGGAGGAGCTATAAAGGTAAGAGTAAGTTTTGATTTACCTGCTAATATAGAGCTAAATATTGGTATTTTAAAAGACTTTTGGAGTAAAGGAAAAAATGGTGCTAGAAATGATAAAAATACAAGCCATCTCAGGGAAAACTGAGATTCTGTCTGACTGGTTCAGACAGCACACAGGACACAAGCATGGTGAGTGTTTTATACTACTCAGATTCTAAGGTGCAAATGTAAAATCAATCCAAGAAAGAAATTCAGAAATGTAGCAAGGAAAAGGCAAACCAATCCTTTCAATAGATAGGAGATAATCAGGACTTGTTTTAAACAATGACACAACTATAACTGTGGATGATATAAATGTGGATTTTAAAATGTTAGTCATCTCAAAGCCCTTCTTGAAACATAAATATGTATTTAGATGCTCTTAAAAGAATAGTCATGAATTATACTTTTCACCTAATAGTTTTGATACAGACAAATAGATTCTTAGTGCCATCAACAATAGAACTATCTTAATAAATACTATATGATACTCTTAAGGATTGAAACAGAGAGAGTCTCTTCAAATGGACAAAGAATTAAAAATAAAGTGCCTTCTTCAGAGCGCCACTCCCCATGGCCAGGCTGCTACCCGGAGGGGCCTGTGGGAGCCAGGCAGCCTTCGGAACCCTCGACTCAGGTCTCACGCTGTAGAAAGGAGAGCTAGCTATACTCCAGGGCAGCGGTTCTCAACCTGTGGGTCGCGACCCCTTTGGGGGTCAAACTACCCTTTCACAGGGGTCGCCTAAATACATCCTGCATATCAGATATTTACATTACGATTCATAACAGTAGCAAAATTACAGTTATGAAATAGCAACAAAAATAATTTTATGGTTGGGGGTCACCACAACATGAGGAACTGTATTAAAGGGTTGCGGCATTAGGACGGTTGAGAACCACTGCTCCAGCGTTTGTCCCACCTTCTTTCTCAGTAGCAAGACCCCTTATTTTAATCTTGGTACAGGGCCACCCAGAAGAAAGACTACATTTTTTATATCTTCTTTTGAGACTAGGTGCAGCTTTGTGACCAAATTCTGCCCAATAGGGTCCATAAGAAGTATCCTGTATGGCTTCAATGCTGGGGTGGGGGGGGGGGGGAGGAAGGGGAAGCTGTAGGGAGCGGCTCTAGGGTCAAGCCTCGGGCTGACCTGTGGCAGGCCACAAACAAGTCCCAGCCCGGAAGGCAGAGCTCTCCTAGCATAATTAAGCCTGACCTTGTAGCCCTCCCTAATTCCTTCCTAAGAAGCTAATGGGCTGTGGGAGGTGCAGCAAGTGTTGGCAAAACAAGAACATTTGTATACACATACACGTTAATCCACCCTTGTTTTAATCAGAATATAAAATAAAGCATCGGCTTGCAAAATAAAATTAAATTAAAATAAAGTGCCATCTTTAACATAAACTTGAAAGAAAAACAAATATTCAACACTTCTCCAATCAAATGCAAATTTTCAGACATTTCTGCAAACTAAAACATCTTGAACACTTTGTTAATATTGATAGATTTTAAAAACCAAAACAATTATAAACTATATGATTTCTGCTTATAGCTTTCATTTTCAATTGTTTATTTCTGCAGTTAAGTGCTGATTGTAACTTGTCTTAATTTTCATAAGTGTTTAGATTCAAACGGAGTAGAAAATTCATTAGCAGTAGATAATCTCTATTTTAATGTCTGTTTTCAACTCAATAGTGCTTTGGTGACCTGTGAACTCATTCATGAAAACAGATGATGACCCTTTAACACAGTGGTTCTCAACCTTCCTAATGGCGCGACCCTTTAATATAGTTCCTCATGTTGTGGTGACCCCCAACCATAAAATTATTTTTGTTGCTACTTCATAACTGTAATTTTGCTACTGTTCTGTATCGTAATGTAAATATCTGATATGCAGAATGTATTTTCATTGTTACAAATTGAACATAATTAAAGCATAGTGATTAATCACAAAAACAATATGTAATTATATATGTGTTTTCCGATGGGCTTAGGCCAGTCGTCGGCAAGCCACAGCTCGTGAGACACATGCGGCTCTTTGGCCCCTTGAGTGTGGCTCTTCCAAAAAAATACCACGTGCGGGCGCGCACGTACAGTGCGATTGAAACTTCGTGGCCCATGCGCAGAAGTCGGTTTTCGGCCTGGGCGAGTCTATTTTGAAGAAGTGGTGTTAGAACTGGGGGGTGTGGGTCGGTCAGTTGGGTGATGGGAGACATGGCGCAGGCGGGCCGAGGGATACGCAGCGCGGGGGAGGTACACTGTTTTGAGGTGCGTTCACTGAGGTCGACCCCTTCCAACTCTCCCATCCACACTCGTCTATCTGAAACAAGTGTACAAGAAGAGTGTGGATGGGAGAGTTGGAAGGGGTCGACCTCAGCGAACTGTACCTCAATCAGATTGAGGACGTTTTAGCAAAGGCCAGTTTAGGAGTACCCTAATTAAGTTAATAACAATGTACCTACCTATATAGTTTAAGTTTAAAAGATTTCAATCGTTGTACTGTTGATATTTGGCTCTGTTGGCTGAAAGGACGAGGGCTACGCCCTCCATCTTGCCCCAGGGTAAGGGCTACGCCCTCCATCTTACCCTGGATCCTCCATTTTTGGGCAGCCATGTGATCAGCAAGGAGCTTCTTCCCGGAAGCCCAAGCCTCTGCTAGCCACACCCAGGATTTCTTTAAACTAACCAATGACAATCAAGGAAAGTGTGTGCCATAGATATGACCACATCCTGTGTAACAAGACACCGACTTGTGCCTGGCCAATCGGCAGGGCCCACAGTACTCTCTCCTCCCCTTACTCCACCCCCCTATAAAACCCCTCTTCTCACAGGGCTAGCTCTCTCTCTGCTGCTTGCCACTGCGTCGGTGAGTGTGGTCGGGGAGCCGAGCTAGCTCAAATAAAGACTCTTTGCTTTTGCATCAGACTCAGCTGGCTCCCTGGTGGTCTTTTGGGGATCTTGAAATCTGGGCATGAGTTTGCTGACCACTGTCTTAGGTGACCCCTGTGAAAGGGTTGTTCGACCCCCAAAGGGGTCATGACCCACAGGTTGAGAACCGCTGATTTAACAAAACCTAAACTAAATTGGGATCTAAATCTAATTACACTAAATTATCAAAATAAAATGTGCTTTCACCAGCAGCAACTTTAATGCCCACCAAGCTGCTGATAAAATTTAACTCTTGTTTCCAGGAGGCCAACCCAGTCACTCACTGATTGTGAATACAACACTGACAATACATGCCTACCATTTCTTTATGAATTTAATGTGCTTCTCCATATTTGCCTAAGATGTTGCCTAAGGTATGTACTTTGACTAAGGTGGCCAAGAGGATTTGAAGGAGAATATAGGGGGCAACCTGGGGGGAGGAGGGGTAGCAATCTGAATCTATGCCAGTAACCAGTATCCTAATACACATTCTTGTTAGCCTATAATTAAGTCACTGTCCCCTTCCTTAGGCAATAATCTGTTTTCCTTATCAGCGGTTCTCAACATGTGGGTCACGACCCCTTTGGCAGTCGAACGACCCTTTCACAGGGGTCACCTAAGACCATCCTGCATATCAGATGTTTACATTACGATTCATAACAGTAGCAACATTACAGTTATGAATTAGCAATGAAAATAATTTTATGGTTGGGTCACAACTACTGTTGAGAACTACTGTTACTGCCAGTTTACAAGGGCCACAAACCAAGAATTTAACAGCTTAGCCAGAGGGGAGGTCACTGGCACCACCCAGGCCAGGCCTTTAGCTATAATCTCACTTCCCCATTTTAACTAACTTAGGTAGGGCTGCAAATGCCCACCACAAAAGCCCAAAAGTTAGGAAACAAAGAATTTTAGGAATATATATATATATATATATATATATATATATATATATATAGAGAGAGAGAGAGAGAGAGAGAGAGAGAGAGAGAGAGAAATCTCATTGTATAAGGGGTTCAGGTTTTGGATCTTCGAATTCCCTGAGCCAGCAGTGATCCTTTGAATAAAGGTTTCTTTTTTTCCCCCCTGAATCTTCTGAGTAACCCTTGTGTGTTTTCCCGTCGCCTGGTATATTCTGCCACAGATTGGCCACTTCATGGACACAGGCTCTTTCATTTACAATATTTTAAATAACTTATTATAGTTTGAAAAACTTTAAGACAAGGTTATACATTTTTTAAAAATATTTTGAAATATTTCACACCAAATAAGAGAATGAAATATTTTAAACCAATTATACTAATTTTCTTTCAGGATACAACCAGATGTTCAAGAACTATTACTCTGAGAGAAAACTACAACTCTACAGATACTAAAATACAATTTAAAGGTATCAAATTACAGAAACCACTAACTTTTTAAAGAAAATGGTATTTTCCTTCATAGAAACCATTTTACTCATTCATTCTATGAAACTTCATTGGCAACTATAGAAGTGTCTATGTCTCACTAGAGAATTATGAGGAGGGAAAAAGCAATAAACACTTTGAAAGAAATAACACTTTGTCAAAATGTAAAGGATAACAGCATATAATATCATTAACTTCACAAAGAAAATAAATCTTTTTATTTTTGGTAAACAAATTGAAGTGGTGGTGTATAAAGGGCAGCACTGCAACCTATCTGTCTTTATGACTAGGAACATCTATATACAACATAAACCAGCAAGAATATCACTCTCTTTCCAAGAAATGGCTAATAACAGTGATGTTTGGGGAGCAAACAATTCATTTAAATTGCTCAGTGCCTGCTTAGTGCAAGGCATGATTCTGGGCCCCAGGATTGTAGGGATGAACAAGTCAGACATGGTGTTCAAACTGACGAAGCTTGCCTTCTATTGAGGGAAGAAGGACATTTCAAGGGCTTGAGGGCAGTTGGACAGAGTCATATTAGGGAGGAAGGCTCTGGGCAGAGGAGCTACTGTAGACGGGGCATCAAGAAGAGCCTTTCTGAGGAGGTGCTATTTCAAAACAGGTTAGTGGAGAACCCACATTCTCCTGTCTCCCTTGTGATGAAGGACCACATTTTCCTATCATAAGTTTTAGTTGAGCACATTTCCTTTCAAACATTCCAGCAGAATTCATCTTTCCCATCCAACTGGCAGACCAGTCAGTCGTAAGTAAGATGGACAGGAGTGGTCTTGGCACATCGCCAAAGGGACATAACAAAATGCTAATCAGAGGTTACAAAGAAAGGGAGAAAAATAGGGGGATGGGGTGTGTTAGTATGAATGCACCTCTGAATTCAAAGGGGACTATATCTGATTAGAAAAATACCAAGGATTGTGTGAGAGAAACTGGGGCACTTTATCATTACCCAGACACATGAAATGTGGACAATTTTCTTTCTGACTGGCTTATGTCCAGGAGATTTCAGAAAGAATGATGGCCATCCATCATAAAGCTACTACCAAAAGGAGGAAGGGAAAATAAGAAGGGATCCAATGTTCATATCATTACACGCTAGTATTATTAGTCTCAGCATCACTGACCAATTAATAAAGGAAAATTAAATAATCTGACTATCCCATCTAATGCTGTTTTCACTTTTACAATGAGGGCAATGAATCAAATACACCATGGGTATAGGGGGCAGCACTAACCTACAGAATAACAAGATCTATGCATGGGGTTTCACTGCTTTTAAAACTATACCACATCACAAATCTGAGTAACTAGTATCACTATGAATGACAATTCACAAAGCTCAAATGTACATGATTAAAAATTCGTGTCAAAACAAAATATAAAATTTTTAAATAAACTTTATGAACAAAATGGGCTTTAATTTTTAAAATAATTTAGAAAAAGCTATAAGATTTATCATGCCACGTGGAGGGACAGCTAATTATAATAAAACTTTTAATTATTATGCTGTATGTTCATAGAAAATACAGAAATAATTAGAAAGAAAATATAAATCTATAGAAGTCTTATTTTCCTAGACATAGGAAAAAAACCTATATGTATATGGTTTATCTCTTTTCAAAAAATTGGGCAAGTAAAATACCTGTAGACTTACATAGTGAGTTCTTCATTTAATAGTATATGTATCCAAATGTGTCGACTATTCTTTTAATGTTTTTTGTGAATCCACAGCATTCATAATTGTTCAACTATATTCCTATTGCCAGTAATACTGTTTCAAATATTTTCTTATCAAATGAATGACACTGAGAAAATGTCCTTATGCATTCTTGTGTGCAATGCCAAAGTGACAATTGCTAGAATTCCTGAATCAGAGGAAGTCTTGATACACATTTCTAAACTGGTTTCCTGAAAAAAGGAATCAATTTCTACATTCACTCTGCACCACCTCAATACGACATGTAATTAAGTTTTAAGTAGTACCACTCTTATGTGTAACAAATGATACTGATACCTCAACTTTAAAATGTGCATTTTTAGTCTTAAGAAATGGCATTTGGTCTCCTGTTTACTGGTCATTAATAGTTTTAAAATTAATCTGACTCTGACCTTTTAAATAAAGGAGCTATTAATTTCCTTATCAATATTTAAGGATGCTTAATATAGTTCACATATTAATCTTTTGTCATGTGTTCCAACAATTTCCCAGTTGTCATTTTCCTATTAATTGTACTTGTTTTGACCACTCTAAATTTTTCATTTTGTGAAAATATATTAATCTTTGACAATATGACTGATCCTGTTGCTTTCTTTATTTTTTGCTCAAAAATTTCATACCTATCTCAACATCAGTTATTTCCTACATTTTCTTTTAGATTGGGGGGTTGGGTTTTCTTTTCTTTTTTTCTCTTTTTCCCCAGTTCATTTAGAGTTTATTAGGAGAATGGAAGGCAAAGGACAGATTTGAGAGATATTTAAAACTCAACTGCTAGATGGGCTGGAGGTAGAAGGGAAAAGGCTAGGTGAGAGAGAGATTAGGGAGGTTACCAAGAAGAGGTTCATATTGAGAGAATGGCATTCCATGCTGAGTAAATAGCATTAAGAGATTGAATCCATTTCTAACTACTTTATTTCTTTCCTTTCCTTAAAACTCATGTTTCTTGAAATAGTAGTCTATATTCATTACAAATTTTCACCATTCATTAGCTCACCAGCCCAAATAAAATGTGGCTCCCAACCTGGCTACTCCTCTGCTTCATCAAAGCCACCAATGTCTTCCAGTTGCCATGTACAAGGTACAAGCATCAGTATTTAGTCGACAAACTCTGGAAGCACATAGTATTGTTGCCTGTATACTCCATGGTAAAACTCTCCCTACTTGTCCTCTGTAATGGCTCCCTCCTCCTTCCTGCCTACTCTCTGCTACTCCATCTCACTCTTCTTCACAGTTCTCCTTTCTCTCTTTCTCCTAAATGTTGGTATACCTAGGAACTTCTTCAGAAAAAACTTCTAAAGACTATCCTTTTCTGTGTGACCATCCCCAGCGCCATGGCCTCAGCCATCACAAGATGATTCATTCCATAATCTTTTCCTATACCTTAGGTTCTCTTCTGAGCTGCACATTTTCATCCTCATTTCAAATCCTACAAGTCTAAAATGAAGTCATCATCTTCCATAAAAGATGTGCTTAAACCTATTTTCCAATTACATGTCCCAGATCAGTGAAACTGCACCTCCACTCAAAAATCATCTAACCTGAAACCAAGGTAAGCCTTATTCTGCATTTCTGCCTGCCTCTGTCACCCATTTCAGTCCCTGCCCTACTGTACCTAATCAGTCAGCAAGCCTTCCAGATTCTCCCTCCTAGTTTAAAACTCACTTTTCTCCCCAACCCCAATCCCATGTCCTCGGTTTAGGAGACACTTAAGTCCCTCACCTAAACTACTCAAATAGTTTCTTAACTAATCTCTAGAACTTCCTGCCTCTCCCTTCCCAATCCTCAACTTAGTGCCAGAGTTTTTCTAAGCTGTAAATCTTTCAGTGTTATCCTCCAGCTTAAAATCTTTTAATTACACCCTTTTGCCTTAAATGATAAATATTGTGACCACTGTTTTTTTATTTTCTACTACTTCCTATTTGGCAAGAACTTTATAAACTGTATTTTAATGCATTCAGGGGTGGGCAAACTTTTTGACTCGAGGGCCACAATGGGTTCTTAAACTGGACCGGAGGGCTGGAACAAAAGCATGGATGGAGTGTTTGTGTGAACTAATATAAATTCAAAGTAAACATCATTACATAAAAGGGTACAGTCTCTTTTTTTTTTTAGTTTTATTCATTTATTCATTTCAAATGGGCCGGATCCAGCCCACGGGCCGTAGTTTGCCCACAGCTGCATTAGATGGAAGAACTGGATTTATTTCTTTGTGAGCTGATTCTACTTCTTCCATACAAAAACAAATTCCTCAGTATCCTATATAATAAAAGGGTAATATGCAAATAGACCAAGAGGCAGAACAACTGAACAACCAATCAAAGCGTAATATGCTAATGATAGGCTAAGGTTGCTCAACTGCTCACTATAATGTGCACTGACCACCAGAGGGCAGATGCTCCAACCGGTAGGTTAGCTTGCTGCTGGGGTCCGGCTGATTGGGACTGAGCAAGACAGGCTGGACATGCCCTGGAGCCCTCCCACAGTCCCACCCCAGCTGGCCAACCTCCCGCATCCCTCCCTGGCCCTGATCGTGTATGGGTGGGGTCCCTCAGCCTGGCCTGCACCCTCTCACAATCCAGAACCCCTTGGGGGATGTCAGAAAGCCAGTTTCAGCCCAATCCTGCAGGCCACTCCCCTTGGGAGGGCGCTCATGGCTGGTGAGCACTGCTGTGGCAGCGCGACCCTCTCCAGATAGGGACTTATTGGGCACAAGCCCGCAGCAGGCACGAGCCCGCAGCAGGCACAGTGGGGCCGGGATAAGCAGGAGCGGCAGGAAGGAGCTGCAGGCAGTGTTGGACTGCTGGTTTCGGCCCAATCCCTACAGGCCACCCACAGGGACCCCACCCATGCACAAATTCGTGCACTGGGCCTCGAGTTACATATAAGATTCTTAGGATTTAATTCTTACCTACTTGTGGATCCTTACCTTGTGCTACAAGCTTCACATGCTGCTCTTCAATTGTACCAAAACCTCTTTAAAGCCTAGAATAGCAAATATTTTTCTTGCCTTTTTATTCGTATTGTTCCTTCCGCCTGGAATTCCCACCCACTTTCCTTCCCCACCCACAGAATCATATTTATCCTCCAAGTGTTAACTCAGCTGTCACACCTGTGTTAGATGATTAAGTAATTTATAATTACCCAGACTTCTGAATATTTCTCCATCCTGGCATAAGATTGCTATCTGTTTACCACAGCATCTATTTCTTCTATTAAATTTTCAAGTATGTCAAAACAAGGACTATTTCTTGAGTGAAATGCCCAAATTTAAACCTGTGCCCAAAATACTCAATAAAGGTTGACTGAAAGAATAAGTGGGGGCAGCATACTGGAGTCATAAAAGCATGTGAGAAATAACACTGGAAACCTTAGTTTGGACAGATGAGGATCTTAAAGGTTAACATAAACATCTATTTCTACAGCCAAAGAAGATCTATTGAAGGTTTTCAAACAGAGAATGGACAAGATTTGATGTATGTGTCTTTTTATTTTATTTTTTCCTCTTGATTTTATTTTATTATTTTTTTACATGCAATAAACATTAGGATTTCAAGGAAAACATTCTAAGTATAATAATGTTACATGCAATAAACATTAATATTTCAAGGAAAACTTTTAAATATAATAATGTTACTTGCAATAAACATTAACAGTTCAAAAAAATGATTTTAAATATAAGTTTACATGCAATAAAAATTAATATTTCAAGAAAAAATATTTTAAATATAATATTACCAAAATTGTACTAACATAGTGTATCACAAAAGTTGTAGGAAATATTAAAAATCTGCAAATAACAGGGTTACATCTATTATATTCTAAAATATTTTTATCCTCTGGCTCTATTTTAGTCCATCAATTTAAGTTGCTCATTATATTCCATAAATGAGTGAGATCATCTGATATTTATCTTTCTCTGACTTATTTCGCTTAGCATAATGCTCTCCAGTTCCATCCATGCTGTTGCAAATGGTAAGAATTCTTTCTTTTTTAAGCAGTGTATTATTCCATTGTATAGATGTACCACAGTTTTTTAATCCACTCATCTGCTGATGGGCACTTAAACTGTTTCCAAATCTTAGCTATTGTAAATTGTGCTGATATGAACATAGGGATGCATATATCCTTTCTGATTGATGTTTCTGATTTCTTGGGTCATCCCCTTTGTTTCTTGATGAGTCTGGCTAACAGTTTATCAATTTTGTTTATCCTTTCAAAGAATCAGCTCTTGGTTTCACTGTTGTTGTTTTTTTGTTGTTGTTTTTTTTTTTTTTTTTTAGTCTCTATGTTATTTATTTCTGCTCTGATCTTCATTATTTCCTTCCTTCTATTTATTCTGGGCTTTTCTTGTTCTCTTTCTAGTTCTTTAAGTTGTAGGGTTAAATAACTTTTTGCTGATTTTTCTTGTTTTTTGAGGTATGCCTATAGTGCTATGAACTTCCCTCTCAGGGCTGCTTTTGGCTTACTGTGTCCCAGAGATTTTGGGTTGTTGTGTGTTCACTTTCATTTGTTTCCAGGAAGTTTCTGATTTCTTTCTTGATCTTGTTGGTAAACCATTCATTGTTTAATAACATACTATTTAGCCTCCATGCATTTGAATGTTTTTGGGTGCTTTTACTGTAGTTGATTTCTAATTTCATTCCACTGTGATCTGAGAAGATGTTTTATATGATTTCAATCTTCTTGAATTTGTAGAGACTTGCTTTTTGTCCTAATACATGGTCTATCTTTGTGAATGATTCATGTGCACTTGAGAAGAATGTATATTCTGCTGCATTGGGGTGAAATGTTCTATAAATGTTAATTAAATCCATCTGATCCAGTGTGTCCTTTAGAATCTTTTCCCTTGTTAAGTTTTTGTCTGGAAGATCTATCCAGTGAAGTCAGAGTGATGTTAAAGTCTCCTACTATGACAGTATTGTTGTCGATCTCTCCGTTAAGGTACTCTAAAAATTTTAAAAATATATTTAGTTGCTCCTATTTTGGGTGCATATATGCTTACCAGGGTTATATCCTCTTTTTGGATCTATCCCTTTAGTTTTATGTAGTGATCTTTGTTGTCTCTTGTGATGGCCATCATTTTAAAATCTATTTTGTTGAATATGAGTATTTCTACTCCAGTGTTTTTTTTCTTTTCCATTTGCATGGAAAAATTTTTTCCACTCCTTCACTTTCATCCTGTGTGTGTCTTTTGTTTTGAAGTGGGTCTCTTGTAGACAGCATATATTTGGGTCATGTTTTTCTATTCTGCTACCTTACACCTTTTAATTGGAGCATTTAGTCCATTTACATTTAGGGTTATTATTGAGAGATACTTATTTATTGCCATTATATTTCTGCATGGCTAGGTTTCTCTGTTTCTTCTTCTCATTACAGCAATCCCTTTAGCATTTCTTGTAATGCTGGCTTGGTGGTGATGTGCTCCTTTAGCTTTTTTTTATCTGGGAAGTTCTTTATTTGACCATCTATTTTGAATGCTAGCCTGGCTGAATATAGTAATCTTGTTCTCAGATCCTTGCTTTCCATTACCTTGAAACTCTACAGGCCTTTCTCTTCTAGCATTGTAGAGTTTCTGATGAGAAATCAGGTGTCAGCCTTATGGGAACTCCTTTGTAGGTAACAGTTTTCTTTTCTCTTGCTGCCTTTAAGATTCTCTCTTTGCTTTTAATTTTTGGCATTTTAATTATGATGTGTCTGGGCGTGGGTCTGTTTGGGTTCTTCTTGTTTGGGGTTCTCTATGCCTCCTGAACTTGTGTGACTTTTTCCTTTACCAGGTTAGGAAAGTTTTCTGCCATTATTTCTTCAAATACCTTCTCTATGCCTTTCTTCCTTTCTACCTCTTCAGGCACACCTGCTATTCCAATATTGTTACAATTCACATTGTCCCACAGCTCCCTTAAGCTGTCCTCCTGTTTTTTAATTGTTTTTACTTTCTGGTTTTCTGATTGATATTTTCAACATTGTCTTCTAATTCACTGATTCGATCCTCAGCCCACCCCCCTAGTCTGCTGTGTATTCCTTCCAATGTGTTCTTTATTTGTGTTGTGACATTCTTTATCTCAGACTATTCTTTATTCATAGTTACTATATCTTTCTTCATGCTGTTGAGCATCTTTACCATCATTACTCTGAACTCTCAGATAAATTTCTTATCTCTGCTTCATTTATCTCTTCTTCTGGAGGATTCTCTAGTTCTTTCATTAGAGGGTTGTTTTGTTTTCTCCTCATTTTGGCTTTCTGTTTGGGTTTGTGACTATGTATTAGGTAGAACCTCTACACTTCTTAATCTCTAGTGCAGGACAGTGTTAAAGGCTGTTTCTGACTAATTAGATCAGGCATAGACTCAAAGCCTCCAGAGAGGGCCCCTCTGCCTACAGACTGATAGGATTCAGATTTGAATTGCCCCCCCAGGCAATTGTCCTCAAGTGTGGTGAGAGTTTTTTCAATAGGGTTGGGCAGTTACTACTGCCTGGAGGCTAATTGTTATTTTTAATCTCTTAAGTGTCTTCAGAGTAAGGTGTTTTCCAATAGGGTGTACCTACTGTCTTCCCCAGAGGCAAGGCAGATGCCTATGTGGGAAAGATGTCCTCAGCTGCAAGAGACAATGACTCAGCCCAGGAAACTTGGGGTGTCTGCCTTCTAAGCTCTATCCCCCAAGTCCCCAGTCCTGTCTTCTGCCCTCACAGCTCCAGTCCACTTCATCCTCCCCGTGCCATAACACAAGGTAGGTGGCTCCACAGGGAATTTTGTGCATTGGCCCTTTAAGAGGGTGCCTGAATTTTCAGCTGTTATTCCCTGGCAGATAGCACCCCACTGCTTTTCATAGCTATATGTTATATGGGTACCCTCCTCTGTTTGGTGTTCTCTGCTGGGGAGTCCAGCTTGGGGATTAGATCTCAGAGTTTTCAGTGGCAACCCCCCACAGCTGAGATATCTCTCCAGGACTTCAGTTGCTGTCTATGGGCCAGCCATTTCACGCCTCCGCTCCTCCTACCAGTTTCTATGTCAGTGATGGCGAACCTTTTGAGCTCAGCGTGTCAGCATTTTGAAAAACCCTAACTTAACTCTGGTGCTGTGTCACATATAGAAATTTTTTGATATTTGCAACCATAGTAAAACAAAGACTTATATTTTTGATATTTATTTTATATATTTAAATGCCATTTAACAAAGAAAAATCAACCAAAAAAATGAGTTCACATGTCACCTCTAACACGCGTGTCATAGGTTCGCCATCACTGTTCTATGTGGTCTCCACTTTCGATGCTCGGGTGTCAGGATTCTCTCCTGTGAGTTTTCTGTTGATTATTCAGGAAGCTTTTCTATATTTTAGTTTTAATACCAGTTTGTTCCTGGGAGCATGTCCATGCAGCATCCACTTACTCTGCCACCATTTTTAATCCTCTCTTGATGTGTGTTTTAAGAAAACAATGCATAGTAATGTGATAAGATGTGAGAGACTAAAGAAGACAATTTAAAGGGTCCAGAAAAAGTTGAGAAATAGAGCTGGTCTTGATATAAGCTGATTTCTACAAACTGGCAGACAGGCAAACCATGTGCTGATACCTACCTTTTTTCACTGTTTCATGTGAAAATCCTTCCTTCCATATAAACTATTTTATCATACCAAATTTCTTTTTTTTTTTTTCACTGTATTCCCCCATTCAATCTTGGCTGCCACAATCAGACAGACAGAAAGTGCGAGGACCCTTTTTTCTTGCATCTGCACTGGAACCTTGTCATACCAAATTTCTTATCACTGCCAAACTTAGCATGAATTTGGCATTTTGAATCTAACACTCAAGAGCAAATTCTGAAAGTTTCGAATTTAAACGTTTCAAGAATAGCCATGCAGATGATTGAGCTTTCCCAAGAAAAAATGGGGAGAATTAAAGGGCTGGTGGTAGAACCTTGGCATTTATACTAATGAACAAAGAAGAAAGAGACATGGTGTGGTCAGGGCAAGTAGGAAGACCAAGGGAGTATAAGAGGGGTTGAACTACAGTGATATTAGTAGCCCCACCCATGATGCATCCCTGAAAGATTTTAGTCTATAGTTCAGATCTATGGCTACAAACCCCATTTGTTTAATGAACATTCAACAGGCTTTAGGGCAAAATGCCATTTTAAAGGCCAATCTATATCTGAACACTCTGTGTTAAACTGCTTTTCTAATGCTCTGGCTCTGTCTAAATAGATTTTAGTACAGAAGCATACTTTTCCTGATTATTATAGCTGTTGTTGTCGGCAAATGCTTCCCATCACTAGTTTAAAAAATTTAACATCACAAAATTGCAGTAAATTATTCATCAGATTACTACTCTGATAGTTTTCTCTTGATGACTCTCACTTTACCAACAGAGTAATTTTAATTAAACATATTTCCACAATGGTAAAAACTCAAGACTACTTAGGACCTTTTCCCTCTTCTTCAAATTGATGCTTTTAAGAATGCTTGTAAATTTGGTAGTAATATTAAATTCACTAGATAAAATCTTCTGTATAATCCTGTCTAACATGAAAGAGTAAGAAAAGAACAATTCCTTTACTTGAAATTATGAAAATTTGCTTTTCACAATGATTTATATAGACCCTAAAAAATCTTTTCAAACTATTAGAATATTATTTCCTTTAAAAATATATGTTGGTGTGTATAATTTCTGCATTCTTATTCTATGAAAAGAGACCGCACAGAAAGGATGAAACAATGGTATGGAAACTTACCATCCTCTCCAAATGGACTCTTTATTACAGACTTATTGCTTCCATGTGTTTAAAAAAAAGAAAGAAGGAAACCTTTAAGCCAATCCCAATCCCTAAAATTTTTGGCATTCTTATTAAGCATTGAATCCAGAAAAAACAGTTTTTTATTATCATAGTCTATCAGAGTCAAAATTTATTTCATTATGAGAATGTGTTAGAAATTAAAAATAAAGGTTGGATTCTATATGGCTTAAAGAGAGTATACTATTTAAAGCTTAAACCTATTAAAATATCACAAATAATTTGGTCTCAACATTTAAATAAATAATGCCTATTTTGAATATTGCATTCTAGAACATATAAATTCATTTGGAGGAATATTAAAATAGATGACATTAACACTTTATTAGCACAATAAAGATTTTTATTTTTTACAGCCGTGGTTACATAAAGCTGAGGAATACAAACACCACATAAAATTAATTCAGATACTTTTCTGAAACAATGAAATATTTGCTCAAATTATACACCGAGGTCAGTGAACTGCCTAAACTCTCGTCTTTGCACTTTTCCACAGGGTGCACAATGGGAATGCATAACTCCCTAAAAGAAACACATCTCCAAGTTTTGTGTGTGGGTCAAATGTAAGAAGGAAAAAGTTCCCTCACCCCAAAATGAGAACAGATGGGAATGTAAAATTAGGTGGGAAGAGACAGTGAAGCTTTGGATGACCGACCAAGAAATCTCCCCTTGAGGGGAGCCAAATATACCAGACCTCAGCTTACTCTGCTTCCAGTTGACTTTCAAATTAAATCTAGTAGGAATGTAAAGCAGTTTGTAGATTCAATGTATTAGCTTTGATTTTTGTAAGCACATATTTTATAAAGAAACTACTGATAAATATAAATAAAAATATTTTTATATTCAATATAAAGTAATCTCCTAATCACTTGTGAATTTAACATACCTTCAAACTTAGAATGTTAACAATAACATTTTTTAAAATAATAAATGGCTTTATGAAAAACAGGCAACAGGCATGAACAAACTTAAGATGTTGATATTGAGCTCCTTGTATAATGGAAATGATATCTGCTGTAAGTTGAAAAACTATGTAAGTAAAATATAAATATATTTTTAGTCTTTTCATATTTTATCTGTATAACAAAATAATCTTAATAGTAATGCCAGCAATATTTCCTATACCTACCAAAAAAGCCCCTTTACTTTATATGGCATGACAATTTTTCTATCTAAAAATGCCAACTATAGCATTAAAAGAATACCCTCGATAGTGCTGCATTCACCTCCAATTTTTTAATTTTTAATATGGGTAATAATTTAGAATTTTAGAAAAACAAAAAATCATGCTATCAGATTTTAATGCATTTAAAAATAGTTTTATCATTAATAATCATTATATTATTAAACTATGATAAAATATTATTTATACTTTATTTGATAATAAAATAATAACCATTAAAATATAATTTTAAGAGCAACTTTCTAAGATTAGTCTTGAGCTGCTTTTTTAAAAAAATATATATTTTATTCATTTTTCACAGAGAGGAAGGGAGAGGGACAGGGAGTCAGAAACATCGATGAGAGAGAAACATCGATCAGCTGCCTCCCGCACGCCCCCCCCACCCACCCCCCCCCGGGGATGTGCCTGCAACCAAGATACATGCCCTTGACTGGAATCGAACCTGGAACCCTTCAGTCCACAGGCCGACACTCTACCCACTGGCCAAACCGGTCAGGGCTAGTCTTGAGCTTTTAAAGAGGTACCAAATATCGTCCACAAAATAGTGTTTGTCAAGATTATTTTGTATATGCTCACTTTCATATGGGATTTACATGCACTGATACAAGGAGAATAATTCAGTCTTTTAATCAATAGTGCTCAAATTTATAGATCATTCTCATCCATAATTTCAAAGTCCTTTTCCAAGACAACAGTTAAAAGTTCTCTCTGTACCTTTTCCCTGCCATCCCAGAAAATTGGCTTTCAATTTCTTAACCCTGTTTTATCTTTTTTAATCTTACTAAGTATACACAACAAAAAGAAATATAGAAATGACTCGTTCCAAGACATGAAAGCATCTGCACTTTACACTCAAGTGAATTCAGTTTAAATCCAAGGCACTGGTAATTTGACACAGGCTTCACTTTTCATAAGGTTTGAGGCCTTCCATGAAGAAGATGCTTAATATAGTGCATTGCATTTAGTTGAAGATGTTCATGAAATAATTACTGAAAAGTAGATTTTTCTTATTCAGAATACTCTAAATTATATGAAATCATTATTACCAAAAAAGAAGAACATCTCTCAAATTATCTAGCTTTCCTTCTTTTGTTTTCTCCCTTATCAATACATTAAAGCCAACAGGCAAACTTTTGGGAATACTATGTTGATTATATTTTATTAAAATTCATTTTCCATACTTTCCATTTGTGCAAATAAAATTTGAATTAAGCAATAACTGTAAACATTTTCAAAATCATTTGCATATTAATAAAGCAAATTCTAATTCCCCAAAATATCAAATGCAGATCTCCCTATAAATTTTACATTATTGTCTTAATTCATTTTCCTGTTATTTGGTTGAATGATAAAAGAAAAAACAGAACATTTTATAATGAATCCAAAACTGCTATCTTCCCCTAGGACAGTGATGGCGAACCTTTTTAGCTCGGCGTGTCAGCATTTTGAAAAACCCTAACTTAACTCTGGTGCCATGTCACATATATAATTTTTTTGATATTTGCAACCATAGTAAAACAAAGACTTATATTTTTGATATTTATTTTATATATTTAAATGCCATTTAACAAAGAAAAATCAACCAAAAAAATGAGTTCGCGTGTCACCTCTGACACGTGTGTCATAGGTTCACCATCACTGCCCTAGGAGGTGGGGGCTTTGAATAAAGAATGCACATGCATACACATAATATTTACTCAATATTCCTGTCCAAGTCCCAGAGCTTCCACTGTCCTTTTAAACCAGGTATGTCACAAGCACTCTGGATGACAAACACTTAACTATAAAAGGAACATGGTTGACTTAGGTGTCAGGATTAGTCTAAAACAACAGATACCTGAGGATCTCAGGGCATATTCTCGGGAGTGTAAGAGTATTACAAAGTGTCTTTTTTTGTTTTGCCTTCATATTATGATCCTACATAATAAAAGGCTAATATGCAAATTGTCCCCGCCACCGGGAACTCAACGGGAGCTCAACCAGGGGGCAGGGCCCCCCACCTATGCATGAATTTGTGCACCGGACCTCTAGTAAAAATATAATTACATTCTGGGTAATCTCTTTCATAACCTTTAGCACCTATCAATATTACATAATTTCAGGATCTGATCTTGATACAGTGTTATGATCTTGTTGGTGTTAGCTTTTTATACTGACTGTGTCTAATTCACAATACAGTGTTCCTCAAACTGGAATTCATACATGTATTCTTGGAGCTCAGAAACATTTTTCTGTCAACACAAGTCCACATATTATTCAAGACAAAGAAACACTAAATGAGATAATCTTCCTAATTCCTTCCCAGTTTAAAAAATACATTTCATCCTATTGCAGCTTACTAATAATTTATGGAGATCAAATTTAAGAAATGCACAGAGAAAGGTAACTTCACAGGAGGAGTTGTACACGTGCTACTTGTTTTCCTTTTATATTCAAATGCAAATGAATTTTTTGAGCTAAGAATAAGATGGCATTCAGATAACAAAATAAAAGGAGGCTGTCAGATAAAGATTCTATGAGCAACAGTCACTATCATTTCAAATGGATTAGTGGACCACATGTTAACTAGGAATCAGAAAATCCCAGTTTCTTTTTTCAGTTTTGTCTCTAACTTGAAATAACATCATGATGTTGAAATAATTCATCCCTGCAATCTTCATTTTTTACAAAGTTAGAACAGTATGCTACTCAATTAATAATATGCACAATAAATACGGGGTACTTGTGTTATATGATAAGCAGTATGTTTCAAATTTTAATTTATATAATAATAGGAAAACAACAAATCTATAAACTCAATTTTCTTAAGTTTGTTACTATCTATATAACATGTAAAAATAACAGCATATTTTGTTTCTGAATGTACTTATGGATTACTTTGATCTAGATTTAAAATTTATGTTTAAATTTGCTTCATCTAATTTAAAAATATTTAGAGTGTTGTCAATTAGAACTTAAAGATATTTCATTGGTAGAAATCATTTACTAGTTAAATGTTTAAAAATAAAAACTTATCATTTCTCATATATCACAATCTTATTAACAATCAAGTTAGTAAACCATATACTCTTAAAGAAATTCTCAATTTGTATGTATTAACAACAAAATCATCTTAACACCCATCAAGTAAAATGTTTGCAAACTGCAAAGATATTCTAAATTTAAAAGGCATATATTTTACATTCAAAATATAGTTACATAATTTTTAATTTTAAAAATGAGGAAAAATGAAACTCATTTAAATCATCTTATTCATATCTATGATACAAATGGAAATAAATGTTTTAAATAAAAATTTTCCAGAAGTAGCTAGAAAGTTTTCCTGATATGCAGCATTTTAACTAAACATTTTTAAAAGAGAAATACATTTTTTTAACCATTTCTAGAGCATTACCAATAACATAACAAAAAATTACTAATTTAATAAATTAAATTATTGATTTTGAAATTATTTATTGAATTTACATTATTACATTTTGAGAGGTGCATTTTTTGTTAGGTGAAGGCAGGAGAATCTAAAATCAATTTTATAACAACACATTTCATAATAAGCTTAAGTTTTATCATGAAAAAAATGTCACATTCAAATTTAAAGTTCTGATATCCTAGCAAACATAAGTGACATTAGTTTATTAAACTCATTTGAAACTTTCTTCTTTCTATAAAGGAATTTTCAGCTTTTATTATTTTAAGATTTCTAGATGATATAATTAGACCATTACTAAGACAGGGAGGTAGAGTCAAATGAAAAATGTGCATTTCCAAAAAAGTGCATATTTTTATATATTGTGACGTGATTTTTTTCTTGGAATAGACATGTGCAATTGCACAAATGTTAAAATCAATGCCAAGAAGTTACTGTACCTGAACTGTAGAGCTGATCTCCGACGCAAAGCCGCCCGTCAAGGGAGCTTCGTGACTGATTAGCAGTCGCCCTGTTTTGATCACAGACTGAAAAAGAAAAGGAAAACCTAATGTTGAACAGAATACATATTTTCAAGTATATGACTGCAGTTTTAAGTAATAAAATACATTATTTAATTTCAATAAATAAAAAATTAGTAATTCAATTCTATGTCAAATAAGTTATAGCACAAATCTTTCAACAAGACAGTCATTTGATTTTTACCCTGCTAAAGAATTTTCAATATAGTTTATAATCCTACTACAAAATAGAAATGAGATTTGTAATTCTATGTATGTCATCAAAAATGCATTTCATTATAAAATATTCTTGTTATAAACTGAATTACTGTATTCAAATTTTTATATCTCAACCTTTTTTATTCTTCAAATTATGTTAAGAATAAAAGTATTTTTAACACTTTTTGAGGTATATTTGCATATAAACAAATAGTCTTAAGAAATACTGTTTTAGAGAGAAGAAAAACACAAAAATATGAAAACTCTGTAGCAAAGTAAAAGTTCATGGAGAGCTAGAAAGAAGAAATCACTGCAGAAGTAAAAGGTTTACAACCCTCTTTGACCATGTGCATTAAAATCTGGTTAAGAACCTCAACTCCATTTTAACATAGAAAATGTCACAAATAATAAAGATGTATTCTCAATACTGGCTCAGTGTGGTTGTTCACAGAATATGCATGACATACTCTGTGCAATAATAAATCAAAACGTATAGCTATGGCATCATAGCAGAATACCAACTTTGTTGAAAGGTAAAAAATATTAAAGTCAACAGCTGGTTATTACTTAAAATATGTTGAACAATTACCATATTATCAAAGAGAAGTGGTAATTCTTCCTCTACATGTCTAATAATGGATCGCCTTCCTTAAATTCTACATTACTATTTTACAAGTATGAAATAAAATCTCCCAAGCAAAAATATGCATATAAATCAATTCTTTTCCTTCATTCTAGGCAATTAGAGTTGAGAATTTTAAAAATATGCAGTATTTTAAACCAGCAGATGTTAAACTCCAAGATATAGCCAGTAGCCACAACAAAAATAAATTACTACTGTATCTATTAAATAAATAGTGACTGAAGAACATAAAATTTTATGAACACCATACCCATCCCCAATGAAGTGCTAACCATGGAATATTGATGTTTGAATTTTTAGAACTGTGATTAATTATGCTATTTATGATGGTCACAAATTAAATTTTTTTCCATGAGTTCTTTTTTTTTCTTTTTTGCTCAATCCCTCCACCCCCAATCAACAGCCTCCCCACCAGAAATATCACAAATTAAACTTTAATACACCTGGTTAGACATATAAAGAAACAAAAATATTCCACAATTGCAAGAAAACAAATGTATTCTCAAAAAAATTCTCCAAAAGATGCCATGATCTAAAGAATTCTTAATTTTTAAAAAATGATTGGACAGATTTTCTTTATAGCTCAAAAGCCCAGACCGCTGTCAATATAATAGTATCTAAAGATAACAGCTAACCCCCTCCCCCTCAATTACGCAATGCATCTTAAATTTTTAAGAGGTAAGAATGAGAAACTTCCATAAAACTGCTACTGATACCTTAAAACTCCATACAACAAAATTGGTACTCTGAACTGAGGCCTATCCAAGATCAAATGACAATCTTTAGAATGACCCCTGAAGGCCAATAAGCAACCTAGACTTCCTATAGCCTGCACAGTGTAGTTGGGAAACTAAGCACGGATGTATCCAGGACCAAAGCTTTCAACCTTGGAGTTCATACAACATGATGTGCAAGCAGATGGAATCCAGAGACCCGGAGTGTCTTACCACAGGAGAGGGCTAAATAAACTGAGATATATCAATATAGTCAAGTATTACACAGACATGAAAAAGGCTGAGAAGACTGAGTATATAAAATGATGCCCATATGTATGACAAAATGAGAAAATTACAGGACAATACAATCTCATTTTTGTGAAAAACAACCAGTGAAAAACAACAGTGGGGAAACAAAAAACACAACCATATATACACTGAGCCACAGGTGTAAATAGTCTGGAAGGATTCATTCCAAACTATCAAAACTTCTTTCTCCTGAAAAAATGACAGTATAGGAATTGGAGGGAAAGGGACTTGTTTTTTTACTTTACATAAAAGAGATTTTTATATTACTAAAAGTATTTTCAATAGGTCTAAAATAAATACAAATAAAAGTAATGCATTTGAATATATTTTATATTGCAGTCATAATTTCCTCAGAAAAACATATAATGTTTTTCTTGTTATTATAGGACTAGTTTAAGATACAAGAGAACCCAAACTCCCACAGCAAATAAACACATTAAAACACAGGCAATCAGCCTTCCCATGCCAGTGTCTTTATCATCTGCTGTACTTTTCAGATATCAGAGTTGATTTTAAGAAGCAAAAATAAAACTTAGGTACTTTCCAAATTAAATGAAGTGATCAATGTAAAGTGCTGAACTCAAAGCCTAACATATAGCAATTCCTGTGACAATCAGTTTATGATTATGATCATTATTTCTGACTCCTATCTCCTTGCCACAGTCTCTCACGGGTTTGTATACCTGACAATTTCCATAAACTCACAGTATTATTACTTTTCATTGTGTCTACCTTCTAGCTCTTGATGTTTAAGAAATTTCTGGAATTACTTCTTTAACTGTCAGTACATAACTCTTGTTCAAGAACACACACGTTTATATAACACACACATATGTGTTAAAGAACTTCACTTTCTCTAATACCATAAGCTTATTTCCCATTTGTCTAGGATCCAAGAGCTTGTGGGTCAAGAGATGAGCTGGATATGATCCTGACGTATTAAAATATATAAAACAAATTACATCAAAATTCTGAAAAATGCCAAAAGTAACACTGATATTTCAAAGTCACACCCTCAAATATAATTAACATATATCATTAAAAGGTTGAGTCTATGAATACAGTTCAATGATTTTGTAAGGTATAATATAAATTCAACTTGGTATATGCTTTTTATCCTTCACAACTTTAATTTACTAAAATTTCTGAAGATGGCTCCCTTATGATTTTGGAAATCATGAACACTCTGATGATATTATAATGAGATTGTACAAATCTACAACTTTGGAGAGAGTGTTAGTCTTTCTATTTTCTGTGATTAAATAAAATATTTTTATTAAACTATATATTTTTGTCAACTGTAATAAGCAATTAATTTTTATACACTGAGGCACAATGATATATAACTGCTAGGAAATTTTTTAAGTCAAATTTAGCATTTTGATGTACTTACTTAAAAATTAATATTGTGCCTGTCAATGAAAATGGCTGTTAAGTTTTCTTAAAAATAATAACTACTAGTATAGATATAAATATATATAATACTTTAAAATTGATTTTACTAATTTTAAAGTTTCAAGTTTACTTTTGAGATAAATATATATCACAACTTGAAAAAATTTTAAAGGTTTAAACAACTTTTCAATATGAAAGCTGAACTTATCAAAGACAGGAAAGATCACATAAGCCTGGATTTTCCAGTATCTGCTTCTTCAACTTCATGCCACTAAAACCTGCTCCAAGGACCCTGGCCATTGGCAGACAGAGCACCAGTAAGTTAGAAGGGACAGAAGTACCAGGGAAAGCTGTGCCAATAAAAGGTTGGACTGTGAGTAATTGTTCTCCTTGTCCTCTACCACAAAATAAAAGGTCTTTGTTCCTTAGAGGATCTCAAGAAAAAGTGCCAAGAAAACTTAAAAAAGCAATTCTAAAAGGCAAGCAGTGAAACAGACTGTGGGCTGCTAAGTCAGTCAGTACTGGTCTGCCCTGCATTTGTCCCAAGGAATCTCATTCTTTCTCATTATTTCAGTTAGTCACTCCCTTCTCCAGGTCAACAACAGAATACTATAACAAGAGGAGCTATCAAAATCTAGATTTTGCCAAGAATAGACAGATCACAATACCTGTTCTGATAAAACCCTAAAAATACCTTGGTTCCTGGTTGGGCCACTTCACGACTGTTTCTCACTGTTCATCTTCTACCTAGATGCCATTACTAATAGCCATAACTTCAAGTTATCCAGGCAGGATATCTAGCATAATGCTCAAAATATAGTAGACATTCAAGAAACTTAGTTAAAAATCTCTTAAAATAATTAAACTATGTTAAGCAAGTTCTTTTTTAACTTACGAAACTATTGCTTTCTTGGAAAAATCCACTTTAAAATAGTGCAAAAGTATGGGTCAGCACATCCCATAACAATTTAAATATGAACGAAACTCAAAGTTGGGGATATTTTAATGTAGCTCTAACAATAAGATATCTGTGATAATAGCAGAGTTGCTAAGTTATACTCCATTAAAAAGATTGCACAGATTTTGGCTGTCTAAACATTGGAAATATGTTTTAGTTAATGTAGCATTTAAAGAATTTAATATAATCCAACAAGGAAAACTGTTAAACTGTCATTCCAGGAGAAAGTAAAACAGACAGACAGACCATTAAGCCTGCATATGCCTGAAAGTGCAACAGTGACATTCAAAAAGCAAATATATAGATATATATTACTTATTGCTTACTCAAAATCTATAGCAAGACTTTTCCCCCTATAGAGCCATTCAGTCTGACTAACACCAAGTTCAGCCACCTTTTTTGACTGCTGTAAGTAGAAAACTAACACTTTGGATAGGCAATTTATAGCTCTTTTAACACTTTCTGCTAAATATAAAGCTAATGAAAAGAAAAAAAAATCACAACTGACCTTTTCCTCTTCCTTTTAAAATCAAATCTGCTTATAAATACATATTAGCAGAAGTAATAGTAAAATCATACACTTGTGTATCATTAATCAAATAAACTAATTAATATTTACTTATATAACTTACAATCATTAAAGACCTGATTTAAATTAGCTTCAAATATCATTGCAAATGAATTAAGTTTTTGAAATGGTCTCTTGTTTAGAAACCAAATTCATTAGAAAAATTAACCAGAAAAACCTCACAATCAATCCCAGGCTAACAATTAACATATTAATATATGCCTAAGTAATCATTATTAACCAGCATGATCTTCACACATAATCAGACCACAAGCTGATATTCTACTGGAGAGATCGCAATGCTAAAAGAGAAAGAACAGTCACGAATTCCAGAGAAAGTTCAGAAAAGTCTATTTTGGCAAGGATATTAGTGATGGAGTTACGAATGTTTTGGTATTGTAGGAAAGTGGTGTAAATTGAGAAAAACCTAAATCCTGAGAGCTTTATCACCATGTGAAAAAAGTAGGTAAGGGAGCAAACAGAGCATAAAGAGAACTGAATAAAGTCAACAGAAGAATGAGCAAATAATACTGAAAAGGCATGAAATGTTTGGGGAAATTTCAGACATCCTCACTGATTCATTATTGCCTGAATTATTTGTATGATCAGAACTGTAACACTTTTGCAAAAATTAAAAGTGGACATATTTCTGAATGCTACATCCAAACATGTCAGATAAACATGTTCTGTCAATCAGCCTTACCTTTCCAGCCTGTTTCCTCACTGTCTCTCCACACTCCAGTCATGTTAGGCTGCTCTGTGAATGTGACCCATGCTCTCTCTCCTCTGACTTCCTTCCCCAAATTGGTAGGCCTTCATTCCCTCCCTCTATACCCACTTCATTCAACCCCTTCTCCAAGGTCCCCCCAGCTGCCTAGGCTTAAACCCCATGGTAACTTTTTCCTTCGTTTCTTTCCATGATTCTAGCAGCCATTTCCTGATAGAATTTGAGGTAGGTGACAATGCAGAGATTCTATGAAACCTAAAGCCAGGGTACAAGGGCAAGAGTCAAGTACTAGGATCAAGGCAGCACTCACTGCTATACCTCTGGTTAGGAACACTACTAATTTACCTCATGGACAGCCCTGTGGACATCTGTCTTATTAACCCTTTCAACTACACTCAAAATCATAAATCTGAAGGCCGGAACTCTGTGTTATTTATACCTGTATCTACTGCAGGATATAGCATATGACAAATATACATTAAGTTGAGCAAATTATGCTCATTTTATTATTGTGGAGCAACTTTACATATTAGCTATAATAATAATAAAAGCATAATATTAGACCTGACAGCCAAACAACAATCTAGATGAAGCCAGGGCTGCGAGGACTGAGGCAAGCCGCCGAGGCTGTGAGGGCCGAGCCCCTTGAACAAATTTTATGCATCAGGCCTCTAGTTAAAATATAAACAGTTTGAAAAAGTTCTTATGTATCTCCTCTTTCTTTGTTTTGGAGGATATTCTTTTTTGTAGGGTATGTGTGCATTTGTCTATACTGTCTCCTCCAGCAAATTCTAAATCATAAGCACAAATTCAGAAAGTATCAAGTATTTAGTAGCTAATCACAATACCTAATACATGGTTGTCGATGCTCAACAAATGTTCCTAACATTATTTTTTAGAAAGCATATAGTGATTAAAATGAATCACTGACAAGCCTCCAATTTTCTGATGTGTTAAAGCTCTTAAGAAGGACTAATAATGCTATGAAAGGCATTAAAAGGGAAGTCCTAAAAACTAAACTCTAATCATTGTTCTAATTCTAATAGAGAACTATGCTGGACCAACGCTTTTCACCTACATCTCCTACTCTAGCTTGTTTTTAGAATAAGGAGTTAACAGTACAAAACACGTCTCCAGTTTTATGTACATATTTAAGAGCATGATTGCAAGGCACAAACATAAAAAAATGCTCTTCCCTTCCTACTGAGCACGAAGTTTCCTTTCCTATTGACAAACGGTCACGTCTCTGTGATGATAAGGGTATTGAACTGGCCTGGTGGGCATTTATTAGATATGTAGTGAAACATGGCATGGGTAAGTATATAAATAAATCTGTCTTAAAAGATTTTTTTCCACATCTCCCATTAGTTTAAACATCATGCAAAGCATAACCATTTCTAGGAGTCAATATAATATTTTGATTGCCAAAACAATTTTTTAAGGATTGAAATAGCCACTTTAAGTTGTTTTTGTATTTTCATTCTTATTACCACTCTATCATTTTTCAGCAGCACTTAAAATATTTTCATAATACCTGTATCCAATTTCTGCTTCAACTTTATCAATTTGTCTTTTTGTGATTGACTTATTTCACTTAGCACAATGTCTTCAAGGGTCATCCTTATAGGATATGTCAAAATGTCTCTCCTTAAGATAATGGCTATTTGAATCTTTGAAAAATTGTTTTGGCACATAAAAAATTATACTGGCTCCTAAAAGTGGTTATGCTTTACATAATATTCCATTGTATGTATATACATCTTTTTTATCCATTCATCTCTTGAATAAGTGGATTACTTCTACCTTTTGGCTATTGTGAATAATGACACTATGAACTTATTCGAATCTCTACTTTCACTTCTACTGGGTATATATTCAAAAGTGGAATTGCTGGACACTTGGCAATACTATGTTTAATTTTTTTCAGAAATAGCCATACCATTTCCACAGCAGTTGCACCATTTTGTATGCCCACCACCAATACCTCAGGAGTTCCAATTTCCCTATGGTCTCACCAACATTTGTTATTCTCTCTCTCTCTCTCTCTCTCTCTCTCTCTCTCTCTCTAGTAGTAGACAACCTACTAATGGGTGTGGGTTATATCTTGTGGTTTTGATTTACATTTCTCTAATGATTACTGATGTGTAATCACTAATCATTTTTCAATCTTTTTCTTCTCAATTTTTAATCGGGCTCTTTGAATTTTGTTCTTATACAAAAAGTGCTTTAAGAGTGCTAATGCATCTAATTTCTTAATATGATCCCCTATCATATCAGAACATGATATCCCTTATGGAAACAGATATAATCAAGCTCAGTGGTTCACCATGTCCTTCTTCCTGCAAAAAGCTTCACATCTGGTTTCCTCACCATTCTCCTTTCCAAAACAGACACAAGGAAATTTCTCCTCTCCTGAGAAATCTTCAGTGGTAAATCAGCTAGCCAGAATCACAAAGATAACTTATAAACAGCAATAGTAGCGGTAGTCCACTGCCCAAGGAAACAACTGAGTCTAGTTACATACTACAGAACCTTCTGAGCCCTGTATCTTTGTTCCACACATACTCTGCCAAAAATTAGGACAGAATAATGACAACAAAAAAAGTTTGGAACACTGGCACAAACCAGAAAATCACCTTCGCCATCTTGAGTATTATATGCTATTTCCCAATTAATGTTTAATGTTATAGGGGACTCTTTCCCCTCCCCACATAGGAGTCTGTACTTGTTCTTCAATAAATTTCTATCTTTGCTCTAATGTTATATAAATTCCAACGGTCATTGGTTCATATCAAAACCAGTATCGTGAGCCACTCACATGTGCCAATATTGGGGAAACAAAGATGAGTTAACTAAGGTTCTTAAAAGCTTCTAATATGGGTTCCCACATGTCCTAGGGCAGTGGTCAGCAAACTCATTAGTCAACAGAGCCAAATACCAACAGTACAATGATTGAAATTTCTTTTGAGAGCCAAATTTTTTAAACTTAAACTATATAGGTAGGTACATTATTATTATTATTAACTTAATTAGGGTACTCCTAAACTGGCCTTTGCTAAAAACGTCCTCAATCTGATTGAGGTACGTTCGCTGAGGTCGACCACTTCCAACTCTCCCATCCACACTCGTCTTGTATACTTGTTTTGTCTATCTCCTTTCATTCATCCTCTCTATATGTCCAAACCATCTCAACATACCTTTCTCAATCCTCGACACTACATCTTCTCTCACTCACCTCCACAACGTTCCCTAAAATTAACTAACCACTGCACAATGAGACTGCTGGCTGACTGGCTCACTCAACTCATGCAGGAATCACCCGCGCCTTCCTGTGCCGCATCTCCCGTCGCCCGACCGACCGACACCCCCACTTCTAACGCCACTTCAAAATAGACTCAGCCAGGCCAAAAACCCACTTCTGCGCATGGGCCATGAAGTTTCAATCGCACTGTACATGCACGCCTGCATGTGGTATTTTGTGGAAGAGCCACACTCAAGGGGCCAAAGAGCCGCATGTGGCTCGTGAGCCGCGGTTTGCTGACCACTGTCCTAGGGCAAAGCATATTCAAACAGAAGAAAAGTACTAGGTGTACCAGTTAATAATGGGGACTTTGTAATCAAAGAAAGCACGATAATTTCAAGAGAAACATCAAAAGTGCTTTATTCAAAGTAATACCCACCGCTAGCTACACATTTCCCCCTTCTTTCAGGTAATTTGTGGATACCATCCCAATAGAACTTTTCTTGTTTTGAGGCAAAACATTCAGAGACCCAATTTTCCACTTCTTTGTATGTTTTGAAGTGCTGCTCAGAAAGTGCATGTACCATCGATCAGAACAAGTAGTAATCCGAAGGAGCAAGGTCTGGTAAATATAGCGGGTGGATTAATACTTCCCAGGCAAGATCTTTTAACGTGTCTTTAACTGGTTTCGAAGTGTGTGATGGTGAGTCATCATGAAGCAAAATTACTTTGCTGTGTCTTCTGGCCCATTCTGGTCATTTTATGATCAAAGCATGGTTGAAATTGATTATTTGTTGTCGGTAGCGATCAGTATTAATGGTTTCACCTGGTTTTAGAAGCTCATAACACACCACACCTTCCTGATCCCACCAAACACAGAGCATTGTCTTCTTTCCAAAGCGATTTGGCCTTGCAGTCAATGTTGATGGTTGACCTGGATCAACCCATGATTTTGTGCACTTGGGATTCTCAAAATAAATCCACTTTTCGTCGCCAGTCATAATTCAATGCAAAAAAGACTTTCTTTCATGCCGGTGAAGCAATATTTTACTGATGACTTTTCGATTTCCCATTTGTCTTTCGTTCAGTTGATGTAGCACCCATTTTCCCTCCTTTAAAATCTTTCCCATTGCTTTTAAACAATTGGAAATTGTTTGCTGAACAATGTTTAATCTTTCTGCAAGTTGTTTTTGAGTGTGACACGCATCTTCATCCAATAATGCTTGTAACTGTTGGTCTTCAAACTTTTCCGGTTGACCTGGACATTCTTTGTCTTTCACATCGAAATCATTACCTTTAAAGCGTTTAAACCAGCGTTCACAAGCATCTTGAGATGGAGCATGTTCACCATAAGCTTCCCGAAGTAAACGATAACTTTTTTTCCAAAATAAAGTAACGAACTAAAACTTCCCGCAAATGCTCTATTTCTGGCATGAAATTCGACATTTTTAAGCATAAAAGTATCTATGATGTTAACACCTTCAGCAAATTTGACATATGAAGTTTTGAAGTTTGCTGTCAATACAACAAAATAGCATACATATCAAATCGCATATATACCAGCATATGTGTAACTCCATCTAATGAAAAAAATCCACATTATTAACTGGTACACCTAGTAGTTTAAAGATTGTTAAGGCAGAATACTGGAATTAAAAATTAAGTTTCTGCCCCCCTCCCCGCCGCCCCCCATCCCCCGCTTCCTCTAAAATTGATTTTTAGGAAAAGTATTGAAAAACAAAAAAGCCCTTGCCAGTGTAGCTCAGTTGGAATACTGTCCTATACATCTAAAGGTGGCGGGTTCAATTCCTGGTCAGGGCACATACTCAGGTTGTGGATCCAATCCCGAGTCAGGGAGCTTGCAGGAAGCAACTAATCAATGTTTCTCTCCCAAACTTTTGTGTTTCTCTTTCTCTCCCTCCCTCTCTTTTCCTCCCTCTCTTTTCCTCCCTCCCTCCCTCCCTCCCTCCTTCTAAAATCATTTTTTTAAAGTATTTAAAAAATCAAGTTATAATAATTAAAAACAATGTTTTTTAGAATTTTAAATTTCAACTCCTGAGGTCTTTTCCAAATAACATTGAAAAATGAATTTTTCTTTTCATAAATAATTACTAATATTTTCTCCTTTACCAATCGTGAGTCTCCATTTGGCAAATTTTTCTCAAGTGTTGACAACAGAGGGAAATGCTATGTCTGGCCATCATAAGAGTTCTAAAGGGTAGAAACTGACATCATCCCCTGTGCTTCCAACATACTGTGTAATAAGAAAGTGACTTTAACCAAAAACCAAGATTGTCAGCAGTTACATTTTACACTGCTGTTTTAAGCACATATCAAGGGTACAATTTTGCCTAAAGCCAGCTGGTTGTCTACCAAGGTAATTCCTCTCTAAGGAATGATCAAAAGTATAAACACTGCTACACTGCGGAATCACCATGGATAAAAGCTTTTATTTTCTAAAGCCTGGTCCAATTCTGTTGGAGTAAATGGATTTTTAGTGCATTATGAAACAAAAAAATCCTGTGTAGTTCATAATACATGGGCAAAGCTTAAAATCTTTTGGGTCTTTTTGGGGTATGACTCAAAAAAGTAAAACTCAAAAGATGTTTCTGTAAAAGTTACACATATGTTTTTGAGTATATATAACTAAGGTAGTATGAAGAGAAAGTACATAACTTTCTTGCTCTTATTAAAACCAAGGTGATGAGGAGAAATTATTATATGACAGATGGTTTCAAGGGAAGAATTCCTTTAGCATAAAGGAATTTGTCTACAAAACATTCATTGATTATTTGATAGAGGCGGTAAGGGGCAGAGACTAGATCTCAGGGTCAAGAATTACTGTATCAAAGTCATTACCAATGGAATAATAGTGATGAATTAAGATGCAATAGTATTAGTTGAACAGAAATATATTCAATATTTAAAAATCAATTTATATTTATAGTTAAAAGCCCCTTCTTTGTTCTCAGGGAAAAATTCTGAAATATTCTTTCCTTATAAACAACGTCTCAGCGCCCAAAGTAATGTGAATAGTAGAGGCAGTAACAAGTGGCACATAATGTGAACAACCAGGGAACACAGTCTCTCATGTAGGTGGTCAAACTCCTATTCTTTTTATTTTTAAATCTGTGAAAGCCAAGACATGTATTCAGGCTAGATTCTACCCAAGACTTTACAACATATACTTTAAGGAAACATCTTTCTGGCAAAACAATGCATTTTTTTCAAATGCCAAGATGTACTTTCTGCCATGTTATCTTTACCCACAAAATTATACACTGAATACAGAGCTTTCCATTCTGGCCTTCCCAAACATTTTGCGGATATTTACCAATATAAACATCCATTTCGTTGAACAGTACATTTAGCAGAGCAGACCCAGTTTCAAAAGAAAGATATTTGAGCCATTTCTTCACCACGTGTTTCAAAACCCCAGAAAAACAAAAAGCTATCCAAGATCGCTTTAAGTTCCCAGTAGTCCTGTTGTACTAGTATGTTCCAAAATGACATCATAAGTGGAAATTACAGCATTTGAAATTTTAAATGTACAGGAAGAAAAGTAGCCTACTGCTCTTGAATTCTAGCTCGAAGGCAATGGGCAACACTGTACTCCTGAGGTCTTCACAGTGCCTTTCAAGTCCAACCAGGAGGCCTCCAATGTGTTATACGCTAGTGAAAGTGAAAATCAGCTTGCCAATTATTTTTAGTCCTTCATAGGAGAAATATGGTACCATATTTCTCTGTTTTATTTCGTTTCAGTCAAATAAGGAAAAGGAAAAAGTCTGTAGCCCTGCTGGCTTGGCTCAGTTGTTGAGCATCGACCTATGAACCAGGAGGTCATGGTTCCATTCCTAGTCAGGGTTGCGAGCTTCATCCCAGTGGGGGGCAGGTAGGAGGCATCCAATCAATGATTCTCTCTCATCATTGATGTTTCTATCTCTCTCTCACCTTCCGTTCCTCTCTGAAATCAATCATATCCTATATAATAAAAGCCTAATATTCTAAGTGTCCAGTCGACAGATTGGCCGTTCAACCAATCAAAGTGTAATATGCTAATGATATGCTAAGACCACTCAACCACTCGCTATGATGTGCACTGACCACCAGGGAGCAGTCAACCAAACAGTCACTATGACATATACTGACTACCAGGGGGAAGACACTACGACCAGTAGGTTAGCTTGCTGCTGGGGTCCCTCCCCAGCTGGCCAACCTCCCACATCTCTCCCTGGCCCTGATCCTGCACTGGTGGGGTCCCTCTGCCTGGCCTGTGCCCTCTCACAATCTGGGACCCCTCGGAGGATGTCGGAGAGCCAGTTTCGATCCAATCCTGCAGGCCAGGCCAAGGGACCCCACTGGTGCATGAATTCATGCACCGGGCCTCTAGTGTGTGTGTGTGTGTGTGTGTGTGTGTGTGTGTGTGTGTGTCTGTAAACAAATTAATGTGGAAAATATACATATTATAGAGCCAGAACATTAAGTGGGACATTTGGAATAGATGGTAAGAAATATTTAAAGGCAGAATTCAAATTTTTAAAATGTACATTATTGGGACACTCCTGGGCAGCCAGCACGGGCACAGCGACCACGCCATCTTGGGAAACAGAGCTGCTTGAGGCTAGGATCCTGGCCTCAGCACCACCCAGTCTGACCTCAGATGCATACCCAGACCCTGCAGCCACTGGGTACAGACCTGTGACCACAGCTACAGACCTGCGGACACCAAAAGTCCAGAAATCCCTGTGGCAGATCCGTGAGTAACAGAGCCCATCCCCCTCCCCGCAGGCTCGCGGGCAGCGCCATAGTAACTGATAGACCCACCCCTTGCCCAGGCCTCAGTGCTACTACAGGAACTTAAGCCTGGAAGTGCGCGAGCACTTTGGAACTGGACCCGCGCAGTGCTGGGTTCAGGAGTCCTGGGCTGGGAGCAAACGAGCAAACACAGGGAACTGATTCTGCGTGCAGTGATGGGCTTCAGGAGCCCTGGGCTGGGAGCAAACCACCGGGAATTTGTCCCACGTAGCGCAGGCCCAGGGATCCTGATTCTCTGAGCAGGAGGCAGCACCAAGCACCAGTGACTTGACTGTGTTTCTTATCACCTGCACCTGAGATCCTGATTCCCTGTGCATTCATACTAAGAGCCAGTGACTCCAATTTTTGGTGCAAGGGCACACAGGGACCCTGATTCTCAATGCGAGGTCGTGCGAAGCAACACAGACTCTGATACTGGATTCTTGGGGAACTCTGACTCCTGGCGCATGCTAGGAGGAGCTGATTTTCAACACGCTCCGGGGGGTCTCTGTTTCAGCACGGTGCAGGCAGGGTCCCTGATTCTAAGGGTGCGCACAAGGCCACATTGAGCGCTGGCAACACTGACTCTGAGCGAACCTGGTTCTCACCTACCCACAACAACAACACACCTTAGTGTCAGAGCTCTTCAGTGACACTAGGGTGGTGTGAGGCTCCCACTGCACACGGCCCAGGCCCACGCAACTTGAAGTTTGAACCATCGGGAGATAATCAGAATGAAGAGACGACACAACACCCAGAGGAAAGACAATGAGGAGTCACCAAGAAAGGAAATTAATGAAGTTGAAGCATGCAATGTGACAGAAAAAGAATTCAGAATAATGGTTGTACAATTCATTCACCGGATGGATGAGAAAATCAACAACCTATGCAAGAATCAGGAAGAACTGAAAAGTGATATAGCTACAATCGAAAACACTATGGGAAGTTTCAACAGCAGACTAGAAGAAGCAGAGGAATGAATTAGTGAGTTAGAAGATAAGGCAGAGAAACAAGCTCAATCTGAACAGCAACTGGAGAAAAAAATTAAAAAGCAGGAGAGCCTAAGGGAGCTTTGGGACAACATGAAACGAAGTAACATACGCATAATAGGGCTGCAAGAAGGACAAGAAGAGCAGCAAGGATTAGAAAATCTATTTGAAGAAATAATGACAGAAAACTTCCCAGATATGGGGAAGAAAAAAGTTACACAAGTACAAAGAGTCCCAAGCAAGATGAACCCCAAAAGACCCACACCAAGACACGTCATAATAATGATGGCAAATGTACAAGACAAAGAGAGAATCTTAAAGGCTGCAAGAGAGAAACAGAGAGTTATCTACAAAGGATCCCCCATCAGATTATCAAATGATTTCTCAACAGAAACACATCAAGCTAGAAGAGAATGGAAGGAGGTATACAAAGTGTTGCAAAGCAAAGGACTGAATCCAAGAATACTATATCCAGCGACACTATCAATCAAAATTGAAGGGGAAATCAGGAGCTTCACAGACAAAAAAAAGGCTGAGGGAGTTTATCACTACCAAGCCAGCAATGCAAGAATTGCTAAAAGGAATTCTGTAAAAAGAAGAAATAAAAAGGTAAGAAAGAACACAGGCACGAAAATAGAAATGAATCCAAGGACGTACCTTTCAATAATAACTTTAAATGTAAACAGACTAAATGCTCCAATCAAAAGACATCGAGTGGCTGAATGGATAAAAAGACATGACCCATATATATGCTGTCTACAAGAGACCCACCTCAGAAAAAGGGACCCACACAGACTGAAAGTGAAGGGATGGAAAAACATCTTTCAGGCAAATGGAAATGAAAAAAAAGCTGGGGTAGCAACACTTATATCTGACAAAATAGACCTCGAAGTGAAGGCCATAACAAGAGATAAGGCCACTTCATAATATTAAAGGGATGAATAGAACAAGAAGATATAACCCTTATAAACATAAATGCACCCAATGCAGGAGCACCCAAATACATAAAAAACCTCCAGGAAAATAACAAGGGAGAGATCAACAACAACACAATCATAGGGGACTTAAACACACCACTGACATCACTGGATAAATCCTCTAGACAAAGAATCAGCAAAGAAACAGCAATCCTAAATGACTCACTAGATCAGATGGACTTAATTGACATCCTCAGAACATTTCACCCCAAAGCCACGGAATATATGTTCTTCTCAAGTGCACATGGGACATCTTCACAAATAGACCACATATTGGGTCACAAGCAAAGTCTCCCCAAATACAAGAAGACTGAAATCATACCAAACATCTTCTCAGATCACAAGGGCATAATATTAGAAATAAACCACAATAAAAACAATCCAAAAAAATCAAACGCTTGGAAGCTGAATAGCATGTAACTAAATAATGATTGGGTTACCAGTGAGATCAAAGCAGAAATTAAAAACACCCTGGAAAATAATTACAATAACAGTAAAACAACCTCAAATCTATGGGACACAATGAAAGCAGTCCTGAGAGGGAAGTTTATAGCACTACAGGCCTACGTCAAAAAACAAGAAAAAATGATAGTAAATCCTTTAACTCTACAACTCAAAGACTTAGAAAGAGAACAACAAAAAAAGCCCAGAGTGAGCAGAAGAAAGGAGATAATAAAGATCAGAGTAGAAATAAATGACATAGAGACCAAAAGAACAGTACAAAAGATCAATGAAAGCAAGAGCTGGTTCTTTGAAAGGATAAACAAGATTGATGAGCCTCTAGCCAGGCTCACCAAGAAGCAAAGAGAGAGGACTCAAATAAACAAAATCAGAAATGAAAGAGGCGAAATAACAACAGACCCCTCAGAAATTCAAAGAATTGTTAAAAAATACTATGAACAACTCTACTCTAAAAAACTAGACAACCTGGAGGAAATGGACATATTCCTAGAAAAATACAACATTCCAAAACTCAATCCAGAAGATTCTAAAAATCATAACAGGCCAATAACGATGGAAGAAATTGAAGCAGTCATCAAAATGCTCCCAGCAAACAAAAGCCCGGGGCCAGACAGCTTCACAGGGGAGTTTTACCAAACATTCAAGGCAGAACTAAAACCTATCCTCCTCAGACTATTCCACAAAATTCAAGAAGGAACACTTCCCAGCTCATTCTATGAAGCCAGCATCACCCTAAACCAAAACCAGATAGAGACAACACAATGAAAGAGAATTATAGGCCAATATCCCTCATGAACATAGATGCCAAAATGCTCAACAAAATTCTAGCAAATCGGATCCAGCAATACATCATAAAGATCATACACCATGACCAAGTAGGATTCATCTCAGGGATGCAAGGATGGTACAATATCCGCAAATCAATAAATGTGATTCATCACATAAACAAATTGAGAGATAAAAACCACATAGTCATATCAATTGATGCAGAAAAAGCTTTCGACAAAATTCAACACCCTTTCTTGATAAAAACTCTCAGCAAGGTAGGAATAGAAGGATCATACCTCAACATAATAAAAGCCATATATGACAAACCCACAGCCAACATCATAATCAATGGACAAAAACTAAAACCATTTCCCCTGAGAACAGGAACAAGACAGGGATGCCCCTCTCACCACTCCTGTTCAACATAGTACTGGAAGTACTAGCCATTGCAATCAGACAAGAAGAAGAAATAAAAGGCATCCAAATTGGAAAAGAAGTAAAACCGTCCTTATTTGCAGATGACATGATACTGTACATAGAAAACCCTAAAGACACCATCAAAAAATTATTAGAGTTAATAAATGAATTCGGCAATGTAGCAGGATACAAAATTAATGCCAAGAAATCTAAGGCATTTCTTTACACCAATAGTGAACTTACAGAAAGGGAGACTAAAAGAGCAATCCCATTTTCCATTGCACCAAAAAAAAAATTAAGAAACCTAGGAATAAACTTAAGTAAAGAAGTAAAAGACTTCTATGCGAAAAACTATAGGACACTGAAAAAAGAGATAGAGGAAGACATAAACAGATGGAAGAACATACCGTGTTCATGGATTGGTAGAATCAACATCATCAAAATGTCCATATTACCCAAAGCAATCTATAGATTCAATGCAATACCCATTAAATTACCAACGGCATATTTGACAAATCTAGAACGAACATTCCAAAAATTCATCTGGAATAAAAAAAGACCTCGAATAGCTGCAGCAATCCTGAGAAAGAAGAACAAAGTAGGTGGGATCTCAATACCGGATATCAAACTGTATTACAAAGCCACTGTCCTTAAAACAGCTTGGTATTGGCACAACAACAGACATATAGATCAATGGAATAGAATAGAGAACCCAGAAATTGACCCAAAGCACTATGCCCAATTAATATTCGACAAAGGAGGCAAGAGCATACAATGGAGTCAAGACAGTCTCTTCAATAAATGGTGTTGGGAAAATTGGACAAATACATGCAAAAAGATGAAACTAGACCACCAACTCACACCATACACAAAAATAAACTCAAAATGGATAAAAGACTTAAACGTAAGACAGGAAACCATAAAAATACTAGAGGAATCCATAGGCAGCGAAATAGCAAACATTATGTTGAAGGAATTTCTTCTCTGATAATGCTCCTAGGGCAATGAAAATTAAAGAGAAAATAAACAAATGGGACTATATTAAAATGAAAAGCTTTTGCACAGCAAAGGAAACCATCAACGAAACAACAAAAAGACCCACTACATGGGAGAACATATTTGCCATGATATCACCGATAAGGGTTTAATCTCCAACATTTACAAGGAACTTATGAAACTTAATAATAGGAAGATAAACAGCCCAATCAAAAAATGGGCAATGGACCTAGATAGACACTTTTCGAAAGAGGACATACAGAGGGCCGAAAGACATATGGAAACATGCTCAAAGTCACTAATTATATGAGAGATGCAAATCAAAACGACAATGCAGTATCACTTCACACCTGTCAGAATGGCTATCATCAACAAACCAACAAACAACAAGTGTTGGAGAGGATGTGGAGAAAAAGGACCCCTTCTGCACTGCTGGTGGGAATGCAGACTGGTGCAGCCACTGTGGAGAACAGTATGGAGCTTCCTCAAAAAACTAAAAATGGAACTCCCATTTGACCCAGTGATCCCACTTCTAAGAATATATCCCAAGAAGCCAGAAACAGCAATCAGAAAGGATATATGCACCCCAATGTTCATAGCAGCACAGTTCACCATTGCTAAGATCTGGAAACAGCCTAAGTGCCCATCAGCAGATGAATGGATTAGAAAACTGTGGTACATCTACACAATGGAATACTACGCTGTGGTAAAAAAGAAGGAATTCTTACCATTTGCAACAGCATGGATGGAACTGGAGAGCATTATGCTAAGTGAAATAAGCAGTCAGAGAAAGATAAATACCACATGATCTCACTCATTTGTGGAATATAGAGAACAACATAGACGGATGAACAGGGACAGATCCAAAGACAGAGAAACAGCAATCAGACTATTAACCCCCAGAGAGAAAGTAGGGGATGGTGGGGGCAAGGGGAAGAGATCAACCAAAGGACTTGTATGCATGCATATAAGCCAAACCAATGGACATGGAAAACAGGGGGATGATAGCATGAGTGGGGGGGAGAGGGGGGAATGGAGGTTAATGGGGGGGGGGGGGAATGAGGACACATTTGTAATTCCATTACCTAATAAAGAATTTACAGATTACAAAATAAATAAATAAATAAAATGTACATTATCCTATCTAATAAAAGGGAAACATGGTAATTGGTGTACAACCGCTACCCTTCCCACTGGCTAATCAGGGTGATATGCAAATTAACTGCCAGCCAAGATGGCGGCCTGCAGCCAGGCAGCTTAAACTGAACATGAGGCTTGCTTGCTTCAGTGACGGAGGACTGCAACGTTCCCCGCCTGCCTTGCCGGCCTCGGAGCCTGCAGTTTGAAACATAGTTACAAATATAGAAGCTAAACAAAACCCCAGAAACCTGCTTTCAGCGAGCTGAACCGGGATCTCAGAGGTGGAGTTGATACAGAGTTTCGATTATAGAACCAAAACAAACCAGATACCTTCTTTCAGCAGTGGAGGCCTAAGAGCTGGAGCCTCAGAGTTAAAGCTGGCCCAGAATAAAAAAGAAAAAATAAAGAAAAAAAGGAGAAGTTGGGAGCTTCCGTCACCCGCCAGCCTGAAAACAGCCCTCAGCCCCTAACCCAGACTGGCCAGGCACCCCAGTGGGGACCCCCACCCTGATCCAGGACACCCTTCATGGCAAACCAGCAGGCCACCACCCGTGCACCAGGCCTCTATATAGTAAAAGGGTAATATGCCTCCCAGCACTGGGATCAGCGTGACAGGGGGCAATGTCCAAACCCCATGATCGCCCTGCAGCTCTGTGTGTGACTGGGGGTGGGGCCACAACCTCCCTATCCGCCCTGTTCTCTTTGTGACAGGGGAAGGCGCCCCAACCCCCTGATCAGCCCTGCTCTGTGCCTGAAAGGGGGGAGCTCCCCAACCCCCGATCACTCTGCGGCTCTGTGTGTGACAGGGTGCGGTGCCCCAACCCCCCCACCCCACGGGCCCTGCTATGTGTGTGACGGGGTAGAGCCATAACCTCCCCATCGGCCCTGCCCTGAGTGTGAGAGTGGTGGCGCCCCAACCCCCTGATCGGCCCTGCTCTGTGGGTGATAGAGGGTGGTGCCCCAACCCCTCCCCCCCCACCGGCCCTGCTCTGTGTGTGATGGGGTAGAGCCATAACCTCCCCATCAGCCCTGCCCTAAGTGTGACAGTGGCGGCGCCCCAACCCCCTGATCCACCCTGCTCTGTGGGTGATAGAGGGCGGCACCCAACACCCAGATCCGCCTTGCTCTGTGTGTGACAGGGGGCGGTGCCCCAACTCCCCTATCAGCCCTACTCTGTGAGTGACAGGGGGGAGCTCCTCAACCCCCTGATGGGCCCTGCTCTGTGCGTTACAGGGGGGAGTTCCCCAACCCCCTGATTGACCCTGCTCTGTGTGTGACAGGGGGAGCTCCCCAACCCCGATAGGCCCTGCTCTGTGCGTGACAGGGGGGAGCTCCCCAACCCCCTGATCGACCCTGCTCTGTGGGTGACAGGGGGTGGCGCCGCAACCTCCCCATCGACCCTGCCTTGAGTGTGACAGGGGACGGTGCCCCAACCCCCCAATCGGTCCTACCCTGAGCGTGACTGAGGGTGGCATTGCAACCTCCCGATCCGCCCTGCTCTGTGCATGACAGGGGGCGGCACCCCAACTCCCCAATAGGCCCTGCTCTGAGCCCAACCAGGGGCTGCACCTAGGGATTGGGCCTGCCCTCTGCCACCCGGGAGCAGGCCTAACCAGCAGGTCGTTATCTCCCGAAGGGTCCCAGACTGCGAGAGGGCACAGGCCGGGCTGAGGGACGCCTCCCCCCCCACAGTGCACAAATTTTTGTGCACTGGGCCTCTAGTTGTTATGTATAATTAATTTCCTGATTTGTCGTTTTTACCATAAAAACAGAGAAATAGATGTTGTTACACCACACAAGATAGTTATAGTTACATTATATATATTATCTGCATATACATACATATATGTGTATAATATCATATGTATAATGTGTATGCATGTGTATGTATATTTTGGGGGTGGGTATACAGGTGTGTGTGGACAGCGGGAAAGAGATATTAAAGACAAGAGAAACCAGAATTTTAAACCAAAAGCAGTCATTCAGCCCATTGTAAAAATTTAAGCTCTAAGACAGGAGGCACTTTGTTTTTTCACCTCTGTACTTTGGTGCCTCAGGACATAGTAGATGCTCAATAAATTCATTTGCTGAAGGGCTAAACATTAAGATTGTTTTCCTTTTTAAAAGAGTCTCATAAATACTTTAAAGGAACTATAACACTAATCAGCAAATTTATTCTTTTCCCCTAGCTTTATTCAGACACTAGAGGCCATGTGCACAAATTTGTGCACAATGAAAGGAAATTAAATTAGAAGATGGCTGGCATGGTGAGACTGGGAGAGAAAGGCCAGACACGCCCAAGAGCCAACCACCCGAAGTCCCTCCCTGGCCAGCTGCACCTGAGGTGGCGATAGGGCTCAAAGGGCTTCCGCGGAATGAGCATGGTCCCTATGACAGGCGGGGTCCCTTGGCCTGTCCTATGGCGACTTGGCCAAAACCGGCAGTCCGATATCCCCCGAGGGGTCCCAGAGTACGAGAGAGCACTATGCAAAGTTACTGTTGGTCAGCAGCTCCTACGTTAAGCATCTGCCCCCTGGTGATCAGTGCACGTCATAGCTACCAGCTGGTCAGCCGGTCAGCTGGTCAACCAGTCACTTCGGCTTTTATATATATAGACTAGAGACCCGGTGCACAAAATTTGTGCACTTGGGGGGGGGGGGTCCCTCCGCCCGGCCTGTGCCCTCTCGCAGTCTGGGACCCCTCGGGAGATAACGACCTGCTGGCTTAGGCATGCTCCCGGGTGGCAGAGGGCAGGCCCAATCCCTAGGTGCAGCCCCTGGTCGGGCTCAGAGCAGGGCCAATTTGGAGAGTTGGGGCGCTGCCTCCTGTCATGCACAGAGCAGGGCGGATCGGGAGGTTGCAATGCCACCCTCAGTCACGCTCAGGGTAGGGCCGATTGGGGGGTTGGGGCACCGCCCCCTGTCACACTCAAGGCAGGGTTGATGGGGAGGTTGCGGCGCCACCCTGTCACGCACAGAGCAGGGCCAATCAGGGGGTTGAGGAGCTCCCCCCTGTCACTCACAGAGCAGGAGGGCCCATCAGGGGGTTGGGGCTCCGTACCCTGTCACACACAGAGCAGGGTCAATCAGGGGGTTGGGGAGCTCCCCCCTGTCACGCACAGAGCAGGGCCGATCAGGGGGTTGAGGAGCTCCCCCCTGTCACTCACAGAGTAGGGCCGATAGGGGAGTTGGGGCACCACCCCCTGTCACACACAGAGCAGGGCAGATCGGGGGTTGGGGTGCTGCCCTCTATCACCCACAGAGCAGGGTGGATCAGGGGGTTGCGGCGCCGCCACTGTAAAACTCAGGGCAGGGCTGATGGGGAGGTTATGGCTCCACCCCATCACACACAGAGCAGGGCCCGTGGGGGGGTGGGGGGTGTTTGGGCGCTGCACCCTGTCACACACAGAGCCGCAGGGCAATCAGGGGGTTTGGGCGCTGCCCCCTGTCACGCTGATCCTGGTGCTGGGAGGCCTCGCGGCTCCGCTGATCCCGGTGCTGGGAGGCATATTACCCTTTTACTATATAAGATAGAGGCCTGGTGCACGGGTGGGGGCCGGCTGGTTTGCCCTGAAGGGTGTCCTGGATCAGGGTGGGGGTCCCCACTGGGGTACCTGGCCAGCCTGGATGAGGGGATGATGGCTATTTGAAGCTGGTCACACACCCTTCAGGGTGGCGGTCCCGCTTGGGTGCCTGGCCAGCCTGGGTGAGGGGATGATGGCTGTTTGCAGCTGGTCACACACCCTTCAGGGTGGGGGTCCCCACTGGGGTGCCTGGCCAGTCTGGGTGAGGGGCTGAGGGCTGTTTTCAGGCTGGCGGGTGACTGAAGCTCCCAACTGCTCCTTTTTTTTCTTTATTTTTTCTTTTTTATTCTGGGCCAGCTTTAGCTCTGAGGCTCCAGCTCTTAGGCCTCCACTGCTGAAAGCAGGTATATGGTTTGTTTGGGTTCTATAATCGAAACATTGTATCAACTCTACCTCTGAGATCCCGGGCCAGCTGAAAGCAGGTTTCTGGGGTTTTGTTTAGCTTCTATATTTGTAACAATGTTTCAAACTGCAAGCTCAGAGGCCGGCAAGGCAGGCAGGGAAGGTTGGATTCCTCCATCATTGAAGCAAGCAAGCCTCATGTCAGCTTCAAGCTGCCTGGCTGCCAGCCGCCATCTTGGCTGGCAGTTAATTTGCATATCACCCCGATTAGCCAATGGGAAGGGTAGCGGATGTACGGCTAATTACCATGTTTCTCTTTTATTAGATGGGATAATTGACATATAACATTGGATAAGTTTAAGGCATGTAAGGTAATGATTTGATATATGTATATGTGGTGATGACCAGAACAACCAGTCGCTATGACGTGCATGTAGCCAGCCAACTAACCCAACTGGGGGTGGAGCCAGCCGGCCAACTCCTGTGCCCCCTTTCCTCCAGGCCAGCCAGCCCCCATCAGCCAGCCGCCATCGGCCCTAATCGGGGCAAGCTGGCCAGACCCTATCCGTGCACAAATTCATGCACCGGGCCTCTAGTATATCCATAAATAAGTAACAATCTAAGATGATAGATATATATTGCCCTAGTTTTATGCAAAGTACGTAGATTTATTTTGACTTCAATTCATTTGATGCTTTTAAAAAATAATTTAAATTTTTGCTCACTTTCTATTCAGAAAATTTGCTGAAATAACTTATGACCAATAACCTTGTCAAAATACAATTTTACAATTGAGATTGACAGTGAGCGGGAAATTAAGGTACTCAATTCATTTGACTTAAACAGAAATAAATCCCAGTGTTTTACCGAAGGAAATTTAGGAAATTTTATTTTAAAATGCCACTTTAGCATGGCCTTTGGACTTGGGCCACCTGATCAACCCCTAGCTCTATTGTTCACTTGTATGAACATGGGCAAGTTTCTTTACCTGAGCGTCATTTCTTTGTCTATAAAATGGATGGAGTGATAACACCTACCTAGGAGTATTGTTGGAGTGTTTAAATGAAAGAGTGCATGTCAAGTTTTTTAACATAATGCCTAGCACCACAGTGAGCATTCTACTGTAACTATCATCGCATAAAATTTAGTTTTTGTTCTGTCAATTCATATTCTGTGTCAATTTTGTTCTGTGTCAATTCATATTCTGAAATAGTTTTGAAATATTTATATTATGTCTCCACTCACTTTTATTTAGCAGCAGAGTCCAATAAGTTAATAACTCAATCAAAATTCTGTGCACAGCTTATGTTGAAAATATTTTGGAGGTTAGATTTGAGGGTTAATAACTCCCTATCATTACCTTAAAAAATTATACATGAGAGCACAAACCATCTGTTGATGTTGGTTGCTACAAACACTATAAACAAATAGAAATACATAACAGAAAAATATGGTCTTTAAGACACTAAGAGTAGTTTTCCATGAGAATAGAGAATGTGAGTGATGCTTGAGAACTGAGGCCTGGAGTGAGAGTTGTCTCTTAATTGTACATAATCTCCTTGGTTTATACAATAAACATATGGCAGAAAGAAAAAAATCTAAACACAGAAAGGACACATGATTCACCTCCCTACAGTAACAGATTGCTTGGAAATTATGAGCATTTGGTTACAAATATTATCTTAATAGAATTTTGCATTAGTCATATATCTTAGTGACAGGCCGGGTGTTCTGGAGACATTTTAAATAAGTTTAAACTATCCCTTAACCTTGAATAGGACTCATTAATACATAATTAACTTGCAAAACATCAATTAAGCTATTTGTTCTATTTGCACACACTTACCTGAAACTGGCAGGATTATTTGTAAAAGACTCACAGTTACCATGGCTATATAAATATAGCAGATGAATCTAACTCAAATTAGTTGATAGATATATTTTTAACAAAAGGAGAGCTAGGTTTTTAAATAGTAAAATAAAATAGAATTTCAGAGCTTAGAAAATGAAAGACCATCAGTTTCAATAGTTTTGAATACAAGGACTCCACAAAGTTAAAAGACCTAAGCAACAATACTACTTAGTTCGTGGTGAAACCAAAACAATTCTTGTAATCTCCTCCTCCAACAGTGGTTCTCAACCTGTGGGTCGCGACCCCTTTGGCGGTCAAATGACCCTTTCACAGGGGTCGCCTAAGACCATCCTGCATGTCAGATGTTTACATTACGATTCATAACAGTAGCAAAATTACAGTTATGAAGTAGCAATGAAAATAAATTTATGGTTGGGGTCACAACATGAGGAACCGTATTTAAAAGGCCAGAAGGTTGAGAACCACTGTCCTAAAACAACCAGGAAACAATTCTTAAATAGTTATCACATAATTCCTGAGCAAATAAACAATCTATACATTCACTATTTAAAACTAAAAAATGCTGCTACAACTACTTCTTTACACAATGATCACATGAAATCCTCACAACTCTAAGTGGGCTTCATGGACGAGAGGTCAGGAGCAGAGAGGTTAGGTCACCCAAGTACACACAGGGAGCCAGCACTTACTCTTGGATAAGCACACTCTACACACTGCACCACAGACTCTCGTGGGGTGAGACTCAGAGTTGTCATATTGTATTCACTCCATTTTCCCTGTACTGTACATGACTAAATGAACCCAGATCCAATTCAGCTTCAGATGATAAAATATAGTCCCAAAGTGATCTTGTCATTCCAGTCAAATAGCCGTAGTAAGTATACAGAAAAGGTCTCACCATTCTCGCTGTCCAGATACCACTATCCTTGTCTTCAAGATGAAAAGCAGTATAATGACTTCCAAATTCTGCTATTCTCTCCCTTTCCCACTTTCCTCCCACTTCCATCAATCAAGTGCTGTGATCAGATTTTGAGGAAGTAGGTATGGGCCTCTGAATAAAGGCTGAACACATGTTGTAAAGGCTAGAATCCTTTCTCCCCCCACCCCACCCCACCCGTTTCTTCACTGGTAGAACAAGATTAAAATAGGGGCTGTAAGTCAACAGCCACAATTTTATGACAGCTTATAAAGAAATGCTGTAAGATCTGTGAGGAAAGTTGATGACACCATGGTCTAAAGTTTTAACCTCAGCTCTCTCCCCAAATGGAGTGTCAAGGATAATAGGCTGTGAGGAAGGGGACCAGTGGTCATAAACAGAGCCAAACAAACAAGATGCTGAAATACCCACTGAGGTTGCTTCCTGAGCCACTCTCTGCACTACTGTGAACTGTAACATGGAGGTAAGCGGGAGGTGTGAAGAAAGAAAAGCTTAAAAAAAGAAGATGAAATCCCGGCCCTTACAGAATTTACACTCTAATAAAATAATTAATAGCATCAGTTCAGAGCAAGTGCTTGCAATTAACGTATCTTATAAATGTTTCTGTAAACTTGAGTAATTCTAAGAGGAGTGTTTCAAGCTATAAGTTAATTCAGCTACCACGGCAGGTCATTTATTAAGTTACTTTCTTATATTCTTTTTCTTTGGAACTATAAAAAGTGTAAGTTTAAAAATATTAAGTACTAGTTCTTGTGTGTTTGTTTTTTTAAATTACTATAACGAAGTTCATGTTTTCTTAACTTGAACCCCACTCTCTTACCTGCATCCCTAAGAGTATTCTATGGTAACTCTTTTGGATGGTCTGCCTTAAATGTTTGACACGTAAGGAACTGAAAGCCATTCTTGTGAAATAGCTGCCACAGGCCATTTTGTTATTTGGAGTAAAGCACCCCCTTCATTCACATATGATACACACACAGGAAACAAGATTTAATTTGAAATTAGCAGTTATCTGTGCTTTTACGTGCAGATGTTTTTAACTATAAAATTACTTAATCAATCCTCCCAAATGAATAAGCTGCAGAAGCGTGTGTGTGTGTGTGTGTGTGTGTGTGTGTGTGTGTATTTTGGAACAAAAAAGCTAACATGGCTCCTCCCAAAATGCTTTACATAAACAGAGAAGAACTTGCTCTGGTGGCATTATCTAGCCCAGGGGTGGGCAAACTTTTTGTCTCGAGGGCCACAATGGGTTCTTAAACTGGACCGGAGGGCCGGAACAAAAGCATGGATGGAGTGTTTGTGTGAACTAATATAAATTCAAAGTAAACATCATTACATAAAAGGGTACGGTCTTTTTTTTTTTTAGCTTTATTCATTTCAAACGGGCCGAATCCGGCCCGCGGGCTGTAGTTTGCCCACGGCTGGTCTAGCCCATGGGACACTTAGCAATGTCTGCAGACAATTTTGGCTGTCACAACTAGGGTGGGAGAGCAGAGATGCTGTAAACAATCTTTAATGCACAGGACAGCTTTTACAAAAAAGAATTATCTCTATATATAAAAGGCTAAGTGTCTGACCATTTGACCTGTAGCTATGATATGCACTGATCACCAGGGGGCAGACGCTCAATGCACAGGCATGGAAATATGGAACAGACTGATGAATCTCAGAGGAAAAGGGGAATGGGGGAGGGTGGGAAGAGATTAACCAAAGATCTTATATGTATACTGGCCTGTGGGGATCAGGCCAATTCCGTGTACCAGGCCTCCAACATCCCCCCAGGGATCCCAATTGCGAAAGGGCGCAGGCCAGGCTGAGGGACCCCACCGGTGCACCAGGTCTCTAGTCTGAAATAAAATTCAAACAGTGCCCAGGTTGAGACACTCTACTCTAAGAGTGTCACTGATTGTTAAACTGTAGGTTCCAGAAAGCCTATCAAGGACACTCAGCAAATAAATATCTTGACATCACCATAACTATTTGAATGGTCCTCCCCCACCAGGATATCTGTTTATAGAAGAATAACCAAACTCCCCAAAAGGGAATTTATCTCTCTTTTCTTTCATTCACTCTCTTCTTTCAATCACAGTCTTTAAGTTAATGACTCTCAGATCTGCCACTGGGAGTCAGAGCTCCTCCCAGGTATCACATCGTGGACACTTCCTGCTTTCCCCATATCCAAAGCTAGCAGCAATCTCTCATCACCCCAACTCTGCCCCATCTCCCCTCCTTCTCCACTCCACCTCTTGTATTCCCAACCTTGGTGAATGCACCACCATTGAATGGTACTCAAACAGGAAGCCTGGGTACTGTGGGTTCATCCCCCTCCCCAGTACTATCACTGTATTGTGCACATAATTGGCACTTGATCCAAATGTTAAATGAGTAAATTTTTTTCAAACCAATAGATAATTGATAAACCCAGAGAAGACTAGAGTTAAAAAACAGAACAACAAAAACATACGCAAAGAATGTAGCACAGTATAAAATAGCAGCACATTTGGAAATGTATCCATGCTAAAAAAAAAAAAAAAAAAAATCACAGGCTCCAAAAGAGCCAAAGCCCCAGGACAGTGAAAAAGATGCTGAGAGCCAGAACCGGTTTGGCTCAGTGGATAGAGCGTCGGCCTGCGGACTCAAGGGTCCCAGGTTCGATTCCGGTCAAGGGCCTGTACCTTGGTTGCGGGTACATCCCCTGTGGGGGTCGTGCAGGAGGCGGCTGATCGGTGTTTCTCTCTCATCGATGTTTCTAACTCTCTATCCCTCTCCCTTCCTCTCTGTAGAAAATCAATAAAACATAGTAAAAAAAAAAAAAAAAAAGATGCTGAGATGACAGATAATACTGACCAGCTAGGCTGCTGACTCTAAGAAAAGATTACTTTCTTTAAAAATCAACCTTTACAGGCAAGGCTATCCCAAAGTACTAAAAATAAAAAATCAATATATATAAAATAAAAACAGAGTACAATGGGACAGTTAGTAAAAATTAGCAATAACAGCCAACACTTGCATTGAGTTGAAGTTTGCAGTGTTCACATATTTTATCTAATTTTATTCTTTAAAAAACCTTGAGGCAAGTAGGTCTTATAATTACTGGGCAATGCTACTAGTACTTGAAACCCCACTGATAAAACACTGGAGTATTTAATAGCAATTTAAGAAGAGCTGTAGGTCATTATGAATGTTAAGTAGCAGAAAGCATCAAAACTACCCTGACACGACCAGTGTTCAAGTGGTCCTCATCACCCCAGACTTCCACTAACACAGCCGTGAGCAGCAATCCACAGTGGTGATTATCCAAGAAGCTGCTATTTCGGGAACTGAACAGGGGTCACTTCAAGAACCATTTCTAGTCATTCTGCATGTTTAACAATAGAATTTGGTCATCTGCTGACATCCTTCCATGGAGATTTCAAAAGTGCAGACAGTCTTCTTTATTGTTATAAGTGAGTCACTGTCTGTTTGAGATAAGATTCCGGAAGGTTTAATAAATGTAAAGATATCCAAGTGAATCAGAGAGGAGTCAGTATGTAAATTTTGACCAACAGTTTCCCCTCTATATCTAATTAACATCAGCTTACCTATAACACACCTGTGACAAACTAACAATTCTCTTTATAAATATGCACGGATATCAGCCTGACTCATTACCACAGTTAGGGCTGTGAATGACTGAGTACTCCTCTCCTGTGATGTAGCATCTCAGGTCTAGGCAATACAATTCATAAACAGTATTTCTGAAATAGTATTTGATTTCATTCCTACTGAGACAGCTTCTGCTTTGGCAGACAGGCAGATACAACCAAGAACAAAGACTTTGTTGTTCAGTTCTAACTTTCCAAATAAAAGTTAGAATTTTTAAAATTAGATAAGTAGAAGCAATTGTTTTAAAACCCACTTTCTCTATTGCAAGAATTTGAGAGAAAGATGGTATGTTTTGATGTTCCAAAAGCATTTGGTTTGGAACATTTAGAATTGAGAGTTTATACGCAAGTTACTCAGATTATGGCAATCTATATAATAAAAGCCTAAATGACTGTTACGGTAGAACGACCAGTCGCTATGATTTGCACTGACCACCAGGGGGCAGAAACTCAACACAGGAGCTGCCCCCTCCTGGTCAGTGTGCTTCCACAAAGGGAGCACCGCTAAGCCAGAAGCCGGGCTCACGGCTGGCAAGTGCAGCGTCAGTGGCGGGAGCCTCTCCTGCCTCTGTGGCAGTGCTAAGGAGCAGCAAGCCAAGTACTAAGGAGGGAGCGGGCAGTAAGGAGTGACAGCTCCCAGATTGAAAGAGGGATGTCCAACTGCCGGCTTAGGCCTGATCTCTGGGGGAGATTGAGCCTAAGCGAGCAGTCGGACATCCCTGAGGGGTTCCAGACTGTGAGAGGATGCAGGCCAGGCTGAGTGGCCCCCTTCCCCCCCGCCACTCCAGTTCATGAGTTTCGTGCACGGGGCCTCTAGTAACACAATATGATATTAGAGCAGTTTTCCTGGCTCTGGGAAAAGAGACGAATGTCTGATTTGCTGGTAGAAAGAGGTAAGGACAAAAGTATCTAACTAGAGTTTAGACACTGTCTGGTCCTTGAAGGGGTGTGGTGCGCACACATGCACAGGCGCAAGTGTGTGTCTGGAGTGGGATGAACAGGAGACAGGGTAACAAATTTAAATGGACTGAGGGTAGCCACAAATATTAGGGGCTTGTGCCTGTTTCCTATATAAACCCTCTGGGAGCTCTTCCCCAAAGCGCCCATAGGACACCTTTGGATTCACCGTGAAAACAGCGGTTCTCTGAGCAGCTGCTGGCAGCACTTGGTGTAGATTGAGGCTGTAGGTGACTGTGCGTTCACGTCCTGACAGTTGCTCTGTCCTCCCTCCCAGGTGACCCCTGAAGATGGTTCGCTATTCGCTAGACCCAGAAAACCCCACGAAATCATGCAAATCAAGGGGCTCCAAACTCCACGTTCACTTCAAGAACACGCGTGAAACTGCCCAGGCCATCAAGGGCATGCACATTCGAAAGGCCACCAAGTACCTGAAGGACGTCACTCTGAAGAAGCAGTGCGTGCCATTCCGCCGCTACAACGGTGGCGTTGGTAGGTGTGCCCAGGCAAAACACAGGGTCGCTGGCCCAAAAAGAGTGCTGAATTTTTGCTGCACATGCTTAAAAATGCCGAGAACAATGCTGAACTTAAGGGTTTAGATGTAGACTCTCTGGTCATTGAGCACATTCAGGTGAACAAAGCTCCTAAGATGTGGCACAGAATCTACAGAGCTCATGGGCGGATTAACCCATACATGAGCTCTCCCTGCCACATTGAGATGATCCTCACCGAAAAGGAGCAGATTGTTCCTAAACCAGAAGAGGAGGTTGCACAGAAGAAAAAGATATCTCAGAAGAAACTGAAGAAACAAAAACTTATGGCCCGGGAGTAAATTCAGCATAAAATAAATCTAAGTAAAAGTTAAAAATAAATAAATAAATAAATAAATAAATAAATAAATAAATAAACCCTCTGGAAGAACCATGTTGATGGGTCCTCTAGTCAGTGCTGGGTAGATACAACACAGCAGCAATGGTGGGGAAGTTTGTCAGGAAGAATAGGATTGAGAGCTCCAAGCCTCCCTGTCTTCCTGGCTCCAGTGGGGTGTCAAGGGATCCGAAATAGTTCCATGGCCCCTCTCAGGGCAGTCTGATAAAGCTTTTCTTGCAGTAGTGCAGGTAGGGGATGGGCTGAGCAGGGAGAACTATGGGGCCAGTTGATGGATCAGCAAGCAATCAACATTTTATCTTACTTCCCAAAATCACAAGAAGATGCTTTAGCTTTTGATACAGCAATAGGGGGTAACATGAAGGCAAAGGCCAAAGCCCAAGGAGGATGACATACACAGGAAAGACCAGGAGGCCCAGGAACAATGGATTACATGGATGCCTCCCTTCTCAAAAAGTTCCCCTACACTGAGACCCCATCTGGAGTATGTTGTGGTGGTAGTGAGGGTAGGGATGGAGAAAGAATGAGCACAACAACCCTAAGAAGGACTATGAATTTTAAAGACTGTTACAGCTTGCATTTGACTGAATATTTACCTCTAAATGCTAACAAAATGGTAACTTAAAGTAGCAATATATAACCCTAGAGGCCCGGTGCACAAATTCATGCGTATGTATGGACCCTAGGCCTGGCCTGTGTTCAGGGCCATCTTCCCCAGCTGCCTGCAGCCGGCCCTGCCCCCCCGCTGCCACCTATCCCCGGTTCCCCATTCGCCATCAGGCAATCGGAGCCTGCAGTTGAGGGGAGGGACCAAGAGGTCGGCCATTCCGCCCACTCCCTGGCCCTGCCCCCCACCCCAGTTCCCCATTTTCCATTGGGCGATCAGAGCCTGCCGGCCAGGGAAAAGGACCAAGAGGTGGTCAGTGCGCCTCATAGTGACTGGCCAACCGAGGCTTGCCTGCGCCTCAGGCCAGCCCTGGGCAGCTGGGGGGCTGAGGGAACTGGGGGACTCAGGAGGCAGGTGCGCGGAGAGGCCAGGCCCAGTGGGGCCGGCCTTGCCGTGCATCTGCCACCCCAGCAGGGCTGAGGGGACTGGGCACCGCCATCTTTGAGGGCATGGCAATGAATTAGCATATTCCCTCCTTATTGGCTGTGGATGCCGCCATCTTTGAGGGCAGGGCAGTCAATTAGCATAGTCCCTCCTTATTGGCTGTGGGCGCCGCCATCTTTGCAATGGCATGAGGGTCAATTAGCATATTACCCTTTTATTATATAGGATGTTTCCTCAGTATGAGCAGAAAAGGAGGTTCCAGGTTCAGTTACAAAGAAAGAAAGTCACATTTCTGCACATATTGCTTAACAATGTACAGTTTTCACAGTTTAGAGAATCCCAACTTATTTTGATGTCAAAATTATTTTAAAGCATGATTCCCACATTCTTTATACTTGACGAGATATACTCACCTCTTTTCCTCTTCATTCATTACAACTGACAAAGAAGGGCCATGACATCCAAGTGCTGTTCCTTTTTCATGGCATTCTTCTAACCCAACCCAGAAGCCAATACTTTATCCAGAGTATGGAGAACTCTACACTAAGGAAATGTCATCTGCCATTCCAATTATTCCAATTCTATTAGACTCAACTAGACTCTGTAATTAACAGTACAAATAAAGAGGGAATCAAAGGTAAAATTATCTCCATCATGCTGTTACCAAGTATCTAAGTGGTGCTCACATGCAGTGGTAGACACTGCAAGAAAGGAAGCGCAAAATGCCACAAACGAGTGTGTCCCAGCCTCCGGCTTCATCTACATTTTGTTTACTGGACTTCCTGGAGGAATCTTTTCTCCTTTCCTACAGAAAATGATTCTTGATTTTACTCCAGAAAACTATCTCACTAAAATTGTTATTTATTCCACCTCTATGTCACCACAGCAACCTTTTTTAAAATATATTTTTATTGATTTCAGAGAGGAAGGGAGAGGGAGAGAGATAGAAACATCAATGATGACAGAGAATCATTGATCGGCTGCCTCCTGCATGCCTCACACTAGGGATCGAGCTGATAACCTGGGCATGTGCCCTGATTGGGAATTGAACCATGAACTCCTGGTTCATAGGTCAACACTCAACCACTGACCCATAACGGTCGGGCCCCACACAACCTTTTGATAAACATTTTCTTGGCATCATCAGTAAAATACTGAAACTATTGGGTCTCTTGACTATTTCTCCCACTAAGACAGTGTTAACATCTTTAAATTGCCAGACTCTAATTGGTTGACCTTCTATGTTAATATTGCAGGCAAGCATGGTTCTAAGTACTTTACATACATTATAATTCAGTTCATCCTGAAAATAATCAGAGGATAAGGACTATTATCATCTTTATTTCAGAAATGAGAATATGTATACACAGAGATAGAATAATAGAACTGAGAATCAGACTTGGGCTGTTTGAGTCCAGAGTAGATGCTCAATAAAGTTTGTTAAATTAAATTGAACCCAAGCTATAAAAAATTTGATTCAGAAATTCAAAGTTCCTTTCTTCCAGATACTGCCTTTGGTCAGCACATTTAGTAGTCCATGAGAATCCAATTAAAGGAACACTGTATCTTTTGTTTAAATAATTTGTCTGTTGTAGTACAGATGTCTTTCTTCCATTGCCATACTCTTTCACTTTTTCCAAGATTTCATTATTTTCTTGAGCCAAAAATCATAATGTAATGACTTTTGTCAGCTTCCACAAGGCTAGCTTTTTGGTAGAGAAAAAAACTAATTCTTTCCATGAGCTGTTAAAAGACATTATCTGTTACTATTAGAGTCGATGCACACACATAAAGTACAAACCACACAAACAAAAGGCCTGTTATCCATTTATCCCTCAGAACAAAGACAAATCTGTTCTCTATTTAGATAGTAACAAAACAAAAAGATTTATGCCTAATTCTTTTAATGGTAATTTTACCAGAGCTATTTTTTTTTTTATAATTACGTTGGAGCCCTTCAGAGTTTGATTTATGAGCAACCCCTTTTAGAATCGCTATAGGGTATTACCTCAAAAGGAAGCTTAATTTTCAAACCATGTTTTTGAAACCACTCATTGCCTTGCTATTTCTTCTTATCATAACATATACCATTAGTTATGCTATTTCATGGTTCAAGATATAAAATTACACACATGCCAAAATAACCTCAAAACTCGGTCCTTCCCTCTCTACATCTCTCGTCTCCACTTTCATCTGTCATCCAACACCTCAGTCTTCCCCAAATATCCATACTGCACATGTGTTTTCCAATTAGTTTCTCCAACATAAAAACCCAGTAGTTTCTATCATTTGATCGACTCAGGTTGACAGAAGCACTCATCAGAAAATAGTGTTCTTTTTTCATAGACACTTTGCTTATTATAGTTAGAGCTTATGACTTCTCTCTGTCACACTATACTAAAAAAACTGAGTTGTTCATTCTTATACAAATTTATCAAAATAGGCAAATATAAACATACTAGAGGCCTGGTGCACAAAAATTTGTGCAATTGGGGGGAAGTGGGGGTCCCTCAGCCTGGCTTGTGCCCTCTCACAGTCTGGGACCCCTTGGGGGATGACCACCTGCTGGCTTAGGCCCGCTCCCTGGGGGAATTGGGCCTAAGATGGCAGTCAGACATCCCTCTGGCAGTCCGAGAGCCCTCGGGAGATGTCCACTTGCCAGCAGGGAGCAGGCCTAAGCTGCAGTCGGACATCCTTAGCACTGCTGAGGAGGCGGGAGGGGCTCCCACCACCACCACTGTACTGGCAGCCATCAGCCTGGCTTGTGGCTGAGCAGAGCTCCCCGTGTGGGAGCGCACTGACCACCAGGGGGCAGCTCCTGCATTGAGCATCTGCTCCCTGGTGGTCAGTATGTGTCATAGTGACCAGTCATTCCCAGTCGTTCTGCTGTTAGGGTCAATTTGCATATTACCCTTTTATTATATAGGAGTGCCTGGCCAGCCTGGGTGAGGGGCTAATGGCTGTTTGCAGGCTGGCCACAGCCCCTTCAGAGTCGGGGTTCCCCCTGGGGTGCCTGGTCAGTCTGGGTGAGTGGCTGATGGCAGTTTGCAGGCTGGCCAAGCCCCCCAGCAAGGACCCTCACCCCATGAGGGTGTGGCCATCCTGGGTGAGGGGCTGATGGCCGTTTGCAGGCTGGCCACAGCTCCCAGCCACCCAAGCTCCCAGTGGAGGCTGGCTAGAAGCAGGTATCTGGGATTTATTTGTCTTCTATAATTGAAACTTTGTTGCCATGAGCGGAGGCCACAGCCAGCTCAGAGCAGGCGGGAAGCTTGGCTTCCTCCATCACCCGGGCAACCAAGCCTCCTGCTTGCTCCAGCTCCGTAGCTGCCAGCTGCCAACTTGGTTGGGTTAATTTGCATATAGTCGCTCTGATTGGCTTGTGGGCATGGCTTGGGCATAGCAAAGGTACGGTCGATTAGTATCTTTGTCTTTTATTAGTGTAGATGCTTCATAATTCTATTACCCTATACTTACATTGAGATCCATTTAAAGTAAGATTTTTAAAAATATAGATACTTGAGAACTTGTCTCACTAATTGCTATCTACTGACAGGCAATGCTTAATTTAGCCTGTTGTTATCCAGACATGAGGTTAAACTATTCTTCCTATGCACCCTGAATCTTCCCATATCAGATATATACAGATTTACAGATTCCCCTCCTACCACCTCATCAATGAGCAAAGTCTGTCATGAACCACGGGCTCCAAATCCTTATCCCTTCCCAAGTGGGATACTCCTATCTTTGGGGTTATATCCACTGACATTCCAGCCTTCATGTTCATGCTGAAGATCAAAACAATAACTTTTGCCTGGTAATCAGCAGGCTCACTCTAATATCCCTGTACTTCTAGTTGGGAGTCAGTGCTCAGTCATGCTTCCTTTTGCTTTGTCTCTTTGTAGCTATATTTTATCTTGTTATCTAGTCCTTTAGTGACTAGAGCCTGCCTAGTTAGTCTGGTATATGGTATTAGAGCCCTGAGGTACCATGACTGAGTCCTTTCCCTTTAACCCCTGATCAAGAGATAGAATGCTCTGCCTGTTAAAGAGATGCCAATCTCAGGCCTGGCTGGGTATCTCAGTTGGTGTGAGCATCGTTGCATGACATACCAACATTGTGGATTCAATCCCTGGTCAGGGCACCTACAAGAATCAACCAATGAATGCATAAATAAGTGGAACAACAAATCAGTGTTTTCTCTCTCAAATCAATAAAATTTTTAAAAGATGCCGATCTCTTTCACCTGCCAAACCATTCTCTACTGACCCTTAGCTGAATACTCAAGACTCCAGATCTGTCTTTATCCCTGTATGACTTGGGTCTCTGGACACCTACCCAAATGGCATACTTTATGTGTCCTCTTCCTTTTAGTATGAGACCTCATTACCAGTGGACTATCTCTGGACATCACACAGGTTCTTTTTTTAATATTTTTTATTGATTTTAGAGAGGAAGGGAGAGGGGGAGAGAGAGATAGGAACATCAATGATGAGAGAGAATCACTGATCAGCTGCCTCCTGCACACCCCATACTGGGGATCAAGCTCACCACCCAGGCATGTGCCCTTGGCTGGAATTGAACCTGGGATCCTTCAGTCTGCAGGCAGATGCTCTATCCACTGAGCCAAACCAGCTAGGGTATACAGGTTTTCAAGTCTAAAATTACTATACCTTCGATCTACTAGAGGTGCTATTTACCCCTTAGCCTAGTTGATCATCACCACACATCACTCATAGTATCTGTTTTCAGAAAAAGCAGCCTCATTCTGTAGGCCTGGGTGACTAATGAGCAGTGAAACCAAGTACTGTACTGTCCAAATTCAGTTTTGAGAATGGGGTTATTATTTGAGAAGCTGGTAAGTGGAAAATGGAGAAACAAATGAACATCAGCAAGAATTAAAACCAGCTTGACAAAGATTCCTAATACCTGGCTTGACTCCTCCCCAGACTCCCATTTGATCATGCAATGCTATCTGGACCACTACTGAGCTAGCTCTCCTGAATTCCAGTTTTTAGCATCAAAGTTGACTGAACAAAATGTAGTCCTCAAATGAACTTTCAATTATCCTTCTTGAACACTTGTTCTAATGCACCCAATTCCATTTAACAGGACCATCATCTAATTATCATTGTGTTCTCAAGCCTCTTTTCCTTCATGTTACCTCACTTGCCTCAGTCACCAAATTCTGGGGCCTGCTTCACACAGCTATAAAACCAGGCTCTCTTCTCCATTCTTACTGATGCTATTTAGTTCAGTCCCTCAGTATGGTCTCCCCATTTTAGGAGCCTCTGCCTTCCCCAAATTGCCCTTTCATTACTAATCCCTTCAAACTCTATATAACTAAGTATTCAATGATAATGTTCCTCTGGACCAGTAACAGCAAAAGAAAACATAGTAGGAAAATACAGGTCCTATTCATCACAGTAATTAAACCTTTAAGGTATCTGTGAATAAATCTAACCAAACATGACCAAGGAGTTTATGGGGAAATATGGAAAAGATTATTACAGAACAAAGGAAGGCTTGAATAAATGAAGAGATAAAACATATTCATAGAAAGAAAGAATCATATTGCCAAAATGTCAGATTCCCAAAATTATCTACAAACTAAATGTAATTCCCATCAAAATGTCAATAAGTTGTGTGTATTTGTGTGTGTGTAACCTGACAAGTTAATCATCAAATTCCTTTAGAAAATACAAAGGACAAAAAATAGCCAAGAAAATATGCAAAGAAGAGCAAGGTGGGAAAATTTGTCTTACCAGATATTAGACTTATTATAAGGCTATATTGTTAAAACAGTAAAGTATTAGTGAAAGACTTTTAAGAGATGCAAAGAAGCAAAACAAAGAGCCCATAAACAAACCCATGCATACATGAAATTTAGATACTAACAGAAGGTGTATCACAAATCCCTGAAAAAGAACAGACTATTCAAAAAATAGTGCCGGGTCAAGAATAAAACAGGGTTCCCATTGTAAAACCCACTAAAAATATCAGATGTGATTAAAGGTGATTAGAAACCTAAGCATGAAAGGTAAAACTTTAAAACTGTTCAAAGAAATATAAAAAATATATATTTAAACTTGTGATAGGAAGGATGTGAGACAGAAGAATCACAAACTATAAAAAAAAAAGTTGAATGAATCTGACCACAACAAAATTTAAAACTTTTGTACATTAAAAGATACCATTAAAAATTTGAAAATTCAACCCACAGACTGAGAAAAGATACTTGTAATATACATAACTTCTAAAGATTTCTTATCAAGACAATATTCAGTTTCATCAGGACAGGACATTTCACATGCTGCTGGTGAGTGTGTAAATGGTACCACCATATTGCAGAACAATTTGAAAATATCTATTAAAGTTGAAAACACAGATAAAATATGACCAAGAAGATTCATTTCCAGGCATCTATAAGAAAGAAATAGTGCAAATATGAACAAGGAAACACAAACAAAAATATTCCCTGAAACACTGTACATAATAGAGAAAACTAGAAGACAACTTAAATATCCATTAATGAGAGAACAGATAAATCAATTTTGAGATATGCAAACAATAAAACACTAGTATTACAATAAATTAGAAAAGGTATATACATATATGTGAGCAAATTACTCAAAAGTGTACTCGTACTGGACCATTCCCATTAGCTCTTATTTATCAACCACCTCTTTAAAATAAAGAAAACAACATTCTCTTGAGCCTATTTCTGCCATCCTATATACTATTTATCTTCACCTCTGCTTTGCCAAAAAAAACTCCTTGACAATTTTCTACATTAGCAATTTTCAATTCTTCTCCTTTTATTTCCCTTCAACACACCCCAGTCAGGTTTTCTCCCTAACATTTCACTAACATTGTTTTCAAATGCACCAATGGTCTCAGTACTCATCTACAGATCCTATCAGCATCATTTGACACAGCTGACCACATGCTCTTCTTCATTTGGCTCCCAGGATTTCGTACTGCCTGGTGTATCCTACCTCACTGATCACTCCTCAGTCTCCTCTGCTGGTGCCTTCTCTTGCCCCCTAAAGGCTGGAGGGTTCCAAGGCTGCCTCTTCTATCTGATCTCTATATACATTCAACCCCTTGGTGATTGTATCCAGTCTCATGGATTATACCACCTATATGCTGATGACTCTCATCTCAAATGTTAATTCCCAGCTCAGAACTCTTTCCCAAACTTCAGACTCATATAAGACATATGAAACACAACACAGTCAAAACTCAGTTCCTCATCTTCCCTCCACAAAGCATATCCTTGCAATCATCTCATTTCAGTTGACAGCAACTCCACCCTCCAAAAGCTCTGGTCAAAAAATTTGAGTCATCCTTGACTCTTCTTTCCCAATTCTTACAGCCAATCTGTCAGTAAATTATTGTCTCTGCTTTAAAAACCACCCAGAATCTGACTACTTCTCTCACCACCTCTACTCTTACCCACCATGGTCCAAGCCACCATCATGTCTCTTCCAAGTTGCCACAACAATCTCCAAATTGATCTTGCTGACTCTGTCCAGTGCATTCCAACACAGCAACGTGATCAAGCCTTTTGCAATATTTCACTTCACAATAGGCCGCCTTTCACTCAGAGTAGAAGCCAAAGGACTAACACTCCACTCTCCAACCTCACCGCTGACTATACTTGCTGTCACTATCAATGCTCCAGCCACATGAACTTCTTTGGCGTTTCCTAAGTACACCAGGCACAATTCCGCCTTACAGCGCTTGCACTGACTTTTCCTCTGTGTGGAACAGTCTCCCTCCAGGAGTGACATTCTGAGATGTACACTGCCTCTACACCCTGGCATCAACATCCAGGACTGCAGATTCACCACAGAGGAACCAATTTCCTTTCTCAAAGGTGGACCATAATTACCTGTTGTTTACTGAATAATTTAGAGATAATCTGAACACCCATTTAGTATTTTTTTTAAAGAGTTTATAAAAACATACCAACCAAAACAGAACTTTAAAAAATACACTTAAGTTTTATAATATACTTCATCTCAATACAAAAAGGTTTCTAGCAAATGCTTTCCTTTCCCCCATTTTCCTGTCTGAATTATTCCTTCCTTTCCTTACAGCAATCTCCTCCAATTGATGGAGATGATCCGAACCTTTTCTCCTGATATAAACAATTATAGACAACATATTCCAAGAACTTTAGCTTACTAATTACCTGGATTTTCAATTTCTGATCTGTGCTAGGAAGCTGAAAGGTTTCATTGTGGTTAAGCATATGACTTTAGACTATGAAAGCCTTAAGTTCAAGTTCTAAGGAAGCCAATTTACTGGCTTATGGGAACATGGGCAAATTATTTACCCTTTCAGCTATACACGGGGCACAGACAATATAGGTTTTTCCCCACATATCCAAAAGAAGAGTGTTCCTATGAAAAACCTTTTGTAAGCTGAAATGGTGTAAAACAAAGAAGCATTTAGCATTAATTTATATGAAAACGTTTTCATGTTCCCAAACCCAAAGTATAACCTACCAAATCATACCAAATACCCTTAATTACATTCAGTTTTACCCTAATACCTTTATGAGCTCTCTTAAGTTTTTCTGATACCTCAGTATACATCTTGCTAACAGCTGCACAAAATAAATCGAGATAAAGCACAGATGCGCACAAATTTCAAAGCTATGGTGGGTGGATGCTGAGTATGGTCCCGGGGAAGAAGCTTGGTGGTACACCCTGGCAGCTCAGGGTGCATACCGCCCCTATTACAGTTCACTGAAAAACACTCTGAACACTATTTTGGCTTTTCACTTCTTGTCAAAATAAAAAAAAAAAGCCTCTTCAGATTTCTTTTGGATAGCAAAAACAGGTACTAATTTTACAAAAGCAAAGTGGCATAATGCAAACTTTTGGAAAGCAGGGAATAGCTGTAATAACCTGTAATAGTCCTTACCCTAGAGGGTGACTGTGAAGAGTAAATAAGGTAATAAATATAAGGCGCTTAACAAAATTCCTGACACATAATAAACACTAAGGAAATATAAGCAACAATTATCACTAAATTTCATGAATGATTTTTCATGAACTTGATACTATGAATAACTTTGTGACAGGCACTATTTTCTACAACCACTGGGATTAATGAGCAAGGGTTCACTAGAACTCACTTACACAGATCTTTTCCAAGTGATATGGTGTATGATTAGAGTAAATTTAATAGAATATCTTCTGTCCCAAATTGTTAGAATCACTAAATTGCAGTGCAAGTTTAGAAGGAACTTTACACCTGGTCACCTAGTTCAATTATTCAATCAGCCAAATACTTGATTATCTTTAGTAACAGTCCAGTTTCCAGCCGATCTCTGAGCATTCTGGTATGAAGAAACTCATTATTTCCTTAAGCAGCCCATCTGTGCAGAAGATTCCTACTTACCCTGGGCAAAAACCTATTGCTCTAAATCCTCTACTAAGCATTCCTAGATTTATCTGCCCAAACTATAAAGAAAAAAAATTAACTATCCACCAACTAAAATCTTCAAATATTTGTAAAAACATTTCAATTCCCTTATAAAACATTCTCAAGATGAAATATCTACAATGCTTTAAACAATAACATGCCTTGAATTTTTTCACTTTTCTGTTGGTTTTCTCCAAAACCCATTCCAATGCATCATAATTCCTCTTAGAGTAAATGTATATGAAAAAATATATATTTTATTCCATGTTAAATGTTGACCTTAGAGAAAGATAGATTTGGTTGCAAAATATTATATATTTTCCAAGAAATGTTAATGACGTCCATTACAAAATGCCAAATAGAGAGTGTGTCTTTTAATCTTTCTCTTTCTAGATACAGACTCACAAACATGCATGCAATACATACAGATAAATGAAACAGCACAGATACTGGAGCTGGACTAACTGGGTTCAAAGCCTGGCTCAATTTGTATGTGAGTTGGGCCAGTTATTTGATCTCTCTGTACCTCAGTATTTTCACTACAGCTCCCCAATGCTGATGTGGTAAGGAATAAATGTAAAATGCTTGAAACAGTCATACAGTGAGAGCGTTAGCTTTTTCTTCCCATATAAAGAACAGAGAGCCTTGGGCTATATATGGAAATATGAAAGACCAGGAGACCTAAAATTACATTTACATTCATAGATGAAATTATTTTTCCAGCTAAACTGAGACCTATAGTTTAAATTAAGTTTAAGTAAATGTATATTCTGAACAGTGGACTCTGATTTTATACTTCAAATCAGTTCAACACTAACTGATCACCCAAAAGTCTGTCACCTGTTCAAGTACAAATTTGTATAAAACAGCCCTTCTTACAAATACTTCTTGGTTAAGCTGGGAATATGCATGTAAACAAATCACTATAATATGAATAATGCATTAGTTGCATGGATAAAGTGCTGTAGGAACACAGCAACACAGCATTAGAGATATAAGGCAATAATTCACAGCCTAATTTTTATTTAAAACAACATCTAAATGGCTGGAGAACAACTGTTTTGAACATTTTTAATAAACTAGTATTAATAAGTTAGTTTTACATTTCACATCCGAACTGGAACGGCTGCAAAACCAGCCATTCCACATGGAGCACAGGTTAGTTGTCTGGCTAACCAGCACAGTCTGATCTTACTCTCAATTGGACACTGATACCAGTTTCCATGGCTAAACAAAGCCATTCCATCTGCATGGCATGGCTGACCAGTGGTTCCCAATGCCAGTGCTCATGGAAGCATCAACTCCCAACACAGAATCACAATTAGTTTTTTAGTTGCAAGCAATGCCTACTTTTCTCTGTTTACAGATCAATGTAACTAGTTAGTCACCATCCTATATAATGAGAGGAATATGCTAATTAGCCTTTACGCCCTGAGGCGTAATGACCAAGCGCATCACTACCAGATCACAGATCAGCAGGAGCATGGGCCAGCGAGGTACAAGCTACAAGCTGGCTGCAGAGAGCTACAGGAGCGGGCAGGGCAGCAAGCTATGAGAAGCGGGGAGGGGAGTGGGGGGAGCTACAGGAGGGCGGCAGCGACCTACTGGCCCATGGATTCATGTGCAGTGCTACTAGTTATGATATAAAATCTCTGGTTGATGCAAGGGTATAAATAACCTTTGCTGCTCATGTTAGTGTGTTATCAGTGTGGTAACTCAATAAAAAAATATGCTTTTGAAATTCAGTAACAATTATGATTCTAGTTATATTTACTTCTAATTAAGTGCCTCAATATTTGGGTACATATTATAGATAAGAGCTGTGCTAGATACTAGAAAAGATTTTATTTTTTTCTTCCTGAGGTATAGATTCCACAAAAATAGTCATGTCACTGATTTGCAATTAAATACAAATTTTAGTTGAACTAAATTAATGTTTACTTTGCATTACTCTGCAAGGTTTAAGATTCCTTAAGTGCCTTGAAAATAGTTCAATAGTTTTGTCCCCATTATAAATTTACTTTGCTATGATATTTGTTTGCTTTGATTAATGACTCTTATTGGTGTATAATCTTTGTGAAGGCAAAAGTCATGTTTATTCTGCTTACCACAATACCCCCATTGGCCAGGTGCCTAGAACATAGCAGATCCACAATATATATGTGTTGACTAAACAAATGAGTAATTCATATTGTGCTAGGGGCAGGGGCCTGACAAAAAAGAATTACTGAGTAGACTGAGGGACAGGGACCATGGGAAAGAAAAATGGCTAATTACCTCGCTAGAAAAGCAATGTGTTATGATTGAACCCAGGCAGATGTGACCCTGCTCGTAAATTTTATGTAAACTTTTTACCCTGCCAGTACCAGGAACGGCTAAGGAACCACTTTGCAGTTTTTTTCTTTTTAAAAAAATATACTTTGTAGTGTTGCAGATAAAAGGTCTTGCTGTACTCTTGGTCTGCACTGCAAGCTGTGGGCTCTTATGGGAAGGACACGGCTAGCAATCAGCTGGTCAGCTTAATAAAGGCTCTTAAAATTTAAATTCTGAGTCGGTGGTCTATCTCGCTGAGCTAACCCATAACAATATTATGTGCTCAAACTGTAATATCTTAGATTATAAAGTTAATAAAGAGCATGGAATATCCATAGTTAGTATCATCTTCCTTCCACTCCTTAAGGATTGTCAGTTATTCGGAACACAACTGACTGTAGAAGAAAATATTGAATATATTAAAGCCAAAAGATATTGTAATGTCCATATTCTAAAGCTCACTCACATTGCTCTTACAAAAGTCCTCTCCCATCAGGCCTATGGGATCTCAATTTGTATACAATACCAACTCCAGGTCTCTCTTTCCTAATTAGAAGCCGAGATACAAAGAGAAAGAAAGAAATATAGTGAGAAAAAGCTATTGCTTGACAACAAAGGAGAAAACAGACCAGTATAAAAAGCATTTTACCCACACATCACTGAATTCCTGCACTCTGACATTCAGAGTACTAGGCAGAAATCAGTGTCAACACACAGCCTATTCAGGATGCTCCTTTTTAATTACGCTGTCAGATTCCTCTAATCTGCACCAGTTCCAAACCAGCTGCTAGGCACCTTGGGTTGTGGGGAAGTGAAATTGGTGGCATTGTAGATAAAACACCAAAGACACAATCCATGAAAGAAATAACTGATAAGCTGAACTTTATTAATATTTAAAACTTCTGCTCTGCTGCATAGTGTATCAAGAGAATGAGAAGACAAACCACAAATGGAGAAAATATTTACAAGATACATCTGATAAAAAGACAGTTATACAAACAACTCTCAGAACTCAACAATAAGAAACAATCCAATGAAAAATGGGTCAAAGATCTTAACAGACATCAAAAAAGATATGCAAATGCCAAATAAGCATATAAAAGATGTTCCACGTCACGTCATCGGAGAAATGCAAACTAAAACAACAATAAGATACCACTGCATACCTATTAGAGTGACCAAAATCCAGAAACTGGCAATTAATGCTTGCGAAGACTTGGAGCAACAAGAACTCTTTCATTCGTTGCTGGTAGGAATGCAAAATGGTACAGCCACTTTGGTAGATGGAAGTTTCTTACAAAACTAAACCTCCTCATACAATCCAACACTCATGCTCCTTGGAATTGACCTAAAGGAGCTGAAAACTTATGCCCACAAGAAAACCTGCACACACAGGTTTATAGCAGCTTTATTCTTAATGCCAAAATGTCTTTGATTATGCAAATGTATAAACAAAGTGTGGCACATCCAGACAATGGAATATTTGGTGCTCAAAAGAAATGAGCTATGAAGCCATGAAAAGAAGTAATGTATAGTACTACGTGAAAGCAGCCAATCTAAAAAGTTTACATAATATATTATTCTAACTTTATGACATTGTGGAAAAGACAAAACTATAGAGACGGTAAAATAGGTAAAAGTTCAGTGGTTGTGGGAGTGGGGAGAAGGGATGAATAAACTGAGCACTGAGTATTTTTAGGGCAGTGAAAATACTCTAGGGCAGTGAAAAATACTATAGGGCAGTGAAAATACCCTATATCAGCTATTTTCACTGGTATGTCACAAAAATTTTTTAAACATGCAATATTACTGTAAGGAGCATTCACCTCTTTTCCCATAGATTGTCAAATAAGAAAATGACAATAGCCAACAAAATACTAGCCATCTGGTGTGAATGAATCAAAATACCTTTTTTTCTGTCAGATCAGCAAAAAATACTATATACTTTTTGGTGTGCTGCAGAATTTTAGCAATTAGTTTATGTGTGCCATAAGATGAAAAAGATTGAAAATTGTTGCTCTATATAATACTATTACGATGGATATATAACATTATATATTTGTCCAAATCCACAGAATGTACAATACCAAGAGTGACTTTTACAGTAAACTATAGACTTTGGGTGCTGCAATGTATCAATGTAGTTTATCCTTGATTTAAAAATTCTCTGAAAAAAATTCTCTGAAAACATTCTGGTATTTTAACCTAGGACAAGAATTTATGGTTTAATGACTTTGAGTTTAAAAAAAGAGATCAGTATTGAAAGGTGTAGAAGAAGGCAGTGACATATGTAGTGCGTTTTTAGAATGTCGTGCATCAAAATGGTGATTTTTAAAAAGTATGTTTTTATTGATTTTAGAGAAAGAGAGGAAGGAGGGAAACATTGATTCGATACCTCCTGCACAGCCCCCAGTGGGGATCAAGCCCGTAACCTGGGCATATGCCCTAACCCAGAATCTAACTGGCAACCTCTCAGCACTTGGAACAAAAGTCAGCCTCCTGAGCCACACTAGCCAGACCAAAATGTTGATTTTTAAGTGTAGAAATTTAATAGCTCAGTACCATATAAAAACATTTCAAAGGATATTTGCCCTATCATTCTATAAAACTGAAACCATCATAAACCAGTTTCTAACCTATGGATAGTTTCTCGCCCTGACCAGTGTGGCTCAGTTGGTTGAGCATTGTCCTGTGCACCAAAAGGTCACTGGTTTGATTCCTATTCAGGGTACATGCCTGGTTGTTAGTTCAATCCCGGTCAGGGAGTGGACAGGAGGCAACTGATCTGTCCCTCTCCCTTCCTCTTACTCCAAAAACAATTCTTTTTTTTAATTAAACCTATGGATATAATTTAAACTATTTATTTTTAACAACGGCATAACTTATCCGATTATTTCCTATTTATGGGCCATTCAGTTTGTTTCCACTTATTCTAAACTACAACCCTACTACAATAGCTGTCCTTTCACAACAATCCTTGCCTACTCATGCTTTTATTTCTACAGGGCAATAAACTAACATTTAACGAGCACATATGTGTGCCAAGCACTGTAATACCTTACTTGTAATATCTGATTTATTCCTGCCAGCTACAGCATGAGGTGGGTACTATAATTATCCTGTTTTACAGGAGAACACAGATGCTGTGATGTCGAGCATCTTTAACTATAGCCACGGGCTATTTGGTTTCTCTTTTCAAGAACTGTCCTTTTTGTCTTTTTTTCTACTGTGACAACTGTAGAGGTACTTTGCATGTTATGGATATTAGGCCTTTTTCTTTATATATGTCACAAACTGCCATTTTTATTTCTTTGTTGTCAAATTTTGTCTATAAGCTATCAATTCTGTAACTTTGCCATAAACAAATTTCACATATATTTAGTCAAATATCTTTTTTCTTTATAGCTTCTATATTTTCTCTTGTTTAAAACTATATCCTCCAGTCTTAGATTTTACAATATTCTCTTATTATTTTCTTATATTTTATTGTTTCATTTTTATATTTAAATCTTTATATGCCAAGAAATAATTTTTATGTATTAGGTAGGAATGTAATGTTATTTTTTCAGATTAATTACACTTTGTCAGCATCTGTTATTAAATAAGTTGAATTTTCCAAGTAATGTGAAATATCACCTTTGTTGCATATTGTGTTATCTTTTTCTGAGCACTATTTTAATATCTGTATCATTAATTGGCAAACCAGTTTAAAAAATAAATCCATCATATCCATATAGTTGCTTTCATGCTGTAAAGATCAAGGCAAGAGACCATGTGGCCCACAAAGTTGAAAATATTTACTTAGTATCAGATCCGTTACAGAAAAAGTTTGCTAGCCCCTGGCCTATATGTTAATTGTGAAGCAGAGAGTTTTCACATGACTTTGAAGTAAATTTTAATTTTGATTAATAGAAAATCCCTTTCACTGTTCTTTCTTGGTTATTTTTGGACATTCATTTATTCTTTACACAGTGAAAAAGTTTAAAACTCTAGTAGGGTTGAAATTGGTATTGTATCAAATGGTGTTTATGTGATATTGCTTTGCCATCCAAGAACACAGTATGTTCAAGTCTTGTTTTAAGGCCTTCCATAAGATTTTATTATTTTCTGCATAATGAATGTATGTATTCCTTAGCAATATATAGTCTACGAGAAGCCCGGTGCATATGCACTAGAGGGGTTCCTTGGCCTGGCCTGCAGGGATTGGGCCAAAACCGGCTCTCTGACATTTCCCGAGAGATCCCGGATTGCAAGAGGGCACAGGCCAGGCCGAGGGACCCCACTGGTGCACGAATCCATGCACCAGACCTCTAGTATGCATATAAGATCTTTGGTTAATCTCTTCCCACCCTACCCCCTACCCCCTACGCCCTCCCCTCTGAGATTCATCAGTCTGTTCCATGTTTCCATGCCTGTGTGTTGAGCACCTGCCCCCGGTGATCAGTGTGTGTCATAGCTACTGGTCGAACAAACAGTCAATTACGCTTTTATATATATACTAGAGGCCCAGTGCACAAAAATTTGTACACTCAGGGGGGTGGGGGGGCCCCTCAGCCCGGCCTGTGCCCTCTCACAGTCTGGGACCCCTCGGGAGATAACGACCTGCTGGTTTAGGCCTGCTCCCGGGTGGCAGAGGGCAGGCCCAATCCCTAGGTGCCGCCCCTGGACGGGCTCAGAGCAGGGCTGATTGGGGAGTTGGGGCGCCACCCCCTGTCATGCACAGAGCAGGGCGGATCGGGAGGTTGCGATGCCACCCTCAGTCACGCTCAGTGTAGGGCCGATTGAGGGGTTGGAGCACTGCCCCCGTCACACTCAAGGCAGGGTCGAACAGCGTCACCCCCTGTCATGCACAGAGCAGGGCCAATCAGGAAGTTGGGGCGCTGCCCCCTGTCACTCACAGAGCAGGGCCCATCAGGGGGCTGGGGAGCTCCCACCTGTCACGCACAGAGCAGGGCCGATCAGGGGGTTGAGGAGCTCCCCCGTGTCACTCACAGAGTAGGGCTGATAAGGGAGTTGGGGCACCACCCGTCACACACAGAGCAGGGAGGATCAGGGGGTTGGGGCGCCACACCCTGTCACACTCAGGGCAGGGCCGATGGGGAGGTTATGGCTCTACCCCATCATACACAGAGCAGGCCTGTGGGGGGCGGTTGGGGCGCCACCCTCTATTACCCACAGAGCAGGGCGAATCAGGGGGTTGAGGCGCCGCCACTGTCACACTCAGGGCAGGGCTGATGCGGAGGTTATGGCTCTACCCCATCACACACAGAGCAGGGCCCATGGAGGGGGGGTGGAGGAGGTTGGGGCGCCGCACCCTGTCGCACACAGAGTAGGGCCGATCAGGGGGTTGGGGCGCCACACCCTGTCACACACAGAGCCACAGGGCGATCAGGGGGTTGGGGAGCTCCCCCCTATCAGGCACAGAGCAGGGCTGATCAGGGGGTTGGGGCGCCTTCCCCTGTCACGAACAGAGCAGGGTGGATAGGAAGGTTGTGGCCCCACCCCGTCACACACAGAGCCGCAGGGCGATCAGGGGCTTTGGGCACTGCCCCCTGTCACGCTAATCCCAGTGCCAGGAGGCCTCACAGCTCCACTGATCCCGGTGCTGGGAGGCATATTACCCTTTTACTATATAGGATAGAGGCCTGGTGCATGGGTGGGGGCCAGCTGGTTTGTCCTGAAGGGTGTCCTGGATCAGGGTGGGGGTCCCACTTGGGTGCCTGGCCAGCCTGGGTGAGGGGATGATGGCTGTTTGCAGCTGGTCACACACCCTTTAGGGTGGTGGTCCCCACTGGGGTTCCTGGCCAGTCTGAGTGAGGGGCTGAGGGCTGTTTTCAGGCTTGCGGGTGACTGAAGCTCCCAACCGCTCCTTTTATTCTTTTTTTTTTTTTATTCTGGGCCAGCTTTAGCTCTGAGGCTTGTCTCCAGCTCTGAGGCCTCGGCTGCTGAAAGCAGGTATCTGGTTTGTTTGGGTTCTATAATCGAAACACTGTTTCAACTCCAGTTCTGAGATCTCGGCTGGCTGAAAGCAGGTTTCTGGAGTTTGTTTAGATTCTATATTTGTAACAATGTTTCTTAAACTGCAAGCTCAGAGGCCGACAAGGCAGGCGGGGAACATTAGCTTCCTCTGTCACTGAAGCAAGCAAGCCTCCTGTTCGCTTCAAGCTGCCTGGCTGCCAGCCGCCATCTTGGCTGGCAGTTAATTTGCATATTGCCTGATTAGCCAATGGGAAGGGTAGCAGAGGTACGGCTAATTACCATGTTTCTCTTTTATTAGATAGGATGTATGTGTGTGTATATATACACACACACACACACACACACACAAACCTGTTTGGATAATGAATAGTGTCTTTTGGTTATTTTCCATTCCTGCCTATTTATCAATAATATAGGAAAAACTATTAATTTTTTAAAATATTCATTATATATCATTTCCTTTTTCAACTAGAGGCCTGATGCATGAAATTCATGCAAGAGTAGGTTTTCCTTCCCCCAGCTGCTGGCACCAGCTTCCCTCCGGCACCCAGGACCCGGGCTTCCTTCCGGCCACCGACACTTGGGACCTGGGCTTCCCTCCAGCCGCCGGCACCCGGGACCTGGGCTTCCCTCCGGTTGCTGGCACCCAGGACCCGGGCTTCCCTTGCAGAGGGAGGCCTCGCCCACCCGCTGCAGCCCGCCAGTCAGTGGCCTGGGCCTCCTTCTTTGGGGCGATCGTGGAGCCCCCCAATTGACTGCCCCACCGGCTGGTGGCCTGGGCCTCCCTCTGCAGAGTGATCATAGGGCAATGGCTGGACCCCTGACCAATCGCATCGCACCCACCTTGGCTGGCCTGGCACCAGTGGGTGTCGTAGTGTGGTCTCAGATGGTCATCCAGATGGTCATTCCACTGTTCGGCCGTTTGGTCAATTTGCATATTATGCTTTTATTATATAGGATTCTTTTACTCTCAACTGTTTACTTAAAGTCTTCTGAGTTTCACTGTACAAAGATGTCATCTAAAATACAAGTAATTATTTTTCTTTTCTACATTTACAACAATTTTTTAAAATTTTTCTAGTCTTATATCATTATTTAACACTCCAGAAAAGGTGTTGATAAATAATGGTGAGAGCAGACATCCATATTTTGTTCCTGACCTGGCTGCTGGTTACTTCAACAAACTCATCTCCTACAACCACACCCACCTTGTTCCTGTTACTCCATCAGGCCATGCATATTCCTGCCTTAGGCCTTTTGCACATGCTATTATTATCTTCCTCACCAGATACAGGCACACCTTGTTTTATTGCTCTTCTTTTTATTGTGCTTAACATATGTTGCATTTTTTAAATATAAACTGAAGGCAAGTCCCCCCACCAGCAGAAAGATTGAGACTTGCTTTCTTGTTGTGGTATGGAACCAAACTTGCAATATCTCCAATGTATACCTATATTTACACAGATTTCTTCTTTTAGTCAAATATCTTTTCAAAAAAAGCCACCTGAGTGGTCATCCCTGTGTAACATAGTACCTCCCTTTACCTCGCTATCCCTTTAAACTTCATAATTTTTCATAAAACTTATTGTGACCTGATATAGATATAGTGATATACAGATTTGCTGATTGTCTCCCAGTAGAGGATAAACTATTGTCTGTTCTGTTTGCTGCTATGCCCTCAATTTCTAGCATAGCTATACAGTGCTAGAAGATGCTCAATGAATATTTGTACAAGAAATAAACTGAATGAATAGATAATTTTAACAAGCCTTTAGCACATCCTAGTTTGACATGATGTGTTCCATAGTATTTTAGTGAAGAGTCTTTGACATAGGATTACTGGGCAGGTGCCAGGCTCCCCTGAGGAGTTCTCAGGCTCCAGGGCAGCTTTGAGGTCCAGGCACTCACACAAGGTCTCTCCACTGCTGGAATTTTTCCCTCCCATCATCCAGAGAGAAGAATAAAGTTCTGAAGCCTTAAGAGCCCAGGCTGGTCATTACCTGAGTCAGAAGAGCACCTGAATCTCTCACACATGCCTGTTCTGGCTTGGGTCTGATCTGAAGAGAAGTGAGGCATCAGAGGCTGGCTATGACAGATGCACAGCGCCCTACCCTAATGGTGCACAAAGAAAACACCATTTCAGGGCAAGTCCATAAGGTGTTCCCTACTTAACCCCCAAGTTCCTTCTTCTAGAAATTCTGAAGTTGCTGTTTTAGGTGGTTGGATGGGATTTCTGAAGCACAGGTTTAGATGCCACCTACCCAGAATTCCCTTAGGAACTGGATTTCACTCTACTGTATGTAAAATACAATTTAACTTACAAAATTCGATCAGTTACTAAGAATTCTGGGAAAATAAGCCACACCAAAGTGCATGACCTGCTTAAATGTTTTTGAATACTGGAAACAAAGACTCTATACTAGCTCAAATAGACTAGTAGTTCACTAAAGTTTCTTTTTTAATATATTTTATTGATTTTTTTTTTTTTTTTTTTTTACAGAGAGGAAGGGAGAGGGATAGAGAGTTAGGAACATCGATCAGCTGCCTCTTGCACGCCCCCACACTGGGGATGTGCCCACAACCAAGGTACATGCCCTTGACCAGAATCGAACCTGGGACCCTTCAGTCCACAGGCCGACGCTCTATCCACTGAGCCAAACCGGTTAGGGCTCACTAAAGTTTTTAGGTTTTATCAATCAATGCATTTTCTAATTAATTTCAGAAATCATGAAAACAAAATTTAAATGTATATTTAAATCATATATTCTCACCTGAAAATGGGAAAGGAGTTTGCTTATTTCTAACAGGAGTGCTTTCTTATCCATCTAGGCATTTCCCAAATTTTCCTGTAGGAGTTCATTTTACATTATTCCTCTACTATTACACATTACATCTGGCGAGGGAAAATGTCTTACATTCGTTATTTATTGTACATTCCTTGGAATGCTGTTGCTGTTTGTTCAGAGAGTGCCCCATGTCATTCCAAAGAGCAGAATCACCACATGTGGTGGTTGGAAAAAGCAACCACTGTGTCATCCACAATCAGATGAAAGACTATTTCCAACCCCCTACAGTGGGTTTCTTCAATTGCTCACGAGGATAAAAAGCAAGGAAAGCTACAATGAGTCACAGACTTATTCTTATTAGATAGCATTTCTACCATTAGTAGAGTGATTTATAATTTTTAAAGCCCTTCTCACATTATACTTTAGCTTGTTACCCCAAGTACAACACTTTTTAGGTTCATAAACGGAAGATTTACTTCAAGGAGTTTTATGGTCATACAACTAAAACAAGGTTGCATTAATAACTGCAGATTAGAGTTCAGGTTACTGAAGTTTATATGTTTACAGGGCACCCAGATATGAGAAGAGTATTAATGAACTAATAGGATTTTAAAAACATAATAGAAATAGACTTCTAGGATACAAAAACTGACGTGAAATTTATGTAAACTGGAACACAAATATTTTCCAAGGATGAGCTTACTAGTATATCATCCACTGGTCTGTTTGTGTGTGTGCTTGTTTGTTTGTTTGTTTGTTTAAGCAAAATTAAATTAAAAAGTGAGAACACTAAAGAGATCAAATAATCTTGATGCAATTTAAAATTTTGGTTAACTAGATGACTTTGAAGGGTCCACATGAATGTCCACAAGGAGACTTCATGAAGGGACTTGAAGGATTTAAATGACTAAACCCTGCTGTATCTTGTGAAGTTCTTTAATGTTATAATACAATTTACATGGACAACATAAATAACTACATTGCCTTTCCTAAGAAATTAAAATTATTTATACAAACTAAACCAAACTTACATCTTTCATTTCACATAGACAATCTGGGATACATATTAAACACATTTGGAGCATTTTGTTTAATTTATTCTACAAACCTGAAAAGTCATCCTATCTATAGTAACTAATCTATCCAGATAAGTGTTAATTCACTCAAGAGACTCTTATTACCTTTTCTGTAATTGTTGTGACCTTTTGTTTAAGACTAAGGACTAAGAGAAAGTCTCAATTTTATAAAGTTAGGAAAGAAAACAGAGAAGAGGTTGACTCACTTGCCCAAGGTTATCCAGCAACCAGTGGAAAACCCAGGCCTCAGATCCCTCCCTCTTCATGCCACCAAGTTCTGTGTACTAACAGACCAAGCAGTTGGCCTTATAGCCTGGGGCTACAAAAGCCAGGACAGAGCACTTCCTGGTAGCAAAATAAGGAAGGAGTATATCAGGTTATCCTTACAAAAGGCTAAAAGCAGGCGCCTACTATAGGAAAAAACCAACAGCTCCAGCTGGAAGCCTTTCTCAACCATTCTCCAACACAAGTTCAGTGAGCCAAGCAAATTCAACTTCTTACTGTATATTTCTGGTGAGTGTCTTTAGGGAGACAATTGGTAAAATCAAGAAAAGTAAACTGGTTATAACTCATGCCTACACATACTTGTCAAAAGACCTAACATACCATCCATGTATACCAACCATCTTCATTTTGATTACCAGGCCAAAAAGAAATTTAAATTGACCCTACTTGTGTAGCCCTGGCTTGATAAGATGGCTAGAGGCTTTGGTCCAACAAGATGATACATGTTCTTTCTCAAGATTAATAGTCATGGAAGTTTCAACAAGCCTCCCTTCCCCAAGGGTGGAACTGTTACAGACCACAATTTACTTGAGAGATTTTGGTTTTTAACATCCTTTCCTTGTAACACAAGAACCCTCTCATTGAATGTCTTTATATGCAACATATTATTGGACTAAATATCTCAGAGCAGCCACACATTTTAAAAATTACTTCATGGAAAAAAATAAATCAGACTATACAGTGGAATGTTGTTATCACAGTCACTAAAGAACTATTTGTCCTAAAACAGACTCCACAAAAATTGTCACTACCATAGGATCTGACAAAATCTACCAGCTACACAGCCTGAATTTATAGTAAGGTCAATATATATTTCAATAACTTAATATTTGGATTAAGAGTAAATAATACTCCATTTACAAAAATGTCATTGATAAATGGCTGAGATAATCTAATGAAGCATAGTTAACATTATCCTAGCAAAGGAATAGCTAAGTAGGTAGTAATGGATAAAACAATGATAGTAACAATATTAAGGTATGTTTTTTAAAGTATGTAACAACCTAGTTGTTTTCCCCCAAATGTTGACTCTATAAAGAACAATTAAACAATGTGGGCAAATATGGAGAAAACTAAAGTGGTGTATGTTGATATGAAAGAGAAATGTTGATGAAATTTTTGTGAACTAAAAGTATTGACAAAAGATACAGTGTTTCACAGATGCAAAATATCCTCACAAGTTCATTTGGTGGTTGGTCAAAGGACAAAAGTATCTAAATGCTCTTCTAAGAGAAGAATATTCACTCAAGCATTATTCCCAATATTATACATTCTACTACACCCTATATTGTATAGTTGGTTGTTCCACAAAGGTGTTTCTTTTTCTGGTTTATTTATTTATTTTTTTATATGGAATGCTTCACGAATTTGTGTGTCATCCTTGTGCAGAAGCCATGCTAATCTTCTCTGTATCATTCCAACTTTAGTATATGTGCTGCCAAAGCAAGCACTCACGGTGTTTTGTTTTGTTTTTTAAACAGCAATTTATTTTGTAAGGACACCACACACCCAATACCCTTTCTATTAGTTTTTATCTAAAACATCCCTGACATATACATATAGCATCAGCTTAACATATCCAATGACATGAAAACTCACTACCTTTTCAGGTACTCCAGAACTAAAACATAAACAGATCTTCTAGGTCACGACAGAGTCATCCCTGAGGAGAAAACAAGTCCTACTGAGCATCTGACTAACTGACAATATCTCAAGTATCATTTCAAGTTATTTGAAGTTAAAAGAGTCATTGGCCAATGAGAGTATGTCCAGAGAATATCGGTATGATGAGGAATTTGGAAAGCAAAAGATTTAGTAACAGTTGAAAAGACTGAATGAAATATTTAGCCTAGAGATGAGAAACTACAATGAAGCTTGGAAGGTATCCAAATATTTGAAGACAAGTTTGTAGAAGTAGATACAAACGGTCTTTTAAAAGAATCAGAATCAAAAGGTGGACGTTACAGAAAAGCAAATTTCAGCTAAAACCTTCCTAACAACCAGAACTTCACAACATGAGAACTGGCTGCCTTATTTCAGAGGAAGGCTCTACTGGGAGTTTGATGACTGTCTGTCAGGGTGTTACAACACAGTGCACAGGGAGCTGAACTCGGGGACTTTCAAAGTCTGTTCACTTTTGATTACTTCTCTTTTTCCCTATAGGAACTTGAGCAAAACAACCAATTTCTCTGCCTCTCAAGTTGTAAAACTGTGGTAATACAGCAGCATTATAATTTTACTAGAGGCCCAGTGCATGAAATTCGTGCATGGCAGGGGGAGGGTCCCTCAGCTCAGCCTGTACCCTCTTGCAATCTGGGACAGCTGGCTCCTAACCACTCTGCCTGCCTGCCTGATGCCCCTAACCACTTGCCTGCCTGTCTGATCACCCCTAACCACTTGCTTGCCTGCCTGCCTGATCGCCCTTAACCACTCACCTGCCTGCCTGATCTCCCTTAACTGCTCACCTGCCTGCCTGATTGCCCCTAACCGACTATGCCTGCTTGCCTAACCACCCCTAACCATTGCCTACCTGATCGCCCTTAACCACTTGCCTGCCTTCCTGATCACCCCTAACCGTCTCTGCCTGCCTGCCTGATAGCCCCTAACCACTTGTATGCCTGCCTGATTGCCCCTAATTGCTCGCCTGCCTGCCTGATCACCCCTAACCACTTCTGCCTCAGCCCCCACTGCTGTGGCTTCATCTGGAAGGATGTCCGAAATGACGTCCAGAAAGTCATTCAGCTGCCCAGTCTAATTAGCACATTATGCTTTTATTATTATAAACTAGAGGCCTGGTGCATGAAAATTCATGCACTGGGGGCGAGGGGTCCCTCAGCCTGGTCTGCCCCCTCTCACAGTCCGGGAGCCCTCAGGGGATGTCCTGATTGCTTAGGCCCGCTCCGTGCAGCCAATCAGGGGAAGGCATCGCCCTTATCACCCCCTCACTGCTGCTACCACTGGCCTCCCTCTGCGGGAGGTGACCTGGCAATCGGGAAGGCGATGCCCCCATCACTCCTCTGCTGCTGCCACTGCCAGCCACGCAGCTGCCTGAGCCTTGGCCCTCGCAACCACCGCAGTTTGCCTGAGCCTCAGCCCAGCCCTCGTTGCCTGAGCCTCGGGCCCTGGGCAGGGGCAGGCCTTATCCGTGGCTTGTCTAAGCCTTGGGCCGGCCCTGGGCAGCGGCAGCCGCCATCCGTGGCTTACCTGAGGCTCAGGCAGCCGCTGCGGCTTTGTCTGGAAGAATGCAGCGTCAAGTTCCTGCCCACCCGTGCGTGCCTTGCTGAACACTCAGTCCCACCCACACGCATGCACCTGTCGTGCATGCAGCCTCCTTCCGATCGGTTGTTATGGTGTGATGGCATGGTGACAATTAGCATATTCGCTCTTTATTATATAGGCTTGTGGTATAAGAGAAGAGGAAAATACCTTTGAGAGATAATGAAGCATTAAGCAGCCCTATGCCTGTGGCAGTTAGTAACTGATCTGATTAAAACACATGAAACAGAATGGTACTGAAGAGCTTTATAATGTACAGGATGAAAGGATAAACCCTGTGAAAGCCTTTGGAGCCATTAGGGAGGAAAGAGCATAAAGGTCCCCTGAGCAGCACCCTAAGGGAACCACTGTAAACTGAAAGTAGGGTTGCAGGTTACGTATTATTCTAACTCCCAAAGAGCAGCTTAGCCACGGGAAAATCTGGCTCTAATTCCTGTTTGTGAAATCTTTTCAACTGCCAATGTTTTCAGTCACATGGGAAGTGAGCATGTCAGGCTTCCTTCAAATTCCATTCTTCAAAAATAATCCTCTCTTCCATAGAGAAACTAATTAAAAACAAAAATCCATATTTCCAACCATTTCCCTTTTGGTCAGAAACACCAATGAGATACTAGACTCTCAGATAAAAGGCTACTTAGCAGATTAGTCAAAATGCACCCCACCCTTTGGCACCACCAGCCCAACCTGCCCTAAAATAGTGTAACCACACTGGAAGACAACAAACACGTCTTAAGTGATTCACACCAAGAAGATTAATAGTCCCAAGCCCCAGCACAGGGACTTTATATTGTTACTATACAATATGCCACACCTCAATGTCTCAATCCACAAAAATGTAGGATTAATCTCTCCCCATTTTTTCCTCCTGCCAATCCACTTACAGTTTGGAAAATGTCAGAGGGAGTTCATGCAAACTAGTATCAGTTCGGTGATTAAAAGAACTAAAGAATAATAAGAGCCAAGAGAAAAGGATCATTTTATTAGATTCCAAATATGACATGTGAATCAGAAATTAATAGAAAAATGCCCTAACAAAAAATTGCTACATATTATTAATGTGAATATAACCAAAGGAAAATTAATGATTAGAAGCAAAGCACTGGTACCCTGCAGCGTTTAGAGAGAAAATCAGCAAGAACTCATTTATTTAGCACTATAGGGGCTGAGTTATTCAACATATTTGAGAGTTCACCCCACTCATACCTTTAAGCAATAATATTGTATTTCAAACACAGTATACAGAACAGAAATTAATCTATTCATGATGACAGGTAGAATTTGGAGGACCAATTATAATACCACTAGAGGCCCGGTGCACGAAATTCATGCACAGGAGGAGGGTCTCAGCCTGGCCTGCACCCTCTCACAATCCGGGACCCCTGCCTAAATGATCACCCCTAATCACCTCTGCTTGCTTGCCTGATCACCCCTGAAAACTTGCCTGCCTGCCTGATCATCCCTAACCACTTGCCTGACTGCCTGATCATCCCTAACCCCTCTGCCTACCTGCCCGATTGTCCCTAACTGCTCACCTGCCTGCCTGATCACCCCTAACCATTCTGCCTGCCTGCCTGATCACCCCTAACCAGTCTGCCTGCCTGATCGCCCCTAACCACTCACCTGCCTGCCTGATTTGCCCCTAACTGCCCCTGCCTGCCTGCCTGATTGCCCCTAACCACTCACCTGCCTGCCTGATTGCCCCTAACTGCCCCTGCCTGCCTGATCATCCCTAACCACTTGCCTGACTGCCTGATCATCCCTAACCCCTCTGCCTACCTGCCCGATCGTCCCTAACTGCTCGCCTGCCTGCCTGATCACCCCTAACTGCTCGCCTGCCTGCCTGATCACCTCTAACTGCTTGCCTGATCACCCCTAACTGCCTCTGCCTCGGCCCCCGCCACCAAGGTTTCGACAGGAAGGACACCCGGAATGTCGTTCAGCTGTCCGGTCTAATTAGCATATTACACTTTTATTATTATAGATGGGATCAAGGTAGATGTCTACCTTGTTTCTATATTAAATGGCTAAAAACTGCTGTGATTTTTAAAAAAATATTCTTATGCACTTTTTATTGTTTTTCTTTTCTCATAGAGTGCCTTTTTCTCAGGCTATCAATATATCAGCTTTAGTCTTACCAATATCCTTATCTCTGTCAACATAACTTTTCCCCATCTTCTAAAGTGTTGCTTCTAAATCTAATAATGTGAGATATGGCACTAAGTAAAGAAGTTTGTTAGAATTCTGTGCAAAGCAAAAGTTGAAGAGATATGATTAAGGGCCTCATAGACACTCCTACAGAATTTGTGTTCGTGTACTTTTATATGTGGGTTTTACAGCAACCACCTCAGCTACTGAGAATCCGATTCTACCTGCTTCAGTACTCAGCCACAACCTGGAAAAAAAAATGAGATTCTAAGAAGCCTAATCTCTGATAAGTGGAAAGTTCATATGTTACAGCACAAGAAATAATTTTTTTTTTCATATCCACTTATATGCCGCTACACATTCTAGTAGTTGTGAAGATACAGATACAAAAGGCAGGGTCTACTGAGAGAACTAGACCAGGACATTAAGGACAACATGAAAGGAAACCTGCTCTGAGCAAGCTGGGTATAAAGCGCCTGCCCTGCAAACACTGAGAAAACAATGCCAGTTTGGAATTGCGGATTTGGAAGGCAGGTCAGAGAAAGCTTCCTGGAGGGAAATACTGTAAACTGATTGTTGAAAGATTACACAGATCTCGGGTCCACCCAGGAAGACGAGGCAGAGGAGCCAGCATGTGCCAAGGAACTGCAGTAACAAAGAACAGGGTGTTTTCTGGGAACCACAAACAATTTTGTATGGCTAGACTATCACATATGTGTCGAGAAAATGATATGAGATAGTAGACATGGGTCAGGTAATGGAGGACCAAATATATAACAATAAGATTTTACATTTTGTCTTGAGGGCAATCCAAAACCATCGGCAGAACTGAACTGTAAGTGTAGGAATCCAGTTCTTCCATGTATAAAACATTACTTTGGCAAGAAAGAAAGGCTTAAAAGGAGCAAGAGGACACTATGTCCTAAGGAATCACTATGGCTTGAATAGGCAATGAGAATGGAAAGGAACAAATGGCTCAAGGGGTTCTGCAGGTGGTCCAGTGTAAATCAAAATGGGTTTAAACCTCTGGGCGAGGGGACATCGTAGATAGTAGCAACTATGGAAAGTTAAAAAGGCATATGCCAGAGGTGTTATAAAAAAAAAAGCTATAAAACTTGGCTAATGGATGTCTGTTCTACTCACAAAATTGGATCAATAATTTACCATCTGAAAAAGAAGATAAAGCTAGCAAAAGAGCCCTAGCTGGTTTGGCTCAGTGGGGACCGCGGACTGAAAGGTCCGGTGATCCATTCCAGGCAAGAGCACATGCCCAGGTTGAGAGCTCGATTCCCAGTGTAGGGCGTGCAGGAAGCAGCTGATCAATGATTCTCTCTCATCATTGATGTTTCTATCTCTCTCTCCCTCTCCCTTCCTCTCTGAAATCAATAAAAAACATTAAAAAAAAAAAAAGCTAGCAAAAGAAAAGTTTAAAGACACAAGCCATTTTACCAGAAATGTGAAAGATAAATCCTGTATAAAAATACATGGTAAATGAATAACTTCTTATAATATCTGTATTATCTTATTACAGTATTTAATTTAATACTTATTATATTCTAAAATATAAAGGATCGTTTTCCTTTATTTCACACAACCTTTGATGTAGAAGGCACTATGTAGGCTATCCTCCCCAATCCTTCTCTTTTTTTTTTTTTTTTTTTTTTTTTAATTGGTTTTTTACAGAGAGGAAGGGAGAGAGATAGAGAGTTAGAAACATCGATGAGAGAGAAGCATCGATCAGCTGCCTCCTGCACATCTCCCACCGGGGATGTGCCCACAACCCAGGTACATGCCCTTGACCGGAATCGAACCTGGGACCCTTCAGTCCGCAGGCCGACGCTCTATCCACTGAGCCAAACCGGTTTCGGCCCCAATCCTTCTCTTAATGTCTCTGCCAGATGATCATTACATTTCTCCCGTTAATGAGGGTCTCATGAACACAAGAGGCCGCTTATTTCATTTTTTGACAATCCCAACAGATATAAAGTCCCTTTATGGATACATCTGATATACAATCTTTTCTCTTTGACATAAAATCTCTTCTCTACAACTCCACCAAGTTTTCCAAATACTATACTCAGGACTTTCACATCATGAATCTGTTTTGATATCTACAAGGCGATTCTTAAAGCACCTTTAAAAAATAAAAATAAATCAAGGAGTTAATTTCTTCTACATGAAGCCAATAACCAGATGTTTTTGTCCTTGCAACAACCCATAGTCAGTCAGGTGGGTTTTATTTATCACATGCAGGTATCTCTCCAGTGATGGCTGTTTCACTAGGTGCTCATTCACTCCAGAGTAGAAGATCCATTGTAACTACCCCTAAGTGACTTGTTTTTCTTGATTTACTGTCAAGAAGTAAGATTAATTTTGCTGCCCAAAAATGATTTACCGAGTCATCTAAAATTTGATTAACTCTACTGAGAGAATTTATTATTTGACAAAGCTGACTTTCCCTTCTTTTCCATCTCCAATTCTGAATTGTGGTTATTTGGCATAAGAAGTATAACAGGCATTCAGGCCATAAGTGCCAAATCCACTCACTCAAAAACACTACCTGTGCAGGAAATTCTGATACTTTTCTCAATAAGCCAGAAACCCATATAATGTACTTTCCATTTTCTACTTAATAATTCAATAAGTTCAAGATGGTGCTTAAGAAATATCCCATTCAATGTCTATTATCATCCCTGTCATTTAACATTGTTCAGTGGTTCTCACCAAATAAGAATATAGACTAAGAGATAAAATTGGTCTTACTTGACGAATAAGATTACCAATTTAGAAATCTGAGAAAATCAACTAAAAAACTATTGAAATAGATGAGATTTTGGTAAAATAACAATACATAGATGGAAATATACGAATCATCCTGCTTTCTATTAAAAAAATAAAAATATGTAATAGAGAAGTTTTCCAACTCAAAATGATGGACTGACCATATATGCTTTGTTTCCCTTTCTTTCCCAAGACAGAAAATTACTACAAAAGGGAAAAAACCCAGAAGAGCCAAAGCATCTTAAGCTGGAGAGAGGCAGTGATTATTAGACAAAAGAGACTAAAATAGGTCTCCTGTGAATGTGTGATAAAAATGTAGACCAAAGAGAGGAAGCTAAAGCCCAGGCACATGAGGGGTAGGAAAGGGGGGGTGTGCACAGGGGAAGAGGAAGCTAATCTCCCCCAGAGACCCGAGATGGGCTCAGCAGCAGGTGTGGAAAGTGGGTATAAGAATTGGGAATGAAAATTAAATAAAGCAGCTGTACCAACTGTCCCACTTTCTCCAATGAAATATCTATCTAACCCTGATCCCAGAGACAATCCAGGCAAAGAAACAAGTTGCTGAAAAAACCATTCAAATAGCCTACAAAGATAGGCCTATAGTGGTCGGCAAACTCATTAGTCAACAGAGCCAAATATCAACAGTACAACGATTGAAATTTCTTTTGAGAGCCAAATTTTTTAAACTTAAACTATATAGGTAAGTACACTGGTATTAACTTAATTAGGGTACTCCTAAGGCTTAGGAAGAGCCACACGCAAGGGGCCAAAGAGCCGCAGGTGGTTCGCGAGCCGCAGTCTGTCGACCACGGGCCTATACCATGAGGACTGATATCAAAGAGGCAAACCTAGCTCATTTGCACATCTAGAGGCAACCCCTCCTGCCTACAGACAGACCTCTCTCTCATTTACTCACCCTAAAGCAAAGTCTCACCCATGTGCGCAGATCTGCTAAATTTTTTCCATAATGGAGATGCCTACTGCAGACTTTACTGTAAAACTGCACCAGTCAGCTATCCAGAATAATCATAAAAAAGAAAAACTATTACAAAAGAAATAAACTATTGAAAAAACAGTGGTAATTTATAGAACAGAACTTTTTAAAATTATTGTTCTTTTATTTTATAATATATATAAGCATAATTTATATTATATTCACATACCCAGAATAATTGAAGAGAACACAACATAAAACAAACAGCATGTTACAAAAAGAATTAAGCATAAGAAAATAACATTTGTTTGCTGAAATTAAAATATTCAGAATAAGAATTAAAAGATAAAATAGAGAAAATGTCCCAAACATTGCAAGAACACAACTGGACAACAACTAGCACAGAAAAGATGTGAAACAAAGAATCAATATAGGTCTATTATTCAACTAATATGAGTGTATTTTTCTAAATATACAAAAGGGAAAGGATATAGTTATTTTTAAATCAGTAATACATTCCTAGAGGAAAGTCACACCTGTGGCATTTCACCATAAAAGAACCAAAATAATCATAAAAATTTCCAGAAAAACAAACAAAAATCACCTATAAAAGAATGAGAACCACACTGATATCAAATTTTTTTACCCCATGAAGATAATGAAGCATTATCTTCAAAATCCTAAGTGAAAGTTACTGTGAAACTAGAATTCTATATCCAGCCAAATATTAATCAAGCGTGACTGCAAAATAAATACATGTTCTCCAAATAAAAGTGTTGAAAGCCTCCCTCGTCTATACACGTTTTACTTGAAGAAGTTATGTACATCCCTCATCAAAATAAGGGAGAAAACCATGAAAGAGAAAGTCATAGGACCCAGAAAATGTCTTTAAGAGTGAAATGGAGAAACATCCTTGAAGACTGTTGTGCAGCAGATTTAGAGAATGGTAGTCAAGACTGGAACAGGGAGGGTTCCTGGGGGCTCAAAAAGAAGATTCCAGGTCATACATAGTATTAATCTTCAAGATAATGTTAATGACTGGTTGTGTTTTTTTCAAGGAGAAAAGGAAAGGTTATTAAAAACTCTAGAGAATCCAAAAGAATGCCATGCCCAAGTATGAAGCATCCGAAATGTGCCAAGATATTATGGAACTGACACACTATAAGAAAAGGCAAACCATTTGATCTAGACGCCAAGAACATCTCCTTTAAGGGGCTTATGGGCTGACACACTTGGCCTGCAATAAAAAACAAATGAAATTTTAGCCACCCTCCGCCGCCCCCCCCCCGCCCCAGGCCATCTCAGTGGTGAAAACTATTTATTTTATCATAATAATATCAAGAGTGTCATTGATTTTTAACTTTTAGAATCAACCTATAGAAAAAAAGCTGGAGGATTTAAATGTGGTTACAGAACAAAATTTATTGTTATCAGTCTTGGCATTGTAAAAATAAATAACAGAAAATAGGAATGGGCAGGGAAAAAAGGAAGTGAAGACGGGTAGAGGGCATTAATGTCACTTTCTTACACAGTGAAAGGTTGAGACATACTGAGAAAAGTTAACAGAATAAGATAATAGAGTTTTAAATAATTAAAAATCAAAAGGCAATCCATTAAAGGAAGCGAAATAACATAACTCAAAATTGGGGAAATGATGAAGGGAAAGTAACAGGTAATGTAAGCACATTTTGGTACTTCATTATCAAAGTGGGAAATAAATGATGTTCAAATCTGATAAATGAAGATATATGTACAATGATACACAAACAGGTATCACATATGTGCGCTGAGCCTTGTATTCCTGAATAACCCAAATTTTTTTAAATATATTCTCCACATTTTCATAGTTACCCTAATTATTAATCCCACTTTCTCAAGGTAGAATGTAAAAAACTGTTTTCCAGTCTCAATCATAGCTGAAATAAAGATGGGACCTAGGCTTTGTCAATCAAACCTAATTCAGCACTGAGTCACATGAATGAATGGACTGGGCAAGGGGAGTCCATTTTTTGGCACAAGTATAAAATGTTTTAGGGTCAAAGGAAGCAGCAACTGACTTAATCATATTGGCGTATATGCAATTTGTTCCAGCACATTAGTGTTTCATGTAACTAAGAAACAATAAAAGGCAAGGCATAACCGCAGAGCTGAGAGTCTCAGAGAAATTCAGTTCCATACACTATGCCTTTTGCCTCAGGCTGGTCCATCTGCTCCCTTTCAAATGTGTTTATTAAATGGTCCTCCCCAACTTTTATGCATTTTGCTCTTAACTCTATTAACTCAGCAGGTTCAATCCTTCCTGACTCTAATTGCAAACCCTTACAAAGTTGTATAACTGGTCCGCCCAACCTACTTTTTCCATAAACCCTGTTTGTTTTAGTGAGTATTTCTGTAGAATGAAGGACATTGCATAAATGAATAAATTGTGTTACAGCCAAAATAGCTGTACCAAGTTTTACTTAAAGATACAGAAATAGCCATCAGAAGAACAAAATAGAGAAACTGTTAAAAGTGACCATGTTTAGGGAGTGAACCCCTTAGGGACAGGGATGAAAAATGTTGCTTTGCATTATAAGCTAAACTGAACATGTGTCAACATGTTTACGTATTACTCTAATTTTTAGAATCTCTTCTACTGCCACACATAGAAAGGAAACAATAGGAGGTGGAGAACTATAATAACAATGATACTATTAACAATAACAACAAAAATACATAAAATATTAAAAAAATAAACTTAAGATGTGGAACAGCTATGAAAGAAACTATATAACATAATCAAAGCTGTAAAATAAAAAAAGACAAATAGAAAGAAAACCAAGTTCGTGGAAAAAACAGCAACAGAAGTGGCAGGGAGTGTATAAGTTTGCAAAGGCTGATTATCCATGACTGATAAAAGTGCTGAAATTTTGGAGTAGATAAATTACATAGGTAAAATGGTATACTTCCTAATTTCATTTTTCAAAAACCTTTGTAGACCACAGTTTCAATAAATTTTAAGTTAAGTTAAAATAGCTAGATACCACAAAACCACAGTATTATAGAAAAGACAAGAAAATATTACCAGTTATAGCAAAAAACACTACAATTTTGTAAGTGTAAGTACCATTTAATGAGAAAGTAAGTTACATGACCATCAAAGTGAAGAACAGAAAGTCAACAAATGTAGATTTCTTACTTTACACTGAAAATGTTAAACTAGGGACACAATGTACCTATAATCTTTTTCATCATGAAATGAGGTAATGATTTCTTTCTTTTCACTACTGTTGCTAATAGCAAAAGCACAAGTTTAAACAAAAGGAAAATCTTGAGTGAAACTCAAATAATTTAAGTGTATAAGGGGGCACATCAAAAAGAATTAGGAACAGAAAAACATAATTATATAATTTAATCTTGCTTTCTCCAGTTCAATGTAGAAGAAAAAAGAGCCAAATGAAATGAAATATGAGTATAATTTACAAGGTGTGTACAGTATTTAGGAATATTATATGTTTTTTAAAAGTGTTATACAGGTGGGCAAATGTGAAAGTAAATTCCTGAAATGTTATAAAATATGTTGTAAGCTCAAATTTAGAAGCATATCATCAGCAAAATTCACAATAATTATTAAGGCATGAAGTTAATTAACTGCAAAATAACTATTCTAACATGAGGCCCTGTTGTACTATGAAAATATCAGGGTTCAAGAATTTAAGATGTGAGATTGAACTGCAGTTCTGCCACTTAGCTGAGGGACGTAAGAGAAGTTCCTAATCTTTATGAGACTCGGTTTTTCTCATCTCTAAAACAGGAGCAATAATTCTTAGCACACAAGGCAACTAAAAGGATTAAACCAGAACACATACAGTTGTGACAGAAAGCCCTACCCAAAATAAACATGAACATAAGTAGTAGTACCCTTCCCCATAAATACATTCCTATTGCCAATATCTTTTTTACTTCCAAGTTATTTTCAGATCACACCACAAATTAGTTATTAAAAATCACATCTGAAAATTATTTACAAATTGTGTGCGAACTCTGCTTGAGAAGCTGCACGCTTCTCAATAAAAGCAATAAAATAAAAAAGCAAAGGTTCTGGAGCCCAGCGATCTGGAGCCAGCTCTGTGAGCTGTGAGGCCTGGGACAATTACTCTGCTTTCTCCCAACCTCCGTTTTCTCACCTATAATCAATGACATGGATGTCTAATTCAAAGAAAGGCTATGAACACTAAAAGAGATATGCATAAAACGTGTCATTTCACTTTTTTATTTACCATACACTATGCTAAGCTTTGTTATACAAAATATATTACACAAAATTAGATCAGAACCCATTATTTTAATCTCCTTCGAAGCATATCTAAAACATAAGTCACAGCAAAAATAGACCAGGTAGCAGGAGTGACACATCAGCTCAGTGTATTTTCTTTTCGACAGGAATTATCAGTTTCTCCTTTAATTTCTTTCACTGAAAAAACAAATTACTATTACATATTATTTTTGAAATTCAATAAGATCATTCAATAAATATTTATGAGTATCTTCTACATATCAGACATCTTCATGATTTTTCGAGATACCGCAATAAAAATATACAAATGCCCTGCCCTCATGGAATTCAGAGGAACTGGCCAAAGGTCACCACGCAGAGCAATAGTGTAGTAGTCACATCCCAAATACAGCGTTCGAGAATTTAAAACTCGTTCCAGTTAGTACAATTAAATAGTGTGGTCATGACAAAAATCCTATGGGAACAATGACTTAGCAAAAGTGGAACCAGGTTCCTTGCTGTCAGTTTTCCTCATTTGGGGCAGGACAACTGTCTATCAGACAGGACAACATTGCTCTGTCTGCCTGCTGTCTCAGCAAAGTCAACCTGGATCCAAAACAACCCCAAACTAAAAGAGGCTTATTTTCATTACTCCTAAAAAAATAACAAATAAAAGTGTTTCATTTTACCCCAGATATGATATTAAGTCTAAAAGGAATTTTGACTCATTTTTTAAATAGGTTTTCATTATTAGAAGCTTATTATAATCATGAGTGAAGTACACAATTTTTAACATACAATTTAAAGTAACTCTACTTTTAGTTTACCATCATAAAACTATAAACTATTCTCAACAATTAAACACATGTTAAATCAGTAATTTTAAAACCAAATATACTTGTATGTTCAAAGAGACATAATTTTCACCTAGCCATATTCTTTGACTACATATTTTTACTAAAAGCTTATTTAGAGAAGGAGGACAGACAGCAGAGATTTCCAATTTGTTTTCAGTCCAATAGGTAATCAGTTATTCTGATATATACATTAAATAAAACATTTAGGTTACATTATAATATATGCTCTAGAACAAAAACACTTTCATACTACTTCAGAACTATAACATAAAAAATGCTTAATTTACAATGACACAGCCAGACCCCACTATGGAAAACTGGTGATATTAGCCTTGAAACTTGGCTTAAGAGAGGCCTCTAGTGGTTGTCTGTAGTTATTAACTCCCCTTCCCACCACCAACCTCCACCTTCTGATAAAGCTGTTGTTCTCATTCTTTCAGTCATTCTCTCTCTCCTCTCCCTCACCAATTAAAAACCTCAAGCAAAATAGCTAGTATTTTATCATTGAATGTATATAACTGGTGGCATTAAACCATATGGATTTTCTAAAGGTAAATTCTCCAACTTTCCCATAAAACCAATTTAGAGAATACAGTAAAATACAGACACTAAACATTACCTTCCTAGTGTTAGCAATCTTAATAAAAATGAAATCTATGATAGTCTAAAAAAAACAAAACCTATGAAAATAAAAAACAAACTCAAAGTCTACAAATTAGAATCAAGACATAAAATATAACATGTTTTTATGTTTACCTTCAGTGGTACTACGGGTCTTCTAAACATGTTTTGCACTATTCACAAATACTTAACACTACTTAATACTTAACACTACTTAATACTTAACAGATGCAAATCCAAGTCTAAACTTGGTTCTCTCTATATAAATGATTACCCACATTCAGATGACTATGATATAACTCCTTTCCAGTTCCATTCCTACAATATCCCTTTCCTTTATTTTTGAAGACCACTCAGCTTCCAGAACCACCACACACCCACCCCACGCTGCTAGCCTTAGGAACTGCCTTATCTTTATCCAGGGCCCCAGTGAAGTCTTTTGAAGCAAGAATGGAAACAGCCTGGGTGCAAGGGTAGAAGGATGTTAAATCTAGGAATGCTGAACCCTCACTCCCAACTATCTTCACTCCCTCATGCCACAGTGAATCACTCCAGCCTTGTCCCACACTGAGCTACTGTTGAGGACTTGTCCTGCTCCAGTGATAGCCTACCCCACAAATACTCTGAGGCAACGGATACCTCAACATGTAGCCAAAGAACAACCATTTGCATCTATGGGCACAGCATCTTTTGCAACATAACTTAGGTTTACAAGAGAAAAAAGGGAAACAAGAGGGCAAGGTGGAGAGAAGAGTGGAGGGAGTAGAGAGAAGATCCTTTCCATGACATTTCCTAACTTTGTTTAAAAATTGAAAAGAGAAAAAAAAATACCTCCCATGTACCTCAAAAGAAATAGATTACTCATGTGTAAGGAGCTTTGAGACAGTATTTTGTACCACAGATATTGAAACAGATAAAAATCCTGATAAAGCACTACATAATAGTGACGGATGAAAAAGTCACAGGTCACTCCTGGGACCAACAAGAAGGCTAAAAGGAACAGGCCCAGGCTGTCCTCTTCCAGCTCTAAATTCCATGACAATGGCCCAACTGCATTGCAGACAAGGAAATGAGAGGAGAAAGGTTCTGGAAAGCCCAAATTGTTATCATAGGTTTGAAGGGTAAAGCATTTGTTCTTGATTCATAAGAAAATATTACAGGCCCTTGTTGGCCAATGTAGGTGTCTCAGTTACAAAGTCTGGCCATCTAGATTCCATGCACAGCTGGCAAGGTGACAGCAAGAAGTAAGGTAGCATTTAAATTTAAAAATGCTTAAAACCACAAAAATTATGCACAGAAATGTACCAAAGAAGTAAATGTAAATGTCTTACTACAGTATAACAATCCATGTTCATTCGGATTAATTATTTTTAAAAGATAAAATTACTGGTATATGCAAAAGGTTCTGGAAATATTGACATCCAAAAGGTTAAGTATTTAAAGCTGTACACAAGAATAGTAACTCTCACTATGCAGAAAATGGAATTATCAGAAGAACTTCTAAAAAAATATAGATAGCTGAGGTTTACTGTAGTCAATTTCACTTTGCCTTTTAGAATAGATAAATTGGCCCTATTCTAATGAAAATTCAAATTTTATATACCATTATGAAAAATGGACAACTTAAGCAAAATAATAACATAAGATCAAACTAAAAAAACTTTTAAATGTTTCAACTTAGAATACATTAGGGGATTTATTCAGAGCAATATTCTAAAGTTACTTTTTAAACCTTTGTATAAGTACCAAGAATTTAAAAAGCTCCGAAACATTTTAATATTATAAGTTTTCATAACCTATTCTCAAGCTTTTCTCTTGTTGGTATTCAAAATAATTTTTCAGCATTGTTTCAGATACTGAGAATTCAGAAGTGATCCAAAAGACAAAAATCCCTGCCCTCATAGAACTCATCTTCTAATAGGGCAGTAATGGCGAACCTTTTGAGCTCGGCGTGTCAGCATTTTGAAAACCCTAATTTAACTCTGGTGCAGTGTCACATATAGAAATTTTTTGATATTTGAAACCATAGTGAAACAAAGATTTATATTTTTGATATTTATTTTATATATTTAAATGCCATTTAACAAAGAAAAATCAACCAAAAAAATGAGTTCGTGTGTCACCTCTGACACACGTGTCATAGGTTCGCCATCACTGTAATAGGGGAAGAAAGATCAACAATATAAATAATAACATACTATGATAGATGGTGTTCATCTCTCTAGAGAAAAAGAAAGAAGCAAAAGTGGGTCCCAGTAAGAGGGATGGGATTCCATATAAATAAACTGATCAGGGAATGCCTCAATGGCAAAATGGTATTTGAGCAGTGACCTAACAGAGTCAACCAAGAGCACTTGCTGAAGGGTGGATGGTGGGCTGTGAAATATGGTGAGGTCAGGTGAACCCCTGTAGGAATTTGACTTTCCCACTGGGTTTAATGAGAAACCATTGAGGCCTTTCAAGACTAGAAGAGATCTGATGTTGATCCACTTTTGAAAGCATCAACTCTGCCTCTGGCACTGAAAGGTTAGAAGTGCAGACAGTAGATAGGAGGCTCTGGCTGCAACCCAGGTGAGAAAGGCAAGTGATTTGGACCAGGATCAGAGGTAATAGCAGTGGAAGAGGCCTGATTCTGGACATACGGTGTATGCAATGCCTGACAATCTGTTTTGGAATTGAATGTGGGAAGGCAGAGCCTGAGAGAAAGAAAGAAAACAAGGACTCCAAGGTGGAAAGGCAAACTCTTATTTATTTCAGTAATTAGCCTAATTTAATCTTCAATTAAAGTGTAAGCACGTCAAAACTGTATCAATTTTCTCTATAAACTTGTGAAGATCATCTAGTAAAATGTTTTGGTTTTTGTTTTGGTTTTTTTTTTTGCAGCGTTGTATGTAGTTGATTCTAAGTTGCATGATTCTTGAAATCCTGAATTTCTTTCACAGCCTATCATCCTACTGCCAAAATCAAGTTCTTATTTTCCATAGATAGCTTCTTTGGATTTCTACTCATTTAAAAATATGTATTTCAAGCTAGGCAGCACCTCAAGACCTAACTCTGCCTTGTCACTTTAACATTATAGTTCACTTTTTAACTCATTTTTTATTGTGGTCTGTGTCTCAGCAGGAAAGCCCAGTCAAGCCCCTCTTAACCACTGTTCTTACTCCCAGAAAGACTCTGGAAAGGCAGCCCCACTTATGAGCTCCTATTTTGCATCAGTGGGACAGCTGAGCTGGGTTATGAAAAATGGAACAAGGGGCATGGACAGAGTTGAATAAGAAAAGAAACGCTTCCAGGTCAGAGTGCAAGCAAGGCTCTCCTAGAACCTAGGCCCATGAGAATAGGAATCTAAGAAAATTAATTAAGTAATCAACAGGAGCATGGAAACATGGTTCTTTCTTTCTGTTAAAAGCGTAACAATATACAAAAAAGAGCACAAAATGAGTGTTCTGCTCAATTTTCAACAATAGAACCTATGTAATCAGCACTTAGAATAAGAACTTATCAGCATCCCATACCCCTCCCTTACACCCTCTTCCAACTTTTAAGCACCATATTAACCACTAACTTGACACCTAACACAACAGATTAGTCTTATCTAATTTTGTACTTGAATCATACACTATGTACTCATTTGAATCTGGCTTTTTAAAGTCAAATTGTGGCCCTGACCGGTTTGGCTCAGTGGATAGAGCGTCGGCCTACGGACTCAAGGGTCCCAGGTTCGATTCCGGTCGGGGGCATATGCCTTGGTTGCGGGCACATCCCCAGTAGGGGGTATGCAGGAGGCAGCTGATCAATGTTTCTCTCTCATCGATGTTTCTAACTTTCTATCTCTCTCCCTTCCTCTCTGTAAAAAAATCAATAAAATATATTTTAAAAAAAAAGTCAAATTGTATTTGTGAGATGAAAACACATTGTTCCATTAAATTTTTGGTTCATTCCCCTTGCCAAACAATATTCTATTTACTTATTTTTCCAATTCTCTGGCTGATGAGCATTCAAGTAGGTTACAGTGTGAGGCTATTAGAAATAGTGCTTCTAGAAACATTATTGAACTTATCTTTTGTACATTTCTGTTGGTATATATACACAGGAGTGGAATTACTGGGAGTATAGGATTCAGGTAGATAATGCCAAACAATTTTTTAAATGGTTGTACCAATTTATATTTCCAACAGTAGCACATGAGAGATGTGTTGATCCACATCCTCAGCAGTACTTGGTATTTGTGTATTTTTCATTCTAGCCAGAATGATGTCTTTAGTGATATCACACTGTGGTTTTAATTTGTATGTCCTGATGACTAAAAAAACTGAACATTTTTTTCATATTTTTATTAGCCATTTCATTATCTTCCTTTGTGAAGTGCCTTTTCAAGACTTCTATTCATAATTCTATTGGGATGTCCTTTTTATCTTTAATTGTAAGAGTATTTTATATTTCTAAGTATAAATTTTGATGAGTTTCCCCAAATCTGTAGGTTATCTATTTAACTCTCTTACTGGGGCTTCTTGAAGAATACACGTTTAAAATTTTAATGAAGTCAAATTTTATCATCCTTTTAAAAATGTCAGTGTTCCTGACTTTTTCTTTTGTTTTGTTTTATTTAAGAAACTAGAGGCCCGGTGCACGACATTTGTGCACAGGTGGGCAGGGAGTCCCTCAGCCTGGCCAGTGCCCTCTCGTAATCGAGGACCCCTCAGGGAATGTCCACCTGCTGGCTTAGGCCTGCTCCCCACAGGCAGACATCCCCGAAGGGGTCCTTAGCGTTGCCACTGAGGCAGGAGAGGCTCCCGCCAGCGCTGCTGTGCTCGCCAGCCGAGAGCCTGGCTTCTGACTGAGGGGCACTCCCCTTGTGGGAGTGCACTGACCACCAAGAGGCAGCTCCTGCATTGAGTGTTTGCCCCCTGGTGGTCAGTGCGTGTCATAGCGACCAGTCATTCCGCTGGTCGATAAATTTGCATATTAGCCTTTTATTATATAAGATCTTTGTCCTAGCTGGTTTGGCTCTGTAGATGGAGCATCGGACTGCAGACTGAAGGGTCAAGGGCACACACCCAGGTTGCGGGCTCAATCCCCAGTAGGGGAAGTGCAGGAGGCAGCCAGTCAATGATTCTCTGTCATCATTGATGTTTCTATCTCTCTCTCCCTCTCCCTTCCTCTCTGAAATCAATACAAATATATATTTTTTTTAAAAAAGAAATCTTTGCCTGCACAAGACCATAGAGCTATTCACCTATGCTTTTTCCCAAGAGCTTCATCATTTTTTTTCTTTGACAGAACTGGAATTCCATCTGGAATTGACATTTGTGTGATACTTTCCATGGTACATAACTAAACCAGCATCATTTATTAAAAAGGCCACCTTTTCCACTCTGAATGCAATTTCACCTTTTTCCTGAATCAGATGACACAACAGTCTGTTTATGGACTCTTTATTCTGTTCCATTGGTCTATTTGTCTGTCTTTACACTAATACAAATTATGATTACTATAGCCTTATAAAACATTTTGGCACCTAATAATCACATCCTCTGGCTTTATTCTTCAAAATTGCCTTGGCTATTCTTGGCTTTACAATCATTAACATGGTATGTGGTTCAGTTAGTTTGGATCTTCTCTATCCTCACTAAGTAATATTTTGTGACTTTTCTATATAAAGTTCTTATACACGCATCACAATCTTCACCTAAAAACACTCTATACACCCTAACTGGTTTGGCTCAGTGGATAGAGTGTCCACTCACGGACTGAAGGGTCCTGGGTTCAATTCTAGGCAAGGGCATGTACCTTTGTTGCAGGCTCGATCTCTGGCCCGTGAGGGAGAGCAACCAATCAATGTGTCTCTTTCACAACTATGTTTCCCTCTCTCTGTCTCTCCCCCTTCCTTCCATTCTCTCTAAACATCAATGGAAAAATATCCTCATGTGAGGATTAACAATAAATAAATGAATGAATAAATTAATAAATCCACTCTATGCTATACTTTTATAGCATGAGTAACTGCATATTATTTTCATGTAACTAACCTATGAAACAGCCTGTAAAGCTATGATAATGCCAAAGTTCTTTAAAATAGTAAATGTAAAATACCCCAAGGTCATAGGACTTATTTGCTATAGCAATAAATCAAGAAAAGAAGAACACATGCAATGTTACCCAAGCTTTAGTAGATAAAACCATCACAAAAAAGAGCTTAACCTTACTTATGTACCAATAAAGGAGTAGATGATATTGGTTACAGCCCAGTAAATGAGAACTAAGCTGTACCCTTGAGAATGGACTATGTGAATCGTATGAATAATAAGCAACAAGATCAATCTAATCAGGCCAAAGTTTAAGAGGAAGCTTAGATGATAGAAAACTATAGATTAGAGCAGCCAGAATACCACAACATAACATTCAAACTGTGATCCATAGTATTAAGGTTATATAAAGAGTTAGTTTTTTTACATAATCCATCTCCATTTCTTTTAGAGAAGAGACAAAAGACAATTTAGCCAAACTATTTCTGACTATATTAAACCTAGCTTATTAAATTATAACTAACCAGAAGTTAACAACTCAGATGACCTTCCTGTGTTTATTTACACGACTCCATTACTCACACAATTCAACCCAAGCTGGCCTTATGAAGGACACAGTTATACAGTATTTTCAAATCAACATAGAGAACTATGGGAAGAAAAACAACTAAGTGATTTGTTTTCTTGAGTGTTTGGCTTATTATATAGCATACATTTCTTTCATGGTATAAATTTTTTAAATTTAAAATCAGTCCAAAATGCTACAATGCTCAAAATCTCAAAACAATTCTTTGCAAATATTCAACAAATTTTGCCCAAGATTTTAAGGAAATGACATTCTATAGTCTCACCTTGCAAACTGTATCCACATCCCAAGGTAGTATAGTCCTCAGATCAATGACTTCACAAGACACTCCAAGCTTTTCTTGAGCCATGGAAGCCACCTCCCGGATCACATGAACCTGAAATAAGGAGAAAAATATGTAGAGAATGAATTCAGAAATTCAGGCCTAAAACATTAGTTGAGTTCTGACATCATTAATAGAAGTACTACTTAAAGTCGGAGGAATTGATCTTCACGGAGAATTAATAAATTTGTTCTAGACATGTTGAACTCAATATTCCACCAAAATAATGAAGTACAAATGTCTAGAAAACAGGTGGAAAGAGGTTCCTAGAGAAAGTGAGAGAAGTCATTACTGGAGATACCAGTTCCAAAGACATCAGCCACAGAGGACAAGTCACAGGAGTAAGTGGAGTTTCTAGGGAAAGCATTTAAAGGGAAGAGTCAAAAGCAGAATCATGGAACCCTGCAGATGATCAACAAGTAAAGGGAAAACAGATGAAAGGAGCTCAAAAACAAAACAAAAACAACAACAAAACAAAACAAACAAAGAAAGAAACAGAAGAAAATAAGGAGACTGTGTATTCCAGAAGCTAAATAAGAGAGTAGCAAGTGCCATATACCATAGAAATATGGGATAGAGTTAGATTTAACAATTAAAAGTTTAGTAATGTTAGCAGAAATAGTTTTAGTGATTTAGTGGGAACAGAATTCATAAGGTGAAAAATCATAAGGAAGTTAACAAATAAAATACTTGGGGAGAAATTGTTCAAGATTGGTAAAGAAAAAAGGAAGCTATACTAGTACTGAAAAGAAAAATAGGATGAAAAAAATGTATTTTTTAGATAATGAAGAGATATACACCTTTTTAATAAAATGGACATGGAAAGAAGAAACTGAAGATGAGGAGAAAGAGGGACCAATTGATCTATCACAGGACTAAAAAAAAAAAAAAAGGAATATAATCTGAAACAGTTTTGGAGAAGTAGCTATGACAGATACCCCCCCCTTTGAAGACAAAGAAAACAGGAAAGCACTGAAAGAAGTGATAGGTGTAAAGGGAAAACAAGTAAGGGAAGTTACTATCTAATACATCCTAATTTCCCTATTTAAAAGGGAGGCAAGGCCTGGCAGGTGTGGCTCAGTGGTTGAGCATCAAACCGTGAACCAGGAGATCATGGTTTGATTTCAGGTCAGGGCACATGCCCAGGTTGGAGGCTCGATCCCCAGAAGAGGGCATGCAGTAGGCAGCCAATCAATGATTCTCTGTCATCATTGATGTTTCTATCCTTCTCTCTCTTTCCCTTCTCTCTGAAATCAATAAAAAATGTATATTTTTAAAAAAGAGAGATAGAGAGAGAAGGACACATGTTGAGAGTGACAGGGATGTGGATAAAAAGGGTTCCCACTGGAGGCAAGAAATCATGAGGACTGTAGCTATCCAAGCCAAAAATCAAATGAAGAAGAAAGGAGGAGGTTGTGATACTACAAATGAGTTGCATTATCTTCTTTATACTACCATATTACAGTCTAAAACAAACAAATATTTCCTTTACACAGAAAAAAAGAGCGCTCCTATAAACGGTGATTAAGAAGTGTACAAGAGAGATGTCTATGACCAGAGAAAGAGTTCTGAGCTTAAATGCTTGGAGATAGAGCAATGAGACAACAAGCACTGGGGAAAGTGGGTACAGATTATGGTGATGTTTACTGGAAAAGAGAACAATATGGAATTCTGAGGCTGGACCAGTCAATGGTCCACATGGTCAGCAAAGTAGCTGTGATAGATGGCAGCAGATGAGATGAAAAAGAAAATAGTAAAGTGAAACAACAAGTAGTGAATAGGTAAAATGTACTTCAAAAGAAACAAGGGTTTTAATTAATACATTTTTATAAATACAACCTATTTTTAATGGCTTCACAATCCTATATAATAAAAGCCTAATATGCTAAGTGTCCGGTCGTCCATTCAACCAATCAAAGTGTAATATGCTAATGAATGCTAAGGCCGCTCAACCACTATGACGTGCACTGACCACCAGGGGGCAGACAGTCAACTGGTCAACCAGTCACTATGATGTGCACTGACCACCAGGGGGCAGACGTTCCAACCGGTAGGTTAGCTTGCTGCTGGGATCTGGCTGATCAGGACTGAGCCAGATGGGGTGGACACACCTGGAGCCCTCCCGTGGTCCTTCTCCAGCTGGCCAACTTCCCCTGTCTCTTCCTGGCCATGATCGTGCTCCGGTGGAGTCCCTCTGCCTGGCCTGAACCCTCTTGCAATCCAGGACCCCTCGGGATATGTCAGAGAGCCGGTTTCGGCCCAATCCCACAGACCAGGTCAAGGGACCCCACTGGTGTATGAATTCATGCACCAGGCTTCTAGTATGCATACATATTTTAATGACTGAATAAGCATCTGACCTTCCATCAAAAATCAGTACCAGCAAAAAGTCAAATTTGACAAAAGGAAAGCATTGTTTTTAATTCTTCTTAGTATCAGGATTAAAAGTAAGCGCTTCCAAGCACATGAACCTTACCAGTTGGTATAAATATTACTCACCTGAGTGCCCCAGGCAACTAGAGTAACATCACTCCCTTCCTGTATGACCTCGGCCTGGGACAGGGGGATGTTGTATGGTTCCACAGGAACCTGTTCCACTGAATATGAAATGGGGGAAAATGAAAGGTTAATTAGTTTCTCTTGTGTGACATTTGTACATAAAAGAATATAAGAAACTCATTGTGGCAAAGCTTTATTTATTTTTCCATAAATGTCAGGTTACTTATAACAGGAATGGCATTTACCATACAGCTTCATGATATGACTATACAGATGAAAAATACAATATAAATGTATGAAATATATCAGCTATCCTAGAACAGAAAAAGCACATTAGGTAAAAACTAAGACAATAAAGTGTAGGCTTTACACAATAATAATGTATCAAACTGTAACATACTAATGTAAGATGTTAGTATCATGGAAAACTGGGTGTACTACCTTCATACTTTTTTTTATAAATCTAAAACTGTTCTGAACAATAAAGCTAATTTTTTTTTAATATATCTGCTAAAACTTTATTGGACTCAATTAAGTTCCCAGACACGTTTTCTATCAAGGAGCAAATTTATAAAAGTTTGGGGGAAGGGATAAAACCACATAGCAGGGCCCAATATTTTATTTTTACATTTTGCAATTATGAACACTTTGTCAACCTGACAACACCTTAATTTTCAAGACTGAATCCTGTGGTACTCAAAGAGAGAAACTGAATCAGCTCCACCAGGCCAAAATGAATAGCCACTGGCATCACAGAGAAAAGCATTTAATGATTTCTCTGCCCAACCAAGAACAAGCAATAGAGAGTTGACTGAATTCGTGAGGAAATCATAAGGCAAATTTCTTAAAATTAAATTAAGTAATAAGTTAACAGAATTACCCAATTATATTTGGAGGCCTTCCTGAATTCCTATGTGAGAGCATTACCGTGGAACTTGCTGGGGGGAGGGAGGGGTGGAAAAAGCTCTCTTTTGTTCATTTTTCCCCATGGTTATATTATCATTGCTACATAATTTTTTTTTTTATTCAAGGAGCACTACAGAATGAAGTAAAAAGTTCTCTCTGCAACCCAGTTAGCCCTTCCAAATCCATTGGGTAAAGGTAATCAATGCCAACGATTTCCTGGATGTCTGCAGTGGACAGCTTTTTCTCTGTGGCATTCAGGTTTCTTAATCCTATTGCTACAATTTGGGAAATGCCCCATCTTATGAGGTAGGACCCTTTCTCCACGACAAAAGTGAAGTCCATGTATTCAGTTTCTCAGCTTCTCTTGTGGCTAGGGCACAAAACGGGCTCTGCCAATCAAATGCACCCATGCCAAACTCTGAATTGGAAACTGATAACACACAGGAACAGCAAGTGTCCAGAGTCTATTCCAGAACAGTGGAGGCAGACCTGTTATCCAGGCTCAGAGGTATTCATGATTCAGACTGCAGTTCCATGCCCACTGACAATTGCTGGGGAATATTTGCAAAGCCAATTATGCAGTGGAATCGGGGGCATTGCTTCTAGATACATATACAGCCTCTAAGCCAGGTTCTCAGGCACATATAAAGACATATGTAATGTTTTTCTTTTCACAGAATCACATCATACATGCTGTTAAGAACTCTTCTACACATTAAGAACCCTTCTATAATCTCTCTTTTTTCCCCACTTAGCAATATAACTTGACCATGTTTTCAGGTCAAAAATAAAGGTTTTTTTAAAAATCATATTTATAAGTAAAACCTATCCAATTCAATGGTGCTGTTATCAGTGATGTGGCAGAAAATTTTATTCCTTGTATTTTTGTATATTTTCAATCCAATGACATTTCTATAACCAATGCTAGAGAGAGACCATATTTTTTCAATCACCAATATCCTATATAATAAAAGGCTAATATGCAAATAGACCAAAAAGGGGGACAACCGAACAACCAGACAACAGGTTGCTATGATGTGCACTGACCACCAGGGGGCACGCAGAACATGTTAAGTATTGGCAGCAGGTGGCAGAGTGCGGAACATGGCAGGTGTTGGCTGCGGCGGGAAGGTGGAGCAGGTGAGCAGGGACACCAGACCAAGGCAGGGCAACAGTCGCTGTCATCGGGACGAGCCTCTGATGGTTACTGAAAATTCTTTGCTCCCGCGCATCGTGGTCCCACCCAGCATTCACACCTGCTGCTGGTGCCGGCCCCGCTTGCACCCACAGCCAGCGCAGAGCTGCCACTCGCACCCGCTGCTGGCACCTGGCACCGGCCCCAATCACTAGGCACCATCAGCGGGTGTGTGCGGTAGCTGTCAGCCCCAATCGCCCCTGAGGGCTTCTCCACCTCCCCCCGCTCCAGAGGGGTGATCAGGGCAGCAGCCACCGCTCGCACCCACTGACAGCACCAGCCCCACTCGCACCTGCTGCTGGCACTGGCCCTAATCACTCCACACTGTCAGCGGGTGTGAGCAGGGCCAGCACCATTAGCATGTGGGAGTGGTGGCAGTGGCGGTGGGAGTAGAGCTGCTGGCAGATAGGGGATCAGGGGCCGCGACAGGAAGGGTCAGGCAGAGGCACGAAGGATGGACCAAGACCTGCCCCTGTGCCCACCGCAACCTCATTGCCCACAGTTCCTTTCAAGGTGCATGAATTCATGCACTAGGCCCCTAGTCTACATATATAAAAGCCTAAGTGAACGTTCGACTGGCCAACTGGTGGTCAGGGAGCTCCCACAGCGAGAGTGCCGCTCAGCTGACCGATGGGTGCCAGATGCCGGGCTCATGGCAGGCGAGCACCACTGTGGTGGTGCAAGCCTCTCCCATGAACACTCCCCCTGAACACCCCTCCCCTATCTAGATCAGGACTGGCATTGGGACTGACTGGACGCAAGCCTGCGGCCACTTGTCGGTCAAGGGCAAACAAGTATCACCCAGGACAGGCACGCAGAGACTGTAGCAGAGCAGCAGCAAGCCTACCAAGTGGCAGCGGCAGGCGCAGTGGGGCCAGGATGAGCAGGAGCGGTAGGTGGCATTGGACTGCTGGTTTGGGCCCTATCCCCACAGGCCATGCGGAGGGACCCCGCTGGTGCACGAATCCGTGCACTGGGCCTCTAGTGTTTAAATAAAATAACAAAATGGTAAAACCTATAAAACTACTTTTGTAGGTAAACCTCAAAATAGATGACAAGCTAACCATCCTATGAGATAAGCTATGTTAGAAAAGTATAAGCATTAAAGGCATATTTTAAACTTTTTGTATAGCACACAAATTATGCTGAGTCAGATACTTCCACTCTCTACACCAGGGGTGGGCATCCCATAACATGTATTTTTTTGTAAACAATGTTTTCCAATAAAACACAGCCATACACATTTATTTACATATTGTCTATGGCTGTTTGCCTACAACAGCAGAGCTGAGCAGTTGCAAGAGATGGCATGGCCTGCAAGCCTAATATATTACTGTCTATCCCTTTACAGGAAAGGTTTGCCAACCTCAATTCTAAGCAATGCTTTCAGAGGTTAATTCCAGCCCATACTTCCAGCCCATACATTGACAGCTTAAATACCATATCAGGTGGATGGATAGACAGATGGCTATATGGATGGCTGGATAATGAATGCGTGGATGACTGGATGAATAGACAAAAGAAGAGACAAACAGGAAGACAGATATATTCAACTGTAGTATATTCTACATGGCAGTTCTCAGTGGCTAAATCAAAGTGAGGGTTAAGAACAACACGATGACATCTGGCAAAGATGCCAAAGGTAGCATATAGGCTCTTTGACAACATCAAGTCTTTCCCAGCAGCAAGATCTGCAAGCCAATAGACAAGGCTTGAAGCCAGGACACACTCTGTCTTACTGGTAAGTCAGTGGCCACCATTCAGGAGTTCCTGTCTTTCCTGCCTTATATATCAGTCGCCAGCTGGTGATTAGCAAATCCCTGAAACACACAACTCTAAAGGCTGGCACACCGAAAAAGTTGTGCGCACCTCCTTTGGAAAGTTCCAATGATAGACTGTTCCAAAGTATCAAATTACCCAAAATAGTAAGACCTCATTACTTTATCAATTAATTAAGGACCAAAATGGCAAGCAAAGTTTAATCCTCCATCAAGAAAATATCATGCAGAGAATTAGATTCAAGAAGAATCTTCTATAAAAAAACAACCCAAAAATCTCTTAAATTTTGCATAAATTTAATCCTGAGAGGAAAGAATTTTAATGTGTTCATTTATTTAAAACTTCACAAACAGGCAACCTAGAGAGCAAGCTATAATTCAAAGGTACTTTTTAGTTACATTAATTTAAAAGATGTTTATTCTAAAAGAAAGTTATTATTTCAAATCAACCTTCTTGCATTCCTATCCTATGGCAATGTGCTTTTTGAAAGAGAGCAGGTAAAAGGAGTTAGAGCATAAAACTTCAGGAAGTGAGGAGCACCCTATACAATCATATTACAGATTCCTGTCTTCACAGCAGTGGTACAGAGACCTCTCCTTTTTACCACATACTGATTATATTTTGATCCATGAACTAACGAGTGGTCCACAGAGAAATCCTTCAGCATCAAGTATATGTTGACAAAAAATGTAACCTAGAAAATAAGAAATTGAGCAATGGCCAGGTAGCTCGGCTGATTAGAGCCTCATCCCAATATGCCAGTTGTAGGTTCTATCCCCAGTCAGGCTACACACAAAGAATCAACCAAAGAATGCATAACTAAGTGGGACAACAAAATGATGTCTCTGTCTCTCTCTCTAATAAAAATTCTTTCCAAGGCCAAAATAAAAGAGATGCAATATTTTGCTCAACTATCAGACAAGATAGCTTTCCATGTATTTTGTAAGTTCCATATATATGCTCCCTCTGTAACTGCAAATGTACTTATATTCATATTAGTTATATACTTATATATTCATGGCATTAGTTAGTTCATGCCTAGTCCCATTTTATTTACCATCCTCCTCCTTTTTCCTTCTATTTTTCTTCTAAATTATTGTATTGCTTTGACATCTTAAACACATTTTTAAAATAAGGAAGAGTGTATAAATATAAGTACTATTATATACATTTATTCATTTAATAGTTATTGCATAACCAATATATGCAGACATAATGCAAGATGCTAGACTATGAAATTATAAGAGGCAGTCCCTGTCCTTGACAAACACACACTCAACTGGGAGTAAACAGGATGGAAAGAGATGATCAGGAAACAAACAAGAACATGAGATATAGTAAAGACACACGGCTCTAGGAATACAGAGGGAAACAACAACCTGGTTAAAAGGATCAAGGAGGCTTTCCACCAAGGAGGGCACAAGCAATAGGGGTCTTAGAGATAAAGAGAAAATAAAAAAGATATTCCATGTAGAAACAAAAGACATATACAAAGACATGGTGGTGTGAAATTGTGTGTGTGTGTGTGCACACATCTACAAACACATGTAAACACAGATTTACATGATGTTTCAAGTAAAGATCAATACTCCCATGTTCCTAAAAAAAACTTTCCAATTCCTTCTGATTTCATGTATTAACAACTCATGTAGAAAGCATCTGCAAGAGAACAATTCCTTCTTAATGCTGTAAGTTCCCCTGTGAGGCAAATTTCTTACCATTACAGAGATAATAGGGTCATTTTTCTGCCCTGGCACTAATCTACCATTAATGTTCATGAATGTGAAACTCGGTAGGGCTTTATTCATGTTGCATTATACATGAATGTGGTGATCAAACATAACTGTTCTTTTTAAAGAGAGTATATTTCTAAAATATACATTACTTCATGCTGCATGATTATGAACAGCACAGTCCAAGTCGCCATATCTGAGAGAGCCTATCTTACTCATCAGAATTTACAGTGCAGTGGCAGAGAGCCCAGTCCTGTCTCTGCCTCTGTATCTCTGCATCTAATTAACTTGATGATCTCTGACAAAGCATTATATTGTTTTTGCGCCCCAGTATCTCACCTGTAAACTGTGAAAGCAGCATGTGTCTATCTGCCACACCACAGGGACAAAATGAGAACATATTAAGTTAATTGATGTAGATATCTTTCCATTCTTAGAAGACCAGCTTCGTAAGTTAAAATAATTCAACGGTACAGTTATCAAGACTCTAAAAGAAAGTTTTCATTCTAGAAACAATTATTCTGACTCCAATTACCATTTGCTGTGTAAAACTATCATTTAACCTATATTAGCTGTTATTTTTCTGAATAATCTCCTTTCAGATTTGAGGTTATTAATCATGGTCATAACTTTTTTATAATTCTCACTTCTATACCAAAAATTACTTTTACCACTGATGTTAAAAAGTATACAAACAGCCCTAGCTGGTTTGGCTCAGTGGATAGAGCATTGGCTTGTGGACTCAAGAGTCCCAGGTCCAAGTCTAGTCAAAGGCACATGCCTGGGTTGCAGGCTCAATCCCCAATTGGGTGTGTGCAGGTAGCAGTCGATCAATGATTCTCTCTCATCATTGACGTTTCTATTCTCTCTCCCTCTCCCTTCCTCTCTGAAATCAATAAAAATATATGAAAAAAGTATATAAACAATAAAACTAAGTGAAATTTCTTCTAGTAATTACTTTTAAATTATTCCTCAAATATAGCTGTACACAATCTTCCCCTCATCTCTTTGCCTCAAATTACTGAAAATTCAAAGATTGACAGTCTAGGCCTAGACAGTTTGGCTCATTGGATAGAGTGTCAGCCTGCAGACAGAAGAATCATGGGTTCGATTCCAGTCAAGGGTACGTACCTCAGTGCAGGCTCAATACCTGGCCCTAGAATGGGCGAGTGCGGGAGGCAACCAATCGATGTGTCTTTCTCACATTGATGTTTCACTCTCTATCTCTGCCCCTCCCTCCCACTCTCTCTAAAAATCAATGAAAAATATCGTCAGGTGAGGGTTAATAAAAAGATTGACAGTCTATTTTAGAAAAATTGTATCAACATACTGTTAACAATATTATATATATTTGTCTATATCTGTCATTATAATAGTTACTAGAGGCCCGGTGCACAAAAATTTGTGCACTCGGATGGGGGTTCCCTCAGCCTGGCCTATGCCCTCTCACAGTCTGGGACCCCTCGGAGGATGTCCACCTGCTGGCTTAGGCCCGCTCCCTGGGGGCGGGCCTAAGCTGGCAGTCAGACATCCTCTGGCAGCCCTCAGGGGATGTCCACTTGCCAGCGGGGAGCAGGCCTAAGCTGCAGTCAGACATCCTTAGTGCTGCTGAGGAGGCGGGAGAGGCTCCTACCACCACCGCTGTACTGGCAGCCATCAGCCTGGCTTGGGGCTAAGCAAAGCTCCCGCTGTGGGAGCACACTGACCACCAGGGGGGAGCTCCTGCATCGAGAGTCTGCCCCCTGGTGGTCAGTGTGTGTCATAGTGACCAGTCATTACCAGTCTTTCTGCTGTTAGGATCAGTTTGCATATTACCCTTTATTATATAGGATAGAGGCCTTGTGCACAGGTGGGGGCAGTTGGTTTGCCCTGAAGGGTGTCCCGGATCAGGGTGGGGGTCCCGCTAGGGTGCCTGGCCAGCCTGGGTGAGGGGCTGATGGCTGTTTGCAGCTGGTCACACCCCCTTCAGTGTGGGGGTCCGCAGTGGGGTGCCTGGCCAGCCTGTGTGCATTGCTGATGGCTGTTTGCAGGCTGGTCAAGCCCCCCACAGTGGGGACCCTCACCCCATGGAGGTTTTGCCAGCCTGGGTGAGGGGCTGATGGCTGTTTTCAGGCTGGCCACACCACCTTTAGGGTGGGGGGGGTCCCCACTGGGGTGCCTGGCCAGTCTGGGTGAGGGGTTGAGGGCCGTTTTTAGGCTGGCCAAGCCCCCCGGTGAATGGAAGCTCCCAGCCTCTTTTTTTCTTTTTTCTTTTTTATTCTGGGATTTATTTACCTTCTATAACTGAAACTTTGTTGCCTTCAGTGGAGCTCAGAGCCAGCTCCTGCTCGCTCCAGCTCCATGGCCACGGCCAGCTGAAAGCAGGTATCTGGGGTTTATTTATCTTCTATAATTGAAACTTTGTTGCTTTGAGTGGAGCTCAGAGGCAGTTGGGAAGCTTGGCTTCCTCCATCACTGGAAAAACCAAGCCTCCTGCTCGCTTCAGCTCCGTGGCTGCCGGCTGCCATCTCGGTTGGGTTAATTTGCATATAGTCGCTCTGATTGGCTGGTGGGCATGGCTTAAGGCGTAGCAAAGGTACAGTCAATTTACATGTTTGTCTTTTATTAGATTAGATCATACTGGCATCACTGTCTAATTAGAAGATAAAATTAACTTTCAATAAATAAGAATAATTAAGTGTTAAACTTTGATACTACTTAGCTCATGGTAAATACTGGAAACAAGGGTAGACAGCATAAATAGGTATATTAGGTCTAGACCTAGAACTCTGTTTATTAAATATAAGTCAATCGATCGTTAACTTTCTGACATCTAATTTGTACACATCTTGAGGAAAAACATTAGGAACTGCCTGTAATCAAAAAAGAAGACTGGCTTGACTTATGACACAATGCACACCTGAATATGCTAGACTATGTTGTAAATCTTAAATAATGTTTGTAAGAGTCCCTGACAGACTAAAAATACCCCACAATGGCTCTCATCCTACCATAGACCAGCAACTTTTCTTCCTCTCTTTCCTGCTAAATCTGAATTGCACAACCAACAGATACTATTCTTCCCCTTCTGAAAATCAACTATTCCTGAAGCAGGCTGAATGTTGTCTGACCTTTCTTGCTAAAGCTCTATAAAATCCTTACTCCCCCATCTCTCCTGGATTAGAACACTCTTTTGAATTATGCTCAGGGCCTAACATTCTGAATAAAGATTCATGCTGAATGGTGTGATTATTAAAAGAAATAACTAAAGATTTTTAAATAATAGGAACAGTTAAATACACTACTTACACTTACTGAGCATTTATTATGTATCAAGCACCAACTAAATATTTTATATATGTAAACATATTTAATCAAATGATACTATGGAAAAAAATTTTATACGACTAAATTTGCAAATCAGGAAAGATATGATATTATACAAAGATATAGGTGACCAACATTTACTCAATAATAGATTGTAGATCAACAACCAAAAAATATTTTTAAAAAGTCAAAGATTTTTCCCAAAAGGCACCAGAATCAGGCAATTTTATGAGCAAAAAACTTATCAACCGATAATTCTTAGTTACCCAAACAGGTCTAGAGCATAGAAAAAATAAATTAGCCCAGTTCATTCTATAAGACTAGCATAGCTTGGCCCGTGTGGTTCAGAGATTAAACATCAACCTATGATGGTTGATTCCCGGGTTTTGAGCTCGATCCCCAGTGGGAGGCAGTCAATCAATGATTCTCTCATCATTGATGTTTCTATCTTTCTCTCCCTTCTTCTCTGAAATCAATAAAAATATATATTAAAAAAACAAGCAAAAAGATAGCATAATTCTGGGTCTCATACCTAACCAGGATGGTGAAGAAAGGATAAACTATAGACCAATTGTATATATATAAATATATATACATGTAAAGAGGTAACCATAGTCCAGTTTTATTTATGAACATAAATATCCTTTTAAAAATCTTCTAATTGAATCCAGCAAAATGCTGAAAGAATTAAACATCATGATTAAGTAGAATTTACCCCAGGTATAAAAGAATTACTCATTATGATATTAGAAAATATGTTAATGAAATTCACCTCATCAAGAGATCAAAGAAGAAAAATCATATAATCATCTCACCAGATACCTAAAAACAATTTGATAAAATTCAACATCTTGGGAGAGGTGGGAGGAAAGAGCCTTCTACTAAGTTAAAAATAAAGATAATTTCCTTAACCTGATAAAAACTACTGATCAGGATCCAAGTTAAGAAAACATGAGATATTCCTAACAAAGGGAAAAAATTAAAATGTCTCATCAACTCTTGGGAAAAAAATGAATTATAACTATCACTAGCTATAGAGGGTAAGAACATCTAAAATAATTAACTGAAATATTATTAGAGAATTGCATTAGATATCCAAGTGCATTATTAACATACAAAATTAAAAGCTGTGGGTGGGAAGAGATCAACCAAAGAACTTGTATGCATATATGCATAACCCATAGACACAGACAAGAGGGTGGTGAAGGCCTGGGGAGGGGGTCAATGGGGGGGAAACGGGGATATATGTAATACTTTCAACAATAAAGATTTTAAAAAATAAAAAATAAATTTAAAGCTTTTCTGTAAACCAGTGATAACCATTTAGAAAACAGTAAGAAAAAATATCCTATATAAATAGCAAAAAAAAAACCAAAAAAACAAAAAAAAACAACATGAAACATCTAGTAATAACCTTAACAACAAATGTATCAAACCTAATGGAAATACCTACACAAGTTATTCATGGACATAAAGAAGTCTGAATAAATGGAGATAGCCATGATCTTGGAAATGAAGAATCATTACAGTGAAGATGAAAAATAGGGGGGGAAAAAACTTTAAAAACTATGTGTGTCTGTGTATTTATATTTATATTTATATTTATATTTATATTTATATTTATACAAATAGGTTGAACGCTGTTCTCAATGACAACCAGTACATGGGCATAGATATAGTTGTGACATTTTCAGAAGGCAGCATTAAATTGTTGAGATCTAGTTGTTTCAAGGTGGACTTCTATTAAACATACTAGTGAAGAACTTTATGACAAAATTCAGGAAAAAAAATGTTTGCAAAATTCAACAACAGGCAAAATTCTGATACACAAGAAAATAAAAATGCAAGGCTTTTTATGCTTAGTATTCCCAAGTGACATGTGTTACAAACATTTCCAGCTTTCCTTTTTAGCTTGTAGACTATAAATACTTACGTATTGGGTCTTGTCTCTGCCTAGTAACTGCGTCAATAATACCCTATCCTTCCAGTTTTTCACTAACTGCTATTTAGAGACTTGCAGTGTTTGGCTTCATCAATCATTTATTGTGCAGGGTTTAATCAAAGAACAGGAAGAAACAAGGATGGAATTAAAATATATAGGTTTATAGTTTTACTGTAAGAAACAGTGATCTATAATTTTCTCCTTCCGCATGCCTATATATATATATATATATATATATATATATATATGGATATTTACTCCAACATAGTTTAGAATAGGCAGAATTTAGATGCAATTCAAAATTCCATAATAGGGGAAAGGATAAATTATGGTACATCCCTCAAAATTGTATGAGCTAAAAATTAGCTAAATCTTTGTGCACTGAATTAAAATATGTCCAAAATGAATTGGTAAGAAAAGAAAGTTACAAAATAGTGTTTACAGTATGATTTTATATAACTCAGTTTATATGTAAATGTGTTCTATACATTCACATACTTATATCAATGCAAATGCAGGGAACAGGTCTAGGGACAGGAGTAGAATAGAGAAAAGGAACTTCACTTTTCATTTTATAGTTCTATGATACTTGAAGCTTTTACAAAGAGTGCATATGATTCATGACATTAAATTTTATTAAAACAAAAAATAAAACACTCTTTTCCATGTAGTATAAACTTAGTCATTGAGAATGCATCCAGTTAAATTAAGACAACGATCAAAAATAGACATCAGACTAATGCCCCTAATTAGTCTGAAAGTGCATGTGAATAATATAAGGAATATGCCAGAAGCACACAAAAATTCTACTGTGTCATATTCCACAAATATTTCAGTCTATCAGGTCAATCACAGAAGATACATGAATAAATTCAAAGGCAATTCTGCACTTCAAGTTAATTGAAAACCTTCTGATTCTTCTTGCTACTAGATCAGGCCTTTTCATCACAAAGTAGAATAATAATCTGCATCCCCTGCCTGTTTTAGGTTTACAATAAATGCCACTCAACAAGGTTAAGGCAGAAGACACATGTACAATGTAAACATAGAAGTGAAAGGACAAGTATGAAAAAAACAAACTGTAAAAAGTCTGTAATCAAATAAATGGAAACAAATTGACAGTAATAACATGTTTAAAAATATAGATAAAAGTCTGGTAGTATATACAACAAAAAGTCAACAGTAGCTAGGGGATAGATTTATGAGCTCTTTTTGTCATCTCTTTTGTGCTTTGCAAGAGTTCAACAAGCGTACATAAGAGACTGAAAAATAGCCATAATCTTTTAAACCTTCCTTGTATCCACAATCTTTCACAATGCGACTTGCCCATCCTTTGAAGTTGGACTGACCTGTGACTTGCTTTGGCCAACACTTTATTAACAAGTGATGCGTGCTAGTTTCTAGCCTGTGCTTCAAGAACCTTGGATGCTGCTACTTGCCCCTGTGAAACCTCTGCTTCCACCATGTGAACAAGACCAAGCTAGCCTGCTGGAGGATTAGAGACAAGTAGGCTACAGTTTTACCAGCTACAGCCCCAGATATTTGAGACAGCGCAGCTGAGACCAACAAATCCAACCCACATAACCTGCAATTGACAACTGATCTATGAGGAGCCTAGATGAAATCTGAGCTGGCCAGCTGAGCTCAGCCTAAACTGCAGGCCTGCACGTGAGCTATATAAAAAAGTTGTTGATTTAATCCAGTAAATGTTAGGGGTGGCTTGTTTAGTATCAATAGCTTGCTGATAGAATATGACTTTTATAAGAAAAATAAGTGTGTTTAAAAAACAAAAGGCATTGTTAATTTCTAATTATAACATTGTTTACTCCACAATATTAAAATATCATATTTTCAGGTGTATATCTTCTTCTTTTCTTTATTTAAAATAACATTTTATTTTATTTTATTTCTTTTAATTAAATGTATTGGGGTGACATTGGCTAGTAAGATTATGTAGGTTTCAAGTGTACATTTCTATGACACATGACCTGTGTATATTGCATTGTGCGCCCACCACCCAAAGTTAAATCACCATATATTTGACCCCATTAACACTTTACTACCCTTCAACCCCGTTCCCTCTGGTAACCACCATACTGCTGTCTATGAGTTTCAGTTTTGTTTTGTTTTTAATCATCATGTTGTCTTGCTACCATGTGTTTTTTGTGTGTTTTTCTTCTTTATTGATTAAGGTATTACATATGTGCCCTTATCCCCCCACAGATCCACCCCCACTTGTGCCCTCAACCCCTGGTGTCTGTGTCCATTGGTTAGGCTTATATGCATGCATACAAGTCCTTTGGTTGATCTCCCCCCCTTCCCCCACCCTCCCCTGCCTTCCCTCTGAAGTTTGACAGTCTGATCGATGCTTCTCTGTCTCTGGATCTGTTTTTGTTCATCAGTTTATGTTGTTCATTATATTCCACAAATGAGTGAGATCATATGTTTATCTTTCTCTGATTGACTTATTTCTTTTAGTATAATGCTCTCCAGGTCCATCCATGATGTTGCAAATGGTAGGAGTTCCTTCCTTTTTACAGCAGCGAAGTATTCCATTGTGTAGATGTACCACAGAATATTAAATTATCTCAATAGTGCAATGGAACTACTTTATATTGAAGAATCCAAGTTCACATTTAGCAAACCTTTTCACTCCATCTATATATATAAAAGGTTAAGTGACCGTCCAACCAGAGCTACGATGATGCGCACTGACCACCAGGGGTCAAATGCTCAACACAGGAGCTGCTGAGCTGCGGTGACTTGGCAGCGGTGGTTCTCAGGTGATGCAACCCGGAACCAAAGAGGAGGGAGCCTAATTCTGGGGTGCGTCACCCAAGAACCCCCTCTTGCAACCTGGGACCCCTTGGGGAATGTCGGAGAGCCAGTTTTGGCGGATCCCTGCAGACCAGGCTGAGGGACCCTACCTGCCAGAGGGACCCTGCTCACTCTTCAGACACCCTTTGAGCTGCAGCACTGCCCCAGGTGCAGCCGACCCAGGGAGGGACCATGGAATGTTGGATCCAGGGAATATCCAGCCTGTCTCACCCAGTCCCACTCTGCTGGCTACCTTATAATTAATTTCCTTTCAATGTCCACAAATCTATGCACCGGGGCACTAGTCCTATTAACAAGTTAAGCACCCAGCCTGTTTCGTCTTCCAGACAGAAAGTATAGTGTCAGTCACCTGTGATTGACTGGGCACTTAATGTGTTAATAAAAGTGTATGTGGTTGTCACGCCCTCAAGCTGTGACGCCCTCACGCCACGAGGGATCCCCAGGAGGCTGTGTGCACAGTGGGCGCGAGTGGGTGGGTGGGGCTGCGTGCGAGCGCAGGTGGGCTGGGACTTGACGTTGCATGCGAGGCACAGAGGCAGGGCCCATGGCTTGGCGCGGCGAGGCCTGGGGGTCCCGCAGCTCCGTGCGGCGCAGAGGTAGGACCCCCAGCTCCAGCCTACCTCTTTGGGGCAATCCATCGCAGGGCTCCCGCACTGTGAGAGGGCACAGGCCAGGCTGGGGGACCCCCCCATGAGTACATGAATTTCATGCACCGGGCCTCTGGTATATAGATAAAAGAACTGGTGTGTGACAAGATTTGTTTTAATTACCTATCAAAGATTAATGATAGAACTAACTTATCCCTGGAAAGAACAGTCACCTCAAGCACCAAAGGCATTAAGAAATTTCTCTGTGTCAGGTTGGATACTCAGTGCCTTTAAATCTACTCATTCATCCATTTCATCTTTAAATCAATTTGATGAGATAAGTATTGTCATTGTCCTGGTGGTACAGGTGTGAAAACTAAAGCACAGAAAGGTTAAGCTGCTTGCCAAAGTCACCTAGCTAGTAACTAATAGAGCAGTCTTTCAAATTCAAGCAATCAGGATCCAGAACCCATGTTCTTAATCATGTTATTAAACTGAGGGCATAGGGATGAAGATGAGGAAAAGAGCTGACTGGCTACTTGATGTGTCCAAACATAATGAAAATAGATCATCTTAAGGAAATTAGGAACCATGTGAAATTAAGCAAATAAAAACAGAAAAATGCATTGTATTCAGAGAAAACAATTGCATACCAAAGGGGAGATGAAAAAATGCTTTATTTATTTATTTTGTTGTGAATCATACTGTTATGTAACAGCAATGTGAACACTAAATAATGGTCTGAAAAATTTACACTGTAACTCTAGGAAGATATTAGAGAAAATCTGCATATGTTGAGGCAAGGACAGCAGCTGCTGGGGAAAAGGTGAGACAAAATAACTAATAGAAAGATAAAATGTTAACAAGCAGTTTAAGCATATTATTTACAAATATGATAATTTACTAAGAGAATTGAAAAGGCTTGCCTATGAGGAAGAAGCATGCATTTGATACAAGATATATTACTTGGCTGTTTAAAATCTGTAAAAGTATTATTTCAATTTAAAAACTAATTAAAAAATATAACATAAACTAAATTCCCTCTCATTACTGGATCAAACAATTCTCATCATGAGTGTACCTACTATTAATGTATCAGCCTGCATAAAAATAATCAGCTTAATGATGCCAACCAAAACAAATTTAAATGTGAAATACTAATTCCTCACTTTTGTGTATACTGCTATTGGGCAAAAATACCTTCAAAGTCATCTACAATTTATACATAATTAGTGTATCTGCTAATAAGAAAAAAGGAATCAGCATCATTATGACCTATTTTTGCCTGAAAGGATAATTTAAATGCTGGAAATAAAGCAGCAAGAGGCTTTTAGTCTTACTTTTTTTTTCTCTCTAGAATAACCATGGATAAAAACCATGGTTACTTCAATATCACAGGTGTCATCAATCATTCAATTAAATAACCAAAGAGTTCAAGACATGCAAGAACAGCTTCTCCACAAGAATGCATATATCTCATAATGACTCACTGACTCACTCTTTTTGAATCATAACTATTTTGTACATTTTGACACTGTCTTCCTTATCTATCTTTACTAAGCATCCCGCTGCCATTTTTAAGTTTATTTGTATTTAAATGCCATAAACATAAATAATCCAGAAATATAAGCTATAGTCTGTCTAAATTTAGAAGATAAATTTTATATCTATGATATATTCAAAATAAGTAGAAGAAAATAGCTGCATTACCTATTTTCACTTCATCTTTATAGTTTATAAAGTTAATGGCTGAACTAAAAGTTGTAGACCAGACCTGTGAGTCGCCACAGCACAGATGTTTGAATATAGAACACTACATGGAGACCAGGTCCAAAAATGAGAGAGTCAGAGAGGTCTGGAACAGCTGCAATGGGCAGTACTGTCCATTCGTCAGTTTTATCCCTCTCCCCCAAATGTAGGAAGGCTACATTTCTCAGCTGCCTTTGCTTCTAGATGGGGACATGTGACTAGGCCCCGAAAAGCAGCATGGAGCAGACATTCCCAAACCCCATCTGTGACTGCACAAGACTTGTGGCATGTATAGTTTTTATAACTCTCGAAGAAGCGAATTAATCCTATGCATATACACTGTAATATAAGGGATATACTTCCTTAATGAAGAGCTACTGATAGTATATATTTTCATTCAATTAAAAGTAAATCATTTTAATTGTGGGAGAATAGCACAGGTTTTGACATGAAACTAGACCACTGGAAGAATTTGTTTCACTTATGCCCACCACTCAATAAATGTTTAAATACGTTGCAACATATTGTAATGTTAGAAAGAGAGCAGCTTTGGGTCAGAACATATTTATTTAACCCTCACTCTATCACTTAGTTCTCTACGAGCAGGTATTTTAAGTTCTCTGAACTTCAGTTTCAGGGTCCCACCACCTCATGAGGCTTTTGTGAAGATTAAATGGAACCATTTTCACCATACGTGCCCAATACCTGGGTTTGAAAATGGGCTTTGAGCAAGTTGCTTAACTTTCCTAATGCTCAGGTCCCTATGGCAGTGACAGAATTTTTCTGATGAGGTTGTTGTGAGAATTAATTGAAATAGTCTAATTGTCTACACAACATAGCACTGTGTCTAGTACATAAGTGTCCAAGCAGTGCTTAAAGATGAGGCAGATACACACATGGTTTATCTCAAGCCCCTCAACGACATTGTGAGCACCATTATGTACTATTAAGTACTATCCTATCTGATAAAACAGAAACATGGTAATTGGCATACGACCGCTACCCTTCCCATTGGCTAATCAGCGAGATATGCAAATTAACTGCCAGCCAACATGGCGGCCGGCAGCCAGGCAGCTTGAAACTAACATGAGGCTTGCTTGCTTCAGTGACGGGGGAAACCAACGTTCCCCGCCTGCCTTGCCGGCCTCTGAGCCTGCAGTTTAAAAAACATTGTAACAAATATAGAAGCTAAACAAACCCCAGAAACCTGCTTTCAGCGAGCCCGGGATCTCAGAGCTGGAATTGATACAGAGTTTCGATTATAGAACCGAAACAAACCAGATACCTGCTTTCAGCAGCGGATGCCTAAGAGCTGGAGCCTCAAGCTAAAGATGGCCCAGAATAAAAAAAAAAAAGAAAAGAAAAAAGGAGCAGTTGGGAGCTTCAGTCCCAGCCTGAAAACAGCCCTCAGCCCCTCACCCAGACTGGCCAGGCACCCCAGTGGGGACCCCCACCCTGAAGGGTGTGTGACCAGCTGCAAACAGCCATCATCCCCTCACCCAGGCTGGCCAGGCACCCCAGTGGGGACACCCACCCTGATCCAGGACACCCTTCAAGGCAAACCAGCCAGCCCCCACACGTGCACCAGGCCTCTACCCTATATAGTAAAAGGGTAATATGCCTCCCAGCACCGGGATCAGCGGATCCGCAAGGCCTCCCAGCACCGGGAGCAGCGTGACAGGGGGCAGCGCCCAAACCCCGATTGCCCTGCGGCTCTGTGTATGACAGGGGGCGGGGCCACAACCTCCCTATCCGCCCTGCTCTGCTCGTGACAGGGGAAGGCACCCCAACCCCCTGATCAGCCCTGCTCTGTGCCTGATAGGGGGGAGCTCCCCAACTCCCTGATCGCCCTGCGGCTCTGTGTGTGACAGGGTGCGGTGCCCCAACCCCCTGATCGGCCCTGCTCTGTGGGTGATACAGGGCGGCGTCCCAACCCCCCCCCCCATGGGCCCTGCTCTGTGTGTGACGGGGTAGAGCCATAACCTCCCCATCGGCCCTGCCCTCAGTGTGAGAGTGGCGGCGCCCCAACCCCCTGATTGGCCCTGCTCTGTGGGTGATACAGGGCGGCGCCCCAACCCCGATTGGTCCTGCTCTGTGCATGACAGGGGCAGCCCCCCAAACCCCTGATTGGCCCTGCTCTGTGCATGACAGGGTACAGAGCCCCAAGCCCCCTGATGGGCCCTGCTCTGTGAGTGACAGAGGGCAGTGCCCCAACCCCCTGATTGGCCCTGCTCTGTGCGTGACAGGGGGGGGCGCCGCAACCTGCCCATTGACCCTGCCTTGAGGGTGACAGGGGACGGTGCCCCAACCCCCCAATCAGCCCTACCCTGAGCGTGACTGAGGGTGGCATCACAACCTCCTGATCGCCCTGTTCTGTGCATGACAGGGGGCGGCGCCCCAACTCCCCAATCGGCCCTGCTCTGAGCCTGACCAGGGGCTGCACCTAGGGATTGGGCCTGCCCTCTGCCACCCGGGGGCAGGCCTAAGCCAGCAGGTCATTATCTCCCGAGGGGTCCCAGACTGCGAGAGGCACAGGCCGGGCTGAGGGACCCCCCTCCCCCCCGAGTGCACAAATTTTTGTGCACCGGGCCTCTAGTCCTATATAATAAAAGGCTAATATTGCAAGTAGACTGAACGGCAGAACAACTGAATACCTGGTCGCTATGACGTGCGCTGACCACCAGGAAGCGCACGGAACATGGCAGGTGTCAGCTGAGGCGGGATGGTGGAGCAGGTGAGTGAGGGTGAGAAGGGCCAGGCCAAAGGGGGGGGGGGGGGGGGTGCCAGTCGCTGTCATCAGGGCAAGCCTCTGGTTGTTACTGAAAATTCTTTGCTCCTGTGCGCTCCAGTCCCGCCTGGCACTTGCACCTGCTGCTGCCCTGCTCGTACCCACTGCTGGCACCAGAGCTGCCACTTGCACCCGGCGCCAGGCACCAGCCCCAATTGCCCCTGAGGGCTTCTCCACCTCCCTTGCTCCTGAGGGGCAATTGGGGCAGCAGCCACCACTTGCACCCACTGCTGGTGCCAGCTGTCAGCGGGTGCGAGCAGGACTGGCAACATCAGTGCGTGGGAGCAGCGGTGGCGGGATTGGGGCTGCCAGCAGATAGGGGACTGGGGGCAGTGGCAGGAGGGACCAGGCGGAGGCACAGAGGATGGACCGAGACCTGTCCCTGTGCCCACCACAGCCTTTCAAGGTGCATGAATTTGTGCACTGGGCCCCTAGTTAAGTATAAGTAGATGGGGTTCCGAACGCAGCTATTAGGACAAAGATAGCATTTATATTATGTTTATAAAAGACTGCCATTTATCGTACTAGTCAAACTGGAGATATTTTCATCTTAAGAGAGAAGCATCTTTGCTCTAACCAAGATTATGTATTTTATCAATCAAGATTATTAAATTTAGTAAAGTCTACAGGGGACTGAAACTCAAAGGAAGTTGAACCTAAAATGTGATAAGTTTCCCCCAGAATCTTCCATTTATCAAAGGAAGATTAAAGGAATAAGAATAACAAGGAACTTTAATAACTAATCTAATGAAATGGTGAAAATTTTCACTTTTGATTTCTATTTCCCTCCTTCCCTCCCATCTTCAATAAACATATCTGCTTGGCCTCACAATCTTCCACTAGCGACTCTCATTAAGTGACAGGGGACTTGACTTCAGTCTCACGTTATCCCAGGCAAACCACACATAGAATGACAGCTCTATGTACATGTATAAAATCCCAAAGAAGTCATAAAGCTGGGCTTGAGTCACATGTCCATTACATAACATCATACAGGATGACTAGCAGCCCCTTAAAGACCACATGGAGAGGGGCAAGAGTAGTGGCCATGGGAAAAATATGACCTACAAGGAAAATAATGGATCAATAGATGCCAAAAGATAAACTAATGAGAGAAAGATGTGCACTACAACTATAAGCTAAAGCCTTGAATAACTATAACGGAATCAATCTTGAACAGTATTTACTGACATAAATTATATAGACATAGATAAAAATTATACATTAGAGGAAAATTCTTTGAGTTAGCAAGTTAACTTTTATGGATGCCTTATACTTTAGCTTCCTAAGGAACTCTTTATCTAATATCCTATTTATTTCAGGAATTATGTATAGAATCGACTCTAGACTTGGGAAAATCACATCTTACCTAATGATGCTGGAGAGAAAAGCAGTTAATAGTTGATACTTTCCTAAAATATTTCCTACTGTATCACTCCAGTCCTGATGAAGCAGAATGGCAAACATATGACAGAGAATTACTTTTCTGTCCACAAAATTCTGTTAATGAACATTATTAGAAAATGCACTCATCTCTGTTCCTTAAGTATATTTACTCACTCCCCCTCCATACTCAACATCTTTCATATTTTCCTTCTCTTTATTTCTCTAGACTATATTCTGGTCATTTCTTTGGCTTTATCTTCCAGTGTACTAATTCTCCCCTTATCTGTTTAAAATGTCTGGTTAAACTATCAAAGATTATCTTTTCCCTTCACTAATATTTTTCTTTTAATAGACAGAAGAGTCCTGGTACTCTGACAACTGAGGAGCTACCGCCTCAGCCATGGACTGGCAATCTGGATATTCATGTGAGAGAAATAAAATGTCCATTTAATTTACAGCCTTATTATGGGGTAAGCCTAACTAATATATCTAATTGTTTTGGGATTGTCTAATTCATGAATATTTCTATATCATCCCACAAATAAAATGTAAGGGCTTTATGTGCATCGATTTTATAAACATTGCCTTGAACTACTCAAAAGTTATCTTTACTTATACTCAACTACTTTCCATTTAGTTAACATTACTGAATAATTAACCTAACTGAGCTATTATGCAATGAACACCACTCCCAATTATTTTCACAAAGAATTATCAGCCTGGTATTTATAATATAATAAACATCTACATTTATTATTCTATGAGCCTTCACATTCTGAACCCTTTTTTCAAAAATATAAATGTAAACAGCCGTATCTTTAGTCCCAAAGATTTTAACTATTTCCAAGTGTATGTTGGAAATTCAAGAAGAAAGACTGTCAGAAAAAGGTCCATTAAATGATTATTTACAGACTGGAGGCCTGGACCATGAAGGCGCAGACCAGGCTGGGAGGTACCCTCAGCCCGGTCCACACTCTCTCACAGTCCGAGAGACCTTGAGGGATGTCCGGCTGACGGCCATCCTTAGCTGCCACAGAAGCGGGAGAAGCTCCCCCCAGCTGAGAGCCATGAGCCCGGCTTCTGGCTGAGCAGCGCTCCCCCTTTGGGAGTACACTGACAACCAGGGAGCAGCTTCTGCATTGAGCGTCTGCCCCCTGGTGGTCAGGGCACATCATAGTGACTGGTTGTTCCACCATTCAGTCAATTTGCATATTACCCTTTTATTATATAGGATACCAAAAGTTCTCCTATTGCTACTACTTAGAAATCATCAAGCTACTCTGGTCTTTGAAATTAAAGCACCTTCTCTTATAGATCCATTTGATTGTCAATACAGACATGTATGTCTTCCATGAGGTACCTCAGATACCTGAATCACAATGCTGCATTTCTTTACATATCATTCCAAACAAGTGGAAGTTTGGCATTTACTTCACTGTGAAGCAGAGCTGAGAGATTAGCTCACACAGGTAAAGAAGAGCTGGCTGCATGTAGACAGCAATTGAACAATCAATGTCAGACCAGTCAGAGCTCCCCTCTACCACACCCTACCCAAAAAAAGCAAAAACCAGAATATGGTCAGCTGCAAGATACTGATTCAAACCAGAGGCAACTCAAAGAAAACCATGGGTTAAAAGCATCCCCACAGATTGGCCCTGATCGCTGGCCAGGTCTAGGGACCCTACCCAGCCACAAATTTCAGGCACCAGGTCTCTAGTCTATATATATAAAAGCCTAAGCAACTGTTCGATCATTTGACCATTCAACCGGTAGGTATGATGCACACTGACCACCAGGAATAGACACTCCAACCAGTAGGTTACCTTGCTGCTGGGGTCCAGCCGATTAGGACTGGGCAAGATGGGCCAGACACACCCTGGAGCCCTCCCGTGGTCCCTCCCTGGCCCTGATCATGCACCAGTAGGGTCCCTCAGCCTGGCTTGCGCCCTCTCGCAATCCAAGACCCCAGGCCTCTTGTAATAAAATAAAGTAAATGTAGATAAGCAACTGACCTTAAGCAGTGGTTCTCAAAATTTAGTATGAGTCAGAATCATCAGGAGAACTACTAAGATAGAGACAGCTGGGCCTCACTCCCAGAGTCTCTAATTCAGTAGGTCATGAAGGAAGACTGACAATGTGCATTTCTAATAAACTCTCAGGAATCTTATGCTGCTGGCCCTGGGATCAACTTTGATCACATTCATTGAGAACATTCAAATGAAGACTTTGGTGGGTAACATTTTTTTTTCCTTTCTTCTGCAGAGAAGCTCTCTAGTTGTGAAAAAACTAGAGCCTTTGTGGTCTCTACTGAACCACTGGGGGGTCAAGAAAACATTCAGTGAGTGTCCTTGAAATAGCACATAATCATGGGGAAACTTCTGATCCATGATCCTCATCAGAGATTTTTATAATCTCCCTCAGGACCAAACGTACAACAAATTTCTCAAGCTCATTCACTTAACTGGAATCTTATAGCATTAAACATTTCCCTAACCAATCCTGATTTCAAAATTTCAGCAAAGTGAATTACTTTTTCAAATGTTTCTTTTGCAGTTTCCATTTATGAAACACTGAAAACAAATCTTCATTAACTGATTAGTTATAACTGGTTGGCCTTACAAATATAATTCCCATAAGGGTATCCAAATTATTACAAATCAAATAGCTACTCTGTGTATACCATCGATTTCCTATTCACCTAAAGATTTTAAATTCTTACATTAATTATTTTTTATCCCATAATAGGATATTGATGATAATACAGTTTCTAAAAATTAGAGATTCAATTTAAAGTGTTTAACTTAAGACCAAGTTACGTTTAACTTAGAACTCTGATAAATTTCTAATGGAAGTATAAAATGGCACAATCACTTCGAAAAACTCAGACAGGTTCTTTAAAGCTAAATTTACATCTACCTTGTGACACAATGACTCTATTCCTGGATGTTTATTACCCAAAAGAAATTGTAAAATGTTCACAAAAACATATGTACAGCCCTAGCCAGTTTGACTCAGTGGATAGAGCACTGGCCCTATCCACTGAGGGTTTCGGATTTGATTCCAGTCAAGGGCACAAACCTTGGTTGCAGGCTTGATCCCTGGCCCAGGAGGGGCAAGTGTGAGAGGTAACCAATCGATGTGTCTATCTCATATCAATGTTTCTGTCTCTCCCCCTCCTTTCCACTCTCTCTAAAAATCAATGGAAAAATATCCTCAGGTGAGGATTAACAAAACAAAAAAATCATATATACAGGAATGTCCCTAGCTTAACTCAAGCTCTGAGGCAGGCTACACACACACACACACACACACACCCTCACATTCACACAAAAAGTCCTTGTACAAAATAGTCAAAAACTAACAAAGTATGATCTATTCATACTTAGCAATGAAAAAGGAATAAACTACTGATATAAGCACCAATATGAATGAATCTCAAAAGCATTAAGTTGAACAAAGGAAGTCAAACACAAAAGAACATATCATATATAGCACTGTGTGATTTCATTTATATAAAGCCCCAAAATGTGCAACCTATGGTAATAGCAAGCAGAAAGTGGCTAAGTTTGGGATAGGGATAATGGACTGGCAGGGAAGATGAATTAATTCATTATTTCTGAAATGATGGAAATGCTCTATGTCAGTGGTTCTCAACCTTCCTAATGCCGTGACCCTTTAATATAGTTCCTCATGTTGTGGTGGCCCCCAACCATAAAATTATTTTCGTTGCTACTTCATAACTGTAATTTTGCTACTGTTATGAATCGTAATGTAAATATCTGATATGCAGGATGTATTTTCATTGTTACAAATTGAACATAATTAAAGCATAGTGATTAATCACAAAAACAATATGTAATTATACATGTGTTTTCTGATAGTCTTAGGCGACCCCTGTGAAAGGGTAGTTCGACCCCCCAAAGGGGTCGCGACCCACAGGTTGAGAACCGCTTCTCTATGTCATATTTTGCAAAGTGGTAACATTGATGTATAAGATTGTCAAAAAATTTATCAAATTGAACACTTAATATCTATGCATTTTATTATATATAAATCACATTGCACTAAAACAAAATACTTTTAAGCTTATCTATTCAAAGAAAAGAATGATTTGCCGAAGCAATGTTTCCTGGACTCAAAATATACATTAAACAGAACAAATCATTTGATGTTAAAATTTCTAGTCACAGATGAGTGTTTACAGAATCATAATTTTAAGCTAAAAGGAGCATGAGTGTACACCAGTTTTCCTTAGACAGTCATCCCAATGTAGTCCTGATGTCACAGCATTAATAGTGCCTCCTTCACCTTCAAAGTATTCTAATTTAGATTAACACCTATATAGACACTTCAGCTATAAGGGTATTTAATGTTATTTAGTATAATAAGCTCATTCACTTTTTCATTCAACCCACATTTACTAAGCAACTATTTAGATGACCATAGTCCCTATGTTCTCAAATAATTCACATTGCTTCTTTCTCCACAATCAAAATATAAAATGGCTAGATAGATTTCCCCTAAACTTAACATAAAATATACAACTGAGAAAAAACTAAATATGGAACAAATCAGAATTTTTCTACAAGGTAAGTATTAACCAAACTTACAAGGAAAAATAATTTTTTTGAATTGTAAGAAAACAAAAAATATGAAGATATTCACAAATATAAAATAAAGAAAACCTTTACCTGCTGCCCTGTAAAGTATTTTAGGTTCAAAAAATATACAAGGATTTTTATCCTCTATGCATGACAAAAGAAGTCCCTTGGCCTGGAAAGGGCTTCTGGGTACAACCACCTGCAAAAACAGATTTTTTTAAAGACAATTTCAGTAAAAATGTATCCCAGAAAATTCATTATAAGAAGAGTTGACATTTAAATAACCAATTGTTACTAATTAAAAATAGAAATCTGGCATTTTTAGCCTAATTATAATTTTTAATAAAAATTTACATTCTGTCCCAAAATAGCTCACATGTTCAACATTTTTTAGATGCCCATCATATTCTGGTGATTAAAAATGCTCTTCTCTTAATGAGCTAAACTTGCATATACATAAAAAATAAAAGGATTCTACAAAAAGCATTCATCAAAACAAAAAAGTAAAGTTGTCAGTATCTTTCTGTATTTATCTATAAATAAATAAATATTTTCTACTAATACTCTACAGCTAATTCCAAAGGGTATGCAACTCTCTTCTCCAATTTTAAATATCAAAATCTCCTCTTCCATGAAAAACATGGTCTGCATTTCCTACAGGAAAGAGTAATCCATGGAACTTTACAATCAAGCACTATAACATTGTTAATGCAAAGCTAGAGAAAAGTGTGGATACTGCACACTTCCAGCTAACAGGAAAAGATTCCAGAACCTTCCTGGGAATAAGGTTGATAATGAAGAAAATGGTAATGACAGGAGGTAGCACATGTGTTAACTGGGTCAAGAACACTATGTGGACTAATTCATCTACTGTTCACAGCAACTCGCCAAGGTAGCTATTATTATTTTCCCCAATTTAGAAATGCAGACTAAAGCTTAAAGAGAGGTCAAATAGCTTGCCCAAGGTTACATCACTTGCTACACCAGGAATTCTCACCCCTTTCTGACTGATACATGGCTCAAGTTTGTACACCATTTTACCTCAAACCATAAACTCGCATCTAATTTTCAATGATTACTAAATAACTGCATAAAGACAAGAGTTATATGAAAAAGTTACTATTAAAATAAACCTGAATTTGTCACAAAGGCTTAAATAAGGTTCCTTGAAGCAAGCTATATTTGGCTTTCAAAAACCATTTTCATACCACTTTTATTGAAGGGCACTATTCCATTTTCTGTAAACTAACTCCTGGACACAGTGCTCACCACAACACACTGTCTTCATCTTATGTTCCCACTTTATTTTTTCTTCTTCTGCTTTCTACATGTGTTTATTTTTAACATTTTGTACTATATGTACAATTTTCACTTTGGATTAAAGAAAGAGAAAGGAGGAGAGGGTAGAGAAAGTAGAGCATTGAGAGAAAAGATGTGTTCTTAAAAATACTGGGTAACATCATAAACATTAAATGTGAATCAATGTTCAGCTCAAGCACAAAAATAACTATTTCCTCAACTGTGGCTTCTGTCCCAACTTACCACTTCCAGCTTACATCGAAAAGTTATGCAACCTGTACTCTACTGAGAAAACTTTAAGACTTTGCTTTAGGAGGAAAAAAAACAAATAAAAAAAACATAAAAACATGTTCACAACCAGTTCATGTTATCAAAAAACAGACACACAGCCGTGGGTGAACATATCTATGAGTTTTTATAATGATTCCCAAGGAAGCTCTCTAGTAAATAGAACTAGAAAAGAAGATAATGTAAAAAATGAAAAGAAAATATGCAAAATGTTTTTATTAAAAGACCCAAGTTATTGTAGAAATTGAAGACTGTTGTGGAAGGCAAAGAAAGATGCTTCAACTTTCACTGTTAGAGCAAATATTACCTTCCCCGGAGTGAAAAGCACACCTGGGTAACAGAGGCCTCTGTCAGTCTGTTTAAAAACATACAGACTAAAAGCAAAAGTCTATCCCTCTGACTAGGAATTAAAGAGTAGATTTATTAATTTACCCCAGAAAAAGATTTATTAATTTAAATGAAAAAGACCTATTAGAAGGAAACAGAGCTTTGAAACAGAGGAAGATAAACCAACTATGTTCTCAGTCTTATTCTTTGAAGCCTAAAATTAATATCAGGTACTATTAATATCAAGCCAGGTACTACTTCAAAAAGAATACTCTATAAATCTGAGCAATGGATTAATGAATATAAAAAACAAAACAAAACTACGCCCTCTTTTTAAAAGGTTTACATGAATTCCCAAAATCCTGTTTGCTTTCCTCTGATAAGCATTTTAGTTAATATTAATAGAATGAACCAAAATGAAAACCTCAAATGGAGATCAAATAAAGTACATAAATGAGTATACCTTAATTCCTGGGCAGTGGGCAAAAAAAGCTTCAGGACTCTGAGAATGGTAGAGAGCCCCATGGCCAACACAGCCCCAAGGGGAACGGATGGTGAGGCTTCCACAATTAAAAAGATCCCCAGAGCGATATCGATACTTGGCGGCTTCATTAACAATCTGAGAAGGGAGAAGAAAAGGGACATGTCACAGGGAGTCCTTCATTCCCATCCATTTTCTTCGACACTTTATTAGATCTTTACATATATGCCATAACAACATACCTTGTAATGCACTAGCTCAAAGGTAGCACAAAGTTCTTAAGATAGGGAGGATAGAGACAAAACTTTAATACTTCATGGACTTAACCTTAGAAATGACCAATTATAGTAAACTGCAATCTTCCTACCTGATCAAAAGCTGGGTAAATATAATCTGCAAACTGAATTTCTGCAATGGCAGTAGCACCAGTGACTGCAATTCCAATCCCAAATCCAACAATTCCTTGTTCACACAAAGGGGTATTAAAAACTCTATCTTTTCCTAAAATAAGAAAATAAAATCATTTTATTATGACAAATGAGAGTAATGTAGTGCACAATACAACTGAAAAGTCAATGAGTTGGTAATAGTGAGATGGAGAAAAAAAGCAAGAGACAGGTGAAGGAAATAGAAAATAACTAGTATGATAGCTGTTTTAAATGCAAACATAGTAATTATATTAACTAAGTAATTGAAATGTTACAATTAAAAGACAGGGTGTCACACTGAGATTTAAAAAAAGCAAAATCCAGCTACTTAAAATAAAATAAATAATAAAGATATCAGAAAGTTATAAATAAAAAGAAAAATATATATACAATAAAAAACAACAACAAAGAAAGTTGCTACATTAATAGCAGACAAAGTAGACTTTAAAGGAAAAGGTATTACCAGAGATAAAGAGGGAAAATTCATTCTTTAAAAGAGTTCAAGTCACAAGGAGGACATAATTCTAAATTTAAACTCTTATGACAACATGGGCTCCAAATAAATAAATAAACAAACAAACAGAACTGAAAAAAGAAATGGATAAATTCCCAAGATAGTGGGAAATTTTAACATACCAATCTCAGTAACTAATAGATAAAGCACACCAAAATAAAAGTAAAAACTATGTAAGATTTGAACACCATCAACAAACATGATTTAACTGATAAAGACACTATACACCTAACAGAGAACGCTGGTATTAATTAACCATATACTGGGTTATAAATCTAATCTCAACAATTTTCAAAGAATTAAAGTAATATAGAATATATTCTCTGACCATTATGGAATTAAGCTAGAAATTATAAACAAAAAGATAATTAGAAAATCCTTATGTTAGACAAAGTTTTAAACATATGTCTAAGTATCTCATGTCTCAAAGATTAAGTTATAATGAAAATGAGAAAGTATTTTGACCGGAATGATAATGAGAACTCTATGTATCCCAAGTTATTGAGGTTCCAATTTCAATAATGGCAGAGTAAACCTCACACATCTAATGAACAAAATATATAAACAACTACTTACAGGCACTGAAGAGGCAAAAAAAAAAAAAAAAAAAAAAAAAAGGCCTAAACTGAAAGAGATTGGATCCTTAGAAGAACTGAATTGCAGTGGATGAGCATGACATATATAAGGCATATCCCTTGAGGTGATTCCCCAGTTTCTGAGACATGAGACAGCTAGAATTCAGACAGACAGACAGTCTTATCGGCATGGGGTGTCAGAGAATGGAGTCTGGAACTGCTAGTGGCTGGAAATTGAGGCACTAGTCCCTAAAAGAAGGGCATTACATGAGGGCACCCCAAAATGTATGCATTAAATCTTCTTAAATGCTTGGTTGACCCCTGTGCCTATGAGAGACTCCAAAAGCACAGCAGGTAACTGGAAGCTCACAAAGAGCTGAGCATAGATTTCAGCTATGCCCACTAAAAAGGAGGTAGAATTTGGAGTTTGAGATTCTTTCAAATTAAAGGAGCTTGACAAACAAACACCTTAGGCTTTCCACTGAAACCACAAGGTATAATGTTACTAGCATACACAACTCATTTCTTATCTGAAATTTTACCACCTCTCAAACCATATTAGCATTTCATGAAAAATTCTAATTTCAGGAACTTGGATGGATAGACACAAGCAATAGCCACAGTCTGAAAGTCTGGGGACAGATCTATGATTCATATTTCAGTTCCATAATACAGGGACACCAGTTCTTCTTGGCACATAGAATTTACTTTCAGCTCAATCAGTCCTTTTGAATACGAACCATAAATAGAGCAGGTGCTAGAAAATGCCAACTAGACACATCCTACAGTTTGCACTCTAGAAGCAGCTGCAAAAACTTAAAGCATGATTCTTACTCATCCCGATCTGTGACTACCTTCTGACTGTGACCTCTATCCCTCACCAGTTCCCTATTTGACTGTGAGCTGCTTGATAATTTCTGAAAATTTATGATTCCATTGAATTAAGAACAATTCACTGGCAGAAAATGAACACAGATTCCGATGCCACCTGTGGAATCCACACCTGTGGAATACCTGAACCATCTGAACCAGAGGAACAGTGTTATTATTTATTCCTTACTACTTCTGGTTCCCTGGATTCAGATATTTTTCATCTCAGTAAATATAGCCCGTTTTGCTCCTAAAAGGCAGAAAAGTTGAGTTTATCAGAATTCTTACTTCAAAAGATGCTTAATTTGAGGAAATAGCTTAACTCTCTTCATGTTTCTATGATCTAAAAAACAAAACAAAACCTGCTTCAACATGAATTAAATCTTAAAAATCTGTTTCTATTTTCTCCCAAACAGGTAATGATTGAGGGAAGAGCACACATAAAAGGTAAAATACTGACGACTTTCTGTGTTATAATGCAATTAACCTGATATAAAATTCATACACACAGTGTCCCAATGGGTAAATTAATAATACATACAGTGATTACACCATTAGCCAAGACAGCTGTGGGCCTTAAGTGTCATCTCCACAAATTACTAACTCCTAAGGCTGAATTTCTATTTGTACCAGAAGAATCATGATACTGAAGACTAAAAATTCACACGTATTCAAAAATTTACAAAGTACCTAATACTATATAGACACTATTCTAGATGCAGAAGATACAGCAGGAAAATAATTCTTTCCTTATGGAATTTATATTCCAATCTGGAAAAGGACAAAAACAAAATAAATGAGTAAAATATATAGTGTGTTAAATGATAACAAGTGCTATGGAGAATAGTAAAGCAGGAAGTAGGTGACTAGGGGAGCAGGTGGAACTACTATGATTTTAAATAGGATGATGGGGAAAGACCTACTGAGATGTGACATTTAAAGGAAGAGATGAAGGGTGAGGAAGTATACCATGCATACACCCAAGGGAATGTATGTTCCAGACAGGGGGATCAGCTAGTGCAAAGGTCCTGAGGTATGAGCATGTTTTAGCACATCAGGGAAAGACAAAAAGTTCAGAATGGTCTGGAGTAAGAAATAGTGAGAGAAGACAAAGTTGAAGAGTTAATAGAAAGGTATGGGAAGATGGCACAGAGAGAGGGCCTTGTAGGTCACTGTAAACTTTAACTATGAGAATGAGTCAAGTAGGTAAGCTTGACAGGAAGCCAGTGAGCAAAATCATGGCATTCTCTGAAATGGCACTTCAACAGGATCCCTCTGGCAGATATTTGGTGAATAGCCTATAAATAGGCAAAGATGGACACAGCAAAATTGATTACAGGATATCACAATAATCCCAGTAAGAATGATGAATCATAACAGCAGAAAAGGTATGAGGTTTTGGATATAGTCTAAAGATAGAGTCTAAAAGATTTGCTGATGAAATGGATGTGGAGAATGAGTCAGAGAAATGCTAAAGATGATTCAAAGGCTTTTGCCCTGAGCAGCTTGAAGAGAGTTGCCATTAACTAAAAAAGAGGAAACCACAAAGAAGCATGTTAAGATATCAGAAGTTCAGTTTTGGAGATATTATGTTTGAAATACCTCCAGGTATTAAGATAAAGCTATTAATTTGACTGTTGGATATATGAAAGTCTTATGCATAAAAATAGCATTAAAGAAAACACAGAACTAGATGAGATTACCATATAAATTTAAATGAACACATAGAGAGAAAAAATTCAATGTTACAAAGGCAAGAAGTAAGAAATAAATCAGAAAAATTGAGAAGAAAAAAAAAAAAAAGCCAAAGAGTTTGCATGAAAACTAGGAGAATGTGCTGGCCTAGAAGAAAGTGCTTCTAAGAGAGTGTAATCAACTTATGCTATATGCTACCAGAAGGTAAGATGAGGCTGAAAATGTTACAACTGGTGACCTCAACATAATAGTGTCTGCAAGTAGGAAGGAGGGAGAAAACAAAAGCCCATTTCAAGAGGGAATAGAAGAGAAATTGAAGACCATGAGTAATGGCAATTATTTGCAGAAATTTTGCTGTAAAGCAGGGAGAGGGGGAAGAGAGGAGCAACAACCAGTAGAGAAGGGAAAATTGATGATTTCGAGAAAAATTAATGAAATAGAGAGAGAAGAAACTAAGATGGCGGCATAGGTAAACACCGGGAAATTGCTGCCTCCCACAACAACTTCAAAAATACAATGAAAAGACAAAACGGACATCATCCAGAACTACAGGAAGGCTGGCTGAGTGGAAATTATACAACTAGAAGAAAAGAGAAAAGCACACTGAGACTCAGAGGAGGTGCGGAAGTAAAGTGCAAAGGTACGGAAGCTCGAGCGAGCACGCACGGGGAAAGGGGCTGGTACCTGAGGACGCAGCTGTCTTTTTGAATCAGGAGGGAGTCACAAGCTCCCAACTGCTCTGAACTCCAGTTCCGGGAAGTCTCTGGGGACCCAGGACTCATACAGGGAGAAACTGGACTGTCTGGCAGCAGGCAGAACTCTGAACTTGAGGGCGGCTTTCCCTCAGAGGTGCTTGCAGCAATTATCGGGACACTGAGACGCGCGGCCCCTTAGGGCAGGGCTGAAGACCAGTCATAGCTGCCTGCTCCGCCCTTTGATTCCCTGAGACCCCGCCCCACCCAGGCTGTGGCAGAGGCTTTTGCATATGAATGCCCTGGCCTTTTGCAACCTGAAAATTACCTAACAAATTGCAGCTGGGCCAGACAGACCCAGAACTTCCAAGAGAAGGCCCAACACCCCACAGCAGCTTGCATTGCTTCACAGATGGGCCTCATCTGGGCACCTCCAAACTCCAAAAAAGGAAGGGGAATCTGCAGTTCTCTTCGTAGCTCCTGCTGGGTAACCTCAGGCAGAGGCTAAATTAGCACCTCCTTAGATCCAAGAGCCAGTGTACCCAGTGGTCAGAGGGGGACCATCCAGATTACAACTCCTCAGATCCATAAGGGACACACTCAGGGCGCAGACTCAGTGAGCACCAAAGCCCCACTGAAGCAAGTCTTGCCCCAGAAGGGTGTCTTCAGCACAGAAGTTCTCCCACTGCAGACACAGCTGATTCTCACTGCCAATTGGCCTGGAGGTCAATTCCACCCAGTGATCCTAACACAATCAAGGCATAACTACAACAAGACTGTGCACAAAGCCCACAAGGGGGTGCACCAGGAGTGTCCACCTCAGGTAACTGGGGAGGCTGAGCCACTGGGCCCTACAGGACACCTAGCACACAAAACCACTCTACCAACACAGGGAAGCATAAAAAATGTGGAGACAAAGAAACAGGTCACAAATGACAGAAATGGAGGAAAGCAAATGACTGGATATAGAGTTCAAAACCACGTTTATAAGGTTTTTCAAGAATTTTATGGAAACTGCCGATAAATTTAGTGAGACCCTGGAGGATATGAAAAAAGACCAACTAGAAATTAAGCATACACTGACTGAAATAAAGAATAATATACAGAGATCCAACAGCAGACAAGAGGATCCCAAGAATCACGTCAAAGATTTGAAATACAAAAAAACAAAAAATACCCAACCGAAAAAGAAAAAAGAAAAAAGATTCCAAAAATATGAAGATAGTGTAAGGAGCCTCTGGGACAACTTCAAGCGTACCAACATCAGAATTATAGGGGTACCAGAAGAAGAGAGAGGGCAAGATATTGAAAACCTATTTGAAGAAATAATGACAGAAAACTTCCCCTACCTGGTCAAAGAAATAGACTTACAAGTCCAGGAAGCTCAGAGAACCCGAAACAAAAGGAACCCAAAGAGGACCACACCAAGACACATCATAATTAAAATGCCAAGAGCAAAAGACAAAGAGAGAACAAACGACAAGTGCTGGAGAGGATGTGGAGAAAAAGGAACACTTGTGCACTGCTGGTGGGAATGCAGACTGGTGCAGCCACTATGGAAGACAGTATGGAGTTTCCTTAAAAAACTGAAAATGGAACTCCCATTTGACCCTGTGATCCCACTTCTAGGAATATATCCCAAGAAACCAGAAACACCAATCAGAAAAGATATATGCAACCCTATGTTCATAGCAGCACAATTCACCATAGCTAAGATCTGGAAACAGCCTAAGTGTCCATCAGTAGATGAATGGATTAGAAAACTGTGGTACATCTACACGATGGAATACTATGCTGCTCTAAAAAGGAAGGAACTCTTACCATTTGCAACAGCATGGATCGAACTGGAGAGCATTATGCTAAGTGAAATAAGCCAGTCAATGAAGGAAAAATACCACATGATCTCACTCATTCATGGATAATAGAGACCATTATAAACTTTTGAACAATAATAGATACAGAGGCAGAGCTGCCTCAAACAGATTGTCAAACTGCAGCGGGAAGGTCGGGGAGGGTTGGGGGGCAGGAGGTAGGGGGGTAAGAGATCAACTAAAGGACTTGTATGCATGCATATAAGCATAACCAATGGACATAAGACACTGGGGGATAGGGGAGGCTGGGGGACTGTCTAGGGCGGGGGGATAAAATGGACACATATGTAATACCTTTTGTAATACTTTAAGCAATAAAAAGAAAGAAAAAAAAAAGACAAAGAGAGAATCTTAAAACCAGCAAGAGAAAGAAAGTCAGTTACCTACAAGGGAGTACCCATATGACTGTCAGCTGATTTCTCAACAGAAACCATGCAGGCCAGAAGAGAGTGGCAAGAAATATTCAAAGTGATGAATAGCAAGAACCTACAACCAAGATTACTTTATCCAGCAAAGCTATCATTCAGAATAGAAGGTCAGATAAAGAGCTTCACAGATAAGAAAAAGCTAAAGGAGTTCATCACCACCAAACCAGCATTATATGAAATGCTGAAAGGTATTCTTTAAGAAGAGGAAGAAGAAAAAGGAACTCTTACCATTTGCCACAGCATGGATGGAACTGGAGAGCGGATGATCTCACTCATTTGTGGAATATAATGAACAACATAAACTGATGAACAAGGACTGATCCAGAGACAGAGAGGCATTGACTGGACTGTTGGGCCTTGGAGGGAAGGTAGGGGAGAGTGGGGGTAAGGGGGAAAGATCAACCAAAGGACTTATATGCAAGCATATAGGCCTAACCAATGGACACGGACAACTGGGGGGGGGGGCGGGGGGGGGGTAGGGGGTAACGTGGGGATAAGGACACATATGTAATATCTTAATCAATAAAAAATATATTTTAAAAAAAAGAAATAGAGAGAGGAAAAAAAGAATGACTAGAAAGAACCATGTCTTTTAAAAGGTGACAAAAAAGGAAGGAGTCTAGTGTGGAGATGTTGACAGGAAACCTTACATTCATTCAAACAAGAATAAAGAATGCGAGCACTGATGCTGGAACATGTATATACTGCATACGGTGGTGAGAGCTGATCAAAGTTCTATTAGTTGCATCTATGTTCTTAATAAAATATGAAATTAGAGTATTATCAAGAGTAAGAATAGAGAAGACAGTGCAAGAGGAAATAAAAGTATAAAAGAGAGAATAGCCCAGAACATGTAGCATGATGGTAGACAGCATGAGCCAGCCTTGGAGAATACTAGTCTTGAAATTAAAGTGATATCAGTTGACAAGATGACATGTGTTGCTCCAACAATATTCAGCTCAGGGATTTAAGATTTAGACAGAGAGATAGACTGAATTAGAATTGGATTTTGCCAAGCAAATAATAACATGAAATATAAACTAGGTATAAAGGGAAGAGAGGCCATTAGGAGAGTAAGAAATTGTGACATGTCAGTAGATTTCATGAATTATAAGAATCAATATGGTCAAAAGATTGGTGGGATGGAGGTACTAGAAGCAGTTAGCTGGAGAGGTTTGAAATGGAGGTCAGAGTTGGAGATGCTTATAAGCAACTGCAGTTACTGGAAATGACAAAGTCAGGGGTATGACTACGAGTGAGAAGGTGAGGTAGGATGGAGGACAAGACCACTACAAGAGAGAAGCCAGAAATAAAACACTGAGAAGCCAGAATATTGAGAAGACCATCCATGTGGGTACTGAAAGGAGTAGTAAAGACACTGCCAGTGAGCCAGCCTAGGAACAGAGGACTGGCCTGGGGTCAACAGATGATGGGGAAGGATAGTGTGGCAATTGTTTAAAAGCCCTACCATTAGGAACCAAAAGTTAAAAAAAATTACATGATTAATTGGAAAAGAAAGTATCATGGGGTAAATTAACCTTTCATTTAAATAAAGATTTCTAAATTAAAAAGAATATAGGGGCACTCCAAATTGTATCAACTGGGGGGTGGGGAAGGAAACTCAAAGTTATACCAGAAGGCATACAAAAGTGATTAAAATATGTTCTTTATGTAAATCAAAAGGAAAAATTAAGTAGGGAATCCATGAGATAATGATCATGTAAAATTTACAGCTGGGTATGAAAAATTAATTACAGAATTAAAAAACCCTAGCATTACTGAAGAGCTGACCATCAGACCCACATTCTTCAAATAGGGAAACCAAGTCTTGTTTTAAGTGACTTACCCAAAGTCAACAGCCAGTAACTGACAGCCCAGGTACTCTAATCAAGGCTTGTTCCATTGTACTAGAGGAATTTCTTTCCTAAATTGGCTGTTGCAAACTACTCAACTCATAAGTGCTAAAATATATCAAATTAGACCTAAATTATATGGCACCACAGCCAAAGATGAAAAAAAAAAAATAGTTCTGAACATTTAATCTGAATATAGTAAGTCTTTATGGACAATTCCTAAAATCCCCTCAAATGACACATGGAAGAGACTGGCTAGTGCTCAAGGAATAGGGGTGGGGATGACTAGGTAAGAAGGTGAAGGAATTAGGTAAAAAACATATATGCATACCCTATGGACACAGACAATAGTTTGATGAAGGCCAAGGGAGGAGGAAGTGGCTGTGGGTGGTGGTGAGCAAATGGGGGGAGGAAGGGGAGAAGGGAACACCTGCAATAATGTCAACATTAAGACTTTTTCATTAAAACAAACACTGAATCAAATAAGAAAGTTCGGTTAAATCTTCACAAAAAATGGCCTAGTTACCAACACTTAAATAAAATAAAAAGCATCTTTAAAACATGATATAAAAAAATTGGACAATACTTGAGAATTTTTTAAAAGAACTTTTAAAAGGGCTGCTTCAAACATTGATTAAATAATTAATTGTATAGCAAGATAGCACTATCCTATATATAATAAAAGTCTAATATGCTAAGTGTCCAGTCGTCCAGTAGGCCATTCAACCAATCAAAGCATAATATGCTAATGATATGCTAAGGCCGCTCAACTACTTGCTCTGATGTGCACTGACAACCAAGGGGCAGATGCTCTGACCATAGGTTAGCTTGCTGCTGGGGTCTGGCTTATCGGGACTGAGTGAGACGGGCCGGACACACCCTGGAGCCCTCCCATGGTCCCTCCCCATTTGGCCAACCTCCCACATCCCTCCCCAACCCCAATCGTGCACCAGTGGGGTCCCTCAGCCTGGCCTGTGCTCTCTTGCAATCTGGGACCCCTCAGAGGATGTCGGAGAGCCGGTTTCGGCCTGATCCCGCAGGCCAGGCCAAGGGACCCCACTGGTGCATGAATTTGTGCACTGGGCCTCTAGTTACTCTATATAAGTATATACATGTTTCTATTTCCAAAAGTTAGTATAAAATTGCCAAACTTGTGCATAAAACGATGATGTCACTGATACTGAAGTGACATAGTTCTCACACTGTCCACTCTTATGGAAAAGGGGGTGAAAGAAAAGAGAAGCAATTAAATATATATGAGGGAAAATTCTCATATCAATTCGGATTCAAGTAAGTATCTCCAACTGACTATATCAATTTCACAGTTCAGATGATCTTAATTATTATCAAGGTATTCAAAAAAATTTTAATTACATTCAACATTTCTTTCTTGCTATCCTCTTAAAGTTAGGCAAAAACTTTAAATAGATTTTTACTTTGTAATGAATTACAAAGAGATCTTGAAGGGTAAAATAAAAATTATTTTGGTACTAAAAGTAAGATCTTCTTTTGTTTGCCAAGAAATTCAATTACTACTAGCAAATACCACATTAGAGACTGCTAAAAACATGAAATATTGGAATGAAATTATTTTCATATGAACAAAGTACTCAATTTGTCACAACTTAGATGAAATCTTTAACGAATACGTTATATCCTAAGAGGTAGAGCAAACTGAGGACATGATGAGAAAGATGCCTCAAATATACCTTCCTAAGCTCATTGGGTAGATGTGGCAAAGGATAATACTGAACCTTCCCATTCCCTTTTGACACCATCAGAGGTTTTAATTCTGACCTACCAAAAATATAACTTGATATTATTTGTTTTCAACCAATGAAATAGTTATGTACTTGACCATCTACAAGGCACTGTAGTTGGATGCTACAAATGATATAAAGGTGAGATACCATTTAAACAACTTTAAACATTCAAACAACTTACATAATAAGGAGGTAAGTCAGATATAAATAACTATAACACAAGAAAGTGTCATAAAAATAAAAGGCTGTTAGAGAAGAGGAAATTATTTCAGGCTTGGAGGAATCCTGAAAAGTTTCATGGAAGAGAAGGCACTGGAATTGAGCACTAAAGAATGGGCAGAATTTTGACACTCCAGTTGTTTCCATGTCTTGGCCACCCTGATATAGGGGTGCATATATCTTTGCAAATGATATAGGGGTGCATATATCTTTGCAAATAAACATTTTCAAATTCTTCAGGGAGATACCCAGGATAGGTCTGCAACAACATGGATGAATCTTGATAATATCACCTCAGTGAAATGTCAGACAAAGAAAGTTAAGAACCATATGATTTCACTCATTGTGGGATATAAAGCTGAGAGAAACAAATGAACAAACAAGAAAAACAAATAAACAAAAACTCATAGACACAGACAATACTATGGTGTTTATCAGAGAGAAGAGGGTGGGTGGGTTGTAATGAGTAATGGGGGTCAAATATGTGGTGATAGGAGAAGTCTGGACTTTGGGTGGTGGACACGCAATGCAATATACAGATCATGTATCACAGAATTATACACTTGAAACCTATATAATCTTATTAATCAACTAGAGGCCCGGGTGGGGCCCCTCTGAGTAGCCTGCAGGGATAGGGCTGAAACCCTCAGTCCAACGCCACCTGCAGCTCCTACCTGCCACTCCTGCTCATCCGGGTCCACTGTGCCTGCAGTGGACTCTCGCCCAATCAGTCCCAATCAGGAGAGGCTCGAGCTGCAGCCATGAGCCCTGCGTCTACCACCTTCCCAAGTGGAGTGGCCTCAGGATCAGGCTGAAACCAGCTCTCTGACATCCCCCGAGAGATCTCAGATTGTGAGAGGGCACAGGCCAGACCGAGGGACCCCACTGGTGCATGATCAGGCCAGGGAGGGACACGGATGGTTGCCCAGTCGGGGAGGGACCGCGGGAGGGCTCCAGGGCATTTCCAGCCCATCTCTCTCAGTCCCGATCTGTCAAACCCCAGCAGCAAGCTAACCTACCAGATGGAGCGTCTGCCCCCTGGTGGTCATTGCACATCATAGCGAGAAGTTGAGCATCCTTAGCATATCATTAGCATATTACACTTTGATTGGTTGCTCAGTTGTTCTGCCATTCAGTCTATTTTCATATTACCCTTTTATTATATAGGATGTCACCCCAATAAATTCAATTTAAAAAAGCAGAATGGGCAGACTTTTTTTTTTAATATATTTTATTGATTTTTTTACAGAGAGGAAGGGAGACAGATAGTTAGAAACATCGATGGAGAGAAACATCGATCAGCTGCCTCCTGCACACTCCCTACTGGGGATGTTCCTGCAACCAAGGTACATGCCCTTGACTGGAATCGAACCTGGGACCCTTGAGTCCGCAGGCTGATGCTCTATCCACTCAGCCAAACCAGTTAGGGCATGGGCAGACTTTTGAAAGGCACTTGTGGAAATGGGAATAATAAATATGACCAAAGGCACAGAGGCAGGAAATGAAGTGCAAATTCAAGTTGGGAACTGAACCAAGGAAGCTGAAGCATAAAGGGATTAAAAACAAGTGGAATACAAAGGCAAGAAGGCCAGTGTCTATATGCAAGTTAGCATAGTGGTTAAAAGTCTGGGCTCTAGAGTCAGAACACCTGGATTTAAATGTAGTTCCTCCACTTTGGGTGTGTGGTCTTGGATCATGCTTGTTTTTACATTCACAAAATTAGGATAAAAATAACTAACCAGGATTGACCTGAGGCTGTCAAATAAGATAATGCATGTATAATTTTGTAAACCATAAAGCATTATAGAAAGTAAAGAATTATTATCAGGATAGTGATAAGAAAAATAAAATGGAGAAAGGGTTTAAAACACAGTACAGAATTAAAGAGACTGAAGAGTTGTTAGCTGACAGAAACATGAAAGCAGAGAATGCCCTGAGGGTTGGTAATGAGAGGTACTGAGGCCCACATGTGGTCTTCGAGACTCCTATTAGCTGGAGAAGCCCACTCAGCACTGTACCCTGCCCACCCTCTCCCTCAGTCCACCTCAGCTAGAAGATGTCAAGGCCATTTTGACACTCTGCAAGAAGCTCTCTCTCCATCTGGGGTGAAGGGTGGTGTAGCAAAGGCAAATCAGTCATGGTGGCAGGATTGTGACAAGCAGATCTAAACTATGACTCAAAATCTTGTTCCAAATAGCAAGAATATGAAGAGGCAGAGCAGGAAGCTAGCATGCACGTTTACACAAAGATCCTGAGGTTTACCACTGAGCAGAGCACAGCTATAAACTGGAGGCCCAGCCACTGCTAACCTGCAAGAGATATCCCCCAAGTGAGACTGAAAAGTTGATGACCTAGAGCAGGGGTGGGCAAACTTTTTGACTCGAGGGCCACAATGGGTTCTTAAACTGGACCGGAGGGCCGGAACAAAAGCATGGCTGGAGTGTTTGTGTGAACTAATATAAATTCAAAGTAAACATCATTACATTAAAGGGTACGGTCTTTTTTTTTTTTTTAGTTTTATTCATTTCAAGCGGGCCGTAGTTTGCCCATGGCTGACCTAGAGCAATAGTCGGCAAACTGCGGCTCGCGAGCCACATGCAGCTCTTTGGCCCCTTGAGTGTGGCTCTTCCACAAACTACTGACTTCTGCGCATGGGCCACAAAGTTTCAATCGCATTGTACATGCGCGCCTGCACGTGGTATTTTGTGGAAGAGCCACAATCAAGGGGCCAAAGAGCCACATGTGGCTCGCGAGCCGCAGTTTGCCAACCACTGACCTAGAGCAACTCCTGGGTTAAGGAACAAATGCTTGAGGCCTGAAGACTGTGCAGGCCAAGGGCTAAACATAGGGAGCCCAAACCTTTCCAATGTACTCCTTGGAAAGGAGGGTGATTTGATCCTAATAGACTACATTTCTACTCAAGCCATGGCTCTAACACTACTCCCCCGATCCCAAGGGTACCCAAGCAAACCAATGCCTGGTCCCTGAACTATTTGCAGTGTGCTGTTCACCATACACTTGAGTAAGGCCTTTAAGATGTGACTAGAGACCCGGTGCACAAAACTTTGTGTGCTGGCGGGGGAGCGGGGGGGTATCCTTCAGCCTGACCTGTGTCCTCTCACAGTCTGGGACCCCTTGGGAGATAACCACCTGCTGGCTTAGGCCCACTCCCCGAGTGTCAGATGGCAGGCCCGATCCCGCGGTGCCTGCCCCGCCTCCCCAGGTCGCAAATGGCAGGCCCAGATCCCGCGCTGGGTCGCGCCGCCCGGGTCACACACAGCAGGCCCGGATGGTGGCCAGGCGGGTGGCGGATGGCGCTGCCCCGCCCCACCTGCAGTATGCAAATTTAATGGCCATCTTTGTTTGGTTAATTTGCATACTCTTCTGATTGGCTGATGGTTGTAGCGAAGGTATGGTCAATTAGCATCTTTGTCTTTTATTAGTGTAGATGATCCACAAAGGCATGATCCTGGCGGTACGGAACCAATTCAGCATTCCCAGAGCCCAGACATCTTCAAGAATTACCCAGCACTGGCTTTGAGGAGGGCTATGGGCCCAGAGAAGACATTATAACTAGTAATAAAAGCAACCATTGGTGTTTTGACACTTGTATGCAAACTGAAATTATTTCTGAGCATAATCAATGTGATTTAAGGAGATAAAATTCCCACTTATGAAATCACCTTATCTGGAATGAAATGGAATTTAAACAAGTGTAATCTGAATATTTGGGTTCCAGGGAACATGTACCATATAATGACTTAAGTTAGACTCTTCTTTAACTGGCACTCGGAAATTAAAAAAACAAAACAAAACAAAACAAAAAACAGAAACCCATTTCAATCAAATTGATATTTACTATGTCTTTTAAATAGAGAACCACAGTATTCTCATGGAAGATGAACTCTTGGGGTCTTCTTTCATTAAAATCAAATTGACAAGGTTATTGACATGACTGTAAAACTTTCTAGAGTGTAGATATCTATAAAACTAATTAAGAGATTAAAGTTGGAATTTAGAGAAATGTACACTGAAAATGTAATTTTTTAAATAAATGTACACATGGCTGATACTAAAAAATGATTCAAAAAATGAACACAAAAGTATTTCTGAATAAACCTGTAATGACTTCACTTTGCTTGAACACAACCAAAGCTGTTTTTCCAGAAAGTCAAAAGAAATATTTTCATCATCCTTTGTGATACCAGCTGGAATTTAAGGGCAAGCCTTCTAAATTCTTTTTTAATCTTCCTTCATTTATATGGAAATGAGATGTTTCCTAAATCATATCTGTACCAAGTACCTACGTCAACTCCAAAGCCCAAAGCACACAAATTCCTCCAGCTAATTCCTAACTATAAGTGAAAACAGCACGTTAACATCATCTAAAGCCCATGTGCGTCATTCACCAAGGAGGACATTACCACGCTGTCAACTTAAATTAACCTGCCTCGCTTTATAAATAGCCTAAATTTCCCTATCTAAATAGGTTGTTGCCCTTTTCTCAGAAGCAAAGGAACAACATGACAAAGTATGAAAAATAAATGAGCTTTCCCCTTTGCAAACAGGAGAAAGTTGACATTAAACTAATCCTAAGTCCAAATTGAAGAGCTATTAATAAAATAAAGCTCAAAAGAATAAAAAACCAATTTTAACAGAAAATAAACAACATTCACTAAATATCTTCTTTTTAAAATATCTATGAGTTTCACTGATTTTTGAACAAATTCAAGGCCCACGTATAAGCAGAGCTAAACACAAATACCATAAAATCTGATCCTTAATATGGTCCTAAAAGTTACAGAGTTTGAATGTCCCAAGTTATTGATGCTTGGTCAAAAAGAAGACACGTTTTAAAAAAATTAGTTTTGAAAATTCAATTGTATCATTCTATGATAAATCTGAAATGTTTTATAATTTTTATAACTTATAGCACTATAAATTTTTGTGCTAAAGTTAGATATTTCTTCCTCTAAAATCAATTATAACCAACTAATCCTTCGCATCACTTCTACAGTCTGACTACTGGCATTTTTCCAGTTCACACTCCAATTAGTAACCAAAAGCAAAATTGGAAAATACATCAACAGAATTTATCAAAAGGCAGAAAATAACTGGTACAGATCATTGATCTGACTAGTGAAGCGATTCATAACATCTAACTAATAACCATTGTGTGGGAAAACACTGTTGTCCACCATATTAATCTCAGGTAAAATATGTGTGAATCCATGTCTGTGTGTATATGTGTACTTGTACACACATATCATCTAAGTGGTGCTTAACAAGCTTGCCATAAACATCATAATATAATACCTCACAATAAGGACAATATTCAGGCCACAATCAAATACAAAGAAGTTAAAATAAAAAGATTTCTGACCCAGCTGGTGTAGCTCAATGGTTGAGCATCAACCTATGAACCAGGAGGTCAGGATTCAGTTCCGGGTCAGGACACATGCCCAGATTGTGGGCTCGATCTCCAGTAGGGGGCATGAAGAAATCATTGATGTTTCTATCTCTCCCTCTCCCTGCCTCTCTGAAATAAATAAAAATATACATATATATATCCAAAAAAAAGATTTATAAACAATCAAATGATATATGACAAAGCTAATAGACTATACTTAGAAGAGGTCTCTTAAACACTCACAGCAGCATTAGAAAATTCCAATAGAAGTCATTCACTGATACACAATACTCTAACTGTGTCAGTTAAATGAATCATCACTTTATTTGCACTAAATCATGAGCACTAGCTTCCCATTCTTCCATTCATTCAACCAATTTTTGTGTTTGGGATTATTATGGGCATCATTGGAAATATGAAGATGAATTTTATATTTTAGTAAAATATGGGGACAAAATAAGTATAATGAGTTATAGATGTAGTGCCAGATGGAAACTCTCAAGAACAATTGGGAGAAAAGAAAGGAAATTCTGAGAGGCAGAAGCTGTAAGGAAAGCAGAAGGGCAGGGAAGCTTTGGTGCAATTGCTGAGTAGTGTTGACTCGATGCAGAATATGGGGTTAAAAACTAAAGTCAGAAAGAAAAGTGAAAGCCAGTTCACTTAAGATCTTAAATGCTAAGCTAAGAAAACTGGACTTTACTATTAAGCATGGGGAAGGTTTTAAACAAGTAAGTATTGTGATAGAAGCTGTATTCCGGGAAAATTAATCTCACAGATATATATAATGTGAACTAGAGTAGGAAAGAGTGAGAATACTCTTATCACGAATACATAATCATTCAGGTCAAAAAATTGAGGGCATGAACTATGATAGTGACAATAGGACAGCAGTGAGAGAAACCACAAGGTCAGTCCAACAGAACTTGACAACTCTGAGGTTTTTAATGACTTCTCTTGAGCATTCATAAGCAGGATCAACAGGCAGACAAAGCTTGAAAGCCACTGTGCACAACAAAATGCAAGGAAAACGGTTGCTACATGGGTGTAAAACTAATGCATATATGCAGAAGGATGAATTTCACTTGAAATAAACTGGATATAGAAACTTTATATAAAAATGTCAGGTCCATTTTTAAGCAGAGCTAAACACAAATACCATAAATCTGATCCTTAATATGGTCCCAAAAGTTACAGAGTCTAAATGTCCCAAGTTATTGATGGTTGGGGAAAGCCAGAAAGTATCATGATGCATAACAAGATGGAACCCTTTAGTCTGGTCCAATGCATATAGCCAGCTAAAATGAGCAATGGTACAGAGTATAATCTAGTGTTTCAAAGTAAAGAAATCCATATTTATATGCTACTATAGGGTAATCAGATTCCCTCAAAGATTCAGTCATCGAATCTATTTCTGACCCCACTTATCTATGAAAATTGCTTCTAATTAGGTCAGCAAGTCACCAATGGCCTCCTAATTACATACCTATTTTTCAGTCTATCTTTCACTCAATATTTAACTCCTGACAATTGCCCTAGATCCTTTCCTCTCCATTTGCCTCAACTTCCAAAGAATCACAAGTTCTCCAAATTCTCCATGATTGACTCTCAATTGACCCTTTCCTGACTCCACCTTCCCTCCACTGCCATAGTTTAGATTCTCATAACCTTTCAGCTAGATGCAATGGTTCTGAAACTGTGGTTCTTGGACCATCAGCAGCAACAACACCTGAAAACTTGCTAGAAGTAAAAGTTCTTGGGCCTCACCTCAGACCTACTAAATCAGAAACTCTGGGGATAGAGCCCAGCAATCTCTGATTGGGCAAGTCTTCCAGGTAATTCTGATGGGTGCTCAAGTTTAAGAACCTCTGGACTTAACAATTATCTCAATCCTGTGGTCAGAGCTATGTTCTAAGTTACCAATTTAATTATGTCATTCACCACCTTCTACAACAGTATTCAAAATACTATACGTACTCATTTTAAACAGAAAAAAAATTAATACACTTCAAATGTTAAGCTATTTGTACTGTTACTTAAATTTGTACAAATGAAATTGTTTTTTATAAAACTGGCAATAATTCCTTATATTTATCAAGCATATGTATCAGTATAATCATTTTTTTCCAAAGAGAACACAAAACCAACGCATTAGACAACTTTAATTAGAAATCAGGTTTTTCTGAAACTTAATCATAATGTCAGGTTGAATCAGAGAAAGATAGGGTCTTGGGCCTGGTTCTGGTATGAAACTTTAGAGAAGTTATTTATCTGCCTCACTTTCTACATCTGAAAAATGGGATAACAGAACCAATGTCACAGGATTATGAGGGTTAGGTGAGGTTATACACATAAAGTTTCTAGAAGAGTGCTGAGCAAGTAGAAAGCACTACAAGAGTTTGATGCTACTATTGTCATTACCATTATTATTGTCATTAATGTTATTATACTAATGTAGCAAATGCCTGTATATGTAAGCATAAGTACTGACTGCTAATTATCCCCCATTATTCATTCTCTCTTGTACAGTAACAGAACCCAAAAGTTTTAGCTGAGCACATATCCACACAAAATAAAGACTACATTTCCCAGCCATCCCCACCCCTATTCCCACCCCCGCCCCTTACCTCTATATCTGCCCTCTCCATGAAGAATTAACCTCAGGATTCTTCCAGACCAGTGGTTGGCAAACTGCGGCCCCTTGAGTGTGGCTCTTCCACAAAATACCAAGTGCGGGTGCGCACGTACAGTGCGATTGAAACTTCGTGGCCACACTCAAGGGGCCAAAGAGCTGCATATGGCTCGTGAGCCGCAGTTTGCAGACCACTATTCCAGACGATAGAAAAAAAGTTGGAGATCTGAGGGCTTCTTAAAAAGACTTTCAACCAATTCTCCTTATTCTGAAGCGAACCCTCTTCACAGCTATTCCCAGAGGTACTTGATGTTGCCAAATCCTGAGCCTTTGGGTTATTCTGTGACATAAACCAGACTGGTTCTTGGCTGCCCCACCGCCCATTCCAGGTTCTGATTTTCCAAGCCTAAGCCCTTTGCCCTCCAACTTCCAGCACTTTGTTCATATTGTTGCCAGTCCCAGTCTCCCATCCTTGTGGATTTAGACCTTTACAAAAGAAGATCCCTGGACATTTTAGTGGAGAGTTTTTGGAGAAAAGTGTTCAATTGTTTCTTTTTCCACAAGTCTCAGATGTCGTTTTCTATCAAAACTGTCAGCACACAATTTAGTTCACCCTCTGTCATTTAAATTCTGGCCTAAATAAAAGCAGCAAAGTTTTGGGCACTTCTTACATTGTTTTCATGTTATTTCATTCTTACACTTTTATTTTACTTACCATGTAATTACTATACTTTGGCCTATCAAGTGTATTGGGATTTCCTTGAAGGCAGGGTCCACATCTTAAAATTTCTAGTAACTTCTAGAGCAGTTCTCAAACTTGGCTGCATATTTGAATCACCTGGGGACCTTTTAAAACTCCAACAGCTAGCCATGTCCCAGACCAGTAACTTAGAACCTCTGAGGAGAGACCTAAGCATCTGTACTGCAACATGCAGGCAAGGGTGAGAAGCAGTGCTATGAAGTGAATCCTGGTGTCACTGTCTGGAGACCGATTTCAAACTCATCCCAACTCAACACACAACTGAAAAGCATCTTCCTCAGACAGCATCTCCACAAGCACCCACACCTAGTAAGTTGGTCTCCGTAACCTGAAAAATAACCTGAGTAATCCCAGGACATATTAAAGAAGTGCCTTAGCCCAAGATCAAATTCAGGGACACTTTTTCTGCTTGTCAGATGACACTTTAATATTAATCACCTACTTCCTTGTGTCCACTGGTCAATGTGGCAATGGTTACAGTCAATGCCAGCCTTTCTCTATTGAGAGCATTTCAAACTATCACTGCCTTCATATGCATCATTACTTGCAGCAGTTGGCCTACAGGTCATATCACATGCTTGAATGGACCCGGGACTATTTTGAGTGGCAACCTTCCAGTTCTGCAGAAACTAAAAAATGACCCAAACAGAAACTGATGGAGTTGCCAGGCAGCAGAAACTCCAGAATATCTATCTATGTAGGAGGCGCTTAGGAGAAGCATTCTAGTTGGAGACTAAAGTCAGATGGCTTGTCTTAATCTTACATTTTCATAGCAAGCCCATTGTTTTGATTTAGAAATTCGTGTACTAGGCAGGGGGTTTCCCTCAGCTGGGCCTGCACCCTCTCACAGTCAGGGAACCATCAGGGGATGTCCACCTGCCGGCTAAGGGGATCGGGACTAAGCCGGCAGGTGGACATCCCTCTTGCAGTCCGGGATCCCTCACTCCTTACCACTCCGCTCGCTGCTCCTTAGTGGCAGGATCCTTACCACTCAGCTCACTGCTCCTTAGCATTGCCACAGAGGTGGGAGAGGCTCCCACCGCCGCTGCTACACTCACCAGCTTCTGGCTGAGAGGCACTCCTGCTGTGGGAGTGCAATGACCACCAGGAACAGCTCCTGCATTGAACGTCTGCTCCCTGGTGGTCAGTGCACGTCATAGCAACCGGTCATTCTGCTGTTTGGTCGATTGGCATATTAGGGTTTTATTATATAGGATTATGTATGCATGAGGTGGTTTGGGGGAATTAATGGAAATTAAAGTCATCTTGAGCACCCGATACCACAAAGTTAGCAAAGGAAGGGTTCATAGATCCTTATCTTGATACCTCCCTCTCTCCTTCTCTCTCTCTCTCTCTCTCTCTCTCTCTCTCTCTCTCTCTCTCTCTTTGCCTGTTCTCTAGAGGATAGACAATATACCACTTAAGGATGCATACACAGTGAAGGCAAGGAGAAACAGGAAAAAATTGTTAAAGACTCCACAAAAGAGACCCACAAGGGCAAAATAGTATCATGTGGTCCAGAAGGAAGAAAATACATCAAATGCTAACTATTGGACTTAATCTTTTAGCAGTCCACCAGAAATTAGGGAGAAAAGGCTCAAGCTGTTGAACAAAACCCCAATAGAGAGCAAATAGAAAATACTACCAGAAGGTACCTATGAAAATAAAACTTAGGGAGAACCAAGATGGCGGCATAGGTTAACGCTGGAGTTTGCTGCTTTGAACAACTACTTCAAAAGTGAAACTAAAAGACGGAACGGACATCACCCAGAACCACTGGAACGCTGGCTGAGTGGAAGTCCTACAACTAGGAGGAAAGAGAAACGCATACGGACACTCAGAGGAGGTGCAGTGCTGAAGTCAAATTCTGAGGTGCGGAGTGCGCGGAGCGGGCTGGCGGCGGAGGGCGCGGTTGGCGTTTTCAATCGGGAGGGAGTCGCAGACTCTGAGCTCCAGATACAGGCGAGTCTTTAGGGACCCAGACTCAAACGGGAGAAGCGGGACTGCCTGGCTTCGGTCAGAACGAGTGCAGCTTTCTCTCCGAGCTTTGCAACGGGTGCTGGGACTCAGAGAGGCAGAGCCCCTGGGGACAGGACTGAGAGCCACCATAACTGCTCTCTCCGGCCCACCCTGTTGATCCTGTGCAACCAGCCCCACCCAAGCCCTGCACAGAGGCATTTGCCGGATAGCCTCAGGCAAATGCCAGATTAGCACCTCCCTAGAGGACAGAAGTTCTCTCACTGCTGACACAGCTGATTCTCATAGCCACTTGGCCTGGAGGTCAAACCCTCCCTGGAATTAGCTACAACAATCAAGATTTAACTATAAGACCACGAACAAAGACCACTAGGGGGTGCACCAAGGAAGCATAACAAAATGCGGAGACAAAGAAACAGGACAAAATTGTCAATGGAAGATATAGAGTTCAGAACCACACTTTTAAGGTCTCTCAAGAACTGTTTAGAAGCCGCCGATAAACTTAATGAGATCTACAAGAAAACTAATGAGACCCTCGATGTTATATTGGGGAACCAACTAGAAATTAAGCATACACTGACTGAAATAAAGAATATTATACAGACTCCCGACAGCAGAACAGAGGAGCGCAAGAATCAAGTCAATGATTTGAAATGCGAGGAAGCAAAAAACACCCAACCGGAGAAGCAAAAAACACCCAACCGGAAAAGCAAAATGAAAAAAGAATCCAAAAATGCGAGGATAGTGTAAGGAGCCTCTGGGACAGCTTCAAGCGTACCAACATCAGAATTATAGGGGTGCCAGAAGATGAGAGAGAGCAAGATATTGAAAACCTATTTGAAGAAATTATGACAGAAAACTTCCCTCACCTGGTGAAAGAAATGGACTTACAGGTCCAAGAAGCGCGGAGAACCCCAAACAAAAGGAATCCAAAGAGGACCACACCAAGACACATCATCATTAAAATGCCAAGAGCAAAAGATAAAGAGAGAATCTTAAAAACAGCAAGAGAAAGAAACTCAGTTACCTACAAGGGAATACCCATACGACTGTCAGCTGATTTCTCAACAGAAACTTTGCAGGCCAGAAGGGAGTGGCAAGAAATATTCAAAGTGATGAATACCAAGAACCTACAACCAAGATTACTTTATCCAGCAAAGCTATCATTCAGAATTGAAGGTCAGATAAAGAACTTCACAGATAAGGAAAAGCTAAAGGAGTTCATCACCACCAAACCAGGATTATATGAAATGCTGAAAGGTATCCTTTAAGAAGAGGAAGAGGAAGAAAAAGGTAAAGATACAAATTATGAACAACAAATATGCATCTATCAACAAGTGAATCTAAGAATCAAGTGAATAATCCGATGAACAGAATGAACTGGTGATTATAATAGAATCAAGGACATAGAAAGGGAATGGACTGACTATTCTTGGGGGGGAAAGGGGTGTGGGAGATGCGGGAAGAGACTGGACAAAAATCGTGCACCTATGGATGAGGACAGTGGGTGGGGAGTGAGGGCGGAGGGTGGGGCGGGAACTGGGAGGAGGGGAGTTATGGGGGAAAAAAGAGGAACAAATGTAATAATCTGAACAATAAAGATTTAATTAAAAAAAAAAAAGAAAAGAAAACTTAGCAGGAAATCCTGATATGTTAGACTCTTCTCCCCTTGAAAATCATGGACCTATCTACAACTCTTACAAAGAACAATGTCTTTCCTCTGATCTTGTAATTCCTGGCAACACAGAGATTATTCTGAGAGAAATGGGTAGAGTGGAAATAAGTGCAGCAGCACTATACAGATACAAGAAAATTTAAACAGTGAAAGATAGTGCAGTAACTTGCCTATTGATCCCTGAGTAAAATAAACATTGACAGCTAAGAATCACCTAGCCTAGGAAACACATTTTACTGAAATTGCACTTTACTGAAATTTTTAGGTGAAATGGGTGCTAAAGCTGAGTGGTCAGCTGCCCCAGGCCTGAAGAAATAGCATGCTTTCAACAATAAAGATAAATTTTTTAAAAAAAATAAGAAAATAAAAAAATAGAAAGATAATAGCATGAATTAGATATGAGAGCAAATAAAGGTAATTTGACAAAAACTGAATGAGGGAGATACTTCATGGAGACTATCTGGCTCAAATTCCACTTACAAGTATCTGAGAGAAATCAAGAGAGACTGGGTAGGCTAGAGGCGCACAATGGATCCTGGTTCCCCACCTGATTCACTTTCAATAGATTCTTGGGTGAATGAAGCCATTTAAGAGAACACAATTCGTGCAATAATTGTAATCCATGATATATAACTTTTCTCTTTTCATATAGCGTTAAACATTATGACCAGCGCTATAAACATAAAACCATATAACCATATACACACAGAATAACTAAAAGCTAAGTGGCTAAATGATCCATGGGCATAAAATCCACAGACTCTGTACTTAACAAAAGAAAAGGTGCCTTTGCCCAGCTGGTATAGGGTCACGGGTTTGATTCCCGTCAGGGTACATGCCCAGGTTGAGGGCTCGGTTCCCTGTAGGAAGCATGCAAGAGCCAATCGATGCTTCTCTCTCATTGATGTTTCTATCTCTCTATCCCTCTGCCTTCCTCTCTCTCTAAAACCAATAAAAACAAATTTTTTTAAAAGAAATAAAAAGAAAAGGTGCCTTCTTCAGCAAAGGATCCAGGTGACCTACTGGACTAAGGAATTTGTGAAAATGTTGTGGAACTTTTTAATGTCTATCCTATCGCTATTTAATTTAGATTTGAATAGATATAATGGGTTTATGCCACTTAATATGTTCTTTCTTCCTTTAAGAATTAACATGTTCCTAAAGTGATGTAAAAGTTTCCTTTTGAGTTTTGAGGAACCTCCACTTTTTAAGAACGAAATGCTCAAATTCACCGTCAACAGGATCTTGATTAATTAAGAATGTAATACTGTGTTTGTGTGTTTCCTTTTGGCTTAGAAATAAGTATCTTTGTTTGTGCTGGACTCCAAGCTGGCAGACACGAGAAGAGAAAAAGAAGAGGGTTAAATGAGCAGCCTGCCCAGAGACTGCGATGAGGAGAAATCCTTTATTACCAATGATGCTTGAGTGTCTGGGAGCCAAAACTACAGAAAAAGAATCTTTTGAGTAATTTAAGGTTGGCCAGATGCCACCACTTCTGGCTGATGGCCAGAGGACCTGGGGGGGGGGGGGGGAGGGTGGAATGGCAGGGTGCCACTGGAGAAGGACACGCACTTCATTGCTAAAGCTGCCTTTGGGTGTAGCTGCTCACTAAGAAACTGAAAACTTTTTGTCCAACAAACTTCCCAAGTGATTCCTTAGCACATGATATTTGCCAACCTTTACCTAACTCACCCCTCATCCCCTCTGCCAATCAAAGCAACTGAGAACCTCATCAAAGCTAAACAGGGACAGAAAACAAAAGCACTGTGCTCCAATGCTCTAAGACTTTACATGGGTCTTGCTCAACAAATATCTGGCAAATGGCATGAATGCTGTCGTCCATGCAGGACTGTTTTTACTGGCTACTCCCAATTTGACTGGAAAAGTCATTTTTCCTGGTGAATTCAATTATTATGTGACTTTAAAACTGTATTAAAGGTGTTACCTAATGGAATTCCAAGTTAGAATTAAAGCACAGAATGTCTAGCTTGTAATAACCTATGCATTTAGATTTAAATCTCTTGCGACAGGTACGTGATTTCAGGTAAGTGACAACATCAGTTCAATATCTGAGCACAATGTCAACATAAAGCTACCAGTAAGCTGCCACAGACATCAGGCATGTAACTTCTAGAAGGAACAGCATCCTTAGTTGTAATTTAACAAACTGTGTGATGTTTCCACAAGATGAACAAAATAGGATGGGTGAATCCAGGGATTCAGATACTGAGCAATCTCAATTGTCTATGTAAAAATTGTTATACTGATCTCCTTTCAGCCCTGACAATTTCTGGGATCTAAAAAGAAAAGCCTCTTAATTCAAAATTATATTTGAATCAAATAAGCAACTGTAAATACAAAAAAAGTATTTTTTTAAAAAAAGAAAGAAATCACTGGCTTCAATGTATAAAAATTATAAAATGAGCTGTCCAAAATACAGCTAAATATGTCTAATGCATTCTAAGTTAAGAAATACTAAATACTGAAGAAAACACACGTGTTCTTCCCTCTGTTAAAAGTGCCATTCTGGCCCTGGCCAGTGTGGCTCAGTTGGTTGGGTGTTCTTCCGTGCACCAAAGGTGGCTGGTTCGATCTCCCTGTTTCCGTCAGGCACATGCCCAGGTTGTAGGCTCAATCCCCCGTGGGGAGTGTGCAGATGGCAGCCAACTGATGTTTTGTTCTCACATCTGTTTCTTTCTCTCTTTCTCTCTTTCTTTCTTTCTCTCTCTCTCTCTCTCTCTCTCTCTCTCTCTCTCTCTCTCTCCCCCCCCTTCCTCTCTTTCTAAGTATCAATTAAAAAATAATAATAAAGTACCAGTCTGAAAGAAAATTTTCATATAATTCAGCACCGGATTTGGGAAGCTAACTTATCATTATCATACCTAATAGTAAATGGACATGTGATATATGTCACAATTGACAATGAAAATATAACACAAAAAGATCTTTTATACTCTCTTTATATTTTCTTAATAAAATACAATTTCATTTTTCTAATTCTTAATTGTGATGTTTAAAAAGATAAGCCAGTTTTATACTTTCTGACAATAATGATCTATAGTCCCATTTTTCCCAGTCCAGTAGTCCTAGCCTATCTCCTAAGCCCCTGTATACACATTTAATAATTCTAAAAGCCTGCCTTTGTCGAATAAGGTTGAGAAAAACTGGCTTGAGGACATTACATTGATGCTTAAAATGTCAGGGAGATCACATGTGGACAGCTCTAACATTCATTGTTTTATCATTTAAGGAAAAAATATTGTCAAAGCAGCAGCTGCCACCTCAAAACAACTTAATACACTAATTAAAACACTTGTTCACAAAAGAATCACAGAAAGAGAATTTTTTACAACTTAAACATTAGTTACTAGCTTCTTTTCATTCCATGAATAATCAAAACCCTTGAGCTTTGTTTATTAAAATTCTTTATATATTCTTTATATAGCTCATTTTTTATATAAATGAGTTGTTCACTTATATATAAGAAGGAAACCCAATGTAGTTCAAAAAACTCAGAACTGTGCTGTAGGAAGCTTGAGCTCAGGATCTGGCTCACCCACTTCCCAATGGGTAAACTGGTAATATTTCACCTCTCAGAACTTCAGTTTCCAATCCCATGGAGAGGGACTAGATCAAGTTTTCTCAACCCGGACACTGTTGGCATTTTGGGTCATATAATTCTTTGATGGGAGAGGGCTGCCCTGTGCATCATGGGTCAGTAGTCCTGACATGCACCCACTAGATGTCAATTGGCAAGCCCCAGTTATGACAACCAAAAATGTCTCTAGACATGGCCAGATGTCCCCAAGAGGGCAAAATCACCCCCAGCTGAGATCCACAGGACTAGATATATCCTCAATTTCTCTCCCATTCTGATATTCTACAAAATATAGTAAATATCTTTTTTTTTCTTAAATGTTATTTGTTAAGCTACAATGTTTAGAGGAATTGAAATACAGTGACCACTTATACCAATTCTAATTTTAGTAGATTCTAAAATCTTTTCTTGGAATGAAAATTCACAAAAGGACATCAAAGCAATATACAAGGGAAACTAACATAGCTCATGCGGTGCATGTCAATGTTTTTATCCCATTTTCTAGGGTAACTCTTTCAATTGAATAAAAAAGAAGAGAGAAAAAGAAGGGCACATTAAACATGTTCTTTAATTCTACCACATGTGTACTTTTAGAAAACAAAGGGGCCTTGTACTATTAGGAGCAATTTAAAGTGCCTCAGTTTGGGGAAGTAAAAAAACACTTGAAGCTACCAGCAATTCAATGATTCTCTCTCATCACTGATGTTTCCATCTCTCTCTCCCTCTCTCTTCCTCTCTGAAATCAATAAAAAAAAAATTTTTTTTTAAAAGTGGTTATATTCATTTTCCCAAGTTGCTTTGAGAGCCCGCAGCTGGTATAAAGGAATGAATACAGTAATGGAAACACCTCAGATCCCATAAAAAGTCAGATGTTTAGGCCTGGAGACTAATTCAGTAAGTCCTTTGCTGTTCATTTTCTCACCTAAGTCTCCTTCAATGAGTGGACCAAAATACAGCCCTAGGAATCACAGCCCAGTTGTGTTCATATCAGCACAGAATCCTATCTAATAAAAGACAAAAAGGGTAACTGACCGTACCTTAGCTACGCTTCCCATTGGCTAATCAGGGAGATATGCAAATTAACTGCCAACAAAGATGGCGGCCAGCAGCCATGCAGCTGAAGCAAGCAGGAGGCTTGCTTGTTCCAGTGATGGAGGAAGCCAAGGTTCCCCACCTGCCGCAGCCCGGCTCTGAGCTCTGAAAGCAACAAAGTTTCAATTATAGAAGCTAAACAAACCCCAGATACCTACTTTCAGCCGGCCCTGGCCACAGAGCTGGAGCCGGCTCTTAGCTCCAGTGACGGCAACAAAGTTTCAATTATAGAAGCTAAACAAACCCCAGATACTTGCTTTCAGCAGGCCGTGGCCTCAGAGCTGAAGCGAGCAAGAGCCGGTTCTCAGCTCCAGTGATGGCAACAAAGTTTCAATTATAGAAGGTAAATAAATCCCAGAATAAAAAAAGAAAAAGAAAAAAAGGAGAGGCTGGGAGCTTCAGTCGCCAGCCAGCCAGAAAACGGCCCTCAGCCCCTCAACCCAGACTGGCCAGGCATCCCAGTGGGGACCCCCACCCTTAAGGGGGTGTGGCCAGCCTGAAAACGGCCATCAGCCCCTCATCCAGGCTGGCCAGGCACCCCAGTGGGGACCCCCACCCTGAAGGGGGTGTGACCAGCTGCAAACAGCCATCAGCCCCTAACCCAGGCTGGTCCGGCACCCAAACGGGACCCCCATCCTGATCTGGGACAGCCTTCAGGGCAAACCAGCCAGCCCCCACCCGTGCACCAGGCCTCTATCCTATATAATAAAAGGGTAATATGCAAACTGACCCTAACAGCAGAAAGACTGGGAATGACTGGTCACTGTGACACACACTGACCACCAGGGGGCAGACACTCAATGCAGTGCGCTCCCACAGAGGGGAGCTCTGCTCAGCCACAAGCCAGGCTGACGGCTGCCAGTACAGCGGTGGTGGTGGGAGCCTCTCCTGCCTCCTCAGCAGCGCTAAGGATGTCCGACTGTAGCTTAGGTCTGCTCCCCGCAGGCAAGTGGACATCTCCCGAGGGCTGCCGGGCTGCCAGAGGGATGTCTGATTGCCAGCTTAGGCCCAATCCCCCGGGGAGCAGGCCTACGCCAGCAGGTGGTCATCCCCCAAGGGGTCCCAGACTGCAAGAGGGCACAGGCCGGGCTGAGGAACGCCCCCTCTCCCCCCGTGCACAAATAAAATAGTCCAATAATAAAAGCGTAATATGCAAATTGTCCGAACGGTGGAAAGACCAGTCAGTAGGGGGCTGGTGAGCATGCAGCGCCAGGCCAGCCAAGGCGCATGCCAGTGGACAGGAGGGGAGGGCAATGAGGGGGAGCAGGGGAGGCAGCAGAGACCAGAGTCAGCAGAGGAGCGATGAGGGAGGTGGGGTGATGGGGGGGTGGGGCCATGCCAGTAGGCGCCATCCCTTGATCAGCAGCCCAGTCGCCTCCTGCAGAGGGAGGCCAGTGGTAGCAGCAGCAGCAGCAGCAGCAGCAGGGTGATGGGGGCAGTGGATTCCCCTTATTGGCCTGGTCGCCTCCTGCAGAGGGAGGCCAGCAGCAGGGTGATGGGGGTGGTGCAGTCACCTGATCGCCTGCCTGCCTGGTCACCTCCTGCAGAGGGAGGCTGGCTGTGGCAGGGCAGCAGCAGCGGGGTGATGGGGGAGGCACCATCCCCTGACCACCTGCCCGGTCACCTCCTGCAGAGGAAGGCCAGACCATGGCTTAGGCCATCAGTAGTACATCCCCTGAGGGCTCCTGGACAGTGAGAGGGCGCAGACAGGGCTAAGGGACAAGCCCTCCCCGCAGGGCACGAATTTTCGTGCACTGGGCCTCTAGTGTGTAAAATAAAAACACACCCTGAACCTGACATATCAAAGTCTTATTTGACTAAAGCACACGCACGCTCTATCAAGGACAAATTTTGCATATGGCATGTGGAATCTGTCTCAAACATAAATGAAAGAATGTGTGGTACTCAACATAAAAATCACACACACCCTAAAATCAACTACCTTTAATTGTCCTCTTCTACTCAGTGCTTCCCTAGAATTCTCCAAATTCCAACTTTTGCTCCTATTCAAGGGATCTCCTTGCCTAAAGAGTTTAAAATTGCCATTTGGTATGGAATGTGTTGATGAGGTTATACTAGTCAATTTTAAGTCTTCAAAGCACTCCTATTATTTTGTTCTATCAAAGGACAAGGAAGGAGAAAGGCAGTTTATTGGTACTAAACCCACACTCACCTAGATTATCTGGAATACAATAGAATTCTATCTACCTCTTTCATAGCATTGTCCTTACTCATACAATTCCTTTTTATATTAAGTAGTATTCAGCTTTACAGTATTATGTCAGTAACCCCCAATACTTCAAATTCTCCCTCTTGATGGAATTTAAAACGCTTCTCCACAGTTCCAGAACATTGGTAAAATGCCAACACAGACAGTCTCATTTCAAAGTGTAGGCTGCCACCTACTGACTGACTGTGATTCGTTCCCACTCCACACTCCACCTTCCCCAGAGAGCTAATCAATCCCTCATAAAACATTGTCTTTGCTGTCATTTAATGCTGTCTTCGCTATGTCATTTCATACAATGCATTCAATATATCAATATAATATTTTAATTAATTAACTTAGGGGAAAAACCACTAAGCAGACATGTTTCCATATAACTGAAAATTCCCACTCAAAAGGGCAGAGGAGTATTTTTAAAAGGCAAGTGATACTTTTTAATATGCAGAAAGCATTTTTAATAACATATTTCTCTTCTTAATTTTCTTTATTCTTCACTTCCGACACTGAAGCTCATCTCTTCTCATTAGAGACAGTAGTTGTGACTTAATCGTTCCTATTAATCAACCTGGAATCATAGTCCTAAAGCTGTTATGAAAATTCACAGCAGTTGTTGACAATAAAGCTAAGAGAGCCATTCATTAGCTCAGCCCCTTGTCATATAAACATAAATCTGCAGTGCCCTCTAAAAGCAGTGGACTTAGTTTCTCCCTTTTTTTAACCAATTTTTTAAGAAAGAGAATCAGACTAACAAATAATCATTAAAGGAAGATAAACAAATCCCCTTTTTGAGGCCATAGGCCACTGTCTCAATATTCACCATCACTATGTTAAGAGCTAGGAATACACAATTTAAATACTTGTTGCCTTTAAGAAATTGTCTGGTGCACAGATTTGGTGGAAAGACAATTACAACATAACTTGCAAGATGTAAAATCTGAGCAGTGATTAAGTAGTGCCTTGGTCTTCTTGAGGGTCAGAGGACCCATCTCAACATGAAATAGAATTTACCAGGTAATCAGATGAGAGAGAGGAACTCAAATGGCATGCGAAAAGGAAGAGAGATGAAAAGAAACAGGGGCTTAGGGAATATTAGTAATATTGACTGCATCTGCGGTCAGGTAGGTACGTAGGGGGCAGGTCACAAAGTCTTTTATATATCCCACCAAGAAATGTATGTTTCAGAATGATCACACTGGCAAGAAGGTAGGGGATTAGAGCGTAATTACTAAGAAAAATGAAACTGTCCAAGCAGAAATGATTAAGAATCTAAAGTGAGACTCCAGGGCAGTGAGAATGGGAAAAAAAAGAGACTATTTTCAAGACAAACTATGAAGATAATAGTGTAGGTAGGACTTGACTGGAGGTAGGGAATGCGACAAAAGGAAGAGACCAGGATCTCCCTGGTTTCTGGCTTAGGTAACCAAATAGATGGTGGCATGAGTCTGCTGGTTGGAGACAATAAATTCAACTAAATTTGAAAATATGAGTTTGAAAATGCTGAATTGGAAGTGACTGGAACACTGAGGTGATGATGTGCAGTGATACATAAAGTACTGAATATTCAGATCTGAAGTGAAGCTCAAGCTAGAGGTCTAGACTAGAGATGGAAATTCGGAAGTTGCTAGTGCATGACCTGAAGGTGGCATGGATGAAATGCCCCGGTCAGAATGGATACAGTAAGAAGAGGAGCCGCAAGGATGAAAACCTGGGCAGAGAGCCACGAGAAGACTTATCAGCTTGAACAAGCATATGACAGGCTACCACACACGGGCTCAGGGAAGATGGAACAGTGAAGGCTAGAAATTGCTCAGCAATATAACTAGACAGATACAGACAAGACAATAATTCTGAGAAAAATAAGAGGTAACAGAAAAAAGACAAATATGAAGCCATGGGCATGAGTCGTCTACAAGAACTGAGCAGGGCTGCTGAGGACTGGACATTGTGGGCCTCACTCGTTCACAGGGTCACCAGAAGTTACAAAAATGTTTTTCAACTTCTGGTTCTCAGTTCCACATGCAAGAAGCTCAGAAGTTGACACTTTGTCCTAACAAGAAGGAAAATAGACTGAAAAATCTTCTTAGACCCATAAGAGAAGGGAGGACACAGAGCAGGACACTGCCCCCAAGATGAGAGTGACAGACACTTGAATACAGGGAATCTCAACTTAAAGGAGCAGAGACCCAGGAGCTGAAACCACCACAGGAACCAGTGCCCAAGTAGGAAAACCTGAACTGTAACTGCCAAATTTTTGGAGACTCAGTGTGGACAAGTCTGAGAGTTAAAAACGCCAAGAGACTCGTCAATGGGGAGGCCCCACTGCGAGGTTTACCTCCAGGAGCTGGACTAGGTTCCCACAGTAAATACTGGAGAAAAAATCCCCTGCTGGAAGCAGACAAGGAACAATTTTGAAACACACTAGATTACAGCGGTTCTGAACCTGTGGGTCGCGACCCCTTTGGCAATCAAACGACCCTTTCACAGGGGTCGCCTAAGACCATCCTGCATATCAGATATTTACATTACGATTCATAATAGTACCAACATTACAGTTATGAAGTAGCAACGAAAATAATTTTATGGTTGGGTCACAACATGAGGAACTGTATTTAAAGGGCCAGAAGGTTGAAAACCACTGCACTAGATCACCCCTTTTTTTTTTTTTAACCTCATTAAAGGAGGATATGTTTTTATTGATTTTTAGAGAGAGAAGGAAGAGAGAAACATTGATCAGTTGCCTCCCATATGTGCCCTGACCAGGGCTCGAACCGGAACCCTTTTGGTGTATGGGATGACACTTCAACCAACTAAGCCACCCAGCCAGGGCCAAAGCACTACCTTCTTAAGAAGGTCTGCCTTCAGGTGAAACTAGTTAACCAGAGCCTCGGCTGCTGGATTATCAGAGCTAACTAACCTGGGGGAAGGAAAATAACTAACTCTAACCCACTCTAGCCATCCTGTCTCACCTGCGAGGGGGAAAAAATTAAGAAACACTTGTAAAGTTCATAGTCCACAGGCACAGGTTCACCAAAAGAGTGAGGACCTACTCATAAGACTATAGCAGCGGTCGCCAACCGGTGGTCCGCGGACCACTGATGATATGTAAGGTCTGAAAGGTTGGCGACTGCTGGACTATAGAATGCTTCCCCTCCCTGCCCCATTTCTTCACCACGTCCTTAAAGGCCTACTTACAATAGTTCCTTTTACCCAGTAAATCGCCTTGCTCTATATCAAGAAAAATTATGAGGCATCACAAAAGGCAAAAAAGAAATAATTAGAAGAGACAGAGCAAGCATCAGAACTAGACACTGTAGGGATATTAGAATTATCAGACCAGAATTTAAAACAACTATGGTTAATTTAATATGCTAAAGGCTCTAAAAGATAAAACAGACAGCATACAAGAACAGACGGGCAATGTAAGCAGAGATGAAGATCCTAAGGAAAAAAAAAGTGTAATTCGGTGTTTTAAATATTAGTTAATACATGCAAATATATTTAAATACAGTCTAGAAGTGTACAAGCTAAGCTATGTACAGTGGTTTTCTCGAGGTTGTCTCTGGAAGTATGGACAATTTTTTCCTTCTTCTTTATACTTTTCTATATTTCCCAAATTGTCTTCAATGCATATGTATTGTTTTTTTAAATCAAATGTATAAAGGCTTTTATTTTTTTTTAAGACCTAAAGTTTATAGGTGTCTAAATTAGCTGGAACTAACTGAAATAGTTTGAGATAGTTGAGATTGGCCCAACCATGTCAAACTCTAAACAGTTGTTAGAAATAGACAACTAGGCAAAAGCAGAGGGACAGGACCCAGGAAGTCAGCCTGCTATTAAAGAGAAGAGAGAAGAACAACTGGTAAGTGATATGGAATAAGCTATGGTTTCTTGAATTCAGAGAAGAATGGAATAAGAAGAAACAACAATTAGAAAAAAAATATCTTAGAGACCCTCACCCTTTACTCTGCTAGCACACAGGAGCCTTACAGGGCATTGTCAATGGTAAGAAGAAAGATAGATGTCAACTCTCCCACCCCATCTTAACTGCTTTGCCAGATTAGATAAAACCGAGAGAGGAAATAAACGGTCAAAGGCATCCCTCACAGTAGGTGCAGGTGAAACATTCCTCACTTAAAAAGTCAGGAGTGGGAAGGCGGGGGATGGGCCACAATGCATTCTGAGAGTCTGAGTCAAATGAAATGAATGAAAGCAGAGGTAGAAATCAATCTCATGCTAACAAAAGACACCCATCAGCTGGGATGAAAGGTAATGTAATGGTTCATTTTATGTATCCACTTGGTTAGGCAATGGTGCCCAGTTGTTTGATCAAATGCCAGTCTATATATTGCTGTGAAGGTATTTTTTAGATGTGATTAACATTTAAGTCAGACTTTAAGTAAAGAGGATTACCCTTCATAATGTGGCTGGACCTCATCCAATCACTTGAAGGCCTTAGGAGAAAAGACTGTGATTTCCCACAGAAGAAATTTTGCCTGGAAACTGCAATATAGAAACTATGCCTGGGTTTCCAGCTTGTTGACTTGCCCTATTTCAGACTTGCCAGTCCCCACAATTGTGTGTAAATCTCTCTATTACCCATTCATATTCTCTCTCTCTCTCTCTCTCTCTTTCGATACATAGATCTATCTATCCATATAGAAAGATAGATACACAAATACATATATAGATATAGATATAGATATATACATATACACACAGAAATATAGACATATCCTAATACTTCTATTTCCTGAAGAACCCTGACTAACACAGGTAATAAAAGATGAACTCTAGCCCTAACCGGTTTGGCTCAGTGGATAGAGCATCAGCCTGCGGACTGAAAGGTCCCAGGTTCAATTCCAGTCAAGGGCATGTACCTTGGTTGCGGGCACATCCCCAGTAGGGGGTGTGTGCAGGAGGCAGCTGATCAATGTTTCTTTCTCATCAATGTTTCTAACTCTCTATCCCTCTCCCTTCCTCTCTGTAAAAAATCAATAAAAATATATTTAAAAAAAAAAAAAGAGGAACTCTGTTAACAGAGACTAATAGGGCAGAATCTTAAACTAGAGGCAATGGAATTGAAATTGGCTAAGGCAGGCAGCAATAATATCAAAGATTCCTGGACAGATGAATGAAGTAATAAGCAACACATTTAATGAAGATTATTTTGAAATCTATAATATGTGTAACATGAACCAGACGAAAGGGATGCTACATTTGGAGAAATCTAGGCCAAAGGATTCTATGGGTGGCTATGGAAATGAAAAAGAAACCCATTCATATAATAAGGATATAGCAATAATATAACAGGTATATTTTATATTCTCAAGGTCTTTAAGTAAAAGTTCTACAGGAATACTGTTCATATATAAAGATATTAACTTACCATACTTGTCTCGCAAGCCAACGGTACATCTAAAGACTCCACCAAAGGCAACATCTTCACCAAATATTACTGAAAAACAATGTTTAAAGAACACGTTTTATTTAATAATCCCTAAGTAATAGTAACAATGATAAGTAATATAAACAAAAAACAAGACAATAAATTTAAAAAAAAACCAGAAAACAGATCTGGACCATAGATCCAAATCAAAGTTTCTCAATTGTGACATTATGGACATTTTGGACTGGATAATTCTTTTGCTGTAGCAGCATGCTCTGTGCATTGTAGACATACAGAAGCATATCATATTTCTGATCTCTACCCAGTGGATGACAGTTGCCCCCAAACACACAGCTGCAGGCCAGGCCGAGGGAACCCACCGGTACATGATCAGGGACGGGGAGGGACGCAGGAGGTTGGCCAGCCAGGTAAGGGACCAGAGGAGGACTCCAGGGTGTGTCCAGCCCATCTCACTCAGTCCCAATCTGCCAGACCCCAGCAATAAGCTAACCTACCAGTCGGAGCATCTGCCCCCTGGTGGTCAGTGCACATCAGAGCCAGCAGTTGAGCGGCCTTAGCATATCATTAGCATATTACACTTTGACTGGTTGACCAGACACTTAGCATATTAGGCTTTTATTATATAGGAAGGATGGCTGAACAAAGTGGTACTTTCCATTTTTTCTATATGCTAGAGAAACAGGAGTGCACAGTAGGTATTAATCCAGAAGGTGTTAGTATAGTATCGGAACCATACATACTATGAGAGACAGTTAATGTGATGATGTTAGAGATAAATGAGAACTAATTCTTAATGAGTAGATTAAAATGGGTTAGCATCATGAATAGACTATTGGACCTTAACCATTTGGTCAGGTGTTTTATAAATTTCAGGTACATATAATGTTAACCATTGACCTCCAGACAAATATTTCCGGTAAATCTTCAATTCTGAAGCAACACAGCAACCACAAGCAAACACAAAGGAAGTTTACCTGCAGTAGGATCTTTGGCCAATGAGTTATCCAAAGCACTTGTTATTGCCTGGAAAAGGTTCATTTTCTGAGTTTGTCCTGTAAAAATAAAAATTTTAAATTACGTTTCATACATAGTAAAATATATAAAAATAACTCATTTCTTAACAGTTGATTACAACTTGATTAAAATCAAAGTAGAAAGGAAGGTAGAGAACACATTACATTAATTTATTGGATTATTTAAAATGATGGTAGCTCTATAGAAGATAAAAAAGCAACACAGACTTCAAGAGGGCTGTTGAAGAGGCAAAATTTACACATATTAAACAATTAAAAAACAAGTATAAAAAAAAGGAAGAAGGCATATAATCAAGTGACCAAATGTGTGTACAAAATAAATAAAGGCTAAGGAAAGTTTACCAGCCAGAGTGAGAGTGGCCTGGGAAGACGCCCTAAGGGGTGTTGGGAACACAAGTCATAGGAATGCACATGCCCACAGTGGCATGTGTTAATTATGCCAATGAAAGCAAATGGTCATGGGCATAGAAAAAATAAGGAACACTAACAAAACACTTTAGTACCCAGAACTGCTGGTGTTTGGAAAATATAGAATCCCAGGCCTAAACAAACCACACTTGGTTCTTCCTTTTATCTTATTGCTCCAGTCAGAATCTCTGCAAGACAACCTCCATCTCCCTAAATGGGTTAAATGGATCAGTACATGTAAAGCACAAAGAACAATACCTGACACAGTGAGTGCTGAATAAATATTAGTTATTTATTATTAGATTCTGGACTTTGTCCATGTCCTTCATCTTGGCCTGGGCATTATTCTGAAGGGTACAAAGCTTTATTTGACAAAGTTCCAAATGTTGAAATTCAAAAACATTATGACTTCAGAGCTATGATTTAAGCCTTGATGCTGCCCAGTGACCATAGTCATCCTATAACTTTGGGTCCACTCCTCTCCAAAACCACTATTCAGAGCAGAGAATGGCTTCTGCCTAAATCTTCTCTGATCCACAGGCCCAGTCTTCATTTTAGTGCCCATCTATGCACTGGTGCTCACTTTAGCCCATAGCCATGCTGATATCAAATCCCTTCAACACCTGTTGCCTACCCTGACTACTGCCCCATCTAATCTCTGTGCTCCTCAGTAGCCTGGTGTGTTCCAAAATCCAGGTTCTAATTCCCACATTGGGACACAACGGCTACTGCTATTGCCTTCAGCCCTCTAGGCACTGATCACTCATTTTTTTCCTAGAAAAAATTTTTTCTATGCCAGGCTCTCATCTATGACATCTTGAATCTTCCATTATCTACTGACACACGGCCTACTGTTTCTCTATGTAATCTAACCCCATCAACACCGCTACGTGCAGGTCTTGTTGATCCCCAATCAGATTTTCCCTACTGCCCTCCTGGCCAGAATAAAGGCCTGTTTCTACTCTTATTTTTGATAGAGATAACAGGAATTTATTAAAGAAAATATTGTTATATCAACTATGTCAAAGAAAAAACGATCACACCACCTGTCCATAATTTATTTTTCTTCAGGCTAAGGCTATCCTATTTAATAGATACTTTCCTTAAAGTATCTATTAGTGCAGGACACTAATAATAAAGTATTTATTAGTGTCCTGCACCAGATAATAATAGTTTAGGTTAAATTTTTTTCCCAACCACCATGGCATTCCCAATCTTTCTCCTATTTCATACATTTCCTAAAGCAAGATTTTTATTTGTCAATTAGGATTTTCATAGGTAATACCTAGGAAGATGAAAAATGCCTAAACATCTACGCTGCTATTTATTTCAAGTCTGCTAACCATTAAAATTAATATTGAATGTTTCATTGCTGCTCAGCAAATTTCCAGTGCGAAGAAAGCAAAGATTTTAATAGTAAAAATCATACCAAGGAAATTTAGAAAGTATTGCTTAATAGCCACAAAGAATTTACTCACCTTATATGAAAATAATTTATAAGGTTATTTAAAGGTTATATTTCCACGTAAGCACATAAACTTTCACTCCTGAATACTTTTTTCAAATAAATTCAAAATTTTAGGGTTTTTGGATTAACTGCTATTCTACCAGATGCTTTTAAAAGTTTTAAATGTCAATATTTTACTGATTTTTGAGAGAGAGAGAGATTTGTTGTTCCACTTATTTATGCATTCACTGGTTGATCCTTGTATGTGCCCTGACTGAGGATTGAATCCACAACCTTGGAGTATTGAGACATTCTAAACACAGAGCTGCCTGGCCAGGGCAGACAATTTAAAAAAAAATTTAAATAACTTATTTTTAGAGTTGTACAATATTATATTAGTTTCCGGTGTTCAACCCAGTGATTAAACATCTATATAACTGAAGAGTGATCACCCCAGAGTGGCACCATACATCGTTATTAAAATATTATTGACTATATGTTACATCCCATGACTATTTTATAGCAACCAATTTGAACTTCTTAATCCCTTCATCTTTTCCACCCATCTGCTCCAATATCTCGCCCACCTGGCAACTATCAACATGTTATTAAATAACAATTTTTAATACAGCAACATCTACTTTCAATTCTTTTTAAAGTTGTAGTATGTTTTGTGGATGGGTCAGGAAGAAATGACAAGTTATTCACAGGTAAGATCATTTTAAATATCTAATGTCCTTATAACTACTTATTCTCCTACTGGTGGCCCAGTGCATGATTCGTGCACATTGAAAGGAAAATAATTAGAAGAAATATTTTAATATTGCTATTTGCCTTTTCTCTGTAATGGGCACTGGTTACCACCTGCGGGGTGATCGGCGGGGCAATCATCAGGCTCCCATCTGGCTCCCTCAGCGCCTGCGAGCCTGGTGGCGGCCCCACCCCACACCCCCACACCCCCACCCCCTCCCCCACTGATTGCTGTCTGTGGGGCGATCAGCGGGATGATCAGCCTCCGCTCGCACGCTCCTTGGCCTGGCGCTGCCCGCTCACCTGCTCCACCATCCCGCCACAGTCCCACTCTCGTTGGGGCCCATTAGGGCCGGCAGCGCCTCCACAGCCACCTGCTGCCAGGGCCTCGTCACCAACGCCCGCCATGTTCTGTGCCACCCCCTGGTGGTCAGCGCACATCATAGCGAGTTGTCGAACTCCCAGTTGAACTCCCAGTTGAAGGGACAATTTGCATATTAGGCTTTTATTATATAGGATAGGTTATATCAAAGACCATTGATAAAATATGCCTGTGTTCCCCCATAATAAGATAAATGCACCTGTAGCACATCTAACCAAAGTTTTGCCACTGGCAAGACATTTCAAAAGAAAAAAGGCCTGGTTGGTGTAGCTTAGTGAATGAGCGTCATCCTATGAACCAGGAGGTCACAGTTGGATTCCCAGTCAAAGCACATGCCCAGGTTGTGGGCTCATTCCCTAGTATGGACCATGCAGGTGGCAACCGATCAATGATTCTCTCTCATCATTGATGTTTCTATCTCTGTCTCCCTCTTCCTTCCTCTCTGAAATAAATTTAAAAAATTTTTTTTTAAAAAAAAGGTGGTCTATGAACACCACTAAAACTGTTATCCACAGCATCATGAATAATGATCATCACTGCTACAAAGAAAAGTGGCATGTGGGCAGGATGGAAGGGACACAATAGAACATAAGTTCTAAGAGGTCAGGGATTCTTATCTGCCTTTGACCAGAGCTATATGCTGTGTTTACAATAATGTCTGACATGCAGTCGATGACTGAACAAATAAATACAAGCAGCTATTTCCATAAGACAAAATATACACAAAGCAAATTGTTAAACACCCTATTCCTTAGAAATCTCAGCATTTAGCACAGTGCCTACCACATATATGACAATCAGCATATGATTGTGAAGCATGATGAATGACTAATTCAGTGGCTTACAATGGCACTAACCACACTGTGAAATGGGAAGATGCCTAAGAAACTACCTATTTTTCCCCAACAAAAACTCTTCCACCTCTCTGGAGACCCTACTGTCCAGGAATCCCTTTCTATGTGCTAGGTATGTACTCTACCCCATTCTAAGCTCTATTGAGGGGTGTTGCAATCTCTACTCTATATACTAGCAGTAAGTTTCAGAGAGAGTCCAATATCAGGGACAAAACATGTAATATTAAAATGTAAATAAAGGATCTGTAAACACAGATGTCTTTTTAAGGTGCTAGTGTATATTGCATAACCAGTAAAAGGAAGAAAGTGAACAATACTGGGGGTGGCAAGAAGGAGAGTGAGGGGGTAACCAAATAGGGAGGCCCTAAGTTTCTTAAAGTTGAAGAGACTGTGACTAGAGTCCCTAAGTTGCCCCTCTCAGGACTCCTGGTAACTTCAGTCATGATATGACAAGCGATGACACTTCCCTTTGTTTTGCTGGCTCCTTCTCTACTCAACTTCTAAATGGTTTCTAAACCCATCTACATGCTGGTGACTCCCAGACGGATATCTACAATCCAGATCTCTCCTCTGAGCTCCTGATTTTATATCTGTGAACGAATAAAAGAGGTTCTTTGAAAAGGTGATCTGATCATAAATTCCTAACTGGGAAGGTGATGGTGGGTAGTCACAGCCCAGGCATATAACTTCTTTACTAAAAGGCTTATTTTGGCTTTAAGCAAGTCCTGTCTGTTGTTTTTGTGCACCTAGGTTCATATGTCTTTGAAATGCCCTCTAGACCCCTCCTTCTAATACCACCCTTTCAAACCCCTCCTTCCAAAGCAGCAATTTTCAACTGATGTGTCTCAAGACCTTTTAACACATGCAATACTTGACTAATCAAAACATGCACTAACCTTTTTCCCTTAGATTGTCAAATTAAAAAATGACAATAGCCAACACAATGATAGCCAGCCAGTGTGAATGAATCAAAATTATACCTATTTTGTCAGATTGACAAAAAATATAACACATTTTTCAGTGTACCATAGAATTTTAGTAATTAGTTTATGTGTGCCATGAGATGAAAAAGGTTGAAAATCGCTGTTCTAAAGCATGCAAGAGAGCACATAATCTTAACTCTCCTGTAATTCCCATCATGTTGCTTTCTCCCACCTTTATGTAATATTCCTTAGTTCCCTCTTTAATCTCAAATGCAGAAAAGGAACTGCAAACTATTATTCTCCAAAGCATTCATCTGTCTGTTGATATGTTGCTTCCAGATGTATCCTTTGTGGATCAAATAAATTTTTATAAAAATTATCTACAGGTTTGGATGTGCTTACATCAACATATCCAATAGTTAGCAGTTCTCCACTTGGGTATCTTGGGCTTTTGTTTGTTTGGTTTTTTGTGGGGTTTTTTGGTGTGTTTTTTTGTTGTTGTTGTTGTTAAACCTCACCCCAGGATATTTTCCATTGATTTTAGATAGAGTAGTAGGGAGGAAGGGAGGGAGGGAGAAAGGGAGGTAGGGAGGAAGGGGAGAGAGAAAGAAACATCAATATTGGGGGGGAAAAGAGACATGTAATATTTTCAACAATAAAGAATTTAAATTTAAAAAACAAAAAAAAAAAAAGAAAGAAACATCAATGTGAGAGAGACACATCTATCAGTTGCCCAAATGCCCCCAACCAGGGCCAGGGATCGAACCTGAGACCCTTCTGTGTACAGGCCAATGCTCTAATCATTTAACAACACCAGCCAAAGCATCTAGGGCTTTTTTAACTCAATAAGCACAAAATTTATCTAGGCCCAAGATGCTACTTTCACATTTTAGCAAAAAGCACTACCCTCCCCAGGTGCCCAAACCAGAAACCAAGGAGGCATCCTTGAATGTCTTCCTTTGATACATTACTGGCATCCAACCCATCAAATCCTACTTCCAGATACATTACTTCCAAAACATAGCTTGAAATGTGGCACTACGGTGTTATATTTCCAGAACTTACCATCTCTTTACTGTTCCAGAAAACCACATCCTAACTGCCTTCTTTAGCTCTGGCTACTATAACAAAATACCCTAGATTGGGTGGCTTAAACAACAGAAATATATTTCTCGCAGTTATGGAGGTTGGGGAGGTTGGGAAGTCCAAACCAAGGTGAGTTCCTGGTGAGGGTCTTCACATGGTGGAGAAAGAGATACTCTCTCTTCTTTTAAGGGCTCTAATCCCATTCATAAAGACTCCACCCTCATGACCAAATTACATCCCAGTGGCCCCATCTCCAAATACCATTACATCAGGGATTACGGTATGAACAGGGAGGGGGTCCATAGTACTGCTTCCTCACTTGTACCTTTTCATCACTCCAAATCATTCATGACAAAGCTGCTATAACCAGAGTCCTAAAAGCAACGCAGGTCATATTACTCTGCTCAAAATCCTTCAAAGCCTTTGACTGTACCTAGAAAGAAGCCCATTTCTCACCACTTCCACAAGGCCATGCTTGATCTCATGGCTGCCCACCTCAATAGTTCCATTTTGCACCACTGTTCCCCAGGCTCTCCCCTCAAGTCTTTTCTCAGTACTGAACCAAGTTCCCTGCCACCTCAGGACCTTCATCCTTGAATATTCCTTTCTGGATCCCTTAGACCTTGGTTAAGTGTTACCTCCTCTTAGGGCCTGCGAGGTCTCTATTATTATTTGTCCTAGCACCTGAACATTTCACTTACTGTAACTAGGATTGGTTTAAGTAGGTATCTGCTTGCTACTTTTTGTCCATCTCCTCCACTAGACAGGCTCATCTCCATATCCCTAAGCACCTAGCACAGTTTTGTGTCCAGGAGAAAATTTAAATGTATAGAATGAATAAAACAAACCTACACATGCACACAATGCCTGAAACCAGGGGCAGCAAAAGGCCTGGATGTGCTGTTCCTGGGGAGCAACCTAGGATGATGAAGGGAGCAAACACACTGATGGAGCCTGTGATGCCATTTACACCCTGTGTGACTTTGGGAAAGATACTTAACCACTGACATTCAGCTTCCTCCTCTATAAAACAGAGATAATATCTAATGTATAGAGCTATTGTGAGAATTCAGTGAGGTGATTACTATCAAATGTCCAATATTCATGAAGCATCTATTCTGTGCTGGTTACCTTGAATTTTTCCCTAGTTAGGGAGACTGACTAGTACAACAGGTGCCAGGCACTGGTAATTACATGGATTATCGCACTGAGTCCCCACAGCAACAACTGAGCAGTACAGATCAGGAAAACAAAGCTTATGAAGACTAATAAACTTGGGCAATGTCTCAACGCTAAGTTGGAAAGTGGGACTCAGACTTTGGCATGTCCAGCTCAAGAACCCCAGCTCTAAGCTTCTTTGCAATATTGCCTCTAGAGTGCTGCAATATTCCACAATGATAGCAAAAATGGGGTGGAAAACTATGAATCAAGTTCCCCGATGACACGTAAATAGGGAAGAAACTTGAAGGTGGGTAAATTACAATGAAAGAGAAGGCTGGCAGTCTCTGCTCAAATGAGATGTAAAAGAAGCGGCATATTTGGGGAAAGCCAGGATTGGGAAAGCCAGGATTGAGGTAGAGTTAAGAGGGAACCAAGTGGTAGGTGAAGAAACTTAAGGATGTGCAAAAAAATGCAAGACAACAAAGCAAAGTGCCTAGGACAGCCGTGGGCAAACTACAGCCCGCGGGCCGGATCCGGCCCGTTTGAAATGAATAAAACTAAAAAAAAAAAAAAAAAAAAGACCGTACCCTTTTATGTAATGATGTTTACTTTGAATTTATATTAGTTCACACAAACACTCCAGCCATGCTTTTGTTCCGGCCCTCCGGTCCAGTTTAAGAACCCATTGTGGCCCTCGAGTCAAAAAGTTTGCCCACCCCTGGCCTAGGAGCATGGCCTCTTAGAGCCACACTGAGCCAAACTACTTAAAAATGGGGCCTGGCTCCAACTCTTACAAGGGGTATGACTGGAAAAGTTTAAAAATAAAAAAAGTAGAAGTTTAACCTCTTTATGTCTTGGTTACTTCATTCATAAAATGTGGATCATAATAGGATCTCTATCATAGCACTGTTATATGAGGATTATATACATTGATACACGCAAGACACCCAGAATAGTGTCTGGGACATAGCGAGCACTGATAAAATACATGCTACCATCACTATTATCATTCTGTGGGGTACCATGGAAAGGTTTGTATGACAAATAATAAAGTGAGTCAGAACACAGAAGCAGAGTAGGGAAAGGAAGGACACACATTTGGAGTTAAGTCTGAAGAAAATGAGGAAAGGTGCCATGGAGAGAATTATCTAGTCTCAAGGGTTCCCAACTCTGACATAGTAGTTTTGGCGTCACTCTACGAAAACTAGATTGCCTCATAGCAATATACTCTACCAACACTTCCAATGCTATAGATGGAATGCTTGTGGTCCCCATTCACCTACCCCAATTTCATGTTGAAACCTAATCCCTAATATGATGGTGATAGGAAGTGGGACATTTGGGAGTTGAAAGGTCATGAGAGTAGAACCCTCATGAATGGGATTTAGTGCCCTTATAAAAGTGACTTCAGAGAGAGAGAGAGCTCTCTCTCTCTCTCACACACACACACACACACACACACAAACACATCTAGCTTCCCTGGCTGCTCCCCAATAAATACCAGTAGTGTCTCCCCTCCTGAGACAACCAAAAATACCTGCACAAATTTCCAAATTGCTCCCTAAAAGGTTTTGCTGCCATCATTAAGAACCACTACTCAGCTATTCTAGAAAACAGAATGTGTGGGTTTTCTTTTATTTTTAAATCTTTATTGTTAAAAGTATTACAGATGTCCCCTTTTCCACTCTGTGAGGACACAGTGAGAAGACTACAGTCTATGATCCCCAAGGAAGGGAGCTCTCACAAACAATTCTGACACCAACTTCAATGTGTGTGTGTGTGTGTGTGTGTGTGTGTGTGCGTTTAACATACCACCAAGCAATTCTGTGACACCAGCTAGGTGTCCTATAATTCAACCCAATTCTAACACAATCTACCTGGAGGTAGCACTGAGACATGCTAGTAAGCCAGGACAAGCAAAACAGGGAAACTGAGACAGTTAGTTAACACATTGCACACCAGTAGTTTTACTGCTAGCTTTACCCAGTGGCCAGGTAATTTTCTATTGAACGAGTACAAAAAATGTTTTACGAAGTATCATACTTTAAAAAGATATTAGCTTGTAAGAACATGTAATAAGTAACTTCAAAATGCAACAGGTATTTAATTTTAAGGTGTGCCTTTAACATTTATGTAAAACACCATGTAATATGAAAACATGAGAATGCTCGTGATCTGCATGCAATGTGTTAACCAGCCAAGGAGTTTATAGCCATCTAGTAAATTGCATCCTATCCTATATTATAAAAGACTAATATGCAAATCGACAGAATGGCGGATGACCGGTCGCTATGACACACACTGACCACCAGGGGGCAGTTACTCAATGCAGGAGCTGCCCCCTGGTGGTCAGTGCGCTCCCACAGGGGTGCGCCTCTCAGCCAGACACCCTGAGCTGGGCTCCCAGCTGGTGAGCGCAGAGGCAGTGGCAGGAGCCTCTCCTGCCTCCTCGGCAGTGCTAAGGATGTCTGACTGACGCAGTCGGACATCTCCTGAAGGCTCCCAGACTGCGAGAGGGTGAAGGCCGGGCTGAGGGACCCCCTCCCCCAGTGCAAGAATTTTGTGCATCGGGCCTCTAGTATTCTATAACCAAGAACACTTAAAAGTAAATGGTTTACACTTCTTACCACCCAGAGAGTAAATAGCTTATAGCAGAAATCAAATTAATGCCATTTACCAACCACACCCAAGAACAGATGAAGGGAATAAATCTCAGGTTGGCACATCAGCATAAAACTGATGAGTATTCTAGTGAGATCCTTCCCTTAAGACCTTCCATAACCTCCCAGCTGTAGAGAGCGCCTGGGAAGGCACATTGAGCATTTCTTTAATTATTGTCAGCTGTCCAGTGGCGTTGGCAGAGCCAAGTCCTGGAAACACACCATGCCAGAGGCAGGTACGTTGTCAGCCTGACCCTTAGCTCAGGTGCCAGTGGGTGGGTTTCATTATCTAAGTTCAGCCAGGCACAAGGAACAGACGCAATTATCCGGGCTTAGCCAAGAGTGACTATTACAAAGAAGCCACAAGAATGAAGTATTACAGCTTGATCTTTAACCATGACTATAGCTTGATCTTTAACCATGATTTCACATAATTTCCTTTGTTTTAAACTCTAGTAAAACTTCCTGGAATTATACTGTATAAAATAAATGCGCTACACCGGCTCTGGGTCACTGCCTCTCCATCAGAGGACGGCTGTCCCACGCGGTCCCTGCTTTCCCTACTGTTTCTGCATCTGTCTTTCATTTTCTCAATCCCCCATCGCCCCTACTCAGGACTCGTGTCTGCTCTCTAGCCGTGCTGGTCATGGTCCAAGAGAGAAATAATAATACCCAGCCTTTAAAAACCCTCAAAACAAAAGTCCCAACATGCTCTCTCCCTCCAAGGAGCACGCTGGCCTCTTTCCCTTCCCCCTCTTCTTCCCCCACAGGCGTGCATCTCCTAAACTCTAAGGGACTTGCAACCAGGAAGCAATGGCAGTGGCAGCTCGTCCCAGGCTAACCCCCTGAACTGATCCCTAAGGCCCCCTTTTCTCTGACTTCTTAGTGAGCCTAAGCAGCCCAGCCTTGGCTCATTTTCCCACCTAGTCTTTCTCATGCTGCTTCTTCTATCCTGAGCCCTCCCTTGTTTCGCTGTCCCCAGTTTTAATAAACATTCTCTAAAAATCATCTGGACACACCCGGCCTATGTGGCTCAATGATTGTCAATCCATCAACGAGGAGGTCATGGTTTGATTCCCAGTCAGGGTACATGCCTGAGTTTGGGGTTCCATCCCCTTAGGGGGCATGCAGGAGGCAGCCGGTAGATTGATTCTCTCCCATCATTCTCTCTCTCTCTCTCCTTCTCCCTTCCTCTCTCTGAAATCAATAAAAACATATTTTTTTTAAAATCACCTGGACTCATGTTATAAAATCTTTCCTGCATGAAATCAAGAACCAACAGACTGCAAAATGGCAGCAGAGTAGGAGGATGCTACAAGGACATGCTCCCAGGAACACGATGGAATTACAATTGAAATATGGAAAGGGTTCCTAAATAATCAATGGAAAACTCACAGGAGAGAAGCCTGATACCCAAGGGCCGAAGGTGGAGACTGGTAGGAGGGGCTGGCTGAACACCCACAGACAGCAACTGAAGTCCCAGAGAGATATCTCAGCTGTGGGGGGTTGCCACTGAGAACTCTGAGATCTAATCCCCAAGCTGGGCTCCCCAGCAGAGAGCACCAAACTGAGGAGGGAACCCACATAACATCTAGCTGTGAAAAGCAGTGGGGTGCTGTCTGTCAGGGAGTGGCAGCTGAAAGTTCAAGCACCCTCTTAAAGGGCCAACACACAAAAATTCCCTGTGGAGCCACCCACCTTGTGCTCTGGCAGAGGGATGGTGAAGTGGATTAGAGCTGTGAGAGCAGAACCCAGGACTGGGGACTTGGGGGATAGAGCTCAGAAGGCAGACACCCCAAGTTTCCTGGGCTGAGTCATCCCCTCACACAGTGGAGAACATCTTTCCCACATAGACATCTGCCTTGCCTGGGGGGAAGACAGTGGACACAGCCTATTGGAAAAAGCCTTGCCCTGAGGCCACTTAAGAGATTAAAATTAACAATTAGCCTCCAGGCAGAAGCAATTGCCCCATCCTGTTGAAAAACCTCTCGCCACACCTGAGGACAATTGCCTGGGGTCTGTAGACAGAGGCAGTCTCTGGAGGCTTTGAGTATTTGCCTGATCCAATTAGTCAGAAACAGCCTTTAACACTGTCCTGCACTAGATTGAGAGGTATAGAGGATCTACCTAAAACATAGTCACAAACCCAAACAGACGACCAAAATGAGGAAACAAAGAAACAACCCCCAAATGAATGAACTAAAGAATTCTCCAGAAGAAGAGATAAATGAAGCAGAGATAAAAAATTTATCTGAAACAGAGTTCAGAGTAATGATGTTAAAAACGCTCAACAGTATGTAAAAAGACATAGTAATTAAGAAAAAAGAACAGTCTGAGATAAAGAATGACATAACACAAATAAAGAACACATTGGAAAGAATATACAGCAGATTAGGGGACGCTGAGGATCGAATCAGTGAATTAGAAGACAGAGTTGAAAATATCACTCAATTAGAGAACCAAAAAGAAAAAAACAATTAAAAAACAGGAGGACAACTTAAGGGAGCTGTGGGACAATGTGAAATGTAACAATATTAGAATAGTGGGTGTGCCAGAAGAGGCAAAAAGGGAGAAAGGAATAAAGAAGGTGTTTGAAGAAATAATGGTAGAAAACTTCCCTAACCTGGTAAAGGAAAAAGTCACACACGTTCAGGAGGCACAGAGAAACCCAAACAAACGAACCCAAACAGACTCACGCCCAGACACATAATTAAAATGCCAAAAATTAAAGGCAAAGAGAGAATCTTAAAGGCAGCAAGAGAAAAGAAAACTTTTACCTACAAAGGAGTTCCCATAAGGCTGACACCTGACTTCTCATCAGAAACTCTACAGGCCAGAAGGGAATGGCATGAAGTACTCAAGGTAATGGAAAGTAAGGATCTGAGACCAAGATTACTATATCCAACAAGACTATCATTCAAAATAGACAGTCAAAGAGCTTCCCAGACAAAAAAAGACTAAAGGAGTTCATCACCACCAAGCCAGCATTACAAGAAATGCTAAAGGGATTGTTGTAAGGGAATGCTGAGAAGAAACAGAGAAACCTAGCCATACAGAATTAAAATGGCTATAAATAAGTACCTCTCAATAATGACCCTAAATGTAAATGGATTAAATGCTCCAATCAAAAGGTGTAGGGTAGCTGAATGGATGCAAAAACATGACCCAACTATATGCTGTCTACAAGAGACCCACCTCAAAACAAAAGACACACACAGGATGAAAGTGAAGGGATGGGAAAAAATTTTTCCATGCAAATGAAAAGAAAAAAAAAACTGGAGTAGCAATACTCATATCAGACAAAATAGACTTTAAAAGCATCATGCTAATCGAAATAAGCAAGTTGGAGAAAGATAAATATCAAATGATCTCACTCATTTGTGGAATATAATGAATAACATAAACTGATGAACAAAAATAGAGCCAGAGGGGGAAAAAATATTCTAGAATATAATAGAAGTAATCCTGTTATTTGCAGATTTTTAATATTTCCTACAACTTTTATGCTATCATACTATGTTAGTACAGTTTTGGTAATATTATTATACTTAAAATCTTTTATTCTTGAAATATTAATGTTTATTACATGTAATATTATTATATGTAAGATCATTTTTCTTAAATAATTGGTGTCTATTGCATGTAACATCATATTTAAAATTGTTTTTGTTGAGATATTAATGTTTATTGCATGTAACATTATTATATTTAAGATCGTTTTTCTTGAAACTGAAAAAAAAATAATAATAAACAGACTACCGGCTGACCCTAGGCAGACACACTCAGGGCCAGGTCCCCTTTCCAATAACTGCATCAGATTCCACAGCCTAAGGGCTCAGTCCTATAAGACCATCATCCCCACTGGCCAATTCAGATGCCAATGGCAAATCCAGGTTGTTTCCTATGCTTCTTCTGACTGACCCGATAAAGATTGGAGGTTCAAACAAACCCCTTCTTTGGTTCAATTAATTTGTTAAAGCAGCTCACAGGACTCAGATAAACAGTTTACTTACTAGATTGCCGGTTTATTATAAAAGAATATAACTCAGGAACAGCTAGATGAAAGAGATGCATAGGGCAATGTATATAGGAAGAGGCAAGGAGCTTCCAGTCGCCCTGAGCACACCCTCTCCCCAAATCTCCACCTATTCGCCAACCTAGAAGCTCTCTGAACCCTGGCCTTTTGGGTTCCTATGGAGGCTTCATTACATAGGCAGAATTGATTAAATCATGGGCCTCTGACAATTCATTCTATCTCCAGTCCCTCTCCCTCCCCAGAGGTCAGGTGGGTGGGAGTGAAAATTCCAACTCTCTAATCACATGGTTGGTTCCTCTAGTGACCAGCTCCCATTCTTAACAGACTTAGGGGCTTTGCAAAAGTCAACATTAACATAACAAGACACCTTTATTGCTCCCATCACAAGAAATTTCAAAGGTTTTAGGAGCTCAGTGCCAGGAATGGAACAAAGACTGAATATGTAGCCTTTATTATAAGTCACAATATCACAGTACACCTGTGATTTCAGCATGATACCCAACACTCGCCCTCATACATACAAATGGGAGTATAAAATGGAAATCTGAGCTATGCATTAAAATCCATTAAAGTGTTCATTTTTTCAAGTCAGAAATATCCTCCCTGGGACTTTATCCTAAAGAAATAATGTCACATAAATGACACATGAAATGTTTCTATCTGCATTATTTATAACACTGCAAAAGTGTAATATCTAAAGCATAATGGTAATTATTTAAAGTTCCCATTTATTGCTGAGTGTAGTCGGAGACTGTATCAAGTATACCATACACATCATCTTTACTTAGTCCTCATAACAAAATCCTCTGAAGTAGGCATTATTATTAACTCGTTACTTATAAAGAAACTGAGGCTTACAGAGAGTAAGTGATGAGTCCAAACTAAACAGAACCTAGGACAATCTGATTCTAGGACCAAGATTTTAACCATTCAATCAGTGTTTCTACTCCAGAGGATATGTCTTCTAAAGAAGGTCACAAAAACTATATAACAACATGGGAGATGCTTCTGATTAAATGATGCAGATTATACTTATATTGAAACTACAATTATGGAGAGATATAATCCCACTAATGTGTCTGTGTAACCTTGGGCAAACTATCTCAAGCCCTCAAATAACCTAACTGAAAATGGGAATTTCAACATGACCAGCCTCTCTAAGGTTGTCCTAAGCATCAAAGGAGTGCCTGCCCCTGGTAAGCCCTCAATAAAAGTTCATTCTTACTTATTCACAAGTAAACACACACACTTCAGCTCTAGCCCCGGACAAGTTTTTAGACAAGGAAAAGGGAACCGTTTTGTTCCCGATGATCTGATGACAGACACTGGACGTTTGAAGATTACACAGAACTTGCAGAAGAAATCGTAAAAGTCCTGCCATACTGTGAGGTGTGCTCTATGTCCTTCCCACCTCGGGCAGCACTGGAGGCCGTCCTCCTCCCCTCACCTGCAGCCTAGCCCAGCACAGGCTCGGTACTAGGCTTAGCTAGGAGCCTGGGTCTCTCCCGTCTCTAGAAAGAACCTATTCTGTGACCTTGGGAAAATCAAATCAATTACTTCCTCTGTTTTCTCTAATCTGCCAAAGGAAAAAATAAAAATAAAGAACCTCCCTTGTAAACACCGCAGCCTGTTGTGAGTGGCCCGGGTCCGGGCAAGCTGAACAGTATCTAAGCCCAGGGAAGGGAAAGCCGGGATGGGGAGCGGAGAAAGGGGGTGAACCCTCGGCGACACCCTTCACCCTCAGGCCCTTCCAGACTCCCACCCGTGTCGAGGGTGCAGAAGGGCTGCCTCCCAAGAGTGAAGCTGTCACCAAAACAGGGCCAGGAGGAGACCACCGTCGGCCCCAAAGGCGGGACGAGGCTCCAGGGAGCAGGGCTCGGGTTACACGCGTGGGTGGCAGCGGAGCGCCCAGGGCAGCCCCCAGCTCACCGTACTCCTGGGGCTCCGGGTCGGGCTGGAAGGTGAAGTGAGCCACCTGCCGCCTCGGGGCCGCGTCCCCGCCGGCCGAGGCGGGCTGCAGGAAGCCCCGCAGCCCCGCACCACACAGCCGACGCCAGTGTCCCTCGGCCCTGGCCGCACGCAGCCTCCACAGGCGGCCCGCACTCGCCGCTACGGCAGCCATCCCCGCACGCCGCCGGGTTTGCGAGCTGCGCCGCCGTACCCCGGCCGCAGGAGGGCGGAGCCCCAGGGCAGCTTCCACATTGGTGCGGCCGAAGGGGCGGTTCCGTGGAACAAGCCAATCGGAGCTCGGAGCTCGGAGGTGGGAAAGGCAAGGAGCAAAGCCAAGCGGCGTCCGCCCGCGGTGCGCACGCGGAAGAGGGTCTGGGCGTGTGCTAGTGGCTTGATGCGCGCCAATGAACTTGTCCCTGAAGGTGGAGGCAAACTCCACCCAAAGTCAGCTCAGCGGGCCGGACCCGGACGCGCTTCGGCTGTGTGCCAGCCTATCCCTGGATTTATTCTTTTCCAATGTCATTTACTTTGTCAGTTTCGATGGCTTTTTCATTTTAACATTTATCCTTCCTTTCTGAAATGTAGCCCTTGTTTATTCTCTCCAATTCTTTACCTCTGTATCCTATAAGTAAGGGATTGAAAGGTTGCTGATTGGCATTATTTACTGGTTTTGAGTTTCAAACCCTCCTTGAATGTTTGATAATTCTCTATAGGATATTGATTATTTTATTTAGGTGACAGTTTAAAGAGATAAACTTGGATTGCATTCTGAAAATCCAATTAATAGAGATATTGGATGCATTTTTGCCCAGGTGCAGGGAAAATGACTGGTTTATTCTAATGAGCTGAAAAACCTGAAGAATTTGAGTCATTAATTTACATTTAAAATAATCAGTTTTGTAAATTTTCTTTTTCAAAATCCAGATGTTTCAAAGGATACTTTCTCTGTCCATGAATTTACAAGTCATAGTAAAATATGACCGAAACAAGAGTGAAAGTGTTTCCATCAGATAAAGAAAGGAGGGTGGGAAAGGACAGGCCCAAATTTTTTAAAATATATATTTTATTGATTTTTTTTACAGAGAGGAAGGGAGAGAAATAGAGAGTTAGAAACATCAATGGGTGAAAAACATTGATCAACTGCCTCCTGCACACCCCCCACTGGGAATGTGCCCACAACGAAGGTACATGCCCTTGACCTGAATCGAACCGGGGACCCTTCAGTCCGAAGGCCAGTGCTCTCTCCATTGAGCCAAACCGGTTAGGTCAGGCCCAAATTTTTGAAGGTCTTCATATACTAGTTAAGAAGTTGCATGTCCAACTATGTGCAGTCAAGAACAGCAAGGAGCCCTAGCGGGTTTGGCTCAGTGGATAGAACGTCAGCTTGCAGACTAAAGGGTCCCAGGTTTGATTCTGGCCAGGGGCATATGCCTGGGTTGCGGGCTTGATTCCCCCTCACCCCCCTGTAGGGGGCACACAGAAGGCAGCCAGTCGGTGATACTTTGTCATCACTGATGTTTCTATCTCTCTACCTCTATTTCTCTCCCTTCCTCTCTGAAATCAAAAAAAAAAATTAAAAAAAAATAAAGAACATTGAGAGATTCAACAAGATGGCGGCGATATAGGCAGATGCATCCCAGGTCTTGTCCCGGAGCAGATGGAGTAAGCAGATGAAACTAATAACACCCACCCTGAATTGGTGAAATTACTCAGCTGGTGAGACGGTTTGCAGCCGGGAAGGGCAGACCTCCCCTGGAAAGGTAAAAGAACCAGGGATCTGGGCAGGAAAGTTTGCCAGACCTCTGAGCCCAGAGAGTCAGAGGGAGACCATGTGGCAGACAGCCGTGTCCCTTGGGACAGGCACAGCCCCTGACGGGGGAAAGGAGAACCGCGGGATTCCTGGCACTGCCGGGGGAATTGAGAGCTGGGTTCTGTGATCACAGAGGACTGAGCCTAAAGGGGGCAGCCTGAAGAGCTGACCAGACCATGCAGTCCCGGTAAGAGAAGAGCTTTTAGAAACTAAGCCTTCCCCGTTTCCGAGGCCGGCGTTTGTTTGTTTTCACTGAACCCTGTTCATAAGACATTTCGGATACAGACACTCACCTGTGCTGAAGAGAGGGAGAAGGTGCGGACGAGTGGAATCTGGGGAGAGGCTGGGGAGAGAGGGGGGGCCGGGAGAGGTGCCAGCGAATTGAGTGCTGAGACACCCCTGGGCCCAGGACTGGGGCAGCCATTCTCTCCAGAGGGTGGGACTCCTCCACCTAGCTCCCAGGCAAGGAGCACAGCCACACCCAGATTCCACCCTGAACGAGATGAAGGATTAAAATAATCTGATCAGTCCCTGGGAGTTAACAGGATCTGGCGGATAGAGGGACTTTCAGTCCCAGCAATAACACAGAGCAGGGTAACAATTAAAGAACCAGCTCTGGGCAGTTGACCTCCACAAACCAGTTTTAAGTTCAATAGAGAAAATAAACCCTTGCTACTGGATAGATAAGCCGTATAGCCTCAGAGGCCAACCCAAAAACACTGCCACCCAGAGGCTGAGCCACAAACTGACTCTTAGCTAAACACAAATTAAGGCAGTCTGGGAAACAAATACGGCCTGCTTTAAAATCAGGACTGTGGTTTACAACACGGAGGAACAGTGTATCGCAGGGAAATTCAACACTCTCCTGAATACCTGGCAAGACCAAGGCGAGCCAGACTGAAGAGTAGAAGAACCGAAGGACCTTCACTACTGCAATTTTTTTTCTTTTTTCACCTTTTAACTAAGAAACCATTTTTTTTTCTTCTTTTTCCATCACCTGATTTTACCCTTTTAATTACTACATTTTTATTTTTAACTAGTATTATTACTGCTACCATTTTACCATTTTTTAAAGTGCCATTTTGTTTTCTCTTTATTTTGGGATTAGTGTTCTCCATTCTATTTTCATCGTTCCTTTAGCATCAATTTACCCTACCTCAATTTTACCTCTATGCTAAAACCCTCTTCTTCACTTTTCCCCTTTTGTTGTCCTGTTTCTCTTACCCTATTCCTGCTTTAGATTTTCCCGATTCCTTCTTTTTTCTCCCTATCAAAATTTCACCCTACTTATATATCCTATTTCCACTCCAATGCTCTAAATCCTTATACACCTATCCTTTATCTTTCTTCACTATCCAAAATTTTTTGTTCTCTTCTTTTATCTTTCTATTGTTTTGTTCCTGTTTGCTTGATTGTTGAGTATATTGTTTTGTGTGTGTGTGTGTGTGTGTGTGTGTGTGTTTTGTTTTGTTTTTAGGACTGGTTGTGAGGTTGTTTTTCTTTTTCTTTTTTTTTCTGCTGTTTTTTCCCCTCTCTCCACCCCCCCACCCACCCTGGTTATTTTTGTGCTTCTGTTTTCCCTTGCCTCTCTTGATATTATTGGTTATTTGTAGTTTGCATTCATCTCCAGACATCTGTTGCTGGAATTTGTTGGGATTAGTGGCGATTCTATCGGAGTTTTCTCCTCATATAGTCTCTTCCCCTCTTCTACTTCATTCTCTCTCTTCACTCTTTTTTTTTCTTCTTTTTCCCCCCTCCTTTTTCCCAATTTCATTTTTGCACTCCTTTTTTTTCTTACTTTTCTTTTCTTTTTTCTCTTTTATCTTTTTCTCTTCTTTCTTCCTTATCCCCTAATCCTCTTAATTCAGGTCGTCACCTTTATTTGGGGTTATTAATATCATAAATATATTTGTGTTCAGTGCCTGCTACGTTATGCCTTGTTGTGTTGTATTATGTGCCCTTAAATCAACGCAGCAGATCCAAACAACAGCAGCCTCCTGATCACCACACCCTCTGAGGAACAGCAGCTGTACGTGAAGCCTCCCCCCACCAGCCAGAAGAGCCACCAAAGCTGTGAACAGAACCCACCAGAGGAGCTGCTGCCAACTGGGGAGCAGCTACTACCACAACCGCCCGAGGAGCAACCACAGCCCAAGGAGCCACTGCTACCCAGGGAGCAGCCACTAAACGACTCAACATCTAGATATGTCAGTGAGATCAAACATCGGTAGACAAAGAAACCCCCTAAGGAAAGAAAAGGAGGACTCGCCAGAAAAGCAGCTAAGTGATACAGAGGCATGCAACATGACAGAAAAAGAATTCAGAATAAGGGTCCTAGAGTGCATAAACCGGATGGAGGAAAAAATCAACAACATATACAAGAAGCAAGAAGAAACACATGAAAAAATCAACAACTTAAGTAAGACCCAAGAAGAAATGAAGAGCAATATAGCTGCAATAAAAAACACCATTGAAAGTATCAACAGTAGGCGAGGAGAAGCGGAGGACCGAATTAGTGAATTAGAAGACCAGAAACACCAGTCAGAAAGGATATATGCGCCCGTATGTTCATAGTAGCACAATTCACCATAGCTAAGATCTGGAAACAGCCTAAGCGCCCATCAGTAGATGAATGGATTAGAAAACTGTGGTACATCTACATGATGGAATACTATTCTGCTATAAAAAAGAAGGAACTCTTACCATTTGCAACAGCATGGATCGAACTGGAGAGCATTATGCTAAGTGAAATAAGCCAGTCAATGAAGGAAAAATACCACATGATCTCACTCATTCATGGATAATAAAGACCATTATAAACTTATGAACAATAATAGATACAGAGGCAGAGCTGCCTCAAACAGATTTTCAAACTGCAGCAGGAAGGCCAGGGAGGGTTGAGGGGCAGGAGGGAGGGGGGTAAGAGATCAACCAAAGGACTTGTATAAATGCATATAAGCATAACCAATGGACATAAGATACTGGCGGGTAGGGGAGGCCAGGGGATTGTCAAGGGCGGGGGGAAAAAAGGACACATATGTAATACACTTTGTAATACTTTAAGCAATAAAATAAATAAAATTTTAAAAAAATAAAGAACAGCAAGGAGAGCACCAACAGATTTGTCTGCCTGACAAATCACTTAAAAAAAAAAAATCGCAATCTCCACCACACCATCTGCCTAGTACTATGTAAATGTATATAATTAAAGTAGGACCCACCCTGGCCACATTTCATTGATATTAGGTTGGGGAACTGTCATTTTCAGGGAATTTTGGAAGTATAGTTTAGAAAGATAGGCAAAGTTGCTGTTCATTCTTCAGAATAACTCTTGGCTCACTTTCTGTCACTGAGCTTCACTACCTGTGCAACCTGTACTTGTTTAGACTCAGCTTTTAGACACCCCTCTCATCTAGCAACATAATATCTTATCCTTATATCCTGTTATCTGCTCCCATTCAAACTCAAGCAGAGACATCAAGAGGCAAGTAACAAAGGAGTCAGATTCTTGCTTTTGAATTACAAAATAGATCTTTAAGCCAATGGCAGAGACAATTTTTGGAGAAAAGAGTTTGGCCTTTAAAGACTGGCCTCTGAGTACTAAACCTCAAGAACCTGAATGACTTAGGGTACAAAACGTGTGAGTTAAACAAAAGTTTATAAAAAGCATGCTAATTTAAGAGCCAGTTTTTTCCACCTTCCATAAAAGTAGAGCCATCAAACATAAAGAACTGTAGGTACCTTTATTTGTAGATGGGCCTAGAAGAATATCACAGATCCTCCAACTCATGACCATAGCATGGCATTTGGAATAGAAAAATGCTTCTCTCATATGCCAAGGGAGATGCAGATATGGTATCAAGGTTTAGGAAAAATGCCCTAAAAATAAAGTCCATTATTTTAAATGGGCAAAGCTTTTGAATAGACATTTCTCCAAAGAAAATATACAAGTGGCCAATAAAAACATGAAAATATGTTCAACATTTTTAGAGAAATGCAAATCAAAACCACAATGAGATGCTACTTCACATTCACTAAGATAGCCAAAATAAGACACCTATAACACGTGTTGGTTAGGATAAGGAGCATTGGAACCCTTGTACATTGCTGATGGGAATATAAAATAGTGCAGCTGCAATGGAAAATCACTTATCACTTCCCTAGATGTTAAACAGATCTATCATATGACCCAGAAATTCCACTCCTAAGTACACACCCAAGAGAAATGAAAACTATGTACACACAGAAACCTGTACACAAATGTTCATAGCAGCATTGTTTATAGTAGCCAAAAGATGGAAACAATTCAAATGTCCATCTACGGATGTGGATGAACAAAATATATCACTATGATGAAATATTACTTAATAATAAAATTAATGGAGTAATGTTACATCAATGAACCTTGAAAACATTATACTAAGTAATAGGAGCCAGTCACAGGAGACCACTTATTTTACAATTCCATTTATTCAAAATGTCCAGAAAAGTCAAATCAATGGAAACAGAAAGTCAATTAGTGGTTGCCAGGGTCTGGGGTAAAGATGTAATGGGGAGTGACTGTTACTGGGTATGGAATTCTTTGGGGGAGTGAGGAAAATGTACTAAAATTAAAGCATGGTAATGGTTGCACAACTTTGTAAAAATGGTATATAAAGTAAAAACATGAAAAGTGTGAATTTATTGCCATAAAAATTATATCTCATCAAAGCTGCTGTTTAAAAATCAAGTTATGGAAAAATAAAGACGTTACATTTGTACTCCTAAATAAGTGGGTTAGAAGATTTATCCCCCACAGCATGTGTTTGACAGCATGTATGTTAGTTCACAGATTCTGTTTGAAACTGGTTTCAGTTCAGGACTGGGAATATTTAGACAGAAGAACTCCATGATTTTCCTTGCTTCGTTGATTACTATATGGAATGATCCTTCTGAAAAGAAAGTCCAAAATATAGTCAAAGCCAGCGTATTAGTTTCATTGGGCAGCAGTAACAAAGTACCTCTGGGTACGGAAATATATTGTCCCATAATTCTGGAGACTAGATGTCCAAAATGAAAGTGTTGGCAAAGTCATGCTCCCCCTTAAACCTGTGGAGGAATCCTTCCCTACCTCTTCCTACCTACTGCTGGTTAGTGGGCAATCTTTGGTGTTCTTTGGCCTGCAGCTGCCTTGATTCAGTCTCTCCCTTTGTCATCACATGATGTTCTTACTCTGCTTTCTTTCTTGTCTCTGGTATCTTCTTATAAGGACATCAGTCTCGTCAAATTAGGAGCCCAGCCTGCTCCTGTCTGATCTCATCCTAACTTAACTAATTACACACACAACTCCATTTCCCAATAAGGTCACATTCTGCGGCACTAGGTGTCAGTGGCTGGGATTAGAGTTAACATATCTTTTGAGGGATGGATACAACTCAACCCACAACAGCCAAAGACTCAGTGGCAGAACACAACTGGATGCTTTTATGAACTTTCTGGAGATGCTTGCATTATTCAAGAGTTTTTATATACTGTCTAATAGATTTCTTTCAATATGATATTCTAAGATTTTGGGAAGAGTTACATAAACAAGATACTTGGTCTACAAATCTATATATATAAAAGCCTAAGCAACCAGAACAACTTGAACAACCGGTCACTATGATGTGCACTGACCACCAGGGGGCAGATGCTCAATGCAGAAGCTGCCCCCTGGTGGTCAGTGTGCTCCCACAGCCAACCTCCCCCGGCTGGCCAACCTTCTGTGGTCCCTCTCCTCTCCGCAGCCGGCAGGCCCGATCATCCAATCAGGACTGGCACCAGGGCTGGGACAAGGAACTGGGACTGGGTGGCAGCAGATAGGGCCCCTTTCTCAGGGAGGCCAAGGGCCAGCTCCCTCCTCAGGGCCAGCAGCCAACCTCCCATGCTCTGTCCCTCCCCCTAGCCAGCAGGCCCCAATCGGCCCACCACCCACCCACTGCAGTGGCGGCACAGCGGTGAAGGAAGGAGGAGGGGAGGAGGCGGGGAACTGCACGGTGATGGGGTGCCGATGATGGCAGTGTCGGCGTCTGGCGTCTGTTCCTTCTTTGTCTGGCCAGGTGATCGTCACCTCCTCTCCAGACCGGCCTGGCCCTGATCAGTCCTGATCACTTGCCCGGCCTAGGGACTCCACCTGTGCATGAATTTCATGCACCAGGCCTCTATTCTAATATATTAGATTTTTAAAGTAATATGTTAGTTCTCTTTAAATGCTTGATGGGCACTCTTGTGGAAAAAGGATTAAATTTGCTGTTTGGTTCCAGAGGGAAGAACAAGAAACAGAAAAAGCAAATTCCAACTCAGTATAAAGAACTTCTTACCAAGTTGACTGTCTTGGTAAATAATGAATTCTCTGTCATTGGAGATAGTCAAGTACAAGGTGGATGAACACTATTGGAGGAGCTTCTTGAGAGGATGTATCCTTCGTTTAGGAGTTGTTTAGGATCTTTCTAATTTTAAGACTCTGATTCTACTGTTCACTAGTGTGTATTGAGAGCCTTGCAAGAGCAAGGCACTATGTTTTAATGAACATTGTTTTAAGCCAATCCATGGATCTGTCACCTGTACCATTCAGCATGTGAATTATCCCTCTTTCTCCACTTCTTGATCATCCAGGCAACTTCTCTCCGGACTCTCATCTCCTGCAAGGGCTTGAGGTACCCTGTGATCAGCCTTTAGGAGCCTGAACCATCCTACGTGGACAGAAAACCTGTGAGCTGTCGCTGCAGACAGGGCATCCTTCGAAGTGATCTTATCTGGCATTTGTATACAGCCTGGTGGAAGGGTTACATACAAATGACGGCTCAGAACTCTGCTCCGAATATTGATATCTGCCCGTATGTATAATGTTTCAGAAAGAGCCTCTTATCTGTAAACAAAAATACATGCCAGTCTGGCAGTAGTGATTTTTTTCTTTATTCCCAAGATAATCTATGAGTATTTCCAGGTTTCAAAAAGCCTAATTAACATTGTGGCTTACATAGTCATGAGTACTGGGACAAAAAAGAAATTTTTGAGAATTATATGTTAACTCACCTCCATTTCTTTTCTGTTGTGACTTATTCATTTATCTCATTTCAAAACCTTGAACAACTGGCATTCCTGAAGGCATCAGAGATTTTGTGAGGATACTGGGAATGCTTGATGATGGCCAGTGTGGAAAAGGACGTAAGAGAACAGCCCAGCCAGTGTTGCTCAATGGCTGAGCATCAACCTATGAACCAGGAGGAGACAGTTGGATTCCCAGTCAGGGCACATGCCCAGGATCCCCATTAGGGGGCGTGCAGGAGGCAGCAGATCAACAATTCTCTCTCATTGATGTTTCTATCTCTCTCTGTTACTCCCTTCCTCCCTGAAATCAATAAAAAAAAATATATTTAAAAAAAAAAGAAGGTAAGAGAACAGGGGCAAGAAGTCATCAACAATGACCCATGACCATTTGTTCTCTGCACCATGTAAAGCCACCCCAAGGCACAGGAAAAATAGGAATCCACCTGTGTCATATCATGCACACACTTAACCTACACAAATTAATATGAGACTTGAAGGAGAGCAGGTCATTCTTCCCCCTCCTCCATTCAAAAATGTAAACCCTAGACCAGTGATGTGCAACCTTGACTTCACATTAGAATCACCAATGACATCCAGGCCCCATGTGGTAAACATTAGCGACACTCACAAGTATTTCCATTCCTTCTGCTTCTGAGATCTCGGGAAGATTGCTCGTCCCCAGCCACCTGGAATTAGGCAGGGCAATGTGATTTGCTTTGTCAATGAATTTGAGCACAAATTTAGATGGCTACTACTGGGTGGTAGAATTTAAGAACTGCTGGCCAGTTCTTTATGTGTCTTGCTCGGCTTCATCGACTAGCGGCATTCCAGGCATTAGAGCAGTCATCAGCCTGTTCCTGGAGTGACACTATCCCCCATCCACTCTTGTTTGACATAGAGCATGAGAATGTACAGTGTTTTTTAAATTTTTTTAATAGAACATGACTTCTAAGCACAAGCTAGTTACCTTACATGGTGTTCAGCTATTCTAACCTGTTCTAACTCATCAGGGAAATTATCAGTTGTATGCTTACTGAAAGACAGTATATTTATCCACAACATGATGCATAAATGTGGCCAAATGTTATTATTGTCTATTAAATTATTTTCAATCACAGTTTTGGCTATTCATAAATTTTACCTTAGACATACTAGATTTTGGAATCGAAACACCTACAAATGATGCAACTGTTCTCTATTGAGGCAACATGAAAATTCTTTATATACATATTTAATATTTCAAAACAGTTTCATGAATAAGTTCTTGCTATCCTCGTTTTGTGGATGAGAAAATAGGATCAGAGAAGGTACATGACTAACCTCAGTTTAAATATCTTAAATCATTCTGATACACATTTTTAAAATTTAAGAACCTATGCCATTATACCATGTTTCTCAAATGTATTTTGTAAAATAATCCCTGAGAAATTTGTTCAAATATCAGATTTCCTAGACCCTACACTGAGAAATTCTTATTCTTTAGGCCTGGGGTAGAGCATCTGCTCTTTTAATAAGCTCCCCAACCCAGTGTCTTTGATAAAATGGTCTACATATCATATGGACAAACCTTATAAATACTATAGAGCCTTTCTGAACACTATGTTCTGTCTAGAGAAGAACTGCCACCACCTCAACCCACTCACATTTTTATCAGTTACAGTTACTTAGTTACAAGCTACTAAAATCACCTCTGGTTAATTTAGGCAGATCTCTAATTACTTTAGAAGCCATGGGATGGCCCACAGAAATTGAAGAAACAAACAGCTCAGAAATAGCAGAAACCAGAGCAGACCTAGAGACCCAGGGAATTGAGACTTATAGGGATATTTAAACCCATGGGATAAATTGACTCCAATCATTTTTATCCGTTTTTTAAATAATTTTGTTCAGGATTCAGTTCCTGAGAAAGAGAATCTGGTTAGCCTAGCTTAGTTCGTTGCCATCTTATTTTATACATATACTAGAGGCCCAGTGCATGAATTCATGCATGGATGGAGTCACTCAGCCTGGCCAGCAATCGGGGCCAATCGGGGCTGTGGGAGGTTGGCTGGCTGGCTGGGGGAGGTGGGGAGGGGCCGAGGGAGGTTCTGCTCAGGGCCATCAGGGCCAGCTGGCCGGGGGGTTGGGAGGGTGAAGGAAGGGACTGTGGGAGTTGGCTAGACGCCTGATCAGGGCCATCAGGGCTGACTGGCTGGGGGGAGAGACCATGGGAGGTTGGCCAACAACAGGAGGTTGACTGTGGGAGGGCACTGACCACCAGGAGGCAGCTCCTACATTGAGCGTCTGCCCCCTGGTGGTCAGTGCACATCATAGTGACTGGTTGACCAGTCGTTCAGTGGTTCAGTTGTTCAGTCTCTTAGGCTTTTATATATATATATATATATATATATATATATATATATATATATATTGCACGAAATTTGTGCACATTAAAAGGGAATTAATTAGCAGAGATATTTTAAAATTGCTATTTGCCCTTTCTCTATAATAGAAATGTGAGAGATGAAAGGAAATTAGTAAAATGTATATGAAAATAATATATAAATTTATTAATAAATAAACAGTAACAAAAGGATATAATAACAACAGAGGCATGATATAAAAATGACAAAAACATGATATAAAAACAACAGTGATGCAAACAATGACTGATAAAGTGATTAAACTTATTCTAATATCTCCCCATACACCACATTAAGAGTGAAAACACTTTCAGAGTGCTTGACTAATTTCCCTTGTGATGAAATATTTAGAACTTTAACTGTAACATCACATGCTCTTCAAACTCGAGAGAAAGCAACATATAACTGACCATGTGCGAAAACGGGTTCAGATAGGAATATGCCTACACTGTCTAGAGTTTATCCTTTTGATTTATTAATAGTCATCACAAATGCTGGCATCACAGGAAACCATCATCGAATCAATTTAAATGGGAGGCCAGTATCAGATGGGGACAAATTAATTCTTGGAATCAGAACAACCTCTCCCTCTGCAGATCCTGTTAATACTTCAGCTTCGATAATGTTAGGTCATAATCTTTTGATAATAAATCTGGTACCATCACAAAGACCCCATTTACTATTGAGATTTCTCAATAGCATGATGATTGCACCCACTTTCAATTTTAATTTGACACGGCATTCCCAAAAGAGTAATACTATTAAGAAATTCGATGGCAAAATTTTCCTTTTCAGCATCATCTGTGGAGTCAATGGAATCATCACTCAAATATGTGTGAAATTCTCCAACAAGTATATCCAAAATTTCTTCATTTAATTTTTGAACATGCTCATTTTTTGGACAAAGAATTGCACATTTAGAAATATTTTTAATATTATCTATAGATATAGTATTTCCAAAGGTAGCTTCAATAATAGATCCATTACAAATCATTTCACAAGGGATTTCAATAATATCCATTCCTAAATGAAAACTGCTATCAAGTTTGCCATCTCCAAGTTTTACTAACCATCCACTATAAGCAGAATTCTCTGATCTCATATTTGTTGTAAGAGACAACTTTCTAAAACATCCCCAAACATTGCAGTACTTTAAACTTGTTTGTACTATGGCCGATCACATAGCATGTGGTACAATGCTGAGACATTGTCGAAAATCCCCTCCAAGAGGGAGAACTTTCCCACCAAATACAACATTCAGACTCATAATTTCTCTTAGTAATCTGTCTATGGCGTTTATAGCATAACTGGATGCCATGGTGCATTCATCACTAATGAGAAGTTGGGCCGTTTTAATAGTTTTAGTAACTTCACTCTTTATATTGAGTCTAGAAATTGAAGTTTCATTTAATGGAATCGGTAATTTATATTGGGAATGAAAGGTGCTTCCACTGAGAAGTCAATTTGCAGCAATTCCTGTAGATGCTGTGGGTAAAACAGTACCACCACGACCTCTAATATAATGTATTAAAACTTTATACAGATATGCAGGTGAATAGGATTCCTAGCTGGCAGGCCCCTGACAGCAAGCTGGCCACCTGTCAATTCCGTGAGGAATGGGGCTCCCTCCTCCCTCCTGTCAGGGTCTGGGGTGCAGGTGAATTGGGTTCATGGCTGGCAGGCCACTGGCAGAAGCTATCCAACAGCAGATTCTGTGAGGAATGGGGCTGCCTCCTCCCTACTGTCAGGGTCTGGTTTGAAGGCCGGACTCAGTACTTCTATGCTCTGCTCCGAGGGTGGGTTCCTGACTGAAACCTCACCCTCCGGGAAACAGCTGGGGAAGGGCGCAGCAGTTTCCAAGACGACCCCTGCAGGACTGACTTCCTTCCAGTTGGTTGAGCTTCTGGATGTGATGTTACACCCAGGGTTTTTATATAAATAGATAGATGATATAGATTATAGATGATATAGATATAGATATAGATATAGATATAGATATAGAGATAGAGATAGATATAGAGATAGAGATATATGATATATATTTTTATTGATTTTAGAGAGGAAGAGAGAGGGAGGGAGAGATAGAAACATCAATGATGAGAGAGAATCATTGACTGGCTGCCTCCTGCACACCCCCTACTGGGGATCAAGCCAGCAACCCAGGCATGTGCCCTTGACAGGAATCTAACCTGGGACACTTCAGTCCACAGGCCAACGGTTTATCCACCGAGCTAAACCAGTGAGGGCTCATTGCTATCTCTTGACTAAGAAAGAAAGGGGTATCATATAAACCACAATTATATACAAAGTAAAAGAGATTACTCAAACGTAAATCAAGGAGCTGCTACCAACCAAAGGGGGGATTGGTGCTTGGAAGCCAAAAGAAAACCTAATGACCATACAGTCATCCTGCCTGGGAGGTGCATGTCTGGTCCCTCCAGTCACAAAAATGTCACCATGAAAGTCCTTCCTCGGGCTTCTAACAGACATTGATGGTCTCTCCCCCTGACAACACAGCAGACTATGCATTCTTCTCAAGTGCATGTGGAACATTCACCAGGATACACCATGTGTTAGGCCACAACATATACCTCAACACATTCAAAAGACTAGAAATAATACAAAGTATAGAATGAAAATATAAATCAATAACAAGGAAATTTGGGACACATAAGTATGTGGAATTAAATAACATACTTCCAACTAACCAATGGGTAAAAAACAAATCAAAAGGAAAATTATAAAGTACTTAAAAATGAAAATGAAAATACATTATACCAAACTTATGGGATATAGCTAGAGCAGTGGTTTTAGAAAAATTCATATCTTGTAAATGCCTATTTTAAAAAAGAAGAACAGTCTGATCAACTACCAGTCTCCCACTTTAAAACACTGAAATTAGAGAGCAAACTAAACCTAAAGCAAGCGGGAAGAAGGAAATAATAAAGACAGAATAGAAATTAATGAAAAAGAGGTTAAAAATAGAAAAAAACCATAAAACCAAAAGCTGTGTTTTTTAAAAGATCAAGAAAATTAACAAACCTTTAGCCACAATGGCCAAGAAAAAAAGAGTGAAGAATCAAATTACTAGAACAGAAATTAAAGAAAGAAAATGCAGATAGAAGAAATGAAGAGGATTAAAAAAAACAGCAATGGTAAATAGGTGAGTAAATACAAATGCTATTATACTTTTTCATTTCTTAATTTCATCAAAAGACAAATGATTATTTAAAGTAAAAAATTATAACATTGTGTTGTGGAGTGTATGATATGTTTAGATATAAAATGTATGGCAACAATAGTCCAAAGGATGGGGGTGAAATGGGATTATAATGCTCAAGGATCTTGCATAAATAGTGTGATAGTAACCTAAGTATTTGGTGATAAAAAATTGATTGATAAAGTTGTTATTTTGGAAGCACCTTCATCATCATCCTGTAAAAGAAAAATGGCTACATAAATAAATTAGAGTAGATTAACTATTATATTCTATACAGTCAGTGAGAGAAATTGACTTAAATTTATCAGTTCCTCTATCTCTGGCTGTATGTCTGACCTTGGGTGTATCACAACGTCTCTGAGACTCATGGGGAGAACATCAAAATTCACCTAGAGGAATTTCATGATGATAAAATCACATAATACATAAAAATTACTGGTACATAGAAGTTGCTCAATTAATATTTGTTTAATTAATTAGATAATTAGCACATATAAACGGTTTAACACAGTGCATGGCTCAGAAAAAAATCTAATAAATATAAACTGTGATTTAAAAAGACAATTTACAATACATAAAATCAATGAAACCAAGAGCTGGTTCTTTGAAAGGATAAACAAGATTGATGAACCTCTAGCCAGGCTCACCAGGAAGCAAAGAGAAAGGACCCAAGTAGCTTGCCTTTTCACTTTGCTAGTGGTTTCCTTTGCTGTGCAAAAACTCTTCAGTTTGATATAGTCTCATTTGTTTATACTTCCTTTTGTTTTCCTTGCCTGGGGAGATATATCAGAAAAAAATATTGTTATGAGAAATGTCAGAGATTTTACTGCCCATATTTGCTTCTAGGCTTTTTATGGTTTCAAGTCTAACATTTAAGTCTTTGATCTATTTTGAGTTTATTCTTTTGTGGGGTGCAAGAAGGTGGCCTAGTTTCATTATTTTGCACATGTCTGTCCAATTTAACAGAACCATTTATAATAGACTATCTTTAGTCCATTGTATGTTTTCTGTCTCCTTTGTCAAATATTAATTGACTATAAAGGCATAGATTTATAAAAAAAAAAAAAAAAAAGAAAGAAAGAAAGAAAGCAAAGGACAATTCAATGAAATCAGTAAAAGAATACATTTAAAAAATGAGTAGTTTATGGACATTTACTTTTCTTCAGTTTCTTCTTAAGATGAAGAAAACTCTAGAAAAAAAAATGAGTAGTTTAACAAAGATAGAAATCATAAAAAAGAATCAAAGAAAAATTCTGGAGCCTAAGGACACTATGAATAAATTTAAAAAAAAAAAAAAAAAAAAAGGTGGCAATAGAGAGCATTAACAACAAAATGGATCCAGCAGAAAAAAAGCATCTGTGAGTTAGAAGACAGAAATTTTGAAATATTCCAGTTGGAAGTGAACAAAGGAAAAAGAAAGCCTATGTGATCTATGGAATACTAACAAAAAGAACAATTTGCAAATTGTTGCAGGTTCAGAAGGAGAAGAGAGAAAGAAAGGGGCAGACACTTATTTAAATAAATATTAACTGGGAACTCTCCAAGTCAGGGGAGAGCTTTGGACAGCCAAAACCGTGGGCCGGTTCTCCGTGGTCAGCACCCAGGACGAGTGGACCCTAGCCTCCCCCCCACAGCCTGCGGTACTCGGCCCGCCTGATGTGTACCTGGAGGAGGCCCCCTGCAGCCCTGACGGCCTCCTCCCTCGAGGTCTGCCAGGAGCCCTTGTCCAGCGACTCTGGGGACGAGCGTGTCCCCGGGAGGCCTCCGGCGCTGTGGCCGGGCTCCCTGCCCCGCAGCAGTGGCAGCTCGGCTGGCGACTTCGTGAGGAAGGCCGCCGCCCTCCTGCACAGGTCGGCGGGGGCTGGCCCCCCGGGCCCCGAGGCCCCCGCAGGGCGGGCGTGAAGGTCCCCACCATGAGTGAGACCTCCTTCCACTCCCAGTCGTCCTACAGAAGCAGTGACAATGACTCGGAGCCCGAGGATGCAGACATCAGGAAGGAGCTGCAGAGTCTGCAAGAGAAGCACCTGCAGGAGATTTCAGAGCTGCAGAGCCAGCAGAAGCAAGAGATCGAAGCCCTGTACCGCCACCTGGGCAGGACGCTGCCCCCCAACCTGGGGCTCTTGCACACGGCCCCCCGTGCCGGCCGCCGGAGGAAGGCCAGCAGGAGCAAGCTGAAGGCTGGGAGGCTGCTGACTCCACTGGTGCAGCAGCTCAAGGTCGCGGCCTCCAGCACAGGTCACTTGTCAGACTGCAGCCGCACCCCTCTTGCCCAGGTCCCCGCCAGGGCAGGAGCAGGGCCCGCCGCAGCGGCAGACTCCTGTGGGAAGGCAGTGCAGACCCAGCAGCCTTGCTCCGTGCAGGCCTCCTTGTCTGCAGACAACTGCTCCCGCTTAGCCAGTGACGGGGGCAGAGCGCAGGGCCCAGGGTCCTCCACCAGCAGCCTGGCCCCAGGCCCAGAGCCGGGCCCTCCCGCTGCCCTGCACGCCCAAGCGCAGGTGAACAACAGCAACAACAAGAAGGGCACGTTCACGGATGACCTGCACAGACTGGTGGACCAGTGGGCCAGTCAGACGGCGGGAGCTCACACCCAGCCCGCCTTCTCAGCTACCCCCCTGCCTGCCCACTCAGCTCGCAGGCCCACTCAGCTCGCAGGCCCACTCAGCTCGCAGGCCCACTCAGCTCGCAGGCCCACTCTAGCGTGCTATGGTTATATACTGGTGGGTTGATTGATTACTCTCGGGGTGTGATTAAGTAATTAAGCTGAGGAGCCACAAGAGCCGCCAGGTGCCCACCCTTGAGGTTTTCGCAGAACCAGCTGGGCCAGAGCCTCCGCTCCTCCCCAGGGATGAAGCTGGCAGCCTGGGCTCCTTGAAGGCCCACCAGGGCCAGCCCCCACCCCACCCCCCACCCCGGCCCGGCCCCCGTGCCGCCAGGCTGCTGTTGCTTCCATGACCCGGGCACAGCACCGGCCCTGCCTTGCCTGGGCTCAATCCCTGTTGGCTGTGACGCCGTTGCCCCAATTTGCTCCCATTAAAAATGTCTGTGTATTTCCAGAAGAAAAAAAAAAAAAAACATAAAGGGGAGGGAATAAAAGGGAAGTTATGAAGTATGGTTCCTATTTGCTTTATTTAACAATGGACAGGTTACTTTGATTTTCTAAATTGTATAAGTCATCCCATTCGATTGAATGCCTTATCGATTGAATGACTATTCCATTGATTGTTATCATACTGGTCTTAAAGAGCACATTCTACTGTACCTGGAAACAGGACAGCACAATTACCCTAAATTGTTTTAGTGGCCACAGGTGGTGCATTCCAGCTGACTTAGTGGTCCCGAGACCAGGACAGCACAATTACTCTAAATTGTCCTGACAACTCAGTGGTCGGGAGACCCAAGGGCTCTAGATAATGTGTTTCTATCAACTCAGTGATCTGGAGACCTGAAACTTAATTTAGATAACATGCCTAAGTTTAACCCAGGTTACCCAAGTGTTCTAGATAATGTATATCTGTCAATTCAGTGGCCCCGAGACCCCAAACTGTAATTAACATGCTTAATTCTGCTTCTGTAATCTGCTTTTTTGCGAGCCAGGTGCCTCATTCCAAACCCTGGGATGTAATCAATACCTTTGTGATTTTTGCCTATATGAGTCTGGTTTTGCCACCAGCTTATTGCTATGAGATTTGGGAATGGCCCCTCATAGTCCCGGATTGCAATAAATGTGACTCTTTAATTCGACTTCTTGAGGCGTCCTTCTGTGATTCGCGGGGTACATTACAACAGTTATTGTATAAAACCAAAGTTGTAGTCAGTGTAAAATGGACTTTTATATCTAGATGAAGTTTTATATAAGTTCCAGTAACCACACAGCAAAAAACCTACAATAGATTCACAAGAGAGGAGAAGGAAGATGCAAGGAAGAAAGACTTCTACCCAGAGTCTCAGAGGGTGGTGGCCCTTCTGATACCTTGATAAAGGACTGTGATGCAATAAATTTCTGTTCTCTTAAAAAAAAATACCACCTATGTATAACTAACCCATATGTATAAATAATGCATATATATAAATAACCCATATGTATAAGAAACCCATATGTATAAATAGCCCATATGTATAAGTATCCCATATGTATAAATAACCACTTTTTTAGCAGGAAGCTGAGCATATCCGGCACGGTGCATATCAGGCTCTTCCCCAGATCACACTTGTTCCAGTGACCCCACAGCTATAGAAAAAAAATAAAAATTAAAAATTAAAGAATAAAATAAAAATAAAAAGACAATTTACAAAAATCAATTTACAGTTATGGTTTGTAGTAACTTGGTTAAGACACCAGGTGGCATGAGACAATAAAAATTATTGCCACTTTGTAATGCTCTTCAGAATGCAATTGTACAACGATTTGCATACTGCATGTGTTCATGGAAGGTTGAGATTCAGATTTCTAAAGCAACCAACTAATTTCAAAATGAATTTATTAGTTCATCTTTTGGCAGCAATTTCGGCATTTCAGTGTATCTGCCTTTGTTTCTTAGAGTAATAACAGGCCAAGCTCCAAATATTGCAGACATTATTTTATTTTATCCTCAGCTCTCCTAGGAAGCAGGTATAAACTCTAATTTCTAAATGAGAAAATGAGGTTCAAATCAAGGCTTGATGCAAATAGCTTTATATCCCTCCAAAGAAGTATGAATTAAGTAATAGCTAAAGTAACTCTTTTTAAAAAAAATATAAGAAGTAATCTCCAAGCTTATTATGCTTTATAAGCTTGCATGTAGATAAACAGTATTTAAATTAGAAGGCATCTGTAAAGAAATTTTAAGCGAAAAATATGAATGCAAAATGTTTATATAATGCCCATATCCAGAAGTCTTAAAACACTCCGTTGTTTAAAAAACTGGAATTGGTTTTGAAGTTTTCATATGCCTGGTTTACCAGACCAAAGTAACATTTATTTATTTTGTCTTTCATTTAACAACTATTTATTGAATACTGTGTGGGACTAATATATAATCCAGACACAAATCATCTCCTTAAAAGTCTTAATCTCTGAAGTAAATAAATCATGTTGTAGAATAACTTCTGGACTGGCTCGCCGAACCTCAAGACCATCCACCATCCCACTGGCACCATGGCTAATTCCTATTTAGATGATACCATAACCCAACTGTGTGGCTCCAGAGTTGTGACCAGTGTCTGTCAGCCTGAGGGAGAAACATTCCTGGACCTTGATAAGGTCCTGTCCTGGGTCCATGGAATGAGAAGTTAGGGAGATGGATAGTTACTGCTACTTCCTTTTCTGTATGTGGTTCACCAACCAACATAGACCTCCTTTCCAATTTAAAAACCCTTGGTGTACAGAAATGTCCATTCATTGGAAACGTATAAGCTAGGACAGTTATAGATAAGCCATTCCAAAGACCATTATGCAACCCAGGTGGTATGTAATACAAACTAGAAAGAAAGCACACCCTTAAAAATATGGCAATGTTTCTCAATGTAGTCCCTGAGTAGTGCATCATTAGCAACTGGAATGCAAGTCAAGATACAGAATGCCAGCCTCTACTCGACACCTACCAAATCAGTAGTTCCTCCTGGGATAGGGCCTGGGAATTCACATTTCATTTTTAACAGGCTCGTTAGGTGACTGTGGTGTAAAGGATGAAAATTAAATATTGATTATTTATTTTAGCCCAGGGTCAAGGAGAGATAAATGAAGGTAGTGGCATGGAAACAAGGCCTTGAGTAGAGAAAGAGAACTTTCCATTGGTCTATTGTCCATTCTCACAATTCTCGCAAGCTTTAATAAACTCACAGCAGGGAATTCTTTTGTTGAAAAGAATCATAAAATATTAGAGGAAAAAAGACATTATCAAGTATGGTAATCTGCAAAGTTCTGCTAACTCTGGTGGCATATAGAAGGCCAGTCAAGTGAGGATCTGGGTTCCCCACCCTGTTTAACTAGTTTAGCCTGTGGTTTGAAAAAACTGCTTTAAATATGCTAGACTCCAAAGGGGTAGGGGCCCACAGGTTCTGAATAAAAGAGATGGGATCTTTAACTGTTTCTTTAGTAGTTGACCTTATAAATATCTTTGTCATGGAAAAATTCTTCTACAGGTGATCCCAATGACACTTTTGTAGACCGTGTCTCACATTACACATCTCAATAGATTTTTAGCTTTGCCTAAAATTTCATTGCACAAAGGAAATTCAGCCACAGCAAAGGATTCTCCAGCCTCGTTGACCCCCTCAGTGCAGTTAACTCGCAAGAAAAACTGCACATGCGATGGTGAGAGTGTGCATGAGGGCTGGTCAGTTACCACCCAAAGACGCTGCAGTGTCAGCCAACCTTTAGGTTGACTGATGGAGAGGATCTCTTTTTCTTCAGAGTGATAAACATAGTGCTCAACAGAGATAAGTAGGCAAAGAAACTCATTCTGGCAAAAGTGGTGAGGTGGTAGAAGTTACCTCACATTCAGAGCTAGGTTGGAGTCATAGTTGTTATATACCCATCTGGTTCAGAGAAACATACTGCTCACTGACTGGGCAAGCCTCACTCCCACTCTCTTTACAGCACATTGGAGCCTTGTAACTAGTTTTAGACAATGGACTGATGTATAGAAGGGATACATCCTATTTCTGAGCCAAATGACCCTTCAGTTTTCTCCTCTCTTTGGGTGACAAGTTGACAACTATGTGTTTAGATGTCCATTTCACAAGACCTTGTGACATGGAGGACAGCTTGATTAAGCAAGTAAGATTTGTTACCATAGCATAGCCCAGTCTGCCCTAATATAACAATTGATAGAAGGCTGAGGGTCACATAACCAACTGCTGTTCCTTTAACTGTACACAGAGATATCAATAGTATCATGGGAGTGGAGTACCAATATTTATTATACCTGTCTATAATTAATTATAATTAGAATGCTTATCCTATATAATAAAAGTCTAATATGCAAATCAACAACACAGCAGAACAACCAGTGGAACAACCGATCGCTATGACATGCACTGACCACCAGGGGGCAGACGCTCAATGCAGGAGCTGCCCCCAGCCCACAGGTCCCAGGCTAGCCAAGGTGGGTGCCAGCGGGGGCCCCCCAGACTGCCCCGCCCATTGCCCCACAGAGGGAGGCAACCAGCAATGGCAGGGGATGGGGCCAGCGAGCAGGCGGCACCAGGCTAGCCAAGGCGGATACCAGTGGGGGTCCCTCAATTGCCCTGCCAGTCGCCCCACAGATCAGCCCTGATCACCAGCCTGGCCTAGAGACCCTACCCGTGAACAAAAATTGTGCACTACAAGAGGGTCCCTCAGTCCAGCCTGTGCCCTCTCGCAGTCTGGGACCCCTTGGGGGATGTGATCCCCGGGGATCAGGCCTAAGCCGGCAGGCAGACATCCCTCTCGCAGTCCTGGGATCTCACAGTCCAGGACCCCTTGTCCTTAGCACTTGCCTGCAGCAGAGGTGGGAGAGGTTCCCACCACTGCCACTGCCACTGCACTCACCAGCAGTGAGCCCAGCTTCTGGCTGAGCAGTGCTCCCTCTGAGGGAGCACCCTGACCACCAGGGGGCAGCTCCTGCATTGAGTGTCTGCCCCCTGGTGGTCAGTGCTTGTCATAGTGACCATTCCCTAGGCTTTTATATATAGACTAGAGGCCCGGTGCACAAAAATTTGTGCACTTGGGGGGGAGTGGGGGTCCCTCAGCCTGGCCTGTGTCCTCTCGCAGTCTGGGACCCCTTGGGAGATAACGACCTGCTGGCTTAGGCCTCCTCCCGGGTGGCAGAGGGCAGGCCCAATCCCTAGGTACAGCCCTTGGTCGGGCTCAGAGCAGGGCCGATTGGGGAGTTAGGGCGCCGCCCCGTCATGCACAGAGCAGGACGGATCGGGAGGTTGCGATGCCACCCTCAGTAACGCTCAGGGTAGGGCCGATTGGGGGGTTGGGGCACCGCCCCCTGTCACACTCAAGGCAGGGTCAATGGGGAGATTGCGGCACCACCCCCTGTCACGCACAGAGCAGGGCCAATCAGGGGGTTGGGGCACTGCCCCCTGTCACGCACAGAGCAGGGCCCATCAGGGGGTTGGGGAGATCCCCCCTGTCATGCACAGAGCAGGGCAGATCAGGTCATTGGGGTGCCGCCTTCTATCACCCACAGACCATGTGGGAAACTGTTTATTGCCTTCACTATCTGATAAGCATAGACAGAGCACTTCCCGAAACCCCCTTCCCGAAACCCCCGAAGGCTGGGTGCCTTTGAAGCCCTAGCAAAGCCCGGAGCTAGGCGCCACCTCTGTTTGTCCAGACAGTGGTAGTTGAAACTACTCCCCCATTTATTATTATGTAAATCCTTGCTGATGGGCTAGTCTGCCTGTTAATGGGGGGTCGCTTGCCTAAGGGCAACTCCAGATCAATAAAAGATTGGAGCAGCCTGAGCATGGGTGGAAGTACCTCGCCTTGAGTTGGACTTGCCCGCCTGGACCTCCGATATTGCAAAATTATCTCGTGTCTTTTCTCTCATTTGCTGTGCGGCTCTTCTTTCAGGTACCGAACCCTACTCCACGCGGGTCGTGGAAGGAAACACACTCAACAGACCAGGGCTGATCGGGAGAGGGGTGGGGGGGGTTGGGGCGCTGCCACCTTCACGCTCAGGGCAGGGTCGATGGGGAGGTTATGGCTCTACCCCATCACACACAGAGCAGGGCCCGTGGAGGGGGGGTTGGGGCGCCGCCCTCTATAACCCACAGAGCAGGGCTGATCAGGGGGTTGGGGAGCTCACCCCTATCAGGCACAGAGCAGGGCTGATCAGGGGGTTGGGGCGCCTTCCCCTGTCACGAACAGAGCAGGGCGGATAGGGAGGTTGTGGCCACGCCCCCTGTCACACACAGAGTCGCAGGGTGATCAGGGGGTTTGGGCACTGCCCCCTGTCACACTGATCCCGGTGCCGGGAGGACTCGCAGCTCCGCTGAATCCAGTGCTGGGAGGCATATTACCCTTTTACTATATAGGATAGAGGCCTGGTGCATGGATGGGGGCCGGCTGGTTTGCCCTGAAGGGTGTCCTGGATCAGGGTGGGGGTCCCCACTGGGGTGCCTGGCCAGCCTGGGTGAGGGGATGATGGCTGTTTGCAGCTTGTCACATACCCTTCAGGGTGGGGGTCCCCACTGGAGTGCCTGGCCAGTCTGGATGTGGGGTTGAGGGCTGTTTTCAGGCTGGCGGGTGACTGAAGCTCCCAACTGCTCCTTTTTTTCTTTTTTTTTTTTATTCTGGGCCAGCTTTAGCTCTGGTTCCAGCTCTGAGGCCTCGGCTGCTGAAAGCAGGTATCTGGTTTGTTTGGGTTCTATAATCGAAACACTGTATCAACTCCAGCTCTGAGATCCTGGCTCGCTGAAAGAAGGTTTCTGGGGCTTTGTTTAGCTTCTATATTTGTAACTATGTTTCAAACTGCAAGCTCAGAGGCCGGCAAGGCAGGCGGGGAACGTTGGTTTCCTCCATCACTGAAGCAAGCAAGCCTCCTGTTCGCTTCAAGCTGCCTGGCTGCCAGCCGCCATCTTGGCTGGCAGTTAATTTGCATATCGCCCTGATTAGCCAATGAGAAGAGTAGCAGATGTACGCTAATTACCATGTTTCTCTTTTATTAGATAGGAAGATAGATTATCTATTATGTCACTGTTTATTATATTGCTTATAATAAATACCAAAGCAGCGAATTCACTGGCCCTACCGTTGGGGCTTGTGAATTTCGCCCTGGGATGCAGATTAAACCTTTCTTTTATTTCTAAAAAGAAATAAAATAAATAAATAAATACCAAAGCATTTCTTCTATATTTAAAATTTTTATCTAAAAATCAGCTCTTTATCTAATGCTTAAGATATAATTGAACGTCTGTTTTAAGCAATAGGGCAGAAACCTAAATGAGAGTTCCAATCTTTTAGGACTTGTACCCCTTCTCATTGCTTGTTGGATTTCATGAGATTTTGGCCACTTCCTAAAAACTGAAGTGACTTAATAACAAGTGATGAATTAAAACTGAGGCTCAGAGAGTTTAGATAACCTACCTCATTCACACAGGCACAAGGTGCTCTAGTGCCTTCAGTAAAGTAACTGGGGAGTGGGGAGAGCATATTTTGGCCTTCTCTACACATCTTCCAGAATCACCCCTTCTCACTGTGCTCCTCTGAGGAAGCAGAAGTGTGTGGCTGGAGTAATACGTTGATAATCTGCTTGGGGCCTAGACGCAGTGATGGCGAACCTTTTGAGCTCAGTGTGTCAGCATTTTGAAAAACCCTAACTTAACTCTGGTGCCGTGTCACATATAGAAATTTTTTGATATTTTCAACCATAGTAAAACAAAGACTTACATTTTTGATATTTATTTTATATATTTAAATGCCATTTAACAAAGAAAAATCAACCAAAAAAAAAAATGAGTTCACGTGTCACCTCTGACACGCGTGTCATAGGTTCGCCATCACTGGCCTAGAGTAAGACTCCAAGGGGCATGTGTGAATAGCAAAAGATGAGTAATTCCTCAACCACCTTTTGGGGTGGTTGTCCAATTTGCTGCTGGCTGCTGCCTTTGCCATGTGCCTGTGGAGTGTACATTTGGGGCCGCGGAGCTAAACTGCTTAGTACCTAGAGGAGAGGCCAGGCCATGCCTCCAAAAGCCCTCTTCTCAGCTCTTCCCCCACTTACCCCTGGACCTCTCTTTGAAGTGCATGTGGAATAAATATGAGTTTGAATGAGGGGCAAATTATGACCCTGCCTAGGGCACCCATATATTTCTGTATATCTCTGAGGATTCCAGTTTTAGTTCCTTTTGCTGTGTAATCTCCGGCACTTCTCCTTTATTCCCTCTGCTCAGTTCCGGAGCCAGCCTTCAAGAGAAAATTCCCCTTTGCCAACCCAGAAATGCCCTTACCAATCCTTGAATCTCAGACAACTGCACCAGCTGCCTACACCCCTTGGGTCCTAGTACCCACTCTTGTTAAAGCCAACAGATGCCTTTGGGCCCTTACAAGGTCTCTCTGGCAGCATGAGATTCTGTGACCAGTCCCTCCACTGAAACACTCTCTTTCCCTTGTTCAATAAAAGTATCTCTTGATTCTAAAAAAAAAAAAAAAAAAAAAAAGGAAGGAAGGAAGGAAGGAAGGACAAGAAAGAAAGAAAAAAAGAAAGAAAGAAAGAAAGAAAGAAAGAAAGAAAGAAAGAAAGAAAGAAAGAAAGAAAGAAAAGGACGGAGGGAGGGAGGGAGGGAGGGAGGGAGGGAGGAAGGAAGGAAGGAAGGAAGGAAGGAAGGAAGGAAGGAAGGAGGAAGAAAGAAAGGAAGAAAGATTAGCCCTTTTTATTTTCTTCTAAATTGTTATTATAAAAAATTTTAAGACTACACTTAAAAGTACTGGAGCTCGTGGTCCAATGAACACCCATTTATCCATGACCTAGATTCAACAGTTATCAAGATCTTACCCACCTGCTTCATTCATTTTTAAAAAACATTCATATTTTCTTAAATAACCACATTATGATTATCACACAATGAAATTTTCAGTTCCTGCACTAATTTTTTTAAAAATCTCAATTAACAGGAAAAATTAATCTTGTTAAGAAAATTTTCTGAACTGGCACATAGTAACCCCAGGCAGTGGGTAGAATATGCTTCTAAGGACTTCACCAGGATTTTTGGTCATCTAATTTTGGAATAGGTGTGACTTCTGTCCACTTTTTTTTTTCTTTCTATCCCTGATCATAAAACTTCAGAGGGCTGAACTTAGTCCTAGGTCAGCCATACAGCATCATCATGAGAAGGAAGCGAGTGGCATTGGGATGAGAACTTCATTTCTACTCAGGAGAGCTTTTCCTTGAGCTTGCTGCCTAAGACAGGCCTAAGTGCCAGTCCTGAGACATCATGGTGAAGTTTCCAGTGCAAACTAAAAGTGAAAAGTTGCACAGAGGAAAAATAAATGTGCCTTGCCCTGTTTATTTAAAAAAACATAATTACTTTTAAACTTGTATGGGATTAGAAATTGCTGAAGTTATGTGCTTACATAAAATGGATAAATCACTAAACAATTTCCCCCCTGGGGAGGGGGGTGTGGGGTGGGGACTGTGATGGCTTAATAAGGCTTGGGGTAGTAGAAAAAGGAACTTAAAGTAAGTCTCTCTCTCTCTCTCTCTCTCTCTCTTTTTTTTTTTTTTTTTTTTTTGCCATCTATAGGGAAAGGTGAGAGAGGAGAGCAGTCATCAGTTATCAAGAGGTCCACAGGGAACGGAGTGTACTCGAGGCTGAAAACCTTTCCCACTCCTGAATCCAACCAGGCCCAACCTGTGGCCCAAGAGCGCTTTTTTTGGGCCTTATGAGGGAAGACACCAGCTGGCCATCTGGGGATTTTACTACGATCAAGCAGAATAATAGTAACAATAAGAACAAATAATAGAGACGACTTAGAAGCCAGTCAAGTACTGTTTGCCCATGAAAGCTCCTCACAGGCAGTGTCTCTTGACAAGGAGTTGTAGTTGAGAGGCCAATTGGTTGACAATGATTTTATTTTTCCCCTCTAAATTGAGAGAGAATGCCTCTTGAACTTTATTCCATCTGGGTAGAAGTTGAAATCAGTCTCCCTAACCACCGCCCCTCACCTCTCCCACCCCCAGATCGCAGCATGTTCTGTAATGTTGAGGATTAATGGAATTTTCCTCATGATTCAGGGAGCAATTCAGTTTCATGTAGCTTCTCTAGTCATTCATAGCCCAGCACTTTGCTAAAACATCTTTAATCCGATTACCTGTGCAATATTAAGCTTATGAAAGACAAAAAAAAGCAGGGGGAGGATATTTTTAACATTTTATTTCAAAATCACTTTAGACATACACCAAGTTGCAAAATTCATACAAGGAATTTCCATATACTCTCCATTTATCTTTTAAGACCTTGACATTTTTGAAGAGTATGGGCCTATGGTTTGAAGGATATCCCTCAATTTGGGTTTGATTGATGTTTACTCATGATTAAATTCAGATTGTGCATTTTTTTGGTGAGGGTTATCAGAAGGCACATGGTATCAATTTGTCCCTTTAATGTTGAGGCTAACTGTGGTCCCTTGGTTAAAGTGGTTCCTGCCAAACTTTTGTACTGTAACATTATTGTTTTTCTCTTTGTAACTAATAATTATCTTGTGGGAAGATACTTTGAGATTATGTAAATACTGTCATGTGTTAATTTTGGCATCCATCGATGATTCTTGCCTAAACAAATATTATTGTGGTTTTTGCCAAATATGATTTTTCTATGTCCATCATTCTTTCCATATTTATTACTTAGATTCTACTTTAATAAACATCTGTTTCTTATCCTTCTTTTAATTATTTATCCAGTGATTTACATCAGCATGGACCTATGGATTCTTATTTTATTCATTGGCCATAATTCATTACTATCAACATTAATTGTGTTGAGTCAGTTGTCCCAGAGTTAGCCAATGGGAGCCCCTTCGAGTTGGCTCTTTTGTCAATACGGCATGTCCCCATCATATTTTGAGGCTTCAGAATTTACTTACTAGTTACTCACTTTCTACTTCCCTAATGACAGGGGTTCGAGAAATATGGACCACTTCTAGCTGTGCATAAATAAAAAATAAAAGAGAAACATGCTTAAGAAAAATCAACACAAGGTAAACTCAGCTTTTTAAATATGTCTGTGAAAGGTTATCTTCCCAACGTTTTAAATTCATGATTCACTTGTAACTGGAGCAAAGATTTACATTTGAACTGATCTCCCAAGTGTGTGAGAAGATAATCTAGGGGCTGCCAAGAGGTCATCATCACTAATGCCAGAATTTGACAGTTATAACTCCATCTCCTTAATAACAAACTAGAGTGTCCTTTCAAAACTTCCATTATAGGCTAGAGTTTTCACACCCCATACTGGTTACAGGTACAACAGACCTAGATTTTCCTGTCCTGACATCTTTGGAATTAATGTATATGTTCTCCAAAACAAATCATCATTATTCAGAGAGGTTGGTAAAACGTGGATTCAGAAAAAAGAGATCATGCCTTTCCATCTTTGTGACTTAATCCTGACATTCCTGAAGGCAGAATTAATTTCCAGCCAAGTCTGCAGGGAGTAAGTGGGGTATGAGCTTCAGGTCCACCGTGATGCAAGATGCCACTCCAGCTGCTTTGGATTGCTACAGAAAGCTCACCCGAAGCTGTCAAACACCTACTTCTGTTATGATTGTGTTATGGGTTACAGGTTAGAAAGCGTGAATGACAAAACGCAGCAGAGGTAGGCAGTACCACATAACCAAATCCTTATCATTAACGCAATTGGAATTTTTGGCAATAACTGTTTGACTTAGTTATGTATTTATGAGCACCTACTGGGTTTAAGGCCAGAGCTAGGTCCTAGTGGGACATCAGGTTGTATAAGACACTTTAAAAGGATCATTTTTGAGACCTAAATATTTTTTAAAGAAAAGAAAATGCAATAAACGGCTAAATAATGGAACACACAAACATACACACACATATACATAAGTAAATAAGAAATTGCTAAGGCAATTAAGAGATGCCTCTCTATTGGATGATATTCTCATAGTAATTCAGTGAACAAATAATTTATTTAGAAGATTTTCCTTTTTAAAATATATTTTTATTGATTTCAGAGCAGAAGGGAGAGAGAGAGAGAAAGAAACATCAATGATGAGAGAGAATCATTGATTGGCTGCCTCCTGCACGCCCCCTACTGGGGATTGAGCCTGCAACTCTGGCATGTGCCCTTGACCAAAATTAAACCTGGGACCCTTCAGTCCACAGGCCAATGCTCTATCCACTGATCCAAACCGACTAGGGCTATTTAGAAAAGCTCAAACTATTAAAAATAAAATTACATTTTAAAATCAATTATTAATGACGCACAACATGATTCCATTTATATAAAGTTCTAGAAATGGCAAAATTAATAGTGGAGAGTAGACACTGGAGACAAACTGCCTGGGTTCAACAAATCCCATTCCTGCCACCATTTATTTAATCATTGTTTCGCTTTGTCTGTTATTCGCCTCCGTATGTCTCATTTTCTTATATGTAAAATGGGTTTCATTAATAGAATGTCAGAGGATTATCATCAGGCTTAAATAAGCTCCTACTTGTAAAATGTTCAGCACAATGCCCAGCATTACAGATATATTTAAAATAAATTAGCCGAAACCGGTTTGGCTCAGTGGATGGAGCTTAGGCCTGCGGACTGAGAGGTCCCAGGTTCGATCCCGGTCAAGGGCATGTACCTGGGTTGCGGGCACATCTCCAGTGGGAGATGTGCAGGAGGCAGCTGATCGATGTTTCTAACTCTCTATCTCTCTCCCTTCCTCTCTGTAAAAAATCAATAAAATATATATTTACATAAAATAAAATAAAATAAAATAAAATAAAATAAAATAAATTCTAAGGAATTCCTGCTATGCTGCTTCAAGTGGTGAGTAAAGGGCCATGATACATAAATAAAATTTCACAGAGAGCACACACAAATAGAATTCACTGTTCTAATCACAAAAAGCACCAAGTTAACTTGATATATAGAGAGATTATTATGCTGCGTAATCATATACCATTTTTCCTTAAAACTATAAGCATTTCACACAAGTGATTATACTTAGAATTCCTTCATGTACTGAACCTACTTTACAATTTTGCTCAGCCTATTTCAATTATATTCTGATATCCCATGTTTGTCATCATCTTCATTACAAACACACATTTTAAACACCACCTTGCCTACACCCTAACAGCTAGAATTCCCAAGCTTTTGACACTTTCCCCACCTTCCTCTTAATTTAAATTCCCCTGGACATTTCTATATCTTTGGATGCACTCTCTTCAGGATCCTGGAACATTTGTCCTCTATTCTGCCTCCTCTTGACAGAGAATAGGAGGTTCTGAGAATAGGAGGGCAAGGAGGCACCCAGACAGCACTAGAAACAAGAAAAGCCCTTGATCATGTAAGAGATTCCTTGGTTCTAGACCTTCAAGAGTCAATCTACCTGTGCCCATTCAATTTTGCCCTGAAATTTCCTTCAAATTTCAGTAAGAAGAAATAGGGTCTTCGTGTATTGTGTTTTCAATCCTTTAAGACTCTCGTTGAGTCTATGTCTTAAGGCCCAGAGCAGCCTATCTTGGGCTGTAGTTGCAATGCATAAAGGAGGGTCAAGGGCATGGAAAGAATGGAGTGGGAAGCGTGGGTAAAGAAGTGGAATACTGTAGAGAGGCAATTGAGTATGTCCAGTCCATTCAGAACCTCTTCCCTTAAGAGCCTTAAAGATTCAAGTGCTATTCCACGAATAAGGGCACGCCTACCCTTACAAAATCACCTAACACACCTGCCCAAATTCCTTGAAATGTCTTTCAGAATTGAGAATAAAGGGCTTAAAACCCACACTCGGAGGATTCACCTGTTAATATGAATGAGTTTTGAAATGTAAAAGATGATCACAGATCTTTGATTGAATTGAAGGGGAGCCTCAGAAACTAGAAAGACCAAGAAAGCTGGGGGTGGGGGGCAAGGGAGGCTCTGTGTGATAATGAAACACTGAAGAATAGTAAATACAAAGCAAAGGCTCCAAAGCAGCACTTCCTGGCATTGCACCAGGACTCGGTTCACCTTTATCTGTAGAGTCAGATCAAGCTATGGTGCAAGGGACACCAACTGGCAGGTGCTCAGGTCCAAGGCATTGCCCAGTACTAAGAGGTTTCCCAGGACGTGGCACTTTCAGTGCTAAAACCAGGCCTTTGGCAAACTAGGACCATTGGTCACCCTAACTATATGAATTTCATGCCCGGTGTGGTTCCAGGGAGGTCTGGTAGCTTGAAATTATTTCAGAGTAAGGGCCTGAGGGCATGCTGCAGCATCCAAAGGCATGATTTATGGGCTATCTATCTTAGTTTATTGGAGCTCCTGCCTGAACTTCTTCCTGGTTCTCACCATGAATCGGTAACAGGCAATAGATCCACAATCTTTATAAATAATACTTTAACCTTCAGTGAAAGACAAACTAATCCCCAAATGGACAAATATTAAGTAAACTGGTTGTAATTAAAGCTGGGGTTTGATTAATGATCCTGGAATGATAAAACAGATCTTGGAGTTTTTATAAATAACACTAGGGGCCCGGTGCACGAAATTCGTGCACTGGGTGTGTGTGGGGGGGGCGGGGGGGAGTGTCCCTCAGCCCAGCCTGTCCCCTCTCACATACTGGGAGCCCTCAGGCGTTGACCCCCATCACCCTCCCCAATCACAGGATCGGCCCCTTGCCCAGGCCTGACGCCTCTGGCTGAGGCGTCCGGCCCGGGCAGCGGGGACCCACAGCTGCAGCGGGCCCATGATCGTGGGCTTCGCTTTAGGCCAAGGCAAGGGACCCCTAGCTCCTGGGACTGCCAGCTTCGACCGTGCCCAGCTCCCATCGCTGGCTCAACCTCTACTTCCTGCTATCACTGGCCAGGGTGGAAAAGGCACCTGATTCTCAGATCATGGCTGGGGGGCAGGGCAAAGCCGCCTTTGCCCTGCCCCCCAGCTCTTAGCTCCTCCCTGGGTTTCCGATCACTGTCAGTGGCAGGGGGCTTCTTCCTGCTTTCCCTTTCGCCTCCCTGCATTGTGCCTACATATGCAAATTAACCGCCATCTTGATGGCAGTTAACTGCCAATCTTAGTTGGCAGTTAATTTGCATATAGCCCTGATTAGCCAATGAAAAGGGTAGCTCGTACACCAGTTACCATTTTTCTCTTTTATTAGTGTAGACTAAAGGCCCGGTGCACAAAAATTTGTGCACTCGGGGGGGGAGGGGGGTCCCTCAGCCTGGCCTGTGCCCTCTCGCAGTCTGGGACCCCTTGGGAGATAACGACCTGCTGGCTTAGGCCTCCTCCCGGGTGGCAGAGGGCAGGCCCAATCCCTAGGTTCAGCCCCTGGTCGGGCTCAGAGCAGGGCCGATTGGGGAGTTGGGGCACCTTCCCCTGTCATGCGCAGAGCAGGGCAGATTGGGAGGTTGTGATGCCACCCTCAGTAATGCTCAGGGTAGGGCCGATTGGGGGGTTGGGGCACCGCCCCCTATCACACTCAAGGCAGGGTCGATGGGGAGGTTGCGGCACCACCCCCTGTCACGCACAGAGCAGGGTCAATCAGGGGGTTGAGGAGCTCCCCACTGTCACTCACAGAGTAGGGCCGATAGGGGAGTTTGGGCACCGCCCCCTGTCACAATCAGGGAAGAGCGGATCAGGTGGTTGGGGCGCCACCACTGTCACACTCAGGGCAGGGCCCGTGAGGTGAGGGGGTTGGGGCACTACACCCTGTCACACACAGAGGCGCAGGGCGATCAGGGGATTGGAAAGCTCCCCCGTATCGGGCACAGAGCAGGGCTGATCAGGGGGTTGGGGCACCTTCCCCGTCACGAACAGAGCAGGGAGGATAGGGAGGTTGTGGCCCTGGCCCCTGTCACACACAGACCCACAGGGCGATCAGGGGGTTTGGGCGCTGCCCCCTGTCACACTGATCCCGGTGCTGGGAGGCATATTACCCTTTTACTATATAGGGTAGAGGCCTGGTGTATGGGTGGGGCTGGCTGGTTTGCCAAGAAGGGTGACCTGGATCAGGGTGGGGGTCCCCACTGGGGTGCCTGGCCAGCCTGGGTGAGGGGATGATGGCGGTTTGCAGCTGGTCACACACCCTTCAGGGTGGGGGTCCCCACTGGGGTGCCTGGCCAATCTGGGTGAGGGGCTGAGTGCTGTTTTCAAGCTGACTGAAGCTCCCAACTGCTCCTTTTTTTCTTTTTTTTTATTCTGGGCCAGCTTTAGCTCTGGCTCCAGCTCTGAGGCTTCTGCTGCTGAAAGCAGGTATCTGGTTTGTTTGGGTTCTATAATCGAAACACTGTATCAACTCCAGCTCTGAGATCCCGGGCTCCCTGAAAGCTGGTTTCTAGGGTTTTGTTTAGCTTCTATATTCGTTACAATGTTTCTTAAACTGCAGGCTCAGAGGCCGGCAAAGCAGGCGGGGAACGTTGGTTTCCTCCATCACTGAAGCAAGCAAGCCTCATGTTAGTTTCAAGCTGCCTGGCTGCCGACCGCTATCTTGGCTGGCAGTTAATTTGCATATCTCGTTGATTAACCAATGGGAAGGGTAGCGGTCATACGCCAATTACCATTTTTCTCTTTTATTAGTGTAGACTAGAGGCCCGGTGCACAAAAATTTGTGCACTCGGGGGGGAGGGGGGGTCCCTCAGCCCGGCCTGTGCCCTCTCACAGTCTGGGACCCCTTGGGAGATAACGACCTGCTGGCTTGGGCCTGCTGCCAGGTGGCAGAGGGCAGGCCCAATCCCTAGGTGCAGCCCCTGGTCGGGCTCAGAGCAGGGCCGATTGGGGAGTTGGGGCACCTTCCCCTGTCATGCACAGAGCAGGGCAGATTGGGAGGTTGTGATGCCACCCTCAGTAACGCTCAGGGTAAGGCCGATTGGGGGGTTAGGGCACCACCCCGTCACACTCAAGGCAGGGTTGATGGGGAGGTTGCGGCGCCACCCCCTGTCACGCACAGAGCAGGGCCCATCAGGGGGGTTGGGGATCTGTATCCTGTCATGCACAGAGCAGAGTCAATCAAGGGGTTGGGGAGCTCCCCCGTGTCATGCACAGAGCAGGGCCGATCGGGGGTTAAGGATCTCCCCCCTGTCACTCACAGAGTAGGGCCGATAGGGGAGTTGGGGCACCGCCCCCTGTCACACTCAGGGCAGGGCGAATCAGGGGGCTGTGGTGCCGCTCTCTATCACCCACAAGCAGGGCCGATCAGGGGGTTGGGGCGCCGCCACTGTCACACTCAGGGCAGGGCTGATGGGGAGGTTATGGCTCTACCCCATCACACACAGAGCAGGGCCCGTTGGGGTGGGGGTGGGATTGGGGCACCGCACCCTGTCACACACAGAGCAGGGCTGATCAGGGGGTTGAGGTGCCACACCCTGTCACACACAGAGCCGATCAGTGGAGCTCCCCCCGTATCAGGCACAGAGCAGGGCTGATCAGGCAGATGGGGCGCCTTCCCCTGTCACAAACAGAGCAGGGCGGATAGGGAGGTTGTGGCCCCGCCCCGTGTCACACACAGACCCACAGGGCGATCAGGGGGTTTGGGCGCTGCCCCCTGCCACACTGATCCCGGTGCCGGGAGTCCTCTCACCTCCACTGATCCCGGTGCTGGGAGGCATATTACCCTTTTACTATATAGGCTAGAGGCCTGGTGCATGGGTGGGGCTGGCTGGTTTGCCCAGAACGGTGTCCTGGATCAGGGTGGGGGTCCCCACTGGGGTGCCTGGCCAGTCTGGGTGAGGGGCTGAGGGCTGTTTTCAGGCCGACTAAAGCTCCCAACTGCTCCTTTTTTTCTTTTTTTTTATTCTGGGCCAGCTTTAGCTCTGGCTCCAGCTCTGAGGCTTCTGCTGCTGAAAGCAGGTATCTGGTTTGTTTGGGTTCTATAGTCAAAACACTGTATCAACTCCAGCTCTGAGATCCCGGGCTCCCTGAAAGCTGGTTTCTGGGGTTTTGTTTAGCTTCTATATTTGTTACAATGTTTCTTAAACTGCAGGCTCAGAGGCCGGCAAAGCAGGCGGGGAACGTTGGTTTCCTCCATCACTGAAGCAAGCAAGCCTCATGTTAGTTTCAAGGTGACTGGCTGCCGACCGCCATCTTAGCTGGAAGTTAATTTGCATATCTCGCTGATTAGCCAATGGGAAGGGTAGCGGTCGTAAGCCAATTACCATGTTTCTCTTTTATTAGATAGGATAGTTCTGTCACAAGCTATACTTACTACCTACTCGCTGCTTTTTGCCCAACATATGCTGAGTTTTCCTTTTCTCGAATCTTTTGGCTTTTGCATTGTTAGTAGGTGTCATATTTATGACATTGAGTATAATAGTTAAGGATCTGGTCTCAGTCTGTACTAACTTGAACCACTTACTAGCAAAAGGCCTCAGGTAAATTTGTGATTCAGTTTCCTTAACTGCAAAATGGTCATAGTATACAGTAGTTTTTACCTCCATGAGATGTTGTGACAATTAATATGCTCAACACATTTTAGCTATTACTATTGACAAGAGAAAAATTCTGATAGCTTCTTATATTGCAGCAGCTGGAGAGTGAGAAAGACAAGAATAATTAACTTGTTAATAGCTGTGTACCAATTAACAAAAGGATGCCACATTCTTGAATATATGCTGTAGCTTTAAGTCAATCTCCAGGCTTCTATTAGCCAACCACTAGACCAGGGGTCCTCAAACTTTTTAAACAGGGGGTCAGTTCACTGTCCCTCAGACCGTTGGAGGGCCGGACTATAGTTTAAAAAAAAAAACTATGAACAAACTCCTATGCACACTGCACATATCTTATTTTGAAGTAAAAACCAAGCAGGAACAAATACAATATTTGTATTTGCATGTGGCCCGCGGACCGTAGTTTGAGGACCCCTGCACTAGACTTACCATCGCCTGCATATGTATGACCTTGCAGGGCTGCTGCCCTTCACCAATCAAAAGTAGTAAATATTTCTTTGTTACAGACTGTGCTCCTATCATAGAACTGCCCCCGCTTCACCTTCTCCCACCCTCCTTATCTGTAGCCAATGTAAATTCTTTCTAAACAACTTACATCTTTCTTCTCCAAAACATCTACACTAATAAGAGGGTAATATGCTAATTAGACCGGGAGACCTTCCAAGAGACCTTCTGGATGTCCTTCCGGACAAAGCCATGGTGGCAGGGCCAAGGCAGAGGTGGTTAGGGGCGATCAGGCCAGGAGGGGAGGGCAGTTGGGGGTGATCAGGCCAGCGGAGGTGGGGAGCAGTTAGGGGCAATCAGACTGGCAGGGGGGGCAGTTGGGGATGAGCAGTTGGGTGCTAGCAGACCAGCAGCAGGAGTCAGTTGGGGGTGATCAGGCTGCCAGGCAGAGTAGTTAGGGGCGATCAGGCAGGAAGGCAGGTGAGCAGTTATGAGCCAGCGGTCCCAGATTGCGAGAGGGATGTCTGATTGCCAGGTTAGGCCCAATCCCACAGGGGTCCCAGGGGTCCCAGATTGGAGAGGATGCAGGCCAAGCTGAGGACAACCCCCCTGTGCACAAATTTCATGCACCGGGCCACTAGTAATGTGTAAAAGCACTTGCCAACTTCAGGATGGTGGATATCTTGCCTGCTCCATGTAGCCTTGCTGCTGGTGGTTTAGACGTCATGCCGAAGGATCTAGCCCTTTTCTGCCTAGCATATGGTTTAATAAAGTCTTTCTTTAAAGAGTTTTTCAGCCTGGCTGGTGTGGCTCAGTGGTTGAGCATTAACCCAGGCACCAAGAGGCTGCTGGTTCAATTCCCTGTCAGGGCATATGCCCCAGGTTGCCAGCCTTGGTGGGAGGCATGCAGCCAATCAATGTTCAAATTTCTCTCTCATTGATATTTCTATCACTCTCTCCCTCTCCCTTCCTCTCTCTCTAAAATCAATAAAAACTTTTTTTTATAAAGCTCACTTATAAAAAGGTTTTCAGCCATTGAAGTTATGTTTTTGTTTAACATTTTCTTTTGTATTGGTCATTCATATGCTCTAATTCAACTTGGATTTTTTGTGTGACCTACATTTGCAAAATGGTTGATCAGAAATAGGAGTTAGGGATTTAAAACATTGAAGTTGACAAAATAAATCAACTAGCCAGTGATGTTTTCAGTAGTTTTGTGTATTACCAGTCCCAGGTGATCGCTATCTTGATGGTAACCAGCATAGACACCAAAGCAGCACAGCACACTGCCATTCAGAATGGCTGGACCCAAGCTCGGCAGCCCCAGCTTCCAACTCAAGCAATGTAGCCACGTCCAAGGACCTAAGTGTGAAAATCCTAGCCTGACCAAAGAAACATGATCCACTTTCCTGCTGTCCGATTAGAAGTACAGTTTAAAGTAGTGTTTTCAGGATCTTGACTTTAAATCATCATAAAACTGACTTTAACTTTCAAACATAGTCTAGGAACCATGCCAGAGTCGCCGGATAGTCAAGGCAACTCAGAGTGTGAAAGGCCTTGTTCTTAGTATGCCAGATGGCCAAGGCCACTCTGAACATGGGAATCTTAATCAGAATGTTCAAGGCTAAGATACCATAAGCAGGTGCAAGGACAACAATCTCACGGTACCCTGTGAGCAAGCGCCTTTCTGTAGCCAAATGATTGATGTCACTGTTGGCTACTGGCCTCTTTGGTCTAAGTCATCTAATGCACGGTACTGACAAGCCAGTGTACCTGTGCTGCTGTGATGTGAAGCAAGGAGTGCAGGAAAGGCTGAGGAGAAAAGGCAGGCCCAGAGGATGTAGCTACCATGTGTGCAGGAGAAGCTAGAAAGGCTGGAGAAGCTTACTAAGGCAGAGAGCTCAGGTGCCGCTGCTATGTGAGGCTGTGAGTACAGGGGCAGCATGCAACTGCTCAGATAACAGCTGTGGGTACAGAGACTACTACCGCTTTATAGGAAGGATATATTGGTTTATTAGCTGGTGTGCGGCTACCTGTATGGAACTTTGCTATGAAGGACTGTTTTGTCTGATGGCTATATGGTTTCTACAATAAAGGCTTTTTTATATACATCCACAACTTCTCATGGCTTCTCCGTCCACCAGCTGGCAGAAGGTCCAACCCCTGGCAGAGGGGCTCAGACCCTATAGTTAGTGCAATGGGCGAGGTCTGAGAAGGAACCTGCCCTGACAGTTGGCGTGGTCGAGCAGAATTCAGAAGAATATATGGACTCAGAGCAGCTGTGCTCTGGCTGTTTCTGACACACAGCTATTCCCAAGAGGTAGTTACTTTTACATCTGGCTTCTTAGTTCATGCTGATCTTCTGTGTTCCTTATTCCTGTAAATCCTGCCCAAGCTGGAAACCTACAATTGCCCTTTTCCTTTTCCACCTTCCCCAATGAAAGTAACCATTTTATTGATTTACCTCTTAGCTATTGAATCCATTCTCTGCATCCCTAGCCCACTGTCATAGTTTAAGCCCTCACTATACCACAGCTAGCCTTTAACAATAATCTATTTGCTTGTGTCCCCACAATTCCATTTCTCTCAAAGAATGAAAGAGGCATTTTAAAGAGGAGAGAGAGAGAGATAAAGAGAAAGAGAGAGAGAGGATAGTGTCTCTATCCTCTTTAAAGCCTTCATGATTCCCAGCTGGTGGTAGAAAAAGAACCAGCTCCTTAGCATGATGTGCACAGTCCTGCCCATCCAGCCCTTCCTCCCCACTCCTGCTTCAGCTCCTGCTATGCTCCGACCAGCTTGTTGGGGACAGGAACTGTCTCATTTATTTTTGCATTCCAGCACTTATTCCACTTCTGGATTTGATAAATGTGTGCACAATGAAGGATGCCTACATGCATAATAACAAGCATGAACTTTACTTTTTAAAAGTTTTAAGCTTTAGGTTTTCTATGAACGGTTCAAATTTATTTCAGATTGTGGGAGTGAAACCTCAACGTCCATTCAAAGCTCAATTTGGACACTTAGGAACTGAACATAGAAACCATCCTATCTAATAAAGAGGGGATATGCTAATTGACCCTCACACTGTCACAAAGATGGCGATGCCCACAGCCAATAAGGAGGGAATATGCTAATTGACTGCCACACCCTCAAAGATGGCAGTGCCCACAGCCACAAGATGGCAGCATCCAGTCTCTGCAACCTCACTGGGGCAGCAGGCATGCGGCAAAGCTGGGCCCACCCCGAGGCGGGCCAGGCTGTTATGCGCACCTGCCTCCAGAGTTCCCCAGTCCCCTCAGCCCCCCAGCTGCCCAGGGCCGGTCTGAGGCGCAGGCAAGCCTCGGATGGCAGCCGCCCAGCCACCCAGGGCCTCCCGAGGCTCAGGTAACCAGGGCCAGCCGAGGCCTGCACTGCTGGCAGTGGCAGCAGCAGAGGTGTGATGAGGGTGTCGCCTTCCCCTGATCGCTGGGTCACCTCCTGCCCCTGAGGGCTCCCGGACTGTGAGAGGGGGCAGGCTGGGATGAGGGACCCCTATCCAGTACATGAATTTTCATGCACCGGGCCTCTAGTATTTTATAATACATGTGTATACTAATATCGGTATACATATACCTGAATATACATGTCAGCATGTACACACACAGACAGATTCCACAAAATATGAATATGTTTGTTTTAAAAATATAAATATTTTAGTATGATAAATATGTTGATATTACATCTTTTTGTCAGATTTTTAAAAAGGTATGTTTTTTATTAAATGGTGGCAATTAAATGAACTTTTAAAGCAGGCATCTAGGCTTTGAGATCAGATAAGTTTCATCATTAGGAAAATTGAGAATAAAGAGATCCAAAGTGAGATAAAAAAGAAAGTCAAGGAGCTGTTGCAACTGGCAGCCCAAAGAATAGGGATCAGGCCAAAAGATGTCACACATGATCAAGGTGTGGCTGTGACCTGGTGTAATGTCTTGTTGACCTATGCATGTGGCAACATATTGGACATCATTTCAACCAGCTGCACTGATTTTCATAGCTAAACTGAGTACCTACCATGTGCCAAGCACTGTTCTAGGCCACAGGAAAGATAACCATGAAATAGATCTTGACTTAAGGAATTACCAATCTAACAGGAGAGACAAATAAATAAGCCATTATTACAATGTGGTGGCATCCTCAAAATGCTATGAAACATTGGGAAGAAGCTCCTGATTGAGTGATGGGACCAACAAAGAGCTCAAATCAAGGGAAGTTTTTTAAGAGAGGTGACATAAACTGGACCTTTAAGGAGAAATAGTACAGGGGAATCCATTGGAGGACCCAGTGTGAGTATCAGCAAGAGAGTTTGTGACTGGTAGCATATAAGGTGCCAGGTGAGAAGGGGGGTAATGAGGAAATGAAGCTAGAGAAGTAAGTTGAGGACAGATGATCCAATGTGAAGGGCAATCTAAATAATGAATGGAGGACAGAAGTCACAAACATAAATGCTATTGTGCTCCAGAGTTTATTCTGTTTCTTCACTGCTCTGGAGATCTCAGCATGGTGGCCCATGGACATTCGGTCTATATCACTGATAGCACTTCTGGCACTTACTTCCCCATTTCCCCTTGCCTGGACACCCAGATTACCTCCAATTCCTTGCCCATAAATGTGTTGTCATCAACATTCTTAAATGTTACTCTGTGATTGTTTAGTCTCATAAGCCTTAGCAATAGTAATTATAATTATCAAGGAAAAATTTAAGTGAGAAATTCTCCTTGTAACAAAATAGATGGACTATGACCTTTACTATCTAAGATAGGAAGTAAGAGTAAAGAAAAAGTCAAAATTGTACACCTGAAACCTATGTAATTTTAGTAACCAGTGTCACCCCAATAAACTCAATGAAAAAGTTTTTAAAAAGGAAGATAATAGAAGAATTTTCAATATACATGTGTGTCTGGAGAGTATAAGACAGGAAAGGGTATGGGAGAAAGTGCCTGAATTATAGGAATACCCATTTTTCTTTTTATATTTCTGAGGTATGGGTAGTGGGAAGTAAGGAAAATGAAAGATTGGCAAGATCCATGGTTGACTTCTGAAACTGATTTCTTAACTAAAGTATAAACCCTGTTTTATTTTATTATACACTTGGCTCACCTACATCATTGGGTATCACAACTCACTCATACAGCAGTGACAGCCTTTCCTTTTCTCTTGCAACTAAGTATGTCAACAGCCAAGACTCCTACTTCTGCTCTGGGAACCCAGGACCTACTGGGCTTCCTTCCCCACTCTAGCAATGATTGGCCTCATGATATAATGTTCATGTCCTGATTTCTGAGTTTAGGAACATATTCAGTCTCCTCAAAAAGGGACATCTACTGTGCTAAATATGAGGCAAATTAACACAACTAAAATATAATCATTACTTCCTCTGCATATCCATTTACACTTTGATTGAAAAGGAGCAGTGATTGCTCTTCTGAGCAAATTTCAGTAGTTTGATGAATTTGAGCAAGTTGAGAGTCCTGTGGGATGCTGGTGTTTGGCTTAAGGTTTAGTAGTGACCAAAGCATTTCACACTTATTTTTCTTGCTTCCACAATTCCTCTTGCATTTATTGTGATTTTTCAAATAACAAGGAGAAAGTATGATTTAGAGAGCAAAGCCATTTACAGACGAGGAAAATAAGATTAGTCAAATTGTTGAGGTTATAACATCTACCCTCCTGTCAAAAGTAGAATAGAGATGCCCCTCATTTCCCTTAGTCTTCGCTTTGGTTAATAGTTCGCATTCCCAGTGTTCATGCGGTGTCTCTCAAGTACGATGATGTGAAACTTTTTTGTAGATCCCCCTGGCAGGTACTCTCTTACCCGATTTTACTTGGGTTGGTCTTGAAAGTATTTCATATTGATATCTCCCTCTTTGTCACCTGATTCAAATCTCAGTGCAAGCAGAAGGAAAAAAGTAGGGGAATAGATGTATCCTCATCACTGAAATGACACATTCTGGGGTGAGAAGCTCACTTGTGTACATAAAAGTGCATCAAAGAGCAGTAAAACTTTGGGTGAATCTTAGAATATTTCTGGGCTCCCGTTTACTCATTTGTACAATGAAAATATCAGTGAGATGTGTTTTTCAGATGGTGTGCCATAAATTGGGAATGTCTTGCATTGAGAGAGAGAGAGAGAGAGAGAGAGAGAGAACCAAAAATAAGTGAATAAAATAGTTCTTCTAAGTTGGGACTTTCTGGCCAGCTTCACAGAGGTAGTAGAACTGAAGGTAGGAGGTCTAGAGAAATGTTTTTCGCTAATTAGAATGAGGGTTTTTATGTTATTTAGAATGCTTCCAACTACATATAAGACATGAGATGACATACAACTCAGCTTGGCTTAAATACAGGAGTGGGCAGAGGTAGGTTTTCAGTTTTGAGCACGTGAAACACAGAGTTTATTCTTGTATTATTTACTAATTACTATATTATTTATTTGTATTACAACTGTAAATCTACTTTTGCCCACCTCTGTATTAAGGGAATCTCAAGATCTCATATAACAAGAATTCCCAAGGTAAGATGGCTTCAGGATTAACCTCATGCTAGAGCATCAACAAGGACCCACGGTTATTTTGTCTCTACTGTCTGCCCTCCTAATCCTAGCTTACCTCATGGTTGCAGGGAAGCTGTTGCAGTTGATGACATTAAATGCAGACATGACCATACCCAGAAGAATAGGCACTGATTTTTCCCATGAATTTATTTTTAAGAACAAGGATACATTTCCTAGAGGTCCCCAGCAGAGTTCCCTTCATGTTTCATTTGCCAGAATTAAGATGTGTGCCCAGGCCTAACCCAATCATTGGCAGACAATGAGAACACCAAGTTGGGCTTTGGCCAGTCAGGATTGATGCCCAGAGCTGGGAATGCAGCCCTTCTTTTCTGGGTTCCTTGGAGGAGGTGTGAACACTTTTGTAAAACCAGAGCCCTGCCATGAGGCAGAACTGGGGAAGGGTTGTGAGCAGAGCAAGCAGTTAGTGTGGCTGCAGTGCACACAAAGATAGGGAGGTGGAAATGCTGCACAAACTTGACACAGAGAGTACTAACACGAACAGGATGGGATCAGCAGGTACATACACCAAATTGAGAATTTTTAGAAGTAATTGTTGAAAATATAGACGGTAGAAAGGAACAAATAAAAGAACTTATCTTTGGCAAACAAAGATATATTATTGGCTATATTATTATTTATTTTTTATACCAGGAAAATTGGGCTAATTTCAAGGGATTTTGGCATAGTTTCTATTTTGTCTAGAATTAACTAATTTTTTAATATCTCCTAAAATTTCCTCTAGTTTTTTTTTCAGACTTGCTCTAAACATCTAACATATTGCCAGCATTCTTATTGTTCCTTTACTATTGATCATTTCTTTCATGCATAATTGGTTAATTTCTGATTATTGGGCAAAGGGCTCTTACAACCCTAAGAAGAAGAAAGGAAGAGATGAAATGACAGACTCAGAGGTATAGGCCAATAAAAATACACAGAAATAGACAAAAAGGAAAGTTCAGCCTTGGCCAGAGAAAAGGACCTTCTCTTCAAAATCAGAAAAATCTCAAGGTCAATAAGTACAGAAATATTTATATTAATATGTTAAGCTAATATTTATTGAGTATTTATGCTGTGCCATGCACTATTACCAAACACTTTTCATGTATAAACTCATTCATTCCCCACAATGACCCTGCAAATCAGGTAGAGCATCTTCATCTATCATACAGGAGTAAGAACTGAAGCATGGAACAGTTCAATAACATTTCCAAGACCACACAAATAGTTAAGTGCTGGGTCCAAGATTCAAACTCCAGCAGCTGGCTCAGATGCCACTCTCTTTCCATTACTGCCTCTTTAGGAGAGGGGGCAGATCAGACTAAAATTTTCTTGCAAATCAATAATAAAAATAACAAAATCACTAAGTACTTAATAAATAAATGTCTGGCATTGTGCTAAACACTTTCAAACACTGGTATGTTAACTCTTCAGAACAATCATGCAAAGTATTATTCTTCCCATTTTATAGGTAGAGAAACTGAGGCTTAGAGAGATTAAACAATTATGAACAAAATCACATAGTGCATGGCAGAGCCAAGATTCAAATTCAGATCTGACTCCAAAGTCAATACACTTAATTATGCAACAATGGAAATTGATGAACTTTCAGGAGAGGATCTGAATTATAATTCAAAGACTAGAAGAATAGACAAGCATGAAAGGCCAGTCACTGTGACAGTTGCTTTTACATCATTATTTCAGTTTATCTCAGTTATTAACCTTTTGTTAAGGATTAGATCTCACTTCTGAAAATTTTGGATCAAATTAGGTATTATTCTTGTCTAGGAAAAATGAGACTTAGTGACTCTTAAAAATCAATACAATTACTTTTAAAAAGAGGCCTAGGATGATTGAGTCAGAGGCCTACATCCAAGTTTCCACTCTGAAAATAAAAAGCAATACATTATTGGTCAAGTTGTTTACTTTCTGGGCTCAGTTTTTTCATCTAGAAAGTGACACAGATTGGCCTGAATGATATTCTAAAAAAGATCAACTTCTTGGCGATTCCTGGAATGTATGGTTCAAGGGGAAAGCAATTCCTGGCTTCTGGTGGTTCGCAAATGCAAAATCACTCAGCTCACAGAGTGAGACACCATTAAAGGAACTTTTCATTATCTCCCTTTTATTTTTACTCACATGCCCACTTTCCCACTTGGAGTCCTACTCACCAGCTGGCACTGGGGTGGCACACTCCTCCCAAGAGAAGCAGGGTGTCATTTAAATCAGGCTATTCAGTCCTGACCAGTGTGGCTCCGTTGATTGAGCATCGTCCAATGCTGGTTCAATTCCCGGTCAGAGCACATGCCCAGGTTGGACTCCATCCCTGGTCGGGGTGTGTGCAGGAGGCAGCCGATCAATGTTTCTCCCTCTCTTTCCTTCTCCCTCCCTCTCTACAAAAGAATAAAATCATATTTTTATAAATAAACAAACATTTTTATAAATAAATAAATAGATCAGACTGTCCACTGGCACTGTTTTCCAGACTTTTCGCTTTCCCCTTGCTCGTATCTGACCCCCATTCGCCTTCCTTGATTGTTCCTCCCCAGTTTCCTCTGTAGATTCAGGCATTCAGCAAGTACTTATGTGCTCACAGGGTGTGTCTAACAAAGGCTCTTCCTTTCCTGTTTGTTTCTTTTAATCAATGAACAAAATAAACAAACAAATTGAAAGGGACTCATAGACGACACAGAGAGCAAACTGGTGGTTGCCAGAAGGGAGGGGGTTTGAGGGACTGAGTGAAAGAGGTGAAGGGATTAGGAATTACAAATTGGTAGTTGCAGAATAGTTCTGGGATGTAAAGTACAGCATAGGGAATATAGTCAATAATATTGTAATAACTATGTATGGTGCCAAGTGGGCACTAGAAATATCAGGGGGACCACTTTGTAAAGTATATGAGTGTCTAACCACTATGCTGTACACCTGAAACCAATACAAAAGAACATTGAAAGTAAGTTATAATTGCAAAAGAAAAAAACGCAATAAAAGTCATGTTTAAACATGTATTCAATCTATGGGTCCTCAGGACTCTTCCCTGTTTTCCAACCCAGAAGGTCTATGGTGAGGCTTTGAGAATCCTTTTGTTTTGTTTTCACAAATGCAATAGTGTTCTTATTACCAGGCCATTTTTGGAAAGACTGATGTAAAGCATATAGAAAAAAATCAGGCATTGTGAATATGATGCCAGGAGGTTTAATATTATAAAACCTTAAGAAGCTTATAATCTATTTGGGGAAACTGGATCCATGTATGTAAAACAATGGTTGTCAATACAAGGTGGGATAAATAAGTGCTACATGAGCGCATCGGGTGATGTAAGTGCACAAGAGCAGAATAAGTTTAGGAAGAAGCAGCTCTGGGCAGGCTCAGAAGACTTGGATTATGCCGCTGAAGACACAAAGGATCTGAGCACGTGTGGAGAGCGTGGAGAGGGGAGTGGCGTGGAATGGCAAGAATGTCAGAGAACAGGGAGTCCAACTGGAGCAAAGGAAATGCAGAACAGAAGTTGATGAGATCAAACCAATCTTGTCGGAATGGGGAGCCATTCAAGGTGTCTGAGCTGAAGAAGCCACTGATGAAACAATGTTTTTAGCTGGTGAATTGGTTTATGACGTTCACAGAGGCTCAGAGGTTCTCACCTGAGGCCTTGTTGAACTAAAACTGTTGGGCCCCACCAGGGAAGTTTCTAGTCCAGGAGATCTGGGAAGAAGCTGTGGAGAATCTGCATTTCTAACCAGTTCCCAATTGATGCTGATACTGCTGGCCCAGGAACCATACGTTGAGAGCCATTGCTGGACATGATGAATGGAACACAACAGAGTGAGGTGGGGATGGCTGAGGGCCTCGGCGATGGTTTAAAAACAGGAGTGAAAGAATAGGCAGGAATCATGAAAGCAACTGCTGTGCAGTTGGAATATGTATGGGAAAAGAAGAAAAAAAAGGGAGACAAAGTTAGAGTTCAAATCTGTAGGGGACTGAAATGGCAAAAAGGGAAAAAAGGAGCATGCCGCATGTAGAGCCATCTTAATTATAGGAAGGCCAAAATCTCAGTCTTCATCCTTATGAGTTGCTGCCTGAGTTGAACCATTCTTGCTTTGTTCCACATTGCCTCTAGTACTAGAAGGCCAAGCAGTGAGGACAAGCTGGTGAGGACCAATGAATGCAGAGATTTACAGCAGTTCGAGGAAAGTGCTCTAAGCACTCGCCGGGCAGATTGGGTAAGTAGTGATGCACAATGTCTTCCAACCTGACCTGACCCATTTAGCAAGCTTGTCCCTGGCTGAGCCCCGTAGCTTTTTCAAGTCAGTCATTTCTACAGACTGACACCCAAACCAGAAATTCCTGCTTAAAAAACTGGAACCAGTTTTGTCCCTGGCACTCTGCACACAGCTGGAGGCACTGAACCTTGACTCACTAGGCCTCCAGCTGCCAAGCTTCTGGGATAGGCAGCGCCCTCAGTACTTCTCCCCCTTACCACCAGAGGGCGCCTTCCAGACCTCTGAAGAATTTGGGCCAGTAAGAGAGTGTGGAAGGGGAGTCTCCAGCCTGGGATGGGGAGAATATCTGGTTATGACAGTCAGACCTTGGGAAATCCCTGCCAGAGAAAGGAGCCAGCAGAGACAGCAACAGAGTGGGGAAGGACAGCACTCCTTGCATCCCACCCTCACTGGCCTCCCGAAGCTGTGGGCATGCACAGGCGCAATGCTTGTCCCTCCTGTCTTGTCAACACTTCCATGCATTTGCTCTACCATGCATGGTATCAGCAAGAACTAGAAAGTCAATGCCAGGCCATCTGGGCTAGAGCCAAGAATATGAAACTTCCCCCTCATAACAGGAAGAGAAGAAACAGAAATAAGCACCTGGAGGGCAGGGGCTTCCATTTACTTCCTTTACTTGAACACAGAAATACTTCTGGGACCATGTATCATGTTATGCCTCTGTACAAAGGCAAAGCCCTCATTCTATATGTAACGCTCCCTGTCAGTCAAGAGCATGTCTGGAAAAGGTCTGCCTCTGTGAACACCCTCCATTCCTAAAATCCCAGTGCTGCAAGCTAGGTCACTTAAAATGGTGATGCCCGTAACAGACATCTCGTTTTGGCCAGCACTCTATGGGCTACATCAGTCTGCTGGGCTAGCAGTTTGTTAATATGCTAATATTGTTTCTCTGTAAGAAATACTTCATAATGCTCTCTTTCCAGCAAAAAATAAGCACTTTGTATTCATGTATTCAAGTGCTAACTATAAACTAGACATTATATTAGGCACTGGGAACAGTGAACAAAACCCTTAAAAAGGTTTCCATTCTGGCAAATGGTAGTAAAACAAAGTATAGGGACTGTTATAAGGATAAATCATATAAAAATAAACCAAAGGAGAGTATGGAGTACAGGGAGTAGTGGGAATATGATTTTAAATATGCTAAGGAAGGCCTCATTAAGAAAATGACATTTGAACAAACACAAGATGAGGAAACAAGCCTAATGACTATTCGGAAAAAAGATTCTAGAAGAGGGAATGGTAAACCCAAGGGCCATAAGGCAGGAGTGTGCCTAACATGTGCAAGAGATGGCAGCATTCAGCAGGAAAGGCCCATCGGCAGGGACTTGAGCATTTAATCTCCATCTGATGAGACTCAGTTGGAAGGCATTGAGCAGAGGAGCAAAGTGCTTCTGAGATTCTTCTCCAGGGTAAAGCCATCTAGTCCACCATTGCTCCATGAACAATTATTACCCATATACTTTTTTAAAAGAGGATATTATATCCTTGGACTAAGTGGAGACTCTGCAACAGAGTTTGAGCTGGATCCTCTGTTCCACATAATTGAATGCCAACTGTGTTCCTGCCTCACTTCATTCTTGCAGTGAGAATGCAAACAACCATCTACCATCTCCTACTCCTTACCTCACCTGTGCCTACTGGGACCTTTCTGACCTAATTGTCAAATATGCTAATTTAACGTATTTCTAATAACATAGCATGCAAAATAACTCCATATATATATATGTGTGTGTGTATATATATAGAGAGAGATATATATATATGCCTCTACAAACATTGTAACACAAAAAACATTATGTATTACTTTATTAGCAACTAATTAATGTAATTACTAATACATTTTCCTCTTCAATACAATACAGGTTCTTTGTAGAGGTCAAAGTGGAAAAGTTGAGCCAAAAGGAAGAAAAGAAACAGGAAGGGAGAACAACCATCGAGAGCATCCCACGGTTTTAACTATTTTAGGAAAGTAGCATTAAAAACCACTAAAATGGCATGGCAAGAAAAAAAAGCATATGTACTTTTATTCTCTCTCCTCAGTATTCCTAGGGGGCCTGAACTGTAGGGCTAGAACCCTGATTGAAGCAATGTTAAGAAAGCAGTGTCTTCTTTCAAATTTTAATCAGTGCTGTTCACCTTATGCTTTGAGCTCTCTTCTCTAGACACAAGAGCATTACATAAAAACCATGTACCTTATTTAACCAATGAATTGTGAGAAGAGTGTTACTCTCAAACAGTAATTTTAAGTGATGGTGTATAATTTATCACGCTTCCCCTTTCTGTCTGCCAGGACAAGCAGATAGTGGGGTACCAGGTAGCCTGGATTAAAGAGTGAGGTCAACCCAGAGCAGCTGTACTTCGCCCTCCCCCATACACATTAGTGAGAAATAGTATTTGGTTGTTTAAAGCTTTAGATGTCTTTTAGGCTTGCTTGTTACTATGGCTGGAGTCTGGGAAAGAAGAAATAAAACTCTTGTATGCAGATAACATAAATATATATGTAGAAAATCCAACAGAATTTACAAAATTCTCCCATAATCCAATTTTTATTAAGAATTTTGTGTCAGACCAATACATTTGCTTGAAGAAAATAATTTGACAACTTTAACATTTTAGTGTCATTTTATACTACAAAGCTTTATTTACACAGATCTTCAGAATATATTTCAGTTGTCCAACCATTGTTCCAAGTGTGAAATGATATCAAATAGGTTAGATTTATAGAAAAGCATAACACAGAAAACAATTCTATAATTAAATATATAGTGCTACTAGTGGTTATTATCTTTTGTTTTCTTTTGAAAATAATCCACTGAATTTTTCTGTCAATAACATTTCACACTGAAGCTGTCTTCAAGAGCAGATTTCCACAGAATCAAAAATATGACAGTCCAATGTACTGTGCAGGTGATATTTGACAGTTTCTGAGTAGCTGCAAATCATTGCTTTTCCCCCTTTTTTTCAAAAGTCTTGGATGATGAAGAGGAATCATGACTTTGATCACTACTATAGTGCTCATACAAAGTCTGAAATTAAAAACACAAATCTGTTTTATAACTTAAAAGTCAACATTATCAGACTAATAGAGACAACTCATCTTTTTAATATGTAATAAATTTCTCTCTTATTCTTATAATTAGGAAATTATTTTACAAATGGTTGGAAATAATTAAGAATTTTAACACCTAGCTTGGCCTAAATATCAGCTATGAGATGCAGCTCAATTTCTCTATATGAGAAGTGAACCATACTATTAATAAGCATATTTGTGCATCTTCAAGGCCATCTTGATCTTACTTTTTCTCAATTAAAGACAGTCTTAGATAAATTCCTATATTTTAAAATACACTCAACAGGAAATATACTTTCCAATAATATTTAAACTAATAAACAGGAGACATTTAAAAAATCATATAAATTATCTTAAATATAATTAGCTATGTTAAAATCTATTATTTTTTAAAAGGGTTTAAGGCCAAGCCAACATCTAATTTATGAAGATGGTATCTTTACCATCAAGGAACACATAACCTTTTTGATAAAGGTAACTAATCCACCTCAATTTCATTTATAGAAGGCTTTAGACAACACAATGGTAGAAATTTAATATGGAGATATGAAATATAGAACAAAATTACAAAACAAACTTTGTCTAATGTTAATTTCTAAAGCCACTGATTAAGCCATCAGCACTTAAGAAAATTTAAGAAAAAATTTACCTTATATCATACAAATGCAAAGTAGTGAGTAAATAGTTAATTCCTCCAGTAATGTGTCCAACTTCTTAACATCTTTGATTGGCTTTACCATAGCCTAGAGCAAAAAGCTCCCATAATTGTATAATAATGTTATAATTGAAATATGTAATTAGTAATTGCTTGGTAACTAAACAAGTTGGTCAATAAGCACACATAAGGTTCTAGAAATGATCAGGTGTTTGATGGCAGTGAGATAAAAAATGATGGTATAGATATAAACAGGCCTTGGGAAACGAAAGGTTTGAGACATTTTTTTTGAGAAATGCACTGACTGCTACATGCATCTTCACATAAGTCATTATATGTGACAAATACTGTGATTATTCTAAGATTATTTAAGAAAAACATTGGGTAGAAGAAATGAATTCAAAAGCTGTTAAGAATTGTATTGGTTTAAGACAAATTCCTCATTAAATTTATTCCAGTTGAGACTTGACAACAATCATTTGATTGCACTTTATATGACAATCCACTTTCAGTTATGCTATCTACACAATAAGAATGTAAACCAAATAAATCTATACGTCAAAACCACATGTTAAGTATCTAAATATAGATAAATACTATTTCATAGTTGATCTGATGATTGGACTTTTATTTGAATTACCCATTTAAGTACTTAACGCACTAAACTATATAAAACAATTAACATTAATGTAGATAGAAAATAGAAATATTTACTTTAGCAGCTTTCAAAATAGAATTAGGAGAATTCAGACTAACAAGTTGGCCCAGAACATGTTTCATTTCTTCAGAGGCTTTCTTATGGCTACCTGTAAAAACATATAATTGATAATACACTGGTACCAATAAGAAAAATATAACTTCATATATAAACACATTTGTTAAATAGTATAATAACTGGCATTCTTGTAATTTATCACTGATCATAGCCCCTTACCTAAGATAAGTAAAAATATATGCCAGCAAGTAAAGAAAGGCGATTTCATTTATTTTAGTATTTAGCTTAAAAAAAGAAGTTTTCTTGCCCTGGCCCGTCTGGCTCAGATGGTTGGAGTTTCGTTCAGTACACAGAGAGGATGCGGGTTTGATTCCTGGTCAGGGCACATATCCAGGCTATGGGTTCAACCCCATTTGGGGCAGGAGGAGGTAACTGATTGATGTTTCTCTCTCATAGTGATGTTTTTTTCCTCTCTCGCTCTCCCTCTCCCTTCCTCTCTCTAAAATCAATAAAAACATATCCTTGAGTGAGGATTAGAAAGAAAAAAAAAAGAATCAGGTAATACATTGATTTTTAAAGAAGTACCTGGATGAGTTTGAATATCAACATATGGATGCGCCAGAAGCTCAGCAATGGATATCCTCTTTTTAGGGTCCCTTATTAAACAACACTATAAAATAGATTATTATTATTTTTTTAAACAAAGCAAGTTCTCTTACATAATATTGATAAAATATTTTTTTTCAGATTGAATCGTATTGCAGAGGTTGCTTTCGAGATAGCCTACTCAGAAATGAGATTATTTCACATCACATTTTGCAAAATCCCCAAGTATTTATTTTAAAACTAACACCCTCAAAGTGAACATAACATGCCTTATAAAGCAAATTCAGTCAGCAATTTCTTTCAATGGACCAGTTATAACTAAGTCACTTAGATAATTCCAATAATTTTAGGAAACAATTAAGTCCAGTTGACCATTGAACAGCATGGGTTTCAACTGTGTGGTCCACTTTTTCAATAAAAACTATAAATGTATGTTATTCCTTGATTTTCTTAATAACATTTTCTTTTCTCTAGCTTACTTTATTGTAAGAATACAGCATATAATACATATAGCATACAAAACATGTCAACCAACACTTTATGTTATCATTAAGGCTTCTGGTCAACAGTAGGCTATTACTTGTTACATTTTTGGGAAGTCAAAACTTATATGCAATTTTTGACTAGGGGGGATGGGCACTCCTAACCTCCAGGTTGTTTAGGGTTAACTATATATAATATATTGTTCTTCTATATCCATATATTATTAACGTTACCTTTAACACATCTTGAAGATCTTTCTCTGGAATATCAGGAAATTCGATTTCATGATTAGGGTCAATTATGGCATGTAATTTAGAAATCTGATTAATTATATGCTGAAATGGTGTTTTCCCATAAGTCATATAGTACAAAATGCATCCCAAAGACCAAACATCACTTTTGGGGCTTATCTAAGTAAAGAAACAAACAAACAAAACAAAAGAAAACAACAGAAATAAGTTGCCATTATTCTAATATAAAATTAAATGTAGAATATTATACTCACACATATATATCCGAATGCTCAAAATCATAACTAAAACTAAATTGAAGTTTAAGTACTATATTTTGTTTACATGACAAAACAGGTTTTTCTAGTTTTAATTATAATTGGTTATTTTACCAAGAGATGAGCTCCACTTCAAATCTTTCAACAAACTCATAATTAAAATATTTCAACTAAAACAAAATACTACAATCTTGTCAGTTTATGAAAATACAAAACTAAAAAATTTAACTGCTAAATTTAAATTTACTTGTTTTTCCCAAAGTTATTGAGTTGTAATAAATTATTTATAATACATTTTTATATAAACTTATAATATGTATAGATTTTTAAAAGGTTATTTAAGTTGAGCTATCTTAAACTCAAGACAAACTATAGAGCCACGCTGAGCTGAGCTTGAATCACTAGCTGGTAATTCTATGCATCTCTGTTTCCTCACTTCTTAAAATAGAAAGTATAAAAGTACCCTGTTGGGCATTAAACAATATAGCTATGAGATATGAATAAGCATATAGAATAGTTTCTGGTTATAAGTACTTAATAAATATTACTTATTAAATGTTCTTTGTATTAAATATCTCATTAGAAATAATGTGATATTATAACATAATTATCCTTTTGACATTACTAAAAATATAAATAACAATCTATACTAATAATAAACATATATGTAAATTGACTGTCCCTCTGCGACACCCAAGCCAATCAGGAGTATGCAAATTGACCCGACAAAGATGATGGGCCTGTTAGCAGTGTGCACGCGCACAGGTGCCGAGTGGCCGGGGACAGGGTGGGATGCCTGCCCACTCCGAGCCTGTGGGCAGCGTGCACACACGCCGGCATCGAGCAGCCGGGGTCCCAGGGACACCACTGGAGTGTCTGGTTCTGTCAGCCTGGCCTCGGGGGGCAGCTGAAGTTCCCAGTCCTTTTGGTTTCTGCAGCCCCTGGACCGGAAGTGGAAACCAAGAGTGCAGGGAGCACCCAGAATTCTGGGAATTGTAGTTCTGGTGGCAGCCCCTGGACTGGAAGCAGAAGCCCAGAGTGCAGGGAGCACCAGAAATGCTGGGAATCGTAGTTCTGGTGGCAGATGGATCTCCTAGACCCGTGGTTGGCAAACTGCGGCTCGCAAGCCACATGTGGCTCTTTGGCCCCTTGAGTGCGGCTCTTCCACAAAATACCACGTGAGGGCATGAACGTACAGTGCAATTGAAAGTTCATGGCCCATGCGCAGAAGTCGGTATTTTGTGGAAGAGCCACATTCAAGGGGCCAAAGAGCTGCATGTGGCTCGCGAGCCGCAGTTTGCCGAGCCGTAGTTTGCCGACCACTGTCCTAGACAGTAGAGCAAAGTGAGCCTGGAGCAAGCTACTGTTGCGGGTCAGGGATGGAGGGAAAGCAAAGGTGAGAGACATAAGTCAGAGTGTTGAGGAAAAATTAAAAGGAAGATATCCTGAAACTTCTAGGAAATCTCTACCAATGGAGCAAAGAAAAAAAAAAAGACCTCTGTTATTCTGTGAGCACAAAACCAAACTGGGCTGGGGTCTCAGACAATTCGCTCATATGATTGCAAAGACAGACAGAAACTCCCGAATTGGAGAGGGCTCCCCTGAAGGCTCCCAGATTGGAGAGGGTGCAGGTCAGGCTGAGGGACCCACCCCCCTTGCACGAATTTCATGCACCGGGCCCCTAGTGGATATAATAAATGAGAATGGATAAATTCCTCTTTTAAAAATATATACTCAAATATACATGAAAACAAAATATAATCATGCTCTCCACAAGATTGATCTAAACCAAATGACACAGAAAGATGAAAGGAAAAATGGCTAAAGCAGACTGCAATGTTAATATTAGAATAAGAGAACATGGCAAAATGTCTTTAACAGAAGAAACACTTTCTATAGTCATAAAAAGCACAATCAACTAAGAAGACATGATAGTTATGAACTTCTATGCAGTGAAACCACATTTAATAGAACCAAATTAAGCAGAAACTATTAAATTATTTTGGGGAGGGGCAGAGATATTAATATGCCTTTCAGAAGATGACAGATAAAACAGACCACATTATCTGAATAAACATTCAGAAAACTAAGTATTAACTAAAAAATAACCTTCTTTTCCTCTAACCACCTGGAAATTAAGTCAACTTCTAACTTAATTACAGATTTAAAAGGAAATCAGATAATGGGAAAATGGGAGTGGCAGCATAGTTTTGCAGTCTCTCCAAATCCCCAGCTAAGGTGGACAAAGTAGCAGCAAAACCATGAACATAGAAACTATTTATAACAAAACCTGGTGAAAAACTATACCCAGGAATGCCAGAATATAAGTGAATGGAGACAAACCACCAACAGCCACAAGTCCTGCACAGCAATATACCTGAGATCTTAAAACAGAAGCCTCCATATAGACAACAGATGTTCACTGGAAAGCAATGTGAGACAGAGCTAGATTGGGAGGAGTTTTGAGCTCTTCAATAGCAGGAATAAACTCACATGTTGGGATAAAAATTTATCTTCTTTACAGAATCACTAAGGCCATTGGAAAACAGCAGGTGATTCAACTGAATTGATATTTACCAATATATATCAAAGCACTGGGTTGACAACTGAAAAATTCTGAATTTTGAATGTAATTCAAAATAAATTTTATTCTAAAGTAAAAAAGAATAAAATAATTTTAAAACTAAAATTACAAATTTTAGGAATTAATGAAAATAAGAAACACCAGAGCAAAACCTATAAATAGAAGCAAAAGTAAAACTCAGTGAAATTCAGTTTTAATATTTTAATTATAAGCAAGAATACTAAGATTAAATGAGCAATTATTTAAATCCAGAAGCTAGAAAAAAATAAACCTAAAGGGATACAAATAAAGATCAAAGTAGAAATTAGAGAGTACATGAGAAAAGTATTAATAAATGAAATCAAGACCTGTTTCTTTAAAGATATTTAGAAGCCACAATTTTTTTTTGGGGGGGGGGGGGGAAGGAAAATATAGTTTAGAAAATAAAAAAGCACATTTATTGATCAATTATTTTGAACTGGACAATGTACTTACTAAGTGTTTTATATTCTTTCTCATTTAATTCTCAATTATTTTTAAAACAGGTACTGTTTGTAAGCCTAAGTTATAGATGAAGAAACAAGGCAAACTGAGTCGCAAAGACAGTTACTGAAGAGGCAGGTCTATGACTTGAACGCAGTCCCTGGACAACAGTGTGAGCTTCCATCCAGTTGGTTACGCTGTCACGGAGAGCAGGTTAGCTTGGCAGCAGAGGCACTGTGGCAGGCGACATGGGCCCAACAAAGGGCACTAGTGAGCGAGCACAAAGCTCCCTGAGGCGGTCAAATAAGATAAGTGGGAAAGTAGCCAGTGGCAGGCCAGGAAAAATCATATACTAGAGTTGTATTTGAAAATGTAGAATTGACAAATGAATAATTGGTTAAGAAATAAAATGTAAGCATCAAAGAGGAAACAACAAAGATTTCAAAGGTTATCAATTCAATGTTATTTAAGGTGTCCAAAGCAGTGCTAATTTAGTCTTTATTTTTTTTCTTTAATGTTAAAACTTAAAAATACCCTAAGTGCATTTCTTGCAGGAGCACAATGTGTGGCATCACTGTATTAAAAGCACAATATTAAAGAACAATCTCAAATCAATAAAGAAGGGTGAAATTAAATTCCATGACAACCTAGTTAAAAAGGCAAGGTCTCTGCAAAGGCCTAAAAAGTTTTAGAACTTAAACAAATTGCCGGGAGCCGGTTCATGCTTGCTGTTTCAAGGGACCTGGCATATACGGCATACTGTTCTTAATATGTTTGCTCACCTTCTTGGCACTATGTGTTTTAACCAAGGTCTCTGAGAAAGGTTGTTTCCCCAGGTAGGGTTTTCCCCTGAAGTTAGGGAGGGAATAAAACCTCTTAACTAAGTGCCAGGCGGGTAATTAATCACTTTAACTACGAACAATCATGCTTAAGCTACATAATCTTTACCCCCTGGAATGGAGATAAGAAACGCCCTAACCTTTGGAATAGAGATTGATAGGATTGGAATCAACTGGTATAAATACAGATGTAACAAGACAGAACTTAGAAGACAGAACCTACACAGAACCTAGAGACAGAAGAACTTCGCTGGAGAGAACATGGCAAAAGATCCTGGACTGAACCTGACTACAGAAATTGGCAAGAGAACCTGACTAGAACCTGGTGACTGAACCTGGCTGGAGAACCTGGACAGAACCTGGCTGGAGAACCTAGCGAGGGAACATGGCTACAGAACCTGGCTGGAGAACCTGGAGAACCTAGCAAGAGAACATGGACACAGAACCTGGCTGGAGATCCTAACCAGAACTTCGCTGGAGATCCAGACCAGAACTTGGCTGGAGATCCTGGCTAGAGATCCTGGCTAGGCTGCTGATCAACTGAACGCTGTCTTCGTGTCATTCCTTCTTCGCCGACTCCGTCTACACCTTTGGGGACCCCTGGACCTGCTGGGGTTGGACCCCAGCAACAAATAACTTTCAGTTATCTGTTAAGTTTATTCAGAGAATAGAACATTACCCATTAATGTTAGACAAATGACAGATAATGTTTATAGTACCTTTGATTTGGATTTCCCATTCTCTCTTGAGGAAGACATATCTTTGATGGCTTCTGGGGGCATATAATTAACCGTACCAACCTATTTGCCAAATCATAGAAAACACAAATCAATGAAAATACTACATTCTGCTTTCGATTTTTAAAAACATGAATGCCAAATTCTTGGAAACTTAGGTAATTAGATTTAAGTAATATATCTGAAAAGCTTAAACAACCAACAACAATAATAAGACATAAATTTCTTCACAACTCCAGCAAAATAAATGAGGTTCATAATCAGCAAATTGACTCCTTTCAAAATGCTGAGCTTTTTCTATGATTATGGTGGGCAACTACCATAAAACTATCCAGGCTAAAATTATATTAATGGCCATAAACTTAGAAGGAATTGATCAATCACACATTTCTGTGCTGAAATAGACTGAGAATGTTGTTTTATGCTTTTTTGTATTTTTTTAAATAAACAAACCAACAATGTAGCTTTTCTCCTCGTACTCCCTGGGCCCATGTCCAAACTGAGATTGGATGGGTATCTAAATCATGTAAGAATTTTCACAGTTGGATTATGCCAACCTTACACAGTATTCATTTTATTCTAAAATAAACGATTCTGCTTTCAAACATGGAATACTGTATATTTTTAGGGCGTTGGCATAGAAGATATCTTCAAAGCGATTTATAACTAAATGTTCAGTCATATTTTTAATATAAAGGGAAGTGATTGTTCCAAAAAATGTTTGAAGGGAACACTGCTCATCTACTCTACCTACTAGACTACAAAAGTCTAGTTTTACTCCTAGAATTAAAGCAGATCCACATCAGAAATCTGTGTAGTACATAGAACACATCATCTTGGCTCTAAGCAGGATTGTTTTTAGTTATTCTTTGCTGTCATCACTTTAGTTTTTATGGCAACAATTTCTTTAAGTTTGCTATTGCATATCCTATTATAAAAATGCAGTTGAGAACAGTATTTACTGTGGTGTTTCCAAAATAAAGGCTCCCTTAAGAATTTTCTTCTTTTTCAAATGTAAATGATAAGAAAAGCTTTATTTCTCTGGAATAAAATTAAATTATCTTGCTTCATGGACAATAAAAAACATGTAACTGCAACCCTTCTTTGGTTGCTAGCAGGAAATTCTGAGACCAAGTTTCAGGTGAATTTTAGATCATGACCAAGATGATTTCCAAGATAGGTACTACTGCCTTTCTACCTTGACTATAGGAAAATCACCCAAAATGGATGGATATACTTCTACCAGATTTTCACTTTCTATACAAAATTGTATTAGTCATGGTTTTGATTTGTTTTTTATAGTAATAGCATCTATTCTTATAAAAAGGCTTCAAATCCTTTGAAGAATGAGGTAGGTAAAAATAAAATCCCCATTAGCAAAATAACACTTCACAAGTGAAAAGGAATTGGGCTCTACTGGGTGGTAACCAACCACTTATTAAGTCTTACCTGAGAGTCTTTAACAATACTTGTTGTATCTGGTTGCATTTGGTTTGCAATCCCAAAATCAATTAGCTTTAGCATTCCATCAACTATCAGAAAGTTAGCAGGTTTCAGATCACTGTGAACAATGCCTTCAAAATAAAAATCCTTTGTAATATCATACAATGTAAAACATACTAAGTATAAAAAAATTCAAATCTACTGGCTGTGTTGATTCCTTTAATCACTCAATCAAAATAAATATTCATTTTTAATATATTTTACCAACATATAGCGCCTGCTATGTGCCAGGCACTATTATTAGTTTATTGCTTGTATGGAATCATTTAATACATCCATGCTGAGGTAAGTATTATTAACCCTATTTTTAGGTGAGTAAACTAAGGCAAAGAGTTTAAATGATTTGTTTGATGTCACAGGCCTAAGTGACAGTGCCATGAGTTGAACCCAGGTGCTCTGGCTTCAGAGTTAATGCTTAACCAGTGTAATTCACCGCCCACTAGGAAGCATTGTAAATTACACTGCCATATAGTCAGACCCCTAATGCTACTGATGCCTCCATCCCTACAGCTTTATCTTGATCACTGGTGAATTATCTTTAACTTACAGGAAGGAAGACATGAAGAGACGAATTACAATTATCTGGGTTAACAGTTTTTTGGTTTTTTTTTAAAGGATACAGTAAAGGCAGAGAAGCCCTAACAAGAACCAAGGCTAAGTAAAGTAAAAACCAACCAGAAGGAAGGGCTAAGAGTTAAAAAACAAAAACAACAAACTAATTCCCACACAAGGCACACAATACAAAAAGACTAGAATGAGTGAAATAAACATCTCAGATTTTTAGGATGCCTGAACCCAAAGATCTGCTATAATCCAAGTATTTGGAGACCTATGGTTATGACTATGTTGATACTGATAAAGATACATTTAGTATTTATTAATGCATATGTGGGACCTGAGTTCATGCCCTATATTACTTGGTTGACAGTGTTTTAGAGAAATGGTTTTGTCCCTTCATCTTTAAGTAAACTTCCAAAATCTTTATTTTATCTAGTCTAAAGCTGCCAAAAACAATAATTTAAAATTAAAGGAGTATGTCTCTAAGAAGATATTATTAATGGATATTTTAACTTTACATAATAAGAGATTTTAAAATACCATGTTGATGAATTGTGTTAACTGCCTCCAACATATTTTTCCAGTAACTCTTGCGTTCCCATGGATCAATGCATTTTTTCTTTTTAAGCCAACTATTAAGATCAATATTTCCACACTCCATTACCATGTAGATGTGCTGGTCTGTGATTTCACTGTCATTAAAAACAAACAAATAAAAACAACAAAACAATAAATGCTTAGGTTATACTATTAAGATCTACTAGGTACTGATCTCAAGAAGTATAGCAAAAAGTTTTTTTTTTCTTTTTTATTGTTTAAAGTATTACAAATAGTAGTATGTCTCCTTTTCCCCCCCATTGACCTTCCCCTAGCCTCCCCCCGCCCCCCCACCGGCACATGCCCTCACTCCCCCCCACCCTCACCCCCCAACACCGCTCAGTGTCTTGCATCCATTGGTTATGCTTATATGCATGTATACTAGTCCTTTGGTTGATCTCTTTTTAAATAAAAAATACTCTTACTAATCATAAAGTCGAATGATCTTATCACTGTGTTGTTGTAGTTTATTCAAATAAGCGATTTCATTCCGATAACTATCAACTGTTTGGTGATCTGCTTCTTCTAAGTTAACATACTTTATAGCATGTATCTGTTTCTTTTCACTCAACACCTGAAATACCTAAATAATAGAACAAAGGGGAAAGTTTAGAATGTACTAACACAATCCTAAACTTATTAGACAGGTTAAGGAATACTGATATGAATAATTAAGTATTTGGCCTTGTTCTGAATACAGAAGAAAAAAAAAACATGTTAGGAGAGTAACAGTCCATTCTCAACTACCTATAACAACGGGCATTCAGTAACTCAAAGGCATAAACCCTAACAAGTTTCTATATCAACATATAAGAAAAGTAATTTAAATTTCACATATGTCATAAGACTCTGTTGAATGCCTTAAACTAGGGAAACAACCTAAGAAAGAAGATATTCAGAAATGTTTAGGAAGACTAAGGGTTATACTAAAGAGTCAATTCATTTCATATATGGTGTTTTTTCCATTGTGCCTGGAGTTGACAATTTCATTCATGAGGTAGAGAATATCTAAAAATATGAGAACAAAGGAAATACATACAAAAAAAGAAACTAATATTCTTGAACAATTGCTACTTATGGTACTAATTGTTATCTATCAGTATATTCAGTTGTTAAAAGTAGATTAGCTCTAATTTTCAAAGTCAAGTTTACAGAAACAAGATCCTGTAAACATGTTGTCAGGATTTCTGAGATCTAGGTGCTCCAGCTATGACAGTCAATTTCTAAGCAACATTGATAAGGCAGATAATACATTTCAAAAAGTACAAACACTACTCATGTGTCTAATCTGCAGCAGACATGCAATAGGAATGGGGCTTCTAAAACTCAATAACTCAAATACAAAGTGCCAGTGTAAGCAAGGAAGAATTATATTCATTTGCCCCTTTTGACACATTGAAGTAAACATCACTATTTAAAAGTCATTTAACCTTGTTTTCCAGTAGAAACTGGCAAGGAAGTGGCTGTCAGGTACAGATTAGTTACTTACAAAGTATTACTGGGTTTACTTGCGCACACACAGCAAATTAGAGGGGGGAGTGGGCATAAATAGTGATAGGGCCAGAGGCAACAGAAAATAGCAAGAAGAAAGATAAAGGGAATTTTAAAAGAGCATAAAGCCATTTTGTATAAAGTAAACAGCCTTACAAATCTCAGAAAATAGAGTTACCTACTATTCTGGGTTTTCTTTTAAATATATTTTTATTGATTTTGAGAATCATCGATGGGCTGCCTCTTGCACGCCCCACTCTGAGGATCGAGCCCATAACCCGGGTATTGTGCCCTGACCGGGAATCGAATTGTGATCTCCTGGTTCATAAGTCGACGCTCACCCACTGAGCCACTCTGGCTGGGCATCTACTATTCTGTTTTAACACAATGAATATGTTTTCAGTAGTTCCTACCACACAGGGTTCAAAGGATGACTGAGATGATGTGTTTGGAGTATAGCAAATGTTAGCTACCACCATTAAAGATCATTAGGACAGAATAAAATGGGCATTTTAAAACATTAAAGTTATCAGGTATATCAGAAAAAAGATTTGCAGGATATTAAAACTATATAATAAGTTCTCAAAAATTTTGAGCAAACAAAAACTTTTAAAACAATTTTTTGCACGTATGTGGTTTTTACTCCCTCTATTGTCCCTGCTCTGGCAAAACTCTTGCCATAACTGATGAGCTGGATTACATAGCCCTTATTTCTATTTCATAGTGTTCGAGTTATAACTTGTCAGTTTTAAGGAAAGTTAATGGAAGAACTAGAAAGGTCAGTGTCTTGACCATTCTTTTTAGCTCCATAACTTTCCTAAATGCTCTTAATAAGGTGGTCACTGTCTAAACTCTAGAATAAAAATCGCATAAACAGTATTAGTTTCATAAAGCATGTCTTTTTTCCCGAGGCATGTTGATTTTGCCAACTCTATAATTAAATAACAATATTTAATTGCACTAAGAAAATACGGGCCAGTCATGGCTTATCACTCTGTCCTTGACTTACCAAAGCTTACATCTTCATTAAACTCCAAGGAAAAACTGTTTAAACATTGTTAAGCTTATTCTACATCTTCTAAAAACATGCCACTAAATACATACTTCACTTTGACACTCTTAAAATATAGCTTAATAAGTAATAAATATTAACCAAAAATTTCTATTAAAGCAACTAAATCAGGTAGTTCAAATACTAGTATATTGATAAAAATCCATTGTATTATCCCTTAACTCCCATGCCTGAAATTTGAGGCAAAGGGAAGAACAAAGACAATGCATACAGAAGAGAAATAAATATTCCTGAACAATTGCTACTTATGGTAATGTACACACACAGTCTTAACCACATCTAATTATTATTAGTCGTTTTAGAAAATTACAGAAAAATTTAAGTTAAACTCAGGCTTTGCTTCATATATCATCCTTAACAACTTACATTAGCAAAACAGCTGAGAAGGGACAGTTCATTCACTCAACAAATACTTATGTCCTGTTATGTTCTAGGTACTGCATAAATCAAACATCCCTGCGTTGATGGAAGCCACATTCAAGTGAGGACACATAAACAACAAACCAAGTAAATCACAGATCATGCTAGAAGATGAGCTACAGGGGAAAATAAAGCAGAAAGGGGGATTGGAGCTCACCAGCGATTGGAAGTGGGAGTTGCCGTTTTAAAGGATGTGACCAAGGAAGGCCTGAGTGAGAAGACACTTGAGCACAGACGTGAGGATAACTGGAGGAAAATTTACTTACGTTAAAATAGACCAGGAGAGCAAGGGCTGAGTCAGTGAGACTGGTTAGAGGCCAATGTAGTAATCCAGGTGAAAAGATGGAAGTTCTTAGACCAAAGGGATAATAGTGCAGGTAGTGAGAAACAGTCAGATTCTGGAAATGCTTTGAGATAGAACCAACAAGATTTGCTGATTCGCTGGATGTATGCTTGAGAGTAAGTAGAGCCAATGATGACTCCAGGTTTTTGGCCTAGCAATTGGAAGAATGGAGTTGCCATTTACTGAAACAGGAAAGACTGTGAATCAAGAGTTATCTTTGGAATATATTAAGGTTTAAATATCTAGTAACCTTATCTAGCATGAAGAGGTGCTGAGCAGTCAAACTGAATACACAAGTCTAGAATTTAAGGAAGAAATCTGAGCTAGAAATAAAAATTTTGGAATTGTCAGCATATACCTAGTATTTAAAACCATGAGCCTGAATGAGAACGCTAAGGGAGTGAGCCCTGGGACATTGCATCACTGAGATCAGGGACATGAGGAAGACAGAAAAGGAAGAGCCAGTTGGAGAGGAAGAAAACTGAGAGGCCACGTGAAAAAATAAAAAAGTTTCAATGAAAAAAGAAAAAGCAACTATTCCAAATAACCCCAAATCAGAGCTAAGAATTAGATTTGGCATAAATATGGAGCTCATTGGTGATTTTGATAATTATTTTGGTGGAGTAATAAAAGTAAAAACCTGACTTATGTGAATTTAAGAGAACAGAATGAGAAAAATTAAGGAAGTAAGTTAAAGACAACTCTTTTGAGATACCCTCCATCCAGATAATTAGAATCATAGAAATTCAGAACTAAGATAAATTTAGGAAACGATCTATCAATTCCAGAAATTCATTAGTTAACTAAACTCTGTTTCTAAAATGAAAAACTCAAAACAAAGCAAGATCCATTAGTCAAAAACCTTGAACCATCCTAAGCATATTAGTCATTTATATCAGGGTATTGACTGACTTCTAAAAACATTCTTTCGTGATAACACGTAGCTGTTGTTTGCCACCCCTAAGTCAATGTTAATGTTATTTAGAGAAGAAAACTGGAGGGAAGAGCAGGGTATTGGAATTAAGAGATGGGTTTAAAGAGATATGTCATTTGTTGGGAGGAGGAAATGGGAGCCGGGGATGGGAAGAATTTTTTGGCTCAAGGGTAATATGGGGCCCCAGAAGTGAAGAAACAGAGACCAAAAACGTAAAAAGTCAAAGAAAGGAAAATTTAAAATATTACATATATCTTTGCAATTAAATGTTTTCAAATACTGGGGGTAGATACTTACCTTACTTGAACCTCCACTTCCTATCTGCTTCAATATGGAATAAATTCTTCCTTTAACTGAAATACAGTCGTTTGCGGAAGATGCTGAAATCTAAATTAAAATACGTAAAGATGTGAAGGTTGAAAGGATATGCCTGAGAAACTAGCTTGCATTTAATGTAGTGAAATGCTTCTAATTTTGAAATGATTTTAAATCTTAAGTAATTAGATATTAGTAACAATTATTTTAAAGAGGAAATTTACATACTTTAGTCAAAAAAAATAAACTTAATAAATTAATATACAAACTTCCAAGGTCTATCTTGCCTTTACTTCTTAACATAAGTAGAAGATTTAAAGGGGGGAATGGGGAGTGGAGAACCACTTAATGTTCAACACACAAACTCATAAGCTATCACTTTCTTCTTTCTTACACAAACCTCTTTACTTACATACATACATATACATACAAATGCACAAATTTTCCCATTTGGCATTAGACTGTAAAGAAGCAATATGCTAAGGTGCTAAGAGTCAATCTGACAAATGCAAAGATCAGCAATGCCTCCTTTTTGCTGAAGAATGTTCAAGTTATTTAATTTTAACATCAGCACCGTCCTCAGCAAACTTTCAACTGATCTACTCTACAACTGGCCCTTCTTCCCTTCTCTTATATCAGAGCTCTCTGGGGGCCTATAAATGCTTTGAACAGATGGAGTGGTATGAGAGGACTTAATCTGAGCTGACAAGGAAGCTGAAGACACAGAACACCTGATTAGCTGGTTAAACAAATTGAAACAAGGTCTAAATAAATCTCAATTTAACTAAGTCCTGCTTTAGATCACAAATGGTAAAATCTCTCTCGTATAACCTCCTTCTACATTAATATAAAATACTAGAGGCCCAGTGCATGAAATTCGTGCATTCGGGGGGTGGGGTGGGGGAGAGTCCCTCAGCCTGGCCTGCACCCTCTCGCAGTCGGACATCTTTAGCACAGCTGTGGAGGTGGGAAGCTCCTGCCACTGCCGCTGCACTCGCCAGCCGTCAGTCCAGTTCAGGAATTCTGGCTGAGCAGCACTCCCCCTGTGGGAGTGCACTGACCACCAGGGGGCAGCTCCTGCGTTGAGTGTCTGCCCCCTGGTGGTCAGTGCGCATCACAGCGACCTGTTGTTCCACTGCTCGTTCGATTTGCCTTTTATTATATAGGAGGATTAGGATTCTAATTTCTTTATCCTCTAGTGTTGAAAGACACTGGTGAGTCATGATTTATGTTTTCTGTAAGAAAGTATTAGGCTTTGAAATATATATCTATCATCTTTCATTAAGTTGTGATTTTATAAAGATACTTCACTATGGCCAAACCCCTTTTCTTCTGGAGCTTCCTCTCATACTTAAACTGAACGTTTCTGAGAGGGAAGAAGCAGTTCAATTCATTTTCCCCTAACAGCTGACAATTTTACTTTGTTGTTATTGTTTTTTATAATAAAGTATTTCTGACTTATTTCTAATTTAATACTAATGTGAAGTTCAGTTTCCTACACAGGACATTCCACATTCCCCTTAGTTTTTCCTCCTCACTGTCACCAAAGTAGTTGTTTCAAAATGCAAATAAGTTCACTTCCCTGCTCCAACCAGTTCCAACTGCTTCCTATCCTTCATGGGGTAAAACTTCAAGGGCCCAACAGGACACTAAGGATCACCCATCACCCCTGTTCCTTCCTGAACTCCAGCCACATTCTGGCCTCTTTTCAGTTTCCTCCTGAAACTGAACTCTTCTAGAAGCCTCCCAGCCCCTTCACTTGGTCATGTTTGACAAGCCCTTAAGACTTTCCCTAACTACTAGATGCTGTAAAAATAAAATCTTTGAAAAATAAGCTAAAATCTTTGAAATGGATCATACCTTAACATATACCATCATAGATAAAGCTTATCAAACCTGTAAATTCTGAAGTGGAGTAACAGGTATTTGTTGCTGGTGCTGCTGGAAATAGGCAGGTGGGCCATAGGGTGTTGACCACTGACAAGCAGGTGGAAAGTCATTCTTTATAACTGGAGTCCTAAAACTAAGAAAGATAAATTTTAAAAAACAAGATTCTGACTCAGTTTTTGTGTGTGATTTTAAAGGTGAATATAAACGTAAGTGTGTTACATCAAACAGAATCAAAGTCAGTTTTCATAATATAGCTGAATTATTTATCCTGGACACATGAGAAATTTTATTTTGGGGAAATTCTTTCTGAATTGCAAAATAAGTAAGATGGCATTTAAAATATGGAGTTGGGTTTATTCTATAAAAATTTAGCCAAGGTAAAGGTCAGCCTATAGCTGATCATAGAGTTTATGAGTGCTTTTTAACATTAATGTTCTACAACAGCCTGCCATAAACAACTGAAAGCCAATTACATCAGAGAAGTTTGGCTTTTGAGCTGAAAGCCATTCAGTTTGCATTTGTGCTTTGCTTGTCTTATTCACTATTGCATCCTCAGTACCTAGAATGGTGTCTGGCACAAAGAGGTCTGCAAATATTTGTTGACAACTAAATAATCTAATTTCACAAGAAATAACCACATCACTATCATAGTTAGCAATCATTCTTTAAAATATACTAAGTATAATAAAATGAGGTAATATATAGCAGAACTGTATTAAATAGGTAGGAGACTAGGTTCTAAGTACTCTAAGGCCAACTCTAATTAACATCAAAGATGATATTATGCACATGAAAAGCAAAAGGTACCATTAAGTTATCCTGTAATAAGACATTAAAAATATAGCCACTAATTTAAGAATATGATGTGTCACATCCTTTTATTTCCTTTCTTTGAATGCCATTAATTTGCTTTTGTAATATCTCCAAGTTTCCTAACAGCACTATCCAATTTCTTTACTCATCCCTCATTCCTATCCACTCAAGTCTTAACCTTCGAACACTCCCAGAACCATGTGACCTGTAAAACCAACCCCTCTCAGAAACTATCACATTCCAATTAACACCTCCTTTGCTATAAAGTGTATCCACCCTTTATCCACTCTAAGAATGTGACCTTTAAATATCTCTCTCAATTAGAGAGGTATCCATGTGGCAATGCATGATTATCAAGTTCTGCATACTTAGAGTAGTTATAGGTTGCAGGTACAGACTACAATATGACAGGGACCTTCACAACAATCCTTAAAAATATATTATAGCCATCTTTCCCTCCCCTTTTACAGGTGAAAAAAAAAATGATGCTAAAAAAATATGAATTTTTAAAGTCTTAAAGTAAGACAGCAGGATTCAACTCCAGATCTATTTGGCCCCAAAGCCCATGTTATTTCTACTATACCAAGCTAAGAGTCAAAAGTAATTACCAGCTCATGTAATCCTCCAAGGCCCTGCTACTGGGTGTCTGACAAACAGATTTTCGGTCAGTCCATTTTGGTACTGTTATTGGCGGTGACTGCTTTGAAACTAAAGAGGCAGGTTGCTCAAAAGTGGTTTGTTTCTGTTAAACCGAAAGAAAAAAGAAATCACTTCTAAAATAAAATCAAATCATACAAAAAGCATGCTAAAATAGGTAGACATATGTATTACAGCCTTTCGATAACTTTTTAATATGGTGTTTTCCACTCTAAATTCTGAAGCCTGTTATATTTTGCTCAAAGGTATTACAAGTCAAGGGAAGGTACACAGTTTTGTTTAACAAAACAAGATCTAATATCCTCTACCATCAGGTGTATTATAACAAGTATTGAAATTTTATAATCTAAATAAGTACCCTGCCGTTCTCCTAAAAACTACTCTTTCTCTAATCAATAAAATCACACTCCCCACTTTATGTCTGGGGGCAAAATAGCCAAATAATAATTATTTATCAAATTCTGAAAGAGCACACACTTACCTTCTCCCTCATAAGAAACATGTATTTACCTCCTACAAATCCCAAAGCAATGATAAATGACCATCCTCTATAGCAGAGATGGGCAAATTATAACCTGCAGGCTGAATCTGCCTGCTGCCTGTTTTTGTAAATAAAGTTTTATTGGAACACAGCTATGCCCACTTGTTTACATATTGCCTAAGGTTGTTTTCATGCTATAGGGGCAGACTTGAGTAATTACAAGTGACCATCTGGTCTACAAAGCCTACTAACTTTTTACAGACATTTGCCAACCCCTGTTCAACAGCATCTCAACCAAATAGAGAATCACATTTTGTTTGAACATTATTAACTGTGTACTCACTACTGTCTAAAGCAGTGATGGCGAACCTTTTGAGCTTGGCGTGTCAGCATTTTGAAAAACCCTAACTTAACTCTGGTGCTGTGTCACATATAGAAATTTTTTGATATTTGCAACCATTGTAAAACAAAGACTTATATTTTTGATATTTATTTTATATATTTAAATGCCATTTAACAAAGAAAAATCAACCAAAAAAATGAGTTCACATGTCACCTCTGACACACGTGTCATAGGTTCGCCATCACTGGTCTAAAGAGATTCACTTCAATTTGGGGTTATAGTTATTAGGAAGCCTTCACAGATGTTTAGATTAAGTCAGCTTCTCTATCATAATTTTTAACCTACTGGTTCACATTATGCTCTTGAGAGCCACAATGCATAAATCTCTTCTACTCTCTGTCCTTTAAGTTTGAAAATAGCTAGCATGGCCACTGTATCTCTTTTCCTGGATAAATTTTCCATTTCACTTAAGATTTTCTAAAATATATATTTGAATTAGTGGTCAGGGTGGTAGTGAGAAACTGATGGTACTGGAAAGGAGAATGTAAACATAGTCATAGAGTGGGATGTTTGCATTTGAGATTTTGGAGATCAGAAGTAAGGATATAGGGAATGGGTAGCTAATTAAAATTAAGACAATGGTCATGAAGGAGGAAGAAGTTATGAATTTGAAAGCCAACTGTAGAACTAGCGACATATAGTTATAGAAACCAACAACAAAAAGATGACAGTTGTTGGTTTGAAGTAGATAAAAGTGATCCACAGCCTAATCTGTTTAAGGAATGATGGGGAATCCCCAGATTGTTCAGAGATGACAGCAATCAGCAAGGAACAGGTTGGTATATCCAGAAGGCAGAGCCTCAAAAAGGCAAGACAGAGAAGAAATGACGTGGACATAGCAACAAGTAATTTGTAGCTCTCAGGTAAATTGCCTATTTTCTTTTTTTTTCCTGTGGTTCAGTGGGGTTTTTGGTGTGTTTTTCTAAATCTTCACCAAGGACATATTTACTGAGAAAGAGAAACATCGATTGGTTACCTCCTACATGCATCCTGGTCAGGGATCGAACCTGCAACCTAGTATGTGCCCTGACAAGTAATCAAACCTGCAACCTTTTTGGTGTACGGGACGATGCTCAACCAACTGAGCCACCCGGCTGGGGCGGTTCAGTGGTTTTTAATATATTCACAAGAGTGTGCAATATCACCACTATTAATCACATACCATTTTTAGTGTCCTAAGAAGAAACTCAGTATCCATTAGCATTCACACCCATTCTCCACACCTCCCAGTCTTAATGTCCAATCTATTAACCTATTTTCTATCTCTATGGATTTGCCTATTCTGAACATTTCTTATAAATGGGATCACATAATATAAGGGTTCTTACACTTAGCATATTTTCAAGGTTCATCCATGTTATAGCATTTTTCAGTATTTCATTATTTTTTATTAATGAATAATAAAAAATTAACAAAATTAGAATATCACATTTTGTTTACCAATCTCTAATTCATGGATATTTGGGTTATTTCCACTTTTTGGTAATTATGACTAAAGCTGCTATGAACATTCATGTACAAGTTTTTCTGTGATTATATATTTTCCGTTTTCTTAAGTATATACCTAGGAGTAGTACTGTCGGATCATACGGTAACTTTATGTTTAACCTTTTGAGGAACTGCCATACCACTTTCCAAGTGACTGCACCATTTTATATTCTCACCAATAGTGTAGGAGGGTTCCATATCTTCATCAACACTTGTCACTGTCTCTTTTTAATTATAGCCATCTTAGTGGTATACAGTGGTATCTCATTGTGGTTTTAATTTTTATTTCCCTAATGACAAATAAATGGTTTTGAGTTCCTTTACCAAACTAGAGGTTGTGGGTTCAATCCCCGATCAGGATGCACATGGGAGGCAGCCAATCAATATTTTTCTCTCACATAGATGTTCTTTTCTCTCTCTAAAATCAATAAAAACAAAAACATATCCTTGGGTGAGGATTAAGCAAAAATAAGTGGAACAACAAATAGATGCCCACCCTCCTCCCGCCTCTCTCTTCCTCCCTTCCTCTCTAAAAATCAATAAATAAAAAATATGTATATATTAGAAGTCCTAGCCAGAGCAACTAGGCAAGAATTAAAATGCATCAAATCAGAAAGGAAGAAATAAAACTGTCACTATTTGAAAGTGACATGATATTAAATATAGAAAACCCTAAAGACTCTACCAAAAGACTATTAGAACTAACAAATTCAGTAAAGTTTCAAAATACAAAATCTATATACAAAAAATCTGTTGCGTGTCTACACACTAATAATGACCTATCAGAAAAAAATTAATAAAGCAATTCCATTTATAATTTTATCAAAAATAAAATAGCTAGGAATAAATTTAACCAAGGAGGCAAAAAAAAACCTGTAAACTGAAAACCGGAAGACACTAATGAAAAAACTGAAAAAGGCACAAATAAATGGAAGGATGATCCATGCATATAGATCATCTTAAAAAAGTAGTATTGTTGCCCAGCTGGTGTGGTTCAGTGGTTGACCGTTGACCTATGAACCAGGAGGTCAAGGTTTAATTCCCAATCAGGACACATGCCCAGGTTGTAGAGTCGATCCCCAGTAGGGAGTGTGCAGGAGGCAGCCAATCAATGCTTCTCTCTCATCATTGATGTTTCTATCCTTCCTCTCCCTTCCTCTATGAAATCAATAAAAATAAATTAAGATATATATTGGTAAAATATCCATAATACACAAAGGGATTACATTCAAAGTAATCCCTATCAAACTTCCAATGACATTTTTCACAGAAATAGAACAATCCTAAAATTTTTATGGAACTACAAAAGACCCCAAATGGCTAACACAATCTTGAGAGAGAAGAACAAAGTTGGAGGTATTACAGCCATGATTTCAAACTATATTATAAAGCTATAGTAATCAAAACAGTATGGCATTCATGTAAAAACAGATACACCAATCACTGAAACACAACAGAGAGTATAGAAATAAACCCACAATATATGATTAATTTAACAACGGATGTACAATAAGGAAAGGACAGTCTTCAATAAATGGTGCTGGGATATCTGGATGGCCACATGAAAAAAAATGAAACTGGATCACTATCATGCACCATACATAAAAATTAACTCAAATGGATTGAAGACTTGCATGTAGGATCTGAAACCACAAAACTCCTAGAAGAAAACATAGATGAATGAGTCTTGGTTATGACTTTTTGGATCTAACAACAAAAGCAAAGACAACAGAAACAAAAATAAACAAGTGAGACTACTTTAAACTAAAAAACTTCTGCACAGCAAAGAAAACCAGCAACAAAATGAAAAGGCAACCTAAAGAATGGGAAAAATATTTGCAAATCATATACTGGCAAGGGGTTAATATCCAAAATATATAAAGAACTCATAACTCAACAGCAAAAATAAAACAAAACAAAAAAACAATACGGTTAAAAAAATGGGCAAAAGATCTGAACAAATATTTTTTCAAAGAGGATATACAGATGCCCGACATATGAAAAGGTGCTCAACATCACTAATCATCAAGGAAAAGCAATAAAAACCACAATGAATTATCACCTCACACCTGTTAAATGGCTATTATCAAAAAGACAGGAAACACAAGTGTTGGCAAGGATGTGGAGAAAAGAGAACCTTTGTGCCCTGTTAGTGAGAATGTAAACTGGTGCAGCCACTATGGAAAAGAATATAGAAAAATTAAAACCAGAATTTCCATATAACCCAGCAATTCCATTCTGGGTATTTATTTGAAGAAAATGAAAACACTAACCCAAAAAGTTAATATGCACCCTCATGTTTATGGTCATTGCAGCATTATTTACAATAGCCAAGATATGGAAACAACATAAGTCTCCATTGATGGATGAATTAATTTTTAAAATGTGATATATATACACAACAAATTATTCAGCCTAAAGAATAAAATCTTGCCATTTGTCACAACATGGATGGACTTAAGGACATTATGCTAAGTGAAATATATCAGACAAAGAAAGATAATACTGCATAGTATCACTTATATGTAAAATCTTAATTTTAAAAAAAGTTACAGATTGGTGTCTGCCAGAGGTGGGGGGGTGGGGGGTGAGGGTAACCATGGTAAAAAAGGGTTAGGGTTAGGGTCAAAAGGTACAAACTTCCAGTTATAAAATAAGTAAGTTCTGGGGACATAATGGACAGCATGGTGACTATAGTTAACACTACTGTACTGCATATGTGAAAGTTGTTTAAGTGAGTAGATCTTAAAATTCTCATCACAAGACAAAAAATTTTGTAGCTATGTATGGTGACAGATGTTAACTAGATTTATTGTGGTGGTCATTTCACGATATATACAAATATTGAATCGTTATATTGTACACCTGAGACTAATATAATGTTATATGTCATTTATACTGCAATAAAGCAAAACAAAATACTTATTTCTCATAAATGTGTATCTATATTCACATGTAATGGGTATATTGTTATTTTTAATATATTAACAATTTTTAAATTCTTGGTTTTACATTTAATACACTAAATACAGGTAAATATAACCTATGTAAACAAAAGCTCTTTAGGTGTCTCAATAATTAAGAGAGTAAAAGGGGGGGTCCTAAGACCAAAATATTTGAGATCCACTGAGTTAGACTATAACTGATAAGAAATGGTGAGTATGACCATGGACTAAAATAGGTATGGCTCTCAAGCAGTCTACCAGATCATTCCTTCGAAATGGCCCCTAGCCACTGTTATAAATTCACATACATTTTCTATTTCATAAACTGTCAAGTGCTTTTTGCACTGCACAAGTGCAAGGAGCAACATACTGTTTTCTGTAAAGGGCAAGACCATAAACATTTTAGGCTTTATTGACCAGATGACCTCTGTGGTAAACTATTCAACTCTGCTGTTATAGTTTCAAAGCAGCCATAGATAGTAAGTAAATGAGTGGGTGTGGCAGTGTTCCAATAAAACATTATTTACACACACAGGCTGAGAAACAGTTTTGACTCATAGACTATAGTTTGCTGATCCTGCACCAGCCTACCAGCAATCTAGAAACACTACTGAAAATAGAAAAGAGTTCATCTTGACATATACTTTCACGGAACCTAAGACTTATTAATTATTTTGTGAATAATGAAAACATTCTTTAAGTAAACTATTCTACTAAATATGGTACACAGGAGTTAATAAAACAAGAAAACATTTAACATGGTCATCACATTTTCAACACTGGCCATGTTACACTAGGGGAAAAGAAAGTTACCTCTGTATCAACTTTTCGGGTTATCTCTGGAATCTGCCATTGATGTGAAGATGCATCAGGATTCTGGTTTACATATTGTGACTTTTTCTTAGATTGCCACTGTTTCTGGTTACTTTCTGGAACCTTTGGTTCTTGATCTTCTTTAGGTTCTGAAATGGTTTTTGTTATTATCATTAAAATGCAAGAATATTTCACTAGAACGTGTTACAAACTATATTAGCATTTTGCTCTTAAAAGCAAAGAGAGAAACTAAAAACTTTAGGCTAGTTGTTGACAATTTGCTTTTTTAGCAAGTCAATTTTATAAACTTGCAATATGGCTATCTTATTAAGTAGTTAATTAGGGTTTTACCATCAGACACCATTTTAAATTTAAATTCTTCTGGTCTTTACCAGAAAGCAAGCAAATAAATAAGTAAAAAATTATAAAAACATATATATGCCATAAAGTTTTACCAATAAAAAGAAGCTAATTCACCACTTTTCACAGACTTCTACTTTTTAACAAAAATTTTACTTTAAAACTACCCTGCAATTTACTTTAAGGGTTTTTGAACAAGAGCCTTAACAACATATTTTCTATTCTATGAATATCAATATTCCATTCCTATAATAGATGCAAAAATTCTAAATAGAATATTTGCAATTGATATACAAAAGGATAGCAAATTATGACCAAGTTGTATATGTTCCAAAATGCAAAGTTTGCTTAACATTTGTAAATCAATTTGTCATAACAGAAAAAAGAAGAAAAAATATGACCAACTCAATAAACACAAAAGAGTTTAATAAAAAAACAGCACCCATGCCAGGCCAGCTTGGCTCATGGCTCAGTGGTTGAGCGTCGACCTATGAACAGAAGAAGGTCACTGGTTCAATTCCTGGTCAGGGCACATGCCCAGGTTGTGGGCTCGATCTGCAGTAGGGGGTGTACAGGAGTCAGCCAATCAATGATTCCCTCTCATCATTGATGTTTCTTTCTCTCCCTCTCCCTTTCCCTTCCTCTCTGAAATCAATAAAGATATATATTTTTTAAAATATCAACACCCAGTCACTCACAAAAAACTAATGATAATCCAGGTGTAAAGCAAAACCCACTGATTTGATACTTGGTAAAGAGTAGCTACAAAAATCTACAGTAATTATCATATGAAGGTAACATTGAAAGCTTTTCCCTAAAATATAGAAAGAGTCCGACTGGCATGGCTCAGTGGTTGAGCGTCCACCTATGAACCAGAAGGTCACTGGTTCAATTCAGAGTCAGGGCACATGCCTGGGTTGCCCAGGCTCGATACCCAGTATGAGGCATGCAGGAGGCAGCCGATCAATGATTCTCTCTCATCATTGATGTTTCTATCTCTCTCTTTTTCCCTTTCTCTCTGAAATCAATAAAATATATTTTAAAAAAATAAATAAAATATGGAATGAGACAATGCCACCTGTCATACCTTCTATTCATTATTATACTGAAGGTGTTAAGTGCGCTACAGCAAAGAAAAGAAAGTTAAAAGATTTGGAAGGAAAAAAATGTTACATGCTTTTCATCAACAAGAATCCATAAGAAAATATTAAAATTATTCAGTGAATTTAGCAATGTCACTGTATCAATAATTAAAAATCAGTTGTATTTTTATATTACAGCAACAAAGTGACCAGATCAATAATTAAAAATCAGTTGTATTTTTATATTACAGTATATTTTTTATACCAGCAACAAAGAATTAAAGGATACAAATTTCTTAAAGATCCCATTTATTTTAGTATTAAAAAATATCAAATATTTAGGAATAACTCTAGCAAGATAAGCAAAATGTCTATTCAAAAAAACGATGCTCTCAATATTTTAAAGACCACTTAAATGAATGAGTCAGTAGACTAGAAAATTTATCTGTTAAGATCTGAGTTTTTCCCATTAGATCTCAATCAAAATCCCATTAAAAAAATGTAGTCCGATAGATTCTAATACCTATATGGAAATCCAAAAGGCCCTGAACAGCTAAAATAGCCTTTAAGAAGAACAAAGTTGGAAGATTGGCACAGATATGAAGGAGAACAAAGTTGGAAGACTTTCTGACAGATCTAAAGACTTATTGCAATAAATAAGATAGTACTGTATTAGCATGAAGATAAACAAAAAGAACTACAGAACATAAAAGAATCTAAAACCACACATCACACACAGGATCACCTAATTTACAACAATTCAGTGAGAGAAAAGAGGGTCTTTTCAATAAACACTGATAGATCAACTAGATATACACATTGGAAATTAGGATCTTGACACTTGATTGTACATAAAATATATAGAACTATGTTTGTGATCTTAGAGTAGGAAAAGATTTGTTTGAAGACACAAAAAACACACATCACAAAAGAAAAGAATAAATTAAAATACATTATAACTAAGAACCTCTTTTCATCAAAAGTCTTCACCACATGAGAGAAGTCACTTATTATGCATATATCCAACAAAAGGATCTGTATAGGTGATATAATATCTCCTAAAAATCAATGAGAAAAAGAAGGAAAACCCAAGAGAAAAAAATGGCAAGAGATTCCAACAAGTACTTCACAAGAAGATATCCAAATAGCCAATAAACATACAAAAAGATGTTCAACAGGACAGGCTAGAAGAGGTCATGGGGGGAAGAAGGGGACATATGTAATACTTTCAACAATAAAGATTTAAAAAAAAAGATGTTCAACATTATTAGACATCAAGGCGACATCCTTGGGACTCTGGTTCATTCAATTACATATTCTTTTTTTTTTTAAAAAAATATATTTTATTGATTTTTTACAGAGAGGAAGGGAGAGAGATAGAGAGTTAGAAACATTGATGAGAGAGAAACATCGATCAGCTGCCTCCTGCACATACCCCACAGGGGAAGTGCCTGCAACCCAGGTACATGCCCTTGACCGGAATCGAACCTGGGACCTTTCAGTCCGCAGGCCGACGCTCTAACCGCTAAGCCAAACCGGCTTTGGCTCATTTACATATTCTTAGAACATTTATCATAATACTCATATAGTGGAAAATCGAATGTGTAATTAAAGAGGAAAGAAGAATTGTCATTTAAAAACAGCTTCTGTGTCCTTTCCAGAAAGTATGTGTCAGGCCAACTGAGAAAAATAAGTCAGCTCCATGGTACTTTCCCTCCACTCTTTCTTTTATGCACCTTTTATAAAATAAATTTCCTTTGCCACAGAATTCAATACTTTTTTATACACTCTTTATAATTCAACTGAAATACAAGGTCTTATCACCACCTATCACAATTAGGTGGCTGGCTAGCATTCACAAACAACAAAGTAGTTTTGCTTTCTTTTTAAATTTTATTTTACTTTTGAGTGTGTGTGTGTGTTTTCCTTTTAACTGATCTTTAGAGAGAGGAAGGAAGAGGAAAAGAAACATTGATGTGAAATGAAAACATCAATCGGATGCATCCTGCACGCCCCCTATCAAGGGTTGAGCCCGCAACTCCAGCATGTGCCTAGACTGGGAATCAAACTGGCAACCCTTCATTGCACTGGATGATGCCCAACCAACTGAGCTATACTGGCCAGGGCCAAAGTATAGTTTTACTTAATTAAAGAAGTCTATTATATCACTCTTACCTTCTAATTTCCCTTGAGAACTTGATTCAGTTTTATTCTTCATGGTTACTGAATCAGTAGTAAGTTCAGAACTCTTCTCATCTGATACCAGAGGTTCCTTGGAGTGGATATTTTGAACAGACTACGTGAAAATAAGATATAAATAATAAAAGTCTCATAAGCAGTAGTAGTACTAATTTGTCTTAGTTGTTCAATATACCAAAGTCTCATCTATATGAAAATATTGCTAGGGAAGAAATCTGCTATAATCACATGTAGACTCACAAACTCCTAGCAAAGATTAACTTCCTGAATGAATTACTGACTATAGCAATAGGAATGACCCTAACTAAAAATTTGGCCAATTTGTTTTCTTTTTTTAATTTTTATTTTATTTTATTGTTTAAAGTATTATAAATAGTAGTACATATATCTCCTTTTTTTCCCCATTGACCTTCCACCAGCCTCCCCTACCCCCTGACACATGCCCTCACCCCCACCCCCCCAGTGTCTTGCATCCATTGGTAATGCTTATATGCATGCATACAAGTCCTTTGGTTGATTTCTTACCTCCCCTCAACCCTCCCCAGCCTTCCTGCTGTAGCTTGACAGTCTGTTCCATGCTTCTTTGCCTCTGTATCTATTTTTGTTCATCAGTTTATAATGTTCTTTATATTCCACAAATGAGTGAGATCATGTGATATCTTTCTCTGCCTGGCTTATTTCACTGAGCATAATGCTCTCCAGTTCCATCCATGTTGTTGCAAATGGTAGGAGTTCCTTCCTTTTTACCCCAGCGTAGCATTCCATTGTGTAGATGTACCACAGTTTTCTAATCCACTCATCTGCTGATGGACATTTAGGCTGTTTCCAAATCTTAGCTATTGTAAATTGTGCTGCTATGAACATAGGGGTGCATATATCCTTTCTGATTGGTGTTTCTAGTTTCTTGGGATATATTCCTAGAAGTGTTATTACTGGGTCAAATGGCAGTTCCATTTTTAATTTTTTGAGGAAACTCCATACTGTTTTCCACAGTGGCTGCACCAGTCTGCATTCCCACCAGCAGTGAAAGAGGGTTCCTTTTTCTCCACATCCTCTCCAGCACTTGTCATTTGTTCATTTGTTGATGATAGCCACTCTGACAGGTGTGAGATGGTATTTCATTGTTATTTTGATTTGCATCTCTCAGATGATTAGTGACTTTGAGCATGTTTTCATATGTCTCTTGGCTTTCTATATGTTCTTTTTCAAAAAGTGTCTATTTAGGTTCTTTGCCCATTTATTGATTGGATTGTTTATCTTCCTTTTGTTAAGTTGTATGAACTCCCTATAAATTTTGGAGATTAAACCCTTATCGGAGATAACATTGGCAAATATGTTCTCCCATGCAGTGGGCCTTCGGCCAATTTCATTTCAATGAGCATGTTAATTAATTGCTAAAATATGTTCACTTAAAGAGTGAGGTTAGAAAGTTTGAATCTAACATAAAATATGACTCACTATTTTGTTACTATGGTCATATTTTATTACCAAAAATAACAGCATTAGTCAAAATTAAGGTCTGTGTAAGTCCAAGATAGTTATTCTAAATCCAGAAAGTAAAATTTTAACTAAACTGCATTCTTCTCTAAGATAGTTGTGATTAGTTAAAATTACTCCCTCTGTTCCATAATAATAGTAGCAAGTGAATATTTAAATGGGAATTATTGGCGAATGCAGCTGTAAGTTATGTTGGAGCGCAAAATTGTGAAGCCTTCAACCAAAATCAATGTTTCATGACATCTGTCATTTGTTTTGACACATCTTTCAATTTTTAGGTTAATCTAATTATTATGAATTATAACTATTTTTCTAATTTCATCCACTGATCGAAATCAATTGTTTTATTTCAGTTGAATATCAACCCATTGTAAAAGTAAGGTGAAAAAAAGAGTTTTCAAGCAAAGATCAAGTTGTGATTGTCCAGTTCTTGATGCATCAAAAAAAAGGAAAAGTTATAGAAAGGTGCAATTATGTTAGCTGCAAAACAATTTAAGTGCAACAGAATGACCATATCAAGAATTTGGAAACATGCTTCCGAAAATAATTGTCAAGGAGAATCTTATGCTAATGTTGATTCTTTGAAAAAACAAAACTGTGGACGTAAATGCAAAGATTATGGAGAAAAACTTGAAAAACTTAGATATATTCCCCTTAGCAGAAGAGGCACCATATTAGCCTTTGATGATATTTCTCCCGAAATACTGGATAATACGTTTCTGTCACTTCAACAAATTATGCTGGAAGCAATGAAGAACGATGGCTCCAATAATTTTAAGCTCACGCATATAGGGAAAGCAAAGCTTCACAGCCAAGGGATCCTACCTACAAGTTTAAAATGCAGTAACTAAATTATTGAAAAATCCAGAAACTATCTGAACACTCAAAATAAAAATTAGGAGTACTATTTTTAATTTATTGTTTTATTTAATCTAGTTTTTTGATAATAAATGTTGCTATATTTATTTTCTTTTGCTACTATTATTATGGGACAGAGGGAGTATTATTTTAAAGCAAACACCATGAAAGAGAAGAGGTATAAAGAGTATACAATTGAAAAGACCTATGTTGTGGTGCCAAGGGCCTAACTCAAGTTCCATAAGGATAGTATAACCCCTAAAAGTCAGTGCACCACAGACTAACACTTCCTTGTTGCTGAAGTCCACCAAGTTGCTCTGCCGTATCAGCACATCAGACTAAGACCTCACCCTTCTCATCACAACTTATTCTCTCCTTTTTGTTGAAGATGTCCTGCAAGATCATATGATTAAACACACAAGAAACTGAAGCTGGGGGGAATGATTTCCCCCACCCATTCCCAAGCACAGGCCACCGAGTCTGCTAAAGCACATGCATATGAAGTGTTACCTCATTTATCCCAGGAAATAGTTGATCTCCACCTCAATTTTGGAGAAAGACTGGGTACAGGACTTCTATGTAGTGATCCTACATCTTCCCCTTAGTGATCCTACATCTCTAGGAGCTTCAGGAACAGTTACAGATATCATATAAACTATCAGTTGCCTTTCACAGAAAAAGCTCCGTGAACCCTGGCTCAGGAACCCTTGCTCCATATAAAAATTCAAAAAGGGAATTACCTTTAAACTTCTTAATTCACAGGAATCATTTTCACTTGATTTAGATCCAGGCACAATCACCTCTTGGTATTCTGTTCTAGTGGTCTGTCTATTACACACAAAACAAAATAATTTTAACATTTAATTTGAAGTCCATGTTTTCAATACTATATTATTTTTCCCCACTTTAAAGTTGGCTTTTTAACTATATATTTTTTAATTGGGAAAAAATCTCTTGGAAAGATATTTTAAAAAATAGCATGATTCTAGCACAAATGTGATTAAGTTAGGTGCTGAACAATGACAAAATTGATAAGAGATTGGCCCTGGCCTGGGTGGCTCAGTTGGTTGAGCATCGTCCCATACACCAAAGGTTGCCTGTTCTGCTTGTTTGATTCCCGGTCAGGGCATATGCCTGAGTTGTGGGCTGGATTCCCTGGTGGGGGGTAGGCAGGAGGTAGCTGATCAATGTTCTGCTCTCATATTGATGGTTTTCTCTCTGTGTCTCTCTCCCTTCCTCTCTCTAAAAATCAATAAAAATATATTTTTTAAAAGTGATAGATGACCCTGCCAGTGTGGCTCAATGGTTGAATGCTGACCTATGAATCAGTTCAATTCCCTTGGGGCACATGCCCGGGTTGCAGGCTTGATCACCATTAGGGGGCATGCAGGAAGCAGCTGATCAATGTTCACTCTGATAATTGATGTTTCTATCTCTCTCTCCCTCTCTGAAATCAATAAAAAATATATTTTTAAAAGAGTGATAGAGATTGGCAGGTAATTACATAATTCATTATGTAATAAGTAACAATTGAAATTATGATGTGACTGTGGGAAAGGAGAAAGGGACAGCAATAGGTAGAACTCCAGTTCAGATTGCAAATAGCTTAAGGATAGAAACTAGATTATAAACCCACTATGGTCCTCCATAGTGCCTAGCATACAGTCTATCATAACAAGCAAGAAGATAACTGGTTTGTTTTTGTTTTCTTGGGAGTATGAGAAATGCTCTATTCTTCAGCTAGATACCTGAAATGAAGATACCAAGATAATACATTCTGGAGCTTAACCTGACAACCAAAATGTTCTTTTAATATGTGTTGAGCCCTAAGAATAATAGAAGTTTTAGAAGATACCAACTAAAAACAATCAATTGTGTTTTTAAAGTTTACTTGCCTAGTGATTCTCTGGAATCCAAAGAGACTTTTCAAATAGAAATGTTGTTATATAGTGATTAGAGTTAGGAATAGGCCAGAAGAAGTCCCTTAGCTAAGCTACAAAGTAGATCCACATTTCTTTCAAGGGAATAAACATGCAAGCAGAAAGAAGAAAGATGTAATAAACAACATTTTATCTCTACCTACTCTGCTCCACTTCTTGATCCCCTAGCTTCTGAAGCAAATGAATGAATTCATCTTCCTTCCCAATGATGGCTGGAAAAGAAATCATTTCCAGGCTTCCTTCACTCCTGCTATGGAGACTTCTAAATACACACTAGGAAGAAACTCTTATCAGAAAGGCCACCGATTTAAGTGAGAAATGTTCAAACAACAGTTTGGGGATGTTTGCATAATCTTTTATGCTTCAAGTGTCTTAACGATTTTTCCTTTATGTTTCCTATATTTTAATAGTTTCTTTAATGAATATTTTTATTTTTTTAAATGATCCTTTTCATGCTGTTAACCATCACCTGAGGATATTTTCTCCATTGATTTTTAGAGAGTGTAAGGGAGGAAAGGACAGAGAGACACATCAATGTGAGAGAGACACATTGACTGGTTGCCTCCTGCATGCACCCCGACTGGGGCCTGGAATCGAACCTGTAACCCAGTTATGTGCCCATGACTGGGAATCAAATCCACGACCCCTTGGTGGGTGGGCTGACACTCTAACCGCTGAGCTTACCTGCCAGGGCTAATGAATAATTTTAATAAGTGAAAAAGCAAAATAGTCATATTCTTCACTCATTTCTTTGTCTCTGACATTTAGAGATTTGGTGACCTTAAATACTAAATCAAATTTTAATCATAATTACTATTATGTAGTAAAAGACTTTAAGACCATGTTGCCATCAATCTTAAAAATAAAGTAAAAACTTAAAACCGAAACATACCTTTTTGTAAATCTTGGTACAACTGAATCACCAGTCTCCTCATGACAATCCGGACTATTCAGAAGATTAACTGGGATTCTTCCAAATGGACATGACTAAAAATGTTTTGAAAGATTAAGTGACCAACTAGGAAATAAACAAAGACCTTACCACTACCAGCTTAATCAAAGTAAATTAAAACGTACTCACCCGTTTAGCTTTGTTTGTTTGTTTTAAGGGATTTCGATGACCTATGTCTGCATCTTGAGGGGGCACGTTCTCTCTAAACAGAATGAAAATACCCCCAATTAAAAAAAAAGTAACATTAAAATATGCATCTTCATTAACTGCTAAACACTGTTATCACTTTACATGAAAACATGTATGTAAACATATAAATAATATAAATGTATGATGAGCATTTAAAATACTGGTTCACGAAGGACTTGTATGCATGCATATAAGCATAACCAATGGACATAAGACACTGGGGGGGAGGGGAGGCCAGGGGATTGTCAAGGGCGGGGGGGAAAAAAAGGACACATATGTAATACCCTTTGTAATACTTTAAGCAATAAAAAAAATAAAAAAATAAAATACTGGTTCAGTTTCCTCACCCGTACAAAAATCTGGCTTTTGTAGTCTGTCCTCTGGAATCACAGCTGATGTCTCTATTCTGTAAATGTCCAAGTGAATTGGGGAATGATTCTTGCGTACTTAATACTGGTAATGCTGTAAAATTTTTGAAATTGTGATTAAATTTGTAAAGACATATGGAATACACAAAAATGTAATTTCACAAGTAAGAATATTTAAAGTGAATTCATAGATCTGTCCCTAAGTAAGATATGCAGATATGAAGACATTCTCAACTATATTTAATAACTGTTTCATAATCACATAATTGTTTCCCCAGGATAAAGACACGTCCTATTTCCAAACACAAAAAGTGATTCTCCTGCTTAGATTGAGTTGTTTTTAAAGTGTTTCCAGTGACAGTGTGATCAACAACAAAATACCCCACATAAAAGTAAACACTTCATTACTTCTAAATGCCTTACCTCCTTTAAATCTGAAATTTAAACTTATATTGTGACCATTCTACATCAATATTTTTCTATAAAATACTAACCTTAATCCTTTCTCATAGGTAATCAGCTGCAGAAAAGTATCAGCATACATTAATACATTTACCTGATAAACTCTTCTTTTCCTCTTCTGGAAGCAGCTGCTTTTTTCCAAGGTTTAAATTCTGAATGGCAATTTCCAGCATTTGTAGTGGTACTGCCCCGCATTCTACAGCTTTATGAAGAAGTTGCTTACTTTTTTTGATATTACCTAACGAAGTAAAAAATGATTGTTATTTTAGTGCAGCCATCTTCACTCTCCAGATTCTTATTCATCAGGACCTTGAAAAAAATTAAAAAGCTTTAGGCAAAAACACTCATTTCAAGTCTCTTGAGCTTTATTTCATAAACAAATAAGCAACCTAACCTGATAAACAATTCACGTCAAATGGTTAACTTGTGTAATGTGTGACTGGTGTAATTATGTATTAGTGTATAACCACTGTCCATTTTCAGAAGTAAAAGAAGTATAACAAAGCAGTTATAAAGTGGAGACACCTTAGGACTCTCAGGGAATTTAGGCAAAGGGAAAACTAAGCCCTAGAGATTGTAATAGTCCCAAGAGCATCAATCTGTTACAATGCAGTATAATAATGATCATTCATGACATTCAGTCATTAAGAAAAAGTTAACATCTTTTGCTAAAGGGAATTCTCCATCAAAAGGATTCTTGTGGAGAAAAAAAAGTAATGATAAAGTAATGATAGCTAATCTTTAGCTATCAGACCTAGCTACACCACCCCAAAAATGCAAAAATAACTACAGATAAATTACCAAAGAAATTTATTTCAACTGAAAAATTACCCAATCTATTTAGTCTACTATTTTGTTTATAAATACTACAATATATACATCATGTATCTTATAGAATATGTTTTTAACATTTATGGGAGCCACTAAGCTATGCTATGAATTTGGCACTTAGGGTATTAACATGATTAAGAGATTGCCTCTAGCTTCAGACAGTTTATAAGTTTTAAGAATATAAATATACTAAAGGCCCAGTGCACAAAATTTATGGGGGGGGGGGGGTGTGGTCCCTCAGCCCGGCCTGCACTCTCTCCAACCCAGGACCCCTTGGGGTATGTCCGACTGCCTCTCGCAATCTGGGACAGCTGGCTCCTAACCACTCACCTGCCTGCCTGCCTGATCACCCCTAACTGCTCCCCTGCTGGCCTGATTGCCCCTAACCGCTTCTGCCTCACCCTGCACCCAGGACCCAGGATTCCCTCATCCAGCTGGTCACAGGCACCCGGTAGCCTGGCTTCCCTCCCTCTGGCCGGCCACAGGCACCCAGGACCAGGGCCAGCTTCACCCGGGTCGGCTGCAGCCGCAGGGGACCGTGGGTGGGCAGCTTCACCTGGGCCGCAGCCACAGGCGCCCAGGAATGTGGGGCAGGCGGCTTATCCCTCTCTTGGGCCGCAGCCACAGGCGCCCGGGAATGTGGGGCAGGAGGCTTATCCCTCTCTTGGGCCACAGCCTGGCTGTTCCCCATTCCTCTCTTGCGAGCTCATTTGTGCCTGGCTGGTCCCCATTCCTCTCTTGTGAGCTCATTTGTGCCTGGCTGGTCCACATTCCTCTCCCCGCAGTGTTGAGTGTCTGAGCCGTTATGGCCTTATAGCATGAGGGTGTGACAACCATTTGCATATTAGCTCTTTATTATATAGGATTTCATAGTGGTTAAGTCTACATTTATTGAGAGTAGTGACAGAATTTCATGTATTGAACATTTTAGGATAGCAAACAAAAAAGGCTTAGATAACTAGTAATTAGAGAGCTCATAGACCCATATGACAATCTGATAAAAACTACTGAATGTCCTCCACTTCTATGAACACCAAACTACACATGATATTTCAGAGATGTTGCATTATTTCCTGAAAGCCTATTCATTAAGCCTGTTCAAAATAATCACAATTCTTACCTTGAGGTTATTACTATATTGCAGTGGTATAGGTAAAGTGTATTTCTTTTTTACAGATCAAAATCTGGGATTTTCAATATTTACTAGAGGCCCCGAGTGGGCCTAAGCTGGCAGTCAGACATTCCCCTAAGGGGTCCTTAGCGCTTGCAGCGGAGGCAGGAGAAGCTCCTGCCACCACCACTGCACCTGCCAGCTGTGAGCCCAGCTTCTGGCTGAGTGACGCTCCCACTGTGGGAGTGCACTGACCACCAGGGGGCAGCTCCTGCGGTGAGCGTCTGCCTCCTAGTGGCCAGTGCGCATCATAGCGATTGGTCGTTCTGCCATTCGGTCAATTTGCATATTAGCCTTTTATTATATAGAATGTGTTCTGAAGATGTAAAGTTTATAGTTGCTATTGATAGGCCATAATATCTCAAAAATTATTTAGGTAGCATGAAGGAAAGATACAGGTTTTAAAGGCCTGACCAAACTTTCTTTAATAAGCATGGCGTTTGCACAGTGCTTTTCTCCAACCTCAACCCTAGAGAATACTCTCCAGTTATTGAGCACTGCTTTGGGAACTATCATGGAGATTCTGGTTGAGCCAAACCAATAGTGATAATGTGTGTATCTGGCAATAAATGGAATCAGGGATGGAGCAAAAAGAAGGCTGAGGGAAAATAGGAACATATGGACAAAAGGATAGACTAAGGGTAGATCCAGAAGCCCCAGAAAATGAGAGGGAAGACTGAATGGCCAGGCTAAAAATGTCTGAGGAAGAGATTACCCCTGGTCCTATTTATATGAAGAGGCAGGTGAGCAAAAAATATAAGCTTTTACAGCAGTTTACAATTCTTTTTTCTAAAGGGGAACTACCAATTAATGCTACAATTATAGTTTGATGTATATTTCAATGCTATGAAACCATAACATAAGAAAAGCTTATCTAAGCTGTAGCTTAAATATCTTGTATCCTTCATCCCACAAATACTCAGTGAAGAAGCCACTTTCCTTTAGACTTTTCCTGAATCTAAATAAACACAAAGATGATGCTCATGCTTATTTCCCTGGATTACTCCTTACAAGTGGAAGACCTAGTATAACAAATATTGTCTGCATTTCCACTTAGGTGGGATTCTTCCCCCATAATCTCATCTGATCAACTTTCATATCTTTGGCCTCAAATTCCTACTTCATATACATGATGTAATATTAGGATGACTTATAAAAGAAGTTATCTTTTACTTAAAATTTGGACTAGATATTTCTAATTACCTTGTGATAGTTCATATTGTGCAAAAGATATATGCACAAAAGCAAATTTCTTGCAGTTTGCTCTGGCCATCTGAAAGTAGTCACGTGCATCATCTGGCTCTTGAATACTGTAATAAAGATTCCAGAGTAAAATTTTAAGAAAAAGGACACAGCTACCTAAGTTTGCTGATTCTTCATTCTATTTTCCAAAAGCCATGGAGTATTATTTTTCCTGTGTGTAAGATTAAATACTAATAGGTTATTTTTAAAAATCTTTTTAGGCAGTTAAGAATAGGAAACTTGTTGAGATATGTACATAGTAAAGAGAGTTTACATTATTCACTTGCTAATTATAAGCAAAACAATATATTAATTTTCTTCCAAGTAATCCTGATGTGCTTTCATTTTACTTTTTTCTAATATAGCTATGTAATGTAGTTAGTTAAATGTAGTTAAAATATTAATACTTACGCTTTCAATTCAGCAAATCTGACTTGAATTCGAGCAAAACTCTCATTTTGGCCATATTTATCTGGAGGAAGTGCTTCAATTGCTTGACTGTAACGACCAATCAATTTATTTAAAAGGACATCATTTAGCGGGAAACTGTTTTTCTCTAGTTTGAGCAACAAATTCAACCAGTCCTCTGGGTTATTCGCCATCATCATAATTTGGTTAACAGTTCCTGAATTATCTGAATAACAGAAACAAAATATGCCATACCAAAAGAAAGACATAAAAACAAATGCCAAATTGCACTTTTCCTTCAAATTACAGTTATACTCTCAATATCAATGTATATAATCTCCTTAAAACTCTTTTTAAAAACTTTAACAATTGGTGTAAATATCAGCAACTTATTTATTGCATTGATATCTTTAATGAGGTTATATTGTACTCTAAAAAGTTAGGTATTTTGAAGGAAAAAAATGGAAATAAATGTTATTTATAAGTAATTTTAAAAAACCATATGTAATCTAAGAAAATTTTATGTTATAGCATAATTCTATTTTAATATCCTAATTATTCAAAGATAACCTAAGGCTCTCCCACCACCACCTGTACCAACTTGCTTAGAAAATTCATTACTAACTTATTCATTAAAAACTTAGAAACTTATTACCCCATTTCTATTGTAACCTTTTTTAATCCAACATTATCTCCAGAGACACAAAAGCATGGAACAGAGTACGGAATCTCAGGGGGAAGGTGGGAAGTGGGAGGTAATCAACCAAAGACCTTATATACATATATGCATAACCCATGGACACAGACAATAGGGTGCTGAAGGCCTAAGAGGGGAAGAAGGGGTGACTGGAGGGGGTCAATGGGGGAAAATAGGGGGACATATATAATACTTTCAACAATAAAGTATTAAAAAGAAAAATCGGATTAATGTCAGTCTCCCGTTTACGATACTTTAATCACTAGTGAACATGATTAAATTCTAGGAAACTATCTTTCCTTCCATCAGTTTCAGTTACCTTTGACAAGGACTAACTCTTTACTTTTGCTAACAAAATTACTGTTTTTGCTTTCTATTAAAACATAGCACATTCATAATTTTGCTTTATTTTTAATTTAATCTGATCTGCTCTTAACTTCATTTTCTAGTTTTGCCTCCCATTGCTTTCCTAACAAATTATTTTGCAAAAATGTCTAAAAAACAGTGTCTTTGCAGATGTAGTCCTCATGCCTCTGAGTATCCCATTCTACCTCCATTCAGCACTTGCAGCATTGTATTTATTGTGCTAGTATTTATTTGTTGCCAAAAACATTACATACAGCATAGTGCTTTAATAAGTTCTTCTCATCTAGAAACCATGGTTTTAAGCATCTTTGAGTCTTCCTCAACCCTTAATCTAATGTTGTACATCCCAATTATCAATATATGTTAAGTATTTACAAGTTTGAGTAAGCTGAGGGTTTTAAATAAGAACTCATCTAATTTGGTGTACAAGCTTTGATAGCTCTTTTTTTTTTTTTTTTTATTGCTTAAAGTATTACAAAGGGTATTACATATGTGTCCAGCTCTTTTTAAATATACATAATAAAACATGGTGGTATTCCACTAAGAATTTGCTTAACATCAAAACGACTAGTTTCGGGGTTGTTTCAAGTAAATATGATCTGCTATCATGAAGAGATTACAGGTTCTTCCATTTATTTTCAATCCTTCATCCATGTAACATTTGGAATACATATGACAAACTTATCTAAAGGTCAGTTTTCAAATGACCTCAACAATCTGAATGTAGTAAATTAGGCTTGTGAGCTAATACTTTTCATAATGGTTGGGTATTAAAATCTGGGCACTTTCACTCATTCATCAGTCAGTAAATATTGAAGTGCCTACTATGTGCCAGGCACCATTTTAAGCTGTGTAAATATAACAAAACAGATAAAAACCATGTCCTCAGGGAGCTCACACTCTAGTGGAGAGACACAATAAACACACGAGTAAATCAGATATAAGGTGGTTAGTGCTAGGAAGAAAAATATTAACAGGAAAGGGAGAAAGAGGACACATTCCCACCCCTGCAGGTTACTATTTCAAATGGGAGAGTTGACATTTGAACAAAGACCTAAAGGAGTTCAGAATAAGCAGATATCGGGGGAGTGGTGTTCATTTACGGCAGAAGGTAAGAGAAAAGGGACTGGAGTAAGAGCTGGTCTAGCATATGGGAGAGACAGCAGGGAAGCCAGGAGAAAGGAAAAAGGAAAAGGTCAAGGGAGTAATAGGAAGACTCTCCAAATCAAAAACTGGGTGTTTGATTTTAAATTATACACAATTTTATTAAGATTGGTGAGACTTTCTGTTTGCAGCAAAAAAGGAATGAAAACAAAAATAGTACATCAATTGATAGCAAGTATATCAGCAGAAATAACAGCTGACAATAATTGGAGAGTTAAGAAAACTACCTCTGGGTACACTGTAATAAAGGATAAGTTGTGTGTTTTTTTTAATATTGTGGGAATATGTCCAGACAAAAGGGTTAAAATATAGAGTATGTGTACAGTACTTTATTTGGTCAGTATCAATTACTGAGAAAAGTACATTATGTGAACATACAGTAGTTAACTTTTTATTCCTTTACCTTAGAGGGCACTCTAAAAAATAAACTCACCTGTGGTATCAGAAGAGGAAGATATTTTATTCAAGCTTAGCTCATCAGTAAGGTCTTCATTTTTAAATTTATTTTTAAAATCTCTCACTTTGTTGATTATTGAATCAATTGTCAGTTCTCTGCCACTTAAATCCTCGGCCTCCATATCTAAGAAAAAAAATTGAACTAGTCATAATTCCTATATTAACTAGCATTAAAGAGAAGAAAACACTGCAACTAGCCTCTTAGAACCTAGAAGACTAAAGTATTACTCTGTGAACACATGTTAACACCAATGGAGGTAGTATTTGTGAAGCTATGTGCATAAAAATGCATTTATTTGACATTTGTCAGCAAGGTTACCAATAGGCTAATTACTGTTTTCTTCCTAACAGAACTTCCACTGCACAACACAGAAATTGCTGCCCCTCCTTAAAACGTTACATTTTTTTCCTTCTATATACTGGATGCCTTCCTTTAAGTCTTTTTCCAGAATTATTTTCTCTGGGCCATTTGCAAATGCTGACATTTAAGAAAATGGGACGGACTGTTTGTTTGGATTCTGGTAGCGACATATAGACATGCGAAGACTCCTTTTGGTAATGTGAATAACCATTATTTAAGTCATCTGCTTTATGTGAGCGACCCTGCACACTGCAAGGGCTCCAACATCACAGACCTTTATTGATAAATGGGATATCAGCAGGCTTGTTCTTGTACATTTCTGGCAGAGTCCTGATTTGCTCATTTAGCCACTCTAATATCAAGAACCCACTGTATTCATACAATACTGAGCACTTGCTCATCTGCATGGTGGTGATGTTTGGTCAACAAAGTTATCTGCTGTCGTCCCGTCGATCTCATCTTTGTCGTTCTCAAACATCAACCCACTAACCCCGGGTCATTGATACCAATGCCGCCAGTGACCTCGAGTTTAACAGGGAAAGGGGGCGATTAACTGAGCCTCTAGGTATCACCTCTTCAAGTCAGGTTCGAGAGGTAACTGTCAGAACACAGCCACCATCTCCTCTCCCTGTTCTAAAACACAACACGGGAGAGGAAGTGTCTTTTGGGAGACGATCTCGGGCGACCAAACTCTCCCCAAGCCGGGGCCCCGCCAGGCCCTCTTCCCAGCGAGGTCCACACCCACCTCTGGCTTCCGGGACTGAACTAATTCTCCGGCAACACCCTGCGGACTGGCGGAGGCAGCAAGGCCTCCCGTCCCCCTCCAGCTCCTCCAGCCGCGCCCTACGTGGTCTACCCCGCTGAGCCGCCTCCGCCTCGCCCCCATCACTTACCGACCCGCCCTATTCACAGGCCGCCGCCGTTCCCCGGTGCATTCGCGAGGCCGAACTCCCCGCCCGAAAGCCAAGGCCGGGAGAAAAGGACTCCAAATCCCACTCCGTAAACACGTTTGAATTTCCCCGCTGCTAATGCCACGACCGCCTATTGGTCGATGGTGGTCACGCGGAAGCGTCTGTCGTGATTGGTTCGTGTGCGTCGGCACCGCCCCTTCCTCTACGATCCGTGCGTCCTGGCCAGGGAGGGTCCTTGCGGGAACGCCTCCGCTGCTGCGCTGGGTTCTTAGTTGCTGGTTGTCCGCAGGCGCCTGCCTGGTGGCCGGCTTTCCTGCACCTTCCAGCTTAATCAGCCAGATTTTTGTCCCGGCGGGAGCCACCCCTGGGCGGAGATACCCGGGGAGAGGAAAACAGGGGCGGGGATGCTGCTCCCCGCGTGTGGACCTCAAAGGTGCCCTGAGAGCAAGTCCTTCTCTCTGACCGCCACCCCATTCCTGCGTCCTCGGCGCTCCTCACTGCCGGGCTTAGGGAGGAGGCGGCTAGAAAGGATGGTTCACTGCGCAGCCCTGCTGCCAGCTCAAGATCTCAGTGCCTGTGTCAGCTCCCACTGGTGCCCTTCCACTACCCTTAGTGATTCCATGCTTGCCTCCAAGCCACGGCCTGTCCTTTGTCAGAATTGTGCGCAGAACTCGCCCTTCACGATTGCTCATCAGCCCCTCAGCCTCCGAGCCTGTCTCACTTACGGGCTCAAGAATCATCAGAGAAAGGTCACTTTTCGAGTAATCTACCCCCGTGCGGGGCTCTGCTAAGTGGCTTTGCGATCTAAGGCAACGAGAAGTCTGTTGTACCAGCATCGTGACATGCGCGCTGGTAGGACAGTTGTTGGGTTTTGTGTGTGTGTGTGTGCTGGAAACTAGCTGCAGCTGTCCCTTGGTAACTCCAAAGCTGCTGTTAGAACCCTCGCCTTCCCAGCTCTGGCTAGCCACCATGAAAGCCCTCCCTTACTTAATAAATGTTTCCATACCTGCTGGCTATGTATTTTTACCTGAGCAGAGCAAAATGATTGGCTAATCACCACCTTTGCACCATTGCATATAACACTGCCTTTAGTAGGAAGGAATTTACTATCCCACCAATTCTTCTTTCTACAAATAATATTCTTCAGGTCTCCTTTCTTTCCTTTGAAAACTCTCTGAAATCAATAAAAGACATATATATGTAAAAAAGAAAAGTTACAAATTATATATGTGGCTCACATTTTATATCTTGGATGGTGTTGCTAGAAACTGTAAAGCAGCCACTAAAAAGCAAAAACAAAACAAAAGTTATAGCTAATCATTGAAAATAGGAAAAATTAAAATGTTCAATAAATCCAAAATGAAGCAGAAAATCACAAATGAGGAAAAAAGAACAGATAAGAAAAACAGAAAAAATAGAAAATGAAATTTAAATCCAATTATATAAATCACATTAATTGTACATGATCAAAAAACACTTCCTAAAAGGATAGAGATTTTTGTATTTAATAAGAAATCCCAAGTATCAACTATCTTCTGCCTGCAATAAACCCACTTTAAGTATGAAGACAAATAAGATAAAAGAATGTAAAAAGATATGCCATGCTAACACTACTAAATAGTGTTAAATTTATTTTTCTGCTTTATGTGAGCGAACCTGCACACTGCAAGGGCTCCAACATCACAGCCCTTTATTGATAAATGGGATGTCAGCAGGCTTGTGCTTGTGCATTTCTGGCAGAGTCCTGATTTGCTAATTTAGCCACCCTAATATCAAGAACCTAAATACAGAACAAGGAAGACCTAACTTGGCAGAGGAAAACAGACTTAAGAGTTTTTGATCATCTAGTTAAGTGATCTTCCATCTCTGATGTAGGATATTTTTTGAATGTATCCTCAGACATGGCTCCAGATGGAAAACTTGTCAGAAGTTAAGTGCATCTGCTGGAAATCTATATCAAATGCTTTAAAGTTCAGTCCCAGATTCTAAATCACAGGTACTGAGAGAGCTGTGAAAATAAGCACTGTTTCTTTCCGATGACCAAGAGAAGTTTTGACACATTGCATAGCAATGACTAGAACACAAAATCTGTGAAAACAGGCTAGAGCGTTCCAAAACCCCCAATGGGTGTCTGAAACCATGGATAATATTGTATTCTATTTGTACACAACATTTTTGTCTATCCATACACACCTATGATAAAGTTTAATTTACAAATTAGGCACATTAAGGGATTAACAGTAACTAATAAAATATAACAATATATTGTAATAAAAAGTTATGTGAATGTGGTCTCTCTCAAAATATCTTGTAGTACTGTACTCATCTTTCTTCTTGTAATGACTTAAGATGATAAAATGCCTATGTAATGAGAGGTGAGGTGATGACATAGGCACTGTGACTTAGCTTTAGGCTACCAATGCCCTGATGGTATATTATAAAGAGGATCATCTGCTAGGGGTGACCCTGGATCTTTAAATCATGACGATGTCAATGGTTGAATGTCAGGAGCAGATGGTGTCCATGGTTGAGCTTATCAATGGTCGATGATTGAGGAAATTTAATATTTGGGGGCCTTGGTTGACTGCAGGTAACTGAAACTGCAGAAAGTGAAACCACAGAGAGCAGCATCCCCCATCTGTGGGAACATCCACCTGCACCTAGTTCTGAAGGGCCCAGGAAAATGCTAGCTGTATGCAAGTTTTCCCAAGACCTCATCAGCCTCTAGGTGCATTCGGTCACCTAAAGACTACTAAGATTTCCCCATCGGCATAATGCTGATCCTCAGCCTGAGTTTTCCCTTTGGAGTTTTCTGAGAGTCACAGGGGGTTTCTTACTTGTGATCAAAAACAAGTCTAGCCTCAGTGGATACCACATTTCTCCTCCAAGGATCCCCACTGCTCTCCCAGACTCTGTTTCTCCGAGCATCTCATTCTTCCACAAACCCTTTGCTAAGCACAAACAACTTTACCACTCTCTGCATGATTCTTAAAAGTTCACAGTTGTAAACCTTGGTGGTCTGTGGCAAATTGGGTTTACCTCTCCTTTATAACTTCCAATCTGAGAAGTCAAAAGCAATGTAGTATGTGTAGGTGCCTTAATGTTCTATGGAGTGTGCTGTGAATGCTCTTTCAGTTTTTGCTCATAGCCTCAAGTGGCCTAGCACGTAGATACTGATGTATGGACTGGTCTGGGAACAACAATGCTATACTCAGAACCTCTTTCCTGCTCTAGTGACTAAGGGTTTATTACTGGGGAGCTCATTGCACCTTCCTCCTCCCACCCTTAAAATGAATTCTCTCTCAGGGGATTCTATAGCCCTCTTTCAGCTTGACTTCTGTCAGAGTATCTCATAATGTACCTCAACTGCCCAGTAACCCAAACAGGAAACAAAGCTCGTGTTCCTTCCCAAGGTTCTTCAGGTCCCAGGAAATTAGGTTGGCTTCACAAATTCCCAGACGTGCTTAGACAGGCCTGAACCTGCAGGAATTGCAACCCAGATTCAAGCTGAAACTTTGCTATCCTGATGCACAGCAAAATCTTCAAATGAACTCAGCTGTGACAAACCTCTACATCAAACAAAGCTGCTCCACACCCCTAGCAATAAAGGCAGCCAGTAGTAACAGAGGACATAAGGTGGCAGCAAAAACAATGGAAAGGCCACCTAGGGAACACAGAAGCCAGTCACCATACAGGACATTCTGCCAAGGGCAGGAAGGAATTTGGGCTTTCAATAACTCTGCTGAAATTCTTCCATAATACTCCTCAAACTGGGGGCACAGGTTACATGTTTTTAAAAATATGTTTTTATTGATTTTAGAGAAGAAGGGAGAGGGAGAGAGAGTGAATCATTGACCGGCTGCCTCCTGCACAATCCCTACTGGAAATCAACCCAGGTATGAGCCCTGACCAGGAATCCAACCAGCAATCTCAGTGCACGGGACCATGCTCAGCCAACTGAGCAACACTGGCCAAGGCATTACTTGTTAATATATATAGGTACATAGACTGGAAGGATAAAAATAGCATTAAAATAGTTACTATTTTGGATAATGGAATTGTGGCACTTTTTCTAAATAAAGTTTAGTTTTTATACTTTCTTACTCTATTTTCCCAATGAAAAGCCAAGGAAAAAAGTGAAGGTTGCTATTATATACATCTGTGAGCCTAACTATTCTAAGATCCTCAGCACAGCAACAACTCTTGCTCAAACCAAGAATTAATCACTAATTCTCTCTAATTTCTTATTTAGTTTGTGAGTGTATATGTTAAAAGCCATAACACAGGAATAGCAGAAGCTTAGTTCACAAATTAAAAGAACCATCATATTTGCTTATAATCTATTAGAGGCTCAGTGCACAAAGTTCAAGCACAAGTAGGGTTCCTAGGCCTGGCCAGCGATCAGGGCCAATCTGTGAGGCAACTGGTGGGGCAATCGGAGGGCCACCATTGGCACCCCCATTGGCTGGCCTGGTGCCACCTGCTTGCCGGCCCCTGACATGGGTTGGGGCTTGTGAGCTGGGGGCAGCTCCTGCATTGAGGGCCTGCCCCCTGGTGGTCAGTGCGCATCATAGCGACCGGTTGTTCTGCCGTTCAGGCAATTTGCATATTAGGCTTTTATTATATAGGATAAATCACTTGAAACCCAACTCCATGCCCCGTTCTTAGAGAGTGTGGGAAATTCAGTAATAGTTGGGATTCCACCTACTCAAGACTGTACCTTGTGTCTTGTGTATCACTAAGACTTTGGAGGGCCTTAGTCATCAATCATTTACTCACACTGGTTACTGCCAAAATGCCAGGGTATTTCCAGGGAATCTCCTGCTTTGGTCCACAGACAGGTTCCTGGATACATCAGGAAGGCTGACAGCATCGGTGCTAAAGGTGCAGCCTTCTGAGTGTCCCCAGAAAGAAGCCAGCTCCTTTAGGGGTCTTGCTATTTTTTGTTTCTGAGGCAAGGAAATACTATACTAAGGGTCTAGCCACCTGTTTGGAATACATAAGTTTTTTTTTAAAGCCCTCAACATTTATTTGTGGAGAACATTTATAACAATTAAAACACAAACCAGTTAACTTGGTAACAGAGCTATGATAATAAACATAATAAGCAGTTTTCTGAAATTCTGAAATAATTTTTCTGCAGATTAAATATAAGATATGGAATGGTTCAAGTCTCTATCAATCTATCATCTACCTATCTATCTATCTACTTACCTATCTATCTTATCTGAAATTATCTTTTAATGGTGTCTCCCATGAGGGGTCTGAATTAACTTGCTATGTGAATATATAGAGGAACAAGACCTTTCTTCAGTTAAGAAAAAAATTTAAAACATTATTTTAATATAATATTTTAGGTTCTCAAATTTCCTTATTATAGTATTAAATGTGCATCTTTTAGTGATAGGAACAATGTCCTAACATTTTCATATCGTTCTTTATGTTAAAGCTTCTTAAGGTTTCACTCACTCAGAGCACATCGATGTGGGTGAGGTGTTCATCTGGGCATAAAGTCACTCTCCCACAGCCTCTTGCACAACCACCTGTGCACACAGGTCTGATTAGAGTGCCACTTGCACCATGGTCATCCAGGGTAGTGACTGTGGCACCTGTCAGAGATTCACTCCCTGCTTCATCTGATAGAGCAAGGTTGCACAGGGAGTGTCCAGCAGCCAGACTAGTCCTGTTGGAATGGCACCCATAGATGCCTCAGGGGTGAAGAAGAGCTGCAAGATCCCTTCCCTCTAAAAACAGTCAACAAGAAAAATCTAAGAGGCTTCATCCTTATAAACACTGTAGATGAGTGCACGAAGGAGAGACAGATGGGAGAAAAGCAGGCATTGGTAAAATGGTAATGTTAATTTGACAATAATAGGTGTCCTATAGAAAATAAGTCATTAGATTTTTTTTTAAATGAGAGTGAAAGAGAAATAGGAATTCAAGGAGTAAATATAGCATTCATATTAGTGAGTGAAATTAATTAGGTTAAAACAGTTTCTCTGATATAGTACCTTAATATTTACTAGTCGGTGACTTCAAATTCTGAATTGTAGTCATTTGGAAAAGAAATATGGGGATGGGCAAAAGTAGGTTTACAGTTGTAAGTGAACAAAACAGATTCTACTGCTGTATTATTATTTATTATTGTATTATTTATTCTATTACAACTGCAACCCTACTTTTGTCTACCCCTGTATATCTTACTATATAATCATATCAAATATCAACATATTAATAGTAATAATAGCAATCAGCTCTAATTTCCTGGGAGACTATCAAGAGTAAAAAAAAATGAGAGAGTTTTATATTTGTCAGTAACTTTACAATTTTTAAAATGCTTTCACTTAAATAATCTCATTTGATCCTCATATCAGTTTATGAAATAAGTGGCAACGTTCTTCTCTCTATCATTTTGTAGGTAAAGGTTAGACCAGTTTAGTAACTTACATTGGGTCGTATGTCTGAGAAATAGCAACACTAAGAACAGAACTCTGGGCTTTTGTTTCCCAGTTAATTTTTATTTTTGACAGAAGGATCATTCATAGCTCTATAGTTTCTCTCACCAAAAATAGCCATTAATTTCTGGGGTTGAGTAAAGCTTGTTCGTGAATAGGTATAATTAGCAGTATTTATCCATATTGGATTGGTAGCTTTTGTGTTTGTTCCTTTTTATGTGCTGTTAAAATAATATATGAATCAGCCTTAATAAACAACTTTCCTTTGGGTTCTCCAAGAGCTTAGTCCTAAACCAGAGGTTAGTTGGCAGATGGCTGAGTGTGCCATTTGAAATCATCACTTCCACCTACTCCACCCTTTGACCCAATTTCAACCAAAAGTTGGCACCACAGCTATTATATTGCATATGTTGCAGACGCTTTGAGTTTGCTTAAACCTGTTTCAGCTATTTTCAACCAGGCTACTTAACTCTGAAAAGGGCAGAAGTAGAAAGACATGTATGCAAGGACACTGTCAGATTCATTCTCTTCTCTACCCAATTCCTAGATCCATCTCCTTCCATGAAGGCTCAGGAGTAAACATGCAGATGGTTTAGGCTTGAGAGAGGGTTGCATAGACCTTGAGAGGGACATATAAATGTTATCAGCTCTGAGGGATCCCCAGAAGCCATGAAAGTTCCACCTGTGATGCTGTTCTATGGAGAAAACTCTGCTTCATCTGGAACTTTCTGATTGCTCTGGATGCCCTTCAGAGTCAGAGAATATCCACCTCTAACATTTGTTAGTTCCAGGGCCAGAGTACAAATAGAGGCCCACATACCATAGGTTTAAATATTTACAGGTCATAGGTCAGGCTAACAAGCTGTAAAATAAAATGTCTTCTTTTCCCATTATAACAAAGTTAAGGCTGTTTGTTACTGAGAGTTGGCAAATATAAAAGGCATGTGAATTTAATTATTACTCTACATTTTAGTTGATGGGTCAACAATGTTTAGATGAGTAATAACATAAAGTATATAATTTATGTTCTTATAAATTGATTCATTCCATGAGTTTACTTTTCTTTTATTAGAAAAAGATCACTTATTATATTGCTCTAATTAAGATTTCTACACAGTTTGTGCTCTACTGTAAAGAGCTAAAGAACTAAAAATTAATTGCAACTGTATTCAAAGAGTATAAAATCTAAATATATTTTCATAAAAATTAAGATAAATATTAAAATTATTTTACATACAATTTTACAAAAAGTATTTTCTTCTAAAATATTCAAAACTACTTATTAAAATCCTATATAATAAAAGCCTAATATGTTAAGTGTCCAGTCATCTGGTCATCCATGCAACCAATCAAAGCGTAATATGCTAATGATATGCTAAGATCACTCAACCGCTTGCTATGACATGCACTGACCACCAGGGGGCAGACAGTCGACCAGTTGACCAGTTGCTATGACGTGCACTGACTACCAGGGGCAAGATGCTCCAACTGGTAGGTTAGCTTGCTGCTGGGGTCTGACTGATTGGGACTGAGTAAGATGGGCCGGACATGCCCTGGAGTCCTCCCATAGTCCCTCTCAGGCTGACCAATCTCTCGCATCCCTCCCCTACCCTGATCATGCACCGGTGGGGTCCCTCAACCTAGCGTGTGACCTCTCATAATCTGGGACCCCTCGGGGGATGTCAGAGAGCTGGTTTTGGCCCACTCCTGCAAGTCAGGCTGAGGGATCCCACTGGTGCATGAATTCGTGCACTGGGACTCTAGTTAAATCATAACACAAATTCTAATTAATGCATATGAAATTTTTTAAAATATATTTTTATTGATTTCAGAGAGGAAGGGAGAGGGGGGAGAGAGAGAGAGAAACATTGATTGACTGTCTCCTGCACGGCCCTCACTGAGGATCAAGCCCACAACCTGGGCATGTGCCCTGCACAGGAATTTAACCAAGAGCTCCTGGTTATTATGTCAATGCTCATCCACTGAGCCATGCCCATTTGGGCTTTGAATTAATTTTTAAAATCAAATCATATTAGACAGTTTCATGAAAATAAAACTATTCACAATTTTAGCATTGAATTGTGCTAATACTAGTATAAAGAATAAGTATCACACTTTATAGATATTATGTCTAGATCAGCACTGCCTAATAGAAATAGTGCAAGCCACATACATAACTTTTAACTTTTTTGCCTTACAAGTTTTTCTACATTAAACAAATAAAAAGGAAATACTTTAAAAATTGTTAAAATATTTTTTAATCCTCACCCAAGGATGTTTTTATTGAATTTAGAGAGAGAGGGAGGGAGAAGGAGCCCGCAACCTGGAGAGAGAAACATCAATGTGAGAGGAAAACATTAATCGGTTGCATCCCATATATACCCTGACTGGGGATGGAACCCACAACCTGGGTATCATCCCCAGTACTGTGGAGCATCCACTTTCTTGCTTTTCTTTGTGTTTCAACTTGTGTTTCTGAAGGCCCTCACCAATTAATGTGGTATTTATAACAGTCTACATGGCAACCAAGGAATACTCACTGTCTAATATGGTAGCCTTAGCTACATGTGGTTATTGGGCACATGAAATACAGCTACTCCAACTGAGAAGGGCTATAAGTATAGGTACAAACTGAATTGTGAAGACTTAGCATGAAAAAAAGAATTTAAAAGATCTCAGGAATTATTGTTTTTCATTTACATGTTAGAATAATGTTTTAATTTGTTGGATTAAATAAAATATATTATTAAAGTTATTTTAAACCATGGCTGGTGTGACTCAGTTGGTTGGAGCATCGTCCTTTGCATGGAAGGGTAGTAGGTTCTATTTCCAGTCAGGGTGTTATAGGTGGAAGTGGGGTATCCTTTTCCCCCACGGAGTGCTGAGGGTGGGGTCCTTATGATATCAATATCTCGAGATAAAGAATTTTCTGATACTCCCATGGGAGGGTGAGTGATTTTTATTTGCACATAATTACAACTCTGTTTCCAATGTCCCATTTCCCTTTATCTGGTCCTGGAGATGTGCAGCTGGGGATTCAGTAGAGCTAGAAACAAAACCAGCATCCAAAGTTTCCTTTCCATGGAGTAGTGTCTGGTACAGCATCAGGCTAGCTGCAGTCCATTAGTGTATTGTGTGGGGTTCCATATGACTGTATGCCATGTGGGTGAATGCAGGGGAGCCAAGAGCACGAAAGAATAAGAGCATAAGACTTTCAGGTCCAGGAAGTTCAGAGTCCTCAAGGGTCAGGGGAAGATTAATATTTTTAAACTAGTTTTATGGGTGAAGTCCTAATTTTAAAATACTATGTTCTAAAACAAAAAAACCCAACAAAATAAAACAACAAAACTCCAACTGTATATACCAGTGGTTGGCAAACTCATTAGTCAACAGAGCCAAATATCAACAGTACAACGACTGAAATCTCTTTTGAGATCCAAAATTTTTATACTTAAAAATTTTTTATAAAACCCGACTGACCGACACCCCCCACTTCTTCTAACGCCACTTCTTCAAAATAGACTCGCACAGGCCAAAAACTGACTTCTGTGCATGGGCCACAAAGTTTTAATCGCACTGTATGTGTGCGCCTGCACATGGTATTTTGTGAAAGAGCCACACTCAAGGGGCCAAAGAGCCGCATGTGGCTCGCGAGCCGCGCTTTGCTGACCACTGGTATATACCACACAAAATACATCAATAGACTTAATTGTCCTCAAGAGCTATCAACTTGAAAACTCTGGCTCAAAATTAATATTTTAGCATAACAAGCCTAATTTTTCTTCATGCTAAGTGGTCCAGACAATTTTTAAGAGAGTTAGTATGTTAATGTTTTCCACCATCTGCCATTTTTAAAATGAAATCCTCAATTTAATTCATAAAAAAAGATCAGCCATACAGCAGACTGTTACAGAATTATATACATATTCATTAATGATAAGCACAAAATATGTTCAATTTAGTGTTAGAATTAAAATGCTATTTAAAAAACTTGAATGCCAGTCTTTTAGCCAGAATGATTTATTTTTATTTTTAATCAATTTATTTACTTATTTATAGAATTTTTTGGGTGACATCCTATATAATAAAAGAGAAACATGCAAATTAACCATCCCTCTGCTACGCTCAAGTCACGCCCACCACCAATCAGGAGTGAGTATGCAAATTAACCCAACTAAGATGGCGGAGGCCACAGAGCTGGAGAGGGCAGGGGGCTTGGATTGCTCCGGCAATGGAGGAAGCCAAGCTTCCCGTATGCCCTGGCTGGCCCTGGGCTACGCTCAAGGCTACAAAGTTTCAATTACAGAAGATAAATAAATCCCAGATACCTGCTTCCAGCCGGCTGTGGCCACCACAGAGCTAGAGTGAGCAGGAGGCTTGGGTTGCCCCTGGCGATGGAGGAAGCCAAGGTTCCTGCCTGCCCTGGCCAGACCTGGGCTCTACTCAAGACTACGAAGTTTCAATTATAGAAGATAAATAAATCCCAGGGGAAAAAAAGAAAAAGTAAAGGAAAAAAGGAGAGGCTCGGAGCTTTGGTCGCCGGGGGTGTGGCTAGCCTGAAAACGGCCATCAGCCCCTCTCCCAGGCTGGCCAGGCACCCCAGCGGGACCCCCCCACCCTGAAGGGGGTGTGGCCAGCCTGAAAACGGCCCTCAGCCCCTCACCCAGGCTTGCCAGGCACCCCAGCGGGACCCCCCACCCTGAAGGGAGTGTGGCCAGTCTGAAAACGGCCCTCAGCCCTTCACCCAGGCTGGCCACACCCCCATGGGGTGAGGGTCTCCACTGGGGGGCTTGGCCAGCCTGCAAACAGCCATCAGCCCCTCACCAAAACTGGCCAGGCACCCCAGTGGGGACCCTCACCCTGAAGGGGGTGTGGCCAGCCTGAAAATGGCCCTCAGCCCCTCACCCAGGCTGGCCAGGCACACAAGCGGGACCCCCACCATGATCCGGGACACCCTTCAGGGCAAACCAGCCGGCCCCCACCCATGCACCAGGTCTCTGTCCTATATAATAACAGGCCAATATGGAAATCGACCAAATCAGCAGAACAACCGGTTGCTATGATGCACTCTGAACACCAGGGGGCAGATGCTCAACACAGGAGCTGCCCCTTGGTGGTCAGTGCACACCCACAGGGGGAGTGCTGCTCAGCCAAAAGCTCTGAGTCGGGCTCAGGGCTGGCAAGCAGAGCAGCGGTGGCAGGATCCTTTCCCACCTCCGTAGCAGTGCTAAGGATGTCCAACTGATGGCTTAGGTCCACGTGGGACATCAGTCGGACATCCCCAGAGGGCTCCCAGACTGCTAGAGAGCGTAGGCCAGGCTGAGAGATGCCCACCCATCCCAAGTGCATGAATTTCATGTACTGAGCCTCTAGTCCTATATAATAAGAGGGTAATATGCAAATTGACCCTAAAAGCAGAACGACTGGGAATGACTGGTCACTATGACACACACTGACCACCAGGGGCAGACGCTCAATGCGGGAGCTGCCCCGTGGTGGTCAGTGCGCTCCCACAGGGGGAGCTCTGCTCAGCCACAAGCCAGGCTGATGGCTACCAGCACAGCGGTGGTGGTGGGGGCCTCTCCCGCCTCCCCAGCAGCACTAAGGATGTCCGACTGCAGCTTAGGCCTGCTCCCCACTGGCAAGTAGACATCCCCCGAGGGCTCCTGGGCTGCCAGAGGGATGTCTGACTGCCAGCTTAGGCCCAATCCCCCGGGTGGACATCCCTCGAGGGGTCCCAGACTGCGACGGGCACAGGTTGGGCTGAGGGACCCCCTGAGTGCACAAATTTTTGTGCACCGGGCCTCTAGTTGGTTAATAAAAGTAGACAGGTTTCAGGTATACAATTCTATAATACGTCATCTGTATATTGTATTGTGTGTTCACCACCCTAAGTCAAGTCTCCTTCCATCACCATTTATCTTCTCTTTATCTTCTTCTACCTCTCCTCACCCCCTCCCCCCCTCTTCCCTCTGGCAATCATCATACTGTTATCTGTGTCCATGAGTCTTCCTTTCTTTCTTTCTCTCTCTTTTTTTTCTTAATCCCTTCACTCTTTTCACACAGCTCCTAACCCCCTTTCCTCTGACAGCTATCTCTGTATCCACAAGTCTGCCTCCACTTTGTTTGTTAGCAATTCCACTTCTGCGAATATATCCAAAGAAATCTAAAGCACTAATTTGAAAGAATATATGCACCCCTATGTTCATTGCAATGCTATTGACAATAGTCAAGATTTGGAAGCAGCCCAAGTGCCCATCAGTAGATGAGTGGATAAAAAAGCTTCCATTAACACAGTGGAATACTACTCAGCTGTAAAAAAGAAGGATATCTTACCTTTTGTTACAGTATGTATGGACCTGGAGAATGTTAGGGTAAGTTAAATAAGCCAGCCAGAGAAAGACAAGTACCATACGATTTCACTTATATGTGGAATCCAATGAACAAAATAAACTAGCTAGAATGATTTTAATTTAGTGCCAATTGATGGGTTGGCTAAATCAGGCCTGTGTTGTGATTACTGGTAATCACTTTATGGAGGCAGAAATGGGATGTGTAGGACCCTACTACTCATAGTGTGGTATGCAGACCAATAACATCAGCATTACCAGGAACTTGTTAGAAATACAAAATCTTAGGTACCATGCCAGATGGAATTGGAATCTGCAATTTAACAAGATCCCCAGGGGCTTCTGTGCACATTAAAACTTAAGAAGTTCTGGCCTAGGATATACTTCTTGGTTGAAAGGTGTCTTTTTCAAAGGCACTGGCAAGTACATCATCAGTGAGCTCTTGATGGTAGACGTGAAGGATGAGCACTTGAAGCAAGGCACTGCTCTTGGCCTTCATGAGAACAGAGATGTTTGAATTGGCCATAGAGCCCCATGGAAACTTTTGGCCACTTGTTAGATGAACTGTATATTTCTCTTACCTGCTATAAAATGACTAGCTGGAAAATATGATACAGGGAGAAGTATTTGTCATGAGGGGACAGATAACAATTCTAAAGAAAATTTATGGCTTTCAGAGGCCAGCTGCATGGCTGGAAGTCATGGCGCCTTCTGTCCAGTTCCAGCTTGGCTAGCAGCCTCAGGCCTTTGGCAATGGCCTGCCTTTAGCATCTGCAGAAAGAAAAGAAGATCTGCAGGTTGAAGCTTAAAAGTAATGAATGGAGCCCTGAAATGAATTAAAGGTCTCGGTGGTGGACCTTGAAAAAAGTCACATGAAAACCATCTTCAGTTGTTGAGTGTAAGGATCTTAGTGATGAAATTTCTATAAATGGGACAGTCACAGCCTTGGTTTCCGAGGCTGAAATGAACCCTCCAGAAGAAGACACTAAGCAGCAATGTCTGCAGTGTGAGACACAGAACTGAACTCTTTTGCCCGAAGCAAGTGAAATGATTCCTCTCCTGTTATGATCTCCCAGAGGTGCCAGCCAGGATGAGCACAGTCTGTTACTAATTGCTAATGCCGATAAAGTATTCCCCCCAAAGGAAAATCATTTCAGAGTTTATAGACTTCATCTTCAAAAGCAGCCAAATAATTCGAGTGAAAATGAGTTTATCCTAGAAAATCTTAGGCACTTAGTGAAATTAGAGTATAACTAAGAGCATTCAAAATACCACAGCTTAGGTGATCTGGGTATTACTTGTGTATTGGTGGGACTGTAGTGATGGTAAATGGAAAGTAATTAACATGTACTGTATATGCTCTTTTGTGGGAAACAGGGGTTCAGCCTAGAAAAATATTTCTTAGAGTGGAATTCTTAAGTCAGTGTCTTGGGCGTAAAATTTGAAGCACAAATAAAAATATGTATTTTTTTTTAAATGTATGTTCTCCTTTCCCGGTATAATGTTAATGCAATATCTAAAAGATTAGAGAATATAGCTCATTATTCTTTTTAAAAATAATAAAAACAATTAAAAATTCTAAGTTATCTAAATTACATTTGTAGTGGCTAAATCTGTACAATCCTTTTAACTTATCTTGGTGTTAGGGGAGGTTTTTTTCAACATGACAATAAACAATAGACTACCTAAAGTACTATAATTTTTCCCCATGGAAAGAAATAGTTAGCAATGGTTATTTCCTTTTTGTACATACTAAGTAAATTTTGGAATATTACATATAGTTACTTAATTCAATTATTAATGATGATAGATATGTCACAACATCTTTAAAAATTATTTTAAATTTCCAATGAAAAACTTATTCTCTTTGAATAAATGTATTGGTAGTGAACAATTTTAGTGGTAAAAATGCCATTTTTTAAATATACTTTAACATCCATTGACTTATTTGACCCACACACAATTATGCGAAGTAGATAGAGAATGCATTATCTTCATTTATCAGATAAGGAGAGCCATAAAGACACTAATGACTTGCCCATGCCCACACAGTTTAGGGCCAGAGATAAAAACAAAACTGAGGGCTGCTGATTCCTGGTCTGGAATGCTTTCCGTTATAACATACTGTCTTCCTAGTTGTTCTTAAAATCTATGATCTGTTGCAGACAAAATGCCAAAGGAAAATCCTATTAGTAAAATAAGCATTCTGCTAGTTAATATCTAATAAAATGTGCTCAAAATATGTTGCTTTCCTTCAATCTTATCTTTTTTATCCTAGATCATTCACACATACATACCACCAGAAATTTACAGTCAAATTATTTCACAATTTTGTGAATTTTGTACCCAACACTAATTCATGTCATCCTTTATTTGGAAATCTTTTGAATTATTCTGGACCAAAATCTTACTAGTAATATAAGACGAGCTGCTGAATCTAATTCATCTTCGGCAATTAAACATTGGGAGTTTGCTGACCAGTTAAGTTAGCTCTACCAGATAGACCTTATTACTTACAGACTTGATTTACTTTCTCAGTAAAACGATCTGAGCAGGGCAGAAGGGCATAATATTTCTTTCACTTTCTACTTTGACTTTATAACCAGGGAGAATTTTATGATCGCGTAAATGGAAGTCACTGCCAATCCCCTGCAATTTAATTCTGTATATACTCTGGCCAGGACAACCCTTTCCAATTTACAAAGAAAATTTTCTCCAAAGAATGCCAGTTGGCCCCAGATATAAAATTGACTGATGTCAATTATTGTAAAGAAAAATAGAAGTTATAGAAGGTAGCTATGTGGTGGGAAAATCATTCTTGATTTGATTTTCAAACAATAATGGGGGTAATGTCTAACATAGTAGAAACCCAATGAATGTTTGTTGAATGAACACGAAGTAGTTAATATTTATTCATGACATATACCTTATCTCTATTACCTTTTCTAGTAAGCCCAAGTTTGGAGATCCTCCTATTTCCATTGCACTCCATTATACTTCTGTTTTAATTTGTCAGCAATATTTTTGTTGAGGTTCATATCATCATCACTACTATATTTATTGGGTACCAGATGCTGACCCTAACCCTAATCCTTACCCTAACTCATTTTCCAGAGTTACATAGTAAGGAATGTCATTTATCACCAATCACCAAACTTTATTATATTCTTTTTTTTTCTTTTGTCTATCTCTCTACTACACTGTCAATTCTTTAAGGATTACCTTTAAGAGTCAGTTTTGAATAATAAGAAGAATAGCAGCAACCAACATTTATTGAGTATTCATACTACTTTATATGGCTGACCTCATTTAAGTTTTGCAATATGTTTATGCTGTAGATACTATTATTAAACGTATTTTACTGTAAGATACATAGTAGTTATTTCTTTAAGGTATATTCTTCAAATGGAAATCACTGCAAAAGATTATAACAATTTTTCACATTTATTTACTAGAGGCCCAGTGCACGGATTCGTGCACCAGTAGGGTCCCTTAGCCTGGCCTGCGCCCTCTTACAATCTGTGACCCCTTGGGGGATGTCGGACTGCTGGTTTCGCATGGATTGGACCAAAACCGGCAGTCCAACATCCCCCGAGGGATGTAGCAGTGCGGGTAGTGGCAGGCAGCCAGGGAGGAACCCAAGCTGGGGCTGGGCACTCCTCCTACTTAACCCAGCCCTGCCGTACCTACTGCTGCCACCACTCGGTAGCACTGACACGGAGGCAGGAGAGGCAGCTGCTCTCGCCAGCTGTGAGCCTGGCTTCTAGCTGAGCAGCATTCCTGCTATGGGAGCACACTGACCACCAGGAGGCAGCTCCTGTGTTTAGCATCTGCTCCCTGGTGGTCAGTGTGCATCATAGCGACCGGTTGACTGGTCGTTCGGTTGCTTAGGTTTTTATATATATAGATGATTTTAAAAATAATTGTTATGTTTTAGAGAAGTTTGAATTTAAATAAAAATTAGAAAGAGAATACAGAGTTCTCATACACTCCTTACTTTAAACATATTAGTTCTAGAGGCCTGGTATACTGGTGGGGTCCCTTGGCCTGGCCTGCACCCTCTCGCAATCCAGGACCCCTAAGGGGATGTCAGACTGCTGGTTTCAACCTGAACCCCACAGGCCAGGCCAAGGGAGCCCACCAGTGCACAAATCCCAGCACCAGGCAGGTTTCAGCCAATTCCCACAGGCCAGGTCGAGGGACCCCACTGGTGCATGAATCTGTGCTCCAGGACTCTAGTATGCATATATGATCTTTGGTTAATTTCTTCCCGCCCTCCCCACTCCCCCCTTCCCTCTGAGATTCATCAGTCTGTTCCATGTTTCCATGCCTATGCTTTGAGCATCAGCCCCCTGGTGGTCAGTGCATGTCATAGCTAGTGGTTGAATGGTCGCTTAGGCTTTTATATATACAGATGGTGCCTTTGTTACAATTACTGAACTAATTAATTTAGGACTTCTAGCACAATGTGGATCAGGAGTAGTGAGAGAGCATATCTTTGCCTTGTTGACCATTTTAGGGAGAAAGTGTCCACTTTCTCATCTTTTTGCATGATATTAGCTATAGATTGTTTGCAGAGATTCTTTATCAAGTTGAGGAAATTCCCTCTATTCCTTGTCTTCTGAGAGTTTTTATCATGTATAGATGTTGGATTTGTCAAATCATATTAGTTGATATAACCAATGTGATTTTTTTCCTTTAGCTTGTTGATGTGATGGATTACACTGATTTAAAAAAAATGTTTTTATTTCAGGGAGGAGGGTGAGGGAACGAGAGATAGAAACATTAATGATGAGAGAGAATCATTGATCGGCTGCCTCCTGCACACCCCCTCCTGGGGATTGAGCCCACAACCTGGGCATGTGCCTTGACTGAAATCGCACCGTGACCTCCTGGTTCATGGGTCAATGCTCAACTATTCCAGCTGGGCTAATTTTTGAACAATGAACCAGCCTTGAATAAGTGGAATAAATCTCACTTAGTCTTGGTACCTGATTATTTTTATACACTATCGGATTCAATTTGGTAATATTTTGTTGAAAAATTTTACATCTATGTTTATGAGAGATTTTGATCTGTAGTTTTCCTTTGTTGTAATGTCTTTGTCTGGTTTGGGTACTGGGGTAATGGTGGTCTTATAAAATCAGTTAGAAAGTTTTCCCTTTGATTCTATTTTCTGGAAGAGATTGTAGAGAATTGGTATCATTTCCTCCTTAAATGTTTCATAGAATTTACCAATGAAACCATCTGAGACTGGTTGCTTTCTCTTTTGGAAGGTTATGAATTAGGGATTCAATTTCTTTAATAGATATAGTTCTATTCAGATTTTCTATTTTTCCTTGTAGGAATTTTGGAGGGTTGTGTCTTTCAAGAAATTGGTCCATTTCATCTAAGTTATCAAATTTGTAGAAATAGACTTGGTCAGGGTTTTCATTTATTGTATTTTTATTGTCTATGGAACCAATAGTGATGATCATTCTTTCAGTTCTGATGTTAATACTTTCTGTCTTCTTTCTTTTTTTCCTTAGTTGGCTTGGCTAGAGGTTTATCAATTTTATTAATGCTTTCAAAGCTGTAGCTTTTGGTTTTGATTTGTTGTTGTTTTCTTGTTTTCAATGTCACTGATTCCTGCTCTAATTTTTATTTTTTTCTGCTTGCTTTAGACTTACACTGCTCTTCTTTCTCTAGTTTCCTAAGGTAGAAGCCTTTGTTCCTCTTTAAAGATCAGTTGAATATATTTCTGAGCTCTATTTTTTCCATTGTTCTATGTATCTATTCATTACTCAATACTACACTGTCTTTTAAATTCCATAAAAACTTTAGATTTAATTTGTTAATATTTACAAAACAGCTTGCTGGGATTTTGATTGGTATCACATTGAATGTGTAGATCAGGTTGCAAAGAATTGACATCTTAACAATATTTAGTCTTCCAATCAATGAACATGGAATATCATATCTCTCCAATTATTTATATATTTTTGATGTATTCTATTAGAGTTTTATAGTTTCCATATATAGATCTTTTTATAATTTATTTAGATTTATAACTTAGTTTATAACTAAGTTAGATTTAAAACTAAGTAATTTCTTTAGATGCCATTGCAAATGGTATTGTTTTTTAAATTCCAAATTCCAATTCATCATTACTGGTAAAGCAATTAACTCTTGAATATTACCCTTTTATCCTATGAACTTCCCATATTCACATAATAAACCTTTAAGCAATAGTGAAATATCAAGATTTGCCTATGAGACTGGTAATGTTTACAAAGCATAATTAAATTCAGTAAGGAGAATGAAGTGTGGGGAAATAAGCACACATTCATAAACTTTGGTGGAATTGTGAATTGGCACATTTCTGGAGGGTAACCAGGCATAATGTAACAAAATTTTCAATTAAAACTCTGTGATCCAAAAATTTCCCTTGTAGAAATTTATGCCAAGAAAATAGACAAGTTCACAAAATTGTGTGTACATAAATATTAATAGTCAAATCAATATAATAGCTCAAATTAGAAATAATCTAAATGCCTATATACTATAGTATAGTGACCAAAATATATTAAGTAGTTGGTATTCTTATATTAAAAAGTGCTCCTGATCTATTACTAAGTTTTTAAAAAGCAGACTATAGAATAGCATTATAAAAAGAACCATTTTTGTAAAGAAAAACGACTTTATATAATCATCTGGAAAAATACTCTATTAAGAATGAAAGATGAGATTATGGGGGAATTTTCATTTCATTGTATTGCTTGTTACTTTTAAAAATGCTGATGAATTATCAGAAGAATCTATATCCATTTTATATAATAAAAATAATTGAAAAAGAGGAACAAATGTAATAATCTGAACAATAAAGATTTAATAATTAAAAAAATAATTGTATATAAGGTAACAAAAAAGTAAACTTCTTAAAAATTTTAAATGGAAAATGACTTACCTTTAGTCTTCTTTTTCCATTCCCAAACAGTGATAGATCTTCTCCAAGCATTGAATGTGGCCAACAGGCTAGAAGTTATTCCTCAAATTGGGGAAGATAATAAAGAATATGGTCACACTTTTCACAGTGACCCGAAAGAAGAGATTCTGATGCTCATGGCAAGGTATCAGCATCCATCAGAGCTTCAGGTGGAGTTCATTGACTATGTAGATACCAAGTCTACTTACGAAAGTCAAGATGCCAGACAAACTGCTCCTGATTGGCCAGCCAACCCTCTGAACTGAATAGCTATCCTCTCCTTAGAGGAGGGGAGAACCCAGGAAGCCTGGAAAATATTGGGGCTTTTCAGGAAACATAAGAAGATCCCTAGAAATGAGGTACTGAATGAGTTTACAAATAGTGCAAAAGCATCCAACAGCCCTGCCCAGGCCATTGAGATAGTGAAGCGGGTGGATGCTTTCAGCTCACCCAGAGAAAATGGGTGCCTTTACCATCAGCCAGGGACAAAAGGAAGCTCTGGGACTCCTAACTCCATTGGCCTGACAGCGGTAGTGATATTAGTGAAGGCAAATAAAAGTGGGCCAATCAAGAGCAGCTATGGCCTAGCATGAGATGTTAATACTTAACCATGGTATGAATAAAATGAGAATATAGATTCGGTGAACTTTGAAATACAATTGATATAACACTGACTTATTTAAAAGTTAAATTCCTTATTTGATATCAACTAAACCATCCATTCAAAGTTGATCATTTAAACAGAAGCAGCACTAGCATTCTCAGCTCTTTGGATACATATTGTGAGGTGCATAGCTCCTGATTTCAGTATAAGCTCTGCACACCTGCAGTGTTTTGCCTGCCGATTTTACACGGCTGTCATCAGTGTAGTTCGCCCTCCCCTGTTCAGAACTTCAGCTTTTGTTGGCTGATGCGATGGTGCTGGTACTTCCTTATCTTAGAGAAGGTATCTACAGGAGGTTTTCATACAACTACATCACAGTTGATATTTATTGGGTCAATAGTATCCCAATATTAGGGATATTTATATGTGGAAAAAAATGTACATGTTAGAGTTGATTAAATGACAATGGCAGTTTAGGCTGCACAACTGGGGAAATGAAGACTGTAAATGAATATTGAATGGATGTAAAAGTTTTGCAGATACTATGGATGCTTGTCTTTTATTTTGTTTTGTCACGATGTCTTGGGTAGATGGCTGCCCCTCCAGGGAGTGAACATATAAGTCTCCTTCCCTTTGTACAAACAGACTAGGTAGGTAGGTTTTGGGATTTGTAAACCACTTGTGAATTGAGTATTGGACTGATAGTCTCCAGGCTGGATGATAGGGCTCCAGAATGGGTAAGTTCTAGGGCTCTAGTTCTTAGGTTATATGTGGATATCTATAAATAATACTACTCTTCCTGGTAGAGTGTGAGATGTGCATTCCACTCTTTTGACATATTTGTCATCACTTGTCTAGGATTTTCTTATATGTGACAGGCGCCCCCTAGTGAATAGTGGGACTTAGATTGGCCTCCACTATAAAAGTCTGGGGAAATATCTGAACCTGTTTTAACAAATTCATATTTATTAAACAAGATGTTGTGTGTGACTGAGGGTGATGTTGGGAATCTGTTCTTCATAAAAAACATCTATTTCACAAAATAGATGTAGTAATCAACTTTCTACACAAATTTCAAATTAAAATGAACTTGGGCCAGATCATTGATTGATCTTTACCAACTCTTCAAATATAGAGACTTGGCTGGATTCTTTTTATATAGCTACTAGAATCTGATAACTTGGGGTTGAAACTTGAGAAACCATAATTTAAATCCAAAATACTTTAATCCGGTAAATATATTTGATAAATTATATTTTTTGTTAATTTCAAGATTATAACATTTAATGAAAACTGGGATTGCTTAAATGATACATTGTTACTTTTTAAAATATATATATATTTTATTGATTTTTTTACAGAGAGAAAGGTAGAGGAATAGAGAGTTAAAAACATCAATGACAGCCCTAAACGGTTTGGCTCAGTGGATAGAGCGTCGGCCTGCAGACTGAAGGGTCCCAGGTTCGATTCCAGTCAAGGGCATGTACCTTGGTTTTGGGCACATCCCCAGAAGGGGGTGTGTAGTAGGCAGCTGATTGATGTTTCTCTCTCATCGATGTTTCTAACTCTCTATCCCTCTCCCTTCCTCTCTGTAAAAAATCAATAAAATGTATTTAAAAAAAAATCAATGAGAGAGAAATATCGATCAGCTGCCTCCTGCACACCCCCTACTGGGGATGTGCCCACAACCTTGACCGGAATCTAACCTGGGACCCTTCAGTCTGCAGGCCGGGCGCTCTATTCACTGAGCCAAACTGGTTAGGGTTACATTGTTACTTTTAATTACTTCTTCTCTCCCTAAAGCTCTTGCCACTTATAACAGTCCATACTACGTTCTTATAAAAGGGGGTTATAATTTCGACATCATCATTCTTATTAATTATTATTTATAAAACTGAGTTAGGTCCTCAATGAGGAATCCAAAATAATTCTTATCCTCTAGGTAGCTTCTAATATCAAATAAAGTCAAATAATATGTAACCGGGTCAATTGGAAACTAAATCAAATAAATATGAGAAAATATTCACATTATTTTAACAGTGTCGAAAGAACAGAAGCACTCACACACTTGACTCGTGGTGTTTAAATGGAGCATCCTAAACCAACAATTAGAGCAAAGGTAAACAAAAAGTAGGTGACATGTTTAAATAACAAGTAGGTGAAAGATTATTGGACTGTTTTCAAAGATCTTGGCTGATGCCAGAAATGATCAAATTATTAACTGTATGTAGTGTATTTTTTGCTCCTTCCCAGGGGCAGATTAACACGTTGCCTCCCACCTTCTTATTATCTAAACAATTTTTTAAAATAAAAAATTACTTTCTCTTCTTTTGCCTAGGTTGCGCTTTGCCTCTGACTTCTCTAACTTTAAGGCAGGCCCCTTTGGGTCCTCAGTCTTCTCTGAACTCCTAATGGCCTAATTTAGCACAATTATTATCTCTTTGATTATTCCATATATATTAAAAGGCTCTACAGGACACGTGCAAGCCTTCATTCAAATTACAGCTGGCCCTTGAACACCGTGAGGGTTAGGGGCACCGACTGTAGCGGAAAATCCACCTATTCACGCAAGTCGTCCCTCCAGAGACACGGCTTTCCCACCATGTTCATGAGCACACAGGCCCCCGATCCATTCTCCATCACTATGGCTTCCCGCATTTAGAGGGGTCACTTGTGCATCTCCCTGGCCACGGTGGCCAGCAGGTGCTGACAGGGGTGAAGGAAACAGAACCCCAGGGAAGAAGTCGAAGTCAACGACAGGCTAAGGACCAGAGCGCCTCGTTCACCGCATCCTCCGCCACCAAACGCCCATTCTTCTCGGTCCTGTTTCCTAAGATGTCACCTGGGCGGATGCAAGGTCAGCCGTGGGAAGGCGGCGGCCTCCTCCGCGGGGCCCGATGCCGGGAGGGAGGCGGGCAGGGTGGCACCGGGAGGCGCAGGTGTCCTGCCCCCGCGCGACCCCGGAAGGCGGGGAGGGGTCGAGGGGGCGGGACGGCGCCTGCGCGCCCCTGGCTCCCGCCGCCCCCCGCCCCCTGACCGCAGCGGCACCCTCCGCCCGAGGCCGGGCGCGGGCGGGGGGAGGGGCGCGCCGGCCCCCGCCCCCCACGTGACGCCGGCCGAGGAGACTGGAGCGGCGGCGGCCGGCGGCGGCGGCAGCAGACTGGTGCGGCGCTCGGCGCTCACGGCTGGCGCTCCTCCTCCGCCTCCTCCTGCACGGAGCCCGGACGGTCCCTTCTCCTCCGCCAGGCTGGTCGCCGCCGCCGCATCCCCGCTGCCTCGGTGCCCCGAGCAGGAGGAGGAGACGCCGCTGGGCCGCCGCCGCTAGAGGGGACCCCGGCTGCCGCTCGCTCCCTCGGCCGCCGCCGTCGAGGTCTGCCCTCCTCCCCCGGGGTCTCCGCTCTCGCCTCCCGCCGCCGGCTCCCGCTGACCGCCGCCGCGATGGGGCTCCTGGACTCGGAGCCGGGCAGCGTCCTGAACGCGATGTCCACGGCGCTCAACGACACGATGGAGTTCTACCGCTGGACCTGGTCCATCACAGGTAACGCCGCGGGCTTCCCCGTCCATCCGTCCGCGCCCGGCCCCGCGGGCGGCGCCTGCCCTGCGGCTGTTGGGATGCTGCGGCTCCGAGGCGGCGCCGGGCGCGGGGACCGCGGCGGGGCACGGGTTCCTCCGCTCCGAGCGTTAAGGCCTCTCCCTGCCCGCGACGCTCGCACGGTTTTCCTCCGCGTCCCCACCGCCTCTCACCGGCTGCTCGGAGGCAGGAGCTGGCCTTTCGGATGGAGCCGGTGCCGCCGAGAGCTCGTCGCCGGTACCGCCCTCCTCCCTGAGCCCGCATCTCCAGACCTCGCCCGGCGCCTCCCCATTATGCACAGGATCGGCTGGAACGTGTAGCGATATTCCGGGTGGAGAGATGGCTGGGGGCGCGGGGGAATCCAATGGTAGCTGTCTTTTTGCTTCTTCCGCCTCCTGGTTGCTTTGACACCACCTGCTAACCCGCTAATGTTTTGCCTAGCTCGTTCATCTCTATGCTAATTTGGAAAGAAAAAAATAAAAAAGCCAGTGTTTGGCTCCTTGAATCTTAAAGAATGTCAGTTTCTGAGGCTTTTCAATAGCACATGTGTTTGAAGTGACCGTGTGTGTTGGCTTTGCGCAGTGCAGTGCAGCCAGGGGGATGGGGGAGCTAAAACACCGGGAAAGAAATGTCTTTAGGAAGGAGGTCTGGACAGCAGCACCTAGAGGTTGTCCTGGGAGGCCTGCATAGGAACAGTTTTCTTAAATCGGCAAACTTTTCCCGTAGGTTATTTGACACGACGTTCGATTGGTTGATAGGTGCAGGTCTTCTGAGCAGAAGCAGTTGTGACATTATTTTGAATGTCACCATTTATTTTTATCCAGTTGTTTCGGTTGCTTTTGGCTTTAAGGCATTTAAAAGTTTTGAAATAAAAAAATTAGGTTAACAGGATTTTAGAAACAACCTTACGATTTAAATTTTATAGCCCTTTTTCAGTACTGCCCTGCATCCCAGCGGGGGAGGAAATTAACATGTCACATTATGACTCTGCCTCCCTAGAAATGAAAATTTATTCCTGTAGTTTTTGTGTTTGTTGTTAGAGTGAATGGGATAGTGGTTACAGCATGAATACAGTACGATGCGTGGGATATATGCTGTAGAGAAAAATGTGTTGCTGGAATTATTTCCAGGTGAGACAATTCTTTGACATTGATGTAGCTTTAACTTCTTTAGAAAAGTGTGTTCTTTTTCAGAAGCTCTCACGTTTGACAATGAAAAGTAAGCTAATTAGCCTTTGCAATTGAAAATGGTTAAAAGACAGTTTTTAATGAGGTTTTTCCTTCTAAGGTCTTTCCTCTGTGCACTATTACACTGAGGTTATGCTCTGCCTATACAAGCTGGGAAAGATGTATCCTTCCCTTCATCTCAGGAGTGATTTGAGTTATTTAAACATTGCATCAGGGTTTCCCATTACACAATTTTGTAGAGCTCTTTGGCAGGTAATTGCACTTTGCATACTTTAGAGTTCAGACATTGTCAAGGTCCTCCAATCTCCATATAGTCCAGAGCCACACCCAGAAGTTCTCATTCCTGTCTGTCATTCCCTTCCCACCTCTTGAGTCTCAGAGAGAATTGAGAACAAAGATAGAATGTATCTTTGTGTGATAGTTAAATCTCTTTTAGTGATGTTTTTGGTAAAAATCACAAATGAAATAGGAGAGGGTTATGCAGTTGCCTTATTTGAAAGCTTGCGACTCTCATGGAAGACATAAAATAATACAATATTGTGAGCTTTGAGAGTAGCCACTGGGACACAGGTGACCTCTCACTAGCAGATGGAGGAAAGGTGCCCTGGCTATCCACTTACGAAACCTGAGACTGCTTCCTTGCTTTCTGTAATCAGCTACCTAGTGTAGGTAGATGGTATTTCTTAACTTAGAGGCTTAGTGGGATGTAGCCTGTTCTGCCTTGCTGCTGTGTCAAGAGGAGTATTTTTCAGATTCAGGCAGATCAGACCTGAAGCTTGTGGTGTCCCATTTCCTTTCACTGCCTCTTCCCCTCTCTTCCATGCTCTCGGGGTACCTTTTCTTTGACTCATTAACACTGATCCAATTCCAAGATGATCTCTTCTCACTATAATTTTATGAAAATATGGGTGAAGGAGTTTCAGAGTAGAAAACTAGTCTCTTAGATGAGGCTGAAGAGAATGTTGATGAGTCTGATGTTTGGAAAGGGGGAAAATAAAAATGGGTGGAGAGAAAGATGGTCTTGAGAAATATAAATTATTTGAGGACACGAATTACTCAGGGAGAGCAAGAAATGAGCGAGACTGTATGCCTTTGTGTGCTTTCATCCCCAGAACTGTAGTTATATGCTTCTGTCTTTCTGTTTTATTACTTCATTGACTATTTCTCTCCATTGATGGTTCTATCTTAGTGTAAACAACATGTATCTATTTTATAACAGGAATAGTTACAGTTTTGTAGAATATATTTGATGATCCAAGATATTTTTGTCCTAGGGCAGTGGTCGTCAAACTGTGGCTTGCGAGCCACATGCAGCTCTTTGGCCCCTTGAGTGTGGCTCTTCCTAAGCCTTAGGAGTACCCTAATTAAGTTAATAATGATGTATCTATCTATATAAGTTTAAATTTAAAAAATTTGGCTCCCAAAAGAAATTTCAATTGTTGTTCTGTTGATATTTGGCTCTGTTGACTAATGAGTTTGCCGACCACTGTCCTAGGGCAAACAGTTTCTGCAAAAATACTATTTTGAGCTGTTTTATCAAAGGATGCTATTTAATAAAACATGTCCAAAGCAATGTATAAAACTGGGCTTCCTAACAGCACATATCTAGCAAATACAGCATATGGCCCATAGTTTATTAATATAGAAAGTGTTACTTTTACTATATCATTGACACTTCATATATTGAATTGAAACTTTGAAAGAGCTGTACGTTTAGAAAAACAAGTACTTTTCCACTTCCTTATTTAATAGCTTCAGATATTTTTAATAAGTAAACTAATCTTGGTTTATATTATATAGGAAAGTATAGATTGATGTGGGATTTTTTTTAAAAATTTTGTTTTATTGCTTAAAATATTACAAAGAGTAGTACATATGTCTCCTTTTTTTTCCCCCTTGCCCTTCCCCCGGCCTCCCATACCCCCAGTGTCTTGTGTCCATTGGTTATGCTTATATGCATGCATACAAGTCCTTTTGTTGATCTCTTACCGCACCCCCCCCAACTCTCCTCGTCCTTCCTGTTGTAGTTTGACAGTCTGTTCGATGCTGCTCTGCCTCTGTATCTATTTTTGTTCATCAGTTTATAATGGTCTTTATTATCCATAAATGAGTGAGATCGTGTGGTATTTTTCTTTCATTGACTGGCTTATTTCAATTAGCATAATGTTCTCCAGTTCCATCCATGCTGTTGCAAATGGTAAGAATTTCTTCTTCTTTTACAGCAGCATAGTACTCCATTGTATAGATGTACCACAGTTTTCTAATCCACTCATCTGCTGATGGGCACTTAGGCTGTTTCCACATCTTAGCTATGGTAAATTGTGTTGCTGTGAACATAGGGGTGCATATATCCTTTCTGATTGGTGTTTCTGGTTTCTTGGGATATATTCCTCGAAGTGGTATTACTGGGTCAAATGGGAGTTCCATTTTTAACTTTTTTTTTCTCCTGTTTTTTATTTTATTTTTTTAAATCTTTAAATTCTTTATTAGTTAAGGAATTACAAATGTGTCCTCATTCCCCCCATTAGCCCCCCTCCCCCCCACTCATGCTCTCATCCCCCTGTTGCCCATGTCCTTTGGTTTGGCTTATATGCATGCATATAAGTCCTTTGGTTGATCTCTTCCCCTTACCCCCACCCTCCCCTACTTTCCTTCTGGGGATTAATAGTCTGATTGCTGTTTCTCTGTCTTTGGATCTGTCCCTGTTCATCAGTCTATGTTGTTCTCTATATTCCACAAATGAGTGACATCATGTGGTATTTATCTTTCTCTGACTGGCTTATTTCACTTAGCATAATGCTCTCCAGTCCCATCCAAGCTGTTGCAAAAGGCAAGAGTTCCTTCTTTTTTACTGCAGCGTAGTATTCCATTGTGTAGATGTACCACATTTTTTAATCCACTCATCTGCTGATGGGCACTTAGGCTGTTTCCAGATCTTAGCAGTGGTGAATTGTGCTGCTATGAACATAGGGGTGCATATATCCTTTCTGATTGGTGTTTCTGGCTTCTTGGGATATATTCCTGGAAGTGGGATCACTGGGTCAAATAGGAGTTCCATTTGTAGCTTTTTTTTTTTTTAAATATATTTTATTGATTTTTCACAGAGAGGAAGGGAGAGAGATAGAGAGTTAGAAACATCGATGAGAGAGAAACATCGATCAGCTGCCTCCTGCACATCTCCCACTGGGGATGTGCCCGCAACCCAGGTACATGCCCTTGACCGGAATCGAACCTGGGACCTTTCAGTCCGCAGGCCGACGCTCTATCCACCGAGCCAAACCGGTTTCGGCAAGTAGCTTTTTGAGGAAACTCCATACTGTTCTCCACAGTGGCTGCACCAGTCTGCATTCCCACCAGCAGTGCAGAAGGGTTCCTTTTTCTCCACATCCTCTCCAACACTTGTTGTTTGTTGATTTGTTGATGATAGCCATTCTGACAGGTGTGAGGTGATGCCGCATTGTCGTTTTGATTTGCATCTCTCTTATAATTAGTGACTTTGAGCATGTTTTCATATGACCTCTGTATGTCCTCTTTCGAAAAGTGTCTATAGGTCCATTGCCCATTTTTTGATTGGATTGTTTATCTTCCTGTTATTAAGTTTCATGAGTTCCTTGTAAATGTTGGAGATTAAACCCTTATCGGTGATATCATTGGCAAATATGTTCTCCCATGCTGTGGGTCTTCTTGTTGTTTTGTTGATGGTTTCCTTTGCTATGCAAAAGCTTTTTATTTTAATGTAGTCCCATTTGTTTATTTTCTCTTTAGTTTCCATTGCCCTAGGAGCATTATCAGAGAAGAAATTCCTTTGACATATGTTTGCTATTTCGCTGCCTAAGGATTCCTCTAGTATTTTTATGGTTTCCGGTCTTACGTTTAAGTCTTTTATCCATTTTGAGTTTATTTTTGTGTATGGTGTGAGTTGGTGGTCTAGTTTCATCTTTTTGCATGTATCTGTCCAATTTTCCCAACACCATTTATTGAAGAGACTGTCTTGACTCCATTGTATACTCTTGCCTCCTTTGTCGAATATTAATTGGGCATAGTGCTTTGGGTCAATTTCTGGGTTCTCTATTCTATTCCATTGATCTATGTGTCTGTTCTTGTGCCAGTACCAAGCTGTTTTAAGAACAGTGGCTTTGTAATACAGTTTGATATCTGGTATTGAGATCCCACCTACTTTGTTCTTCTTTCTCAGGATTGCTGCAGCTATTCGAGGTCTTTTTTTATTCCAGATGAATTTTTGGAACGTTCGTTCTAGATCTGTGAAATATGCCATTGGTAATGGGGATTGCATTGAATCTATAGATTGCTTTGGGTAGTATGGACATTTTGATGATGTTGATTCTACCAATCCATGAACACGGTATGTTCTTCCATCTGTTTATGTCTTCCTCTATCTCTTTTTTCAGTGTCCTATAGTTTTTCGCATATAAGTCTTTTACCTCCTTAGTTAAGTTTATTCCTAGGTATCTTAATTTTTTTGGTGCGATGGTAAATGGGATTGCTTTTTCAGTCTCCCTTTCTGTAAGTTCACTATTGGTGTAAAGAAATGCTTTAGATTTCTTGGCATCATTTTTCACTTTTTGAGGAAACTCCATACTGTCTTCCATAGTGGCTGCACCAGTCTGCATTCCCACCAGCAGCGCACGAGTGTTCCTTTTTTTCCGCATCCTCTCCAGCACTTGTAGTTTGTTAATGTGGGACTTTTTGCCAGTTGGTGGTATGAGAGTAGGAGGTACTCTGATGTCATTGTGTTTATTATTTCTTTTATTACTTTATGAGTATATTAAAATTATTAGGACTGGTATCCTTGACTCAAAATGAAATCTAATCAAGAGATATGAACTGATGAATCTAAATATTCCCCAGTCTGTAAATACCCAAATTATCTACATCATTCATTGTGTTCATTTATTATTTTAAATAATGCTTATTAGTAAACTTGTGTAACTGATATTTAGCAAAAAAAAAAAAAATTTGAAGAATTAATAGCCAGCATCCCCACAGTAAGGCCAAATGTCTCCTGAGCCACCATATTTCTTTTTAATCCCATGTTTTTAAACAGCTATTTTTTCGTGAAGTATGTATGCACATATATGTGTGTGTATTTGTGCATGTGTGTGTGCGTGCGTGTGTGTGTGTGTGTGTGTGTGTTTGACACTGCTCTCTGTTTAAAGATATAGTACCCAACATTTTGGTGAAAAATTTGTGTCTACTTGGGAGTTGAAGCTAGAGCATAAAAGACCAGCCTTGCTGGGTCCGTAAATTAACTTTGGAGGGGGTAGAAGGGAGAGAGGGATGAATCGTACAGGAGGAGGAAAAGTGATGGTGAAGTTTGGAAGCTAGGCTTAAATAATCATTCATTCTTTCCACATGTGCAGGCACAGTACTGGGCTCTGAGGAGAGAATGAGAACACTGGATTATTGCCCTCATGCAGCTTAGGAAGTCTAGAGGGCCAAGGCCCTGGTCTGAGGGCAGTGTGATCTGTCAGTCAGGCCTACTTGGGGCCTAGGAAAGGTCAGAAAAGTCCTTCTCTACTCTTCTCTCTACTTCTACCTGTACTGCAGTCTTGTGTTGTGACAAGAATATTAAAGCTCTGTTTCAGAATATGTTTCATCATGTGAAGTTGTTTTGGATACTGTTAGAGAGTTCCTGGGAACTGGCAGTGTGCTTAAGGGTCAGTGAATCATCTGGTTTGCCAAAACTGGGGGCTTGTAGGAGGGGACCTTTAGTTCAACTCTAGTAAGTTGGGCTAAAAGCAGGTCTGTTATAGAGAAGCATGTGTCTTAAACATTGTACAGTATATTTACATTAGAATTATTATTTATCACAGTTACTGTGTACATTTTTATTTATGTATTACCTAAAATAGGTTCTGTTTGCTTGTTTGGATTAGTCTTGGAACCCTACCAGTCACCGTTTTCAATGTTTCTCAAGAAAAGGCATTCCAAATTCTAGGCAGCCAATTAAAGACAAATAAGTATAGCAGTCCCAGTTCCTAACACAGGATCTCCTTTGGTCAGTGTTTTCCATGGGGTTCTAGAGCAAGCATGTCAAACTCAAAGGCTAAAACAGGCCAAATAAATGAGGCATGTGGCCCGAGGGCCGTGAGTTTGATGTGCTTGTTCTAGAGTTAATAATCTCCCTGAAGCTTTTAAGAGGTCCATGTTACTTAAGGGTTTTCTGGGGTTTTGTTTGTTTGGTTGGTTCCTGTTGTCTTTTAATTCACTCCAGTGTAGTTTTGTTCTTTTCCCCAACAGCATATAGCAGAAGTTTTATCACAGATGGAATTCCAAGAGGGTAAATGCAGATTCTAAAACTGGTGTCAGGACACAGTTTTATAGTTAGTTTCTTTGGCTTAGGGAGAAAGGTTTTAAGCATTACACAGATAATTACTTCAGACAATGCTTTTGTGATCTTAAGAGCCACAAAGAAGTTGGTATTTATGTATGTATGTATTTCAGAAAGGAAGGGAGAGGGAGAGAGGATAGAAACATCAGTGATGAGAGAGAATTATTGATCAGTTGCCTCCTGCACACCCCACACTGGGGATGGAGCCTGCAACCTGGACATGTGCCCTGACTTGGAATCGAACTGTGATCTCCTGGTTCACAGTTTGATGCTCAGCCACTGAACCATGCTAGCTGGGCAGAAGTTGGTTATCCTTTAAAAACTCAATTTGCTTTAGTTTTTTCTCAAGTCATATGATATTGTCATTAGTGAATGGTTTATTATTTTTAACAATAAGTATTATTTTGGATTTGGATCATTATTTTGAGTCACTTATTTTGAGTTAAATATGTGTTGAATTAAACACAGAAATGAGTTGTGTAACAGAATTTGTCTTTTCTCATTTTGGATGGTTCTTTTTTCCCTCCTTTTCATTATCAGGACATTTTTCCTTAACAAGTCAAGGTGCTATTGTTTTATTTTCCCTTGGAATGAGAATATTAGAATATATACTTTTAAATCACATGGGTTTGAGCTTTTATTAAAGAGAAGGGAGGAAATACCTGGCCTTTCAAAACCAGCTTCTAAATTTTCTTTCTAAACTGGTCAGTCAGTATTTCTCTGCCCACAGACCTGCAGCTCCAGCTAATTTGGATAGTTCATCCTTGAGTAAAATTTGTGCATGTCCACCTGCCCTTCCCCAGTCTACCTCTACAGATGGCCCTTCACCTGAACCCAGCAGTTTCCCTCCTTTATAAAGCCTTTCTTGGCCATGGTACCCTAGAACCTTTATTGCTTTATGTGATCCCATTTCTTTTAGCAATTACCCATGGTACATACCATTTTTTCTGTGATTTCATTGTCTTGAATTGTTTAAGCCATTATTATTTACCTTTTTTAAAAAATATATATTTTATTGAATTTTTACAGAGAGGAAGGGAGAAGGATAGAGAGTTAGAAACATCGATGAGAGAGAAACATCGATCAGCTGCCTACTACACACCCCCTTCTGGGGATGTGCCCAAAACCAAGGTACATGCCCTTGACCGGAATCGAACCTGGGACCCTTCAGTCCACAGGCTGATGCTCTATCCACTGAGCCAAACCGGTTACGGCTATTTACCTTTTAACTGGGGATTTTTCTCCCCAACACTAGGGAGTGGCACATGTTAATTTCATACGTATTGAGAAGATGACCCCCTTAACCTAGCCTAATTTCAAATAGTGAGATATTCTGATTACTAAACACTAATAAGGTTTTGGACCACACTAAATCATAGAACACATTTTTTAAATGATTTCGATCGTAAGTTAGTCAATTGATGTTGGCTAAATTTAATGAAGGAATCAAACCATTAAATTATTTATTAGCACTGAACAGTTATTTTCATGAAATATGAAATCAGACATAATTCTTCTTCTCTCTTCATTGCCTATGCAGCATTGTGAAGTGTGTGAAAGTGAGGAGGGCAACATGGAATAGAGAATGGAAAGAACACTGGACTGGGATTTAGATGACCCAGGCTTTAGTCCTGGATCTCCTGCTAATTAGCTTTGAGAGTTTGGTCAAGTCTATTTGCTTTTCCTACCTCAACTGTTTTCATGTGTAAATAGAGAGAGTTGAATTAAGTAATCTCTAAGGTCTCACTCAGCTTTAAAATTCTGGGTATAGACGCACTTTTTAAAAATTCTTTAAATAGCCCAGCCAGTGTGGCTCAGTGATTGTGTGTCGACCTATGAACCAGGGGGTAATAGTTTGATTTCTGGTCAGGGCTCATGCCCAGGTTGCGGGCTCAATCCCCAGTAGGCGTCATGCAGGAGGCAGCCAGTCAATGATTCTCTCTCATCATCGATGTTTCTCTTTCTCCCTCTCCCTTCCTCTCTGAAAGCAATTCTAATATATTTTTTAAAATAAAATTCTTTAAATACATAAAGCAATTTCAGATAAACATTGATCAGTAATTCAAAAATCTCATCTATGCAATAATTACTATCTTTCCAACAAAACAGTTATCAGTACTGCCCAAATAGAAGTAACTTTCATATTTAGTCTTTTTTACTTTCGCTTATATTCTCCATAAGAAGTAAGTAAAGGAACAGAAAAACAAAGGGATACGATATTTTAGCAACTGCATTGGCATAGCACTGTTATAGTACATAGTACTGCTGTAATACTGTACCTATTTAATTATCTAAATATTCCTTGACTAACCAAGATTAACTATTTTGCCAAGAGTAGTAGCAATAATATTAAAGAATAGGTCCATTATGCATTATACATATAATGTATATAATCATACATTACATTTATTATATAATGTGCAACTGCTGAGGATGCTTGTTACATGGTCTTGGGCAAGTTATTCATGGTTCTTTGGTCTCCTATTTCTACCTAAATCATGAGAGGCTTGAGCTTACTATGAACCAGGGGATAACAGTTCGATTCTTGGTAACAGTACATGATCTCTTAAGACCACTTTATTGAATCTTCAGAATATCTCCTAAAGCAATGGCTTCTATAGTTGAAATTTGTTATATTTTTTTCTATAAAATGCAAAATTTTATCATACATCATTACAAAAGATTTCCAATTATAGACACTTTATCTTTGAGAATTTCTAATTTAAATTTGGAAGTGTGATGTAAACTTTTTGTAAAATTACTAAAAATATGTAAGTCTTGGGGAAAACAAAATAAACTAAATGGCTTTGGTGTGTTTCTTAACTAAAAGAGTAATTTTAAAAAAATCTTACATTTGTTATATATTTTCTTCACAGAATATTATAATTTATTCTATTATAATTAGAATATAAGTCTTGGAATTTGAAATGAAAATGCATTAATCCACTGAAAGAATCAGTTAATTTTAGATATGATCACATATAGGCATTTGTGATTTTGAACTGGAATAGTCAAAATAAGCTTCTTTGTTTTCATTTTTATTTGTTTATTAACTGAAAACTTAGGCACAAGATATGTATTAAAAAATTTCACAGATTTTTACATATACATGTTCATAGCAGCGTTATTCATGATAGCCAGGAGGTGAAAGCAACCCAAATGTCCAGTGATGGATGGATGTATAAACAAGATATGGTATATACATAAAATGGAATATTATCCAGCCTTACAAGGAAGAAAATTCTGGCATATGCTACAAAATAAATGAACCTTTTTTCAGTATGCTAAATGAAAAAAAGCCAGGCACAAAAAGACAAATACTTATATGAGATCTCTGCAGTAGTCAAATTCATAGAAACAGAAAAGGGCTAGGCTAGGGCAAAGGAGGGGATGAGGAGTTGTTTAATGATACAGAGTTTCAGTTTTGCAAGAAGAAGAAGTTCTGGAGATTGGTTGCACAATAATGTGAATATACTTAACACTGTTGAACTATACACTTAAAAATGGCTAAGGTGGTAAATTGTGTGTGTTTTTTATCAATTAAAAACAAATTTAACATATTATGTAATTAATATGATAGCACCTCTTGAAATTATCTTTATTCGGTGTTCAGTGATAAATAAGTTGATTCTTTTTAAAAAATATATATTTTATTGATTTTTTACAGAGAGGAAGGGAGAGAGATAGAGAGTCAGAAACACCGATGAAAGAGAAACATCGATCAGCTGCCTCCTGCACACCCCCTACTGGGGATGTGCCCGCAACCAAGGTACATGCCCTTGACTGGAATCGAACCTGGGACCCTTGAGTCCACAGGCCGACGCTCTATCCACTGAGCCAAACTGGTTAGGGCAATCAGTTGATTCTTTTATTTTTTCAACTTTTAGAAAAAATGGCTTTATAAAAAGTATGCGTAGCTGTTGCCTTAACAGAAGTCCCTAGGGGCTAGAGTAGCAGATAACAAGGAAGACAACCTTGCCTTTGTATTTTGCTTTCAAGTTTGACCAAGAACTTCACAACAACCTGGAAGGTAGTCCTGGCAAGCATTGTTATTTCCATGTGTGTGGAAGTCCTTGAGAGTCATAGAAGCTAAATAACTTACTGATGAACACTATATTGGAAATGGGTCTAAACAGGTCATTTTGTTACCCATCACACTAGCCAAGCAGGAAAGCAATAATCAGCCCTCTAACCTGTTTATGTTCTCTTATATTACCTTATGTATATTTTTTAATCCTCACCTGAGGAAATGTTTTTTATTGATTTTAGAGAGAGAGCGAGAGAAAGATTGTTTACCTCCCATATGTGCCCCAACCTAGGGGTCAACCTGCAACCTAAGTATGTGCCCTGATCAGGAATTGAACTCACAACCTTTTGGTGTACTGGACGACACTCCAACCAACTGAGCTACCCAGCCAGGGCTATTTTACTTTATCTTAACTGCTATCTCATCTACAAAGTATCACTATTTAGAATACTAAATCTGAGCAAAGTCATTATACCACCAGAGATAATCTAAAGAAAGACATTTGAAATGCTCAAAGAGGCTGTTGTATAAAATTAAATTAAAAAGTGATATTTATTGTGCTCGCTTCAGCAGCACATATACTAAAAAGTGATATTTATTTATATAAATTTATATATTTACTAGAGGCCTGATGCACGAAATTTGTGCAAGAGTAGGCCTTCCTTCCCCCAGTTGCCGGCACCAGCTTCCCTCTGGCACCCGGGACCTGGGCTTCCCTAGCAGCCCCAGCTTCATCTGGAAGGACATCTGGTCTAATTAGCATATTATGCTTTTATTATTATAGATATCATATATATGAATATATTGTATAATTTACATATAAAATATAAAAAGTGATATTTAGCTTGAGAAGATGAAGTTGACTTCCATATGGTAGAGTAGCTAGGACCTTAAAAAATATATCAAAGTGAATCATGAAGTGTTTGCCAAATTTTATAATATAAAAAATAGAAACTATTGTTAATTAGTGAAAAGGATTAAATTCAGGATGTACAGTGGATATTCAGCTTATAGAACTGTTAGCAAGAGAAGATTTTGGCCAAACTTCCCATTGAAACACATATATACACTCCAATTGTATCTTCAGTCTTTTTTTTTTTTCTAGAGGGAAACACCATTTCAATCTTCTTAAAGCCTTAAATTAATACCATTGGCAGCACAAAAGGGGAGGTTTGGACTCTGAATTTCTCACATTAGCACAGGGAGGAAGTTTCATGAAATTTCTGAAAATCTCAGCAAAATGTGAAAACTTGAGTGAGAAGGAAACTATTTACCTACATTCTATCTTGGCTCCCAGGATATGAGGCATTACTAGTATTCTTCTGTATTATATATATATATATCTTTTCCCCCAGATCTCTTCTTGTACCACATCTCCTCCCACCTGGGTATTGTTTCCTCTTTCCCTAGGAACTGGCTTTTATGAATATGCATTTCAAAAAAGTTAAATATATTGGGATAGCATTGGTTAGCAACATGTTTCAAGTCTACAGTTCTATAATGCATCATCTGTACATTGCATTCTGTGCTCACCACCCAAAGTCTAATCTTCATCCTCCCCATCCCTTCCCCTCTTGCCATTTTTTTTTAAGCCACAAATTTAGCTATCATCTGCACATGGTGAAACTCACTGCTACTTATTGAGCTTCTATTAAAGGACCATATGGACTATAGAATGCTGTAGTGTGCATTTTATACACCTTATCTTATTTAATGTTCATAGAATCCCTATAAGGTAGGTAGTATTTTACTCTTGTATGATGAAGAAATAGACCTAAAACTGCACAGCTGGGAAGTAACAGCTGGAATTGAGTCTTCTCCTTTATGTGAATGACCTTTTCATGCAGCAGTACAACCTCCCTATTCATCCAACAAATACTGCTTTATTGCCTGCTGATAACAGTGAACATTTATTGGATGCTTACTGAGTTCCAGGCACTGTGTCCAATGATTTATATGTATATTATTACATTTAATTCTCATTTTCCTTTTACCTACGTACTATTATCCCTATTTTCCTAGTGAGAAAACCAATTTTCCCTGGATTATCCATCTAATACCTACTCTCCCAAATTAGACCTCATAGTAATTAATCTTCAGCTTGAATCACATAGTCACTCATCCCATCTGTGTTACTGTCTTTTCTCCTTTGCAGCCTCTGAATGCATCCTTATTTATCTGCTCTCTGTGGGAAATCCTATAATTTCTCTCACTTTCTACTTTTATTCTGATCTGTGTTTAGACAAACTTGGAACCAAATTTCTTTTTTTCTCTGCTTTTTAACTTCTCCCTTCATTGTTTTAGCCTCTTTGGTGACTGTTAGAAACTGAGTTACATAAAACATTTTTTGCCCTCTTGTTCCAACTCTGCGCTGGACTCCTCTCAGGCCATTTGTTCCCTCAGACTTCAGATACCGCAGTTTACCCTCGCCTTGCTGGTGACTGTCTCCTTCCTGTCTGCCCATCACACACTGACCTCTTTGTCATTTTGTAACCCACTTTCTGCCTGGACCACCTCTCTATTCTGCCAAAGCTGTCCTTTCCTTAAATTCATCCAGGTGCTCATCCAAGCTCAAGCCATCATCATCCTCTTCCCTGTGTACCTAGGGGGTAAAAGAAATTTCCCTGCTCATCACACTGACTCGGTAGGAAATTAATGACTCTCATTTATCCACTAATTTCAGAATCTGTATTTTTCCCCAGAGTATATATCAGGTCGTTTCCTGTCCCATTGTATCAAGTTATGTGAAGACCCTTTCTCCTCCGTTTCTGCCTTTTTCACCCCACTGATGCCCAAGCTCTTACTTGGCTTGGAGAATACTATATTAAGCACCATATTTTAGATTAGTACCTAGAAGAGTCCTTATGGACTCTTATGGTGTTAGTTTATTCCTGTCATAGAGATAAAATCTTTCTCAACCTCTTCTTGACAACAGTTATTTACATTTTTTATTAAAAATTTATTTTAACAAAGGGCTGAGGCTGCTTATATATACCAGGTATTCTTATAGAGATACTTTAAGAAATAAGGGCCCTCATGACATTATAGTAAATGGAGAAAGACATGACTACCTCCGTAAGAAAAAGACTGCAGTTTGCCTTTGAGGTGCTTTTAAGTGCAGTGTCATATGGAATAACTATTATTTTTGTGTAGTCTGTAAAGGCAAATGGATTTTTAACAATATCACTTACATATCAATGATTCGTAGCCAGGTGTAAAGAAAATGGAGTTGATTTGACACTATTGGTTCTAACTTAAGGAGGATGAATAGTTTCAGAGAATGTGTTGTATATACTTCTTGATGTGTTGAATACCAACATTTCTAGTTGGTTGTCAGACTTGTGTTTTGCTTTTGTTTTTGGTAGGTGAAATAGACATACTTGTTAGAAGAGAAAGAAGTAGCTGATTTCAGGTAGATTCTAGGAAAAATTAATCAAACTTTTATGATTTGGTTATATAGTATATAAAGTAGGCCCATATTTCTTTATATATATATATATATTTCAGAGAGAGGAAGGGAGAGAGAGAAACATCAATGATAAGAAAGAATCATTGATCAGCTGCCTCTTGCACTATTCCTACTGAGGATCGAACTTGCAACCTGGCATATGCTCTGACTGGGAATCGAACCGTGACCCGGTTCATAGGTCAGTGCTCCACCACTGAGTAACACTGGCCAGGCAAACTAGCAGTTCTTCTTAGACTTTAATATGTAAAATCACTTGAGAATCATTAAAATACAGATTCTGGCTTAGTAGGTCTGGAGTGAAACCTGAGATTCTGCTAGCAAGCTTCCAGGAGTTGCTTTTCTGCTGGTGCATGGACCACACTTTGAACCAAAGTGTATTCCTAATTTCTTTGATAATCTGCTACTTGTACTACTATGGAAAAAGACAAATTTAAAAATGTTCTTCTGCTATTGATTTTAAAATATACTTAAGAAAGACAAACAATGGCATGAATTTTTATAGAACATTTATTTGTGGGTTTTTTGGTTTTTTTTACCCCAACAGGGACTGTATAACTTTTAGAACCATTTTGATCAGTAGCTGTTGCTCATTTTATCTGAATCAAAAGGGCAATTTAGAAATGTCCTGAATGTCTATTCTCATAGTAGCAGTAGCTATAATAATAGTAATTTATTTTCTAGATACTTTGTGACCTTCATTCAGTCTGCTAGTCCTCGGCCATTTGCTTGGTGCATCCACTGTACAAGCCCTTGTGCCTGTAGAGAAAACACTTTATTAATTTTTTGGGATGGGATATGATGGCGAGCTTAGACTAATTGTGGAAGAAAGTTAATGCTGCCCTAACGGGTTTGTCTCAGTGGATAGAGCGTTGGCCTGAGGACTGAAGAGTCCCAGGTTCGATTCTGGTCTCGATTCTGGTCAAGAGCATATACCTTGGCTGCGGGCACATCCCCAGTAGGGGGTGTGCAGGAGGCAGCTGATCGATGTTTCTCATCAATGTTTCTAACTCGCTATCCCTCTCCCTTCCTCTCAGTAAAAAAATCAATAAAATAAAATTAAAAGTAAAAAAATCAATAAAATTTTTTATATTTAAAAAAATAAAAAATAAATAAAACTTCCTGCAAATGCTAAAAAAAAAAAAAGAAAAAAAAAAAAGTAAGTAAGTAAGTTAATGCTGACTGGTAGAAATCCTGAGTTCTAAAAAGCTTTAAAAGATATCAGCCTTTCAAAAAAAAAGAGATCTGTTAGAGATATTTAAGGAAGTTGCTGATATGCACTGATAATTGGTTGTGAAAATTTATTATAGTTGTTTGCATATAAATAGAGGTTTCTAAAGAACTTGGGTTAATTAAAAACTATTGGATGGATTAGAATTTTTTTATTATTTATTACATCTGACTTACATTTTCTTTAAAACAACGTCTTGTTGTTTTTTAAAAACAAAACAAAACAAAAAACAAAGAAAAAAAACAGCCTCTCTTGCCCGGCATGGCTTAGTGGTTGAGCTTCAACTTATGAACCAGGAGGTTGAGGTTCAATTCCTGGTCAGGGCATATGATTTGGCTGTATAGTATAAACATATTCCTTTCCATTCCTCTCTGAAATCAATAGAAATATATTAAAAAAATAAAAAAACAGCCTTCCTAAATAATTCAAAATTCAGAGTTAGACTTGCTATGCATTTGCTCTCATGAATAAATTATAAAATGTTCTGTTTTCTCAGTTTAAACTTTTCCCTAATATTTATTGTTGATGGTAATTTTTCTTTAATTTGGTTTAACTCTTCTCTTGGAAGAGTGGTTGGATTATTGTCAATAATAATGATTATTGCCAACATTTATGGAGCTCTTATTCTGTGTCAGACACTGTACATGGAGTATTTTATTTCTCCTAAGAACCCCCCTTTTTATCATAAGGCCAGAGTAAGTAACTTGCTCAGGTTTATTCAGCTGGTAAATGGGGGAGGTAGTATTCCAATGCTGATGGCCTGACTTGAGAGTCCATACTCAGAACCTTGAGAATTCCTCTAGGTTAGGAAGAAAGGGCCTACAAGACATCAAAGAGCTTGACTTTTAATGAGAGGGTCTCAGATTATTCCTGACATAAGATACACTTGTGAAGATTTGGAATGGAGAGGGAAACGGTGCCACAGAAGGAATGACTTTGTGATATCCATGTTTACTAGGAAATTTCACATTTAATCAGCACACATCAACTCTCTGACATATTATTTCTTCACTAAAAAGAAAAGGACAGTTGATTCTGCATCTGTAGTGTCCATTGCCTACCCCATCATTTTGGAAAAATCTTACTCTCGGTTTCCATGATGTTATTCTCTTCCTTCTTCTCTGGCTACTTTGAAACCATTTACTTCTCCCAGTCTTCCCATAAGTGTCCCCCCCAGGATTCATTCCTTGCTCATTTTACTCTTTGTGCTCTTTTTATTCTATGTGCTCTTCTCCTTGTGATTTCAAACACGGGTGTGATTTTCATTGCCAGACTCCTATGTGTCTGCAGCCCTGGCAGTCCTCTGCGGCTGAGAGCCCACTGGATACTTCCTCCTACATGCCGCACAAGTACTTCAAACACAAGATGTTTAAAGTTTACCTGATCATCTCCTTCCAGATCTACTCCTTTTCCTTTATGCTCTGTCCTGGATCATGACTTCACCATCTATGCCACCAGCAACTCCAGAAATCTGGGAGTAATCCTGAACTTTCAGTCTCACCTCTTATATCCATATCAGTCACCAAGTCTATAGATTTATTCTTGTAACTTTCTTATCTGCCCATCTTTTCTATCACCAGTGCAGTTTCCATCATTTCTTGCAATTTAGTGGTCTCCAAGTTTGGCTGCCCATCAGAATCACCAGGGGCACTTGGAGATTATAGTGTTGGGTCCCACCCACAGAGATTTTGATTCAGTAGATCTGGGGTGGGGCCTAGGAATCTGTTTTTTAACAAGCAGATGATTCTTATCAGACTCTCCCAGGTCTGATCTAACCTATACATCTTCAATTTCCTGCCATCTCTCCTTGTATAACCCCTACTTCAGGCCTGCTCTGTTGCTAAAATAAGTGCTTTTTGCTTTTTGCTTTTGGGCTATATGTTTTGTACATATGTTTTTCTCCCTCCCTATTTGCTTGACAAATTTCTCTTTTATTCTTCAAGAATAAACATTGTTTATTCTCTCCTGTCCTAACATTGTTCTTTAGACTAGCCTCTGATATTGTTTTCATTATCCTGCACAGCAATTGATTTTTCATGTCTGTCTTCTCCTCTAATAGATGAGTTTTGAGAGGTCAAGGAACAAGTAACCTGCCCCAAATCACTTAGATCAGAAGAGGTGGAGAGCCTGACTTGAAAGTCTGTTCTATTTACCCTTAAAATCTCTGGGATTTTAAGATACAAATCAGGTTAGGAATAAAAGCCTATTGATGGGTCATGGATACCGACAATAGTATGATGATTACCAGAGGGAAGGGGTCTGATGAAGGCAGGTGGAAGAGGGTAAATGAGAGATAAATGGTTTACTTCCATAAGTAAATTAGACTTTGATGCACACCATGTAATGTTCAGATGATGTATTGTAGAATTGTGTACTTGAAACTATATAATTTCATTGACTAATGTAACCCCAATAAATTCAATTTAAAAAACCCTGTTGGTGGAGGGTTTTTTTAAGGGAAGCCCCATTTAAACAGATAATTTTTCTTCCCATTTTTTATAAAGGTATAATTTACACATAATAAAATTAACTCTAATTTTTAATGATGAATTTGTGAGGTTTTTTTTTTTTTTTTTTACTTTTTTTAAATTGTTTTATTGCTTAAAGTATTACAAAGAATATTACATATGTCTCCTTTTCCCCCCCGCCCCTGACAATCCCCTGTAATTTGTGAGTTTTGACACACATACGGTTGTATAAACATGACATGGCTTTAATACAGATAAAATTATATAATGTTTGTAAATAAATCAGTCCCACTTGGTATGAGCTTTATGAAGCAGCCACAGTGTTTTAAATAGAAAGTATTTCCCAAGAAAGAGTTAACCCTAAAGGGTCTGGGAGGGTTAAAGTAATGTGTCTTGGTAATTCTTTTTTTCCAATTTCAAAAAATTGATTGGAGAGAGAGAGAGAGAAAGAGAGAAACATCAATGTGAGAAACATAGATGTGAGAGAAACATCTCATGAACTTGCTCATGAACTAGACTTACTTGATTTAATATTTAGCTTTAGGTTTGCTTAAATTTACTTTAAAACCAGGATAGTGAACTCATTACCAAAAAATAAATTTCTACTTACAGAAAGAAAGACCCAATAGTTAGAATTTTCTGAATTTAGGGATAACTTAGCTTCCTAAAACTTCTCATTGGTTCTAATTCTGTACTCTGAAAATAGAGAATAAATCTAATCTTTCTTTAGATCCTTTGGTATGTGATGAAGTCTCTTTTTTTTTGCAGGCTAGACATCCTTCCTCCTATCCCATCACGCTTTGTGTCATGGTTTCCAAAGCATTCGTGGTCCTAGGCCAGGTCTGCCAGATGCAGCACCTAAGAAAATGTGAAACTTGGTTTCTTTGAGTGTCTCTTGGTTGTTTTTTCCTGTTAAGGGAACTTTTGTAGGTCTCTCATTTTCTTTCACTTGAATTCTATCTTAAAATATCATTTGTACCCATAATTTAGAAAGAAATTAGGAAACTTTCTCCCTTAATTTTTTTCCTTTTTATTAAATTTATTTGGGGTGACACTGGTTAACAAAATTATACAGGTTTCAGGTGCACAGTTCTATAGCACATCATCTGCACTGTATTGTGTGTCCATCACCATTTATCCCCCTTATGGCCTCCTCCACTTGCCTCCACCCTTCTCTCCTTCTGGCACACTGTTGTCCATGTCTATGAGTTTTTTCTCTTTTTGCTCAGTATCTCAAAATGAATGGACATGGTGACTGAGTGGCACTGGAATAGCTGGCAGGATACATGGGGCTATTGCTCCGCCTTCTTGGGCAAGTCTCTTAAGCTCTCTGAATCTAATTTTTAAGATAAAGGGATCATTTCTAAATCGTGCAAGAGTAGGCCCTCGAAGCCGCAGCTGCCTCATGGCCCGGATCTCTCCCCCCCTCCCCCCGCAACTGGTCCAGAAGGTCATCCAGAAGGTCATTCTGGAAGGTCTTTCTGCCGTCCGATCTAATTGGCGTATTAGCTCTTTATTATATAGGATAGGCTCAAAATAAGAGCAAAGTCACTAAGACACAAAGGCATAAGCATATTAATAAACCTATTAATACTATAAAGTATAAAATTGAGACAGTTTGATTAGAGTCAGTTTATATGTGTGCCATATAGACCTCCTCCAAAAAAACTTTTCAAACAGAGATTTCCCAAGAATGTTACATAAAGCCAGTTGAATTTTGATATTCCTGTTGACAGAATTTGACTCTAGTGGTGGCAGAAGGGACAGGATTTTTTAATAGAATCCCCCCTCCCACTAATAAATTCATGGTATTGGATCCCACCCATAACTGTGTAGGATTAGGATATTGACAACATACTAGAAAAATATATTCTTTTACTCTAATATGCATAATCTATATTTGGATTCAGTGTAACTTAAATGAATAGGGCACGTAATTTACAATTAAGTTATTTAAACATTTGATTTAATGAAAAACTGGATAATTCATTTTTAAAAATTTATTTTTATTGTTGACACTATTACAGATTTCCCCCATTTTTCTCCCTCTTTGCCCACCTCCTCCCCTGGCCTTCACCAGACTTTGGTCTGTGGCCATGGGCTATGTATATATGTTCTTTGGCTAGTCTCTCTACCTTCTTGATAATTCATTATGTTAACGTAATACAGATTATATAAAGCTTCAGTACTCATTATTTTCCTTGACTGTTCTATTTCCTTATAATTTAATTTTATTTTTTTTTTGGTTCAAGACTTGAGGGGACCTGTTAGTAATAGTGAATTTTCATATTGTTGTATAACTCTATTGTGATGCACTCAGTCCTTCTTTTTAGTGGAAAAGGAAACATGCTGGGCATTTGAATGTTGTTTGAGTACTAACTGAAATATTAATGCAAGTAAATTCAGAAGGACACAAATAACTGCAAAGGTGGGAAATTTCATGGAAATATTGTAGCATGGGAATTGTTATGTTGTTCAGGTCGCTGACAATTACTACAACTTTCATAATAATCATTGGAAGTGGAATTTTTGAGAGCTGGAAGGGCTAATTTGAGAAGGATCTTGTGTGAAATGTGGCCTCTCTATAGGCAGAAAGTGATTGTTAAGTGGTTGCTGCATGAATGCATGACGTGTGTTGTTGGGCAAAGAAGTAAGGGCATTACCTTTTTTCTCTTGGAGAAAGCATTAAAGACATTAAGCCTCATAGGGCACACATGTACTCACTAAATACCTGGTTGAGGTGGTGTTAACTTCAGGTTAAAGTTGTGTACCAACATAGAGGAGTATCTGGCAATAGCTGTAGGAAGGGGTTGTACACTGAAGAAGCCTTGAATATCAGTAAATGTGCAGTTGGATTTCACTGAAGGGATCGAGAATAAAGGACTGATATGAAAAAATCCACTCTTCATTTATTCATTAAATAAATTTTTAGGCGCCTTGATAGGCCTTGCAATATAAGAATGAAAGACCCAGCCCCTACCTTCAGGGAGATTACATTTTAAAGGAAGGTGACTGAACAAGGTGATGAGTGCTCTAATGCAGTGGTCGGTAAACCACGGCTTGAAAGCCACATGCGGCTCTTTGGCCCCTTGAGTGTGGCTCTTCCACAAAATACCACGTGCGGGCGCGCACGTACAGTGCAATTGAAACTTCGTGGCCCATGCACAGAAGTCGGTTTTCGGAAAGCAGATAGATGAAACAAGTGTACAAGACGGAGTGTGGATGGGAGAGTTGGAAGGTGTCGACCTCAGCGAATGTACCTCATCAGATTGAGGACGTTTTTAACAAAGGCCAGCTTAGGAGTACCCTAATTAAGTTAACAACAATGTACCTACCTATATAGTTTAAGTTTAAAAAATTTGGCTCTCAAAAGAAATTTCAATCGTGTACTGTTGATATTTGGCTCTGTTGACTAATGAGTTTGCCGACCACTGCTCTAATGGAACAGAAACATGTGCAGGTGCTTTGGCAGTATAAAATGGGTCTCCTGGTCAGTGAAAATTGCCTATTTTCTTGATCCGCTTTTCCTCACCTTCAATTCCATTCTTCCTCCTAATTATTATTTTAAAAAGTAACAATTTTCAGAAGTTAAAAAAACACTAAGGGATCACCTAGTTTCTTGGTATTTAAAAGTTGGTCCATGGAATATTAGCATAGCCTCAGTTGGAGCTTTCTAAAAAATGCAGAATCTTCCTAAAAATGGGTTACATCCCAGCCTTACTGAGTCAGACACTGCATTTTAGCATCTCCTTCCTCCCCAGGTGATGATGATGATGATTCTTCCTCCTCCTCCTCCTCCTCCTCCTCCCCCTCCTCCTCTCCTCCTCCTCCTCCCCCTCCCCCTCCCCCTCCCCCTCCTCCTCCTCTCCTCTCCTCCTCCCCCTCCCCCTCCCCTCCTCCTCCTCCTCCTCCTCTCCCTCCCCCTCCTCCTCCCCCTCCCCCTCCTCCTCCTCCTCCTCCTCCCCCCTCCCCCTCCCCCTCCCCCCCTCCCCCCCCCTCCTCCTCCTCCTGTTGGAGAAGCACTAATCTAGTTTACCCCATATCTGGTTTTATAGATGAAGGACATGAAGACATTGTGCCCATGCACATTATTGTTCAGAACATCCTTTGGAGATAGTAGGAATTCTGTGTGTGGATTAGAGTGAGAAATGATCTTTGATGTTAGAAATTAGAATCTCTTTACAGATGAATTTATCTTCCTTTCTTTGTTACATAGCTTATTTCTTAAAGCAGCTCTTTTTTCAATGTCATGGGAAAAAAAAGTACCTGCCCTCAAGTTTGTGGATAAGAATAGCACACTATAGCAGCTCCTCCTTTAGTGACCTGAAGTAGAGAAGGCTTTAAGGTTTAGGGGGTTTGTGTTAAACTTTTATATAATGTAGAAAAATAAAGATCTAAATAGATAAGTACCCCTAAATTTAAGGAGGCCTTTGGCATAGAAAGATATGATCAGAGAAAGATAAAATGCTAACATTAAGGAAAAGTGTACAATTACTGATAGGACCATAGTGACACAATGTCTTCAAACAAAAATACCACTCCTCCCTCCTATGAGAGATTTACTCTCTCTCCTGTTCTTTTAAGTGTTTTAGTTTATTTTAAGTCTGGAATACGTTCTGATTCAAATGGTAGAACCATAATTTCCATGAATAGACAGATAATAGACTTCCTATAAGCTATGAAATAAAGTCAGTTTTTCTTGTTCTCGTATTTGTTTTCTTTAAAGTCACTATTCTACCTTGATAGCAACTCTTATTTTATAGAAACCATAGTTATTATATTACTTCCTGACTTTGGAGACTGTGATTAAATATTTTTTCAGTTGTGTTTTATGTCTTGAATCTTATTTTCTTTTGATAGTATATAAAAACATTCATTTAGTTTTAAGTAAAATATTTTGAAATATAATTAATATGTAGTTTTATTAAAATGGACAGTTTAAAATACAGGACATTGTAATGAGCAAGTAAATTAAATTTATTTTGTTAGTTTTGGGAACTGGCTAAAAGGTAGAATTATTATTTTTTTTTTTACTATTTTAAAAGTATATAATATTCCTGAAAATAGAACATAGAAATGCTTTGCTTTACCAAGAAGAAATTAGACATTAGTTTCACAATCTTTTAAATGCTGTTTAACTTTTAGAAATATAAAATTTAATTTTAATATCTCCTTAAAATGTATTAGAAAATTAATTTTTGTTAACTGCATATTTCATTTTCATGCTTGTCTTAGAAATATTTTACTTCTGTTAGAACCTTTTTAAAATTGATTCATGGATGCCTATTTCAATATTAAGGACACTTTATTTATTTTAAATGAAATAGTGTGTTATATATATATTTACACATATGTAAAGTAAATGATTTATAGCTTTAGAGAAAAACTATAAATTGGTTATGTTTATGGGTAAAAAAGTAGACTCATATTCTCAAGGAAAATTTTGGAAAAATGTCTTGAATATGATGATTACCATTTAAATAAATTATAGAACTGTAATGATCTCTAAGTTAATATCCCAAATATAACTACTTTTGTCTTCAGTATCCAGAAATATCCCAGGAAATGGCTTTTATTGCTCCACACCTCTTCAGTTTACTAATTCTTTCCTGTCTTAAACATAGGAGGGAGCAACTTCCAAACTGCACTGATAAATTTCACATTTAATATGGAAGACAAGTTTCTCCTTAAAGTATTTTTCTGTCTATGAAGTGTCTCATTAACTTGTCATCTCATCCCAAGTTTGTTCTATATTTTTAGTAAGCTTTATTTCTTGTCTTTGTTCTCTAGGTTCTCTGTAAAACCTAACATGTGACATAAGTAACAAAACTTCGTTTTCAAAGCTGCTCACAAGACTTCGTCTTGTTTCTTTGGTTTTTATGTCATGTATTTTTGTTGGGACTCAGAGGACAATGATCTGTATTTGGTCAATTTCGGAAAACCAAGTTGAAACACAATTCCTAAAAAATTCATTTTATAAAACATATTGTTTAATGAATTTTATGTTATTTTGTTCTCCCTGTAGATAAACGTGTGGAAAATTGGCCTCTAATGCAGTCTCCATGGCCTACGCTTTGTATAAGTACTCTTTATCTCCTGTTCGTGTGGCTGGGCCCAAAGTGGATGAAGGCCAGAGAACCTTTTCAGATGCGCTTAGTACTCATTGTCTATAATTTTGGGATGGTTTTGCTTAATCTTTTTATCTTCAGAGAGGTATGTTTACTAAACTCACTTTATATTTCCCCTGGGTTATTGGAAATTAAAAAAAGAGAATATGTAAAACCATCATTGTAACATTGTACCACAAAGTACCTTAGTTACTCGCAAGCATGTCAAACTCAAAGGCTAACATGGGCCAAATAAACGAAGCATGCGACCCGTGGGCCACGAGTTTGACATGCTTGCTCTAAAAGTAAATTTTATATTATTGACATTTTCCATTTTTGGACAATAAAAATATAAAACATACATAAGGTATAGGACAGGTGTTTAAAGGAAATTTTGAAGTAGGCAGACTGGGTTCTGAAATAACCCTTATGAGTTATTCTGACATTGGAAATTATTTAACTTTTCTGAGACTCATTTTCCCACAAATGGGGAAAATACCTACCTCTAGGGCAGTGATGGCCAACCTATGACATTTTTTTGGTTGATTTTTCTTTGTTAAATGGCATTTAAATATATAAAATAAATATCAAAAAAATAAAAATTTGTTTTACTATAGTTGCAAATATCAAAAAATTTCTATATGTGACCCGGCACCCGAGTTAAGTTAGGGTTTTTCAAAATGCTGACACGCCGAGCTCAAAAGGTTCGCCATCACTGCCTAGGGTATCAGAGATAAAAGTGAAGTAACTTTTGCATAGTATTTAGCACATATTAAGTACTCAGTAAATAGTTGCACATATTTATTTATAATTCTTACTCAGCAGTTTCAGGTTCGTAACTGATCAAACTATGCAGATGTAAAATACCAATTTCAAATTAAATCCTATTATATAATGTCATTGTAATTTGGATTGAAGGTAAAATGAGTTCACTGTTATACAACTATTGCTACTAATCATTGTATACTTTTCTTGGCACTAGCAAATTCTTTAATTGACAACTTAGGCTACGGAATCTCAACTTGGTAAAAACCTTTTATTTATTTGGTACTTTTACCTAATTTGTTAGATACAAACCACTTGAGATCAAGAATAAAAATCAATACAACTCTTAGATCTGAGGAATGGTCAATCAAAATTTCTCTTAATATTATGAAGTAGATAGAATTGATGTCTTAGTCCAAAAATTACATGTGATTTTTAATTTATTCTCAGTTTCAGAAAATTGAGACAGTAAATTGTAAATATTCCAACACATTAAATATTTAATGCATTTGAAATATTTTAGATAATATTACTTTTAAAAATAATTTCAAAGATTGCATATTGTATTTAGGGCTCTTAAATGCTGTATCTACTAAAACTTTACTCCCAATGTTATTCCCTTTTTTTCCAGTTATTCACGGCATCCTATAAAGCAGGATATAGCTATATTTGCCAGAGTGTGGATTATTCTGATAATGTTAATGAAGTCAGGGTAAGTACATTAACTCTTAACCACAGAAGATTTAATTTTATAGTCTCCAGTCTGTGAAAAACATACTTTTATATAGTGGTAGAAGTGTACGGGATTGTTTTGTGTCAGTAAAGCTATTTTTTTTTCAAGTACATAATTAAAAATCTGTTTTCTTACCTACCGTGTTTTGCATTTGGTGTGTGAGTGTGAATACATGTTGGGTTACTAGATTGCAGTACTTTAAAAAAAGTTCTATGCTTAATGTAAAGATATTTTAGATTTTTGTTGTTTTTGGTCAAGAATAGAAATTCATAAAGAGATTCTAATTTTTTGTTAAGAAGGTCTGAGGAAAAACAGATGTTTTATAGTATACCACAATTTTTATAGGTATAGACTCAGTTTTTATTATATTTGCAGAAAAATAAACCAATAGTAATAGAATGTTACCATATTTTACTCTCTAATCACCTACATTAATAAATTTACCATTTTATTCAAATGGAAAAAATAATAGTTATTTTATTAAGTATTTATCAAACTGCTCTTGTGTTTGTGGTTCATATTTAAAGATATACACACATAAAACATGTAAACATGTTATATGTTTTATGTTACATGTAATATACGTAGTAATAATGTGATATGTAGTAGCTTCCCTTGAAAACACTAGCTTTTTGGAATTGGGGTTGGATAATATAAATATCAATAGTCATCAAGATCCAAGATCAAACTGCTTTAATGTACTTACTATGATATGTCCATGCCTTCATTTCCTTATTAGAAGATTTATGTGCCGATGAAAAAAAATCACTCCTTTGGTTGTCATAATTCGTTTTATTCATTTAGCATATGTGTACTGAATATCAATTATATGCAGATAGTGTGAGGGCCACTGAAGACACGGAAAAGACAGGGGAACCCTGCCTTTATGGAGTTGACATTCTTGTGAATGGTGGCAGAGGCAAACAATAGTCATGTAACAAATGGGAGGCAAGAAAATCAGACCTGTGGTATGACTGAAAAGGATGAGGGGAATACTTCATTTAAATTTCTTGGCTAGGAAAAAAAAATTTTCTGATAACCATATTGTCAGAGAACCTCCTCAGGGAGAAGAAAAGGAAAAAGTGTTTAACTTGCTTTCTTTTAGGACTGCACTTAGAAAAACCCCTTGGGTGAAACAACAAACTAATATTTTTAAGATAAAGATTTAAAATATCGCCCTGGCCTGCATAACCAGTCACTTCTTCAAGAAATTAGCTATTGTGAGACTGTAAACTAGGAGGAGAGAGAACCAGAGTTTCGCAACAGATTGCATGTGAAATTTTCCTCCCTGTCTCTTCTCCTCTTAATATTAGATGTAGTAGAATAAATATTTTACTCAGAGACTTGTTTTTGTATTTGTTGTTATGTAGCCAAGAAGTATCACTTTTCAGTTTGATGTAGCTATTCAAAGGTATCTAATACAGTTTGCAAATGAAAGATAGGAATTATTTATTACTATTCATAAATTGTGGCTAATTTAGAGGCCCAGTTTTTTTGGGGGGAGGATAAGGCATTATCTTTTACCTTCTAGGTAAAGTTTACTATGCCAAAATGGTTACTTTATTTTAAGGTACTAACATAATAGTGAATATTAAATATATTGTGTTGCTGTGAGTAGTTAACTATTTTAAGCCTATTTTTAACCATATTATTATGCAAGCAAATTCAGTGAATAATTCTCAATCTGTAAATAAAAGATTTTATTTTCTCTTTGGCCCACACTTTATGTAATTTTGTTTTTCAAAAGAAAAAACAAACAACCAAAACCCCATGCTATCCAACAGGTGCAGGGATAAAATAAGGGATCTGTTAACTCTAAAACGTCTAAGCCTATGAATGAATCTGTTAGACAACACCTGACACACAAAGGTTTATTCAGTTAGGTACTCCCTAAGGCATATATCACAAAAAGTACTTGACATAAAAAGTTGAGTTTAGGCTTCTGTTATAATAGAATTCTTTAAAATACTTTAAAACATATATACAGAGGTCACCTCTCACTGGATCCTTGGCTCCTTAATCTCAGCAGTATAGTAATCCTTCTGTACCATCTGGTGTCTTAATTAGAGCCCCCCAAAGAAAAGACTTATTTATGTAAGCAGGATTATATTTATGACCTAGGAAATGTTTGTTGTTTCTGTTTATTTATTTTAATCTGCTATTTTAAAGATTTTACTGCCTAATGCATACTTCTGTGATTAGGTACTTTGTTGCATGTGTTAAAGTGAAAGAGAGAGAGATAGACACTAACAGAGACTGGTTGCTATCCATAAACGTACTTACAAGAATATGAAGTATAATATAGACTAAGCATGAACGATTGAAGTGCAATGTACCTATACAAAGTAAATGCCTCAGTTTCTTTACCAAATTGAAAAACATAGCAATGTGAATGTATTTACAGCTCTTGGTACTGCAGCAGTTTGGTACTGTGTGGATCCAGCTATGTATCATGAAATATTTTCTATATTGTTAGTACAGAGTAGAAACAGATTTGGACTCTGGTCTTTCTCATTTTCCCCCCATGGGTAGATGCCTAGATTTCACACCTTCTTAAGCAAAAATGATTTCATTCCTCGTACATTTTGTGTAGTGAAAATTATTTAGGACTTGTATACAATGAGTAGAAAACTATATGATGATACCAATAATAATGCTTTTCTTTCTTTATACAGATAGCTGCTGCTCTGTGGTGGTACTTTGTATCTAAAGGAATTGAGTATTTGGACACAGTGTTTTTTATCCTAAGGAAGAAAAACAACCAAGTCTCTTTCCTTCATGTATATCATCACTGTACAATGTTTACATTGTGGTGGATTGGAATTAAGTGGGTCGCAGGGGGACAAGGTGAGCATTTTCAGAAACATATCTGCATTTATTAAATTATGTAAATATGTTGGATGGAAAGTAATGAGAACCTGGGAATTTGAGTTGGTCCATAATTTAACTTGCTTTCATGATTATTTCTGTATTAATTTCATTGTAAAGAAATTTGAAGAAAGTAAAGCTTTAGCTTTACTTGCCTGTGACTTTTTGCCTGTGACTACTTTAACACTAAAGATTTGCCCCAGAGATGAGCATAAAATAATTATAAATGTAGAAAATAATATTTTGATGAGGAGCAGTTCCAGTAGTTTTCATCCAAAGGATATCAAGATAGAGCTTCTCAGTCTGAAGGCTCCATTCCAGTTTAAGCCAAGAGCCCACTCCTGCTCTATAATATGCCGTAAAATCAGCATGTTGATTCTTACCCAAAGGAAATTATATATTGCTTTGTTAATGTTAAAGATAATCTGAATTCATAGTTTGGCTAAGATCTGCCTCTAGCTTTTCAGATGCCTGTAGATTGAAGATGATTTACATTCCTCTGATGAGGACCCATGGTACAAGACATTATAGTACAGTTCACCACACTTAAAATTATTTAGAAGCCTAAGAAATATTTTTGTAGGTATTTATATTGGCACATCTAAAGGCAATAATGAGACATTTGAAAATTTACTTAAACCATTATATGTACCATGACTTCCCCCCTCAAGAATAATAGGATGAAAAGTAATACAGGTAATTCTATATTGGGGCCCACTTAAACTACTGGAGTACCCCACTTGAAAGCTCACTATTTTGAAAGTCCTTTGCATTTGGAGAACATCCATTTTATATGTTAAAACCTGAGTGTAAACATTAAAAATATCTAGCATGCTCTGACGAGAAAGCTTTTCAATAATACTATTTTACAACATTTATTCCTAATCTTTACTCAAGATTGTTAGGAAATAAAGTAGACTCATTTGTTTCATATCCAAATAGTTTATTGACCAATAAAATTTTCTCTAACTTGTAATTTCCTCTTTTTTTAAAGCATTTTTCGGAGCCCAGCTGAATTCCTTCATTCATGTGATTATGTACTCATACTATGGGCTAACTGCATTTGGCCCATGGATTCAGAAGTATCTGTGGTGGAAACGATACCTGACCATGTTGCAACTGGTGAGTAAAATGCTTCTAAAGTTTCTTCTGGCGCAACACTGAACATGTTTGAGTTTATTGTAAAGTGCTGAGTGATTTTTGACAATTTTCTATTAGAAATTCAACTCTATGAGCCAGCTTTGGGAGTTGAGGTTGCTTGGCTCTGAGCTACCTGTTCATAGACTTATGGGTTATGGCCACTTGCTTTTTAAATGTCTTTAAAAGACTAGACTAGCTCTTGTCTAAGAGAATATTCTTTAAAAATAAATATCTGTGAAGTGGGTGAGTAAAGATCTAAGCACACCACAAAGTACATAGACTCATATATGTCTAGAAAAATAATATAACTCTTTCTTAGGTGATTTTAAAAATATTTACTTAAAATATTATTTTTCTCTTCATCCTGTTTGCTGTTCCAGTTCTCAGTAATTGTTAACAAATCCCATACATTTAGAATAAAAGTTGAAGAAAAGGCATAGAGCCAAGAAAGGGTTGAGGTAAAGGAAGGGAACAAGGACTGGAGAACTCCTCTTATTTCTCCAACACCAATTACTCAGAGAGCAGAGCTAAGTATTTTCAATTGCTAGTCTTTGGAGTAGACAGTTTCCAGCACATTCCCAGTAGGACTTCATATAGCATTTGGGTGCTTCAGTGTAACATTCAGAGCTAGGCACTAGCCCAATAATGAAACTGGAAACCCAGACCAACCTGGTAGTATTCTTCAAGCCTTGGAATTTATTATAATTTGCTTTAATCATAGCATGCACACAATTTTATCAGTGAAATCACATTTGGAAATATTATCCATCTCTGCTTTAAGTTGCCAAACAGCTGGCTAACCAAACAGGAAACACAACTTTTGGCGAATGCTGGTGTGAAGGATTCATTTGTAATTAAAATGCTACAGGAAGCTTCCTTCAGTTTTTGTGTAAGCTGTTTATACAGTTTGTGTAATTTATTTCTCTTAGTAATTAGTAAGTGGTCCCAAGAAAATGAAGAGATTACAAAAATCACATGAACTATTGATACCTATTTTGTTGGAGCCTGCACCTGACTCTCCTTGAGCGATGCTGTACTCAGTCACACCCACAGACACACCCTTTTTCGGTGATGCCAGTTCAAGAACCATTGTGAAATCAAAAGTTCTTAAAATCTGGATTTGCCATGGAAAATTTTTAAAGTGTTTAGCGTGATATAAGTTTGGGGCTTACCTGGAATAAATTACTTTAATAATATTTGATATAATAATACTGATAATGATATCCTTAAAGAGAAACCACAAAAGTCCATTCCAAATAGGATGTTAATTTATGAAAGGTAGTGTATTTCCAGTTCTCACAACAGATAATCATGTAGGCTGATCTTGTAAATACATAACACTGGTTAACACCATGAAATTCATAATTTTTATCTTGAGAACCTTTCATTTATTAATATATTTGAATTTAAACTGATTTGCCTCATCTTAATTAAAAGCATCTTAATTTTGGTTTTTCTCTTTTTAAAAACTCTTCAAGTTGAAAGTGATTCTCTCTTTTTGCACTATTTTCAACTACCTACTAAATTTTACCAAAGATCTTAGCTTTTAAAGAATAGTGTTAATTCAAATGCCTATTACTTGCCTGCTATTTTGTAAGAAGTTCATTTTAAAACTATAGATACCAATTTACTGACAATTTTGTGGAAAGAAATAGGTCTAAAATGTGGGAGCAACACCAAAATTGAAGAGCCTCCAATACTATTACTTTACTCTCTTAGGCCACTGATATTCTCTCTCATTAGATGATATTATTCACTAGAGGCCCAATGCATGAAATTTGTGCATTGGTAGGGATCCTAGTGGCTGCCAGCTGCCCTCCGGGGCCTCCCTCCCTTCCCCCGGTTGGCCCTGCCCCCAGTTGAACTCCCAGAAGAACTCCCTGTTGGGACAATTTGCATACTATGTTTTTATTATATAGGATTATTATCCAGCAGATATTCATTGAGTCCAGACACTGTGCCAAAGACTCAGGAATCATCATAGCAAAAACAGTGTCCTGCCCTTTGGAGTTACATACAAGTGGAAAGATGGGTGATCCAGAAGTCAATTTTTGATAGCTGTCATTCTTATAAAGGAAAAACCCACACAAAACAAAAACCCTTTGGTGAATGAGATTGAAATGGCCAGTTGGGTGGAAGCACTTTAGTTCTAGTCATCAGGAAGCCTTGCTGAGGAGAAGGCGTTTGAGCAGCTACCTGAATGAGCAAGAGCCAGGAGTGGGAGCCAGAGAACTGTTAAACTTTGGATAAGGAGGCAGAATTTGGGCCTGTCAGCTATCTAGAAGATTCTGAAGTTGTTTGCTATGCATTTGCTTCTGTTTTCCAGGTTCAGTTCTTTGTGACCATTGGACACACAGCAATGTCTCTTTACACGGATTGCCCCTTCCCGAAGTGGATGCACTGGGCTCTGATTGCCTACACAATCAGCTTCATATTTCTCTTTCTCAACTTCTACATTCGGACATATAATGAGCCTAAGAAATCAAACACTGGAAAAACAGCTGTGAATGGTATTTCAGCCAATGGTGTGAACAAATCAGAAAAACTGGTGATAGAAAATGGCAAAAAGCAGAAAAATGGAAAAGCAAAAGGAGAGTAAATTGAACAAGGTCTTAACTGCTGTTGACAGTGAGGAAGCTCCCATTTCAGATAAAATTTCAGGGAAAACAAGCAAATGAGGGTTTGGGGTGGGGAGAAAAATGGCAAATGTGCTCTTATGTATTAGTGACCTTTAGATTGAGTAAAGTGTTAACTATGATACCCAGATGTTTTATTTATGAAGTTTTTATTTTAAACATTTTTTTTATTAGCTTTCATGTTGTCCAGACCAAAGCAATTGTTATGTGACTTTGGAGGCATCGTTTGTCTATTGCATGAAATTTCTCATGTATCTTACATGCAGTTATTCTTCAGTCCGATGATCACAGAAACACAGTCTTTATGAGTTTTTTGGCTAAATTACTAATTACCTACTGATTAAATCAGTTACTATACATTTGCTGGTCCAAAGCTAGAAATGCAGATACTTTAAAATTTGCACATTTGAATTCGTTTGCTGACTGGAATGATCGAATCTCTCCACCTCTGGTTTGAATATACCTTTGTGGTTGTAATTAAATTTTTAAAATCTGATGATCTCTGTAGACTTTTAGAGGCTTGATGATGATGGTGTTGGTGAAAATAAGAAAGAATTACAGTAAAATCCTGTCTGGTGACCCAGAGGTCACCGTGACTTGTGGCACAAATCACTGCGGGAAACAGTTTTTGTGAAAAGGCAGCCTTTCAATATTTCTATGACTATCAGAAATACATTATGAAAATTAAGATTATTGTCTGATTGGAACATGAAACAACTCATGTCTTTATTGGTGACATCATAAATAGTTACATTCATGTGCTGTTAGGAGACAGTATGTTGATTTTTACCAGACTTCTAATGTTTTGATTTGCGGCTGTTAACCGATTTTTCATATGTGGAAATATACCTACCTCTTCTGTTGGAAAGAACATTTAAAATTAAATAAATTTTAATTAAAAAAATCAAGGAGTCCTCTATTGTAGATCTTAATATTGACTATCCAATCCACTAGTATTTTTTTTTTTTTTTTTGCTTTTTTACAAATGGGCATACACCAAATTTTTCTGTGAAACTATTCTTCTCTTTCAATGTGTTTAATTTTGGAGTGATATTTTTCTTGTGACAGAGTTGCAAGGTCTTATTTATTAACTAGATATGAAGTGTAAACCCATTTTGGTGCAATATTCCTGGCTCCTTGGTGCTCAAAAAATCATTAAATTCAGTGCTTGATTGTTACAAGGTGTTAATTGTTAAGACACAAAATGAATAAAAATGAGAGTAGTCAGAATCAGAAAGTTAAATTTGCTGTTTACAAATGAAGTATTTCATGTAATGTAAATGAACAACTGGAAATTCACTAAGAAAGAGAAGTTGTACAGTGTCTTATTACATAGGTCAAATTGTTAGGGGTGTTGCACAGGAATCATTATGGGAAGAGAAAATGTAACCTCTCCCCCCTCCCAAAAAAAAACAAAAAAAAAACAAAAACGAGAGCATGAATCTTTCTAAGCATCTCAAGATGTCAAAACTGCATGTGCAGGATGTATGCTGTTTGTGCAGACCAACTATTTCAGAATATTTGTAAACTTTAAAATATTTATTGTGCATTAAAATTACACACTTTTCCCCCAAAAGGTATGCAGTCATGAAAATTATAGAAAATTTGCAAGAAATATAGTTGTTTGGTCTAAGAGGATTCAGCACCTGTGTTTTTGCTGCTCAGTGTGTAATGACTAGAGATTTGTAAATCTTTGTGAACATTCTGTACTGGTTCCCCAGAGCTATTTGTTCCCTGCTACCTGATTTCAGCACAATAAATATACTGCTGTGGGAAAAATGACATTTTGTTAGTCAGTTTATTATAAGGTAAATTATCTACTAGATTGGTGTTTATTCACTTCAGTTCTAAATTCTGCCGCCAATTTCTAATGCAGAAAAGAAATGAAATTAGAACTTGGATGTCTACAATTTCTGATAAAAATTTATGATAGCATAGTTTTACTTTAAAAATTAGTTGCTTTTGGATCCAGACACAAAACATATTTTTTTTCTAAATTAGTCTTACATTTGTCATTTCAAATGTAAGCTTTAACACTTTCAAATTCTATGAGCTTCTTTTTGAGCCAAAAATACAGTGGGGGAGGGGTGGGGGGAGGCTCTTGTGTCCTTTTTTGTAAATCATTTAGCTCTCACTGTACCTTATCAGAGATGATTTTAAGATGTTATAAGTATAACCTTTTCTAGTTGCTTTCATAATATCTCTACCATCACACTAAGGTGCATGCTTCATACTTAAAAGTCATTGAAGGAGGATTGCATCCTATTTTTGGTAAAACTTTGTCCCTAACTACAGAAGTGTTTTCTTACATAGAAAGCAGGGATTTTATGAAATATTTTTACTGAGTAGAAACACCTGAAGCATGTGGCAGTGCATTTTCTAATAGAGTCGATGACTGTAGCTCTTCTTTCCCTTTTCTATGTTACTCTTGACTCTGTTTTGCTGATGGACACTGACCAATGACTAATTTCAGTATTAGTATTATTAATTTAGTCATTCTCTCTTTCTACACACTCTTTGGGCTTTCAAAATTATTTCATATGGATTATTATATTCACACTTTAGAACATGGAATCTTGCCATATTTTGCAGTTTATTGGGAATATTTTAATTTACAGGTTTGTTTCATATAAGCAGCTCAGTTTCCCTATAAATAAGAAAGAATCTAGAAGTGGAAGTGATTTTTGATGTCCTACCCATTTCATAATATGACAATTTAGGCATTGTGTATTGACTATTGATGCTGAACTTTATCTCACCTTCATTAAAATGCTACATCAAGCTGAGCTGTTCACACTCTTGGCTCTTTCCTCCTCATAGCCTTACTCTCAGCCAGCTGCATTCATAGCTGTCCTATTGAGAAAAAGATGCCTGCAGATGTACGGATGTAAAGTGGGTGCTCAGTACAGACAAGGGGTCTTAGACTTAGGATCCTGCTGGATGGTCAATAGGTCTGCAGAGTTGAGAGACACCAAGATGCTGAGCTGCATACACAGGAGCCCAGCATCGTCGCAGTAGCCATAAAACCTGTGTACTGAGATTGGTCACCTGCCACTCTGCATGTAAGCAATTTTGATGCAGCAACCTTGGGGAACAAGTCCTTTATTTTGGAATTCATGTTTAATCTTAGGTATTTTAGGCAGATGATATCTGAACCAGAAGTAGAATTGTAAAAAGGATGAGAAATAGAAGCAGATTTCTTGTTTCCAAACTCTACAAATCATGCAAGTATTAGAAATTGGTTTTCCTAATACAAATATGAAGGGAAGGCACAGCTTTTAATTTTATTATTTAAAAAAAAATGTTAAATAGTAGGATGGAACATAACTCTATGTTCCTGAAGGATTCAAAGATCTAAATTAAAAATTATAATTGACATAGAGAACCACTACCATCTGAAGACGGATTCTAGAATAAATCACTGAAAGAGCATTGTGACCTACTGAAGAAGGTGGTCAAAGCTGTCTGTAGATGGTTCACAGGAATTTTAGGTAGGCAAGGGTTGATCTGCATTCCCCCTTAGAGCTCTTCTAGGCTTACAGGTCTAGCTTTTGCTATATCCTGAGAAATTAAACTTTTTTCCTACTGGTTAAAAAAAAACAACACAAAAAACAACCCAGATCTTATGTCTTCTTTTTCCTTTGTCTTCTTCATTTTACCACATAAAGTCATATTTACATGTCCACATGTGAACAAATTTTCCTTCATACCTCCATTCCTTGGAGATCCATCTGTTCTTAAATAGAAATTCAACTAGAATTTTATTTTTCCCATTCTGATTGGTGAGGTTTTCCCAGGGAATGTGTTCTTAAAGTATTTCCTCTGAGAATAAATACATGCTGAAACACATCACCTAATACCTATCTACCTATCTATCTAATTACAATAATCCTATGAAGCTGTCAGAAGGTCACATTGTACTTGAACATGTACATAGAAACGATGACCAAATTAAAAGCCATTCTTAAATGAAAAACCGTGGAAGGTTTAAATAATTCAGCCATTTCTGAAAAGATAAAATTGGAATTATTGGGTATTTCCCAATTTAACTACAAGAGTTTAAAGAGTATTTTGTCACTCCATATGTATTTTTAACTACTGAGAGTATTCTGTCAGTCCATATGCACAGTTTGTGTACTCTGTCAGTCCCCAGGTGTCTCTGAATCCCTTTTTTGCTATTTTCGAGAAGCCAGTTAGTTTGCTCTTTTTATCAGTTTTATATTTTGTCTTTAAATTTGCCGTGCGGAAAAAGGAAACATCCAGTTGAAATTCCTTTGTCATCCCTGATGCATTATATTTAACCAAGTTTCTCCTCCCTGTGAGGAGCTATCCTAGAACCAGTCTTTCAAGAACAGTGATTACCTACCTATTTGGTAATGAGAGGGTGGGTAGATGATGAGTCTTGCCTGGTAGGTAGCATTATGTTAGTGACATTCACACCTCACCTTTGAATGTGGCCTGTGTTCTGAGTAATAAATCTGGAATCAAATTCAGCATTTACATCTTAATAAGCATGTTATATAGTTGGTGTTTATTATCTGTAACATACAGTTGGATTTCAAATATTTTCTCAGTTCAGTTCTCAGTGAAAATTTAATAGTGATGTTATAGAGTCACAAAAGAATAAATAACTGCTTGATAAAGCTATATTTATTCATCACATTTAAGTGTTCTCGTTATGCTTGAATTATTATTGTCATTATTACATACTTGCAACCGTGGTGTCTGGTGTTTTTTTCCAGAAAGAAAAGGAGTAAGGGAGCCTTTGAGGCAAAAGAGCAGCCAGATGAATTTGGGGAATAAATTTCTAACATCTTTAGAGATGAGATTTGGAGTTCACACCTAGAGTCTACCCTAAATATTAACCACTTCAGAAAACCCTCTGTAGGTTAGTGTGCTAGATATTTATTGGCTCTACAAATCCAGTTTTATCCCCTTTATACACTCTCCTTCCCTCCCCAGTATTACAGTGTCTGGAGGACTAAAAATGACATTTCTCAGATTCTCTCACAAATTTGGGTTCTGTCAGTCGGAGGCACTTATGAAATTTTTGGAAGACAGAGGGAGGTGGGTGCAATCCTCCTATATAATGTAATCACATTATATAGGAATGTAATTATATACACAATATGAACTCATGATTTAAATTTTTGATGTAAGTGTTGGCAGCTAAACTACATGCTCCACTATCCTGGCACCAATTCTGTGAATGCAGTCAGTGGTCATGGTGATGGCAATCACAGCAGATGTGGTCGTATGAATTTGAAGTCAAAGACTAGGGGTGGCTTCTGACTTTCATTCTTCCAGTTTACCTTAATCTTATAAGCATATAATTCTTTTCATGAAAGCACTTTCTACTTGACGAAATGCCTTGAGTGATATCTATTTTATGTGGTGAACCATACCTCACTAAGTATTCAGCACCAAAATTTGATCAGAAAATAGACTAGCAAAGATAATACTATGGAATTGGGTATCTGTCCTAGTTGAGTGATAATTTCATGACATGTGGGAGATATGATACTCTTTTCCACATAGAAAATAGTTGGATTTTCACCTATGGTAACTTAGAATGAAATATAGTGTTCCCCCTAATCGGTGGGGGATGTGGTCCAAGAACCCCAGTAAATGCATGAAACCATAGATAGTACCGAGCCTTATACATACTGTTTTTTCCTATGCATACAGGCCTATGACAAAGTTTAATTTATAAATTAGGCACCATAAGAGAGAAATAACAATAACTAATAAGATACTAGTAGAACCATTATAACAATTTACTGTACTAAAATTTAAGTTACGTGAATGTTCTCTCCAATAATTTTTACATTTTGCAGTCCAATACTATTCCTGAATTTCTGTAACCATTGCCATTCCTTACGGGCAATATGGCAAATAGGTGGGTATCACTTTCAGGGGATTCCTTGCTGAAGTCTTCCTATAAGCTCAATGCATTCTTGCTCAACATGTTGCCATCAATAGGAACACATCTTCTGTTCATCCTCTACTCACAAATTAATGCCTTTTCCATTTTAACTAAGCACTTGTCGTGCACTGTGGCTATAACTTTTACAGTTAGAGGTGCAACAACAAAACCAGCATGAATTTTTTTTTCTTCATAATTTCACCAGGAGAAGACTCGTTAGATCTCAGCAACTTCAGCATGATTTGTTTTCCCCTGAAGTCAAGAACTTTCACCCTTTTACTTAAATGAAATACTTTATGGCTTCTCTGGGGGCATATTGGAATTGCCAGCATCACTACGCTTGCGCTTTAGGGTCATTATTAAGTAAAATAAGGATTAGCTAAACACAAGCACTCAGATACTAAGCAACGGATTGCATAACAGAGATGCTACCAAGTGAATAAAATGTGAACAGTGTGAAGACATTGGACAAAGGGATGATTCATGTTCAGGGAAGGAAGGAGTGAGACAGTGCAAGATTTCATCATGCTACTCAGAATGGTGAGTAATTTAAACTTTATTAATTGTTTATTTCTGGAATTTTTCATTTAATATTTTTGGAACGAGGTTGACAACTGTTAACTGAGACTGCTGAAAGTGAGGTTGTGGATAAGGGGCACTACTGTAGCTATTGAACCTAAAGCCTTTGACAGAACAAGTGGCTGCTGCATTGTAATGTTGTGATGGAAATAAGTAATATCAAGACTTGAGTGAGATGGGTACTTCTGATTGCCCTGCAGAGCTTACAGAAACCATATTAACTCATGTTTGAAATTCTTGGCTACCCTGAAAGGCCCTGTTATATCTTCTAGCTACAGATCTGAAATGTTTTAAAACAGGATCCAGAGTTTCAGCCAAAGTGTGTTGCAAAATTACAACTTAAGTTCACAGCCTCAGTAGTTTCCTAAGTGAAAATTGTGGCATTCTTTGGAAAAGGGTGGGACCCAAAGAATTGGAATGGGGACATTTTGGTAGATTTGGATGAATCTGAGAACCCGAATCTCTAAATTTCATTGAATATCCCTGGCCAGGAAAAGCAGCCCTCCTCCCTTGTTAGATGACATTAGTTCTTTGCTGCTTGAGGTCCTGTAATGACTTCACTCATGGAAGTTACCTTCCGAAAGGTTGCTGATCTTCCTTGCCTGCCTTCTACTCTTACAATGTCATCAGATCTGTAAAGAGAATTAGATCACAGCATGCCCACGGTGATACATACAAAATCTACCCTGAGAGGAGATAGCTTAGCTTTATAGAATTTGGCTAATTTTCACTTGTAGAAATGTGTAGGAATAGAGTCCAAGAGTGCTAACCAAAGCAGAAAGAAACATATCTTTATATTGGACTAAAATTATTAATATTGGTGCACTTACCAGAAATTCTTAATTTGAGGACATATCTCAACAGTGAGGAGTAGCTTTGATGACTTGTCAGTGGCTGAACGAAAACCTGGAATTATTGGTAGCCTACATGAAATTGAAATATATGTTAGAAATTCATTGCAGTAATGTGGAGGGGGGAATCCAAAGGCTTAGGGAATTAGCATGTTGGAGATGATTCATTGTGTACAACTCATTTGACCATCCCCTCACTGTGTTTGAGAAATAACATTGGTAAATATACGTTGGTACTTTGTCTTTGAAAAATTCTGTAGTGCATATTTTTTTGTAGGCTGGGGATTCTAGAGGGACTTTCCTCTGTCTTTCCTCTGTCTTGAGACCTGTGAATTAAACTGACAAAAGACAGATTAACAGGAAAAAAAGCTTATAAATTGTATTGATGTTAATATTTTTAATTTTACATGCTTGGGGGCTTCAGGAGAAAAAAACCTGAAAACCCCAAATAAGTGGTTAGATTCAGGGGCTTATATACCATTTTAACAAAAGGCAATAAATTGTGGAGGAATAACTAGACAAAGGAATGCACCCGGGCTTCTAGGGCTGATAAATTGTGGAACAGTGGCTAGGAAGCATATGGGGGCAACTAATGGCAGGTAAGGGTTTTTCACAGGGTTCGTTTATGCAGACTCATTGCAGTGTCATCTCTGTGTCCAGTGATAGGAGTTAGTCTTCTTTTCTTGATACAAGAGAGGAGAAGAGCTACACTAGGGAAACATATGCCCTGCTTTGAGGCAGATGGAGGGCAGAGGGCTTTTCTGTGTCATCTTTTTCTCAGTTGCCTTCAGCTCAAAATAATCCTTATTGTCATATTGGCATCTTTTGGGGTGACATTCTGATGCCCTTTGGAATGCTGAGGGAGGAGGGTGCTGTCTCTGAAATGGGTTCCCAGACTTCAGTAGGAGTGATGGTATTACTGAGTGCCAGGGGCCACATGCAGTGCTGAAATGCCAAAGACAAGTGGACATGGTTACAGTAATGAGCAGCAGTCAGAGTGGTTATTAGAATAGCTTAGTCCATGAGTATTTATGGTGGTGGTTAATTTATTATGATGTCCCTAGGACTGAAATAGATAGGCAACCTACTAAACTCCTCCTTGATCTGTGTATCTAAGGTTAATGAACACAGGCCTGGCTCGAGTCACCACAATAGGGAGGCACAGTCCCTCACCAATATCTATCCCTGAGCCAGTTCATAGGCCAGAGCTTCTTCCATAAAGGGAATGTTGGGTCCCGACAAGGAAACCCCCTGTGACGATGTCACAAGGATATACTATGAATTCTCCTCCTAGCTTTTACCAAACGGCAATAAGCAGACTTTGGGGGGATTACTGGGACACTGATCTGATGCTGCTCATTAGGCACCCAAATTGCTACTGTGGTCCCCTTCAAAATGGATGCTATAGAGGCCAGATGATAAATGCGGTTTTGGCCTGAGTCCATCGCACCATGGGACCAGGGTCCCCAAGCCTACCCTCTCCAATTCCCGAATGTAGATAGAGTTGGATTAGACATTCTCAGCTTCTGGCTGAATCTCCACTTTGGTTTCTTATGTCATGGAATGAGGGCTAATGCAGTATGAAGTCAAAACTCCTAAAATATTCCCTCCTTGAAACAGTGGCCCAAAAGTAATGCCACATTTCGGGGTGAGTATCAGAGGTTCATGCCAGTATCAGAGGCATGAAAGATTCAGGGCTGATGAGTTTTTATCATATGCCCATTTAACTCTGCTGTTTGACTGGAGCAGAAATAGGAGAGTCTTGGAAGACGACAGTGGCTTATCATTTACTTAATCATGTAACTTCAAGTTTAATGGCTGTTCCAGATGTTTGTCAATTAACTGAAGCAAATAACATAATTTTGGCATCTGGTTGTCAGCTATCAATCTGTTAAACATTTTCCCCCTCTTTTACAATAAGGCGATAACATAAGTAGTTTCTTTTACCTGTATTCCTTCACAGTCTTACTTCAGGACAATGCCGATTTTCCAGTGTTCGGTAATATTCTAGGAACCTTATTTGTTTCATCATGCCATAAAACATCGGTTTGGTCCATCCTACTAATTGGATGTGTGTAGGAGGTAGCAAGTAGCATAGATACCTTGGTAAGGAACGTGTGTGCCAAAGAGTGGGAGAGTGGGAAAAATGTAAATTCCAGGGCTGTGACATAAATAAAATTTTTGGCAGTCCAGTGGTCTGTAGCAGGTTGAGATTTTTTGTTCTCTTTGGTGGAAGACAATTGCTACACTTTGTCACCATCACTATTAAAGAGGTGAATGATTGGTAAGTCTCACTTAACTTTTAAAACAACATACATACATTTGAGGGTGTTTCTTTGACCCACTTATCAAGTAAACCCATAAGGCTGCCCATTCTGAATGGGGACATAGTAAGAGAAGGCTTTGTTACTACTATGGACTGCAACCTGAAAATATCTTTTAATTTAAAAATATGTCTTTTTCCTGGTCAGCATGGCTTAGTGGTTGAGCGTCAATCTGTAAACCAGGACGTCATGGTTCAATTCTTGGTCAGGGCATATGCCTGGGTTTCGGGCTTGATCCCCAGTAGTGGGCGTGCAGGAGGCAGCCAATTTTTTTTCTTTATTGATTAAGGTATAACATATGTGTCCTTATCCCCCCATTGCCTCCCCCCACACTCATGCCCTCACCCCCCTGGTCTGTGTCCATTGGTTAGGCTTATATGCATGCATACAAGTCGTTTGGTTGATCTATACCCCCTATGGAGGGTGGGGGTAAGGGGGGTAGATCCCTCTGAGGTTTGACGGTCTGATTGATGCTTCTCTCTCTCTGGATCTGTTCTTGTTCATCAGTTTATGTTGTTCATTATATTTCACAAATGAGTGAGATCATGTGATATTTATCTTTCTCTGACTGGCTTATTTCGCTTAGCCTATTTTAATGATTCTCTCTTATCACTGATATTTCTATTTCTTCCTCCCCCTTCCTCTCTGAAATCAATAAAAATATATTTTAAAAACATAAAATTAAAATGTCTTTTTTAATGAAGGAAAAATTTCTTCTATTTTTCCTACAATTCCTTCCCATTTTATCTAGTAGTCAATCACATTTTAAATTTCCCCATAGCATCTTATTTTTGCTTTGCAAGTGCAACATATTCTCAAATGTTTCTAATATTCTTAATTAGAGAATTTTTTAAAATTATTTTTCTTCCCGGATTACCTTTGCATTAGGGTCAAATGTTTAGTGTATCTGTCTTGGTCTTTCTGGCTCAGAGCTGGGTGATCCATACTTGCCATTCATACTTGAACATGACACAGACAAAAGCTGATTCGAAGCTGTGTGCTCATGGCAGAGGGTGTTGTCTGCTAAGCTGTACTTCACTGTGGCTAGGCAAGAAGCTGGCTGCCACACTGGGGGCCTCAAAGCCAGAATGCGAATGAGAAGGACTGTAATTTGAGGCACCAGCAGCACCTTACTATCTGCCTTAGTTCTCACCATAAATTCTTTTTCAAGAGAACTTTACTTGTTTCAGTGAGGGTGTAAAAAGTGGAGGTTAGTGCTGTAATGCTATGAATTTTGTGCATGGGAGTCGTAGAAGGTAATGGTAAGGTAACAGCTTTTTGCTGTTCCATAGACAGGCTTTCCAAACCCCCTTTTTTCAACTCAACTTCTCATGTCCAGCCTCCACCAGTGTGGCATTTTCTGGGGGTTACGGAGGGAGAGCCAGCTCCCTCCTCCACAGTAGCCACCTCTGCACCTGACTCAGTGGCGGCTTTCTCGACTCTGTCTCCTGCTAGTAAAATGTCTAACCACCTGCTTTCCATCTTCCAGAAAATTATTGAAATCTCCCACCTGCTCTGGTCTCTTCGTATTCTCCCTGATATTGTAGGGTTAGACATTTTACTATATTTTAAATAGAGCGCTGAGAAAAATAGAAAATAGATAGGTGAGCTTGCTCTCCCATTTTGAATCAGAGGTCGCTGTAATATATCTAAAAAAGAAAAAGTTCTTGAAAGTATTCTTGAAGCTTTGTCACTGATACAACATTAAACCAAGTTCCTTAATCTTTCTGGATCTGTTTCTTTATCTGTAAAATGGAGATAATATCTAACTCAAATAGTGTATGAGAATTAAGCAGGAAAATGTATACAGGCATACCTGTATACATTTTTGTTGTGCTTCGCTTTATTGTTCTTCACAGATGTGTTTTTTACAAATTGAAGGAAAGACCCTCCACCAGCTGAAAGATTACAATTCACTTTAGTGCGTTGGTCTGGAACCCACCCTGCAATATCTCTGAGGAATGCCTGTGCAAAGTATTTAGTACAGTGCCTAGCTCATAGATATGCCTTAATAGGAATTATTTGAATTTTTCTTGGCATCTCCTTAAAAGTTCATTATTCCTTAGATCTGATAAAAATTCTCCTATTTTTAAAAAAAATTTTTTTTTTTATTGATTTCAAAGAGGAAAGGAAAGGGAGAGAGAAATAGAAACATCAATGATGAGAGAGAACCATTGATCAGCTGCCTTCTGTACGCCCCAGACTGGGGATCAAGCCCGCAACCCAGGCATGTGCCCTTGACTGGAATTGAACCTGGGACCCTTCAGTCCACAGGTCGATGCTCTATCCACTGAGCCAAACCTGGTAGGGCTCTCTTATTTTTTATTCTTATTTTGTGGCAGTAATATGGAGAGTTAGGTAGTTTGCAGGGTTGTTATTCTTTCCATAGTAAAAAAAAAAAAAAAAAAAAAAAAGAGATAATTAATACCCTAGCTTTTTTCTAATTGCAAGTGATCAACAATCACTTTTTATATTCATCTTCAAAAAAATTATCTTCCTCAGAAAAACAAACTATTCATTACTCATTTAAGGCAATTCATGATTTTCTTCTTGTTTTTCTATTTCACAGCTTAAATCCTATTTCTAAAATGGTTTTGCTATAGTTAAAAAATTGTAGAGCCTTTCTTGTGAATTGATTGTATTAACCATTAATAAGACACCATAATACACTGGTATATTGATTGCTTAGTAAAGGACTCAGTTTGCTGTTACTTATATAGCATAGCCAGCATATTATGATTTATCACAAACCAGATACAACGATGCTCTGAATTTGGGGGCCCTGTGGAAAATGTTTGTAATGAGATGCAAATAAAATCTTCAGTGCAGAGGAAAACTTTCCATTTAAAGAGTTATTGGCATAGTCATTGTACCTCTGCTGTCCCAATATTATTGATTATGGATTAATATACCATAATTTAAATTCAAGCAAAGAAAATCACTAAAGAAAATGGCATGATTTCTTAATAAGGTACTAAAGACTTCAAAGTTTATTTAATAACACAATAAATTTTTAAAACTTTTCTATATTAACTTTCATTGTTTTATATTGGAAATTAATTTGTACTTGTTATAAGACAGAGCTAGAATTCTGGCTGGAATAGCAGGAGAGATAATCAGATTAAGGGCTCATGATCGAGCAGTGTGACAATAATAGAAATTAATGACTTTAAATCCAGAGGTGCCTGCCATGGATCCCTGGATTAAAGAACATTACTAATATCATGACTATCCTGTATAACCATCTATAAATCTCATACAGTTTGAATGTAAGTGTAATTACAAATAAAGCTACTTTATAAAGCACTCATATGCAGGTTGTTGTATGGACATAACTTTCCAACTCCTTTGGGTAAATACCTAGGAGCATATTGCTGGATTGTGTGGTAGCAGTATATTTGCTTTTGTAAGAAACAAGCCAACTGTCCCCCAAAGTGGCTGTACCATTGTGTATTCCTCTCGGCAATGACTGAGCCTTCCTGTTGCTCCACATCCTTGTCAGCACTTAGTGTTGCCAGTGTTTTGGATTTGGGCCATCCTAGTAGGTGTAATGGTATTTCATGGTTGTTTTAATTTGCAGTTCTTCAATGACACATGATGTGAAGCATCTTTTCTTTCTTTTTTTAAAAAAATATATTTTATTGATTTTTTACAGAGAGGAAGGGAGAGAGATAGAGAGCTAGAAACATCGATGATAGAGAAACATTGATCAGCTGCCTCCTGCACACCCCCCACTGGGGATGTGCCCACAACCAAGGTACATGCCCCTGACCGGAAGCAAACCTGGGACCTTTCAGTCCGCCGGCCGATGCTCAAACCGGCTACAGCTGAAGCATCTTTTCTTATTCTTATTTGCCATCTGTATATCTCCTTTGGTAAGGTGTCTGTGCAGGTCTTTTACCCATTTTTAAAATTGGGTGTTTATTTCCTTATTGTTGAGTTTTAAGAGTATTTTATATATTTTGGATAGCAAACATGTCTTTTGCTAATATTTTTCTCTGTGGTTTATTTTCTGTCTTGATAAATGATATTTTTTGGATTAATTTATCATTCTTTAGGGCACACAATCTGGATAGAGATAACTTGTGATTTTATAAACATACTAGAGCCCAGTGCACAAAAATTTGTGCACTAGGGAGGGGTCCCTCAGCCAGGCCTGTGCCCTCTCACAGTCTGGGACCCCTCGGGGGATGTCCACTTGCCAGCAGGGAGCAGGCCTAAGCTGCAGTCGGACATCCTTTGCGCTGCTGAGGAGGCAGGAGAGGTTCCCGCCACCACCGCTGTACTGGTAGCCGTCAGCCTGGCTTGTGGTTGAGCAGAGCTCCCCCTGTGGGAGCGCACTGACCACCAGTGGGCAGCTCCTGCATTGAGCGTCTGCCCCCTGGTGGTCAGTGTGTGTCAGTGACCAGTCATTCCCAGTCATTCTGCTGTTATGGTCAATTTGCATATTACCCTTTAATTATATAGGATAGAGGCCTGGTGCACGGTGGGGGCTGGCTGGTTTGCCCTAAAGGGTGTCCCGGATGAGGGTTGGGATCCCTCTGGGGTGCCTGGCCAGCCTGGGTGAGGGGCTGATGGCCGTTTTCAGGCTGGCCACGGCTGCGGGCTAGAAGTAGGTATCTGGGATTTATTAATCTTCTATAATTGAAACTTTGTAGCCTTGAGTGGAGCCCAGTGCTGGCCAGGACAGGAGGGAAGCTTGGCTTCCTCCATCGCCTGGGCATCCCAAGCCTCTTGCTTGCTCCAGCTCCGTGGCCGCCGCCATCTTTGTGACAGAGTGATGGAGTGATGGTTAATTTGCATATCACTCTTTTATTAGATAGGATTATATGCAACTAGAAGAAAGGTCTGTTTTTTCTATTCATGGAATTATAGAGCGTGGGTCACCATAACCTAATAGGACTTCTTACTACTGTGGGTGTGCAATATTAACTATTTTCTAGTAAGGGTAAAGGGACAAAAGTGACATGGAGAAGAGTAATAAAAAAGGCATATATGCAGGTCATTTCATATTTGTCTTATAGATTTTGTAAAAATTTAGTACAAATTAATACATTGGTTTGATTTTGGTCTGAAAGTTCTATAAATAAATTAAATCTTATCTGAGAGTTTCATTTATTTATATACAGTTGACTCTTGAACAACATGGGTTTGAACTGTGCAGGTCCACTGATGAGAGGATTTTTTTCAATAAATAATGTAAATGTATTTTCTCTTCCTTATGATTTTCTTAACATTTTCTTTTCTCGCACTTTATTGAAATAATACATAATATAATACACATAAAATGTTAATCAACTTTTTGCGCAATTGGTAAGATTTCCCGTCAACAGTAGGCTATTAGTAGTTATCTTTTTGAGGAGTCAAAAGTTATGCACAGATTTCAGACTGTGTAGGGGACAGTGCCCCTAACCTCCACATTATTCAAGGGGCAACTGTGTAAAGCATTTGCTGTGAGTGCTTCTTAAGATATGTAGATGTGGCTATGGAATTGCACTACCATCTGATTATCTTTTTTAAAAAAATATATTTTATTGATTTTTTACAGAGAGGAAGGGAGAGGGATAGAGAGCTAGAAACATCGATGAGAGAGAAACATTGATCAGCTGCCTCCTGCACGCCTCCCACTGGGGATGTGCCCGCAACCACGGTACATGCTCTTGACTGGAATCGAACCTGGGACCCTTCAGTCCACAGGCTGATGCTCCATCCACTGAGCCAAACTGGTCAGGGCATATCTTTCAAACACTTAATTTTAAACATCTTCAGTGATGATTAAAGTTGCAACAACTTATTAAGATTGTTATAAAGGTTAAATTGCTGAAATAATAAATTACATAGAAGAAAACATAAGTACTAAACTCATGGACCTTGGTCTTAGAAACGATATTATGAATTTCACCCCAAAGGCAAGGGAAGTAAGGCAAAAGTAAAGAAATGGTACTATATCAAACTAAAAAAAGCTTCTGCACAGCAAAAACACTGTCAACGAAACAAAAAGGCAACCAACCAAATGAGAGATGGTATTTGCAAGCAACAGCTCTGACAAGAGTTTGATATCAAAAATATAAAAAGAACTCATACAACTCAACACCAAGCAAATAATCCAATTTAAAAAATGGGCAATAGCCCTAGCCAGTGTGACCTAGTAGTTAGAGCACCGGACCTTGCACTGAAGGGTCTTGGGTTTGATTCCCGTCAAGGGCATGTACTTGGGTTGCAGGTTCGATCTCCGGCCCTGGTCGGGTGCCAGTGGGAAGCAACCAGTCTCTCTCTCTCTCTCTCTCTCTCTCTCTCTCTCTCTCTCTCTCTTTCAATCTCTCCTTCCCTCCCTTCCACTCTCTCTAAAAATCAATGGAAAAAGTATCCTTGGGTGAGGATTAACAAAAATAAAATATGGTCAGAGGACATGAACAGACACTTTTCCCAAGAAGAAATACAAATAGTCAACAGATATATGAAAAGATGCTCAACCTTACTAGCTATTAGGGAAATGCAAATTAAAAGTACAATGAGATACCACCTCACCCCTGTTAAAACGGTTGTTATAAACAAGATAAGTAATAACCAGTGTTGGAGCAGTTGTGGAGAAAAAGAAACCCTCATTCATTGCTGGTGGTAATGTCGACTGGTACAAACACCATGGAAAGCAGTCTGGCAATTCCTCAAAAAATTAAGAATAGAGCTACCATACGACCCAGCAATCTCTTTCCTGGCTATATACCCAAAACCTCAAAATCATGTATTTGCAAAGATATACTAGTATGCACCTCTCTGTTCATTGCAGCATTATTCATGGTGGTCAAGACATGGAAACAACCAAAGTGTCCTTTGATAGATAATTGGATAAAGATGTGGTACATATATAAGATGGAATACTATTCAGCCATAAGAAAGATGAAATACTGCTATTTGTGACAACATGGTTGGACCTTGAGAATATTACACTAAGAGAAATAAGTCAGTCAGAAAAAGCTAAGAACCATATGATTTCATTCATATACTAGTATAGGAAATAAAACTGAAACTCAGAGACACAGACAAAAGGGAAAGGAGATGGGGGTACTAAAGGGTTAAGGGGGCCAAATATATGGTGATGGAAGATGATTTGACTTTGGGTGGTGGGCACACAATGCAATGTATAGATCATGTATCATAGAAATCTACACTTAAAATCTATATAATCGTATTAACCAACTAGAGGCCCAGTGAACAAATTCATGCATGGGTGGGGTCCAATCTGATCGGGGCCAGGCTGGCCAGGGGGAGGGGACATGGGAGGTTGGCTGGCCGGCCCTTCCCCCAGTTGAACTCCTGGTTGGACTACCAGTTGAGGGGACAATTTGCATAGTAGGCTTTTATTATATAGGATGTCACCCCAATAAATTTAATAAAAAATAAAACAAAGGTTAAAATTGCAACAATTTATGCAAATTTTACCCTTTTATATTTGCCTTTTGAGTCAGAGATTTCTTAATTGTAACTATAGTTTATATAAATATTTGGAAGACAACAGTGTAATTCTGGAAACAAGACACTTTCTTGTCAAGAAGTAGTGTGCTTATGTGAGAACCCAGATAATATAAAAAGAGCTTTGCCTATCATTTTTATGGTAATTATACTTTTATACTCTCTGATTACTGTTGAATATATTCATTTGACAAATATTTAATGAATCCTTTCTAGGTACCAATTATTGTGTTAGCCTCAGGAAAATAATAATATACATTCCAAGCTGGTGCACCAGCGACTTGTAAACATGGGCAAAGAAACAAATAATTATAATATAAAAGGTGCTAAAATTGAGGTCTAGACAAAGATGAGAGAGAGAGAGTTAGAACCACTTCACAAACGTTTGCTTCTAATTTGTAAATAGCTTTCTGGAATAATAATTTTGTGCCTAGAGTTCATAGATTTGCATTTAACATCTATAGTAGCCAATGCCATCTTAGATGTAACACTAATTAGAAGCTCTTGAAGTAAACAAAGCATACTACTTCTCTACATACTGAAGAATTCATTGACTGAAATGTGTGCTATGGAAACATGAATCTGAGAAGTTATTTAATTTAAAAATCACCTTATTTTCACTATGTATATAAAAATAATCAGCATACAAACTAGAAAAATTTGACTAGATTCTTACATTCAGCCAGAGCCTGAACAAGAATCCAAATTTCCTCTTTCCTAGTCCGTATTGTCATCTTTAGCCATTAGAAGCCATTAGTGTATGTGAAAAAGATAAATAAAATAGTAAACTAAAAGAAGTAGGTAATTTGTTGCCTTGTTTTACATTTGCTGAAAATGAGGTTATGGTTTAATATAAGAACATAGTACAATAAAAAACAACACCCAACCATTTAGAAACAAGTACAGGGAATTTTTACCACTAGTTAACAATTACTAGGGTTATATTGCATAAATTAATAATTTATTTCTGCAATAATTTATGTAGAAATAAGATTGCTGATATGGTGCTTGAGGGTACACCAAATTTTAATTCATCTCTTTAATATGTAGTTGTGGTAACATGGTCAAATGCCATTATATCATTAGAACAGAGCTTTTCAACGGGTGTGCTGCAAGAATTTTAGAAACATGCAATACCTGATTATTTAATCAGGGGCACTGACCCCTTTTCCCTTAGATTGTCAAATTAAAAAAGGACAATAGCCAGCACAACAATAGCCATTCAGTGTGATATAATTTTGATTATACCTATTTTTTGTCAGATTGGCAAAAATATAACATTTTGTGGTGTGCTGTGGATTTTTAGTAGTTTATGTGTGCCATGAGATGAAAAAGGCTGAAAATCACTGCACCTAGAAGAAACTTCATTATAAATGGTAATGAACATTAAGATATTTTTAAATCTGTTAAAAATAAAAGCTAGTTGAAATTGAGGTAAGCCAGGTCATGTTGTAATTATTAACTTATGCAATAGTAACTAATTAGGTGTTTATTACTCATAAAAAATGATGACAGAATTTCCCTTGCTAAGCAGGTTTGAATTCATTGCTACTAGTGTAAGTTGCTACTATGGGAATGTTCCCGAAGGCATGGTGTTATTACCCAATGCACTGAGCATCTCTATCCATAGTCTCCCAGTTATCGTTGGGGTGTTTAAAAAATTGGTTGATCATTCATTTGTTGGTCCTCCAGCTGAGACAATAGGTATTAAGCCTCAGGCCTATTGAACTTATAGTTCATCTAGAACACTGTTTGGCAAACTGTGGCTTGCGAGCCACATGCGGCTCTTTGGCCCCTTGAGTGTGGCTCTTCCACAAAATACCGACTCCTGCGCATGGGCCACAAAGTTTCAATCATGCTGTACGAGCGAGCCCGCACGTGATATTTTGTGGAAGAGCCACACTCAGGGGGCCAAAGAGCCACATGTGGCTCGCGAGCAGCAGTTTGCTGACCACTGATCTAGAATAAAAAGTCATACCTGAAATTTAATCATCAATTAAGTCAATAATACTTGGTAAAGGCTTTCAGAGTTCTAACTGGAGGTGCCAGTTCCATAGCTGACATCCCCATTACAATGGAGGCAGAAACCCACTGAGATCCAAGCCAATACGGCAGCTCTAATGACTTAGAGCAGGACCACCAAACGTCAGGTCGTGGGCTGAGTACTGGGGACAATGAGGCACAGAGGAAAACAGGCCAATGGGAGATAAATACCTCCCAAGTTAAGAGCCTCCAAGCCTCTTATAGATGGCAAGTTCTTTATTTATTTATTTATTTATTTTTTATAGGAGAAAGTGTATTTAGAAAGTCACAGAGAAGGAAGAAGGGAGCTATAGGAGAAATGGGCTCAGGAAACAAGTGACCGAGGCAAAAGTAGGGCCTGTAGAGCTTAGGAGAAAGAAAGAGGCAAAGAAAACAAGCCTGGGAAGAATGCTGGGGTCCAACCCCAGCAGGTCCAGGGGTTCCCAAAGGTGTAGACGAGTCGGCGAAGAAGAAATGACACGGAGACAGCGTTCAGTTGATCAGCAGCCTAGCCAGGATCTCTAGCCAGGATCTCCAGCCAAGTTCTGGTCTGGATCTCCAGCGAAGTTCTGTTCAGGATCTCCAGCCAAGTTCTGTTCAGGATCTCCAGCCAAGTTCTGGTTAGGATCTCCAGCCAGGTTCTGTATCCATGTTCCCTCACTAGGTTCTCCAGCCAGGTTCAGTCACCAGGTTCTAGTCAGGTTCTCTTGCCATGTTCTATCCAGGTTCTGTAGCCAGGTTCTGTCTCTAGGTTCTTCAGCCAGGTTCTCTTGCTAGGTTCTGTCTCTAGGTTCTGTGACCAGTTTCTGTCCAGGATCTTTTGCCATGTTCTCTCGCTAGGTTCTGTCTCTAGGTTCTGTCGCAAGTTCTTTATTAAAAATATTTTTTTATTATTGATTTTAGAGAGGAAGGGAGAGGGAGAGAGATAGAAACGTCAATGATGAGAGAGAATCACTGATGAGAGAGAATCACTGAGTGCCTCTTGCACTGCCCACGCTGGGGACTGAGCCCACAGCCAGGGCATGTGCCTTGACCGGGAATTGAACTGTGACCTTCTGGTCCATAGGTTGAAGCTCAACCACTGAGCCACGCCAGCCAGGCAGGGGCAAGTTCTTTAAGGGCTGAAATAATATCTTATTTGACTTTGAATAGATGCTTCAAGACATACTAGGGTTTGGCAACTACAGGCATTTAAAAATGGCTGCTGTGATTTGTCTAGTGGTGGTTAAAGTCATTAATGTACAATTCATCCCAGGAGTAAATTGATTGCTTGGACTGTATCCATGGACTAAAAGAAAAATAAGTGTCCTATTTTCAGAAAGCTTCAGATCTTGGAAATAAAATCAATATTCCTTGATATATCATGAATAGTTGGTAAACATTAACTACTATTATTACCTCCATTGATTGAATACCTGCAAAGGCCCTCTCAAAAATGCCTCTCTACTCTGCCTATCCCATCAATTTCAAAATTTCCCCATAATTTATCAGCATTTTATTTTATAAATATCCTCAATTAAAATTTTCTTTAAATATTTGTTGTACATCTCCTTCAGAAAAGATGCTATCCTAGGAAGTAGGTATGTGCAGCCAGTAAACTCAAATATACTGGCTCAGGCATATTTGGCTGAAAGTAAGAAAAAAAATCACAATTAATAGTAACATAAATGAATAGTTTAACTTTTGTTTCTAATATAATCAGAAGTCTAGAAGCATAGAGTACAGATTTGATACAGTAGCCATTTTTAGTAGGTTGAAGAATTTACATAATTCTTTAAATAATTATCCTTTTTCCCTCTACTGATCCCATCTTTATTTAAAATTTTGACATTTTGTTCATCATTTATTTTTTTGAATTATTGTGATTTTTAAAAAATATTGCATTAAAATATTAATCTTTATTACTTTTTTGTATCTTAAATTTTGTCCTTGAAGCAAAGGCCTCACTTGCCTTATCCTGGTCTTCATTCTGCCTGTTCCAATCTCTGTTATAATCCTTGTAAAACGTGTACTTCATTTTCACTTTTTCAATCTATTCCTTGGATTACTTTTTAAAAAAATATATTTTATTGATTTTTTACAGAGAGGAAGGGAGAAGGATAGAGAGTTAGAAACATCGATGAGAGAGAACCATCCATCAGCTGCCTCCTGCACACCCCCTACTGGAGATGTGCCTGCAACCAAGGTACGTGCCCTTGACCGGAATCGAACCCGGGACTCTTCAGTCCCCAGGCCTACGCTCTATCCAGTGAGCCAAACTGGCTAGGGCTTGAATTGCTTTTGAATGTTCTGAAGCTTCAGAACAAGGGAAGGTATTTTAGAAACAAAACAAAAACAAAAAACAAATTGGAGTTTGTGTTTTCAATTATTGGAAATGATAATAAAAGGGCCCAACCCTTTTTACATTGTTATGAACTTGTGTGTCATGAAATGTAGCTGCATGGAACAGGGGACTCGTTACTAAAAGCATGGTTCTTGGCTTCACTCTTTCTGAGTCAATGAGTAAATTGAGAACCCTCTCTCTATTGGCCTCAGTTTCTTCACCCCTAAAATGAAGGTGATAAAATTTGCCCTGCTTACCCTCAGAGTTGCTAAAGATCTCATGAGAACGCCCTAACTGGTTTGGCTCAGTGGATAGTGCAGCCTGCAGACTGAAGAGTCCCAGGTTCGATTCCGGTCAGGGACACATGCGTGGGTTGCAGGCTCTGTCCCCAGCAGGGGGCGTGCGGGAGGCAGCTGAGCAGTGATTCTCATCATTGATGTTTCTATTTCTTTCTCCCTTACCCTTCCTCTCTGAAATCAATCCTATATAATAAAGAAGTAATATGCAAATTAACCCTCATGCCATCATGCAGTCACAAAATGGCTGCTCCCAGTAGAGACGGGGTTCCTGTAACAAGCCATAACGCGTGATCATCAGGGACCTGAGGCTGCATGGCACTGGGCCGGGGCATAGGTCCTGAGGCTGCGCCCCCCACCTGGCGGGACTTGATGGGGGACCTCAAAGCATGCCTGCTGCCCCGGCCCAGGCTGGGGGACCTCTGGCTGTGCCTCCCGCCCCAGCGCTGGGCCGGGGAACCTCAGGCTGCACCCCTGCCCGGCAGGGCTTGATGGGGCCACACCCCTTGCCCCGGTGCTGGGCCAGGGGATCTGAGGCTGCGCCCCCTGCCCAGAGTGCGCCTGGGGACATGAGGCTGCACCATCTGCCTGGTGAGGCTTGATGGGGGACCTGAGGCTGCGCCCCCCGACCCGATGGGGCTTGACAGGGGATCTGAGGCTGTGCCCCCCACCCGGCGGGCTTGACAGGTGGGGCCGGCCGGGTCTGGGACTCATGTGATTTTGTGGTGCGTGTGGGTGGGTGGGGACTTGACTCTTGGTCCCACGGTGCGCCCCAAACTCTGACAGGAGGAAGATTTTCATATACATTTTACTAATTTTCTTTCATCTCTGACATTTCTAGAGAAAGGGCAAATAGCAATATTAAAATATTTCCTCTAATTAATTCCCTTTTAATGTGCATGAATTTCATGCACTGGGCCACTAGTAAAAATATATTTAAAAATAAAAAAGATCTAATGAGATCATCAAAAGGCTTTTTAGACCGTAAAGGCCTGACAGAGCTTGTAAGCTGTGGAGCACCCCTTGCGTATCGCTGGGGACAGTGCAAGAGTGAACCAAGCTATGAATCAGCCTTAGAATGTGGGCCATAATCCAGGCCAGCGCTCCCATCCGGACAGTGGGGGAAGTGAGGATCCTGGGCAGAGACATAGTGACAAGATGGGGCAGGACACAGGCTTTCTGGGCCTGGACCAGGTTCTGGGCTTTTTCTCTTACTCTAATGATGATCTCAAAGACATCAGATTCAAGGTAGAATCAAGTCCCTCTAGAAAAGGAGAGACCGTTCCTTGTCCTTAGTGAGAGAGAACACAGGGTACCCCGGGAGAGAGGAAAGAGACAGAGATTGAGATGATCTGTTTCTGAGGTGTGGAGAATTTCCACAGGGACTGGCAAAACTGGCTCCCCTTGTGAGGTGTGGCCACACAGGCAAACCACAGTGACTTCAGCTGACCAGGTTTTTCAACCTGGTTGGTTTTGCCTGTGGTACATAGACAGTAGCTTAGACAGAGGCGAAGACGAAAACAGGAAAACCATGATGTAAGAATTAGTCATTTATGTTTACAAATAAACTATCTCTGAAAATTACATTAAAATGATAAGGTTCTTATAATAATAATAATAATAATAATAATAATATATTTTAGAAACTAAAGAAAACCTCCTGGAAAAGGATCCACTTGAGTGGGAGTGGAGGTTGGTGGGAATAAACAAAATTCCTTCTCTAAATTTCTTCATTCTCATGAAATTAAAAATTTTGCTAAGCTCCACCCAATTCCTCATTGCTGTCCCTGAGTCATCAACCTAATTATTAGCGTTTACATTGTAAGTACCACATGCCCTCTCTAATGGCATAACAAGTGAGAAGGTGTTTATGGACCTTAGTCTTACCAGGTAAGTGGGAAAAAAATTATGAAAGGTAAGAGTATGTGGACCAAAATTTGGTTTAGTAATTTTGTCCCACAACACACAAATAAATGATTTAAAAATCAAAGATAAATGACATCGTATCATTATTATTAGTCATGATTTCCAAGGAAACAAAATTATCTGTATCTTCTGCATCTAAAATGTCCTTGTTCCTTGAAAGTATAACATGCCCAAAGCACTCCAACTGTTTTCTGGTTAGCATAAACATTTAGCTTGTTTTGGCTGGACTCTACCCAAAAGGCAAATTCAATTCTAGTGACCTGTTTGAAGTTATTATGCTAAGCCTCCAGCAAAATTGCTACATCACCTCAGCAATGTCAAATTTCCTAAAGCCTGGCTACTCCTCATGAAAATATTAGTAATCCCACGTGGATTGTTTTGTCACAGGTTAATAGCCACTGTTCTTCATTCCGGGAAAGGGTGGGTGCACCCCATTGGAAGGGAAGTGCTAGGACCTTACTCCTGCGATGAATGGCTCACATTCTTTTTGAAATTTAAATGAAGGAGTGTGTGCGGCTTTCGCAGTCACAGGATGGGCATTTTTAAAGGTGCTAATATTGCAGGAAACACTCACACAAGACTATTTTAATAGTAACATTTTCTGAGGAGGTGGATTCATATGGTTGCTATGGTCCCATATAAAACATGGATAGAGGATTTCCCAGTGAAATGGACAACCTTTTTTTATTTCCTCAGAGCTTGGGAATCTAATACAAGAAAATTGTCACTTTGTGAAAGAAGTAAAGACACAATACAGTGTGTTGATGGTAGTAATCTTTAGATGCTCAAACGAGAAAGAAAGGAAGATCAGACAACTAGGTGAAATTGGAAGATAATCCTGGTTACTCAGTCTAATGCTGGGCTGACATGTATTATTTAGCTTCTTCATTCATCTGAGACAGGAAGAATAAAATGTTATCGCTTAGAAGGAATATGGAATCATACCTTCTATGACCTCCATCCTGTCCTTCCCATATCTACCTTTCCCATTCCTTGAGCCTAACATTCAAACCCCACACACCTGTTACTTATCTAAAGGGAATATTGGTCCAGTTAACAGAAAACCAAGCTGAGTTACAAAGCGGGGAGTAAGTTAGCGCAATGGGTGTCAAGCTTTAGCATATATAAGGATGACCTAGAGACTGTTGAGCACAGATGTTGGGCTCTACTCCCAGAGAGTGATTCAGTGTAGGTCTGGATACGGCCCAGGAATTTGCATTTTTGACAAGTTTCCAGGTGATGTTGTTGCTTTCACTCAGTAAATCACACTGTAAGTAGCAAGTGGTTAGAGAGTTACTCCAAGGCCAGGTGACTTTACTGTAACTTACACAGATTTAGTCATTTTCACTTTATCATTTCCCTGCTTTCATTCCATGATTATCTTTCAAATCTTTTAGGGGGAAAACAGCATTGAACAGCTTTGATGTTGAAGATCAGGTATCCATTCAGGAACGTTGCTACTGAGGATGTAAGTCAAAAGGAGGGAAAAGGTCAGTAGGCCAGGTCAAGTCTGGTCAGGTACCTGGTGTAAAAGAGTTAGAGAAAAGCTGATTTAATGGTTATGGCTTTATGATGTTTAATATCATGTAGTGCAAGTCCCTCTTACTAAGTCTTGAAAAATATATATTGGCTCTTCTTTGCTAATCAAAGAATATGCTCTGAGCAACTTGTACTATTATGCATTAAAACTTTATGTAAAATTGCTATAATGTTTCAAAGTGGTGTATTTTCACTAGACCAGTGGTTCTCAATGGAATTTATGGAATTTCCGGAGGATGAGGCCCAGAAATCAGGATTTTAAAAAGATTCCCAGGTGATTCTAATGTGCAGCCAAGGTTGAGAACCACTGCTCTAGAGTATAAAATTGACTATTCAATCATACTTTTCATTATATTATTCAAGATTTCAAAGTCCTTAATCATCACATTACTTCTTGATTCTGTTTAGTGTTTGTAATTGTTGAATTCTATTTTATCTCCTTATAGTTTTCCTTCCTTGAATTTTCTTTATGCATTCTATAATATTTAAGCAGTATATTTATTTTTAGTGTGTCTTATGGAAATGGCATTTAGATTTGGTATTCTTATTCAATCTGAAAGGCTTTAGTTTTTAATCCATTTACATTTATTGTCAATTATTAAAAATATAAAAACTGATATTTCTTTTTAAAAAAATATATTTTATTGATTTTTTACAGAGAGGAAGGAAGAGGGATGGAGAGTTAGAAACATCGATGAGAGAGAAGCATCAATCAGCTGTCTCCTGCACACCCGCCACTGGGGATGTGCCCGAAACCCAGGTACATGCCCTTGACCGGAATCGAACCTGGGACTCTTGAGTCCGCAGGTCGACTCTCTATCCACTGAGCCACACCGGTTAGTGCAAAACTGATATTTCTTGTTCATTTTTATAATTTCTATATTTCATACTTTCTGTCTAATGTTTTTTCTGCTCTTTTAAATATTTTATTATATTAAAATGCAAATATTTTGAAAAGTGTGCTGTAAATTTTACTTTATTAGTAATTATTTTCCAATTTTTAAAAACCAAAACTTATTTGCCCCTATTTTACTCAAGTTTTTAACTTCCAGTATGAAGTTAAATGGGTGCTGGATGCCTGGGGGTTCTTTATGCTTCTCTTTCTACTTTTGCTATGTTTAAAGTTTTTCATGATTAAACGTTTAAAAAGAATAAGCCTGTGTTAACACAAGAAGCAAAATAGGGCTCTGTCTTCCTTCTACTATTGAGTTTATCTTACATTCACATCCTAAAAATCTGTGTATGGGGGGTGACTTTCCTTTTATGCAGGCGACACCACCCATGTCCCAGACACAGGACTTCGGATTCTCGTCATGCTGCTCTGCCCAAAGCATTGCTGAAAGAAGTAAATTCTCATCCTACTTGACCCCCCAGACTATTAGACATCACTGGCCACCTGCTTGCTTTCCTTCCTGTCATGGTGAAATACATTTGTCTGGCCTTCAGGCACTCTGCCCGGCTCTGTTTTCTCTGGTTATAATGTTTGATTTAGTCCCTGGTCTCCTTTTTTCTACAGACCTTTAATTGTAGATTTTCTCCCAATTAATTTATTTGTTTACTTTCCAAATATTTTTAAATCTTGCAATATGTAGAAGATACTAGGTGGAACACAGAAAACAAAGTCATAATCCTTGTTTTAGAAATTTCACAATAATATGCCAAACATTTCTCAATTTGTTTCTCAAACTCTGATCTCCTTAAGATCTAGATAGATGAAATTGCCAACTGGGTGGTTTATTAAATTTTCAAAGTTAGTGCATCAAAAAGCAGTCTACCTTTGTCCCATACCCATGTTTTTCTCACCATTTCTGTTGGTGGCTTCAGCACTCCAGCACTGAATTATCTTCCTTCTTTTCTCCACCTTCCCAGCCTTAATTCTGACCCCTTTATTACACTTACTTAAGGTTTTAGTCAATAGCTATGTCCTAAAGATACCCAAACCTCTCCCCAGCCATATCAAAAGGCTTTACTCTTAAAAATGCTTCCTGGTATTTATTAAAAGTGAATATGTACATTGCAAAAATATTAACTTATTTAGCAACTTCTGTTCCTACCATACATGCATTTTCTTAATGAATCTTCTTTCTATGGCTATCTGAGCAGGATGTATTATCATTTTATTTTATATGTGTAAAATTCAATGACTTGGCCAAGATTACACTACAGATAAGGGTCAGGGCAAGAAAATTCATTTGCCCAGTTCCCAAATGTGGATCCCTTTCACTGCTTGATGATTTTGAGGTCAGTTCTTTTCAGCATCTCTTAATAGCATTTCCCAAATGATATTCCTTGAGAGGTTAATTGACGGTATTAAAAATTCTATAGACATGGATTTGGGAAATAAAAGAAAGTTTAAATTGTTTATTTCCTGCTAGTATTCTTTGACTCATTAATATGTGAATGCGCATTGTGAATATGCACAATATATTTTATGTAGCATTTCTTAAAGGTATTTAACCAGAGTACTATTGCGTCACAGCCTTTCTTAGGACTTGCTTTCTCCGGAATAAATCTGAGGAAAAGTTGTGCTAGAGAAAGAACTGTAGATCATAGCACTAGTTTTTATTTTCTTAATTTCACTGTTAGAAAAAAAATCTTAACTTTAACATTCTCCTGGTTGACTACTCAACAACAGCTGTTATGAATCCAGTCACTGCCATTTCAAACCTTGTCGAAATGCTCTCTTAAGCTCAGCCCAGCTGATGACTCACGGAGGCCCTCACCTTCTGACAGATAACAAGTTGGATCTGTGTATATATTCCTGGGAAAATCATATTATCAATTAATAAGAGCTTCTGCTTTGTAAGCACTTGCTAAATTCAAGACAGTTGGGCAGGTACTTTTATAAGTATTATCTCCTTTAGTCCTCACATACCCTGGGGAGGAGGTACTAATGTTACCTCTGTTTTACAAATGGGAAAATAAAGGCTCAGTCATACATGCACATCCATGAACACACCATGGCTGCAGTGATGAGCTTGAGTTTCATGCTCAAGTCTGTTTGACCAGAGCCCATGCTTTCAGCCCCATACTCTTGTGTTCTGATTCATTATCAAAATATTTAAAAATAGATTAATCTGGTTAAATGACTAGAAGAATATAACAGAATTCACGAGTGTCTGTGTCCACTTAATATTTATGGCTCCATACCCAGCTCTTAGCACAGTGTCTAGCATGTAAAAAGGGCTTAGGAGAGAATTGAATGACAGTGGAGAGCCTCATAAGGGAAGAATAGAAACACTGGAGTCAACTTCAAGAAAAACATCAATTAAACAGCATAGTCTCTTCACTGCGAGTATGTGGAGAAAAATCACATCACTCCTCAGAATTTCTGGAATGATTTTGAGAGCTGTTTATTTCACCAGGTCATCACTTCCCTGCTGAGTTAGAGAACCAGTTGCCATGGCTAGGCTGTCATCATCTCCACTCTTTGTTGCAGCTCTATTGTTGCACACCGCCATTGCAGCAGGTATGAATCAGGCATGCTTACACAATCTTGAGTGTCCTGAAGGAGAATTGCCTGTTAGTCATATATCAACTACTCGCCTGCCCAACGATGAGATTTGATCTCAGATATTTAGATATTTGAGCAGGTGACATGTCAGCAATATAGTCAGATTTTTTTTATAAGTAAAGTTATAAAAGGAAGAAGGAAAAAAAATCACTTTTCTAAGTAACTTATTCAATTACGAGAGTGACAAGTTACCAATGTTATGATACCATCTTCAAAGGGAAGTGCATAGGTGTATTTAGATGAGTTTCTTAGAGGAAGATAAGATAAAGATAATGAAATATATGTACTGTGGGTAATGACTAAAGAAGGAAATAGTGATTACCTAAGAGTATGAATGGTGCAAATGCTAAGGAGGGATAGAATTGAGTGACCCAAGGATGAACTAATTAGGAAAAACAGGAGGTGCTATATCCTTTTTGGGTTCTAATAGGAAGCCTAGTCAGGTGAACATGTGATCCAACAAAATGGGGTTCCCAGGGATAGTTTTAAGGTGTGTGTAGCACAGCCTCTTTACTCTCTTTGGAAGTGTTTTGGATTTCTCATGACTGATGATGTCCAAAGTGTGTGCAGCTAACACCATTCCCATTCATGTGAACATTAATATAAACAGTGTAGTGATCCTTTTCATAGTGGGAACATCTGTGAGATATTTCATTACTGACTTTATTTTACCCAGACTCTTTCTTACCAGGATTTGAGAAGATATGATACACACTAAGCTCAATGAAACCAAGTGACTTATCCATGCTGGTCTCAGCTCCTAACACAGCCCTAAGCATGGAAGGCACTTAAAAAAATGCATGTTAAAGGAATGAATACAGGATCTAAATGACTGAAAGAAAATCTGGTTGGAAGAACCATTCCTATATTTTGGTTCAAAAATCATTCCTTTCAGGTGATTAATTATTTATTGGAAGATTTGCAGGTTCTACCCCACATAACCTTTTATAATCTAATATCAAGTGTAATTATTGGATTTATGGAGCTTACATCTCCATTGGGGCTATGCTGAAAGTTGTCAAATGCCAGTGACTGGCATAGAAAACACCATCAGAACGTCCACATATCAATATTGCTAACTAAAACACAACAGTTCAATCATACAGGGCCTTAACTTTTCCTTTCCTAACATAATTATATAAAAATAACTAGAGGCCTGTTGCATAAAAATAATGCACTGGAGGGAGTGGTCCCTCAGCCCAGCCTGCCCCCTCTCACAGTCCAGGAATCCTCAGGGGCGGGAGGCTACCTGGCGATCAGGGGAAGGCGATGCCCCCATCACACCTCTGCTGCTTCCACTGCTGGCAGCGAAAGCTTTGGCCGGTCCTGGTTACCTGAGCCTCAGGCTGGCCCTCGACGGCTGGGCAGCTGCCATCAGCAGCTGGCCTGCACCTCGGGTCAGCCCTGGGAGGCTGGGCATCCACCCATCTGAGGTTTGCCTGCGCCTCGGGCCAGCCCTGGGCAGTGGCCATCGCCATCCGCAGCTTGCCTGAGCCTCAGTCAGTGGGGGGTGCAGGAGGACCTGAGGCCCCTGGCGGGGCTGAGGGGACTCCGGTGGCAGGCACATGGAGCAGCCAGCCCCGCCCTCACTGTGGGCACCACCATCTTGTGATGGCATGATGGTCAATTTGCATATTACCCCTTTATTATACAGGGGGGCCTTGACTTATGAGTTTAATTCGTTCCATGACGGAGCTCGCAACTCAAATTACTCGTATGTCAAATCAATTTTTACTATTACAATGAATTGAAATGCCATTAATCCATTCCAGACACCCAAAAAACACCACAATTGTTTTGTTAAGTGTTTTTAAATAAGAAAAATGTATTTAAAAATATCGAATCTACACTAATAAAAGAGAAACATGGTAATTGGCGTACGACCACTACGCTTTTCATTGGCTAATCAGCAAGATATGCAAATTAACTGTCAGCCAAGATGGCGGCCGGCAGCCAGGCAGCTTGAAACTAACATGAGGCTTGCTTGCCTCAGTGATGGAGGATCGTTGGAGGAAACCAACGTTCCCCGCCTGCGGCTGCAGGCCTCTGAGCCAGCAGTTTAAGAAACATTGTAACAAATACCACCGGACTTCAGCCAGCAGATTCGCAACATTGTAAGCAAAGGCCAGAAACCTACTTTCAGCCGCGGAGGCCTAAGAGCTGGAGCCAAGCCTCAAGGTAAAGGTGGCCCAGAATAAAAAACAAAAAAAGAAAAGAGCGGTTGGGAACTTCAGTCACTCCCAGCCTGAAAACAGCCCTCAGCCCCTCACCCAGATTGGCCAGGCACCCCAGTGGGGACACCCACCCTGATCCAGGACACCCTTCAGGGCAAACCAGCCGGCCCCACCCATGCACCAGGCCTCTACCCTATATAGTAAAAGGGTAATATGCCTCCCGGCACCGGGATCAGTGTGACAGGGGGCAGCGCCCAAACCCCCTGATCGCCCTGCGGCTCTGTGTGTGACAGGGGGCGGGGCCCCAACCCCCTGAGCAGCTCTGCTCTGTGCCTGATAGGGGGGAGCTTCCCAACCCCCTCCCCCCCCGCCACGGGCCCTGCTCTGTGTGTGATGGGGTAGAGCCATAACCTCCCCATTGGCCCTGCCCTGAGTGTGAGAGTGGCAGCGCCACAACCCCCTGATTGACCCTGCTCTGTGTGTGACGGGGACAGCGCCCCAACCTCCTGATTGGCCCTGCTCTGTGCGTGACGGGGTGGTGCCGCAACCTCCCCATTGACCCTGCCTTGAGTGTGACAGGGGATGGTGCCCCAACCCCCCAATTGGCCCTACCCTGAGCGTGACTGAGGGTGGCATCACAACCTCCCAATCCGCCCTGCTCTGTGCATGACAGGGCGGCGTCCCAACTCCCCAATCGGCCCTGCTCTGAGCCTGACCAGGGGCTGCACCTAGGGATTGGGCCTGCCCTCTGCCACCCGGGAGCAGGCCTAAGCCAGCAGGTCGTTATCTCCCGAGGGGTCCCAGACTGCGAGAGGGCACAGGCCGGGCTGATGGGCCTCCCCCTCCCCCCCGAGTGCACAAATTTTTGTGCACCGGGCCTCTAGTATTGTATAAAAACACAATACTGAACAATAGAATGTAGTGCAATAAACTTGTTTTATTAAGTTTAATGTACAGCATTTACCTTGGAGATCAAACGACTTAAAGATGCTGATGGAGTTGGAGGAGAAAGGCTGCACTGAATAACTGAATAACTGAATCTTATTTGCTGATTTTTGCCCTTTTCACCATGCTTTCATCGCTTTCATCTACAGGGAGTTTTCGATAAAAACTTGTCCAATGAGATCTGTTTCATCCTCCCTTTCAGAATATTTCTGAAATGAGTTAGGCAAGTGTCATTAAATAGCTCCATCGCACGCCCAGTTGCAATTTTTTCTGGGTGTTTCTTTTGAATAAAGTCTGAAAGTTTCTCCCATATTCTCAACATTTCCTTTATCTCACTTATAGAGATAACCTCCCCCTCCTCCTCCTCCTCCTCCTCCTCCTCCTCCTCCTCCTCCTCCTCCTCCGTGTCATCTATTTCCTGTAAAACCTCCGTGTGCTGCTGCGTCTGTAGCTCCTTTAGCTCCCGCGTTGTCAGTTCCTCCGAGTGCTCCTCGATGAGCTTGTTGATGTCACCTTCCTTTATATCCGCGCTCGCTGCCTCACCATGTCTGACAATGGAGTGAATGCTGGTCCTCTTTTTAAAATTTTGAACCAGCCCCGACTGGCTTTAAATGGCTCCCCCGATGCCTCGTCCATTGAAGTGCCTGGGGTCTGCTGCAGCAAATCAGTGTAAATAGCTTGTGCCTTCTTACAGATTATAGCCTTCGTCACGGTATCTCCTGCGAGCTGCTTCTCCATTAACCACACCATTAGCAGCTTCTCCATATTTTCATGGATAGATGTCCACTGTTTAGAAATTATTTTAACGCCCTTGGCTGGAGTTGTAGCCTGTATCGACTCCTTCTGCTTCAGTATGGTGCAGATCGTAGAAGTGCTATGCTCGTACTGCTTCGCCAAGTCGATTACACGCACACCTTGGTCATGTTTTTCAATAATTTCTTTCTTTAGTTCAGTGCACATCATCTGCTTCTTCTCATCACTGTCCTTCGCACTTACTTTCTTCAGATTCATGGTTGAAAAAACGAAGTTTTGCAAAATAACTGCAAGCACAAATGCGAGCACAGCGGCTTAAAGTGAACGAGTGAGACAGGTGATGCTGGGCTGATGTTGTGGCGTTCACTGTGATGTTCGCTGCGCCAACTAGCGGTGAGGTATATGAAGCTGGCTTATAACCCGAATTTTAGCTCGCAACTCAAAGCAAAAAATCGGCCGAGAGATGGCTCAGATCTCGAAAAACTCATTAGTTGGGACACTCGTAAGTCAAGGCCCCACTGTATAGGATAATAAAAATATTTACTAGAAAATTATCTTGAGAATGTAGCCTAAGTGGTTAATTGCCAGAATTGGGAAGAGTAATGAACATTAGAGAAAATCAAATTCCCTGAGTGTCAAATTTTCCATGCTTGCTAAAATGCATATTCCAGGGCCCTTCTTCAGATCTATTGGATCTAAATACTCAGGAGGTGGGGCCTGGAAATGTATGCATTTTAAAAACGGAGAAAGATTGTTGAAACCACCATCGTGCCCTTTGTTATATTTAGAACCTTAGGTTCAGAGAGGGAACAGCTGATGAAACGCAGGCCTCAGAGCTCAGAGGCCCAGCAGAGGAAGCAGAGACATTCATCTGCTTCCCACGGCTCCTTTGGCCCTTCCATATTTTCCCTTGATGCTTGCTTTTTTTTATTTCTAGCATACACTCCCTAATTATTTGATCCTGCTTCTAGGCATACAAATGGCTTCCTCGAGTACTCAAGTCCCAGTGCCATAAGTCAGGAAGAGATGGATAAGGCAGATGTGGTTGGCATTCTGTCACTCTCTGTATGACCTTGGCCAAGTTATTTCACTTCTTTAACCTGGCCTTCCTGTATCTGTAAAAATCTGGACAATAATGCTGACTTTCCTGCTTTGCTGTGTACTGTGAACTGAATATTGGTGTCACCCCAAAAACCACCTGTTGAAGTTTTAACTTCCAATATGATAGTATTTGGAAATGGGGCCTTTGGGAGGTAATTAGGTTTGGATAATTTCTCTCCTCCATGTGAGAATACAGCAATAAGGCGGTCATCTACAAGCCAGGAAGAGGACACTCACCGAGAACCCAACCATACTGAGACCCTGATCTCTGACTTCCAGCCTCCAGAACTGTGAAAAATAAAATAATATCTGTTGTTTAAACCACCCAGTGTATGGCATTTTTACTGTAGCAGCCTGTGCTGACTAATATATCATGAAGAGCACATGAGGTAACCAGAGATAGTACCTGGCATATATCAGATGCTCAGTAATTACTACTTCCTTCCTTATGACTTATTCTAAAAAGGGTGAGTATTTGATGTCTCAATTTCCTGTGCAAATACCTACCACCCTTCTCTGCAAGTTGATGGATTAGGACTCAGACAGGTACAAGGGCTGCAGGTCCAGCATGTGTGTGTGGCAGGCCTTCAAGAGATAATCTGGTTAAAGGGGGGCAATTTCTGGGGGCTTTGTCTTGAAAATGCAAAGCAAGATGTTTGCTTTTGCTTAATTCTGTGCTCTTTGGGTAACTTGAAGGATACTGATGGAGACTAAAGGTCTTGCCATTAGTACTGCCCCTGATGGTATGGGCCCCTAACACCAGAGTTCTGTCATTAAAGTCTCTACCTGCCTTGCCTTAACCCCACATAAGCCAATGAGTGTGCTCCACGATACGCTATCTTTGGTGTGGAGATGGTCATGATAGAACTTCCTTCCTTCCTTCCTTCCTTCCTTCCTTCCTTCCTTCCTTCCTTCCGCAATCATGGAACACTTATATTGAAGAAGCTGTTCTTTAGGGAACTCAGGATGTAATCCAGGAGTCACCTCTGGATTCTAGAACCTGCACTTGGCTCCATTCACTGTCCTAGACATCACTCTTGTTTCATGAAATTCTAGGAGCCATGTTCTCTAAAGCAATCTCATATTCATCAATCCTCCAATGCTGGCTTGACTTTAGCCATCAGTTAAGAGTGGAAGTGAAATTCTAAGACCTAATTCCACAGTCACTGCTGAAGTAAACACTTCAGCCACCTTCTCTTATCCCGATGAAGTAGTAGTCATTCTCTGAAGGTAAGAATGGGTTTCTTCTTTAATTCAAAATCACTAGTATATTTTAATGTCAATTCACTTAAACATAGTTATTGGGTGCCAGGCACGGTACAGAAGACAGATAAGGTCTCCGCCTTCCCGAGCTTGCCGTATAAATGAATACTCCCTGACAAATCATTTGGGGTCAGCAGGGAGAAGGGCATGGGTTTCGGTTCAGCATGAGATGAGCACATCGATCAGTCAGTCAGTAGTAGTGGAGTACAGCCCGAGGTTAGACCTTACATGTCAGCTTAGATTGTTCCATTGTATTTTTAACTGAAACAAGGGCAACTCTATTTCTCTACTGGGGACAGGGGCTCTTGTGCAAGGACCCTGGGGGAAACAGAATTAGGTTTAGAAGATTTTGAACTCAGCAGGCCCCCTCCCCAGCGCCCAGAAAACGCCCCTAAGGGTGTGGTTCCTGAGTGTCCTTCCCCACACTCAGGCCAGTTCCTTCCAGCTGCCCACTAGGCGGGTGTGATGTCCCTGGAGGCCGCTAGAGGGAGCGGAGTGGGAGAGGCCACTGTGGCGATCTGGAGCCCAGGGCTCACTGCCAGGCCTGGCTCAGCGGCCACTCGGGTGGCTTTAAAATGCCCTCGGCTCAGAAAACGTGAAAACGGTTAAATCAGAGATAGGGTTTCCAGGTAAAATACAAGACCCCAGTTCAAGTTGAATTTCAGAGAAACAGTAAATACAAAAATTAAATCGGTCATTATTTATCTGAAATTCAGATTTAACTGAGTGCCTTGTACTTTTCTTCGCTAAATCTAGCAACTCTGACCAATGACCAGAGGGACCCTGGAAAGACTGGAAGGCTCTTGTAGGGGATGGGGCACAGTGTTTACGACCTACCCGTTACTGGAACCGAGGACAAAGCGTTCCATCCTTTAGCCTGGAAGAGGTTATTCTACTCACAGTTGGTAGAAAAGCAGCCATAAGCCTGTGGCCTTGGCTGGGAGAGGCATGAGGAGTGGCCCTCTACCTTAAACGCCCTCCTGCATCACCTTCTCCAAGGCCAAATACACCATTAAAGTCCTTTCTATGTTCAGGAATTTCTCCTAAAGATGTAAATATATTTTTAAGAGAATATCTTATTAGCTCAGGCTGCTCTGCCAAAATACCACAGACTGGGGACTGAACCAGCAGCCATTTATTTCTCACAGTTCTGGAGGCTGGAAGTCAGAGGTCAGGGTGCCAGCATGTTTGGGGTCTTAGTGAGGACCCTCTTCCTGGTGTGCAGATGGCACCCTCGTGCTGTGCCCTCACATGGAGGAGGAAAGTGCTCTCTTCTCTACCTCCCTTACAAAGGCCCCAATCCCACCACGGGTGCTCCACTCTCATGATCTCATCTACATCTAATTCTGCTCCCCTCCCCCAAGCTCCACCTCCAAATACATTACATTGGGGTTAGGCTTCAACACATGGATTTGAGGAGACACAGGAATTCAGCCTGCAGCAGAGGAGAACGTAAGCTTTGTCAGGGAACATTTCCCGAAAGGTTGCTTGGCAGCTCGTGGGAAAAAGAAATAGATTAAAAGCCCAGGGTGCCAGGCAATAGGCACAGGAGGAAACGAGACGCCAAGACAAAAAAGAGGACCCCAGGAGAGGGGACTGGGGTTACAGTCGTTGTGTGTCTAGTTAGCAGTCTCGTCCAGGGCAGGAACCCTTGTGGAGGGTGCATGTAGAATCTGAATATGTGGTTCATATCAGGTTAACAAAGTGACTTCTGCGCACCTAAAATGCAGGAGCATGATTGCTATTCATTGGTGAAAATAATATTCTCAGACTGAATAAACTCAATCAATCTCAAGGAGCATTTTTATTTCTCTGGGTAGTAGGAACAGAGTCCTTTGCATCCTAAAAATTGTAAAGTAATCACAGGGGCTTGTGCTCACCACAGCTCAGCTGGCTCGCCGAGCTTTTTGTCGTGTGTGCTTTTCCTATTCAGAGCCGACAAAGGTACACGATACCCTGAGAAGGTTCTTAGAACAAATATCTTTTTAAGACTCTCAAAAGAAAGCATTCCTCCTTTGCTTCCTTCTCCCCCCGCCCCCCCCAAGGTCAATCTCAAGCAAAGGATTCCTAATTGCTGGGAGAGGCTGCCTCAATGTTGAGAGGACATTTAAATTACTGACCTTGAAGACACAGCACTATCCTGCAGTCCTGTGTGTTTTAGTTTATGCGGAAGACGGTAATATCAAATTAAGTCAGCAGGGGGCACACGTTCTTCACAAAGTGGTAGGCTTCACTTTTTATTAGAAAGAAAGCTGCCTAAGCTGTTTCTTTGTGCCGTTTTCAATCAGCATTATCCGATAATCCAAATATCAAAATGTCATGCACATATTCATTTTCCACAGAAAAAGGCAAAAGCATGGGCACAGACAACAGGGTGGTGAAGGCCTGGGGTGGGGGGCAGGGACGGGCAGGAGGGGGTCAATGAGGGGAAAAAGGGGACATATGTAATACTTTCAACAATAAAGATTTATTAAAATAAATTTTTTAAAGACAAAAGGGGTTGATGCATTTACTCACAGTTCCCTGCTAATGATATAATTTCTGCATCAGTAATTCTTTATTTTCAAAAACAAATGATCATAGGGTGGCCATGTCCAGGACCATAAATGCAAACACTAAGTAGAACCTATTGCCCATATTTATTTAAAGTTTCTCCCTAGAAACTCCCAGCCTGACGGTGACCCCCATTTTCTGGGCAGCTAGAAAATTAGTAGGAAGATTTCATTTATTGATTTCATCAAGAATTGTGGCAGTTATCTACAGGGGCTGTGTCTTGTAGCTGTCCTGCACATCTTGAAACAGTCTGTGCATTCATAATACTTCCGCCTCAGATTTATTGTATTCTTTTTTTTATTTGCTAAGAGAGGATGAAAATCAATGCACTTATCTCCTATCGTTCCCATATGTGTGACATGGAAGGATCTGGCAATGCCCAGCTGACGGCTTCTGCATTTATACTTGGCCCCGACTCAGTGCTGTGTTGGAATAATCACTCTATTTCTCTTGGCATTCATTTTACTATCTTCGAAAACAAACAGTGTATACCTATCTCGGGAATATTGGAAAGATTCCAAAAATGTCATCACTAGAGGGTGCCCAAGCATTCTTTAAAATCATCACTATTATGTGAAGTATAAATATCAGCCCAGCTGTACACAGACTGTACTCTGTTCCAGGCCTGACTTCTTTGCATGTATCAACTCATCAAATTCTTCTTCTGAGAGGTTAGGACACTTGCCCAAATTCACTGATGTTGCAAGAGGTGAGGCAGAGGCACAAAGATATGCAATCTGGCTCTAAAAGTATGGGCAAGCCCTAACCAGTTTGGCTCAGTGGATAGAACATCGGCCTGCGGACTGAAGGGTCCCAGGTTCGATTCTGGTCAAGGGCATGTACCTTGGTTGTGGGCACATCCCCAGTAGGGGGTGTGCAAGAGGCAGCTGATCGATGTTTCTCTCTCATTGATGTTTCAAACTCTCTATCCCTCTCCCTCTCCCTTCCTCTCTGTAAAAAAATCAATAAAATATATTAAAAAATAAATAAAAGTATGGGCAAGATGCAGAGTTTTTAATTTTTAATTTAATTTCTGGAATAACTAATGTGTCAGAGGTTTTAAAAGTAAAAATGGTTTACAACGAGAACCATTTGCTTCCACTATGTACGTCCTGTCCCCATACGTGCCCCTCCCCTAGCAGTGTATACACTTCCAGTCCTTGACGCAACAGAAGCAAAGCAAAGCTGTGTTCTTCTCCTCCCCTTTATGACACAAGAGGCATCACGTTGACTTCACTAGTCTGAACTTCGCTTTTCTACCGAACCATCTGTCCTGGAAACCTTCCCAGAGCACAACAGAGAAGGTATCCTTATTCATTTTCAGCAGTATAGTATTCCACTGTGAGGATGTGCCATAATTTATGTAGCCAATCCTCCACTTATGGGAATGGGTTGCTTTTTATCTTTAAATTTTTTTTCAATTACAGTTTACTTTCAATATTACTTTGTATTAGTTTTAATTGTACAACACAGTGGTCAGATAATCATGTACTTTACAAAGTGACCCCCCAGTATTCCCAGTACCCATCTGGCACCTTACATAGTTATTACAATATTACCGACTGTATTTCCTATGCTGTACTTTACATCCGATGACTATTCTGTACCTACCAATTCATGCTTCTTACTCCCTTCACCTTTTTCACCCAGTCCCCCAACTCCCTCCCCTCTGGCAACCATCAGTCTGAGCCTGTTTCTGTGAGTCTATTTCTAATTTCTTCGTTTATTTTGCTCTTTAGATTCCACATATAAGTGAAATCATATGGTATTTGTCTTCCTCTGACTGACATTTCACTTACTATAATACCCTCTACGCTGTTGCAAATTATAATGTTTTATTCTTTTTAATTTATTCCATTGCATAGGTGTACCACAACTTTTTTTATCCACTCATCTATTGATGGGTACCTGGGTTGCTTTTATATCTTGGCTATTGTAAATAACACTGTAATGATCAGAGGGGTGCATATATTCTTTCAAATTGGTATTTTGGGTTTCTTCGGATATATACCCAGAAGTGGAATCCTGGGTCATAAGGCAGTTCCATTTTTAAAGTTTTAAGGAACTCCATACCGTTTTCCACAGTGGCAGCACCAATCTGCATTCTTACGAACAGTGCACGAGGATTCCCTTTTCTCCACATCATCGCCAACACTTGTTGTTTGTCTATTAATTGATGATAACCATTCTGACAGGTGAAATCTCATTGTGTTTTAATTTGCATTTCCCTGATGATTAGTGATGCCGAGCATCTTTTCATATGTCTCTTGGCCATCTTTTTTGTTTGTTTGTTTTTCTTCCTCTATTGCCTTGTTTGGAGATGTGTCTATTCAGGTGGGTTGCTTCTCACGCTATTATAATCAGTATCACAGCACATCACCTGTGCATATCATTTTGTAACTGTGCACAGATTGCTGTAAATTTCTAGAAGCCGGAGAATTAGGTTATAGGGTGAAAGTATTTGGAATATTGCATAGATATTGCCACATGGCCCCTTCTAGGAACTGCACCATTCACACTCCCCAAGAATTGCTTAAAACTGCCTGTTTCTCAATAAGTCTCACTAACAGAGTACATGTGATCCTTGAACAGTGCAGTGGGTTAGTGATGCCAACCCCTACTGAGTTGAAAACCCATGCATAACTTTTGACTCCCCAAAGCTTTAACTACTAATAGCCTACTGTTGACCAGAGCCTTGCCAATAACATAAAGTCAATTAACATATTTTTGTGTTATATGTGTTATATACTGTATTCGTATGATAAAGTAAGCTAGAGAAAAAAGTTGTTAAGAAAAGCATTGTCTGTGAGTTTTGCAAATTATTGCAAATCTCAAACATTTTTCCCAATAAATTTATTGGAAAAAAATTATATATGAGTGGACCTAAGCAGTTCAAACTCATGTTGTTCAAGGGTCAACTGTATAATGTTGAACTTTGGGATTCTTGCTAATATGATAAAAAGCATGGCATTTCAGCATAGTCTTAATTAGCATTTTTTAAAATTTAAGTAAGGTTGAATATCTTATTGGCTTAAGGGTCAGTTATACTTCTTTTTATGTTATTTGTCCAGGTTCTTGCCCATTTATCTGTTGGCTTGTTGAGCTTTTTCATCTCAATTTCTAGGAGTTTATATATATTAGAAAAACAAACTTTTTATATAATAGAAGTTGCAAATAATTTTCTTGGTTTGTATTTGCTTTTTATTTTGCTTATATAATTTTTGAGATCATAAATGCATTTTTATGTGCTTGAATTAAGATATAGGACTTTAATGTTATGAGTTATTAATTATTCAAAACTTAAATCAATTTCATTCAATAAAAATAGGTTGGGAACTTATTGCTGTACTTTCCACCTTGTGCTAAGTGTTTGGGACAAAATTGCTCCCCTGGAAAAATTCCTAATCTAGTGGATGAGACCATCATATAAGTAAACAATTCCAGTGTGCTAGTAGTGAGGGTTACAACAGAGATATGAAAAAGGGCTTTAAGATTTTAATGGTGTGCCTAACCCTGAGAAATTTGTGGAATATTCTGTAAAGAAAGTTTTATTTTTAAGCAGGGTCTTGAGGGATGGGTAGGAGTTTAACAGGTGAAAGAAAATAGAGGAGTAGGTCAAGTCCTCATAACCTAGTTTCTGAGGGATTCAGTCCAATGATAATATTTAAACAATTCTCTCCCACCAGACCAGATAGGTTGACTTTTTCTTGTATCAACTTGCCAAAACACAGGTAATAATCTCAATTATATCTTACTGAAATAAGAGGCGATGTAGTACTCTTACCTGAAGGAAACACGGTTGGAACTCTGCATAGGTGAGTAAGCTTCTGGTGACTTTTGGTTCTCAATGTCCACGAATGTCATTTTATTCTAACCATTTGAACTTAAGCCTAGGATTTCACTTCTAGAAGGAAGAAAAGAAAAGGAATTCACTAGTAACTATAACCTTTGGTAGTGACAATTCTAATATTGTTTCTTTTAGGTTAGTCTCATAAATTTCTGCAGAATTGGAAATTGTCTTCACAATGCCTGCAATCATCTCTTCGCTGGTCAGTTCAGCGAATGTGCAAGCAAGGAGAAAGAGTGGAGTCAGCCACTGACTGGTCTTCAGGAGCGGGGAAAGCTGGGACTCGATACATTGGTTCAAGGGACAGACACAGCTGTTGCCTACCCACGCTATCCCCGACTTCTGTCTCCCAGTAGAATTCCTGTCTGGTTGAAAGAAGCAAGGAGACCAGCCCAGAGGTGTACTCTGACTAGTCTGGTCTGGATTAGGCCAATCATGCCAATCTAGTTCCTCTCTTTCAAACTGGATATCTGGCTCAGGGGGAATATCCATCTCAGAGCTTGAAGCTTAGGGTGGTACAAACCTGTTAGGGCCAATAATGCACTGTGAGGAAGCACAGAACTTGGTTGGAATATCTGTAAGGAGGATTCTCTGAAAGGTCAGGGACCTCTGAGGGCCCTTGCCGAAGGCGGCAGCCCCTACCTTGACTTTTCCAAACAAGTCCGATCCCCTGGGGTATTTTACTAGAATCGCTATGTTTAGTTTTTAAAGACCTGACCTTGTAGAAGCATAGACTTTCTCAAGGATACTTGCCTTGCTGATTGTATCTGGAGGTTAATTTGAGTTCAAGCTGTTGTTACAATAAAAAGCCAACGAGGCAGGCGAACAGGATTGCTTTTACTACTGAAGTAAAAGAGTCCCTTAGCCCTCTCTTTCACAGAAACGTGTGTGAGAGCAATCTGTCCATCGGTCGCACAGGGTCTGCCGGCCAGCCCCGGCAATGCACAAAAAAACATCTGCATGGGGGGTTCTGCTAAAGCTATTGCTTTCCTATAAAACAAGATAGCTGGTGCCTGCCTTCGCTGCTTCATCCTGCCTGGAATGCAGATGTGATGCCTGCAACTACAGCAACCATCTTGTGAGCATGAAGACTGAATAATTTTTGCAGCGACATTAGCCTTGACATCGTGTTGCTGACTTAACATAGCAGTTGCCCATGAACAGCTTTCTTGGCATGTGAGGAAGATAAATACCCTTCCTTTCTGAAGCCACTATTGGTCAGGTTTTCTATCAGGCAGTCAAGCTGCAGCCGTGGCCACTTATACACTATTTGCTTGGCTTGCCACACTTCTATCGGTTCAGCTGGTAAGGAGTCAACAAGCCCCGGTGGTTGCAGGCAAGCTATTCCTGACAGAAACAGCATAAACGAGATAAGCATCGTGCCAGCTACCTGTGTCTCTTATCCCAAAGGACTATGACAAACCAACAGGGCCAGACGATGGGCAGCATGAGCAGTGGGGCCCTCTGTTGCTGAGGAGCCAACTTGAGACCCCAGCCCAGCAGTTTCATCATCTGCAACTGCTTCCGAAGGAGGAGGACAGGTGGAAAGTCCCACACCTCACAGGAGCCCGGCCACAGAAGAGCAGCTGCCGGTGGCCACCTCACACAGGCAGGGCAGCGGATGGAAAACAGCTTTGTGACAGCTCCTCACATATCTGCCTCTCGTGCCGAGTTCCTGAGAGGCTGACAGGACGTTCAGCAGGACAAGTCAGATGGCAGCTGGGCGTGGGCTCCGTGGCCTGTGTGGAGACCTGGAAGGGGGCCAGGGAGCCACAGCAGAGACTGCCCCTACAAACTGCAGACGAAAGCCTTTAAAAAATAAGCCTTTTAATTAGGAGAGTTCTCATTCTAAGGTTGAGGGCGGGAGGAGGGGGTGTGAAGAAGAGAGGGGGCGGCTCGTCGAAAGCCACAAGTTTTCAGAGAAATAATATATTCTTTTTTTAAAAAAATTCTCACCTGAGGATATTTTCCCATTGATTTTTAGAGATAGAGGGAAAGACAGAGAGAAAGATCAGTGTGAGGGAAACACATCGATTGGTTGCCTCCGGCACAAGCCCTGACCAGGGCCCCGGGCCGGGGAGGAGCCTGCAACCTAGGAACGTGCCCTTGACCAGAATCAAACCCGGGACCCTTCTGTCAACACTCTATCCACTGAGCCAAATTGGCTAGGGCAGAGAAGTAATATATTCTGCTTATTGTTTTATCTTTTGCTGAAATATTTCCCAGTATCTCATAAGATTGATGACAAGAACCTTTCCATGCATACAAAGGTAGTGTTGAAGTACATTCCCACGCGTTTGCAAGGACAGAGTTCGTGTGTGTGTGTGTATGTGTGTGTGTGTGTGTGTGTGTGTGTAAGCATGTGTGTATCAGCTAAACATTAGCTACAAACCTCACAGACCCCAGCACACTGTATCAACACGTTTTCTGCAGCTGCTCTTTGTACGGGACGTGTGTAATTACACACTCAAATGCATCCCCAGCCACACAAACTGGCTTGTCTCACTCTTATTTCTTAAATGTATACTAGTGATGTAGATTTTGTGAATCCAATGTGAATTCCAATCTTAACCAACCTTAAAAGACACAGTTTTGCAGCCCTTGCCTTTCATGCCTGAAAGGAAAGCTCAAATAACTGCGAAAGCAGAGCGCAGGTAACACTGCTTATTCAGTTGTCTCCCCAAACTGTATCAGGTGGGAGGTGCTGCTGCTATTTATGATTCAAAGCATTCATGTCATATCACGTCAGTGTTCTGAAGTAGAATTTATGATGTCTGTACATGACTCATCCGAGCTTTCTCAGGAATCAGAACGAGATGGGCTTATTGTGGGATGGAATAGATGAGTTGAAAGGGAGCTAGAAATCCCACTCTCAGCCCCACTCATTTTACTGGCAAAGGTAATTTTCCCAAACAACCTGTCCCTAGGGCCCAGGACAAGAGCACACATGGTGTCCCCAGGCACCCCCCTCCATGCCCACCTCACTCTGTCCTGCACCCCAAAGGGCCTTGTGAGCATCCATGTGGAAACACCAGCCGGCATGACTAAGCTCTTGTGCAACCCAGTTTTTATAACTTTATAGCCCTTTTCGCCATTGTCCTCAAAAAAGGGTGCATGAAAAAAAATGTTCTTAAGGTCTAATTTGCAACCTTTGAAAAATTATCCAACTGAGTAAGCTATTCACTGTGAATTTTAGAATTTGCTGGAAAAACTTGAGCTTTCTGAAGTTCTCTGAGAGGGGATGAACTCAGGAATACCAGATGGGGGAAGGGCAGGCCAGAGGATGGAAGCAAGAGAATTCAGTGTAGGTCCACACATCCAGTGCTGAGCCCTCCCCACCCCAGGCTCACTTCTTCCCAGAACAGTGGTAACCAGGCTTAACTCTCTAGGCAGGAAAGTTGAGGTCTCTTCTCTGGAGAAACAGATTGGAGCAGGAGAACAGGTATATAGACAACAATATTTGATAGTCACTCCACAAAATTGCTGTCTCCAACTATAACCCCACCATGAGGTTCACTGGGAACCAAGGGCCAGCACCACCCACACAGCTTCTCTCAGCTGTCAAGGGCTTCACTTTTATGTCAACAAGTAAGAACAGCCAAGGATGGGCAGATGTCAAGGGAAGCATCTCACATGAAAGACAAGAACAAAAAAGTAAAAAAATAAAAAGGAACTCAAAGGATCCAGGAACTATACAGAGAAGAGAAAAAATAAACACACCCAAACATCTTATAACTAGAGGCCCGGTGCATAAAATTCATGCAAGAGTAGGCCTTCCTTCCCCTGGCTGCTGGCACCGGTTTCCCTCTGGCACTCAGGACTCGGGCTTCCCTCTGACACCTGGGACTGGGGCTTCCCTCACAGCCCCGGCTTCGTCTGGAAGGTTGTCCAGAAGGATGTCTGGTCTAATTAGCATATTATGCTTTTATTATTATAGATTAAACTCCTCCAAGAAAGGCAAGAGAGCACATTCCGTCTGTGAAACACAAATGGAAGTTACATTTTGAAAGATGAAATGGAAAAAGTCAATAAGATTGCTAAGATATAAACTTACCAGGGGTGGGCAAACTTTTTGACTCGAGGGCCACAATGGGTTCTTAAACTGGACTCAGAAGAAGGAGCTGTGGCCGTGTTTCCCGACGTTGCCATGTTAACACTGCTGCTGGTGAAGGAGCGGAGGGGAGAGCAAGAGAACCCTCCGCTCTTTCGGCTCCGCGGGCCGGATAGAACAGCTGAACAGGCCGAAATTTGCTGTAGTTTGCCCACGGCTGAAATAGACCATGAAGTAAGACACAATAAAAACAAAACAAAATCCCAGAATCCTTGTAGGAAAATAGAAAAGAAACAAGAAAATTGGAGGATCAAACTAGGAGGTAGACTTAAATATGAATTTCTGAAAGAAAATAGAGAAAATGGAAAGGAGGAAAATATTGAAAGCAATGGGACATTTTTGGGAACTGAAGGGTGTTGGTTTTCAGATGCACAGCCCAGCCCAAGGAATGAGAAAAGCCCAAGATTGAGGGCTTTACAGACAGGCTTCTGAACTGCACAGAGTCCATTCAGAGCATCTGGCTACCATTCAGCCGGGGTTGTGCCCTGGTCTCTGATTAGTCCTCCAGTTTCCTGCTGGGATAAAATTTGGGTCTAAAACACAGGCCTCATGTGTGGGGTGGGACAGCATGGGAATTCTGTTGCTGACTAGGGACCTGCTTCAATTCAGTTGGCTCCTCCTGCCCCTTCATTTCACTAGAATAGGACTCCCATTCTGGCCACAACTTCTGTTCCCGCCTGCAGTGCTCTGCGGCTCTCCTCACCAGAGAAGACCCAGGTAAAGCTGCCACCCTTTCATCCTGAAGATGGGGAGGTGGGCCATCCCTTCCAAGGCATGCATGAAGGCTGAGTTACTTCCTGGTCCCACCCTGCCTTTCCTACCTTACCCGCATCCCACTGGTCTCACCGCTCAGCCCAGAGTGCTTACTTAAGCAACGTCTCATGACCTTATTTATAGTTGAAATACATATTGAGTATTGTATTTGGACCATATATTTGGACCATATATTTGGACCAGGGAAACTATAGGCCTTAAACTCTAAGATCTCAGAAAGTAATACCTTTTTTTAAACAAGATTAAATTCCTATATAATTTGTTGATATAAAATATTTCGGTGAGTCCTTCATTAAATACATAAGCCAAAGACCCAAACAAGGTCATTTGAAAAAAGAAGGCAGTGAAACAATGGAGAGGAACCAAGCAAAGGCACACAGAGGAAGATTAGGCAGGACCAGCCACACCTTCAGCAAGTATTCATGGAGAGCCTACTGTGTGCAGGGCACCACACTTAGCACCAAGCAGGCCCTTTCCCCATCAAGCTTATGTTCTAATGGGGAGACAACAAATAAACAGGCAGCACATTTACCTACCTGTTTTATTTCACAAACCCAATATGACAAATGTAATCCTCCCAACAATCCTATGAAGCTGGCTTTCTTAATTCCATTTTTCAAAAGAGGAAACTGAGGCAGAGAAAAATCAAGTCCCCTGCCCAAGGTCCCACCGCTGGCACGTCACAGATGTAGGCTGCCTGCTCCAGGTAGACGTCTTACCAGCTGCTAGACTGCCCTCCTTGGGCAGGGATGGGCTTTGGGGAGAACCCGCAGTGAGGACCTGGCGAGACATGTGAGGTGTGGGCCACTTTAGGTGGGAAGTCAGGGAGGACTTTCTGAGCAGGTGCCAGGTCTGCCTGGCTCTCTGTGTGCTGTGGAGCTCAAAGGTCTCTGGACCATATAGGGGCAGGTGGAGCCCCTTTTCTCTTTCCATCCTCATGGTTAATTTTAAAAGAAAACAGGGAGCTTCTTGTTTAGCAAGTAACGTGCATCTCCTTAAACTACTGCAAGGCCGCGGGCTGCCGGGAGCAGTGTCCACAGTCAGCCAGGAACAGTTGCCATGGCTTCTCGGGAACTTTTATTTCCTTTCACGACTGTAAATTAGATGCTGCCGGTGACATAATTCTCACCCATTTCAAATATGTGCTACACATCTCTGCTTCTTGTTGAGGTGTTAATAGTTTGCCACTGTGTGACTTTTCCTCTGCTCATATTTATCTTCCCCATTTGAATATTTTATAGTTGCTATTAAACATCACATCGGCAGGACCCCAGGAAAATAGCACAGGCCTAGTCTAGCCAAGCAGATCATGCAAAGGTTTCATCTTCCCTTTACTTTGGCCTCTATATTTTGACTTCTGGGGTTCTCAGGATGCATCTCTACATGTTATTTATATTACTCATTAATGAGATTACAGACCTGAAGTGCCCAACCTCTCTTCAGTCCCACTCTGCTTCCTGCAATGAGGAGACTTTGAAATGCACTGTAAGAGCAGGTAAGGGGTGTGTGTGTGGGGTGGAGGAGGAGGGGTGGGGGGGTGGGGGGGGAGGGATTTCCTGAAAATGGCCTGAGCACAGCTGTGGAAGCCAGCATCTCCCCGTCAGCTTATCTCTTCCCCGTAAAATGCCATACATTTTCATTAGGCGATCAATAGAGATGACATGATTGCTCCAGAGCTCAACCCTGATATTTAAATTTCTTCTCCTCGACCTTAATGAGGGCATCTGTCAGAGCAGTGGAGTGGGGTGACATTTACAACACTGCCACTCCATTCTGAGATTAGACACAGATCAGTCAGGGGTTAGGTTTCAGGCTAATGGTGATTTCAACATGCGCTAAGCAGCAATCGTGGTAATTACAAAATTTGCCGTAAGAATAACAAATAATATCTTGTTTTTCAAACTGCTTCTCAATTAGCAGTCGCATAGCATAGCTGGTGGTGCGGGAGGGGCTTCTATTAGATGCGGGACCCTGAACTCAAGGGTGGGAGGTGGTGGTGGGGCTTCTGGACAGATGAAGAAATAGGGAAGAACAGCAGGAGTTGGGAGGAGGAAACTGGAAAAGACAAAAGCCACAGAACCTATATCAGTCAGGGCTCTCCACAAAGTGTTAAACGAGATCTTATAAAAACTCAATCTGTGACCTTCTTCATTTGTGAGTTTGGGGCAAATTTATAAAGCGTGAGTCTCGGCCTTTAGATGAAGGTACATCCATGCTTCTTAATCCAAATTTCCAGGAAAATGAGAAACCAACTACTTCAGGATCTTAAGGAGGATGTATGCTTTATTGCGTAGCAGTAAAGGTTTCTCAGAACTATAAGAAGCGGATCTGTTCAAAGGCTGTGATAGCTGAGTTTTAACACCATTCCATCCCATTTCTGAACAATTGCATTTAGACAAACTTCATCATACTTGAGACGAAAGCCTTCAGTTTCAGCAAATATATCAACTGGTGATCCATCAGGCAAAAGCCAGTCTTTGAACTAACAGGCAGGATCCTGTACAAAAACCGCCACAGCTGGGTCCCACCACTTAAAGCATGCACCTCAGGGCCGGTCTGCTCTGCAAGGAGCATGGACACTAGCTTAGTGGCCTTTGGCTGCATCTGCTCTTGTCTTCTCTGAATTATGATCTCATTTTTTCATTGGCAATCTTGGTTTTCAAATGATAAGACACATTTCAGACCCTGTAGAAGATCTTTTGCATTGAGCATGGTTATTAAAGAGGTGGTAGCTCCCAATGGGCACTCGAGATCCTTTCTTCTCGGTTTGGGGAAGCCTGGCTGGAGAAACTGGTCTAGAACGGGCTGTGTTCAGGAGCTTGAGTCCTTCGGGCAGATGCTTCATTCTCAGCTACAGATTTCCGGGGACTATAAGGGTAGGCACTGGAGTGTCCGTTTTGGAGCCTTCCATTCTTTCTATTCCTTTGACTCTCCCCTGGTCATATCTGTTGTAGGCAGCTGAGCTCAGTCATTTGGTACATAACATGGGATCCATAGGTACTGTATTTGGGGCCAGTCACTGTTCTTCTCTGGCATTTATAGGTAGAAAAAATTACAAAAATATTCTTGGAAATGATTAACTGTACTTCTTACCACCCAAAGTTGAGTTTCCTTTCATCACCATATGTTTGACCCCTCCTTTACCCTCTCTATCTGCTTTCCACCCCCTTTCCCTATGGTCAATATCTCTTTATCAAGGTGCACACATTCTTAATCTTCAATTTGAGATTTCTTTGCATCTGCTAAAACTTCATTTGCTGCTCATTCACCTAGAGCAGATGCCTGAAGACCTATTTCTAGGGGGACACTTCTGTCTATACTTGTCAACATGGACGTTTCAACATGGGATATCCAATTACATCTTTTCAGTCAGGTCTTCTAATCCAGGAATGTTTTCAGTGGTTGCAATAGGGCATAAACAGCAGTGTGAGGAAGGTACACATTATGAAGTAGAAATAAGATAGAATCCCAAGTACGGTACTCAGGCTGGCCTTTCTTTTCAGTCTTCCACACTACGTATTCTCGGGCTATTAGAATGACAGACAATCACTTTGTCTTCACCGCCATCTTCTTCTTCTGGGTGTTGTACTATTGTAGAACGCTGAGCACATGTGTCTCCTTCCACCTCGTGGCTCCTCGATGAGCCAGCAGCACCAGCAATCATCTGCGTCTATGAGAGCAGCAGGGGCAGCCGCTCCCCAATCTCTGAGGACCCCACAGGATAAGGCCTCATAAGGCCACGTGAGAAGATCTTACCAGGCCTTTTCCCTCTTGATATCTTTTTTTAAAATAAGAGCTGTCTTCAAAGGGCTTATCTTTAAGAAGAATGGCCCTAGGATGTCACACTTACTGTATCTAAAATTGGCCTCTTGATAACTTATCCACACCTACCCAAACCTGCTTTTTTCCTGGGATTTCTCATCTTAAGAAACAGTACTACTGAGTTGTTGAGGCTCTTAACCAGAATTATCCTTCATTTTTCTCTTTAATTTCCATCCCATATCCAATTCAGTAAAAAATCCTATCTGTGATCCAATGCAATCATCTCTGGAGAGGATTTCTGCAATAAACACCTCAATGATTTTTCAATTCCTATTTTTAGCCCCCTTCTGCATTGTACCCCGTCCCCCACATAATGTAGTCTCTAACCTCAACAAGAGGGTTCTTTTAAAAGGCAAATCAGATTGTGTCACTCTTGCAATAACCCTCTAGTCATAACACTGTCATTTAGAACCAACTCAGAGCCTCTCTGTGGCCTCCAAGTCCTGCATGATCGTACCCTTGGCTGTCTATCTGACCACAGTTCACACACTTGACCCTTGCTCACTCTGCTCATTACATTGGATTTCCTGTTGGTCCTTACATGCCCATTATGGGCCTCAGGTCCTTTGCACTTGCTGTTCCTTCAGCCTAGAACCTCTTCCTCTACATAGTCAAGGCTGACTCCTCAATTCACCCACTTCCCTGCTCAGAAATGCTTCCCCTTTTAAGACCATTATCTAAAATATCACAAACCCTCATCCTTCTTTATTTTTCATTATAGCATTTAAGGATACCAAGTTTCATATTACACATTTTTATTGATTTGCTTATAGTATTTGCCTTAAGGACAGGGACTCTGCTTTGTTGTCTGCAGGGTCCCTCACACCTAGAATGATGCTTGGCATAAAATATGTGCTTAATACATATTTGTTAAATGAAAATCTAATGGGAAAACTGAAACTCAAGACAAACTTTATTTTCCTGTATTTCCCAGGGTCAGTTTTGCCAAGGGTATGGATAATCCAGTGTACAAGTAATGTGAGCATCTATGATCAGAAACAGACTATAATTCAAACTCAAGTCCTATTGCATTCCTTTATGGCTCCCTGTTGATGGTTGTAATAAAATTTTATACTGTTCTTCCAATGAAACTTAAAACTAAACTCTATTTAAATTATTTTCCCCTAGTGTTTCTGAGTAGAAATCTTAGCCCTGACCAAAGTAGATAATCTACAGGAGATGATTTACTGGAATGGGTGCCCAACCTGGGATCTGCACAGAAACATCAATATCATTTTTGCTAAATGATGTGTCTAATGAGGACATTTCCAGGGAGTCTCAATGACAGACTCCTCATTTACTTCCAGAGCTGCATGCACAACTCCAATAGCCCCTGAAACAAGCTTGATAACGTCAGTGCACAAATCACTCTTCAAGTGAGCAAAAAAACCCACACCAATATGTCATGACTTACATTTATCCATGTAATAACATATGAAGGAGAACATTTATTATTTACTTCGGTTACATCAGCTTTTTAAGTTGTTCTAGCTGAACTATTAAGCTCTACCAAATGTCTTAGTCTGACCCGGATAACAGAGTAGGGAAATTTGCAGTGGCAGTTAGGACACTTGGGTTTGTTTCCATCACATGTGCAAACTTGTAGAAGCAGCTTACATTCCTTTTATTCTTCATTATACTAAAGGGTGATACAGTTGAGATTTCAAAACAAAACAAAACAAAAACAGCAACAACAAAAAACAATCCACAAAAGCAACTCCAGCATTTTCAGAAAACAACTACAATAGGCTTCCTCTTTATAGGATAAGAAATGAATAATTTAAAATATGTAGAGAAAACATATTTGTGGAACCCTAGCTGACTTGTCTACAAATGAACATAAAAAACAGGTGATTTCTCTAAAATTGTTTTCTGTATTTCTAAGTTTCCTGCATTTCTTCATACATTCTTTCCACAAATATTTATTGAGTACCTACTATATCCTACACGCCTTGTTAAATATAAGTAGGGATATGCAATCTAGAAAACTGACATGGATGTAAACATGTATTTGTTTTGCAATAAAGTTAAAAGAATACATTCTCCCTGATCAAAATTATCTTGGTTTTCATGAGTGTTTGAGGGGGAAAATAAGGGGATTGACAAAATTCCAAGAAAATTTTAAATAAATTTAAATACAACAATTTAAATAAATTGAATATTCTGGCTGTCTCATATCCATGGAAGAATTGAATTGGATTGCAGAAGTTTAGAAAATATTTACAGCCTTTGAAATTGGTCCCTGATGCCCCTAAATAATCTTAATGAAATGCCTAGGAAATTCTGTTTCTATCAATTAGCCTATGTTAAAATTGGTTTTGCTATATGTATTTCCTTACAGTTCCAAGAACCTATCAATGACATTAAGTGAGGACTTACTATATTTATTTTAACTTAAAAAATCTCTTCCATGAGGTATTATGAACCTTCTCCTTCCCAATGCCTAGCACCTCGGCCACCCAGAGCAGCTAATGGCAGCGCCGGGTTTTGGTGAAGCCCAAGTCTCAGGCCTTCTGGAGGAAACACTCATTGTGCATTTCTGGAAAGCAATTTGGAAAAATGCCTTCTCCATCTTCCTAGCCATTTGAAGAAGACTTTGATCACAGAGCCTCCAGATTCCCTTTTCTGTGTCTTGCTCCTTCTTCAAGATAACTTCCTCAACTCAGGTTCCTAGTGCTGAATGTTCTCTGTCCACAGACAAACCTGCTCCTAGGAAATGATTCTGATGGAATCACTCACACCAAAGTCAAATGCCTGATGCGTCTTTCCCCTTTCCCGTGGGCATTTGCACTCACTAGTTTCAACCCCTTAAACGAAAGAAGTCACTTCTTAATTTCTCATTATGTCATCTGTTAATTGAAGATGTAGAATGACGGGCAGCTCTGGCGTTCTGTGGTTCTCAATGTGCAGCATTATTTTTGTCCGGGTGGTGTGATGGGGTGGGGGTGGGGGAGAGGGGAGCACTCAGGTGGGGTAAAATTACTTGTGGAATTCCCTATTACCAGTTGGGTGATTTTCCTTACAAGTAACAGAAAGTCCAACAGTATCCTAGCCAATACAGTCATCTATGATTGTAAGAAGAAGTCTAGAGGTGGGAATTTCAGGAGTGGGTCCACATTGCCAGGCCACTGAGTTAGTCTCTGTGACTGGCTTGTATTCTCATTATGATTACCTAAAGGTCTGCAGCACCTCCTGGCATCATATCCTCACATTCAGAGAAGGAAGTGGAAGGGGCAATAGGGTGGACTCAAGGGCGAAAACTTGCCCAGAGCCCCCAACAGACTCCCCTTACATCACATAGGCCAGAACTGAGTTATTCCCCCACCTTTAGTAGCTAAGAATTGACAGAAACCAATCATGAGTTATCCCCTAGAGCAGTGGTCGGCAAACTCATCAGTCAACAGAGCCAAATATCAACAGTACGACGACTGAAATTTCTTTTGAGAGCCAAATTTTTAAAATTAAACTATGTAAGTAGGTACATTGTTATTAACTTAATTAGGGTGCTCCTAAGGCTTAGGAAGAGCCACACTCAAGGGGCCACAGAGCCGCATGTGGCTCGCGAGCCGCAGTTTGCCGGCCACGGCCTAGTGTTAGGCAGATTGAGAACTAAGCAAAATCGAGGTTTGCTAGCAAGGAAGCAGGGGAAGTGCTGCTGAAAGGCAATCAATAGTGTGTGACACAACCTTGGAACCACATCACCAAGGAGCTAGTCCTTATGGGTCTGTGGCCAGGCTTGAGTCAAACACCTGGCCTCTCTCCAAGCCTCTCCACCTTCCGTGTTTCCTAGTAAATGTTCGGGTTAAGAGAGGAGGAGGGTGTGTCATAGAACAGATGATGATGATTTAAGTAAAAGAGAAACAGGATGTTGCAGCACTATGCTCAACTTTCCCATTATCATTTGTTTCCCATTTTTATTCTGTAACTTGAATTTATTCTTTGAACATTTTATTCAATCATATCTACAAACGTGCTAGAAAATGCAATAGATTTTTTTTTTTTTTTTTTGGTCAGGCTACTCTCTCACTGAAATGGTCCAGAGATGGTTGTATTCAGTTGTATTTTCAAAATCTCCACTTTTCAAATGCTGGCATGATAAGAAAACAGATGGTTTGATCCAAGGATTCTTTTGTTGTAGGCAGGATAATGTTTTCAGCATCATGCCAAGGTTTGGTTTGTACTTTTAAAATTGCTGTTTTCCCAGACTGACCTTGGGGTACCATCAAAATTCTAGACAGTTTCAGAAAGGAAACACAACATTTTTTGCATGAGGATGAATTCAAGAAAAATAAAATATGTTTAAAAGACACACTTTTTCTCATCAAAATAGAAATATATTAATTCTAATGGAGAAAAAAATATTATTTTTAGGGCATATAGTACTTATTGCATTCAATAGAAAAATGACAGTTTTCAAATTCTCCCTTCTTTTTGGCTATTAAAATATCAGTATCTTAACATCTTTGAAAAAAACTAAGACACAAACTTATATTTATCTTTCTAATCTTTGATCTTTTATAATTGGGTAGAATTTTAGAGTTCATGCAACTTGTTCACAAACATTCTTTCACATTATCTTTTATTAATCTGCCAAGAATATTATTATTCCCATTGAAACTGAAAAGACAGACTGAGGTTTAAAAAAATAAAATGACTTACCTAAAGTCACAGAATATTAGCTATGGAGTTAGGCCTAGACTGAGATCATTATGTCCATCCCAACACTTAGCTTGCACCTGTTCTGTGCCAAGCACCATTCTGACACTGGAAATCCTATATAATAAAGAGCTAATATGCAAATGGTCATCATGCCCTCATGTCATCACTCAGTAATGGCTCAGACACTCAACACTGGGGAGAGAGAAATGGGAACCAACCAGCAACAAATGAGCTCATGAGAGAGGAATGGGAACCAGCCAGGCACAAATGAGCTTGCGAGAGAGGAAGGGGACCAGCCAGGCTGTGGCCCGGGAGAGGGACAAGCCGCACACCCCGTGGTCCTGGACACCTGTGGCTGCGGCCACCTGCCCATGGTCCCCTCCAACTGCGGCCGGCCTGGGCGCAGCTGGCCCTGGTCCCAGGTGCCTTGCAACTGGCTGGAGGAGGGAATCCTGGGTCCAGGGCGAGACAGAGGCAGTTAGGGTGATCAGGCCAGTAGGGGAGCAGTTAGGGGCAATCAGGCAGGCAGGCAGAGGTGGTTAAGGGTGATCAGGCAGGCAGAGGTGGTTAGGGGCGATCAGGCAGGCAGGCAGGCCGAGGTGTTAGGGGCGATCAGGAAGGCAGGCAGGCGAGTGGTTAGGAGCGAGTGGTCCTGGATTTCGCGAGAGGCAGTCGGACATCCCCTGAGGGGTCCTGGATTAGAGAGGGTGCAGGCCGGGCTAAAGGACACCCTTCCCCCCCCCCCCGCCCCCGCCCCGTCCCGTGCATAAATTTCTTACACCGGGCCTCTAGTAATAAAATAATAAGAAACAGATCGAACATTTTTTGAGCACTAGGTGTCAGGCACCGTTCTAAATTTATATACCTCATTTCATTGAATTCTCTCAACAAACGTATGAAATAGGAACTATTAAAGTTCCCATTTTTTAGCTGAGGTAATATAGTTCTAGAGACTTGTATAAGGTTATTCTCCTAGACATTGGGAATTGGTGCTTGATTTAACAAATGGGGCTGCTCTGTGCCTCCGCCGCAGTTATGACTCTCCCGGAGCTGGTCGGGGTGACCTGTGGCAGCTGGAGCCACTTCCGCAAGCACTGGCTGCCTCTGTACGTGGATGCGCTTGTAGGTGCGACTGCATTTTTTCACGACCCTCAAGTTGCCATGATGCAAACCTAACTCAAAGAAGCTTTAGCAGAAAGATTGTTGATTCATGGAGTCCCAGGGAGGCCTGCACAAGCGGACTGCACCCGCCCCCAGCCCACCCCCGGGGGAAGGGCAGGGATGCTGCTGGCCCCAGGCACCACTGGAATCAGCAACTTCAGTGCTGACTGAATGCTTGCCATCTCTTGCTTTTGTTCCTTTATTCACATAGCCTTCGTTCTCTCTCGCTACCCACGGCCTTTTTCCAGACGGTAGGAATCTCAGTCACCAATAGTTCACGAAATTCATCTTTTGACTTTCACCAACAGAGAAGGTCCGACTATTCTGGGTCCAGTTGAAAAAAAATCCACAGAAGGGCTCTGATTGGCCTGCCTTATATAAAAAGGCACCCCTGAGCCAATAAATGTAGCTAAGAAGACATATCATGTAAGAACATGTAAGAATTGACATGTACAGTTGTGCAGTTTGTGTATTTCACAAAGATGCCTTCCTAAGGGCATGTGGGGATTGGCATGAAGCCCACACTCTGCTCACTGAGCTATGCAGCCTGGAGGAGTGTGTCCCCCAGAGGAAAGATGTACTTTGCATCTCTCAGACACTGGGGCTTGCCAAGCTGGGCACCCAATGGGTTGAGCCTTTTCTTAGAAAATTGAGCTATAGCCCTGGCCGGTTTGGCTCCATGGATAGAGCATCAGTCCGAGAACTGAAGGGACAGGGTCCAGGGCATGTACCTTGGTTGCAGGCTCGATCCCCAGGGGAGGCTTGTGCGGGAGGCCACCAATCGATGTGTCTCTCTCACATCGATGTTTCTCTCTCTCCATCTCTCCTTCTCCCTTCCACTCTCTCTAAAAATCAATGGAAAAATATCCTCAGATGAGGATTTTAAAAAATTGAGCTATAATTGACATATAGCATTATATTAGTTTCAGGTGTATAACATAGTGATTCGATATTTGTAAATGATCACACGAAAGTCTAGCTAGTATCCATCACCATATATAGTTATAATTTTTTTTCTTGTGATGAGAACTCTTAGCAACTTTAAGAACTGTCACACAGTGTTATTAACTATAGTCACCATACTGTCCATTACATCCCGAAAATTTATTTATTTTATAACTGGGTATTTGTACCTTTGACCACCTTCACCCAGTTTGCCCATCCCTCACCTCCTGCCTCTGGCAACCACCAATCTGTTCTCTGTATCTTTGAATGCCCTCCACTCCCCCTTTCTTTTTCATATGAAAGCATTGAGTAGGCTTGTGGCTGCCCTGTGTGAAACATGGCAGCTTCTGAGAAAATAATATATTTGTAGATGGAGAAGTGAAAGGGAAGTATTAGCTACAGAAAAAGAGGTGATACCATTGGCCATACTCTAAGGTTTCCTGCTTAGTAACAACGAGTGAATTCTCTTTAGAAAACTATTTCTGTTTCATGTGAATTTTTAAAAAACAGCCCCACAATTAAGTCATGGAACAATGATAGAGACTATAGTGTGAGCAAAAAAAACAGCCGTCAGTTCAAGGTCTGAGCGGCACCATGGGGACCTGCTCCCCGGGAAGCAGCTTGCTACTCTCTCAGACATACTCACCTCTCTTTGAGGATTCGAAAGCGCTCTCATAGTAGATTTCAATTAAACAATTTCATGGTTTTGTTTTGTGAGAAGAGAGTCTGACATTTAATAGAGATGCCCAATCATCTTCTCTAGAGAAGTGCTACTGAAAGCAGTTCTGGTTCCATTAAAATGATATTTTTAGCACCAGGTTTGTGGAGCTGTAAAGACTTTTTTTTTTTTTTTTTAATGAAGTGATTTCTCATGGGTTGGGCAAGTTTTCTCTGGAATACAGTCGTACTGCCTCTACCCAGCAAGCCAGCACGTTCTCCAAAGCCGTGGGCTGTGTGGAAGCAAATAGACTGAGCCTATGTTTAAAGGTGGGCGGAAAGAGGCCAGATTCAGGAGTTTGACCAGTTGGGCCCCATTTCAAAGCAGGCCAACCCTCCAGCCATGAGGCAAAGGGCCAGTGTATTTATTCTGGGGCATTCCACTCCCAACTGGCAATCTTTTTCCCTGGGGACCATATAAAATCTCGGGAGTGTGAGCTTTGCAAACATCAGGCAGAGTGCACCAAGGGGAAAAGGTGATACTTCCAGGCTGATCTAACTAACAGTTTCATCTTGCTGCAGCATCTCCCCACAGAAGTACCCTTTGAGTCTTAGAGTCCCTGCCTTCCATTGTCCTTTGCTTCTTATTGTTCCTTGTTTATTTCTCTCCACTTACCCTTCTTTGATAACCCAGAGTCACATGTCTGATTTGACCACATCTTTCCTCTGCTTCCTCTGTATATTCCGTGTTTGACTAACTAGTCAGTACCTAGAGAAATAAACAACAGTGGAAAATCAGAAAGTTGTACCAAAGCCCTTCGGATCCAGGATGGGCAGCCCTCCCTGTCATGATTCTCCTTTTCTCCTTAGATTCTCTTATTTTTCTATTTTCTTCTTATATACTTCACTCATCATTTGTTCTCCACTTATTTTTTTCTTTGTCTCTCTTCCTTTATCTGCTCTGCTTAAAACAGAATTCTTGCAGAATTTCTTTTGTTAGGAAAGCCAACAGCCTGTGCAGTATATTTTAAATTTGATTGTCATCGGCGCAATTAAAACAATGTATTATTCCTCAAAGGGTTCAAGGGATTTCCTCGGGGGTGTGGGGGGTGCAGGAATCGCCAGGCTGCGCACACTCATTCTGCCTCTGCCGCTTAGCCGTGTGTGCAGCTTGCTTTGGGTAAGCGGGAGTCACACGAGTGACTTCGGGTGGAAGCTTCAACCATTGCATGCTTTGCCATGTTTTTTCCTCTGGCCCCTCAGATGGTGGCTGCCCCCTCAGCCTGAGTCCCGGCAGGAGGATGGACGCCTTTGAGCAGAGGGCACAGCTAACCTGCATCAGGCATGCAGCATAATCAGGAAACAACCCTTTTTGTTTTATGCCACTGAGATTCTCAGGCTGTTTGGTATTACAGCGTAATGCAGCGATTTTCAACCGGTGAATTTTTAAAACATGCAGTACCTGACTATTTAGTCAGGGGCACTGACCTCTTTTCCTTGAGCTTGTCAATTAATTTGACAACAGCCAACACAGCAATAGCTGTCCGATGTGAATGAATCAAAGTTATATCTTTTGGGGGGTCAGATCTGCAAAAAATATAACATTTTTTTGGCGTGCCCCAGAATTTTAGTAGTTTATGTGTGCCGTGAGATGAAAAGGCTTGAAAATCGCTGGCGTAATGTAACAGACTTGCTGTTACAGGGCAGGGGCTGACGATAACAGGCGGACAGAATGACATGTTTCCTACTGAAATACCCCGGCAGAAAATTTCCAATCCACTGTGAGATGGTGATTCACTGAGGTCAGGAGGCTGGGCCAGTGAGAGAGGTTATTTACAGTGCGTTGCATCGAAGTTTCCTGGTGTTTCAGAAGGAAAGAGCTAGACCAGATCAATGACCTGCAGCCACGGGTGTCCTCTTCCCACGCCCTGTGCTCCAGCCCTCAGCAAGGCTTGATGGCTCTTTTTCTGGTGACCCCCGGGGAGAGGGACATGGCTTTCACCTTTACTGGTGCTCTGGAAGCAAGGGCAGGTCCTCACTCAATTGTCCACAGCACAACTGAAACCAAGCTGTCCCTTTAAATAAAACTTTATTTTTTAAATGTATCTTTATTATTGAAAGTATATACACCCGTCTCCTTTGTTTCCCCATTGACCCTTTCTAGGCCACACCCGCCCCCTGCCCTCGGAGCCCCAGGCCTTCACCACACTATTGTCTGTGTCTATGGGTCATGCATAAATGCATGCAAGTTCTTTGGTTAATCTCTCCCCACCCCCACCTTCCCTCTGAGTTTGACAGTTTGTTCCATGTTGAAATTTTGAGGACAATGGGAGGGAACTGCAACACCGAGAAAAAAATTTACATTACTGGCCAGGCACATGGAAGCCTCCGTGCCTGTTACACTCACCACTCCTTCCACTCATCTCAGTATCAGACATGCTGCAGGAGCATCCCCTTCCTTACAGCTCACCCCCCAAACAAGGCCAATTTTCTCTCTCCAGTTGCTTACAAAGTCCTCATTTCCTATCTAAGACTTGGCCATTCCCCAGGATGACCGATTCTGGGAGCACCTGCTTCTTTTGAGGAAACTCCATCCCCACCTTCATGTATACGACCTGACCTTGTGTCCCGATAAGACAATCACACGGCTGTGGTAATAAGTCATCTAAGACCTCAGGAGGAAGGCTCATGTTTCAGAAAGGTCTTTTATGTGGTCTGTGACCTGGTATTCAGAAAAACTTTTGATCATGCTCCTAATAGTATTTACTTTTTAGAAATAATTAAACTGGGTTAATTCCAGGCCTTTCTTCTTTCCTTATTTGGCAAAATCCTGTTCTTTGAAGTGTCCATTTCTCTGTGAAGCCTTCCCTAACTCTGGGCAGCATGAACCCCTCCATTCTGGTTTATTCTGCAGCACGGTCCTCCACACCTTTTTGACAAAATTATTTACCTTTTTATATTGTGATGTTCCTTTCTTATGTCTCTCTCCATTTACAGTTGCCTGAGGACAGGAAGTAGGAACTTCTCATGCATCTATCTCAGTGCCTAGCACAGTACTTGGTACGGAGGAGCTATGCAATGTATGCCAACTGTGTGGATGAGTGGCATCTAAAGTCATCATCCCTTCCTCATTCATTCTTTTTTTAAAAAATATACTTCTTTATTGATTTCAGAGAGGAAGGGAGAAGGAGAGACAGAAACATCAATGATCAGAATCATTGATCAGCCACCTCCCGCACGCCCCCCACTGGGGACGGAGCCCACAACCCAGGCACGTGCCCTTGGCCGGAATCGAACCCTGGACCCTTCAGTCCACAGGCTGACTGACGCTCCATCTACTGAGCCAAGACGGCTAGGGCTAATTCTTGAATTGTGTGTGTGTGTGCTTATGTGCTGTGGGGGTGTGGAATACAGTATAGTCATATCTGTTTAGCATCATGTATGAAGGGATGTATCCAAAATGGTCCATATTGAACTTGCCAAAAAAATTCATAGATGAAAATATATAAAACATCTGAGAAATATTTATGTAGGCAACCACGTCCTAAAAAGGAAGTTCGAGGTTCTTTTTTTGCCAACTAAGGCTTCCCATACCCCATAGTAGTAACCCCATATTTATTCCTGAGCCAATCTGTTTATATTTATGATCAGAACTTTTAAAAACATTTTGTGTTTTTTTTTCTTAAAGGCACATGACACACTAGTGTGTTCTTATGCTGGTAGTTTGTGATATTTTAATATGAAGTAAAGGAAAAAGTCAATTTTTTTCTTGGTGCAGATTTTAAAACCCACATGATAAATCACATTTAAAACAAATTTCTTTATCTGAGTTCTCCTTTTCTGGTTTTGCCTCTTATTTTTTGTGAGATGAGCATGGTAAACTGTGCTGAAAAACAACAACAACAAAAAAGAGAATGGCAGATTATAACTGAGTTATTGTAGAATTGCATCACATTTTTCTCTCTATTATTGGCAATGGTATTTGATCATTTGTCAACTCCCTGTAGATATCCTTTTTTCCTCCACATAAGTCAAAACTGTCTTCTTTAGGGCATACAGAATAAGTTGTAATAATACATTATTCAGCTCTAAACAATTCTTTTCTATCAGTGTACACAGTGAATGTTATTAATGAGAAACTCTTTGCATGGGCCCTGAAAATAGCCAATAACTCAACTTGTCATCATTTCGATAACTACAGACTTCAATTTCACATGAAGAAATATAGGCTTCAGTTTAGCAGTTTCAAAAAGCAATGAATACAGATGATGAAATCTCTTCTTTCAGGCAAGAAGACTTCAAATTATTACACACAGACACTTATTTCTAATAATTCAATTTTACTTCTCAATTGCCTGATATTAGAAGTATTTGTCCAGAAATTGGATAAGAAGTTAATCACCATTTCAGAACTCCAGGCCTAAACTCAGGAACCAACTGAAAATTTTATCAGCAACTGAGCAGCAATGCTTCTCATTGCTTTCCTGTATTTTCTTAACTTTTTTCTCTTCTTACTTTCCAAATTTATTTCCAAGCATCCCAGAAATAGCTCTTTTTAAAGATGGAAATAAATGATGATGCCAGGGCAGTTTCACTTGGGTGTGACTTTTTCTCATCCCTCCTTCCATCCTTATTTCCTTCAAGACTCAGATTAGGCCTCCTTTCTCTAAAAATTTTCTCTCTTCCACCAAAGATTCAGTCTGTGTGAATGAGGAGAAACAGACGTCCTCAGGTCGCCTATCAGTGAGCTGATGGCAGGAAGGACTGCAAGACTGTCACCTGGAGGAGGCAAACTTCCCTTACCAGAGATGCTCTGCTCACCAGCAAGGCCATTCCTCAGACTGGAAAGCCTTCCAGTTTCTATTGTCATGCCAGTGGTAGGTGGCTCCTTCTCCCTCCCAACTTTGTCCATCTGTAGAGTGTGGAGATCGCTCTCCCGGGGTACAATCGTGCTTTTCCAAGGCATAGTAAGAGTTAAGGGAGTATGTGCACTTCAATGATCTCTTCCCACAAGACTCCCCAATACTCTACTTTAGCTGCCACCAGGTGTTGTTCTGTTTATGACGTTAGTCTCACACCTGCCTTAACACTTCAGTTTCTTTTCTCTGTGCTCCCAGGCACCTCAAGTTTCCCTCCGATACCAATCTCTATTGCAATCATATGTGTAGTCCTCTCGTGTTATTAGGCCATGGACTCCCCGAGGGCAGGTACCTCATCTTCTATCTTCTTCAGTGTATCCAAAAGAGCCTAGCGTGATGGTAGAAAGTGCTCAATAAGTATCATTGAATGAATGTTTGGATAGTCAAAGATTATAGACAGCAAGAACAGAGCAATGTTAGCTTGGGTACTTCTTTGCTACATTTATAGATTTCTTATTTTCCAGTGAAATTTTAGAGTACTTTCTAATGGAATTTTATTTGGCCTCTAAAATCAGCTCTGATATAAAGAGCAGGCCTACTTTTGGAGATAAAGTGTTGTAGTGAGGAACAGTGATGTGTTAGTAAATGTTTGTCAGTATAGCTGATTTGAAACTACCAGCACATTATTGAATTCAGCTTTGGGGAACTATGTCCAATAGCACACCATTCTATGAATTTTCATCATATAGCTACGATGTAAGAAAATTACCTCCAAAGCATAGATAATAGTGAAATGCAATGAAACAATTAGGAAGTAAAGAGGTTTGAGTATTTATTATCTTTGTTTTTAATATAATTTATATAAATCTAAAATAATTTTAAATAATGACTGTTGAACAACTGGCTTACAAAATTCCTGATAATGTAATAATTTTCTCTCATGACACTGTACAAGCTGGCTTCAGATACCACTGGATAGAACACTTTTCTTCAACCTGCCTTCAGTACCCAAACTTTCCCCATCCAACCTTGAACTCACCGAGAATCACTTTAACCACTATCTTGCTAGCATTTCCAACCAGGAACATCTGCTGTTTGATTGAAACAATTAGTTGTTTTGGTTAGTGGCAGAAAATACAAAAGTTTGTAAGAAATAGTACATGGACCAGAAAGAAGATTGGAACATTCTTTGACTCCTCAAAAACTGGAGCTCTTTACTAAGTAACTTGAGTTGCAGGTAAATAGCCTACTTCAAATTAATATTTTTTTCTTATTATATTTATTTGTGTGACATTGGTTAATTAAATTATATAGTTTTCTTTTTTGGCTTAAAACAATACAAATTTATTATCTTACAGTTCTGGAGGTCAGAAGTTTTAAAATCAAGGTGTTGGCAGGGCCTCATTCCCTTTGGAGAATCTAAGGGAGAATTTTTTTGTTGCCTTTTCCACCTTCTAAAGGCCACCCCATTTCTTGACTCATGGACTAGCATCACTTCTGCTTCTGTCATCATCTCTGACTGACCCTCCTGCCTCCCTCTTATAAGGACTGTTGACATTACACTGGCCCACCGGATACTTCAGGATATCTCTCTGTCGCAGGATCTTTAACTTATTCACATCAACAAAGTTCCTTTTTACCATGTAAGATAACACATTCACAGGCTTAAGACATGACATCTTTGGGGATCGATTATTCAACCTACAACATAATATCCCAAGATCATGAGACATCAGAACCTTGTGTCTCTTACCTATCATTTTCCTGATTATATTTTCACATTTCTTGAGGTTCTTGGCATCTGGCTGATGCAAAGTTTCTTGGCTCTTTGTCCCATTGTACCAATATCTTGGGTAATTGAACTGCCACGTGGATTAGCCAACACCAGGGCCTCTCCTTTCATTGACAACCTCAAACCCAGGGATATTTTTCTCTCCTCCATTTTTTTTAACTTTTTTAATTGAATTTATTGGGGGTGAAATTAGTTAACAAAATTATATAGATTTCAAGTGTACAATTCTTAATACATCACCTGTATATTGTATTGTGTGTTCATCATCCAAAGTCAAATCTCCTACGTCACCATATATTTGACCCACTTTACACCTTTTACTACTTCCCCCCACCTGCCTCCTCTTTGGTAGCCACCATACTGTTGTCTGTGTCTATGAGTTTTTTGTTTGTTTACCTTACTTGTTCATTTGTTGTTTTCACTCATATGTGGGATATAAAACTGAAAACATCAATTTAATATATTTGTATTTGGTGCCATAGGCCATCTCTATACCTCACCATCTTCCAAAGCCAGCTTGATTTCAGTCACTCATTTTATGTGCAACTGTGTTTTCTGTCCTATATGCCTCATTCTGAACCTTTATGGTGCAAACAAATTTTGATGTCTCACTTCAAACCAGAATTGTCTCTTGACACTTGGGTAAAAGGTAATGTTCCACCCCCATTACTCTACTCCTACTGCTCCACCAACCAATCAAATTTGTTCTTCTTCTATATTTCTTTTAAAGTGTTATGTTAAAACACATAACACTTCTATGGGTCTTGATTTTGTGATTATCTTATGAATACACTGGATGTTTTCACTGCCCAATTCTTTTACATGTCCATCTTAGACTGTTTATTTTTGATGGGCAATGCTCAGGAATCATACCCATTTTGTTTTCTTTGCATTTCACTCAGTAAAGAATCATGACCAGCTTTATAAATGTCTTTTCATAGCTTCAAGAATGGGGATAATTGATTGGTACAGAATCATGCTTGAGAGCAACAGCATATGAAACGATCAATCTGTCATAGAGCACGATTCCTCATTAAAGAGTAAGTAATGATGATGATGATAATGCTTTCAAACTTCTGGCATTGTCCCCATGTCTAAGCACATTATGCATGCACCATAGCTTATACAGGAATTGTGCCAAGACACACTCTCAAAAATCCACAATTATTGTGTCTTTTCTTTATGTATCTCCTAAGTTATGAATACATAATGCATAAACAAATTCTAGCTATTTTGTGCTTTCAGAGTAATGAAACAATATTTCAGTTGCCTTATCCTTGAAAACAGAAACAGCCATTAGGCTTTATTTCTAAATGTTTAATTCATCACCACAATCATCGTCATCTGGACTACAGATGGCAGACATACTTTCTAGAACTCTGTTTCTAAGTAAACAGCATTTCCTTGAACAGTTCTGTAGAGAGAACATACAGTATTTACATTCCTCTTGGTTCTTCTCCGCATTTTGCCTAAATTTACAAGCATATTTGGGATGAGAATAATATCACTAAAGAGCAAATGTAGTTTCTCAAATTTGGTTAAGGAGGAAAACTAAACTAGACTATAGAAAAAACACTTTCAGAGAGATTCTTTTGGTTCAGTTGCTTTTTAGAAAAATTACATTTAGCTTACTCAGTATTTCTATAAGGGCACTCATCATTTCCATTCCTATTATCTTTGCTCATAAATACTTGACCAAACATAATTCACTTAATTAACAGCTCTCTAAATAGATTGAGTTTGCTGCCTTAGGGGATAGACACTAGAGGCCAGAAACTCCTGAATTGTCTGGCAAAGATCCAGAAGTGTCCAATCACATGCTTGGACTAAAAAAATAGATCAAACCAAAATGCAAATGAAAGCAGCAGAGACAGAGGCCACTGGGTGCAGGAGAGAGGGGATGAAGAGATGAGCCTCCCCCTGCCTTCCAATGACTGAAAAGCCAGCTCTAGGCATGATATTTATTAACTCCAGGGATGTGCACAGGTCCAATATACTAAAATTTTAGAATAGGCAGATGTTAATAAAGACAATTTACTGGAATTATTGGAAACAACAATTTCAACCATTTGGCATGAGCTTTTGGTCATTGGCAGTATGAAGCACATAAACAAAAATTTAAAGAACATAAAACAGATAAAATTAAATTTATGGAAACCATCAGATTAATAAATTTACTGACCTTATAGGAACTTATGCTGTCTATAGCATGAATACTATAGTTACATTACTGAGGTTTTTTGCTAACAATGCTGATTTCCCTCAGCCCGGCCTGAGGGGATCGGGCCGAAACTAGCTCTCCAACATCCCCTGAGGGGTCCCAGATTGCAAGAGGGCTGTTCTTGGGCAACGCACCCTAGAATCGGGCTCCCTCCTCTCTGGTTTCGGCTGCATCACCCAAGAACCGCAGATGCCAAGTTACCGCAGGTAGGCAGCTCCTGCATTGAGCGTCTTCCCTCTGGTGGTCAGTGTGCGTCATAGCTACTGGTCAGTGTCTGCCCCCGGTGGTCATTTCATGTCATAGCTACTGGTCAGACTGTAGAACAGTCAGATGGTTGCTTAGGCTTTTATATATAGATTCTCAACAAAGTGGATATAGAAGGAACATACCTCAATACAAGAAAGGCTATATATGACAAACACATAGCTAATTCATACTCAAGGGTGAAGATACAAAAGCTTTTCTCTAAGATCAGGAACAAGACAATGGTGCCCACTATCACCATTTCTATTCAACATTGTATTGTAAGTCCGAGGCACAGCAGTCAGACAAGGAAAAGAAATAAAAGGCATCCAAATTGGAAAGGAAGAAGTAAAAATCTCATTATTTACAGATGGCATGATATGATACATAGAAAACCCTAAAGACTTCACCAAAAAACTATTAGAACTAATGAATTAATTTAGTAAACTTGCAGAACACTAAATCAATATACAGAAATTGGGTGCATTTCTATGCACCAATAACAAAGGATCAGAAGGAGAGTTAAGAAAACATTGTCTAGCCGGTGTGGTCAGTGGTTGAGCATCAACCTATGAACCAGGAGGTCACAGTTCAATTCCAAGTCAGGGCACATACCTGGGTTTCAGGCTCAATCCCCAGGGGGCCATGCATGAGGCAGCCAATCAATGATTCTCCCTCATCATTGATGTGTCTATCTCTCTCGCCCTTCCTCTCTCTGAAATCAATGCAAATATAAAAATATTTTAAAAAAATAAAACAACCCCATTTATAATTGCATCAAAAAGCATAAAATAGAGACAAATTTAACCAAAGAGATGAAAGACCTATACTCTGAAAACTATAAGACATTGAAGAAAGAAACTGAAGGAATAAAATAAATGGAAAGACACCATGCTCATGAATTGAAAGGATTAATATTGTTTAAATGTCCTTACTACTTAAAGCAATATACAGATTTAATGCAATCTCAGTTAACAGACCAATGGCATTCTTTTCAGAACTAGAACAACTAATCTTAAAATTTATGTGGGCTCCCAATAGACCCGGAATAGCCAAGGAAATCTTGAGAAAGAATAATGTGGGAGGTTTCATGCTCTCCTATTTCAAAGTATACTACAAAATTACAATAATCAAAACAATCTGGTACTGGCATAAAAACAGATCTGTAGAGCAATAGAATAGAATAGAGAGTCCAGAAATAAATCCTCACTTACATGGTTAACTAATCTATGACAAAGAGGCAAGGATATACAATAAGGTAAAGACAGTCTCTTCAATAAGTGGTATTGGGACGACTAGATAGATACATGTAAGAAAATCAAATTGCATCACTTTTTTATACCATACACAAAAATAAACTGAAAATAGATTAAAGACAAGTGTAAGACCTAAAACCATAAAACTACTGAAAGAAAACATAGGCAGTAAACTCCTTTACAGCAGTCTTAGCAATATCTTTTTGGATATGACTCCTTAGACAAGGGAAATAAAATAATAAGACTTCATCAAACTAAAAAGTTTTGCACAGAGAAGGAAACCATCAACAAAATGAAAAGAAAACCTACTGAATGGCAGAAGATATTCACAAATGATATATCCAATAAGGGGTTAATACCTAAGTAAATAAGACACTCATATAACTTAACACCAAAAAAATCAAACAATCCAACTTAAAAATGATCAGAGGCCTGGCTGGTGTTGCTCAGTGGTTGAACATCTATCTATGAGTCAGGAGGTCACAGTTCGATTCCTGGGTTAGGGCACATGCCCAGGTTGCAGGCTTGGTTCCCAGTGTGGGGCGTTGATGTTCCTGTCTCTCTCCCTCTTCCTTTCTCTCTGAAATCAATAAAATATATTGTTCAAAAATGGATAGAGGACCTGAATAGACATACAGGTGGCCCACAGATATGTAAAAAAAAATGCTCAACATTACCAATCATCTGGGAAATGCAAATCAAAATCACAATGAGCTGTCACCTCACATCTGTCAGAATGGCTGCCATAAAAAATAAACAAATAACAAGTGCTGATGAGGATGTGGAGAAACCCTCACATACTGTTGATAGGATTGTAAACTGGTGCAGCCACTGTGGAAAACAGTAGGTAGGTTCCTAAAAAAATTAAAAATGGAACTGCAATTGCCCCATGACATAAGATGTTGAGTATCTTTTCATAAGCTATTTGCTATCTGTATATCTTCTTTGGTGATATCTACTAGCTCTTTTTCCCATTTAAAAAATTAGGTTATTGTCCTGGCTGGTGTGACTCAGTTGGTTGGAGCATCACCTTGTATATTGAAAGGTGGCAGGTTTGATTCTCAGTCGGGGCACATACTTAGGTTTCGGGTTCAGTCTCCTGTCAGGTGCGTATGTGAGGAAACCGATCTATGCTTCTTTCTCTCTCTTTCTCCCTCTTCCTCTCTTTCCCAAATCAATAATAAAAAATATTGAGTTGTTTACTTCCTTACTGAGTTTTAAGAGTTCATCATATGTTTTAGGTAACAGTCCTTTATCAAGTATGTCTTTTGCAAATATTTTCTCTCAGTCTTACCTTCTTATTCTTTTGCCACTGTCTTTTACAGAGTAGATGTTTTAAAGTTTAATGAAGTCCAGCTTATCAATTATTTTTTTTCATAGTGTTGTATCTAAAGAGTCATAACCAAATTCAAGGTCATCTAGATTTTCTTCTATGGTATCTTTTATGAGTTTCATATGGTTGTATTTTAATCTTTAGGTCTATGACCCATTTTGAGTTAATTTTTGTGAGTGCTGTAGATCTGTGTCTATATCCAATTTTTTGTATGTGCATATCCAATTGTTTCAGTCCCATTTGTTGAAAAGGCTATCTTTTCTCAATTGTATTGTATTTGTTCCTTTGTCAAGTGTTACTAGCTCAAGAAACTGGGGTTTTTAAATTATAAATTTTATATGTGTTTTAAACAGCAAGCTTTGGAGGAAGAAAGGAAACAAAAGACCACCCTTCTTTCCCCCATCTCAATCACAAATCAACCCTTCCTCGCCATAGCATATTAAGCCTTGGGGTTTAGAATCATAACTTAGTTTTATTAATGAATAGAATTAGTCTGGAAAATATCAAGGTTGAAGATATTATTCATTGCCAGATATTTTTTGTTCTGTAAACAAAAATGCAAGGGAATTTCTTGTTCAATGTACCTAAGATGCTGGTAAATCATTAATCACAGCTGCTTTCCCTACAGCATGGCTTCCCAGCAAGTGCTAGCATTCCAGGTGTGTAGCATGGTCTGAAAGACCATCTCTCAGATAAGAGCACCATTCTCAGCTCACGGTGATTACAAAACCCAACATATTCTAATTTAGCTAGTCTCCTGGGAAAGAATTCTTTTTCAACTATTTAATACACTTTTCTTTATTGCTAGCCACTAGGCTTCTGTCATTGCTTAATGAATGACAGAAAAAGGAGGTAGAAGATAAATCATTTTTCACATAAGGAACAGCCTAGAAGCATTTATGAATGGAAATAATTTAGACCATATCACTTCCCATGACTTACATCAAAGGCCTGAAAGACCTGGCTGGCTGCCTCTGTAGCTGCTCCCTGTGTCTTTTTGATTACTTATGTCCCAGATGAAAGAATCAATAAACTCAAGTGGAATGGAAATGGAATAAATATTACTTCCTGAATCACTCAGTTCCAATAGTCTTCTGAGGATTTCATGTTAAATGGTAGCCTTTTGTCCTGGAAAATAAAGTTAATCAAACTGTCCTACAGCTTCTCAATAAAATGTCTAATTTGTTCCTGGAGTATGTCTTACACAGAAGTAAAAATGGTTTACCAGTTCCGGCAGCCCCACATTTAAAAATATACAGGGTGGGGCAAAAGTAGGTCTATAGTTGTGAGTATGCAAAACATAGTTTATTTTTTTATTATTTATTAAATATTGTATTATTTTCCATATGAACAACTGTAAACCTACTTTTGCCCTGCTCTGTAATTTTTTCCTGAGCAATCTTTTTAGCCAGTACTTCATTCCTTCAAAAGTAACCATTACTTTTTCCCTTTTTGATCTTCCTAGGCCCAGTATGATTGACAACTCTTCAAATATAAAATGTTATTGTTTGTCACCTCAACTGAGACAGCATGTTGTTGTATTAAATCTGTTGGCTCTTTACCAGTTTTGCTATGAAGTTAAAATGCCCAGAACTTAATGAAGCAAGTGGCATTACTGTGCTAGTATTTAAAGTCTAGACAGAGATATTTCTTTTTAGGGTAATTCCTAACACTCATAATTATATGTCAAAATACAAATAAAATATCAGAAAATTAAAAAAAATAAAAGAAAAAAACGTTAGTGGTAAACCTTTAACATAGGATAAACGTAGGTCCATGTAGACATTTATAAAAATTTTTCCAAACAAAGCTAAACATCCAACACATACACTACCTTACAGAGCAGTTGTCTTCCACCTCATTGAGATTTTAAGTCCTATTACTACTACTCTCAGTTTTCTCAGACAAATCACCTACCTTAGTTCCAGACTATTTAGTAGCCATTGGCTGGCTATAGGGGGAACTGGGCCCAATAATGAATGCATGTGTCTCTTCTCTTCTGTCTAGCACCATAGAAGTCAGGACAGATATTAATGTTTTTCATCCAATTAATAGGTTCCACAAGGTCAGCACAGGCACTTCCAATTGGGAGAAATTTCTATAGCTACACAGCCATGGAAAGGGCTCTGTAAGAAGATCACCTTTTCAGAAACAGTTGGAAAATGAGTATGAGAGGAAAAAATTGAGCACATTCAGTGCTACTTACTCTTTTACCCTCGATCCTAGACCTTTGATAAAGAAAGAAAGAGCAGTGTTAGGGATCTTTTAGGTCTCTAGTCACAGCCTGAAGCTGTGTGATTCCTTCTGTGTTCTCCAGCCTCATGATCTCACTTCAGGTTGGTGCCGGGTCCTGCAAGTAGCACCTCAAAGCTTCACATAGTATTCATCCTCAAAGGCTGTCTGAGTAGCCAGTTGCTTATCTTCTCAATCCCTTAGAAGAGATCGGTTGAGTCAGAATTTTCTCTGGGTGTCCATCAGTCAAAACCAGCCCTGAAGGGGAAAACCAGTTACAAGTAAATTTTATCGAGTAGACAAATTCACACATACTCACAAAAATCTGTGAATAATGAAGATAGACTAGGAAAGAAGGTTCCCACTGACATACGGAAAGAGAGCAATAAAATCCTCTGGAGCCTGACCAAATCTGCCTTTTTCCAAGACCCCTTAGGATGCAGGTCTAGTGTCTAAAACGTTTGTATATTTGCAAATGTCTTTGGTCCAAGGAACTTCCTGGGAACAAAAAAATGGAGAGAGATCCATTCCTTTCCTGTTGTGGTTGAACATTATCAAACTTTATATTATGACCAGAGGCCTGGTGCACGAAATTCGTGCACTGGAGGGGTTGTCCCTCAGCCCAGCCTGCACCCTCTTCAATCTGGGACCTGTGGGATCGGGCCTAAACCGGCAGTTGGACATCGCTCTCACAATCTGGGACTGCTGGCTCCCAACCGCTCGCCTGCCTGCCTGCCTGCCTGATTGCCCCCTAACCACTCGCCTGCCAGTCTGATTGATGCCTAACTGCTCCCCAGCTGGCCCAGTTGCCCCTAACCACCCTCCCCTGCTGGCCTGGTCACCCCTAACTGCTCTCCCCTGCTGGCCTGATCACCCACAACTGCCCTTCCCTGCCGACCATCTTGTGGCTGTGGGCGCTGCCATCTTTGTGAGGGTCAATTAGCATATTCCCTCTTTATTAGACAGGATGGCCAATGATGGTAACTGAGCTTGTCTGCCAGGAAAGTTGGCAGGAACTCTTGAAGGGGAACTCACCAAAGTGTCTTCTGGACTGCTAATCTGTGTCAATATAGAAATCCTAGTTTGGCAGGAAAGAGGAGCTGATTTTTAAGAGAGTAGCTCAGACTGTACCTTTTGACCTAGCCACCCTGGTATTGGGGCATCCTTTGAGAATAATAACCATGTGAATATAAATAATAGAGCTATAGCTGTGGCACCTAAGATTAGGGCATCCCCCCTCCCAAAAATATAACATTTAAAAAATGGGGTTGTTCTCCCTAAATTACCTATTATAATCTTTGCAGACTTTTTATTTTATTTATTTTATTTTAAAACCTTTTTATTGATTTCAGAGAGGAAGGGAGAGGGAGACAGTGATAGAAACATCAATGATAAGAGAGAATCATCAATCAGCTGCCTCCTTCATGACCCCCACTGAGGACTGAGCCCACAACTTCGGCATGTGCCCTGACCGGGAATCAAACTGTGACCTCCTGGTTCATAGGTATACATTCAACCACTGAGCAACACAAGCTGGGCTCTTTGCACACTTTTCTAAAGCAGTAGAATTCACTGAGTTTTCCTGGGTTTCCTCCTGAATCATTGGCCAAGATTTCCTGCTTGTACCCAACCCAGAATTTTGGAGTACTCCCAAGGACTTGTCTTGGGAGAACCTATTGTAGTCACCTCAGATTTCTTTTGTCTTTTGGGGGTGGGGTTGGAAACTTGTTTGTTTTGCATCACTTTTTTCAGTTTTTCTTTCTACCTTGCCTTCCCTTCTTCTGCCTAAACTTTAATTCCTTGAGAGCTTGGAACAAGGTCTTGGGTCCACCTCTTGGCGATCTCTTTCACCCTAATGCTTTACCTCTATGAGTGTCAAAATTAGATCTCTAGGACCTGACCTCTTCTCTGGGCTCCTGACTTCATATAAACTGCTTACTTTGCATTTCGGCTTCAATATCTAAGAGTCATTTTAAGTCAGAAATATCCCAAACCAAACTGTATTTCTGCTCTTGCTTCTCATTTGTTTCTCTTCCTATCTTTCTTATCTTAGTAAAAGACATCATTATTTATCCAACTGCTCTAAACCAAGCAACTAGGAGTCATCCTTGATTACTTCCTTTACTTCATCTAGCATATCTAAAATAATAGCAAGTTCTTTGCAGTATGCCCCAGTGTGTCCATTCACTCTGCTAACTTAGTGGCCGGTACTACTACCTTAATCCTAGATACCATGATTTCCTTTCAGGATGATCCCAATTGCCATCCACTGGCCCTCTCGATTTTACTCTCTCTTACCTCCTTTTACCAAACACACAATTTTTAAAAAATTGGGTCATATCACACCTCTGTTTAAGACCTTCTAATGGCTCAAATACATCATTCAAACAGCACTTTCTCAGTGAGGCACTTCTTCACCACCTTTCCTGATGATACCTGACCCTTCAGCCTACCTCTATCACACTACCACTTCATTCTCTTTATCATACTCAATCTGATCATATTATTTTATTAGTCTTTTGTTTATTAATAAATGTAGGCTAGTTTGATTTGTTCACAAGAGTATCACAATGTCTTAGTAAAATGCTTAGATAGTTGGTTTTCAAGAGACAGCTGTTTAATGAGTGAAAGGTCTTTTAAGGAAGCCCAATATATTAAAATTAAAAGAGCTCAGAGCAAAGTTGCTGTGGTTGAATGGGAGAATGAGTAGGGGTGATGGTAGATGAACTCCCTACTTGGCCCTCTCTTCTAGCTGCTCCTGAGGCTTCTTGGAGAACAGCATGAAACCCAGGAGCAGTGTGGGGAGGGGAGAAACCAGCCATTTGGAATTATCTTGGTCAACAATTTTTATAACAGATGTTTTAAAACATCTGTGAAATAAATCAGTAAAAATAGTAGCACTTAACTGCATTGTCTATTCATGGCTTTATACCTTACTTGAAAAATGTCTTTCTTCCACTGATACAGTAAAAATAAAAAACAAAAAACAAATCTCCTTTTGCTGCAGGTAAAACATCTTTGTTGGATATTTTTCTGATAAGCATTTGAAGGTGATTTGACGCCACCATCACCCAGGCCACCAACCCTTGATCAATCAGTAGACAGTCTCCAAAGAGTTGGTACTCAGTCAGTAATGTTTGAAAAACAAATTATGAGCCTGGCATTGTCTTCTAAGATTAATTTGTTTATTTTATCATTAAAATTATAAATAATTCACCTCCCAAGAAATTATCTGATTTAGAAAATTGCATGTAATAAATTTCTAATCTGTAAGAATAAAATATAATTTTAAGAAAAGAGATGTATAATTTTAAGAAAAGAAATTTCTTCAATTATCCAAAAATAAATAACATTTTAAAAATATTGATTTGTGATGCTACCTTTTTCAACATATTTATGTCTTGACCTTACCTTAAATAAATGTATAATATTCTAAAGGGAATGTATCTCTTTTGATAATAACCACTACACTCTCTAAGTATGACACATGAATCCTAGACAGATGGCTAGACTCCCTCAGAAGCCCTAAGGCTCTATTCAAATCCTGCCTTAATGGAAGAACTAATTACTTTAAATTGTAGCCTTCCTGGTTGCTCTTGAGAAATTGGTATTTAGGATGGGAAATAAAAATTTTCAAGCTCTTTTGTGTTTTTTAATTTATGTAAAAACATCATTTTAAAGTTATGTTTAAGTATTTCCAAAGGACATTTTTAAATAACTATAGTAACTTCAAGAATAAGATGTTAGCTTATAAGGCATGGGGAAAGAGACCCAGGCCTTATAAGCTATAGGCACAATACAAATATTGACTTGTTGACAGTTGAAAGTAGGAAAAGAGAAGGTACCAAGAAAGGACAAACCCTTGGTATTAGTCAAGGCTTTTCAGCACAAGATATGGAAAACCCATGTCAAACTGGCTTAAAATGTATTTATTGGTTCTCAGAACTGAAACACCCAGGAGTACAGATGGTGTAAAACACAGCTGGAATTGAGGGACAAGGGCTGTCACTGGGTTCATCTTCTCATCTCTTGGCTTTTCCTGCATCGTGGTGACTTGACTCTAAGCTCCACTTAGCAGGCTTACACTGTTTTTACCACTGGCTGTGAGAGTGGAAAATAGCATGTGACTTTCCCTCATTTGTCCTAGCAGAAGTGTCAGTGGGTCTTATCGACTCTCCCTGAACCAGTCACTGCAGTCTGAGACATAGCCCAGAACAGAGAGGATGCCTAAAAGCTAGGGGAACCCAGCCATGTGCAGGTCCAAGTTATAGGACAGAGACTCAGCCTGGAGAAGAAAAATGTGATGCAGCTACTGCACTTGGGAGCAAGGCTATGTGATCCTCTCATCCGCATAGATAAAAATGCCTAGTTTATAGTGTTGAAAGGATTGAATAGGATAACATACATAAAGCCCTTCACACAACAGCAGACTTTGAACAAATTTTAAAGATGAGCATTCTTTGCATAAGCAGCAATGACCATTGTCACCACAAGGTGACAGTCATGTGCTGAAAGGCAATGGACTGCTTTTTTGGCCACTGGTTAAGAATTGGCTGAAATGATGAAGAAAGCATGGGGACTGTGAGTACAATTCCTGCTGCCTTGTAACCAGCCTGTGTGACCTTGACCAAGGTCTGAATTGATCTCTGGTCTGTATTTCCTCAAGAAAATCTTGGAGACCAATTCTTTATTTGGCTTAAAAAAATTTTTTTAACTCTATAAAAAGTAAATCTTATATTTAATAGTAATAACCATAACTATAATCTCAGATGTCAAAAATTTTTCAATTTTATTGGTTGTTAATACACTGTTTAAAAATATGACTATCTGAAGCATAATCCTTTCATTTATTGCTAAGTCGCTGCTACCCTGGGAGGCCCGAAAGAGTACATGTAATTTTGTAAGGTGACTAATGGGTCCACAGAGATGCTCTTGAGTTATACACAGCTCAGAAAATTGTCCTCTGAGACATGCAATTCAGAAACCTCACTATTAAAAAAAGTCACACTGAGAAGGCTTCAGAAGTATTTTCAGTCATGATTATGTTTTAATGTTAGATTCTTAAAATGATTTGGACAAGAAGCAGCAGTTCAGAAGTTTTCAGATCTAAAATGTGTCAGAAGTATCTGGGGCAGCAGGAGGACAATCAGGAAAAGGGTGAGATTTAATTGGGCTCAAGAGCAAAAATGCTGACTCTCCACTTTTTGCATGAATCAAACCTCATAACAAAGTTGAAATAAGAGGATGTGATAACAATGAACATTGGCCCACTATAATATACTGGGGGACGGTATGTTATTTCTTAATACAGAATTCTCTATCTCAAGGAAGTAAGGTGCTGGATCCATCCTTGCACAAAGAGACCCGACTGAAATTCTAAGGGTGTCCCCACATTTCTACATTCCATGGAAAAGTGGATCAGCACAGTCTGAACACTTGACCTTATTTCTCAGCATACTTTAATTTCCAGGATAAAACCTCCTGAATTCTTTTTCTTTCTTTTTTTAAAATACATATTTTTATTGATTTCAGAGAGGAAGGGAAAAAAAGAGATAGAAACATCAATGATGAGAGGGAATCATCAATTGACTGCCTCCTGCATACCCCCCCCCCCCCACCGGGAACCGAGCCCGCAGCCTGGGCATATGCCCTTGACTGGAATTGAACCCTGAGTCCAATGCTCTATACACTGAGCCAAACTTGCCAGGGCATCTTTTTTTTTTTTTTTTTTTTTTTTTTTTTTTTTTTTTTTTTTAAAAAAAACAACCTCCTAAATTCTTAATCCTAAAAGGTGGGGGTGAGGATTTGTTGGTCAGGTATGGATCAGAAGAGTTCTTAGGTTTCTTTCATACTTCTTAAATCCAGACTGTGCTTTACACGGTGCCTTAAAAGGGGGGAACGATGAGTAACTAATGTGGTCATTTTATTGCTGTAGAAGGAGCTGAAAGAATGAGAGCTGTTTTGTCTTTACCTTTCTGTTTTCCCTCCCCCATTTAGAGGTAGCCAGGACTTGATCTTTTGATCCTGGGTGGTTGTTGTGAGGTGTGTGTAGAAAGGCCAAGCCTCTTCAGGGCCCATGGAGGGCTTAACACACAGCCTGCCGGGCCCCACTCTCAGAGTGTCTGATTGATTCAACAAGTCAGGGGTGGAGTCCAGGAAGTGGCACTTCCATCCATGCATCTCCCTTTAATACGGATGCTGCCGCCAGGACCACACGTTGAGGACTGCTGACTGTGTTAAGGTGATCTTTCTTCCTGGCAGCCAGAAACTTCTCTTCTCTTTCAGAAGCCTGGGACCTGAGCTTATTAAGAGGGTTATGATGGGGAGTGTGCCTATGTGTGGGGAAGAGATAGGCAAATGTGTCTGTCCAGGGACCATGGAAGCTCTTGAAAGTGAGGGAAAGGACATTGACAAAACCCAGGATAAACATAGAGGCCTATGCCTCCTGAACTTCTTGGGGGTCAGTGGCAGATCCTTAGCTGTCCCCCAGGCTTGGCTGCGCTCAGGTGAAAATGGGGCTTGAAGGGAAGCTACTTGGCCCAGGTGAGCCAACTTCTTGGATGAGCATTGGCCAGTGGTGATTGGAAGCATCTGTGACACACTGAGAAACTTGCTTGTTTTCTGGGCATGAGATAAGCCTTTCATGTAAACCCTGAGAGGAGGAAGAGAGGACACGTGACTGCATTTCTTGCCAATTCAATGGCATAGAGGATGACAGTCAGATGTAATTTGATTGGAAGAAAATCAGATATGACTTGCCTACCCAACTTTGAATAAACGCTACACTCACTGTACACATTTCTGACGCCGAATGCATAATCCACATTTGAGGCCTCCCTCAAGTCTTGCCCCTGCCACAGCTCTGCTTTCCTTGGAAGGGAGGGGCAGGGCTTCTCTGCACAGCTGTGCAATCTTGCCCTGCCCGACATGCTGGGGCTGACATCCAGTGGGGCCGTGAGGGAAGGGTGACCGTCTCTAACTTCCTAACGTACACACACAATCCCTGCATAAAATCACACCGTCGGAAAACACTACACGTTAGGCATGCTCCTGGTGACTTACACACAGCTTCTGTTTTTCACCGCCATTATCAACATCCACGCGTATTTCTCCTGCGTAGGTAGGTATTTGTAAGTTAGATACTTAGACATGGAATTGCTAAAGTACCCGAAATTTTCACTTGACTCTTCTTCCAGGATTCCTGCCAATTAGAGATGTGTGTGATATTAGAAGCAGTTTGGTTTCCTTTTTAACATGCAAAGACTTCTGAGGGTGTGCAGGCCACCCCCAGAGGATGTAAATGAGCCTGCACAGGTTGCTGTCCTCCATTTTGTAGTTGAGATGCATTGTTCTGAGCAAATGAAAGAAAAATTAGAGGAGAATGAGCGGAGAATTACTAAAATAGGTGCATTTGGAGTAGGGCTTAGGGTGCAATGCCTCGTGACTTAAATGACAACACGACACAGATCTACTGAAGGGTAAGCACAGGGAAGTTACAAGGTGGAAAATTGTCAAGGATTAGCTTGTATCTCAAAATCATGGCTCAGGTCAATCCCGTTTCCTACTAAGAAAGGAGGGAAAAAAAACACCCTTGTCTTCTCCCCAGGACCTAGGGCTCAGGTAATGTGTGTTAAGCCTTATTCTGGGTTAAATAGACTGGGGGAATCACATGGAAATGGAAATATCATTGAAGTATTGTTTCTATAGAAAATTGATTTCTCTTTCCAAACAACTCATGTAAGTACGTGACTTTAGTGCCCACGGATGATCAGAAACAGCCTGACTGTGGCTACAAAGCTCAGCCTTGAAGGGCTGTGCTATCTGACGTGAGGGAGCATGATTAAAAGGGCTGAGCTGAGAGGAAACCATGTTCTAAAATATCTAAGACATGCTTCAATATGTATTCCTGCACTTCCTGTGTTGGGGTGGTTCATGAGCATTTTAAAGGTTAGGCTGTAACACCTTAACGTGCCCTGCCTCCCCTGCCTGCGAAACAAGGTGAGTCTCCAGGGCAGCTCTGTGGGAACTCGGCTAAAGAGCCAGCCAGCCAGCCATCTCTGCCACCCGGACGGTGGGAGGGGAAGGGCACCCCCAGCTTTGGGGAACTGTTAAATTCCTGACCTGGTTTTTGAAAATATTCAAGGAGATAGCAGGGACACCTCCTCGCTCCACCCAGCTAAATAAGACCATGTTCCTTTTATCATTTCACTTTAGCTGCATTTGTTTGAGCAGCAGGTGAAGCGCCTTTCAAAAGACTGTCATCTCCGAGGGAAGTCATCTGTTTTACATTAATTTTCCATTAGTCTCCAAGCCTCCGCCCATTAAAATCCTCAGCCACTCATTACAGACATTGTGCCCAGGTCCTGCTGTCAGCTTTCAATGCTGAGCTGTTTTTCCACGTCTGGCTTAATTGCTCTAAGTGCCTGTTCCTTTGAGGCAGCGTTGAGCGTACAAATTAATGCGAACATTCTTTCCTGGCTAGGTTGCTCAGATAAACGATGGTGAGGACAGTTCAGATATTATTTACTCTGACGTATTAGAGCCCTTTCTGCCTTAGGCTCCCACAGTGAGTGTTTCACATCTAGACAGCTCTGTTTGCATGGTGTCTTCTGGATGCGTTTTGAGTAGATTTTGTTTTCTACAGTGAAAATACCCATAAATTTACAACCCATCTATGTTATTGTGATGAGGGGCTTAAATTCCATTTTCTCCTGATTCGTTTAAACATGTAATTTTTAAATGCATGTGGCACTCTGAAGAACGGCTTGGATGAAATTGACTTTGTTGATGGAAAAATTAAGCTTTCATCCTTTCAAATCACAGCTCCAGGGGTTGCAGCACAATAATGTAATTACTGTTGCTGTCTTATAACTGGTTTACCTACCTTTAGCCCCATGGCTGCTGTTTTGAAAAACATATTTAAGTAAAGGAAGAGCAAAAACAAAAGTCATGAATATAACCAATTTTTGTTGGTAGTTTTTAGGAACTTTTGATAGGAGGCAAATAAAGCATGTGGGACTGAGAGAAGCATGAGCGGATTATCTTCAACTCTATATAGAAGTAGTAGAAAAACAGCAGTTTTGATTTATTTTTTTTAAATTGTACCATATCCCACTTATTATTGCATTTTATACATTTATTAATATTAAAATGGCCAATCCCTTTCAAGATATGGAATTCAGATTCTAAATAATGACTGCTATGATTAATAGATTTTATTATAGGTCTTAACATCTTTACCAGGGTTTAGTTTCATCTTATAACTGAGTTTGTTAATAAATGGACCTTTTAAGATTTGGTAAGTACCTGTGTACTGATTTGCTCAATTGCATTTAGGCAATACCAGAAAAAGTGGAGGAGGAGGAGGAGAAGAATACAAATGCATTTAGACTGATTTAAATTACAGGATATAATGAAAATCACAGATGGAACTTTTTGTGTTCTACTTCCTGAAGATTGTTGGGAAAATATTCATTTTTGCCATCAGCAAATTATTTAGAAAAACAAAAAGAGCAGTCACCCTGGGAAACATGAACAGTGGGTGAAGTCAGCCTCTGAGGCCCTCTGCCTTCCTTCTGCGGGACCCCTAACCTGGCAGCACCCTCTCCTACTGCTCTCTCCTACCCTTACCCACCTGGAGGCCGATCCTGTGTCCAGTCTCAGGCAGCCTTGATTAGTGACAAGGTATTAGCAGACAGCTGCTGAGATCTAGGATTTTGATCCTTTCAGAGAATCTCATCTTCTTCCTCCTCATCATCTTTAGTCAACATTTTCGAGCAGACTGTACAGACGATGGGGAGACTCAGAGTATATGTTCCCAAATGGTAACCTTTCTCTTCTTGATGAGTTTGTGACCCTGATTAATTCTATAGGTTTTGTTTCTGAGTCATGGGCACAAAGGATCCACTTAACATTACAGAGAGCAATTCTTTACTACCCCCAAGTTACAGGCTAGTTATTTCTAAAAAAATTCATTTGATAGTTGATATTCCTTTAAAAGTCCTATTAGCTTTTCTCTCAACAGTTTTTCAGGAAGAGAGTCTAGGAAATTACCAAAATACAGACTACCAGATTCAAAGACATGTATTAGAGATTTAAAAACCTCATACACATTCCTGTGCCCTTCAAGATAGTGATTCTTGTTCTAGTTGCTCGTACGGTATGGTTTGGGTTGGCCAATGATGATTGCACTACAGATGTCAAATCCACCAACCCGACCAGCAGCAGAACTGTGGGACAATGGTGTGGCTTTATTTTGATTCTGGGTCATTATCTCCTACATCATCTTCTTTGTTACTGATTCCTTTGCCCAGGGAAGTGATGCTTCTGTCTTTCTATGTTTCGGAATTTCCACCCCAGTGTTTTGACTGAAAGTCTGGACTGCTGTTCACACATGTGGGATCTTGCTGAAAAGGATATTCTTTCCAAGGTCTTGCTCGGGTTTGTTATGCCCTTGTACTAACTCCTCAGTGTCTTCATTTTAAAAACCCTCGTATTACAGTTGAATCTGTTCCCCACCGTTGGTAGACACGTCGTAGGGTGACCTCGAATGAGTCCTGCCCTTAATTCCTTTGCCATGAGTGTGGGTGGAACCTGTGATTGACTTATACCAAATAGAATATACCAAAGGTGTGGTATATCATTCCTGTGATTATATTATTTTATAGGGCAAAGGTGAAGGGATTTGGCAGATATATTTATAGTCACTAAGGAGTTCACTTTAAGTTAAACAAAAGGGACTTTACCTTGGCGGGCCTGGCCTAATCAGGCAAGCCCTTTAAAAGGGGCTCCAGGCCTTCCCTCAAGTTAGAGACTTGAAGTAGCAGAGAGTGTCTTCTCTCCATTGCTTGCTTTTAAGAAGCAAGCTGCCATGAATTCTATAGCCACAAGGAAATGAATTCTGCTAACAATCTGAAGGAGCTTAGAAGTGGGTTTTCCCTTATTTGAGTGTTCAGAGGGAAAAGAAGCTCAGTCAACACCTGGATTCCAGCCCGGTGAGGCCCTGAGGAGGGAACCCAGTTCCACCATGCCCACATTCCTGACCCACAGAAAGTGTGAGATAATAAATAGGTGTTGTTTGGGCTGCTACGTGCGAGGTAATTTATTATGCAGCAATAGAAAACTAATACACCACCTTGCAATAAAGATATTGTGTGGTTTTTATTGCCAAGTATCCCTTACATCATTATTGCCACAGACAAATATTTACACATAAACTACAAACAAGGCCTTCTTGCACATCATTGCTAGAAAATGTACCCACGTCACACCCCAGGCTCTAGAGATGATTTATATGTCACCCTTATGTTTCCTATAGGCTTCGATGCCAGCTAACCTAAGAGCAGATGTGTGCTCTTTTTTAAGTTCCTGGACACATCTGGTCCCTCTGCTACCTTTACATCAGTACTTCTCTAACATTTCATTCTCAGGACCTCTTTGTATCAAAAAATATTGAGGTTACCAAAGAAATGTTGTTTGTGTGGGTAATGTTTTTCACATCCTGTATTTGAAATGAAAACTGAACAATGTTTGAATATGAGAATACACACATCTCATTAGCCATCAGAGCAATGACATCACCACTCAGCAGGAAGCCTCTGGAAAACCCTACTGTTTTCTCATAAGAAGACTGAAAGTAAAAAGCTAAAGAACATCATAGTAGTGGTATAAACTGACCTTGCAGATTGCAAAGAGTCTTGTGGACCCCAGAGATTCCCAGACCACACTTCGAGAATCACTGTTTTATATATTTACTAGAGGCCTGGTGCATGACATTCATGCACTGGTGCGGAGGGGGGAGAGTGTCCTTCAGCCCAGCTTGCACCCTCTTGCAGTCGGGACCCCTCAGGGGATGTCTGACTGCCAGCTAAGGCCCGTTCCGCAGCAGTCGGACATTCTGCAAGAGTTCCTTAGCACTGCCGCAGAGGTGGGAGAGGCTCCTGCCACAGCCACTGTGCTCAACAGCCGTGAGCTCGGCTTCTGGCTGAGTGGCGCTCCCTCTGTGCGAGTGCACTGACCATCAGGGGGCAGCTCCTGCATTGAACGTCTGCCCCCTGGTGGTCAGTGCATGTCATAGCGACTGGTCGTTCTGCTGTTCAGTTGATTTGCATATTAGGGTTTTATTATATAGGTGTTTTTTTTTTATCTTCACTCTGTTTTGCATTGCATTAAAATTTTTCCAGCTTTCTTGAGATATAATTGACATATCATGCTGCGTTAAATTATATTAAGTAAACCAACCAAATAAATTTATGAAATATATGAGGTAAACACTTTAAAGAATGCAGAGACCAACAACCTATGTGACTGTGCTGGCTATTTCTTACTTGCCCCATGGATGCATCACTGGCCCACCCTTGCTCTGTTCTGTGCCCTGGAAGTTAAGTTCTACAAACTACATCATGGGCTCCAGCCCTCTAGCTTCTAGCTGATCTTGGGCAACTGGAGGCACCAATGGGAAGTGTGAGGAGAGGAGGGGAGAGAGGTTTAGACGATGCATTTATCCCCTTCTTTCCTGCTGCATGGTAGTTCTGCAGGCAGCCCTTCTTCTCAGGCCCCAGCTCTTAGCTGGGCTCCCATAACAAAGTCCCTTCTCTTTTCCCTTTCAGAGTAGGGGTGGTAATGACATCTTGCAGCTGTTGGTCCAGGGTATCTCACCATACTTTGTTGGCTTCCATAATCCTGCACACATTTGATTCATTACTTTGTTTTTTGTGTGTGTTTATGTTTAAACTCCTTTGATTATTCTGTTTCCTGAGGGATCCTGGCTAATAGGGTGACTTTATTTTTTATTTATTTATTTTTAAATATATATATATATATATATATATATATATATATATATATATATATTATTGATTTTTTACAGAGAAGAAGGGAGAGGAATAGAGAGTTAGAAACATCGATGAGAGAGATCGATCAGCTGCCTCCTGCACGCCCCCCACTGGGGATGTGCCCGCAACCAGGGTACATGCCCTTGACTGGAATCGAACCCGGGACCCTTGAGTCTGCAGGCTGACGCTCTATCCACTGAGCCAAACCAGTTCGGCAAACAGCAACAGGGTGACTTTAGACAAATCCCCTCAGGTAACAGGTTCTCTCTCAGTTTATTTAGCTGTAACATAAAGGGCCTGGGCAGAGTGGCTTTTGCATGTCAGTCTCAACATATTCCAGTTTGTGTTGTGGTCAAATATGTTGGGGCGACACTAAGTAAAATGCCTCCTTTTGGAGAGCCACAATTTATGGCACCATATCAAAGGCTCCAAGGGTTATAAATAAACCTGTTTAACCTTCTTTAACCAGGATTTTCCCAACACAGTTAACTATGGAACCACTGCTTTTGCAAAAAACCTAATAACATCTAGTAAACTGGGCCAGCTCTCCGCCAGGTCTGCCTTGTCTGTCCTGAGTTATTCTACGGAGAGGCCTCTGTGTGTGTATTGTTAATTGTGGGGACGGTCTCTGCTTGTCCTTCTACCCTGAAACCTACAACGTCCCCACTCATGAGGCTCAGTTTACTCTAAGCACAACCATAATGAAAACCCAGCCCCTGTCTTGCTCTCAAATGTTCAAGAAAAATGGTCTGTTGATGGGGACGCCAATCACATCCACTCCTCCTCATCATTCCAGGATGGGGACCTGGAATGGGAGCTAAGTGTGGGATTGCAGAGATTACTGACTCTAGAGGGCTCTTTCTGTGACCTCAGGGCATGTTGAGCTTCTCTCTGACCATCACTTTGTCATGGTAAAGAAGTATTTCTCTCATTAAAATCAGCTTGAAAGTAGAGTTCTGAAATAGTGGATCACAAATTTACATAGAGTACAATGGAATCCAAGCACAGGCCCAGGGTTCTGTGGTTGTCATGAACAACACGGACTCCCGGTAAGTCTTAGGGGCCCTCCTGGCCTCCTTTGACAATAAGCAGTTACCTCTTGACCAGTTTCCAGAACAGCCAACATCAGTTCTCTATTTCTTATTGCCAAAGCCCCAGTATCAGGCCGTCCCACTCCAGCGTGACACAAAGGTGGGGACCTTTCCCCAGGTCCAGGTTGGAATCCTGACTGAACTAAACCAATTGGTTTAGTCCCATTTTCTGTCCAGTAATAGGTTTGGGGGGGCTTGTTACCCATTCCTGGCCGGTGGGACATGTAGAGGGGTGGAGTGCTACAAAGTTGTCCTTGTTTCTAAGAAATCAAACACCAAAAGCTATGCCCGTTTTCACCACTCGACATCGCTTTGTTTCTGGCTGTCTCATTTGGAAATGCTCCGACCACCTTGCTCCCCAAGGAGAGGAGCTTAGAGCAGAACTGATGCCAGGCAGCAGAGCAGAGGGGGGGGCACCTAGGCGGATGGCACCCCCAAGCTCTGATTGTGCCCACGTTCCACTCCACGTTTAGGCTGCTTTGAGCCAGTGTTTTCTGTCTCTTGAAACTCAGATCTTTCTGACCGATGCCCCTTTTAATAAGCATGGCCATTATTTTCACTCTCAGGTTCTTCCCAGGAATACCCTGTGAAGGTGTAGGAAGCAACAGAAAATTAAACACTGCATCACTCTTCACAGGCCTCCCTCCTCCTGTGCCCCAGGCTGCGAGGGACAGTGTAGGCGCTGTCCCTGGCAGGAGGGCAGGTCAGAGCAGCTCAGGAAGGCAGCACGGGCAGCTGCACGCATCTGGAAAGGCCACCCACGGAACATCCTGAAGGCAAACTGTGGGAAGAAAGGGGACAGCTGTGGTTAACTTGTTTCCAACAGATCCCCTGGTAGAATCTTGCCTTGAAACACATTTCTAGTTACTGTGTTTCCTTGTATGTCTTCATATATGTATGGTCATTATTATATCTCTAGTTCATGTAGAACTATCGGAAGTTGGGAACTTAATCTTTGATATCTGTCCCTAGTATTTAAGACACTGTAATGGCCTGGCTGGTGTGCTCAGTTGGTTGAGCATCGTTAGGGGGTTGCCAGTCAATTTCCTGTCAGGGCACATGCTCGGGTTGCGCACTCGATCCCCAGTAGGGGGCCTGCAGGAGGCAGCTGATCCGTGTTTCTGTCTCTCCCTCTCCCTTTTCTCTCTGAAATCAAAAAAACATATTTTAAAAATAAAAAGTGAAAACATTTTTTAAAAAGATACTACCATGTCAGTTGTGCATTCAAGAAATACTTGTCACGAATATCCCTACCCATTTGTATTATAAGGAAAGAGGGGCATGAGAAAAGGAATCCTTTGCCCATAATCAGTCAGCGTTCAATCAGAAAAACAAAAGCCATTCTAGGTTTTGCAATTAGAGTTGATGGACAAAGTGAGGCTTACAGGACCCTCAGAGGGCTGGGTGAGGCAGGCCAGCAGGTTGTTTTGGGGACATCTGAGAGTGCAGAGATCTGAGTAAATTGTGGCTGCTAAGGTGGGTGTTTCTCAGGAGAACCCCCCAGACGCCAAGGATCTGAGTGGCTGCCTGCACGCTCTCCTTCTTCCTGCCTGGGGCATCCCATGGGGGTGGGGAGCTCTCACCCACCACATCTAACCTGGAAGCACACAGAGAAAGAGCTTTTGTGGACTGAGGTTCCGGGTTTTCCTCTGAGACATAGAGAAGTGAGGGGGCAGTGGGTGTATCCCAGTGAAGCCAAGTCATCAACAGACCCCTCAGAAACTCCTCCTCCCCCCGTAATAGTCATAGAAAACAATCAAAACAAAAGCTAAAGGCAATTGTGAAGCACCTGTCTTTAGACCAAGCACAAGATCACTCTGGCTAAAAGCATTTGACATTCAGTCACTTGGTGGAGTGTCTGCTACGCAGAAGTGGAGGCTTTTTTTCCTCCCCTATTAAATCATTTCTTGCTCAAAATTCACTCAGGCGCCTGGGATGTGACGCTTGCAGCAGTGATCGCGGCGCCAGCCTCGCTGCACTTTTCTTTAGAAGCCTGCGCTCTCCGGCAGCTTTCTGGGATCTGCAGCTCCGAAAACCCATCCAGGTCAGGCAAATGCCGCACATTTGCTTGCAGCAGCTTCAAGCGCACAGTGCAATGTCAGAAACACGTTCAACCACGAGATCAGCAAACGTCCTCCTCTTGATTGAAGAAGGAAGACATGGCAGGGAGGACAGCCACCGAGCTTCTCAACTTACCTGCACATCCGCACGACACAGGCGCTCCTAATGGTCGTCACAGTTAGAGCTAACCTGGTTTTCTGGGATGGGCCTGGGATGAAGGGAGAGAGAGCAGCTAATTAACCGGAAGCTAAATGTAGCAAGAAAAATAGCCTTTGTATTTGGTACCAAAGATTACAGCGTCTCAGGGGAAGCCTGATGCCTTGGTTAAGAGAGAGGCCCAGTGGAAGACCCAGCTTCCCAGAGACCTCCAGAGAGAAATCTGCCATCCCTTCAACGCAGGGGTTCTGGGAACTTGCTAGTTTTTGCATTTCCTGCAGCAAAAACACAAAGAAGCAGTGGGAAAGGCGGAGGCCCAGAGAAGCGGATCTGGGACATTCTCAAGGTTAGCTAGGACTTGCTGGGAGCTCCGGTAAAATAGTTGGGTGTGGAGCGGACAGGAAGACTGTTAAAGGAAATGAAGTTAGACGCCAATTATTCATTATTCTCCCTATTCCTCTCACAATTAGCATAGAAATTTAAAAAGGACCATCTATATATGTGTATGTGGATGGTGACGGGCTTAGAGACTGCTAACAACACTGGACGTAGTCAATGACCAAAAAACGTCATCCTGCAGGCAACAGGCTTGAGTGCCCAGCTGCTGGGGCTCCTCAGAGCTGGGGCCCTGGTTCCCAGACTTATGCCCACATCAGTGCCTTCCACCCTGTTTGTATTGCTGTGGCCAGTGTGATTTCTCTGTTGCCCTCTGTGAATATGGGGGTGGGCGGGGGGAAGGAGGGTGGGGGCGGCAGGCAACCCACCTCCTGGGGTTGAGGCTCAGGCCTGTCTTTATGCCCCTCCTTCTTGAGAGGCACTAAGCTCTGAATGTAGCCCACACTGGCATCCCGGGGAGCTGAGTGCAGTCTTCTCGGCCAATCGCGCCCAACATCCCTTCACAAAACCCATATTTTCAGCATGTTGGTGCTCACGCTGGCAGCAAGGTGAAACGGATTGAGTGGGTTCTTTGGGCTTTTAAGTGCTTTCTGCTGATGAGATGATTTTTTTTATCTTTTTAGTAGATGAAGCAGGAGTACGTGAAAGCATATTTAGTATTTAGGGGGCGAAAGTCTGAGTTAGGCAAGTAGATTCCCTGTAAGGAAAAATTAACATATTGACAAGCATGACTGCACAGTATATTTAGAATCTTGATGCGTGATAAATCAGTATGTCATTTTTTGAAACCACAAATGTTAGGGATTCTTATACTAAAAAAGGCTACCCTATTTAAATAATATTCTAGGTTCTCAGTGCACTGATAAACATGTTCATTTTGGGGGTGATTAAGAAATTTGATCACCCCAAATTATTTTTGAGCAAAAGAACAGCAATACAATGACTGCTCTATTGTGGAGTTTGCAAAACAAATCATTTTATAGTGATTATCAGTGTTTCACAATGCCATTATTGCCTTGTTTTTTAAAGATACAGTGATGAAAATGATCATAAATGTGTATCTCTGCATTATATTTTATTTTCACATCTGGCAATTGGTATTTGTTACATGCCCTGCTCTGCTAAGTCCAGGGTTATTAAGGGGCCAAATGAGTGGCAAATCTTATAGTATAATGATTATTTGGAGAGCACGAAATGCCTCAGAAATCTGTCCCACCCATTCAAATGCATGAAAAGAATAATAGAAGGTAAAGTACAGTGCAAAGGCAATTGAGTTTTTTGTAAAGCAACTCTGCAAACCTAGTCTATGAGCATCATCTCAGGACAATGCAGAAGGCACTGAAGGAAGTAAAATGATTACAAGAAAGCCAGGCTGTGGTTTGCATAGCTGCCTCTGTAATCACTTGGGAACCAGCCCCGCCCTCTGGGGTCACCATGGCTACTTCAATAGTGCCCCTGATGCTCGGTGTCCGGTGTGTGCCTAGTGCTTCTCAGGAGGTACCTAAGGGCCCCTCGCAACAGACTGGGTAGTGATGTGGCCAGGGCTGGAATCCTGGCCTCATCAAGTACTACCTGTGTGGGTGTGACTTTATTTTTTTTAATTATTATTTTAAATATATTTTAATTGATTTCAGAGCGGAAGGGAGAAGGAGAGGAAGAGAGAGATAGAAACATCAGTGATGAAAGAGAATCATTGATTGGCTGCCTCCTGCACGCCCCCAACTGGGGATCAAGCACGCAACCTGGGCATATGCCCTTGACTGGAATTGAACCCGGGACCCTTCAGACTGCAGGCTGATGCTCTATCCACTGAGCAAAACCAACGAGGGCTTTATTTTTAATAAATATGTTTTTTATTGATTTTTAGAGAGAGAAGAAGGGAGGAGAGAGAGATAGAAACATTGGTGAGAGAGGAACATCATCGATTGGCTGCCTCCTGCACAGACCCTACTAGGGATTGAGCCTGCAACCTGGGCATGTGCCCTGACCTGGAATGGAACCAGTGACCTCTTGCATCATGGGTTGATGCTCAACCACTGAACAACACTGGCTAGACATGTGTGCACATGTGTGTGTGTGTGACTCTAAACAGGTTATGCACTCTCTCTGCACTCTGGTTTCCCTACTGTGAAAGAGGGACAATCTTAGTACGTCATGGGTTAATAAAAGTCAAATGCTTAGCACAATGCCGTTCACATGGTGAACACTCTGTACATTAAATGTCATTACACCTGCAGCTGGGAATAGCCCCTGCCTGAGAGCAGCTCAGAATCTACTGAAGAGGTTAAAACCTGTGAGTCAGTCTGAAAACAAGTAAGACTTGCTACAGTTCACAAAAACCAGAAGATTAAAAAAGAAGAAGAAGAAGAGAAAAGAGAGCACTGGAGCTGGTGAGCACAGTCAAGATTTGATATGAGCTTTAGAGATGGGAGGAGGATGAAGGGACAGAAAAGAGAAGGAAGGCTGTTCCTACAAGGGGCAAGATGAAGCCAAGACCTGGAGATGGCAAAGACTGCGTTGAGGCCCGGGGAAGGTGAGAAAATCAGCCAGTGAGGAAGTCAGAATTAGAAGAAGTGGAGCCGGAGGGCACAGAGAAACAGACAGCAGAGAGCTGTACCCATCCAGCCCTGGGCCTCCTCTGGACAGAGCTGAAAGGAAGCTGTGGGGCCGTGGCTCCCAAGTTGCTCCCGGAGGAGCATCACCAGCGGCACCAGCACATTTGTTAGACATGGAAATTCTCAGGCCTCACTCTGATCCACTGAATCAGAATGCTGGGTGTGGGGCCCTAAAGGCGATTATGATGCACAATAAAACCTGAGGACCAGTGGGCGGCAAGAAGGCCCCTGTTCCCACTCCATTCTTCCCACGTATGTTGGCAGCCCCGGGACAAGCTGGTTAGGTCCACACCTCAAGCATGTTTTCTTAGGCTTGAAAGAAAAATGCCAAAAGACGAGCAATGAAAATGAAGGGCAGGTCCCTCTCATCTCAGGTGACTTTCAAACATCCCATTCCAGTCCTGCCCCTGACATCTGGGAAGGAGTTAGTTCCTTCAGTAGCATATGGAGTGGATCTGGGGCAGGAAAGAGCCGGATGAAGAATTTGGGCTGATGGCTGGTTAGCAAGTGCTTCATTTTTTTTTTTTCAAGGATATATTTCGGAAACATTATCATAGGACATATTGGAATAATTTAGATTTTTCCAGAATAGGAGGAGGCTGGATTATAGTCTCAACCCAATCTAATCCATTTGAGAAATTGACCACCCAGTGATGGGTTTTCTGACACAATCCAATTCCATCAGCCTCATGAAGACCCTTGCATTATCACTGGTTAATACAGCGTTTTAGTCCTTATTAAATGCTGCGTTGTGCAGGTGGCCATTTGGATGATGGAGTGTGCTCTTTGCTGTTAAGAGCAAACAAGTGGCTCTTTGATTATAAAAAGGAACATTTGTAGGAAGTAGAGACAGTCATGTGACTTCCCTCAGGAAGAAGCTCTAACACGTCCTCTAAGAGCTTTTACGCATTTAATTTCAAAATGTAGTCAATAAGACCAATAAGGTAACATTTGCTGGCTTCCTTAATTTACCTTATTGAATTATTTGATTGGTGCTAAATTCATTCAAGGATCTACTGCTTCTGAAATAATTCCAGAGTATCTTACATTGCATTTTTTTTTTGTTCTGACACAAAATTTTTACCTTAGACATAGCTGCCTTTCAGAGGAATATACTGTGTGTGTGTGTGTGTGTGTGTGTGTGTGTGTGTGTGTGTGTAGGGGTAGCCAGAGAACAGAAAATTCAGCAGCACTACTTAGAATTTTAAATTTCCATTTCCACCCATTATGCAGGCAAAGCAAATTAGTTCATTATGTGTTGCAGCAAAACAGTCATGAAAAAGCCTAGAGGTAATCACAGGACCCCTGTATTCCTTTGCCCATCCCGTTCTGCAGTATTGGAAATCTATACAAATCGACAAACAAGAAATTAAAGCAGTGATGTGAAACGGGTCTGAGAAACGCCTCTGTTTCAATTTAAAATTCATCGCCTAATGGATGGGGTAGATGGGAGGTTGTTGTTTGTTGGTTAATAAAAGTTCCAGCTAATGTCATGTACACTGAAGCTCCTGAGCTGGGGCATTCTGCCTTTTTGAAGCTGAGATGTGAGGAAGAGGAGTCAAGAAGACAAAGCCTTGTGCGTGGAGCATTTGTGGAATCATGCTCGTCAGATGGGATCATGTCTGCCTTGGCACTGACACGTTTCTGTAATGAGAATGTTCGTTTCATTCTCTTGTCATATCCTGGTCTGGAACCTCATCAACCAGTGAAAGATTACGGCCATCGTCAACCAGCAAGTCTTTAGCTGCTTGTCTCATCTTGTCCCCCATTTCAAGCAGTTGACCTTCACCTGGTCAGTTTTCCTATCGTCTCTTACTGTGGCTTCTCTGTTCCATTTCACAGCCCGTGAATGAGTCAAAGCAGAAGGTCTGAGGTCCAAACAGGATTTCTACTCAGTGCATATAATTTTGCCCTCACTGTGACCTCTAGTCGGTGTATGCCATTTCATTCTGAAAAAATAGCTACTCCTCATTCATAACTTAGCTCAGGTAGAACCTCCTCTAAGTGTTTATCTGAATCGCCAGGAGCTGCTTTTTTTTTGTCCCCATGAACCTACAAGGTTCCCAGCACACTTTATTACACTTACTTGTTTACATGTTTACTGTTCCCACTAATCTATGCGTTCACCAAGGGCTGTGGCCTACATTTCCAAGGCCTGGCCAGCTCCTAGTGGGTGGTGAGCTTGCATAAGTAACTGTCAAACTAATGAATGGACAGAGGGTGCTGCCCTACCTGATGGAAGACATTTAGGAAAAGCAACGTCTTTTATGCCCTGACAGCCTGGGCAATCACCATTATACTGAAAATGAGCTCAGTCAAGCAGTAAAATGACTGTGGAAAAGAGGACTCAGGGGAACCAGAAGATGGCTTCTGGACCAAATCAGCCTAGACTCTTAAACTGAGGGTTTGATATATGAGAGACAAAATCAGTTTCTGCTCAGAAGTCACCTCCTCTGAGAGATATTCTTCCCTGCCTGTCTCTCAAGTCCCCTACCTTGCTTTGTCATCATCTTTCTCATCATAATCATACAGTCTATTATATATCCATTTGTCTATTGCCTGGGCCCCACTAGAATGTAAGATCCACAAGAGTGAGAAGTTGGTTGAATTCACAGAATCTATAACCGCACCAGGTACAGGGTAGACCCTCAATAAATATTTAGTAAAAAGTATATAAAGGAATCAATTTTTTTCCCCCAGGAAATCAATGTATGCAGTTGCCGCTTAGCCCAAGTATTATCATTAGTGGTTTAATAAGCCTCATTTTTGGGGGAATTTGAGCTGAGAGTAAGAGGTGAGATGGAATCCAACACACCAGGAAAAGTTCAGGAGCCTGGACCACAAAGGGAGAGGCCATCCTGAAGACTTCCTTATCCTCAGCAATATCTGTTGTTCATAACACCACCCTAAGTCAGGACACAGTCTGTGTTCATTTTCTGTTTGTTTATCATTCACGCATGTATTTATTTAACAACTCAACTAATATATCTTTTGTGCCTACCACACGTCAGACGATGCTGGGTGTACTCAGGACACACATATTTCATTCAACAATATTGTTTCCTTTAGGCCACACACTGAAGTGATACATGCTGTGACAGACTTCAGATAGAGGACTAAGAGGATATAGCTGTGGGACAATTACTCTTCCTGAGACAGGAAGAAAATGTTCCACAGGGAGGTGGCCTTTAAACAAAGGCTTGAAGGCTGAGCAGAAATTCTCCCAGTAAATGCCACTGTCTCCAACACTACCTTCACCTCATTGCCTTGAATCTTGATTGTGCCACCCAGTGCCCCTCCCGTAATTCATCTTAGTGACCCCTTTAACACTACTTCTTTCATCACGATGGATGAAGCTTTAGCCCGCTTTATGATGGTTAATAGTGACCCTCCTGCCCCAGTTTGCTCCAGACAGGACACCATGCCTTAATTTAACCTCACCATGCCTCAGCGTTCTCATTTGAAAAGTGAGAGTTTTAAACTGGGTACTCTTCACACTACGTGCTAGCACTAGAACTCCTTAGAATATGACAAAAAAAATATTAGCAAACCTATTTAAATTGAAAGCACCTTGGTTATCCTAAAGGCTCTGTTACCCTGCAAATTTATTCATACATAAAATCGTATGCTACTCAGTAATGCTGGGTAAATGAGGTGTCGCTGTGATAATGGATCGCAGCCTCATCAGTGTAGCTGGCAACATGAATTTAACCCTTTGAATGCTCTCTTCCCATGGAGTGGGCCAAGTGACATTTTATAAAATCCCAGAAGAGCTGCTGGCACACAGGGTGAGTCTGAGATGCAGGGTTGGGACCGGAAAACGCCCTCTTTCTTCCCAAAACGCCCAGCCATGAACAACCTGGTGAAATCTAGGAAGTGATACAAAACTTAAGCTATCGTAAAGATTTCCTTTTTTTTTCTTAAGATTTTGTTCATTGTAAATGTAAGTGGCATAATTCCTTGGGATATATTACATTTCATTCCTAGAGGCTGTTATAATTCACATACCTACCTCTACCCCCTGGAAGAGGAAAATAGTGATCAGGTCATTACAACAGACTGTTCTGATGCCGCCGTCTTCAGGGAAATATAAATAGATGTTTTAGTACCACTTACTGGGTAAGTGCAAATGGAACAGAGGCTTCATTAGGTGCCTCGTGGACCGAGAGCTTCACTGTGAACGGGGCTGCGTCTAATGAACTGCTCGCGCTCTGTGGAGACCGCCTCCGTCATGAAGTGGGGGCTGGGAGCTGCGCTGAGATCCAGGGCACACTGGGGCGCTCTTCCTCCAAGCCCTTGTTCACAAAACCAGATGACCTAGCCCTGCATTATTACCATGTGGCAGTAATTTTTTCTTTCTAAATCCAATCTTCTTTTTTTCAGATAAAGTGACATAAGTACAAACAATTAATTATTGATTCGACAACTGTTCTAGTCAAAACAGACTGTTCATGTGTTATTTTTCTTGTCCCATTAGAAATTGAAATTTGCTATTCCTTTCAATTATATCTGGGACCAGCAAGATGTTTCTGGAACTCAATTTAGTTATCAAACAGGGGGAAATATGCTATTACATAAGTGAGGAAATTTAATTGTTTTACAAAGTTTGGTGTTTACTATTAAAAAAATGGAGACTGCTAATAGAATCATAATTTGGGTTTCAATGAGTCTATGAGTTCTAACTGTTTTGTAGAAGTACTTTATTTTTCTTCTGTTTAAGCTACAATAGGATAAATGCACTTTTCCCTTGTCCAATTAGCAAAGATCTAAAAGCATCATGGCACACTTCATTGCAGAGGGTGCCAGGGAGACAGGTGCTCTTACATTGCTGGCAGATATAAATTGGTGGAATCTCTGTAGATGGCAACTTGGCAAAAGCCTTCAAAATTAAAAATTCGCATAGCAGTAGGTGGGGCTAAGTAAAGTAGGCCTCAGGGCATGGGGAGGGGGGGTGGTGTTGGGAGGGTGAGGGAGATGGGCAGCCTGAGCAGGTGAGCAGTGGGTCCATTCAAGAGGGCGACCAGACATGGAGTGTCAGGGTGAGAAGGGTGTCCTGGCTGGGAGGGAGGGAGGGGTGGGAGTAGTGGGGGGGAGGGGACGGTAACAGGAGTCCATGGCAGGGCATCAGAGCCCTAGTGGGATGCGGAGGGCATCTGTGTGGTGTGGGGCAATTAGGCACAGGGTGTCAAAGCCCTTGTAGGGTGAAGTGCTCTCTGCCGTCTTGGCAGTGAAAGGTATGCACAGCTCCATGGTTCTACAAGGGGCGGGGGGAGGGGGTGGTAAATAAGTGCCTCTCAGACACTGTTCATTACAAGTCCCACCTCCCGAATATTCACCGCCTCTGTGTACCAGCTATCATTAAATGTATTTCTTCCAATTGACCCTGTTTTACTTAATTTTATTGTAAACAGAATTTTTAAAAGAATAAACTTCTGCTCTGTGTGGAAAATCAAGATTGCTTGCCATACAAAGGAGGTAAAGGTAAAAAATATTCAAGTTCCTTCCAAATATCATTACACTCTTAAACTTTAATAATTAAATGAGACAATAAAAAATAATAAATCTAATCCATTTATACAAAAAAAATAAATTTCTGAAATATAATTTCTCCCAGTGGGATTAAAACTGTAAGCAGTCTATCACAAAAGGCACCATTTTGTTGAGTTTCATTCAAGCTAAGATGACAATGAGTTCCTAGGCCACCGTGCTATGATTGGATTTTTTAGTTTTACTGTTAACAAGTTCAGACAGACTAACATGTTGTACACAACTGCGAAGGACATAAAGGATTTTTTTGAGCATTAATTTCTAATCCAAATGTTGCTAGAGGCTTTTGTTCAATTAAGTGTGGTTTCAGAAAGTAACTGTCAATGAATTCCAGGTGTCACTAATGCACTGGCGGCCAGAACCACTCAGTCTTCCTCTCTGCTCCGCTTCCACCCACGCTGCTAGTTATCTCGCGGGCAGTTACCTGTTAACCGGATTTTATGTGAGGCTGCACGTCTGAAACACTAGTATACTTCTACCCCCTTTCCCTTTCCCCTTGGCTTTTAAGGAAATATTATCTTTTGAAATTCCTGATACTCCCTGCACCCAGTTTCTAAGGAGACTGTCCCTGAGCAATATTTTAGAATAGGGCAGGCGTTCTCCTCCTGTTTCTTTCCTTTGGCTTTCTTCTTAACCCTGACTCTGTATCGAGGGGCTAAGGGTCTCTCTCTAACCAAGGCTTCCCTCACCGCACAAGTGAGCAGAGGGAAGGACCTAAGGTACCACCAGCCTGGCAGAAACTGCTGGCCACTGTGGGATCCCGAAAACTGGGTTTAGACCTCAGAATTTGTGGGAGCATAATGAAATCCCTTAACCCCGTGGTCGGCAAACTGCGGCTCGCGAGCCACAGGCAGCTCTTTGGCCCCTTGAGTGTGGCTCTTCCCAAGCCTTAGGAGTACCCTAATTAAGTTAATAACAATGTACCTACCTATAGAGTTTAAGTTTAAAAAATTTGGCTCTCAAAAGAAATGTCAATCGTTGTACTGTAGATATTTGGCTCTGTTGACTAATGAGTTTGCCGACCACTGCCTTAACCTCTCTGATTTGTAGTATTCTCAGGCCAAAGTGGTGCTAATCAAAGACTATTTTCTCTGGCCCACCTGCGAGGCTTTGAAAAGGAGAAAAATGAAAGGTAGGAAAGTACCATGAAAATGTTAAGGGTTACTACAATGAAGAGACATAAAATACGTATACCGTACAAGAGCTTGTGTATTTCATATAGGGGCATATTTGTGGTTTAAAACAAGGTTTCTTAACCTCAGCCATATGGACATTTGGGCCTGGACAATTTATTCACTGTGGGGACTGTCTTGTGTATTGTAGGATGTTTAGCAGCACTGTGACATCCAAAAGTGTTTCCATCCATTTCCAAATGTCCCTGGGGGCGGGGCTAAATCACCCCCAGTTGAGAATTACTATTGTAGAAGTCCAGAAAGCCTCCTTTGGAATGGTAATTTATTTCTAAAAAATTATCCTGAAATAGCCAGAAATGTGCTTGAATTGTTAGGATTTTCCTCCCCCTTAAACCACAACATACTCATAAACATGCAAAAACTGAAAATTATTACCACAATGTTCAATGACAAAGAGTTGGTTAAAATAAGTATGAAAGAGCGTGGCACAGAAATGACCCGGCAGAGGCACGTTCACGCCCCCACTGCCCAGCACTGAGTGACCACACTTCCAGCCTCCCTGACAGGCCGGTGGAGGCCAGGTAGCCAGGCGGCCACAGAAAATGGAGGGGGAGGAAGTGCGCTATTTCTAGGCCAACACAGTTAAAAGTGGGTCTTCTCTCCCATCTTCCTCCTCCCCTTTGGCAGCAGCCGTGGAAATCACGTGTGGAAGCGATAGTGCCGCAGGTGGAAGCCTCGTGGGCCCCGGAGTCAGCATGTGGAAGAGAGCTGCCCTGGGGAGCACCCAGCCCACTGTGGCATCTTCTTTCATCCAGAAAAAAATGTTGAGCCACTAAGATGCCAGGGTTTGTTTGCGCCTCTTGAATGGCCTTTCCTAACTACTATAAATATTCATGCTTAGGAGAGACTGGGAAGATGGCAAGCACAGTGTAGACAGTGGTTACATTTCAGTGGTGGGCTTACCAGTGATTCCTTCATTCATTTCAGCAAAGGTTCACGGAGCCCACGCGCACCGCACTGGCGTTCAATGGCAAAGGTGGTATTGTCTTTATCCTAGGGAGCTCACAGTCCTTTCATATGTCAGAAGAAAGAGCAGTTAAGTTAGTCTTCATACAAAAGCAGAAAGAAAGGAAAAAGAAAGAAAAGAAGGTCCTAACACCTATAGAAGAAAATTCTGCCTCCGCAATCTGAAGAGCTAGAAATAACCCGGCCCACCCTCCGTGTACTTTTAATAGAGCATGTGTTGTACAACTTGGTACAAGCTAAGATTAAAAACACAGAGCTCCAGGATGTCCTGTCGTGGTTGAACAAGCCCAGTTGCGAACACATGGAAGGAGATATCATTACATTGTCTAAAAGTGCCTCCCCTGTTTAGGACGAGGTGTTTGTAATCTTTCTGCTCTATTTGCTGCATGAAAATTCATTATTTTAAATCAAAGACAACGGAGGAAGCCACTCATACTTCCCCAGTGTCTCTCTCATTAAAACTAATCATTTTCCCCGTTCACTCCTCTTGGTTCACAATTGTGTCCAGTGAGAGAAACAGGTCTTAGGAAACCCAATTATGTCTGAGGCAGTTTCAGAATCAGATAAAAGGGTTTGGGGCTGGAGCGTAGGAAAGGCCTGGCAGGGAATGAGTTCACATTTCCAACAAACCGCCATATTCAGATTCTCCTCCTTGGGAATAGTTTTGAAAGCAGTTTGTCTTAAATATAGGCATTTTCCAGTTTTAATTTCTAAAGCAGAAAAGAATGACTTTCATTTAGAAAGGAATGAAACAATAGTCTGGATTACTTAATAACACATGAATTTAATTACTACATTAGCGGATAAAGGAAAGGCAACACATTCTGAGAAGTATTTGGGTAATACGGCGCAGCCACGGGTTTCACGTATTTGATTTAATGAACCCATAGCATACATGTGAGTGATTCCTTCAGATAGAGGGATCTAATTCTCAATTCCCTGGGGAACTGATATATTGATGATTGTCAGTGCATGAACCATGCCCGATTAAAGGTGCCAGTAGAAATAATCTCATCGAAATGAGAACCCAACAGCACAGCTCAGTGTAACTTATTTTAATTCTCATTTGTTAATAAATAACAAGAACTATGTGTTCCAAACACAAAAATAGTGTGTTTAAACTTCCAAAGGAGTGCGAAAAGTGAAAAACAGAGTGCTCTATCTCTCACTCCCAGAGTCATCCTCACAGGACACGAGTGCTCGACATCACACAAGTAGCAGAGCCTGGAGGAGGCTCTGGGGAGCGGGCGGTGTTCCATGTTTTCGACTGCGGCCTTTCCTGCTGGTTGGCTGCGTGCTCGGTGGTGCTGTCCACCTACACTGGCAGACAGTGGCCACCTCCTCCCTGAGGGAGGCCAGGATGCTGCTGCCGCTGCTGCTGTGGCTAAGGCCCTGTAAGAGGTTTGTGGGAAACACTCCTCAGGGAGAGGAAGAATGGCCTGGGTTTTGTTCTTGAACGATCCTGCCATGTTCAGGCAGCTGGGCAGAACCTCGGGGAAGTGGGAGGTGGTGGTGAGATGGGGACTCTCCAGTGCTGCTGTAGGCACAGTCTGCTATGGACTAAATGTTTCTGTTGTGTCTCCCCCCAAATTCATAGGCTGAAACCTAATCTCCAATGTGTGGCATCTGGAGGTGGAGCCTTTGGGAGGTGATTCGGTTGTGAGGGTGAAGCCCTTATGAATGAAGCTAGTGTCCTTACAAAAGAGGCCCCAGAGAGCTCCCTCACCCCTTCCACCCTGTGAGAACACAGCTAGAAGACTTCTGCCTATGAACCAGGGAGCAAGTTCTCACCAAACACCAAATCTGCCTGCACCTTGACCTTGGACTTCCAGCCTTCAAAACTGTGAGAAATAAATATGTTGTTTAAGCCACCCCAGTCTATGGTATTTTTGTTATAGCAGCCCAAACTGACTAAGACACACCTCAAATGTGCAGTATGACTACTAGCAAACAAAGTTGCTTTTCTTGTTCTTCATTACAAGTATTGGCTCATTTTGCTATAAAATATTATTTCTCAATTGTAGAAAATGTAAATCATATATATCAAGCAGAATAAAGAAAAATTTAAAAAGTGTGTATTCCCATCACTTTAAGGAAATAAATCATGGTCAGTATTTTGGAGTCTGTCATTCCAGATGTTTTTCTGTGTATATATTTATACTTTATAAAAAGTACACATTTTAAAGGTTATTTTTAATTTAATTTTTAAATTCAGTAATATTTCAATAACATCCTTCTATATTACTCTGCATGCATCTTCATATCTTTTAACTGCTGAGAACTGTTCTGTTGTGTAGCTATAACCTAATTTAATTCAATAGGATTATTGACATGTGGTGGTTCCCATTTCATTCTATTACATGCCATTCTATAAAAAGCGTTCTTGCATCCCTATCTTGTGCATGCATTCAATTACTTCCTTGGGATAAATCTGAGAATTAGAACTGACGTGTTAAACATACACCTTTTTATGCCTTTGACACATTTAACAAGTCGTCTCCTGGGGTGAGCTGCCTCTAACATGTACCCCAATGATCCTCACTTCTAGTTGTTTCCTCTCAAATGTGTGGGCTTGGTTGTGGGCTAGACTGATGTCTCTGGCCAACAGGTCAGAGAGGACTAGAGACCTGTTGCCAGCAGGAAAGTGGATCTCTCCTGGTTGGGCACAGGTGACTGTGCCCCCCTCAACCCCTTAATTGTAGCCTTGGGAGAGTCCCTGAGCTAGAGAACCCAGTTAAACTGCACCCAGATTCCTAACTGACAAGATTTGTGAGATAATAAATGTTTATTGCTTTAACCTGCTAAATTTGGGGCAGCTTAAATATATTTCCTCCCCCAAGACTGTCCTAACCGAGTCTCATCAGTGGTAGACTCATGACTGCACATTTCCCACATGCTCAGCTACACTGTGCTCTAAATCTCTGCTAGACTGCATTTCTTTTATTACTACCTAAGCTGTATATTTAAATATATGTGTATTGTTTATTTGCATTACATTTTTATTGAATTGTCCACTTTTGTCCTTTGCCCATTTCTCTATGAAAGGTTTGTCTTTTTTCTTGCACATATAAATGGTTCTTTATGTATTAGGTATATTACAAATTCCCATCCCATTCCCCTATACACACACGTATGTGCCTGCGTGCGCATGTGCGCACGCGCGTGCGTGCGCACACACATACACACACACACACAACTTTTCTATATTTCCACCATTTGTAAGTTTTTCCTATAATATTGGCTAGCAGGCACTCATGCATGCCTAACTGCTGTAAGGAGAATGGTGAAGTCTATTGTGCATGTGTAGTTACAGCATGAGAGAAATTTCTTATACTGCTCAGTGTAATCTGAACCCCTCTCAAAAGAGCACGGTTGTAGCTGTGGTTCACTTGGGTATGTACCAGGCATCAGCCCACACCAGGCCATTTTCAGCAATTCACTCCCAAGGCCACACTCTTGACTTTGTCATCACTTTGAGCTATTCCACCAATGACATCTCAAATTCAACCCCAACACCCACTGCTTATCCATAGAATCCTCCCACCTCCCCCACTCTGACAACTTCTACCAAGACTCCTTTCTTTCTTGGTAAGACCTCCCAGTTTCTTCTGCCCTTCTTGTGTACCTGGAACACAGGATTTCTCCCTATCAGCAGTTCCTTGAGCCACACATCAATTTGCTTCAATTTCTTCCTCCATTGCCCCTCTGCCACACTTGCATTCTACTATTTTGACCAAACCATCTCAATTTTTTCTCCGTTCTTGCTCCAGCATCCCACATACTCCAGGAGTGACACCGACATGCCAGGCAGTTAACTGGCTGCCCTCTCAGTTTGCTTGTGTGCCCCTTCCCCCCATGCCCCTAAATCCAATAGTAATACTGGCCAACTCCATCCTTTCCTTCAAATCTTTGAGGACAATGAGGACTTCCCTGAACACACCTTATTCAGAATTTGAAGTCACAGCTCCTCCACCCCCACAACACCTGACATTCCTTACCCTCATGTTATTTCCATACTCATATCACCTTCTGGCATTTCATTCCATTACTAATTACTTAGGTTTACTTGCTATTTTCAGCCCCCTCCCCAACTAGGATACTTCCCGAAAGCATGGATTTTTTTTCTTTTTTCACTGATGTACCCCTACCTACTGACACAGTGTCACCATACAATAGATGCTCAATACATAGTTCTGAAATGCACAAATGAGTGAACAATTGGTTTCCAAGGTCACATGGGCCCTTGCATAGGCTCATCCGACTGGCGTCTCCCTCTGCTTCCCACTGCAAATGTGTCACCTTTGATATTCTCCTCCTCATCTTCGGACATGAGGATCGGTATCTATTTCATAATGAAAATATGCAGGGAAACTGGCCCCAGGAGTCCCAAACTTCCTCCTTCCAAAAGCATCTACCCACCTGCCCTTTCTCAGAAGTAGAGCTATGTGTCCTTCCTCCTTTCAAGGTCTGACCCTTCCACCTGTACTCTCTATCTTTGCCCTCCTGATGTATTCTGGAGGGAGGGATTGCTCAGTCGATGTTCTGGCGAATTGTTGGGGCTTGCACCTTTAATGAAGCACCGTTTCTTTCTTCCGTGAGAAGAACTAAGAAAGAAAGAGAGGATTCCCTGCACCCTGGACGCAGGGAGGGAAAGCTCTGAAGAAGAAGGCGACAGAGCTATGCAGCTCAGAGTTTATAAAACGGAGGTAGGATCCCTGGGCCCAGCCAAGATGACTGTGAACATGTGTCTGGGGAGGGTGCAAAGACTAGAGGTTTAGATAGAACTGCTGAGCGCAGGTTGCTTGACCAAAACGGGCAGGACACCAGGGAAGAGAGAGACCCCTGAATGCAGTGAGCCAGGAGAGGCTCCAGGGGAAGAGGCAAGACCCAGATCTCCAAACATCTTTTCCTCCCAAGGTGGCAGCTGCACAGGAGCAGGGGTTAAGGTGGGACCTCTCAGCAGCCTCCCCGAGTGTGCTGCTCCCCAGCCCCACCTCCGGCCCACTCCCCAAGGTCAGGGACAGCAGCGGCCACTGGAGGATCACTGCCACCTGGTGGCCACACAGAAGCGACAGGCTTGGAGCCCAAGTGCCCCTATAAACAGATTTGGCTGCTCTGTTCTCTTTGCATTCTATGTGTACCCAGGATTGGGTAACCCCTGGTTTGAATAACCCCTAGCGTTTTTAGTTTCATCACGAGGGGTGAAGTGGGAAGGGGAGAACCTAGAAAGGAAGAAAGGCATTAGTAAGAGCCACATGGAGACTTCAGCCATTTTGATATCGAAGGAGATGTGTCATTTTAGACCAGGGGTGGGCAAACTTTTTGACTCGAGGGCCACAATGGGTTCTTAAACTGGACCGGAGGGCCGGAACAAAAGCATGGATGGAGTGTTTGTGTGAACTAATATAAATTCAAAGTAAACATCATTACATAAAAGGGTATGGTCTTTTTTTTTTTTTTTTTTAGTTTCATTCATTTCAACGCGGGCCGTAGTTTGCCCACAGCTGTTTTAGACAGTCACCCTAGAAAAATCAGAAGGCTTTGTCTGGCTTTGTTTGCAGTGCTGTTTGCCTTTTCACGTAGGCCATAGGAGAGAGGATTTTAAGCAGAGGAGATAATTGATCAGAGTTTGCTTTAGAAACAAGACTCAGCTGTGTGGATTGGAGCAACTAGATGGAGAGGGAATGGGAGACAAGCATGGATGAAAGTTAGGAGACCAATCACGCCGAGGGCCTGACACAGGGTTAAAGGGGAGAGGGAAGTAGATAGATACGAGAAGTACTACAAACAGGAATCGACAGGACCCAGCAATTGCTAGTACATAGAGGGGGTAGGGTGGAGGATATGTTTGACTTGAGTGACTGAGTGGATGATGGTGCTAAACACTGAGTTAGAGAACAGAGGAGGAGCAGCAGATTTGGGGGGAGAGTTTATTAATTCATGTTGGGTTCTGGGAGCAATCCCAGAGGAGAGGAGCAGTTAGGTAACTATATGTGCAGGTAGAGCGCTCACAAGAAGCTCTAGGCTGAAGATGTAAAGGAGTAAAGAACATGTGGGGAGTGGCTGAAGCCACGCGGGGGTGGCGTGCTCAGGAAGGCCCTGTGCAATGAGGAGAGGAGAGAACACAAGGAAATCATCCTAGAGTATCAGGCCGAGTTTTTTAGTTGCAAGGAATAGAAAGCAACTCTAACAGATCTGAGCAATAGATAAAAGAACTTATTGGAAGTCTGCTGAGTAGGCACAGAGTAAGTAACTGAATAGCTAAGCCTCAGGGAGGACAAGAAGGGAGTTCCAGAATTTAAGAGCTGCTGTCCTGTTAGTTTCAGCTGCTATAACAGGAATATCACAGACTGGTGGCTTTAACCACAGACATTTACTTTTCACAGTTCTGAAGGCTGGGAAATCTGAGGTCAGACGCCAGCATGGTTGTGTTTGAGTGAGAGCCCTTTTCCTGCTTTCCTCACATGGAGAGAGAAAGAAGTGAGCGATTCTCTCTCTCTTTCTCTTATATGAAGGAGGTATCTCTTTTTCTAAGGGTCCTAATCCATAGGGCAGGCTATCAGGAAGGGCTGGACCTCTCCGGCATAGATGAAAGTTGTCCACAAGCACAATTTCTTCTGTTTCAGGGAAGCCTTAGCCAAGATTTTAAGACCTTTCATCTGATCAAATCAAGGCCATGCAGATTATCTCGGATAATCTCTCTTATATAAAGTCAACTGCTTATGGACTTCAATCACCTCTACATAACACATTTGTCATAACACCTAGATGAGTGTTTAGTTCAATAACCTGGAACGATAGCCTAACCAAGTTACACATCAAAAATATCCTCACAGCCTGTTCTCAATATTTAACATATCTAAACGTTATTCTAAATATTTTAGCCAGAATATTTTTTTTAGTTACTGTGGTTACTCTTTTCTTACAGATAAAGAAATAAAACCGAATGAGTGAAAACCCAATTTAATATTTTATAGCTAGTAAGAGGCGGAGCTGGAGTTTGACTCGGATAACCAGGCTCTACAGCCAGTTGGCTGGGCCATTTGACACAGGGCTTCTCTTTGGAGAAGAATAGGATTATGCATCTCAGGAGCAGAGACCAGCTGGACTCATTTTTGTATTTTTAGCACCTAGCCTGACAGATAATGGGAACCCGATTGTTGAATTAACTGAAGTATAAGATTTAAAATATTCTGTGTATACTCAAAGGAAGATCAATGAAATCCACTTAATAGGTTCCTTAAACTGCGAACTTCTTAAACAATTTTCTTAAATTTTTTAAGTGTTCTTAGGTTTTCTAAGTTAAGCAGTTGTTTGGTTCAGAGCTGAAGATTTTAAGTAAAGTGTTTCAAGCGAGGTTGTGTGGTGTTTTTTTTCTGGCTTGCCCTTTTAATTTTCTACAATGTGGCTTTATCCCTTTATGCATGATATGAAGCCAAATTCCATGTTTAATTAAAATTCAATATCTTTATGAGAGTATAGGAGGCATTTTTTTTATGAGTTCTTTCTTTGGAAGCTAAATAGAACACGTTTAAATTTACTTAGTGACAAAAATTAAATATGGGTTTTTCAGTACTTAACTCCTTTGCTGACATTATATACAAAAGTAATTAAATTGCAAAACAAATTCTATGTAGTGCACAAAATGTCTTCAATCAAGAAAAGTAAAAGAAAACTACAATTATTTAAGATTTGGGTAATCCACGTGGCAAAGCACCTTACAAAAGAAGTGAGCAATGGGGCATGTAAATCCTATTGAATTCACAAGGCTTCTTTTAAAACTCAGTAGAAACTGATATTCTATGAGAATAAGAATCTGAAAGACATTAGGCAGACTTGAGAGAATCCAAAACCTCTAGCACTTTAGAATGGGAAAGGGACCTTTAGATTATCTGGGTCCTTCTAGGGCAGTGATGGCGAACCTTTTGAGCTTGGCGTGTCAGCATTTTGAAAAACCCTAACTTAATTCTGGTGCCATGTCACATATAGAAATTTTTTGATATTTGCAACCATAGTAAAACAAAGATTTATATTTTTGATATTTATTTTATATATTTAAATGCCATTTAACAAAGAAAAATCAATCAAAAGAATGAGTTTGAGTGTCACCTCTGACACGTGTGTCATAGGTTCGCCATCACTGTTCTAGGGCAATTGGCAGATAAGACCTAGAGGCCCAGGAGGGTAAATCAAGTTTGCCGAACAAGGTCATGGAGTGAGAAAGCTACTCAGGAAGTATGAATGTGTGCCTTCCAGTCATAACCTGTGAGCCCACCGAGGGTGGCTCCTATGGGGAGAAGGTGTTGTTGGAAGGTGTCCACAGCTTCTCACCTCACCAACCTGCTCTGAACTCATTTGCATTCACTCTTTTTCCCTACTCCCCTCTCTCAGATTCCCAGACCCACCCCAGCCCTACAGAGACTTACCTGCTTATATTTCAGCTCTGTTTTTTCTTTCAGTTTTTAGGGTCCTTGACTGCTTTGGATGAGAATTCTCTGCTTCCTCCCTGGAACCTGTGGACAGAGCCAGACCTCACAGGGCACAAGGAGCAAGAATTTCAAACACAGGGCTGTGTCTCGTATTTGAGATTAAACGTGGTGAGGAAGTCTATTTATAAGGGAATGCTCAAGATATTTTCCAAAGTGGATGGTTATGTTCTCAAGGTCTTATGCTTTTTTTTTCTATTCTGTTGTTAATCCTCACTCAAGGATATTTTCCCATTGATTTTTAGGATGAATGGAAGAGAAAGGGAAAGCAGAGAGAAACATCGATGTGAGAGAAACACATCGATTGCATGAGCCCCAACCAGGGCCTGGTCCCTGGAGAAGCCTTGATAGGAATCAAACCTGGGACCCTTTGGTCCAAAGGCCAACGCTCTATCCATGGAGCCAAACTGGCTAGGGCTCAGGGTCTTGTGCTTTTAAAGCCATAACATCCCAGGTTCACAAGGGCCTTTCAGTTCACGCCCTGAGCCAATCATGTGACACCTGGTTCACCTGGACGCATCTCTGCTTGAATAAACCCAGTACCAAGGAATATCAACTCAGACAATTCTGACTTAGAACAGAAAACAGTCCATCTCCCCTTGCATGGTCCCTTTGAATAGTCCCTCCACACTGAGTCTGGATTTGATTTCAGTTGACAGAGCCACCGTAATCGCCTCGGTCTGTCCCTTCATTCTCTCAGTGGGGCCATATAGCCCCCAAGGGACAAAAGTTCATTCTTGGGGGAGGCAATAAAATCACTCCTTTCGTGTATCAAGCACAGATATACATATAGTACATAAACAGATACATACTGTTGAGATTTCATCATAGGGGTGGGACAATTAGGACAAAAATACAGTAGCACCCTCTACCCTCATCTCGTTTATCCGTAGTTTTGTTTTCTGCAGTTTCTGTTACCCAAGATCAACTGTGGCCTAAAAATATTAAATAGAAAAAAATAACAACTCGTAAGTTTTAAACTGTGGGCCATTCTGAGTAGCGCGATGAAATCCCGCGCCTGAACGCTCCCGCCCTCCCGCAGGTGATGTGCATCCACCCCCTGTCCCGCGTCTGCTGTGCTCGCTCCGCCTGTTAGTCTGGGAGCAGCCATCTTCGTTGTTAGATTAACTGTGTCGATCGCAATGTTTGTGTTCAGGTAACCCTTATTTTAGTGAATAATGGCTCCAAAGCCCCAGAGCAGTGATGCTGGGAATTTGGATATGCCACAGAGAAGTTCTGAAGTGCTGCCTTTACGCGAAAAGGTGCAAGTTCTAGACTTAATAAGGAAAGGAAAAAAATCCTGTGCTGGGGTCGCTATGGTCTACAGTTAGCGCCAGTCTTCTCTCCATGAAACTGGGAGGAAGCAAGGAGAATTTGGTGCTGGTGTTGCTGTCGAAGCTCACACTGCAGGCGCATCTCCGCACCGGGCCTTGTATCATCTCAGCGCACAGCGAGAAGGGTGAGTACAGTGCAAGACATTTTGAGAGAGAGAGAGAGAGAGAGAGAGAGAGAGAGAGAGAGAGAGAGAACATTTACATAACGTTTATTACATTATATTGTTATAATTGTTTTATGTTATTAGTAGTAACTGTTAATCACTTGCTGTGCCTAATTTACAAGTGACACTTGGTCATCATGTATATATAGGGAAAAGTAGTGTCTCAGTTTGGTGCCACGTGAGGTTTCAGGCATCCAGGAGGGGTCTTGGAATGAGTCCCTCTCCCCTCCCCTCAGATAAATGCAAACCATTGTATGTTAAAAGGTTCCATAGGCAGGTGCTTATGAAAAAAAGGTTTAAAAACACCGGCCTGTGCTTTTTCCATGTGCGAACTCTTTGGATGTTTTTAGCCTTCTCATTTCCCAGGGAACGAGGAAGCTCTCACGCTTAATTCCCCACTGCTATTTCTAAATCATTGTCTCTTTCCTGCTTCAAACTTCCCAACAATGTTGTGTCCTCTTTGAAATCCTCACTTTAATGCCCTTTCAACCTCTGACTCATGTACCCACCCCCTGATTCCACCTCCAGTCCTTCCAGCTGACTGGCTCTTGCAGCAATTCTCCAAGTATACCTTGACCTCCAATGCTGACCCACGTTTCTGAGCATCCACAATTCCATTTCATCTTCACTTCCTGCCTGACCCAGCTTGGATTCTATGTTCCATGATATCATCATTCCCTGGTCTTACCGCTTGTCTTGTTCACGTTGCAAACCCCAGCCCTGGTTTAAACCAGCGGGCTGACTTCTCTGCCTGCATGTGAGCAGCTGAATATGGTAGGAGAAAGGTCACACAAACTGGCTCCTGGCTTCACTGTAAACTCATGTCTAGAGATGTGCGGGCACTACAACTGCTTGAATGAGGATGTGTTCTTACATAACCACTGTATCATTATTTTGCCTACGGAGAAAAAAAGAAACAATTCCCTAATGGCATTTGATATCCGGAGTATTTAAAAAATGGCCTTTGACATAACACATGATCTGGGATTTTCATTTCGGTAAAAGACATTTTTAGGACAGTGGTGAAATTTGAATATGGTTGGTAGATTAGCTAATAGTACTGTATTGATGTTATTTTCCTGATTTTGATCATTCTATTGTGTTTATATAATAGAAGATCCTTCTTTTTAGGAAATACACACTGAAGTATTTAGTGTTAAAGGACTGATCATGCCTGTAATTTACTTTCAAATAGTTTTTTAAGAGAGAGAGAGAGAGTGTGTGTGTGTGTGTGTGTGTGTAGCAGGAGAGAAAGTGAAGAAAGTGATTTTTTAAATGTGGTAAAATTTTAGGAATTTAATAATGATTCCTACCTACTCTCCAACCTCTTGTCACTATTTCCTTTCCCACTCACTATGCACCCCTTTAGCCTCCACGCAACTTTTCTGTAAATCTAAAATAATGTCAATATGAAAAGTTTCCTTAAAAATTGGAGATTTATAAAAAAGCATGATGATTATATCCTTTGGATAGGAATTTGTACAAAATTAAAATGAGGAAAACACCTTTGACATTTGTTTAGATAGAAAATAAGGTTATTATAAAAGTTAATTGAAAAAAGTCAGCACATATGCTGGGAGAATAACAGGCGATGTGTCATTCATAACATTGATTCCATGATTAAAAGTCTATAAAACACAGATTATACCTCACATTTCTTCACTAAATTACTTACCCATATTTTTACTTCTTTCCTCAAACATCCCAACATTGTTTTGGATCTTGACCTATCTCTTGTTAATCTTCTTACATATCAATACACGAAACTGCCTACAGGCCTTGTGTCCCTGCAGCCACGGGGCCTGCAGTGTCTGCTCCTGTCCAGTGCCTGCAGCATCTCGCCTCACCTCTACTCCAGGCTTGTCGTTTCCCTTTTCCTGAGTCATCGATTTCTTCTCTCCAGTGATGCTACACACATGCTCCTGCCTATAGAATCTCCTGCCTATAAAATCTTCTTTATTGACCCCTGTCCTCAGATCAGACCCTTCCCTCATTTGTATCTTTCCTCTTTTCCTAGAGGATTTCATCTAATCTCATGGCCTTGGTTGCAGGAACCAGAGCCATGCTGCAATGGGACTGGACCCTACCCGAGGGGTCTCGGATTGTGAGAGCATGCAGGTTGGGCTGAGAGACAACCCCCCACCCCCCGAGTGCATGAATTTTCGTGCATCAGGCCTCTAGTGTATAATATTAATGAAGGGAATCTAGTTGGAAAGCAAAATAGGGTACATTCCCTGAACAGCCTAATTTTAAAAAATACCTGAGAATAATACATTAGTATGTATGCTCATATATAACATTTTGTTTACCAGTGAAGTTTATGTTATATGATAGGCTCTGTGTTAACCTCTGGGATATGTAAAATATGCATTTCTATATACTTAGGTTTATAGTTATGCATATAGAGAGATATAGACATAGATCTCTATCTCCATTTAAGTATAAATTTGTAGATACTCTTCCAGGACCCAAATGCTCATCAGAATCAATTGAAAGGATCAGAATCTCAACCAAACTGAACAAACTAACAGGATTTGGAAGGGGAAGAAAAGAGGTGTGAAATGCATTCTGATCTGGTTGCTAATCCCTTAGTCCCCACGCCACATGGTTCTTGTAAGCATGAGGTGAGATGCCCATATAAAGCTCTTACCACAGAGCCTGGCACAGAATACATGTTCAGTAAAAGCTAGCTTTCTTCAATGATGGTTTATACTTACTGTGTATGGCCTTGTATTAGGTCCCTTCAAAACTTCCAAGGCCTGCACTTCAGCCCCTTCAGCAACCAGCAATGTAAAAGGGTTCCGAATTCTCCACATACTCACCAATAGTTATTTTCCATTTGTAAAAAATAATAGTCAAACTAGAGGATGTGACATGGTATCTCACTGTGACTTTGCTTTGCATTTCCCTAATGACTAATAATGTTGAGCAGTCAACCCTTGCCCTACCTGGATGCAAATTCTGAATCTTCATTTCGTCTTCAACCTCAGTTTGCTCTTCGTATGCCATTTTTTCTTTTACCTCGAACTGATCTCGCAATTCTAAGTGTTCTTGACATCCTTTTGTGACTGTCCTTGATTGATACTCTTGGACATAATAAGCTCCGTGGTATCTCTCTGCTCACAAATCTGTCTGGACTCCCTGTGCTGGCCTCTGTGACTTGACCCAGTCTACAGTGCTCACAAGTGGGTGAAAGGTCTGGGAACAGGGAGGACAGAGCTGAGAAGGGAAGAAGGAGGCCACTATCTAGAGTCCTAGAGGCAATTTCAGAGATTCAGGGGTGAAACTGATATGGACAGGCTAATTCAGCATCTGGCTTCCTTCACATATTTCTTGTCTACACTAATAAAAGACAAAGATGTTAATTGACCGTACCTTCACCACACCCATCAGCCAATCAGAATAGTATGCAAATTAACCCAACAAAGATGGCCATTACATTTTCATACTGCAGGCGGGGCAGCACAGCGCGAGATCTGGACCTGCCATCTGCCACCCAGGGAGTGGGCCTAAGCCAGCAGGTGGTTATCTCCCGAGGAGTCCCAGACTGTGAGAGGGCACAGGTCGGGCTGAGGGACACCGCCCCCCTCCCCCCGCCAGCCAGTACACAAATTTTTGTGCACCGGGCCTCTAGTTAAATATAAAAAAGATATTGCTCAAGAAGGAGCTTCAGTCAACTAGACTATAGATGAAAGTTTCTCAGCCCTGACTGAGCATCAGAATCACCTACTGTACTTTAAAAAACACCAGTTCCGGTACCTTACCTCAGAAAATATGATTCAAATGCTCTGCCATGTGGCCCATAAATCACAATTTGTAAGAACCCTCTCCCCTCTGCCACCACTCTAGCCCAGTGATTTCAAAGAGCAGCCAGGGTTAAGAACTATCAGACTGAGGGTAACTGGGACTACAACTAGTCCCATATTGTGGTCAGCAAAGGACAGGAAATCTGGGTGAGCAGAACTTGTTTAAATATGATATCTATGGTTTGAGAATAGAAATTTTCTCAGCCTCACAGGAAAAAAAAAAAAAACCACAAAGGAAAACATTCAGTTCAAAAAGAAGCCATCAGTTCAACAGAATATGATGTCTCCTTTATTCATTTTTTTTTTCGAATTTTATTCTCTTCCAAATAATCCAGAAAAATAGCACCAATGTATAAAGGTATCTTTGTAAGTATTTAAGAAAATCATATCATCTGCACAGTTCCATTGCTATGCCTTGCTCAGCACAAGATTAGAAAAATGACCAAACTTTATAGTGTTTCTATACACATTAATTACAGAAAAGCTTCAAGGCTTAGGAAGGGCCTGCTGAAATCTGCTTATACCAACTCACCAGAGTTGACTCTTAAAATCATTTCCTAAATTCATGTTCAGTCCTGTTGCATATGTAGCTTGAATTCAACTACTGTGGGAATATTTATTCTATGAAAACTGGTAAATACCTCAAATCAAGACTTTTCTTTTGTAATGCTACTTGTTACCACCCTAACCTGGGCCTGATCCAAACTCTGATGCTAACTCTTTGGTAAACTTTGCCAAATATTCCACTGTGTCATTTGCTGTCAGTGAAATGGAGTGCCATTGCTGACTTTGCAGAGGTGTGGTGAGAAGGATTCGTGCACCGTGAACTTCAACATGGCACCATCCCACAGAGTGAGGTATGCTCTGGGTCAGTCTGGTCATGGAGTTCACCTCTGTTTCACTTTTATCCACACAGATTTATTTCTATTGATAAGTTTAATCTTTTTGGGAACTTATATTTGCTAGAATCCTTTATCACTTAATAATTAGACAGTTCTATCAACAATAATTATAGATGATCTTTTAAGTCTTGCAAATTTGAAAACACAGACTATGACACAGAAAACATGTAAGAAAAGATGTTTTGCCCAGCTGGCATGGCTCAATGGTTGAGCATCAACCTATGAATCATGAGGTCATGGTTTGATTCACAGTCAGGGTAGATGCCCAGGCTGTGGGCTCAATCCCCAGTGTGGGGCGTGTGGGAGGTAGCTGGTCAATGATCTTCTCCCATCATTGATGTTTCTATCTACCTCTCTCTTTCTTCCTTCCTCTCTCAAATCAATAAAAATATATTTTTTAAAAAAAGAAAAATAAAGAATATTTTTTACTAAACTATTAAAAGAAAGATATAAGCAAAGACTATGCATCTTTTGTTGCTATTCTGAGTTAATTTATAGGCTATGTATAATCCTGTATATCACATACAGAAATACTAACTTTATTTTTTTTCTTGAAATGGTATCTTGGAAAAACCAGAACAAAGCCAATGTCATCTTAGTTCACATCATAAAATTTCTTTCCTTAAATATCCTGACTTCAGTGGTGGTCAATCCCTATTCTATCCCAGTCCTGGAAAACTTGCTTTTTACTGATACAAATCATTTTAATGTGAAAAGACAGGTCCCTTCTGTTACCACTTGATGAATGGTCCTCAAGCTCCTCATCTTTGGCCACAGCATTTAATCTCCATCTGACATGATAATATGCAATCGGATTCATTATCCTCTGAAGGGCAATAGACACTAAACTTTCATCTATTCACTGACATCAACAGCCTAACAAATTATCTCTATTTTCTGGGCTTCCTCCACATTTCCTGGACAGTGACTTATTATTTGCTAATGTTAGGCATAAATGGTACATATGGTGCTGCTGGTGATAGGAATGGAGCAGAGTTAGAATTTACCTCAAGATGGAATGTAATGAACTATTATTAGACTATTTTAAAATGTGTAATCTATGGCATGTGGGGTTTTAAAGTGATCAATAATTCCAAGAAAAATGCCAGAAATGACTAGTATTTTGGTTCTTGGCTTAATGAGTGTAGCACATTTATGAAGAGTAGAAACTTATTAATATATCTCTGTAAGTCCAGTTCCCAGTGCATGAGCCAGCATCTCTCTTTGGAGTGGTCTCATCTATATGTCACTGTAGTGAAAAGCAAAACTGCGCAAACTCTTCAGAAATGCCTCCCAGTGACCCCAGGATTTACCACTAGGGGCACTAAAGAGCCAGTCAACCAGGCCAAAAGACAGCCAGAAGGCAATGCTAAAAGACAATGCTAAAATGCAGTACATAGAATTAATTTGCAAAGTAATTCTGCAAATCGCCAAAAAAAAACAAAACAAAACCGTATGGTGCTCTTAAAGCAAAACCCTGACCAACCTAATTTTTCCCAGAATTGTGTTCTCTTTTTCCATGTCTTTTTTCCCCACAGAGTCCATGCACAATAAAGGCTTAATGCTGTTTTGGCATTTTAATAGAATTTCCAAATATTTATCTATTTAAATGTCTATATCTTTTTGAATAGCAGTAGAAAGAGTCACTAATTAGGTATGCTGAAGGAAAACTCAATTCATTACAAATTATCCAGAAGCTGTACACGCCATTCCAGCTTTGGAGAATCAATCCTTCTCAGGGAACTAATGAGCCTTAGCTTCTGCATTAAATTGGTGCCTGTCATTTAAAATTATACATGGATGCACACATACCTGCATGAGGGGTGCTTTATTTAAATGCAAATAGTACATATACCTAGTTTTTCTAAAAGCAATTCATTTGCTACAGACTTAAAAATCTGTCTTGCACTTTTTTATATTTTATCAGAGCCTAAATTTAAAGCTATTTCATCGATCACCAAGTGACAATAGCATGCAAATCCTTGAAGGAATATGCGGTGCAAAAAAATAACATGACTGTTAATTAAATCATACCTACATTTCTGATCCTAAGCTTACACATCCCCAAATAGCAAGAGAACGCCAAGCATCTATCCCTTCCCCTCCCCCTCAACCCACCCCTCCAATTGTATTAACACATTTGATTCTTTTTCCATTTTCTCTCTTCATCAGCCCCTACATCCAGCTTCCATCACAGCTATTAGGACTACTGAGCACAGCCACATGACAGGATTTGTAGACTCCCCAGGGGTAGGACCAAGACAAAAGCATAAATAGAACAAGTAGGCTACAATTTCTGTGGGTGAGAAAGGGGTTTTCTTGAAGCAAAGACTAGCTCTCTCCACAGGAAAACTTGTATCAGCGAGCACACTGACATAAAGATCACAGTTCCCCCAAACAGGAAGATTTAGGCGTTTCAAGAACGATGATTTGTTTTTGTTTGTAGCTTGGTTTCTATTCAACTCCATTTTAAGAAAAATGCATATAACTCCTTCATTTTAAAAAATAATATAAAAATGCCTACAAATATATAGAGGGGCTGTGATGACCAGTGTTTCCTCAAGGGTTATATGTATAGAGAAACGTTCATACAATGACATGTCCCCCACACCCTTCCTTTATAGGCTTTGCCACATGAATGGCCTCACCAAATACAGAACATCCACCCAAAATTCCAGAAAATATTTATTCCTGTAATTTACAATAGCTGTGAAACACAAAAGCCTAAAAATAAGAGTGAATAGAAATATTTAATGTATTGCTTCTAATGAGAGAGCTCAGGAACATTTTTGAGCAAAATGTATAGGGCAATTTTAGCAACACCAGAAATCTCAAAGTTCCAGACTCAGCTGACACAGACTTTAAAGTCTTCACTGTTATAATTTTTTAAATTTTCTGTGCGAGTTGAAAGTGATATATCGGTATCAATATACTAAAAGCATATGTGAAATAGATGAGTCTGCCCTACAAAAAATTTAGTAGTAGGTAATTTTGCCTTGTGGGAAATTTTGCCTCTGCTTTAGGGGAATTTTTTCTGCACCCCTGTAATGTTTTCTGTTCTCAAGTTTTATTTACTTACTTATAAAAATCTAATATTTGAAAAGGAGCTAATAAATCCAATCACACTGAGGTATAAGCCACTGGAAATTGTCTCCCAGGGGTTAAGCCTTAAGCTAAAAAATTCTAATAGTGGAATTTTAACCCAAATCATGTTAGCAATCATATTTTAAACTTAAAAATATTAGAGACTGGTGGTTTTGCCCCAAAGCATAAATAATTTCCATGAGTAAACTACCTTGGCTAAATTTCATATTTACAAATGAACATATCTAAAATTTTGCTTGGGCTACAGACGATGTGATTTAAAATGGTTTGACTTACAATTTTTCCACTTTACGATGGTGTGAAAGTGAAAAACATTCAGTAGAAATTGTGTTTTGAAAATTGGTCATTTCCCGGGCTAGTCATGTGTGGTGTGATACTATCTCATGATGTTGGGCAGAGCAGTGAGTCTCAGCTCCCTGCCCTCCCCACCACCCAAGTGCCATCACAGGGTAAACAACTGATGCTGTGCAGAGTACTGTGTTGCCAGTCTGTCTTGAATATTGTATTCTGAGCATGTTTAAGGGAGGTTATGCTAAGCTATGATATTCAGTAGGTTAGGTTCTTAAATGCATTTTTGTTACTTTCAACTTATGATGGGTTTATCCTTCTGTAACCTCACTGTAAGTCTAGAATGAGGTTACATAAGGATAATCTATAATCGTTTTAAAATTCTGTCAAACTTCTATGGTGAACCGAAAGCCATTTTAGAAAAATCTTTGTCCGCAGTGGGATGCATATGATAAAATGCAAATGTGTGTAGATCCACTACAGCAGTATTTATGATCACACAAAAACCTGCAAACAGCATAGATATCCATCCACGGGAGAGTGGCAAACTGATTGAAATACAATGAAATACCATGCGGCCTGTCGCCCCGCCCTCTCCACCTTTGTCGATTTAAAAAATTGTGAAAAAATATACAGGACATAATATTTTACGATCTTAACCATTTAATTTATTTATCATATATATATATATATATATATATATATATATATATATATATCCTATATAATAAAAGGCTAATATGCAAATCGACCAAACAACAGAATAACTGATTGCTATGATGCACACTGACCACCACAGGGCAGACACTCAACACAGGAGCTGCCCCCTGGTGGTCAGTGTGCTCCCGCAGAGAGAACGCCACTCAGCCAGAAGCACTGAGCTGGGCTCACGGCTGGCGAGTGCAGTGGTGGTGGTGGGAGCCTCTCCTGCCTCTGCAGCAGCACTAAGGATGTCCAATGTCCAACTGATGGCTTAGGACATCCTCCAAGGGCTTCCAGATTGCAAGAGGGCAAAGGCCGGGCTCAGGGACCTGCCCCCAAGTGCACGAATTTCATGCAGTGGGCCTCTAGTATAATATATATATATATATATATATATATATATATATATATACACACACACACACACACACACACACACACACATACACAATGTCTTTCATTGGAGAGAGAGAGAGAGAAAGAGAGAGAGAGAGAGAGAGAGAGAGAGAGAGAGAGAGAGAGATTGATTGATGTGGGAGAGATACCTAGATCCGTTGCCTCCTGGATGTGCCAGACTGGGAATTGAACCTTCAACCTGGGTATGTGCCCTGACTGGGAATCGAACCTGTGACCCTTCAGTGCATGGGATGAAGCTCTAACCAACTGAGCAGACTAGCCAGGGCGATCTTAACCATTTTAAGTGTATAGTTCGACAATATACAGTCACTTAAGAATAAGGTTGTTCTATGTATGCTAAAATGATATAAACTCTCCAAGACATATTGTTGACTGGAAAAAGCATAACAGTATGTATCAAATGAATCTACTTTGCTTTTTATTTGCAATACATTTAAAAATAAGTAATGTAGAGAGAATAATTTATCATGCATGAATTTATTCTCAAAACTGGCAATTCTTCCCGCCACCCCCAGTTTTTTAAAACGTTTTATATTTGCATAAGGAGAATTCTTTCATATGGAAAGAGCTGCTGCAATTACACATTTGAAAGGAGAAACCACAGCTATTGAGCCAGAGGGGAAGGGCGAAGGGTGAAGGGATTCACCACCATAGCAGGTGAATCCATGATTCCATTTCCCTTCCAAGGTAAAAGCTTCGCCAAAGTGATGTATAAACAAGCTGCACATTACACCGTTAGCCATCATCTGCCTTTTCAAATATCTGGTCTACATGAAAAGACAAAGAAAGGAAAGGCCAAACAACAAGAAAAACAAAAACAAAACAACCCTCTCAAGAAAACAACAACAGCAACAAAAACAACAACAAAACCAAGCCCTTTTTACTATGGAAGACATGAGGTCCAAAGCTTACAGAGCAGTACCCTCTTTAAACAACAGAAGAAAGTCATCCCCACAGATCCTTTAAAGAAATTTCCACTCTGAGGTTTCCAAACATGCTGAAGACGGGGCCCTGGGACGCCGCTGTCATCCTGGAGGACACCCGACTGGGGTGGAGAAATGGTGAACAGCAGGTCGATGCACCTGGACTATCACTAGCTGACCATGAGCTGGTGGTCCGGGTGGAGAGCGTGGCTGTGAGACAGACAGCGCCGGACGCTCACACTGAGCCGCTTCTGTTCCCAGTGACCTATTTGTCTTGTGTCTGCCTCACGTTTTCAAACAGGAAGAGCTGGCTTTCTGAAGTCTACATTTCCCATTCATCACGGCACGAGAACACTTTGGTATCCTTGATTATTAAGGCCGTTTCCAACCGACCTTCTACCCAGGCTTGCTCTGCAAGGGAAAAGGGACACAGATGAGAGGCAACGTGCGGCTCCTTGGTGGAGGGGAACCGATCAACAGCTTTCCACACGCTGCCCCGTGGGCCAGTTCTGAACACAGCCAGCCATGCACGTGCACACCCTGAGCCTCCTTGGCTCTGAGCATCAGTCACAAACCTCATCGACCATCCAGAAGGCAGAGGGCGACCGTGTAGCTGAGAGAACTGATGCCGATGTTTAAGGACCAGATGCCCCAATATTTCTAGAGGTGGCCGGAGTGACCAAATCTACGGAACTGGAAAAACCGTTTTTCCTGAATATGTAACAGTCATCCTTTGTTTTCCTGCTTAAGGAAAATAGAGCTGAAACTGGCAGTTCCTAAAATTGGTCACATTTCCGACGATATGTATATGTGCGTATATGTAAAGAAAAAAAATTCCAGGTAAATTTGAAGTCCATTTGTCCTTTATTCCCTACCCCTTGCAGCTAATTCAACTTTTGAGAATCACATGAGTTTAATGTGCATCTGATTCATCTGTTTTTATTCATCTTTTTTTTTTTCCAGACAAATAGAAGTAGCATGAATATGGTATTATTTTGTGCGCCTTTTAAAATTTGCCTAAACGTTGTAACCTCTTCAACCTGCTTTCTCATGCCGCCATCGCTCTGAAGCTTGTTTTCATCTGACATTGTTTTGACTGTGAATGCCAAGTGTGTGGTTTTGTTAAAGGATATGTGCATGTGTTTGATTTTTGCGCCATAGCTTCCTGGTGGCACACATATGACATTGCTAATAGTATTCACATCTAGAAAGAAACACGCCAGAGGGAGTGTTCAGTGGGGCGAGATAGGACTTTTACTTTTCATTTTACACCTACTAAAGTGTTTGAAGTTTTGCTATAGTTGTTAGCTTTCTAATAAAAATAATTAGTTTAAACAGATCAAGTTTTTATCCTGTTCATGTGGCAGGTTAAATGGGCTACATAATTTTTTCCTCAGTTTATACACTATGTGAAACGAGGTTTTAGGTGACATTGTGCGTTATGATGAAAGCAGTAAATTTGTAGAGAAGTTACAGGTTTTAGGGTGTTGGGGGGCCAAGAGATTATACAGAGGTCTCTCAGCTCATTTAGTTTAGGAAAACTGAAGAACATCTGCCTGCTAGGAATGCATTGAATTGGAGCAGAAATGACTGAAAGGGCCACGTGTTTTGTGTACAAAGAAAACACAATGGAATGGGAGTGAATACCGCTGACTTCAGATCCTGGTGCCGCCACCAACAATCACATACCTCTCATTTTAGTTTTTCCCACCATGATATGAGAAGATACAGAGTTCTCACTCATTCATTCTGTAAATGTTTGTGGAATCGCTAGTAGGTGCCAGGCACTGTGCTAGGTACTGGAAATCTAACGGTGAACAGGAAGGCATCTCCTCCCTCATAGAATGCCTATGTCATCCTAGAAGCTTGTTGACATTCTCAGTCTAGCCTCTAAATCAGTGATGGCGACCCTTTTGAGCTCGGCGTGTCAGCATTTTGAAACACCCTAACTTAACTCTGGTGCCATGTTACATATAGAATTTTTTTTGATATTTGCAACCATAGTAAAACAAATATTTATATTTTTTGATTTTTATTTTATATATTTAAATGCCATTTAACAAAGAAAAATCAACCAAAAAAATGAGTTCACGTGTCACCTCTGACACGTGTATCATCAGTTCACCATCACTGCTCTAAATGCTAGAAATAGGCAGAGTGCCAACCAGGAGGTCTGCAAGTTCTGGTAGTTCCCGGGACAGACTCAATGGTGCTAAGTCAGAGGCCAGGTGACAGAACAGAACAGTTACTCCAATGGTCTTAGCAGGAGTCTGGGACCCAAACAGAAAAGGTCTCTACTTTTTGTGGGAGTTGGGGAACTTGGCTTCCACTGAGGAGCTGCGGGATGAACTAGAAGAACCACAGCCAGGACTGTAGAGGGAGCCATAAGAGGACTGTACCGGTGAGCGAATAGAAGAGGGTATCTGATTCTTTTAACCTGAGTCAAGTTAAATGAGGCTATTCTATATCTTAATAGTGTACATTTTGCGATTCCCTCCAAGTTTTTTAAGCGTGTGAACTTTAAAAGGGCTGACTGCATACACTGTCACACTGGGTTGTACGGGAGCTAGAGTCACTTTGGGGGCAGAAATCTCCCCTTCCATGTGGTCATTGTAGTGATGCCATGAGTCACGCAGAGGTCTTTGCGTGCTGGGGCAGAGGGGTGTTCGGGCGGGCGGGAGGGGGGGGTCGTCGTCAGGCTTTTCAAGGAGGGATCTTCCACCAGAAGTAGAGCCAAAGCTGAGGATTAGCAGAAAAGCACTGCCTGACCAGGGTTAGATTTTGAAGCCTATGATATTAGAAAGTAATAGTATCATATAAAATTGGAATAATAATACCTACTTCATGGGATTACCCTGAAGAAGAATAAATTTTAAAACGTGGATCTGTAAACTATAAAGGACTTTACAAGTATGAGGCTATTAGTATTATATTATTTGGTGTTCTAGAAGATATAGGTAATATAATCCTAGAAATTGTTTTATTCCCTGGGCTCGTGAAAAGGTGCCACAAGCCCAATTGGCCCTATTTACCTCAAGTCCCATCTGTGGACAGCTGCCTTGCCTCTTACTTACTTGTGAGAAGGACTCTCATTCCTCAAGGGTGTATTATGTGACCTAGTTCAGCAGTGGTCTGGGGACATTGAGGGAAAAATAATTGTGAAAAAATCCAGGAGGGGACATCAGATGGGCTTTTAAATCAAGACACACACACACACACACACACACACACACACACGAATCTTAAAAGCCCTTATGGAGTTTGGCTTTTGATGGCAAATAAGGAATTGTGATCTCTGTCTTCCTTGGGTCCTTCTCTTTATTGATAATCTAGAAAATATGTTGTCATGAGTATCTGAAATACAAAAAAAAAAACACTTTCAAAATCTTCCAAGCTAATAATGGCTATAATAAAATTTGCCTAATATATTTTTTATATCCTTACAATCTCTGTCACAAAATATACAGTGCTCAATAGCTACACATTTAGAAAAAAATAAGCCCAAAGATAAAAACACTTTTGAAATAGCATGGCTCTTTGTTTCTATACACACAGACAAGAAAAGCAATTTCTTAGCCCAATACAACCAAGAGCCTCAAAAGATTTTCAGTGTTCCAATGATGACATGCTTTATGCATACATAACTCAAATTTAACAATTTCTAGTTATTCATTATTTAAAGGAGAGACTTGGGTATGTTAACAATAGGAGACATTTACATTGAAAGAGATCATTTACACTTTATAATTATCCAGTCTACAAGAAAAGTATAGGGCACTCCTCTGGAAAATACAGAGCAGAACAAATGGAAAGATAAAGAAGTAGACTTGCCATGATTCATGCAATAGCTTTTGACTACTTTTTGAGAGAGAATTTTCTGCATGTTGGACGTGTGCATACATCTTTGGAAATGGCTCCGGAACTAAACAGTTCTCCCTTGTGATTCTTGAAACCTTACTTGATGTGGGGATAAACTCAAAGCCCAAAGGCTAATGTCAAAGGGAGCAAATCTCTGAAAGAAAGGCATGGCCAGACCAGCGCACGTCCTAGAAACAAAGGACAAGGAGAATAGGAACCAGACGGAAAACAGTCTCTAGGTTCCTACCGAGCAGCATACAGGGACAACAGGGCATCACCCGTCTTGTACCTACTGGAATACAACTGATATTAAATGGCCCAGTGCGGAATCTTACCCAAGTACAAAAATGGAAGTTTCTATTTTTTCTCAAAAAGTTCTATTAATTTAGCCCTACTGACACCTCCCTTGAATGCATTTCCCCCAGTAGCTAACAGACTCCCTCAAAGACATCTTAGACTGATTCCTAACTTGTCAGACATGCTTGGATATTAAGACAGGGTCATTTTGTTGTTAAAAGTTAATGCTCCCACTTAAACTTTCTATCTCTTACATTCAAGGTCTCTCCCCACCCTCCTTTCCCCCCCATGTTACCTAACATAGACTCCAGAGCCTTGCAGAGGAGGCTTGGATAGGAGCACAGGGGAGGGGTTTGGGAGCAGGACAGGTGGAAATGGAAAAAAGTGTGTCTTTATGAAGCTACACAAAGTAAGTTGGTTTCTTTTTCTTTTTCTTTTTTGCTATCAAGGGGGCAGCCCTTTGTCTATGGTAATAAGATTGCTGTTCCTATTCTTTTGTCAATATAGTTTCATTATCTAGACTTTATCCCAAACAATTTCCCTAGGCACCATAACCCAACACTGGGACCTTCGTCACAGGCACACACTTAGAACTTTAGGGACTGTCTTGTCCTTCTTCACCAGATTATGCCACTATGTCAACTTCCTTCCATTTGAAGGAAGAACTAGGAAACAAGAAACTAGTTTTCCCTTTTCAAACAAGACCATAGGCCTTAAAACATACTCTCTTGGCTGGGGAATCATTAGAGACCAGTATTGTACCAAGTATGGGGTGGTGGAGGGGTCTACCCCAGTGTAGAGGCAGTGCATTATCTGCAGACAATTTAAATACAATAATAAAATCAACTCGAAGTCAGTATGCTTTTTATCATTATCAGTTACTGACCATTCTAAGCAAAATCAGAGATAAAATACTTCCCCCCTGTAAATAGTTTTTGTTGGTCTAAGTTCTAAACAATTATTGGTCAGAGAGGGAAGAGAGTAGGAGAGAAAGCTTCAAATTAATACAGTCTTATTTCTTATCCTTTAACAAATATTTATTCTGTTTGGAAGTTAATTTGGAGAAGTCTTCATTAATCAACTGGTTCCCAACACACAGGGATTCTGTAACCCTCATTTCTTTCAAAAGTAAGCTCATAGCCCTGACCAGTTTGGCCCAGTGGATAGAGCGTCAGCCTGCTGACTGAAGGGTCCCAGGTTTGATTCCGGTCAAGGGCATGCACCTTGGTTGTGGGCACATCCCCAGTAGGGGGTGTGCAGGAGGCAGCTGAGCGATGTTTCTCTCTCATCGATGTTTCTGACTTTCTATCCCTCTCCCTTCCTCTCTGTAAAAAAATCAATAAAATATATTTTTTTGAAAGTAAGCTCATAAAGGTTCAATTTGGACACAACCACCAAGGTGCTCCATATTCCTTTTTTAAAAACTTCCTTACCCAATGATATGTTTTTATTGATTTTAGAGAGGGAGAGAGAGAGACAGAGACAGAGAGAAAAACATAGATCAGTTGCCTCCTATACACATCTGGACTGTTAATTAAACCCCAAACCTTTTGATGTACGGGAGGACTCCCCAAACAACTGAGCCAACCAGTCAGAGCAAAAGTCCTATTCTTAAACAGTGATTCAAAGTTAAATAACAATAGCACAGCCATTATAAAGGAAAGGAAATAGAATTAGAGACCTTCAATTCTGTTAGTCTAAGCGGTCACTTGGAGTTTTTATTTGTGTTGAAAATGTAAAAAAGTGAAACTGCAAACCATCAGATATACTTTATCTGGTCAATATGTGCAAATTTCAGTCTGAACAGACACTATTTTACTGAATTTGAATACTATGGTAAAGGAGTTGACATATATTCTTCCTTATAAAATTGCTAACTAAAGAATGAATCAAGAAAATAAAACATTAAATCAATGGTACCACTCAGTAGCAACAGATATTTAAGAAACATAATACTTAGGAGTTAGTTTTGCTGGTACCCCCCCATGTTTCACATACTGACCAAAGAGGCAAGGTGGTCAGATACATCTATATCAAAGCTGGGAAAATTGAAGTGAAGGAGTCATTCTTGAACTTCTCCAATATTTCTGGAAAAACGTTGCTAAGCCCACAGAAGAGATGTTGAAACAACTGAATGATGATGGATGGGCATAATCATCTGTCATGGTCAGTGATATGACAAAACTGAAACGATGACAGATACTCACAGTGGTGTCAGGCACAAGTCAAAGAAATTACTCCCAATCCTGATATACGTCCTGTGAAAAGCACACTTTGAACCTTCCCAGAGTTCACTTCTTTTTGGAAATGTTGCTTTACCCATGGCTCTCTAGGAACTTTGGGAAAAAATTATTCATTCATTTAATTCTCTCCTCATTGATGGAAAGCATTGCAGAATGTGTGTATAACAGTGAAAAGACCTCCCAAGATTGGTGGTGTGCTCATTATGGAACTGTATGGTCAAAACAAGTTTGAAAGGTTAATTTTAATCTTCAAAGTGCTATGTAATCCAAAAGAAAATGTGGACCTCAGAGCATTAGCTTAAAATTTCTCCCTGTTGTATGCAGTTTTTCTTTTCTGAGTTGTGTTTTCTTCTGATGTGAAGTTTTAGGTGAGGTTAATCAGACCCCAAAATAATTGCAAGCAGCCAAAATCAGGCTTGCACAATGTAGAGTGAAACAGCAAGCTTTAAAATTGGTGTTTGAAGATCACACAGAAATTCTGAAGAAGGCTGTAATTATGCTGTGTAACAATGAAAGGATCAAAACTGTATCAGTGTGAAAATAGCTGAGCTACAGGACATGCAGAAAGAAATCTTATCTGAAGTTCCCTATCTGACTAATGCAGAGCCTTATGAGAATCAGCTGTCACTGAGGCAACTGTCCTTGGGCGCTGGGATATTCCAAAAAATTGTGTAACAGTTTTATCAGAACCTTCCACTCTTTGAAGCTCTAACTCAGTGCCCTCTCCCTTACTAAGTTGGTGTATAAACCTTTATTCCTGTATGTCTCTATAGAGTACTCTCACATGGGTAATCCATTCTTGTCCTGCTGTTTATCTATTGTCAAATAATTTAGAGGTCCCTGACCATTTGGACTTAAGTTGGTAGATTAAAATTTTTCTCTTCCAACAACATAAAGAAAATTAGTATTGCCAGGCTGCGGTGGCTCAGGGGTTGAGCATTGGCCTATGAATCAGGAGGTCCCAGTTCGATTCCTGGTAGCAGCACATGCCTGGGTTGTGGGCTCGATCCCCTATAGGGGCCATGCAGGAGGCAGCCAATCAATGATTCTCTCTCTCCCTCTCCCTTCCTCTCTGAAATCAATAAAAAAATATATTTTTAAAAGGAAAATTAGTATTTAAATGGGAAAATAATCAATTATTAAAGAATAACAGGAGAAATAACCAGAGATGCTGGTCTCACACTGGCAGGAGATATAAAAACAGTGAGGACTAAAAAACAAACAAGAAAACAGCAGCTAGGACTGAACCCCTCACTGTTCTTACCAAGAACTGGACATTTGTTTGAAGCAATGGGTCAAATAATGTCTGGTTTTTGCAGAGGAAAAACCTTGAACATTTTTACGGAAAATGATATAAATTTATGTTGAATTTACTAGTAGAGACATTTCAGTAAAATTTTTCTGATTGGAGGCATTTGAAAGCTGCTAGAATAAATCCCAAAGAAACCATGCTCAGTACGGCGATTTCTGTAATTTATTGTGAAATTGGATTTTTACACGTCTCTGCTGAACTTATACTTAAGACTTTTTACTACTATAGGTATGGCTTCATGTGATAAAAGCATTTGAAATTAAAATTAATAAAAAGTAGTTTTCAACCAATCACGAGGGAGGATAGATTGACCAATTCAGCAAAACATGAATATGTGAAGATCTGTTTTGTCATTAAGGTTTGAAAACAGAATGTAATGTTATTCACTACTGTGCCAGACCAATAGGAAGAAATAAATATCCCCCCCCCCCCAAAAAAAAAATGCATTAGCCTCATTAAAATATATTAACCCATTACTTTTTCTATTTTCTGCAGTATTTTGTTGATTTTTTATTGTTTTTTACTGACCTGATTATATATACAAAAAATAAATAAAGCCTTTTTTACTGTTTGCATTTCTTTTCTGTTTATTATTATTGTTTCAGTTTGTGATCATTACTGCAATCATTTTGTTATGGAGAGGAGGGGTATACAGGAAAACTATTCTGGGTGTCACATACCTTAGGTGAGCCTCTAAATTCACCAGGGCTTCAACCCCCCCACCCCTCCCCTCCCAGCTTCTCCCCCTTCCCTCTGGGCCACCTCATTTCAATCAGGGAGGCTGAGGGTGAAGTGGAGGCTTTGTACCTATAATGTCAATCTACAGACCCTTAGACACACTTTTAATTATTATTTGAACTAGAATATCAGGGGGATGGGAGCGCTTGGTACCATTTGTTCTCAGAATTGGCCTTTGTCATCAGTTCTGGAAAACCAGAAAGATTTTGATCGGGCCCTCACACCTCCACACATTTTAGAACAACTAAGAGATCAGTTCTTGAATCACTTCTGTTGGACTCGATGTTTGATATGAATATAACTTATTTTAGGTTAATGGGATAATTTTGAGACTTTCCCTAAAAGCAATATTTTTACAATTCTCAGCTTTAACTTAACTATTGTCTATCTTTTAAACATGTAGTTTTAAAGTAGAAACGTAGAGAAATTTAAAATAAGTCATAATGTAACTTTAATGCACAAGAGAAAAAATAGGATGAGTTAACTTCTTTGCAGCTGCTGCAAGATCTACAGGATATTCCAGTAATGGGAAACTTTGCTTCCATTTCCAGCTGAAAAAGATAAAAATTGGTCTGATATGCACAGTGTTGTTTTGCAAAGATTTATACTTATTAAATTAGGTTTAAAAACTTGAGACTGCATGACATAAATCCCCTCTGAAATCGTTCAGCGTTGCTCTCAGGCAAGTCATATTCCAGCTTCTTCATCTGCCTGTGCTCCCCCAGGCTAGGAGTATGAGAGTTCCAGGGTGAATGATTCTCTTTGTGGTTCCCTCCTGGGAAGAAGCAAGTCATCGATGCAGGACTGCAAATGAGCAGCCGAGGCTGTCTCTTGGTCGATGAGCCAGAAGGCTGGGCAAATGAAAGGCAGCTTTTGTTTTTCGTTTTATCCTGTTACCGGTTGGTAATGTATGGACTTGACATCAGTGTATATTTAATTTTCTCTGTGTAAGCTAACCCCTCCAGGTGGAGTCCAGGAAATAGCATTGCAGAATGAGAAAGAGAAAAACAAGATAATGAAGCTTATGTGTCTTTGGCTTCGGAAGAGGCTTTATACGTTGTGTAACGATTTCTTTATAACTTACACTGCATGGGAAGAGAAAATTGGGGCCTTTGTATGTCTGTTGTCCATTTAAAGAGAATATTGGTTTTAGTTCACTGACACAGAGTCAGGAAAATGAGGAAGCTGAGTTCAATTATGATCGATGGCTTCCTGAGAAAATCTTTAAAATTATGCATCTTTTATCTTATAATAAGAAACACTATCTAAATTTGATTTTTTAAAAGAATTCCAAAATGTTTAAAGACTGATTCTTGAAAGAAAAAAGCTTAATTATAAAGATGATAAATCCAGTATGTTTGTTTTTTTTTAATTTTTTACATATTTTTATTGATTTCAGAGAGGAAGGGAGAGGGAGAGAGAGAGAGAAACATCAATGATGAGAGAGAATCATTGATTGGCTGCCTCCTGCATACCCTACACTGGGGATTGAGCCCACAACCCACACATGTGCCCTTGACTGGAACCGAACCCAGGACCCTTCAGTCCACAAGTTGATGCTTTATCTACTGAGTCAAACCGGCCAGGGCCAGTACAATCTTAATACAGATGTAAATAAAGTTTTTAAATTTGGGCTGCACCACCAGCATTGGGCCATTTCCTTTTTTATCACCTTTTGAAATATCAATGGTTGAGTGAAATACACTGGAACCTGAAATAAATATTTTCACACTTATTTAAGATTGGTTCGCAGTCATACGAGTCACAAACCTCTGGGTTGAGTGCCTCAAAACTGTGTTTGTTTTTTTTAAAAAAATGCCTTTAACCTGCCTGCCTTCCAAATCAGTGTTTTCCAAAACGGTGAAACTACAAATAGATGTTGAGTAGAAATAAAATACAAGTTGTATTACTTTTATTAATGTATGGCTGATGGAGTCAACTGAGCCTGTGACTGGGTTTTGTCTGCCCCAAAGTTTTTCAATTTCACTCTTCTAAAACAGACCCCAGTCCTCTGGCCACAGGGCTGGGATTAGCCAATCCTATTGCTTTTTCCTCTTGGCAACAGTGATTGATCAAGGTGTGAGCCTGTAACAATGCAGGTCATCATCTTCCCCTGAAGTTGATAAATAAATAGAGTGTGGGCAGGGTTGGGGGGAGTTCTCTCTTTTTAGCTGGGTTAAGGGGACAAGCTTCCTGATACAAGAAGATCACCAGGAGAGAAAGACCATGAGTATAAGACTTGAGAGCAGCTGGGCGGGGATTGGGGGTAGGGGGACAAATAAAGAACCCTGGCTTCAAGTGATCTCTATGGCTCACCTCTTAGCCCTCACTGCCTTCAGGTTTGTCATCTACCCAATTAGTTCTTGCAGCTAGCTGAGCAATGATCATCTCTTTTTTTTCTCTGTGTTTAATAATCATTTGAGTGACTTTAACTTGCAACCAAAAAGTCCAGGTAATTATATGCACCATTTTACAGCACTTATTTTTGACTTGTTTTTAAATTTAGTTTTAATTGACATGCAGGAAGATTCACATTTTTTTGGATCAGCAGCTTTATCAGTTATGTTAGCTTTAGCAAGTGCATAGAGTCATGTACAATCACCATAACAAGATGCAGAACAGTTCCATCGCACCTCCAAATGCTGACCTTGTATTAGTCAACCCCTGTGCCTGAGCCCAGCCCCTAGGAACCTGTGATCTGTTCTTCATTCCAATAGTCCTGCCTTTCCCAGAATGTTATATAAATGAAACCACATGACACTTAATCTTTTATGTCAGCTTCCTTCACTCAACACACGTGTTAACCTAAAATTGAAAAGGTCTTTCAAAGTGAGAGGCAATAAGTACTTATTTGAGATCAAAGAACAGCTCATCGTAACACACAGGGATTGACAAACATTTTCTGTAAAGGCCCAAGTAGTAAATTTTTTAGCTTTGTGGGCCATATGGTCTTTGTTGTAACTATTCAACTCTGCCATTGTAGAGTGAAAGCAGACACAGACAATACAGAAATGAATAGGTGTGGCAGGATTTGGCCTGCAGATTAGTTTCCTGACCCCTGACATAGAGTGGTGCATTTGAGGCTCATCCTTCTTGTTGCCTGAATTGACAATAGTTTGTTTCCTTTGGTTGCTGAGTGTTACCAAACAAATTGTTTGGACAAAATTGTTTGGATGTACCAAAGTGTATTTGTCCATTCAACAGTTTAAGAGCAGCCGGGTTGTTGGCAATTATAAATTAAACTGTTACCAACATTTGTGTACAGGTTTTCGTGTGAACTTAAGTTTCATTCTTTTGGATAAAATATCAAGGAGTGGAATTGCTGGGCTGAATGGCTGTTGCATGTGTAGTTTTATAAAAAAAACTGCCCAACTACTTTCTAGAGTGACATACCATTTTTGCATGCCCACCAGCAATATATGACTATTGTACTCTCCTCACCTTTACCAGAACTTGATAGTGTTAGTTTTTTATTGCCATTCCAATAGGAGTGTGATGGTATCTTGCTAATGAATAATGATGCTGAATATCTTCCCAGGTGCCTATCTATCTATCTATCTATCTATCTATCTATCTATCTATCTTCTTTGGTGAAGTGTTTTTCAAATCTTTTGCTTATTTTGCAGGAAGTTATTTGCATTCTTTTTTGCCAAGTATTAAGACTTTATGTATTTTGGTGCAAGTTGTTTGTCATATGTGTGATTTATAAACATTTTCTCTGTGGCTTGTCTTTTCAGTCTATTCACATTGTTTTTCGCAGAGCAAAAGCTTTACATTTTTATGAAGTCTGGTTGAACATTTTTTTTATTTTATAGGCATGCATTTAGAATCATAACAAAGACATCTTTCCCTCATTCAAGGTCATAAAAATTTTCTCCTATGTTTTCTTCTGAAAGTATTATAGTGTCATATTTTACATTTGTAATCTATTTTGGGTAAATCTTTGTATGAAGTGTATCATTTCAAGGTTTTTTCTTTGCATTTGCTATGTGATTGTTCTTTCTCTGTTGAATTGCCTTTGCATCATTGCCAAAATTCAATTGACTATATTTCAGTGGGTCTACATCTGGGCTCTCTATTTTATTTCCTGGATCTACATGTCCATCCTTTGCTAATATCTTACTATCTTGATTACTGTAGTGTAAGAGGAAATCTTGAAATCAGGTAGTATGTATCCCCCAACTTTTTGTACAAAATTGTTTTGGCTAGTCTGGGCATTTTGCCTTTCTATATAAATTTTAGAATCATTGTTTTGCTACCTAAAAAGAAATCCTCTCAAAGTTTTGTTTAGGATTTTGTTAAACCTGTAGATCATTTGGGGGAGAATGAACTTCTTAACAGTATTGAGTCTTCCATTAACATGGCACATCTCTATTTAGGTCTGCTTTGATTTTTTTCAGCAGCGTTTTATAGTTTTCCGCATAGAGAACCTGCATATATTTTGTTAGATTTATACTTAAGTTTAATTTTTTGGGGAAAGGATAATTTTAATTTTTAAGTTTTCATTACTTGTATATAGATATACAATTAATTTTTGCATATTAACTTTGCATCCTGTAACATTGTACACTCACTTATTATTTCTAAGAGCTCCTTTGTAGCTTTCCTGGAATCTTCCATAAAACTATTATGTTATCACTGAATAAAGACAGTTTTATTACTTCTAGTCTTTATGCCTCTTATTTATTTATTTATTTGCTTTCTTGCACTGTTTAAAACTTACAATATTACTGAATATGGCAGGGGTGGGCAACCTTTTTGTGAGTGCGTGCCAAAACCAGCAAAATCTCTGACTCAAAATTCTTCTGCATGCCAACCCTAATTTTTTGAGAACATGTTACACCTACTTGATATCTCTTAAGCTGTACGTATGTGAAGAACCTTGAGGAATAAATAAAACTCATTCGAGCGACAAAAACACAGTATATGATGATGAAAAATACATTTATTTTTTAATGTATACATATACACTGATAGTCCGACAGAAAACTTTATGACTCTGTTTGATATTATCAGTGGGACTTTTGCTGCTGCATCACTGATGACAGAGATTTTACATCAGGTTTCTATTTCGTGACCTCCAGAGATATGCACGAGCTACTACTTTCATCTGTCAGGCTACTCCTATTACGAGACTTAACAAAATTCATCACTGAGAACAAAGATTCACAAGCATATGTGGATGAAACCAAAACACTGGTCGGATCTAGGAAGGCAGGGAGAGTTAAGGCAGAGGCATAGAAATTGCTCTTCCCTTCTCTCGTCAATCCATGTCTATGGTCTTTAAGATAACTTGTTATGTAAAATTATTTATTTATCTAGGATGCACCCACACTGAATTTATCTGAAAAATAGAAAAGTCAATATAAAGAAAAAAATTGTAAATGGAAGATTATAAGAGAGGGTTTCGTGTGCCAGCAAAAAAAAAAAAAGTTACTGGCGTGCCATGTTTGGCACGCGTGCCAGGGGTTGCCCACCCCTGGAATAGTGTAAATGTAGTTAAATGTAGTGAGAAGGAATCTCTTTGCATTGCTCTCAGTATTTGGGAGAAAGTGTCCAGTTTCTCACCATTGAGCATAACATTAGCTGTAGGGTTTTTTTGTAGATGCTCTTTACCAAGTTGAGGAAGTTTCCTCTATTGATGGGAGTTTTATTATGAATCATCTGTTAATGTAGTTAATTACATTGATTGATTTTTCTGATGTTGAACCAACTTTGTGTCATAGTACATTATCCTTTATATATATATTATTGGATCCTATTTGCTAAGTATTTGTTGAAGATTTTTGCATCATTGGTCATGAAACATAATAATTTTGTAGTTTTATTTGCTTGTATTATCTTTGTCTGGTTTTGGCATTAGGATAATATTGGCCTCATAAAATGAGTTGGGAAGTGCAGCCTTTTTTATTTTCTGAAAGAGAGTTCATAGAAAGGGTATAATTTCTTGTTTAATGAAACTTCTCCAATGAAACCTTTTGGGCCTGGAATTGTTTTTGTTGGAAAGTATGCAACACAAATTCATCTTCTAAAAAATGTGCAACTGTTTTTTAATGAGTTTTTATAGCTTGTACCTTTCAAGCAATTTGGTCCATTTCATCTAAGTTACAGAATTTATTGGAATAAAGTTGTCATATTCCATTGTTATCTTTTTAATATCTCTTAGGGTCTGTGGTAATAAACCTTTTTCATCATTATACTGGCAATCTTTTTTTTCTTGGCCAGTCTGGCTAGAGGTTTATCCATTTTATTCATTTTTTTTTTCAAAACTCTGGCTTTTCACTGCATTGCTGTCTTCTCATTTTTTTTTCTTCTTTCTAATGTCACTGATATCAACCCTTTAATATTTCTCTCCTTATTCTTGCTTTGCATTTAATTTGATACGTGTGTGTGTGTGTGTGTGTGTGTGTGTGTGTGTGTGTGTGTTTAGTTTCTTCAACAGGAAGTATAGAGCATTGACTTGAGACTTCTTTTCTAACATAAGATTTAATGCTATAAATACTATTTATAGCATTGCTTTAGCTGCAGTAAAAAAATTTGACACGTGGTATTTTTATTTTCATTCAGTTCAAAATATTACCTAACTTCCTTTCAAACTTCTTCTTTGACCCGTGTATTATTTAGAAGTATTTTTTTAATTTCTAAATATTTGAGGATTATCCAGATATTTTCTTCTTATTGATTCCATTATTGTCAGAGAACATATTTTGTATGATTTCAATTCTTTTCAATTTGTTTTATTGATTGATTGACTTTTTTTTTGGCCAAGGACATGATCTATCTTGGTGAAGGTTTCACATGCATTTAAGAAGAAGGTTTATTCTGTTGTTATTGACTGGAGTGTTCTCTAAATAATTAAGAAAAATTTCATAGGACATAGAATTATGGGTTGACAGTTATATTTTTTGGCATTTTTATGAGACAATTATTTGGATCCTTATCCTATGTAATAAAAGCCTAATATGCTAAGTGTCCAGTTGTCTGGTGATGGGTCAACTGTTCAACCAATCAAAGCATAATATGCTAATGATATGCTAATACCACTCAACTGCTCTCTATGATATGCACTGACCACCAGGGGGCAGATGCTCCAACTGGTAGGTTAGCTTGCTGCTGGGGTCCGGCCAATCGGGATTGAGGGAGATGGGCCAGACACACCCTGGACTCCTCCCACAGTCCCTCCCTGGCTGGCCAAATTCCCGCATCTCTCCCAGGCCAGCTGGCCCCCATCGGCCCTAATCAGGGCTCGATGAGACAGGGCCGGACATGCCCTGGAGCCTTCCTGTAGTCCCTCTCCGGCCCTGATTGTGCACCTGTGGGGTCCCTCGCCTGGCCTGTGCCCTTTTGCAATCTGGGACCCCACGGGGGATGTTGGAGAGTCGATTTTGGCCCAATCCCACAGGCCACTCCCATCGGCAGGGTGCCAGAAGCAGGGCTTACAGCTGGTGAGTGCTGCTGCAGTGGCACAAGCCTTTCCGATCGGGACTCATTGGGCGTGAGCCCACGGCAGGCACAGTGTGGCTGGCATGAGTGGGAGTGGCAGGTAGGAGCTGCAGGCGGTGTTGGGCTGCAGGTTTCAGCCCAATCCCAGCAGGCCACCAAGAGGGACCCCACTCATGCATGAATTTGTGCACCGGGCCTCTAGTTCTTCTATAAAAACACTGTCATTTTTTTCTGGCTCCTTTCAAGAATTTTTTCTTTATCTTTGGGTTTTCAGTAGTTTGATTATGACATGTTTGAGTGTGGTTTTCTGTGGGTTTATTTGGTTAGGAATTCACTGACCTTTTTGAATTTGTAAATTTATGTCTTTCATCCAAATTTGGAATATTTCCAGTCATTATTTTTTCAAATATATTTTTTGCACACATTTGTTTTTTCTCTCATTCAGGCACTCCATTGGCAAAAATTAGACTATTGATGTCATCCTACACATCCATGAGGGTCTGTTTTAAAATCTTTTTCTTTCTAAGTTCTGATTATTCTGCTACTGAGCCCATCTAGTACATTTTTAATTTCAGATATTGTAGTTTTCAGTTCTAAAATTTTTCCATTTGTTTCTCTTTTTATTGTTTCTAGTTCTCTGCTGATAATTTATACTTTTTTATTTCAAATATGTTCATCTTTACCTCACAGTACACAATGATTATAACAGCTGCTTTTAACTCTATCTCTGATAATTACTGCATATGTGTCATATTGGAGTTCCTGTCTGTTGATTATTATTTCCCTTGAGATTATTCAGGTTTTCTTATCTTTTAATATGTTGAGTAATTTTCTATAGTATTCTTAATATTTTAAATACTATATTGTGTTCTGTTAAAAATCCTCCATATGATATTGAATTTGCGTGTTTGTTTTAGCAGACAGACAACCAAGAGAGAATCAGATGGCAAATTCTGTCTTATCATTTGTGGGCAGTAGTTCCAACTGTAGGTTTTCAAAGTCTATGTTCATGAACAACTGAGGGGTCAGCCTGAGACTTGGGCAGTAAGGATAGGTCATGGTTTTATTCTAAAATCTTTTACCAAGCTTCTTTGAGTCTGTTCTGCACATACAAAGCTTGGGAGTCAGCCTGAGTCTTGTACATACAGAAAATTAAGGGACCCCCTTCTCTCAGGGTGTAACTCCTGATACTATCAGGAAATCCTGTGCATCTGAGGTTGCCCTTGGGGTGAATTGCTAAGAGAGAGAGATGGAGAATGTGATAGAGAGAGGGAGAGGAAGAGAGAGAAAGAGAATTCTGGCCAGGTAGCTCAGTTGAATAGAACATTGTCCAATATACTAAGGTTGCAGGTTCTATCTTCAGTCAAAGCACATATAAGAAGCAACCAATCAATAAGTGGAACAACAAATCAATGTTTCTCTCTCTCTTTCTCTCTCTCTCTCTCTCTCTCTCTCTCTCTCTCTCTTTCTCAAATCAATAAATAAAAAATTAAGAAAAGAGAGAGAGGGAGAGAGAGAGACCCCTCAAGCATGTCAAACTCATGGCCAGCGGGCTACATGCCTCCTATGTGGCCTGCTGGCCACGAGTTTGACATGCTGATGCTTATGTCATGCCTGCCACAGGTGCTATAGCAAGCAGCTTCACAGTGGGAGCTAGTGCAAGACAGAGGGAAAAAACGGGGGTGGGGAGGAGCCCCTAGCCCAAGCATGTCAAACTCAAAGCTAACATGGGCCAAATAATCAAGGCATGTGGCCCACGGGCCGCGAGTTTGACATGCTTGCCCTAACCTATCCACCTGGATCCTTTTCCCAGTCCTCTGGCTAGACAAAGGTGGTTACTCTGAGAGTTTTCCCTGTCCACATTCACTGCACAGTTTTCAGGCGTGGCTCATCATTAGGTCAAAGCTGGCAGGTAAAAAAGGAAGGACATACAGGAGAGTCATCGTCGGGCTGGTGGTCTGTGCTTCAGGTTTTGATTTCTTTCCCCAATCAGCCTGTTATGTGTACTTTCAAAGTCCTCAAGCAGGTACCTTTTATATTCTGTCCAGAGTTTTAATTATAATCAGGGAGAGACAGACTGTAGTGAATTTACGCAATTTTGGCAACATTGGAAGTTCACATTGCTTATTTTTAAGGCTAGTCCTCATACCTCTTAAATTATTATAGAAATTGCTAGGTAATCTTTTCCCCTTTCACTCGGAAACTCTTATTTTTATGTCTTCTTTCCCTAATTCTTTTGCATATGATATCCCATTAAGTCTGTTCCTATGTTCTATTCAAATTTGGGTCTCATACGGACCCTTAGTAATTGCACATATAACCTGAGAAATATTTATTTTCTTTTTATGTTTGCTTTGGATGCTAGAAAATGGTTAGAAGTTTCCAGAAGAAAATGCTAGTTGTGCTGTATGGATTTTTAATAACTTCAGGAAATAATTTAAAACTACTAACCATTCAGTATTTACCTGATTTTTCAAACTGGGTAAGTTTTCTTCTGAATATGAAAGATAGAAAGAACACACCAGAAAAAAAAAAAATCAGGAGAACCTAATTGTGTTTGCACACCCTGCTTTACCATCATCTATGTTCCTGCAGTCTCTTAAAACTACATCATGGATTATACTCTAAATTTTCAATATGTAAATCAAGAGAGCTGAACTTTAGTCCTAATGCTCCCATTGACTGGTTGTATGACCTTCGATAATTTACTTAACTTCTTAAACTTAATTTCCTCATTTGTTTAATGGGCTCATTGAACATTAGGTCTCTAAAACCTTTCTTTTCCAAGGTCTGACATTCTATGAATTTATAAGAGATATTTAAAATGGACTGTGCCAAATGTGAGACCCAAAGGGAGTCAGGGAATCTCTATCAGTCATAACACTGAACCTACTAAAAAGGTAGACAATCATACCGTTCTGTTTTTTAAAGAGGCAACAATCACTGAATAATTAATCCGATATTTTTTAAGAGTTAGTGACCATTCAAATTAGATGATAATTTGAGAAATGCACAATCTACAGATAAGAGCAAAACCAGTATAATTCTGAGTTTTTGATTGCATTGACATACCAGTATGGGATTTGTAGTGAGGCTGTAAGTTATTGACAGATTTCAGAAGATTGGATAGGGACGGGATTCCTTGGAAAGCAGAGGTAGTCATCATATGTTAAATGCAGCCATTCCCACCCCCAAATTCTCTTGCTCAAGAGCTCCGGGAAAAGAGAAATTAAAAACTTTTCAGTGTACAAAGCGGAGCTGACATATTTGGCTAAAAAGGATTTGAAATTTTAAAAATATATATAGAAGGGACATCTGTAATAGTCTCAACACTAAAGATTAAATAAATAAATATATGAAAAACAAAAGAATATCATATAGGCACATGAGATATTACACTAAGCTTTCCTAAAAGAATCATAAAATACTGAGAAATTGTGACAAAATTATTAATACATGAAAATGTTAACATCATATTAATTTGTTGAATTTTAGTCCTACTTTCCCCTTTCCTGCCCATGTTTTTATACTTAGAAGTTTAGATAAATGTTATCATACTTGGCATAGACTTTGCAACTCGCCTTTTCCTTCAGTTTAGCTTGTTGATACCTGCAGTTCCAGTGCATTCATGATGACCTACTTTATTGTCAACCATTGAACAATGACGAAAACATTTATTTACACATTCTCTTGGTAATCTTGTTTTCCTGACTTGTGCTATTACAAGTAATGATGTCTTGTTCCTACTCACTTATTTCATTTTTTTGTTTACCCATATTTTTATTTTCTTTAATTTTCCCGCTGCCAATTTGAGCTATATTTTGTATTTTATGCATGGCAAATTACCTTTATTTTTAAAGTAAATATTTATGTATTTTCTAATAATACTTAAAATTTTTCAGCATTTTAGTCTTATTGCTGTATAGGGCACAGTTCTTAACATGTTAGCTATTTGTTGCACACCTCCTTCCTACTTAATTTCAATTAGATTTTGTTTTCAATATAAAAAACAGTAGTAGCATATACAATAGTTAATTGAAACTTATTTTAATCCCTTTTATGATAAATTTTGTTTTTTGTAATTCAGGTTTTATGAATTCATTTCTTTCTGCATGGTTCATGCTTTAATAATTCTTTAGTGAGGGTTTAAAAGTTGTATACTTTCTTAGTTTGGTTTGAAATTATCTTTTTTATCTCAATCTTAAATAATGTATTATCTAGGCTTAATATAATTCCATGTTGATAGTTATTGTCCCTTTATTAATGTATTGTCCTCTGTCATTTATTGTTGCCAGTGACAAGTATGCTGTTGGTTTAATTTTCATTTCTTTGTAATAATAGCTGACATTTTTTGAGTGCCTGCTCTGTACCAATGTGCTAAGCACAAATATTAGCTCACTTATGCTACACAATTTCTTGGTATAGATAAAGAGAGCTTAGAATTGAAGTATCTTCATCTTTATCCATAGGCAATTAGTGGTGGAGCTGGAAGTTGTATTTACCTTTATTGTGTTCATTTGGGTCCATAAATCATGTCCTTCAACTCTGCAAAATTCTTCAAACACTGCTTTTCCTCTATTCCCTCCTTTCCCATCATCAAACTCCTATTTTGGCAAAGGCAGTGTATGTGTGTGGTTGTGTAGGTGATGCACTTCACAACTCTAGGGGGTCATTCACACCCTTATTTTCAACCAATTCACCAAGAGACATTTTTTGGTCAAATCTCAATCAAAGAATTAAAGTTTAAATAAAGACATTTCTACTATATATTTGTAAATTAGCTATTCCATATCTGGTGCTCCAGGAAAGAGGACTGTTTCAGGACCAATTGCCAAGTAATTCAGGTTAATCTCAGCTTCCTAAATAATGATACCCTTTCTCATGGGTCGTGCTCTACTGTGTTAAACACGGTTCATGTACATCATTTAACCGATTCTCACCACAATCCTGGAGGCAGTTTGGGAGGATGGTGTTGTTACTCTCCACTTGATAAATAAGCAGACCAGATCTCAGAAAAAACAGTGGCTTACTCAAGGTTACAAAGCGATTGCATGACAATTGGACCAATGTCTTCTGAATCTAAAAGTGCTCATGACACTCTCAAAGAACTAGTAATGTGCACAGTAAGGTGCAAAACCAAAGGAAGACCTTTGGGCATCAGTAAGGTCTGTTAAACCACCTCTGATTTGTCATTGCGATGATTAACTTTACCATTAAATAAGCTGCATTAAGTAACACAATAAACGTTGGTACAGGGTGAAAAGTTTTGATTTGACATGCAGTTATCTAGCATAAATATAACTGGTAGTTTCCCATGACTGAAGGATAAAGTATAGGTACCATAACCTTTCACATCTTGGCTCTTTTTACATATCTCTAGCCACTTTCTTTAGTATCCCTGTTCCAGACACTAACATTTTAAACATTTTTAAACCCCTCAAGCCACAGTAGAGCTGATATTTCTCCTCTCTCTGGTTTTCACCTCCTCTGCCCCTCTGTGGAGCCCATGCAGCAGGAACACCTATGAGGTTCCTATAGGTGACATGGCCTCATCTATGACTTCCTTACCAATTCTTTCCTTTCTGTGCCTGCTTCTTTCCTGCTAAACTAGTAGCGCCTAGAAACTGGGTGTAGTTCTTTCTTGTGTGTGAATCCACAGTTCTTAGCACGGGATATGGGCCATACACAATGAGTGTCATGAATGAATAAATTGAAACACAAAAAGTATTTTTAGAAATAACATTTTTATGAAGTATTACAGTTTGAAAACATTTTTATATGTCAAGATCAAACTCTCAAAAATACTAAATGCTGCATTAACTTATGTCAAATAAATAATGAACAAGTTAACTCATGAATGAGTTAGTGGATCATAAAAATAAAAATATGCAATACTTCCATGTGTGTTTAATAACTACTCTCACTTTAAAATTCAGTGAGGTTGCAATTAACTCTTAACCTTCACTGACATTTAAATCTATAAGCTCACAAACTTAATCCTTAAAGTAAATGCAATGTGAAACGTTTAAAAGGTGTCAGGGAATCTGAATGAAAAGGTATGAGCAAATATAGCTTGCCCTGTTAGATATTGATTTCATCATTTCTGACCTAGGGAAATAAAATCAATGTTTAATATGGCCGTGATGACAAATGGTGGGGCTCAATAAGCTTCCTGTGTGCATTCATTCTGATGATAAGTGAAACAAAAGGGGTCCACCGTGAACCACATCTGCGGCGGAGTGGATGAAAGCCGCACGCGCAGCCACAGTGTGACTGGAATATCACGGCGTCCATGATGAGTTGCTGCTCCTCGGGATGCCGTTGGCCCTGCGGGAGCAGCAGGCAGGCAGATCTTCCTCAGTTCAGTGATTTTACTGCATCTATACAATTTCAGTCAAGTGCAAGAGAAAATACTCAGAATAAGGGCAGTACCGAAAGATAGCCAAACCATAAATAACAGGATGGCTGCTCCAGAGGGAAGCAAGGAACAGGGCAGCTTGCTGAGCGTTAAGAAAGGAGCAATGGGAGCCGGGCATTCCATTACGTTGTCAGAGCCAGACTAGAGAAAATCACGTCTCCGCTGGCTTCCCAAGCAGGCAAGGAAGGAAAAATACAAGCAAATATTCAAGGAGAGAAAAACATAAGAGCACTGTTTTTACATCTGGCTCAAGTACACCATGCCAGATTAGAAGAGGAATTTAAGAACTGCAGGGGAAGGCACTATTACAGAGACAGAAAATTCAGTCACTATTACAGAGACAGAAAATTCAGTCATGTGCTTGTTTGTGGTAGTTTTCCTCCCTTCTCCATTCAACAGATATTAATAAGGATCTTGCTAGGCTATGTAGAGAATACAAAGAGAACAGGTCACACCTGAGTTCCGGTGTCATTTGGTTAAAAATTCACTTTGCCATAGTGGGGAAGGCCTGGGGAGGGGATAGAAGCAGGGTGGAGGGGGTCAAGAGGCGGGGGGACATCTGTAATACTTTCAACAATAAAGGTAATTTTTTTTCACTTTGCCATTATCAATTTGATTGTACTTGTAGGTTATAATGAAGAGCATCTGATTCTTGCAGGAACACATTTTCCCACAGAATCCAGAGAATTCTGTATTGCACTGGATTCCATTATTACTATGTTATTATGGAGATGTTTACTTTGGGAGGCATTTAGCATCTTTTGGGCTATAGAAATGTTGCTTAGGAATGATTTGTTCAAGTGGCTGAGCATTAGTATCTATTTCAGTAGAGAGTAAGCGTTAGGGTGTTTTATTTATTTATATATTCAAATTCAGCTATTTACTATTTCCTAAGGCTTTTTATTAATCTGGTATTCTCCCAGGCCATTTTAGAAATCTTTCTGAGACATGTTCATTAAAACTGAATTCTAAAAAGTAAAATAAAATAAATAAAAACTGAATTCTACTTCATCATCAGGAAGACAAGATATCAACATTAGGTATCAGTTCCTTATAAAGTCTTTTCAGCTTTTATTCTAACATAACCATGAAAATAGACGTGAATCCATAAGCTCCTAGGCTAAATGGAAATGGGGGAGGGAGGCAATTTACTTTTTGTGGGATTCTGCATTTGTGAGCTTTCAGAGCAACTGCATGCAAATGGGTTAACATATTCACTTTGCATGTCAAACGTGAGAACCAGAGAGGGCAGAGGAAACATTAGCAACTATAAGTAAAATGCTTGAGGAAACATATCTAAAAAGTTATTATTCAGGCTGATCTCTAATAGTTTGCTACCTATGTTTTCCTCTAGGAGTTTTATGGTTTCAGGTCTTACATTTAGGTCTTTAATCTATTTTGAGTTTATTTTTGTATATGGTGTAAAAGAATGGTCTGTTTTCTTTTTTCTTTTCTTTTTTTCCAGGTATCTGTCCAGTTTCCCCAATACCACTTGTTGAGAAGACTGTCGTCATTCCATTGTTTATTCTTGCCTCCTTTGTAATAGGTTAATTGACCATTTAGATTTGAATATATTTCTCAGGTCTCTCTTCTGACGCATTGATCTATTTGCCTGTCTTTGTGCCTGTACCATAGTGTCTGATTATTAAGGCTTTGCAGTGTAGCTCTGGCCAGTGTTGCTCAGTTGGTTGAGCCTCAGTCTGAGCTCTGAAAGGTCACTGGTTGGATTTCTGGCCAGGACACATACCCAGGTTGCGGGTACCATCCCCAGTTGGGGTGTGTACAGGAGGCAATGGATTGATGTTTCTCTTTCACATTGATGTTTCTCTCTCTCTCTGCAATCAATAAAAACATATATTTTAAAAATAAAAGTTTTGCAGTATAGTTTGAAATCAAGGAACATGATACCTCCAACGTTGTTCTTCTTTCTCAAGATTGCTTTGACTATTTGGGGATTTGGAGTCTTTTGTGGTTCTATATAAATTTTAGGATTATTTGTTCTAGTTCTGAGAAAAATGTCATTGGTATTTTGATAGGGATTGCATTGAATCTATAGATTGCTTTGGGTAGTACGGGAAACAAGCAAAAATAAACAAATGGGAGTTCATCAAACTAAAAAGCTTCTGCACAGTGAAGGAAACCATCGATGAAACAAAAAAGACAACCCACTAAATGGAAGAATATATTCACAAATAAGGGGTTGATATTCAAAATATATAAGGAATTCATAAAACCCCCACCAATAAAAAAATAAATGGTCCAATTAAAAAAAAATGGGCAGAGAACCTGAAAGACTTTTCTGCAAAGAGGACATACAGATGGCCAACAGACATACGAAAAGACACTCAACATTACCAATCATCAGGGAATTGTAAATCAGAACCACAGTGAGTTACCACCTCACACCAGTCAGAGTGGCTGTTATAAAACAGTCACAAATAGATCTGGAAACAACCCGAGTGCCCATCAGTAGATGAATGGATTTAAAAACTGTGGTACACTTACACAATGGAATACTATGCAGCTGTAAAAAAGAAGGGTCTCTTACCCTATTATATGATCCAGCAATTCCACTTCTGGGTATTTATCCAAAAAAAAAAAAATGAAAACACTAACTTGAAAAGATATATGCACCCCTGTGTACACTGCAGCATTATTTATAATAGCCAATATATGGAAGCAACTAAATAAGTCAGAGAAAGACAAATACCATATAACATATGAAATCTAAAATAAACGAACAAATAAAACAAAAACAGAGTAATAGAAACAGAGATCAAAGGGATGGTTACCAGAATGGAGGGGGTGAGGGGATGGGTGAAAAAGGTGAAGGGGATATAGTCAATAATAGTGTGATAATTTTGCTCGGTGACAGATGATTACTATAATTAGTAGGGTGATCACATTGTAAGGTATAAAAATGTCGAATCACTATATTGTGCACCTAAAACTAGTATAACTAATATAATATTGTATACCAACAATACTTAAATTTTAAAAGTATAAGTACAATGCATTTTGGAGGCCTTATGATATTTCAAATAAGTGTCTAAAATGTTCTCTAGCTTCTTAATGACAAGTGGCTTTTATCTATCTTGACTATATTTTCTTACAATTTATACTTCATTTTAATATTACATTATAATTGTTTAACTTTATTTAACAAACATTTTTTTATAATATATTTTTTATTGATTTCAGAGAGAAAGGAAGAAGGAGAGAGAGAGAGAGAAACATCAATGATGAGAGAGAATCATTGACTGGCTGCCTCCTGAACGCCCCACGCTGGGGATGGACCCTGCAGCCCTGGCATGTGCCCTGACCAGGATTCGAACCATGACCTCCGGGTCCATAGGTCGATGCTCATCCATTGAGCCATGCCAGCTGGGTTCAAGAAACATTTTAAAGCTTCTACTTATACTCTTTTCAACTGAGAAGCATGTATCCCAATGCCTGTATGCTGGAAAGTCTAACTAGCTAAAGTATGGGGGCAATTTCTGCAGTCTAAATTTTGCACAAAGGTCAATTTAAACATGTTTATATTTAACTTACTAATATCTAAAAATTTCCTTTTCTTCCTCTATAAAATGTGGTTCATAATAATACTCACTACAGCCCTGGTTAATGTGACTCAGTTGGTTGATCATTGTCCTGTGCACTGAAAGGTTACAGATTCAATTCCCTGTCAGGGCAGGTGTGAGAGGCAACTGATTGATGTTTCTTTTTCACATCAGTGTGTGTTTTTCTCTCTTTCTTCCCCTCCTTTCCCATCTCTCTAAAAATAAATAAACACATATATTTAAAAAAAATACTCGCTACATAAGGTTGTTATAAGGAACTAGAGGCCTGGTGCATGAAATTCATGCGCGAGTGTGGTCCCTAGGCCTGGCTGGCGATCAGGGTGGATCAGGTTCCTTGCCTCCCCACCTCCTTCCCTTGCTGTCCAAGTCCACTGCCACCCACCCTGGTTCCCCGTCCCAGCCCAGGGGCCCAGCCCTGATTGGGTGATCAGGGCCTGCCAGCTGGTGGGAGGGACCAGGAGGTAGGCCAGCAGGTCCCATCAGCGATTGAGCCTGAGGGCTGGGGGCAGCTCCTGTGTTGAGTGTCCGCCCCCCTGGTGGTCAGTGCTCATCATAGCGACCGGTCATTCTGTCATAATGGTCGCTTAGGCTTTTATATATATAGATAAATGAGATAGTGCACATTACTCAGCACAGCATCTGGTACATCATAAATGTTTGATGATTATAATCACTATCACAGGTCTCCCAACTTTGCTCCTCCTGTATTTTAAATAGTTTTTGTAAATTATTGGTCTCAGTTATTATGTTGAGTTTAACACTCAAATGTAACTTTATCTTTTAAGTGTCATCACCAAGTACCAACTACTGGACCTAGAATGCAGAGATCCTGGAGTCTCTCTTAGGTGTCATCTGATTGGAAGTTTTATAAATTCCTGTAACTCATGACAGAGTGGATAGGGCCGCAGAGTGGATAGCATTATGACTTGTGGGTCCTTTCCTCCATGAAAATAATGTTAAAAGTGTAATTTATGAATGAGTTGGAAAAAAAGCCAAATGTGGTCAAGGTTGCATTTGCTATATTTTCATCACTAGTGTGTTCATTTTTTCTTCTGATTTTAAAAGGAATTAAAATTAAAACATTTTTCCTGGCCTCCTAAAAGTATCATGGACCCTACTGTGTATAAAGGCTAAGTCAACCCTAGAGTAGACTCAGGCCACAGTGAGAGTCAAGGAACTCCCGTGAGAGCTTTTCTGAGAACACAACTAAAGATATTGCTACAGCTGTTTTGTTAACAGGAACAATAAAGCTATTACAAAATCATCGTTAAAGTAATATAGTATAGGACGACGACAGAGGTGTCAGCCCCCCTTGAGACCACCTAGTTCAAGACCCGTGGTTCATATGTGAAAAATTAAGGCTCAGTATCCAAGTGCTCAGTGCCCGAGTGAATTCATAGAGAGCCCCAGCTAGACCCAGTTCTCCTGATTTCCCAGGCTGTATTTTTTTCACCATTCTATCCATTATTCTTTCAAGCCTGATTTTAGCTCATGCCAAAATTTTGTTAAAAATCATCTCTTTCATTTTCCCAGCAAAGCAGCACACCTTATCCTATTTTTCCTCAGTTACTTACAGGCCCTCGGGGACTTGGACATGAGCTATTACTTGTGGGGTGGGATTAGAAATCTCTCCCTTCACCACTGCATTACCAGCAACTATCTTCCATCGTAAACTGACACCAGGTTTATAATGCAGTAGTCCCTGTTCGCAGGGGATACCTTCCAAGACCTCCAGTGAATTCCTGAAACTGCGGGTAGTACCAACCCCTATTAAACTATTTTTTTCCTGTACATACATACCTATGATAAAGTTTAATTTATAAATTAGGTACAGTAAGAGATTAACAACAGTACTACTAATAAAATAAAATGTTTCCAATATCTAACCTCTACTTCTGCAGTTTGTCATTTTTGCTAACTCTTAGTTACTAGGATGGTGGTTTACTTCCCCTTGCATTTAGTGGTTTTTAATCTGAGTTCATGTTTTCTGGAACATTTCCTGGAACATGTTTCCTCAAGCATTCTCTGGAACATTTTTTGTATGTGTGTGTGTGTGTGTGTGTGTGTGTGTGTGTGTGTGTGTTATAGTAGCAACGAATTCCATTTCCTACTGCTTGTAACCTTGTTTGGAGCAGCTTGGCCTGAAACAGTCCCCACCTCTGTCCTGTCTCATCCCTCCAGGCACTGTCCATGGAGGTCGATCATCTGGTTGCAGCATCCCTGAAGGAGGGCTCCTTTAGATGTGGCACCTCCCTAGGGACCGCAGCCCAGGGCCAGGGAGCAAAGTCGGAAAAAGGGGAACTGACTTTGGTCAGGTGATTATTATATGACAAGGTCCAACCTGGGTGTTTTATACCTGATCTCTCTTCTAATCTGCAAGCTAGTTACCAAGATCTCATATCTTGAACCCTACACTCCCACCATTTGGTAAATGACTCAAACAACTAGGAAACGCTAGAGACAACTGGCCTCCTCAATATGCTGACCCTTTTAGATACCAACTTGTTTTAAACCATAATTTTGGAGTGAATTTCAACACTAATTTAGCCTCTGAGGTTGTAGATCCCAGCTTCTCAAAGATCCACTTGTATTTGAATATTACATTATCTGGCAGAATGTTTCAAGTGGCCTGTGGCCATGATTTCAGCTTTGCTATGACACACTGATACACGGGTTAATTATATTCTTTGAAAATGCCAAAAGTTTGCCTTTATTGCCGAGGGACTATGTTGATCTGCAGACATATCCAGAGACATTTCTGAGAAACACCCTAGCACTATTTTAAAACCTTCCTAATCTGGCTAGATCAATCTCCTTGTATACAAATCATTAATATTTTTACAGGATAGTTTCCATATGGACCATCCTCATATTAACATATTAAAACAGTATTTAAGACGAAATACTTAGTCTAAGTGGAGAGGTGTTAAAAACAAAGACCAGCTGTGATGTCCATAGACTTGGTAAAGAAACAGCTGGAATCTATATACTATTTGGAGCATGGTTGAAGATGTGCTTTTTGTGAGGAATTTGCCTGTGGGAGAAAAAGAACCTTCTCATTTGTGTACCACTGAAGTGGAAAATAGGGGAGATCCTTGAAAGCCAGGGAACACTTCAGTTCCATGGGAGAAGTGAACAGTGAAAGTTTTGAGCATTGTGATTACAAGGAGCCATGATAAACCATGGAGTTTTAATTAAATCCCACACATTGGCAGTGGGGCCCAGTCCCAACTTTGTACAAGTTTTAGAAATTGAGTATTAATAGAGCCACTTAGAATATCTACGTGGCCTGCACATACTAGTATTAGATCTGTGCTGTCCACAGTGGTAGCACGAGCCATTTGTGGCTGCTTAAATTTAAGTTAAATGGTTTGAAATTCAGTTTCTTGGTTTCTGTGGCACATTTTAAGTGCTTAGTAGTCACATATGGCTAGTGGCCACTGTCTGGGACAGCACAGATATAGAATAATTGCATCATTTCAGAAAGTTTCTTTGAACAATACTGTATTATATAGTCATTAAACAGATGTTAAATGAATGCATGACTGTCCAACATTTAAAGGGGGGGGGGCGATGTACTGCTTTTGTAAAAAGTTGAACTAGTCCTCTTAAAGAAGACGATATTTGGAAAAAAAACACCCCCCATGGTGATGTAATAGAACGATCTTTAAGAAAATGTAATGTCATGATTCCATTGGGCAGGGTTTAGATTTCTGTGACAAACTCCTCCTCTGAAATCTTTAGTAAAGTCTATTTTCTTCAAAAGGACTTTTGTGAGTGGAGCTCAGTGAAATGGTTGTGCCATGTAACATTTCTGTCAGTGACAAACCCCACATACAACAGTGATCCCATAAGATTATAATGGAGCTGAAAAATTCCTACCACCTAGTGATGTCATAACCTTGTTCACACAATGACAAAAAATCACCTAATGATGCATTTCTCAGAAGCTATGCCCATATTAAGCAGTGCATGACTGTATTTCATAGGAGGGCATGGAGGAGAGGCCAGACATAGGGAATGAGGGATCAAGAACTGAGAAGCTCATGATAACATATATCCACCAAGAACAAATAGGAACCTTAGGGACAGCTTTGAAATTCCACACGCTAGGGAACCAGGTTCAAGCCAGTTTTAGCTCGAATTAAAGTACCTTGACTGTTCTCTAAGCTGCACTTTACTGTCCTGTATCAGGGGTCTACAGGCCACTCTGGCATACCACCTGTACTTATACAGTTTGTATGTTAAAAATGGGTTTTAGGCTTTTAAAAAAGACTTTTAAAAAGAAATCAAAAGAATATTTCATGACACATGAAAATAATAGGCTGTTCAAATCTCAGTGTTCATAAGAAGCTTGGTGGAATGGCCACCTCACTTGTTTACGTATTGTCTATTGCTGATTTCATGCTACAGTGGCAGAGTTGAGTGGTTGTGACAGAGACCACCAGGCCTGCAACGCTTTAAATATTTACAGTCTGGCCCTTGATAGGAAAAGTTTGCCAACCCCGGTGCTATATCATCAAGAGTGAGAAAAGGGTTCTGCATACCGGATATCACAAAACAGAGGCCAGGAATGGGTTGCACTAAAGCACAGCTGCTTCATGGGGAACCAGAACAAAACAGGTTTTAGAAGATTAGAGATGATGGGAGGAGTAGAGAATTTCTTAACAGGAATAAAGCCCTCTATATCAAATGTACACTGCTAAACTTTTTATTGATGATGACGGCAGGAAACTGGGCAGATAAACTGAAAACTGTATGACTCAAGGCAATACATCATCTAACCTTTCTGAAGATCAGTTCAACATCACTTGTTTTTTATAACTCATAGGGTTATTTTGAAGTTTAAATGCTATATATGCTATATATAGCATTTAAACCTATATATGCTATATATATATACTTTTTAATCTGTAATCATCACACAAGTGTAAAATATAATTCCTACTGATAAATAAGTATGATTAAGAAGTTGATTCTGACTATTTACTGGAGACAGAAAAGATGGTGATCAATACTTCACAGAGGAGTTGGTAGACAAAGTGTTCCCAAATATCTACTAATAATATCATTGAGTTTTAGCCTGTGAGAAAATTTGTGCTGTTTTAGCCATGCAATCTGTGATATTTTGTTATGAAAGCTCTGACAAACTAATACACGGGAACTTTAGAAATGAAATACACTGAATTAAAAATGTCAGGGAGCTCTGTACATTGAAAGTGTAAATAATATAGTTCTATTATTATATGATGCATATGTGTGTTTATATGGGTATTGGATCTTGATATGTAATATATTTCTCAATGTGGCTCAACGCCCAAAAGTTGGAAAGCCAGTGATTTAGAACACAGTAGGTGCTCAGTGTGTTTGCTAAGCGATACTTGCATCATCTGTCGGGGCTCTATGAGACTTCTTCTCACATAATTTCAGATATCATATTGTGATCAGTTAGGCTATGATTTTCTTTTACACTGTCATGCCCCTGGCTCTGCCTTAAATCAAGTTCTGCTTTTCATAAGGTCTTGTTGCTTCTTGATTTGTGTGGCTTCTGATCATTTTCAGAACATCTACAAATGGATAATTTCACTCATTATTTGGGATGTAATAGACATTTGCTATCACTGCTGTCATTTGGCAATAGCCCCCCGACTTTGGGGAGGAGACTACTTCTTCCTACTCCAGGAGGTTCTTGTGGACTTTATTTTAGGATGGGCATGTGATCTAGACTGGCCAAAGTCTTCCTGGTATCTGACACAGGGTCCATGAGAACCTAGGGCTGTTTTTCCTTCAGCATGAAAGACCCTCTGTGTGGAATAGACAAGCCTCAAGCAGAAAGTTGGAGAGAAAGACCCCTGGCAATGTGGCTGGAGACCCAAGACGCAGCCATGCCTAAGGTGTTAACTTCAGTTCTCAGATCAGTATTCTGTTATCTTTGCTTGAATTTAACAAATCAGGTTGGTTGCCTTCCATCCAGAGTTAACCGTGGGCTATATAGTAGGCCAGAAGTGCGGGTTATGTGAGCTGATAATGGACACTAGGTTCCTCAGTGAGGAGCACTGATAAGGTAAATGAGGTATGTTTAAGAAAAGACAATGGAAGTTGGATTCAGTACCGGAAAAAAAGACATATAAACTGGGGAAAACGACAGTAAACAAATAGTGTTACATGAAGGAAAACCATGTATGGGAGGTCTCCCTGTAGGGCCAACAACTGAATTAAACCAATTAGCAGGCAATTTAAAAATCTCTCAGGTTTATGATGTTTTGTTTAAAGAGTAAATTATTATATATAATGATTGAGTAAGAATAAGACTACTACAAATACAGTAGTCTCACATTTTTAGTTTTAATTCTTACAAAAGACACAAAATTATGGGAACAAAAGGATAGCTTCAAATCAAGTTCCAGTGAGTTATTTTATAATTAGGAGACAAAATTAGACAAAGCCAGTCACCAAGCATCTCTGAGGTTTTGCCATTCACCTGCACGAAGCCTTCCTGTGGCCTTAGCTTTCTGAATAGAACAGATCCCTGGAAGCATACATTTTTTTGAAGTCACTATAAAACATCTCTCTGTAGCTCACAGACTGTGAGGGATTAAGAAAGTACAAGAACGTGATGAAACCCACCCAGTTTCTAGTGTACCTAGGAGTGAAATGTGGAGAGGTGACAGGAGGCGTAATGCTTGGAGAGCTTCCAACCCACTGTGCAGCATGAACAGCCAACTGAGAAACGATTAGTCATGTAAGACAATAGGCAGGATGAACTCCATAGACCTGCTCTTAATGAGATAGCACAAACTTGAAGGCTCTTTTAATGGCCACAGTTGAGAGAGTCAGTCTTGTCTCCACCACTTATGTCCAATTTCTTCTCTGTTTTCCTTCTGTAAAAACCTTCACAGAGCCTCTAATACCTCTGATCTCCATTTCTCATTTTTTCTTCTCATTTCTGAGCTCCCCTTACTGCAGTTGGCTGTTATAAGATTTCTGCTCAAGCATTCTCCTTTTCAAGTGGCTTGCCTGCTCCCACGAGAGTCCTTAAAACCACACCTACTACAAGTCCACTTGCCCCAACTTAGTCCTTTTTTCTTTAGTAACTTTCTATATGCATCTTCTGGTCCTATTTCATTTCTATTCATGATCTCCCAATTTCAGCAATTCTTTCTCATATCTTTTTTTGGCATGTAAATAATTAAGGAGCTCACCCCAAACCTCCAGGACGTCAAGTCTAAAGAAAGCATTCTAGTGTTTGTTGGATCAGACCTTTCTTTGAGATGCTTCTCCTTCTCATCTTTCCATACAATGCTTTCCCTACTCTCAGGGTAATCCTTCATTTTCTGTTCTCTGGGACTTCCTGAACTATCTTATCACCGCTACTGTGCTGCTCAGTGGTAAATTTAACTACCTGGGTATTTCATCTGCACCTCAAACTTGTAGTGTACACTGGCAGCCTCATTGTCTCCCCCATTTTTGTCACCTACATCCATCAATCAAGCCAGAAAATGTGGGTGTCACCCTTTACTCTTCCCTTTCGCCACCAGCTAAAAAGACATCTCCATGGCCATGACCCTAGTTCAAGTTCTCTCATCTCTGAATTAACTTTCTAATTGGTCTCTCAGCCTCAATTCTTTCCCACATCATCCTTCCCTACACCCCATCTTCTCTCACTGCCAACTCTGTGATTTTCTAAACAGGCAAATATTATTCTTTGACACTCTTGCTTTAAATCCTTTGATGCCTTCTAATTTCTACAGCAGTGCTTCTCAAACCTCAACCTGACACTGAGTCACCTGGGAGGTTATTAAACATGATTTTGCTGCTATTCCTTGCATCACACTCTGAGTATCAGGAGTTCCAATTTCATGTCCAAATATTAAACAGAGACGCCCTCACAGCCTGCTTCCTGCTTAACATTACAGCTTCCGTTCCTGACATTGCCCGAAGAACTCCTGTGATACCTGTCACTCCAAACCTTCACTCACCTTCATTTAGAGACCCTCACAGTTTTCTAGCTACATGTCTCATAGCTTTTGTCAGCCAGTAAAATGAGCACCAGCTGGGGATTAGTCCATATTCAAAAGATAAAAATCAAATAAAATTTCCATAATAGCAGGGAAATACATGTGTTACAAGCTCTTTGTGTGAAATGGTTCAATAATATCACATTTGTTTCACATTTCTTAACAATTCACCTTTGAGTCTTTACCATGGTAATCTTTTTTGCTTAATGAAAATCTCACTAAAATTTTTATGAGGCCAGTGGTGAGAGAGCAGAACTATATTAAGAGCCTTATGAAAAATATATGTATCTTTCTCTAGATATTGTCTTTTAATATCTTCATTCTAGCTTTATAGCTCGTTTTTCTTTTATCATTAGGAGTGACTAATAAAGAGGTAGATTAAAATGCATTTGGCTGTTTGACCAGGGTTGAACATAATTTCCTACACCACTGGGAAGCAGTGTTTATGTGAGAGATCAACCCCCCTCTTTTTTTTAGAGCCCAGAATAGATATCATAGGAAGAACAATCTCATAATGTAGTTGAGCCATTAGGTTTAGGCTCATCTCCTACCACTTCCAGCAAGACAATCCAACATCTTATTAATCATGGAAACTGCTGAGCTATTTTACATATTTCTGTACTTTTGCATATTCTATGTGCTCTGCTTAAAACTCCTTTTCTCACTCCTGTAGCTAACTCCACCTCATCGTTCAGATGTTACCTGAATGAGGAAGCCTAAATTGATTGCCTCAGCTGAGCTGGCTTCTTACTGTTCCCTGCAGTTGCCACCATTTGTATTGCTTGAAAATCTTATTTATGTGCCTGACCCCATCCCCACCCACTCAGAGGCAGGAACCTTATACCTCCTTGCCTGGCTGACACACAGTTGACTTATAAGGTGCTTCTGGCAGGCAGAATGCCCTCCTCCTCCCAAAGATGACCATGACCTAAGCCCCTGAACCTGTGACTGTATAGTTTTACATTGGCAAAAGGGACTTTGCAGATAGAATTAATGTTTACATGGAGAGTTTATCCTAGATCAGTGGTCGGCAAACTGCGGCTCGCAAGCCACATGTGGCTCTTTGGCCCCTTGAGTGTGGCTCTTCCACAAAATACCACATGCGGGCACGCACATACAGTGCGATTGAAACTTCGTGGCCCATGCGCAGAAGTCGGTATTTTGTGGAAGAGCCACACTCAAGGGGCCAAAGAGCTGCATGTGGCTCGCGAGTCGCAGTTTGCCGACCACTGTCCTAGATCATTCTCAGGCTGGGCCCAATGTAACCACAAGAATCCTTTTAAGAGGAAGGTAGAGGTGTCAGAGTCAGAGGAGATGTGAGTTGAAACCAGAGGCTGAGTGATGCAGCCTTGAGCTAAGGCATGCAGACAGCCTCAGATGAAAAGGCAAGGAAATGGATTTTCTCCTAAAACCAACAGAAAGGAATGCATCCCTGCCAACAACTTGATTTTAGCCTAAGACCATTCTGGACTTCTTTTTAGAGAGAGAGAGAGAAACATTGATTTGTTGTTCTGCTTATGTATGCATTTGTTGTTTGATTCTGGTAGGTGCTCTGACAGGAGATCGAACTTGCAGCCTTGGCATATCAGGATGATGCTCTAACCAGCTGAGCTACCCAGCCAGGGCCCCATTTTGGACTTCTGGCCTCCTGAATTCCAAGATATATTCATGTTATTTTAAGCTACTGAGTTCAGATAATTCATTACAGCAGCAAAAGGAAACTGAAACAGCGCTCAATTAATGTCCTTTTACAGAATCATTTTCTCTGTCCATGTATTTTTTCATTCTCCTCTTTCTCCTTGACCTGCAGTGGAAGCTGCAGGTGATGCTCTAGGACCTGGTTGAGGTACCTTTTATACCCACAGGTGTTTTGCTCCCTGTGTTCTGCTGGCCCAGCTGGGTCAGGGCTGGGAAGGGCTACCTACTATATCACTCCAGAAAAATGCAAAGTCATGCTTAATTAAATATTTTCTGTCAACTATTGGTTGATACTGTGGGAAATTTTATTTGGTCTATAGTTTACTATAAAATTCTCCAGAACTCCTTGAGAATGAGTACCACAATAAGGTAAATTCAAACCTAACACCTCTTGCAATCAGCTCCTGCTCTCCACGTCTCCCCACTGTTCCTGCCTCCCCCTAGAAGACAGGACCACCTATCTCCTTTGAGAACCCAGGTTTTCTGACCCACTTAGGTAACTTGCAAAAAAATGCTTCAAAGATTCCCCTCCCATAGGCCTTCACTTCCAATTTAACCTATGTAAATACATACTGAAAAAGGCTTTTTTTTTAAAGAGGTAGATTTCCTTTACATAGATAATTTTACAGGTCGCTATAACTGCGATGCTTTACAGTTAAAATGCAACACGAAATCCGCTCTGTAATTTGTACTCAACTGTTAGTCCTCTAGGTGTCGCCACCACCCAAGTCCTGATATCAAAGGGTTCCTGGCTCTATAAATACCTGCTAAGTGTTAAGTATTTTTTTTTTAAGATTATCTAGGAAATTCTTTCTCTCTCTCTCTCTCTCTCTCTCTCTCTCTCTCTCTCTATATATATATATATATATATATATATATATATATATATATATATATAATATAGATTATATATATATTTCTCTCATTATATATACAACATATATTCATTTGTGTGTGTATAATAATCACAGAACATTGACATTTTCCTTTGCTCCATTCTAACTCGTTTTCTGTGCAAAATTCAAACTAAATGATGTACCTAAATACTTTAAAATTTTATTTTTGTTGCATTTTCATAAAAGCACTGGACCATACTGGATTTTGTTTGACTATCAGAATATTCATTAAGATGCACCCAGTTCCATTGACACACAAGCAAATAATTTTCCTTGTACAACACTGTTCCAGTGTTTTCCCTTCCTCTAGATTTGTATATTTTTTGGAGGCTACTGTGAGTTTATTTGGATTTCAAAGCAGCAAACATCGAAGAGTGCCTTTAGAGTTCTGGAAACATTCTCAAGTTTACCAGTTAGTAACATTAGATTCTTCCCCATTCGGAAACTTGACAACTTACAAATGTAAACATATGGTATATTGACTCTGAAATAAGAATGCCAAATGGGAATATTTAGAAGGGTCCAGAAAGGTTGAAACCCTGCTCTCCAGTACTGCTCTTTTCTGATTCTATAAAGTTCTCTATACTGTTAAATTGCCTTGATTTCAAAACATATGACAAACTTTTACAAAAAGCATCAGTTCAGCCCTGGCCAGTGTGGCTCAGTTGGCTGGGCATCACCCCATGTACTGAGAGGTGGTTGGTTAGATTCCCAGTCAGGGAAGCCCTTATGGGGTGTGCAGGAGGCAGCCAATCCATGTTTCTCTCTTTCCCTCTCCCATCCTCTCTCAAATCAATAAAAACATATTTTTTAAAAATCACCAGTTCAGTTCTTCTTCTTCTTTATGCTAGAATCGCCTCCTTTGTTCACATGTCCTTGTTTATACTGTGGCAACCACTTCTGCGGTCTACGTGTCACCCTTTCCTGAGATTCTTCTTGTTGCCAACTTTGTAATGATTACATTCATTTTACTTCTGATGGCTGCATTAGGTCACATTTCATAGGCTAGAGCAAAACTTAAATGGCATAATTGGAAATAACATTCTCTTTAAGGACACCCTTTGCCTCTTTTTTTAAAACCAAGATTTAGTAAAAATTGAGGCAAGTCTCCATTAAGATATATGTATAAGTGTGTACACACACATGCAAAAACGAAAGCTTTCTGAATCTTACATTTAATATGTATACAGCAATTTTCTGAAGCTCTGAATAGAACCAAAGCTATTGTTAGGCAAGGAACTTTGACTACAATCAAGGTTATTGTGAGACATGAGAACATGCTGTGTTTATATCCACCCACTTGCTCTACCCAAGAAAAATACTGAACAGCAGTTAGCGCATATTAAAGGCTCTATCTAGTTACTGCTAAACTGGCAGAATTCTGTCAAGCTTCTAAAAGCAATTTGTATTGATTTCTGACTTTGGAGCTAAAATTAATTAGGGAACCAGGAAGGCCAGGATTTTCTCTTGAACAGAGAAGCAATCCCACAGTTATTATGAGGGACTAAATTGGATGTGTTAGTTAAGGCAGCTTTTGTTTGTTTTTTAAATTATGTACGTAAAAGAATAAGAATCAAATTGAAAAACTGAGTGGTTACATAATAAAAGTCAGTATCACATTTTGGTCTGCTTTCATTATAAGCCAACAGTGACGCTTCCAGTGGGCTCTTGAAGAAATTGGAATGTTTAGTGAACGAATACTTTTGTAAAATAATAAATAGACCCAAACCTCCCTGGCATACCTACTCACAGGTGAAAAAGCCTGGGCTTGTGGGGTAAGGGTAATTAATTCCAGGCACTAACACCAATGTCACTACTGATTTATAGATGCCTGTGAAAACCGTACCATGGAACCTAAGAGTGAGAAGGGTGCAGAGGCTGCCTAGCTTAGGTCCTCACCGCCACAGAAATCTTTTCTGCACGTCGCTGTGGTGCCACCAACACTGCAAACTCCCATGTCAGAGCCACGCTGGGAGTTCCTCTTATATTCCCAAGGAAGTTCAGAACGATGCAGGTGCTCTGAGTCTCCATTTGTTACTCTTGATTTTGTAAACATGTCTTAATGGCACACAAAACCCTCAAATACTGGTGAGAACATGGAAAAAGAAAACGGGCAAACCCAGCAGCAATAAGCCGAGAGGGCACTGCAGTGTCCTGGACGAGCCATCTTTCGACGCTAATTACTTTCTCAGTAAAATTAATTTTTCTTTCACTTCAGGCTCACTAAAATGTTATTAAAGGAAGGATATCCAGCAGGACCATCTATCTCTCCATCTACCTGCCGCTTAATCACTAGCCGCCACGGGAGAGTCTGGGATGCAGAGAATCATTGGATCTAATTGGATCTGGCACCTACCATCTCCTAACAACCTTCTACCTTGTCTTCCATTACAGGTAAGATCTTTCAAGGTGAGTGAATAGATCAGACTTTACAGAGATTGGTTTTTCAAGTTTCTATTTGTTAAAAAAAAAAAAAAGGATAAAGAACCAATAGTTAAGTCCTTTATAAAAGTATTGGTTTCTTGGTATTTATTATTTTGGAATTAAACAGAAATTCTACTGGTAGGGTAAGACTGATGCTCTAAAAATAGTTTGGCACATAGCCTCTGAATAACTGATTACATGGAGTCAGTTCTGGAAGCTTTAAATATGTATTTTAACATCATGCTTTTTCCTTTAAATAACATTTCAACAGCTTCATAAAACTGAGAACCACACAGATGACTAGAACGAGCTTTGCATCTTCCTGTGACGTTTACATTTGTGATAAGACACTTCATCAGCTTAGTTAACAACTGAGTTGCCAGCTCCCATAATGAAGTTTTGAATACTTGAAAGCAAGGCAATCAGCATTGTTTGCAAAGCAAATTTTCATTTAAATTACCTATACTCCACAAAACACTGATAATCCTTTTGCTCTTAATGCGCATGGCTAATTCCAGATAAGAAGTCACTAAGACATGCTCCATGCTAATTATCAATTCATCATGTGGTAGCTCCAAATTCACCCTCTAACACGGGTTCTGTAATAACGTGCAGAATTCCTTTAGGCATCTCTCCTTGACAGTAGAGGGTGCTGGAGGAACAGTGTAGGAGGAAGGGGGCTCTGCTGTGGGGCTGCTGCCCAGTGGGTCTTCCTGGTGGGTCTGATGGTGCTGGCTCAACACAGGGTCCCAGAACACGTGGCTCCTCAGGGCCCCCGCAGCTGTGGCCTGCGCTGGGGATAGCCTCTTGGTTCTAGGTGTCCTGTCTGCACTGGCACCCCGACTCCCTCCGTAAGCACACACCCTGAGCCCACGCTGGCCTGCCCACGCTGACCTGCCACTGCCGGCATCCAGAGGGTTGCTTCCTGTCACCAGTGACTAAACCAGCCCCGCCCAGGACCAGCGAATGTCTCTGCCATACAGTGGACTGCAACTACCACTTCTCCACGGAACCTCGCCTCCCTTCCTTGGGAATTCTTCCTCCATTCCAGGGTAAAATACAGTTTTCATCTATCTCACCATCTCTTATCAGAGCTTAATGAGTCTTTATATTTAACTTCCTGTTTGTGTGTTCCTCTCCCAGTTGGTCACAGACTAATACAACACATTTCACACTTAGCAACTGGTAACTGCCAGCAGAAAAGACATAAAGATTCCAAGTTACTAGTGATACGATAAAAAAAAAAAACAACTTTTCAGTACATGGCCATGTAGTTAATTATCAAATAGACTATTGAACACATACTAATAGACCATATATATCATTTGTCTGTGACATTTATATTGGTGATAAGACACATCACCAGCTTAGTTAGGGTCTGCTTTTATATAACAAATCTGTTGTTCAAAAGAGAACATGTAAGTAATTTCTCTTTCTTAATACAAAACTGACCCAGACCAATAGTATAAAATAAAAGCACACACACACACACACACACACACACGCAGCTTCCGATACTGAATAGTAGACATTTAGGTTCACAAAGAGCACTACTCTTTCATCAACATCATGCAAATGTAAATATCAGCACCTGGTATCAACAAACAGAATTGTCCTAATACCAGCTCAGGTAAGGAAGGGCTTACTGTTCACCAGGTAAAAGATACAAGCCGGGGTACACGAAAAATGACTTAGTAGCACAGAATTCTTGGGTTTTGGTTGGACAGCTTAGCTGGTGACTTCTGTGTCTACCACAAGCCATACAAAGAAAGGATGCTGTTCTGATCAGCAAAAAATCAGAATGTAAATTAACACAACATGTATATTGAAAATACTATCCAATAAAAGGCCATCTTCAACAAGAACGACTAATAAACAGTTTCGGTAATGATGAAAACATTGGCGAAAACAGATCTTCCCCAACATTGCAAATCCATTCTCTACTGAAATGGCCCATTTTCAGGAAATGCTCTCTTTTGGTAGAAACCACCACCTCCCCAACTCCCCTATCATTTTGCCTGCTCATCTGTGTGATTCCAGCAGTACTTCTGCCCATCCTCACTGTGGATGTAACTGTTTAGTTTTGGGGTTCCTGTAAAGCTGTCCCTAAAGAACTGTGTCACCCCTGAACTGTCTCACTTCGAGGGCCCCTGGTCCCTGGCAAGGAAGTGGTTTCCTGCTGTCGCTCAGAAACTGTCCACAACCCAGAATGCTGTGGTCATTTTACCTGCGGAAGTGACTGCTAAAAGTCTGCTTGCCCGGTCACCTCGTAACTAGGACGGAAAACCTGCCAGCACCCCGTTTCTCATCTATGACAGGGACAGTATAATCACAAGCACCTTTTAGGCATGGAAAACAGTACAGCAGGGGAGCTGCAGTCAGAGTGACTCCTTCTGGTTGCCAGTCTGGGGAGGAAAAATGTCGTTATTGTCAACACTTTTGCTACCCGCTGTACTAGTTGGTTAGGATGTGGCTAGCAGCGATTACTTAAGAGTGGTTTACCACTAACGTCAGGAAGAGAGAAAGAAAAGGCTTAAGTCTGGTCTAGGATAACACAATCATTGCCAAATTGCTGGGGTTTTTGCTGGGGTTTTTGAAATCGAGCTATCGATTTCAAAGTCATCTTTGAGCCGAACCATGGGCTGGCTGAGAACCCAGAATCTGAATTTCAACCTACTGATGTTATTAATACATGATAAGAAGTGGATTGACAGGGAGAAAAATAAGATACAAATATTATCTGAACTTAACAGATGGGATAATAACATCACTAAACGAAATCAAATTAATGTGGGAAATGTCTGTCTATAATTTATCTCAGACAAGTAGTTCCACCCATCCCCAAAGGCAGAATCCTACATAGGTGTGGTAGCTCATTAGAATGACAAATAATGAGCCCCAAAGCAACATGCAAAGTAGCTACAGGAACAGATGGCTGGCTTCCCTGGGCTTGCAAGGCTGAAGCACAATCAGTCTCTTATATCAGGGAAGGATCTTGAACAAAACAGTCCCCCCAAATAGTCTTCCACTTAACCCAGTAGCTACCATCAATTATTTTAATGACAAGACAAACACAGGTTTCCCCCAAAAACTGTTTTGCTAAGAGGAGTCGCAAAAAGAAAATGGTTAAACACCCTGGCAGTTTTGAAAGGAAGACATTTTTCCTTAATACTCACATTCTGTTTCCATCTGTGGCGGTGAGATCAGAAAGAAACTTTTAAAAAGCAGTTTATCCATATATTCTTATGAGCTCAAATGGGTTTTACAGAGAATTAGCATCTTAGGAAATCTAGGACAAAGTCCCATTAATATTCATCACTGTTCTGCAGAATAGATGGTATCTGTGTGGTTCATTAAATTTCCTCTTGAATGAAAGGAAAAACACAAAAATGTCACCATGACTTAGTTCACAGATGTGGGTCAATTCAATAGGGACATCAACTTCATAAGACAATAAAGGAATGAGGCTGGACGCATAGAGAGATGTCCCATGTTACATACAATACACAAACGTTACTCTTAAGTCCAGGGGAAAAAAGAACCCTCCCCGGCGATAAAAATGCTTCAATCTAGAGGGATGAAAAAGCAAAATGAGAAAAGCACTTACCCTGGCAAACAGTACTAGAAAATTATATTCTGAAAGATGTTCACATTTCCTTTGGCAATTACAAATGAAGGAAGGATATTTTGCAAAACCCTACAAACCTTTTGAAGGTATTAATTCTTCTGTTGTAAATTTAGGTAATGAGGCTGGTCCAGACCAGTACTGTCTAGTAGTACTATAATGCAAGCCATAGATGTAATTAAAACATTTTTCTAGTGGCCACATTCAAAGTTTAGTATTTAACATAACCCAACATATCCCTAAAACTATCATTAAAAATGTAATCAATATAAAAATTATTAATGAGCTATTTTACTTTTTTTCATACTAACTCTTCAAAATCTGGAATATATTTTTATACTCACAGCACATCCCAAATTCAATTAGGTAATGTCAAGTGCTAATAGTTCTATGTGGCTTGTTGGGACCATGCTGGGTAGCACTGTGCTATACTATAGCTTTCATTTTCATAACATTAATCATAAATATTTGCACTGGAGTTTTTTTTCAGTGGGAAGTTTGGTTACAGTGAATCTTATTATACAACCAAAAATGATGTATATTTTGAGTGTAGAGTGCTGTTTTATATAAAAAGGTCTACATCTTTGTGTAATTCATTATAAGCAGTGCCAGATTTTTAGTTGATATACTTTCAAATGCCAGGGTCTTTGGTCTATTAAAAATGCTGTCCTCTGTTTAGCAGGAGTCTCAGAAGATAAGACTGCATTGTATTTTCTTGTTCTTATACTAACCAATCTGTTTACCAATCTGAAAACCTGCTACTGCCACAACTCACTGGCTTATATTCACATGATGCGGGTCTTTCTTATTCTGCTTAACGATTATTTAATGATGAGTCTAGGTCCAGTACAATTTCCTATGACTTAAACAAGTGGTTTTTAAAATGTTCTTTTACCTATAATATCATTTTGGCCTACTGATGTAAGCCTATTATGTGTTGAAATACTAAGAAAATGTGCGTATGTAAACAGGCAGTCTATATAAAGATTCCCTTCTGGTGAAATTCTGGAGCAGAGAACCAAATCATGACATGCATTTCCTTCTGAATAACTGGAATTGATGAGCCTTAAAATAGCTTCAAAGAAGAAAAACTTCTGGAGTGTAGAGAGGTTTCCAAAGTACATCTCCGGGCTGATAATGCTGACAAGCTGAAAATTAGCAAACAATTAAACACACAATATATGCATTTAACTTTATTTTCTCCAAATAGAATGAAGTTTCATATGCTTTTCATACTTCTGGAAATGGCTTCATAAATTTTTCTACTCTGAATTTAGGTTCTCTTTAACAGTTAAATAAGTATAACTGATAAGAGATTTAAGTGTAAAGAGCTTTAAAAATTAATACTTAACAACGTAAGACAATAGGAAAAAGGTGAAATACTTGGAAGAGGGATCTCCAAGATGAAATAAGAATTCCCATAATAAAAATGTTCAACTTACTAGTAATCAAATATATGCAAAATAAAATCACAATGAGATACCATTTTGCACTCAACTTGGCAAAAATTTGAGTTTGATGATCCCAAAAGTTGGTGAGGATCTAGATAACTGGAAATTCTAGTATACCAGTGGGAATGTAAGTTCATACCATTGCTTTGAAAAACAATTTGGCCTTATCTATTAAAGTTGATGATGTGCTGTATTATATGACAAAGCAATCCTATTCAAGGTGTACATCCACTCTAATGTATGTGTACCAGAAATCACATAAAAATGTTCATAACAACATTTCCTTTTTCTGATTAAAAGTTCAAATCCAGTAACAGAAGAGAAAAACTGTGATACAATCTTACAATGAAATGAAACGTAACAGTGAAAGAAGCAAACTAGGGTACTTGTTTCAAAATGATAATGCTCAATTGCAATGATCAAAAAAGAAGTGAGAAAAGAAGGATTTCATTTCATTTATTACTTAAGGATACATACATGGAGGTAAAATGATAAAGGACAGAAAGACTATGATAACACAGAGTTCAGGAGAAGGCCTCTGCCATCAAACTGGGACAGGATAGGGTCAGAGAAGAGTCACGGTGCTTGAAAGGAAAGGCAATAGCTGGTCACAGGCATATAGGGGTTTCTTTGTTACACTTTACATTTTAGTGAGTACATGTGTATTTCCTGTGTGTGTGGAGGCATCTATGTTCCACTGCATGTACGAAATAATTTTACATTGGAGTGGCCGTAACAAACACAGGCAAGGATTATACATCATGTTTCAGATGATGCCCGTTGCCTGGAGTGCAACTCCCTCAGCTCAACTCTGCATTCACCACTGGGCTGTCGCTGCAGCTTTCCTCTGTTTCTCTCATCCTTGGGGGTGGAGACTTGCCCTGCTTAGACAGTACCCGTAACATTCTGAGGCCTCCACGCCTGCTGATCGAGAGGATGACCAAACTAACCTGACCTGCATTTCTAGAAGAACTAGGAAAACTTTGAAAGTCAGGGTTACAAAGAGGGTGGCTTATTTGGCTTCATGATTTAGCACATTCTGCAAACTTACAGCCTGTTCTCTATTATCTCCTCCTTTCCCCTCCCTCTGTCTTGGTGTTTAAGGTTTGAAATAGTTTGGTGATGAGATCAGCTTCAGACACTGCCTTCAGAAATGCTTTCTTCTGCTTTCAGAGGTGGCTGCATCAAAGGGGGCCCCTCTATTAAAGGTGGCAGCTACACTGTACTTGTTTTCTACCTCCAATCAGAGGAACAAATCCACCAGCCAGGGCTTCAGTGTACTCAGGAAACCAATCCTCTATTAAGCCAACCAAGGGACCAAGTGATGTAACGCCATCCTTGGTCCCAGTTGCTGTCTGAGATGATTCTGATGACTTAGATGGTCACCTCCCATCACACACACACACACACACACACACACACACACACACACACACACACCCCAGCATGTGCATCTCCTCAAATGGTCAAACGATATGTCTACATTTTTATAACTAATCTGCAGATATGGGGCTCATGGATGAGAGTGGAAACCCAGCATCCTAAATAAACAGGAAGGTTTCAACCAAACATGAAACTAACATTAGAAAAGGTGTAAGAAAGGGAACAAACACTCAATTTTCAGAATATGTGTTTTCTGGAATTTATTTCTTTTTAATGTTGAATATAAAATCTGAGATTTCACCAATGCCTTTAGGGACAAATGCATACAAATTGAAATCTAAAAATAACAATTATGCAGATCAAAGTGGCCCTGACACTTAAGAAAAGCTGCTAAATGAAAAGCATTTCTAGGAAAAGCAAAACCCTCTGTAGCAAAATCAAATTTTAAAAAACCAAAACAAACAAACAAAAAAGAGACTTTGGTACCTTTCAATAACAGGAAAAAATAGGTTTAGTTCATATAAATCCATGTAATACAAAAACATCTATGTGGGAATGTTGAATAAATCTATAAAACAGAAACAAATCTAAAATATATTAAAGTCTGAGAAAAAAAATCTTCCTTTTCTGCTCTTTGATATTTAAGAGAACACCAGAATTTGGAGGGGAAAAAAACAAAAAACAACACACAAATTTTTCCCCAACAAAATTTCCTTCTGGTCTGCATATACCGTATACACCTAGCAGGATGGCACTGTGTATTGTATCTAATTTTAAAATGGCATACTCTGATTTCTGGCAGCACATTTCCTTTGTCCCAACAAGCCTTCTACAGGATATAAAAATCCTGTCTTGAAATGCCCTTGACATTACCTCTAAGCCTGCAATCCCCACCCATTTCTTTCCTAGGCTTTGAAGACTGTGATTATCTAAATCTAAAGGCAGCTAGTTCAAGAAGGGAACATGTAAACCATTACATGTTTGAAATTCAGCTGGTAAAATAGTACAAGTAAGGACCCAATATTTTCTGAAGACAGTGTGGTTCCACAGGGCAATCCCTCAGTACTTTGCAGAGCCTGGGTGCTGCGGGGCCGCATTAACGCCACACAGTGTGCTTCCAGCTCGCACAAAACAAGTACAGCCGAGGCTGGTCTCTTATTTCTTTGCACTGACCCAAAAAGAAAAAAATAAGGTAGGGCGAGGAGTAGACGGTGTGTAACTGTGACAGTGATTTAGCACTACTATCCGTCTGTTTAGAGGAACTGCACTGGGCCTACAGTAGCCGTAGTAATTCCAAAATTTTAAGACAAATCTACGTAGCTTTCCCTGTCTGGCAATGATTGTACTGAACCTGTAACCCCAGAATTTAACTTACAAAGTCTCAATCTTAACAAGTTGGTTTTGGGTGCGCACTGGCAAGAGGTGACAATATAAATTAGATCATTGCAACATTAAAATGTTTTTAATTGCTGTAGCTTAAAAAGGAATTCTAAGTCTTGTCAGAAGACTCACATACTCAAACACAATATCCAGTTAAAAAAAAAAAAAATCCTGGATAGTCCCTGGGATTTATCAAATGGATTTGGCCTAGATCTTCTTTAATGCCAACTAAGCAGTAATACCCATGATTTCACAACAGCTTTTCTTGGAGAGGAAACTGGGGGTCGTGTACGTGTTCCAGTCCAGCAGAAATCTGTGGCATGCTTTTCTTCTGATTGCAGTGCTGGGCTACAAATCTGTCCAGGATTTTAGCTTTTGCATTCAACACGTCCACATTTAGCAAGTTGGAGGGTGAGAGAACATATGTGATAGGGCTTTAATTCTTCTGTTCTTTCAATTTCTTATAAATGCCCTGCTCAGAATCTAAACGGAAGGTCCAGCATCAGGATGCTGAGAATAGCGGAATATTTTAGGTAGCCTGCTGGTAATAACGTCCTATTCAAGACTCTTCTCATGTTTGGCAACTAAAAACTCTAAAAAATGTAAGCAGGAACAAGGATGTGAAAAAGTAGCCTCTGCCCTAATAAAATAGACATGTTTAGTGTTTATCAGCATGCACTCCAAAGATTTTGCATGCCAAGTACAATTCCGATTTATCCCCAGCAGCCCCTTTCTCATATATGCTGCTCTGGAAACTCACTGAGCTCATATATGGCATAAGAACATGTATGTACATTACTCTGAAAAATCCGAGACTGTGCATTGGCCAGAAATATGAACTAGTAAAGTTAAAGAACCAAGGGAAAGTAAGGCAGAAAAAAAAGAATTGTGCAGCAATATTAGCATCTTTTAATATGCCTTATCAAGGGTTCACAAAGTATATCTAACCAAGATCTTCCTTACTCAAAAAAATATAATCCCTTCACAAAATAGAATAAGCAGCTGTTAGTCAGGGTAGCTCCATTTAAAAATATATGTGCACTTATGTGTAAGTTGCTAGAGCTGAAAATGCCTTCAGATATGAGTCAAGTACTTTTCCTATAAATTTACTATCTAATTAGTGCACCTCTTAAAATATACTTTTAAACAGTTTCGTGCATTTAGGTGAAAATTTCCTCTTGCAAGAGATAAAGAAGCATCTATTTTCCAAAATAGCGATTATTTTCACTCATGTAATTTGATTCTGATCACACAATAGTTGCAACAGTGATTTTTGGAAACATCTGTGGGTGCTTAGAGGATTTATGGGGGTAAGAGTTTACATTACCAAAAGGAGCCTAGAACATCCAACTTTTTCTGTAGGTGTTATTACAAAGCACTGAAAGTGACATTTGTGATTTTGCAGCGAAAATCTTAATTCCTTGTCAACCAACATTTCTTTTTTTTTTCTTTCTCATCAGAAGACTCTTATATCCTGGCAGACTAATTTAAGGATACAACCCAGGCAGCTTAAAGAGAAGAAGGTCTTGAGCAATAGTGGCATCAGCTACAACCTAGGACAGATCCAACATTTTCTCTCTGATGGTGCCACTCACTTATCTTTCAGTCATTAAGGAAGCACACCTGTAACAGGTTATAGTACCTCCAGGTGAGTGAGGCAACTGCAGGCAATTCTGAAAATAAGAAAAAACCCACCACAGTTCTGATTTGGTTTAAAGTGATCATGCAATCCCATTATACCCATGTCTTCCAAGAACACCTTTTCCAAATGCAAGCAAAGTTACTGATGATGCATGTGGCTTTTGTCACAGTGATGCATTAGGTAAGCAGGTGTGCGCTGAGTACCGGGGGCGCTCCAAAATGCATCTCCATCATCTTCCACTTGTCTTCTCTAAGGTTCTGCCTATTTATTAATAATAATTAAAAACAGTCAGTCATTGCACTGTGTTGACAACAAAATGCATCCTGACAGTAATATTTTAAATATCAGGAACAAAGAAGTTGGGAATCACAATAAATCACCCCTGCGTGATTGATAAGAACAAATCCTGAACAGTGGTTCTCAACCTTGGCTGCACATTAGAATCACCTGGGAATCTTTTTTAAAATCCTGATTTCTGGGCCTCAGCCTCTGGAAATTCTGTTTCTTTATTATGGGGTGGGGCCACAACATTAGTAACAAAGAAACAGAATTTCTGGAGGATGAGGCCCAGAAATCAGGATTTTAAAAAGATTCCCAGGTGATTCTAATGTGCAGCCAAGGTTGAGAACCACTGGTTTAGGATAAGAGGCCAGATTTAAATCTCACACACCTGACCTGCCCAATATAAAAGTGAAGAGAAAGCCATGTTTCAACAACTATAGAGGCCCCTCTCAGAGGTTCCATTCACACCTGGGTGAGCAGGGTGTGTGTGGCTCCCCCCGCTCGGGGGCCTGTGGAGAGTGAAGAACAGCGCTGTATGGCCATGCCTCTTGCTGCCCCAATCCCCAGGAGGGCTCTGTGCTTCAACCACCAAACAGATACCTGGCATGGAGGGCCTCCGCCCTGCTCCCGCTCTGGTTGGTCAGTGCCCAGGGTCTACCAGTTGTTATCACCCCCTGAAAGGCATGGAGCTCTGAAATCAGAAACTTCTCCAGTCCCTGCTGTGAGTCTATTAAAATAACAAACTTGATGGGCCAAACACTGCTGGCTCCCGCTGGTCAGAGAAGAAAGTGGGTTTCCCCAGGGTTTCCATGCCTTTCAACTTCTCCAGAAGAGTGGGAATCTGTTATTTTAAATATTAACAACTCATTTAAATTCTTTTAAAAGTCTTATGCAGACAAACACATCCTAAAGGCCACCACTGCGGGACCTCCACCTTCCTCTGCCTCCCACCTCGTCTACTTTTGAGAACTGCCCGCTGCACCTGTGCCTGTTGAGCCATCAATGTTCTTTTCCTGCCATATCTCTCTTCTGTCTCCTCACTGTGGAAGAGCAATTACAGATGCTAATGGTGCCTTTCTGTATTCCCTGGCAGGCTTTCTAGGCCTGTGTTTTATGTGTGTATACTGTAGAGAGGGTAGGGAAGGAGATGAGAAAAGAGGGCTACCATCTTTTACTGCATGACACCTGTGAATGCTCTCAGGCCTTATAGACTGTATAATGAATTACCACCAAGGTAAAATATAAGTAACTAGAAAGGAGGGAAATGCTGAACTGCTCTTAAAGATACTCCTATTTCTTCTCTCCCATGAAGATGAATGTAGTATGAATCGTTTAAACCCTTCTGGCCCCAAATGGTTCATGTCACCCTGGCCAGTATGGTTCAGTTCATTGGAACATCACCAAAAAGGTTGTGGGTTCAATTCTCTGTCAGGGCACATATCCAGGTTGCAGGTTCAATGCCTGGTCAGGGCTTGTATGAGAGGCAACAGATAGATGTTTCTCTCTTATATCAGTGTTTTCCTCTCTTTTCTTTCTCCCTCTCTCTAAATACCAAACTCTGCACCATGGGTTTTCCACTCTGGTTCCATGTGCTCCTGCTCAGGCACCTGAACATGGTGGGCTGAATGGGTGGGGATGCCCCGAGCCCTCACTGCCTTTGGAATGGTCTGCTGAAAACAAGTAAAGGTCAATGGCCTCAAGACCAACTTTAATACTATGACCGCAAGTCATGTGAGAATGCTTCTTTTATCACACGTTTCTTGAGAAATTTCTGAGAAGAATAAATATTTTTAAAGAGTAGAACAGTCAGCCTAAAGAGTGCCTAAGGAATCGAAATCATCGGGGAAAATAAGAGCAAAGAAGGCAAGCACACGGTATTTTTTAAAAAAAGGCTTTTGCATGGACAGTGATGCCCATTGGATTTATGCATCCATTAGATCACTCCCACCCTATTTTCCAGTTCTTTGAAGATACATCTGGATTGTTTAATAACCTTTGGATAAAACAGGTTATAAAATACTAGTTTTTCTAACAAGTATTCCAGTGTTCCACCTTTATAAAAATAGTCTTAAGAACCTTTTAATATTATACGTGTGGGTTTTGCCTGTTTAAAATATGCGCATGGAAACCACCCACTACCATCTGTGGACTTACTGATGCAAAAACAAAAGAAGATTTCCCATCAGCTATAAACTACAAGTGCTGGTGTATAATTTATATTATTGATAGTCGCTGCCTTCCTCCCACAGGTGTTCCAGAAATGGTGCAATCCTAGGCAGCTTCAAAAGACCTATTACTTACAGACATCAAAGTTGCCAATAATGCACTTCTATTTCAATTCAGTGTTAAAAATGACACTTTAGAACTCAGTCTCATTGAAATACAGTAAAAACTTCAATTGCTGGGTATATAAAGATTTCAAGGAAATACACCAAAATGTTAATGTGGTTATCTCTAGGTGGTGGGCTAACAGTTGATTTTTATTTTCTATCCAACACATTTTTGTATGTTCCCAATTTTTCTAAACGAGCCTAAGCTACTTTCATAATCAGAATAAAACCAGTGTCACCCTGGCTAGTGTGGCTCAGTTCATTGGAACATCATCCCATACAAAAAGGCTGTGGGTTCAATTCTCTGTCAGGGCACATATCCAGGTTGCAGGTTCAATCCCTGGTCAGGCCTTGTATGGGAGGCAATGGATTGATGTTTCTCTCTGATGTCAGTGTTTCCCTTTCTTCTCTCTCTCCCTCTCTCTAAATATCAATAAAATAAAATTAAAAAACATTGTCTTTAAAAGGGGAAATAATAAAAATATCACCTTATTTAATGAGGAAATGCTATTTTTTATTTTGAAAGTGAACCCATGTGCTTCACAAAGTTGTGGTAATATACATCATTTCTACACCTAAATATTAAAAACCTTGAGCCGTTTGTTCTCTAAAAGACTTATGACACAATAAAGCAGCTTTGAAAACATTTTGATTAGTTTAAGAATTGTAGGGTTTTTTCAAGGTTGACTACTTGTTAATGCAGACCATCTCTCTTTTAAATTAAATGAATTAAACATGCAAAAGACCTTAAAAATATGGCTTTGATGCTACAATTTAAAAAAACAAAGTATTGTAAGCTTGCACTTTAAAATAGAAAGTACCTACTACTTTTTGCTATCAAATTCTTCTTGGAAGAAGGGGAAATAAATTATAAATAAATTAAGTTATAAATAAAAAACAAACTAATATACAGAAGCAATTGAACACTGAAATGAAAAAAAAATACTAGGCTTCTTTTTGTGTTTTTACACTGGGCACTCTCTAATTATGCATATTTAGGGTATATATGCATTCCTCTAACACGTTTAACTTCAATTGAGAACAATTAAGAACAACTGAAGAAAAACAAATTTTAAAATGCAAAGATGTACCTACCTTTGATGCCAACCGTGATTTCAGGCCTAAGAATGAAAAGACTGTGTTGCTTTCCTTTGATTCAAAGAAACTGTCATAATCCTAGAAAAAAAAAGGGGGGGGGGGAGAGAAAATAAACAAAAGCAAACAATTATCTTTGTATTTGGTGCTTTGGGCAAATTTTTTTTAGAGAGACTGCTTTCTTCCCTTTTTTTTTTTTTAAATGTTTTTATTTATTTTAGAGAGAAAGGAAGGGAGAGATAGAAAAACATCAATTAGCTGCTGACTGGGGATTGAGCCCACAACCTGGACATGTGCCCTGACTGGCATTGAACTGGTGACCTTTCAGTGCACAGGAAAATGATCAACTGACCAACTAAGCCACACTGGCCAGGGCTTGACAAATTCTTTGCAATTAAAAATAATTTTTTTCCTTTATTGATTTTTAGAGAAAGAGGAATGGAAAGGGATAGAAACACAGATGAGAGAAAAACATCATTGATCAGCTGTCTCCTGCACTCCCTCTGCTGGGGATCAAGTCTACAACCCAGGCATGTGCCCTGATTGGGAATTGGGAATCTAACCAGTGACCTCTTGATTCCTGGATCGATGCTCAACTGCTGAGCCACACCAGCCCAGCCAGGCACACAAATTCTTCATGAAAATAAAAAACGTACCATTGCTCCATCCAGGTCAGGGAAGAGCTATATAAATCTACTAATTTGTCCTGCTTAAGCCTAAAAATTTCTTTGAGTATGATGATAAATGTAACAAGTTTTTAATCCAAAGCCTGTGACAGGATTAAAACATAAAACAATGACAACAGAAATGAAATTGGAACACACTTCCTTTCCTTTGTGGGCCAAACTAACATTTATTTGTGTGAAACCACTGTGACCTCAGATTTTATTCTAGCACTTCAATATGGAAGGCTGCCTCCCAATTCTACTATTGATAGGCTGTTATCTAGGGCTTTTAAAAAATATATCACCGGGTGAACAGAAACCTGTACTAGTAAAGGTCTCCATGTGTCAATGTGAGCGCTTCTATTCTGCCTTTGAAGTCCACATTCTTAAAGAATGTGTCTTCAGAGAGAATAAAAAGATCAAATAAAAACTAGAGAAAACTATATTCTCTATGACATTTACCTTTGCCTCAGAAGCAGAATCATTTTTCTCTTCCTACTTTCACAAAAGAAACCATTAAGGAATTCTGGTCAATAAGTTCTTCAATTGATTCTTTTCAAAAGTTTTCATATGTAATACTACACAGTTTCTAAGTTGATATAAAGCAGTTTTAAAATTTGGTAGAAGTCCCTTTTGATAACTACCCTGAGAGTAAATACTGTAAGCAGACAAGGATCAGAATCATTTTTAGGCATTCCCTTTGTGGGAGGCGCCTTACGATCAATCCATCATCGGCCCACCAGGTTGGAGACTGGCTCAGAGAAAGAAAAAAAAATGTTGCCCAAGTTTGACAGCTAATACATGAGCTGAGATTTGGGCCCAATTCCATTGATGTTGTAACATGTTTTTTGTACTCTATGAAGCTTCTTACCCAAGAGGGAACCAAGTGTGGGGCACTCTGTAAATGAGTCACTGAACGCTAATGAATGATCCACTGCTATGCTGAACAAGTGGCATCACAGATACTGTTGAAACCTATCTAGGAATCTAAATGAGAGTTGACTTGTGGAGATCTGCTTCTTGCAAAGCATGCCTCAGTTGATGGAAAATCTGAATTATTTGACTCCATGTAGAGACTCTCTTGTACAAATGTTTCAGCAGGGTGAGGTTGGAGTTGAGTTTCAAAATGTGAAGTTTGAGAAATTATACAAGATACCCAAGTGAAGATTATTAGCGGAGCAGTGACTACAGAATTACAGATTTTGTAGAATTTTATGAAAAATTTTACAATTTTTATAAGAAAACTATGTCACAAATAATGCAAGTCTACATTTGATGTGGAATTTAGGCAACATACCATTAACTGAAAATGTTACAAATATTCTTTATAACAAAGATATTTCCAAACAGTTGAGTGACACTTCACTGAGTTCAGGAAATAATCCTGTTCAATATATATAGGGTGTCCCCCAAAAATATATACACACTTCTACAGAAATTAATAACTTTTTTGTCAACGCCTGTTTTCAAACTCATGACCTTCTGGTCCAGGCACTGCTGATAATTCGAAGCAATGGAATCACAAACATCAAGAATCATTTCATTCAGTATTTGTGTGCCCTCAATCTGTCAACTGTTGCTGGTTTTGTACCATAAGCTTTATTTATTATGTATCCCCATAAAAAAGTCTAGTGGATAAATTTTCTTTGTTCAAAGCTTAGCCTAGCTTCATCCATTACTTCAAATTAGATAAACCTGAAAAGGAGTGAAAATTAAGTGAGTTATCAGTTGTTGAAGTGAGTATACTTTTTTGGGGAGACACCCTTTGAATAATTATAAAGGCAGTGTTTGTATTTGAACTGTGTTTTCAAACTTCCAGTAGGATGAATTTCCTTTGTTCAAAGCCTAGTCTGGCTGAAAAGAAAGAACATCAATTGAGCTATCAGTTGTTAAAGTGTGTATACATGTTTTGGGGACACCCTGTATATTCTCTAGCTGATCATTTATTGCATATTTAATGTGGGAACAAGAGGGAGACGGCTAAACTACAGCCAGATTTATCTCATCCTTTTAGATATCCACCATACAAAAACTGGTGTACTAGTATTTGTTCCTCCCCCTACCATATTCGGCCACTATTCAGTCTAAATTCTTTCCCTAGAGAATATCATTTAGAGCCATGGCCCTAATTAAAGTCACATCTTTAGCTCTGATTTCTCCTCTCAGTTCTGGTTCTATATAATAACTAACTCTTCACAGACTCTTAAACATAAGGGATTTACATCACAATTCATGATCTTCCTGGCACACCACAAGATGGGCCTCTAAGAAAATGGCACCGTCATCTAATGGGCTCTACCACATCAGAAATCAAGGTACCACAGGACTCCTCCCTTTCCTCAGCTAACAACTATCTTACATGTTCCTTTAACCTCTCCATTTCCACATCCATTTCATCGCCCTAATTGAAGCTAGATTTCTGCAGTAGCACCTCAATTTATCAACCCTTCTCCAATATAACCTATTTCTACCCCATCATTCTCAGGTGAAGATAGACTGCTCTTTTAAAAATGAGATGATGATCATATTGCCCTCTTCTTAAATTCTTTCCCTCAAAGCTTCTCAGTATCCTTACAATACAGATTAAAATTCTTAACATGGCTTAAAAGGCAGTATGTGGCCCTGACTTAGTCAAGACTGAGGAGAAGAGGGGTCTTGTATTACCATGTACCAACAACTATCTAGTTCACAGATTCTGAATGGTATATATGCTCAGGGAACTATATCTGTGGTGTCCTGCAGTCTCCGGAGTTATATGATCTTGATCAACTCATTTAACCTCCTCACACTATTACCTCCTTTCTGCATCAGATACTAGCGAAATCCCTTAAAGCCTCATGATTCTATGAAATGATGGAGCATTCAGCGGAGTTGCTCTTAAATGGGCTGTTAGTTGTGTCTAGGGGTAAAGTCACCCAAATATTCTGGTTACTAAAGATACCTATTTGAAAATTTTGCCTCTCTCTGATTTAACTGAACAGGAAAAGGAAGAGAAAATAGTGGGAGAGAAAACATTAGGACTAGTGACTCAGTCGTCAAAATGCTATCCCTGTTTTGAATTTTGAAAGGCCTTTTTACCCTTCTACTTGATTAATAATCTCTGATGGTCAGTGTGAAATGCAGGAATGAAAAAACGAATAATGTAAGAAATAAAAAATGAGAAACAATGCCTGACTCAATCTCTATAAATGTAGTATGAATTTTACTTTAAAAGACTGAAATGCTAACATGAAAATATCTTGCGTGCAACAGATCAAAAGGCAAGTTACCATGAAAATGTGTATAATTCAGGTTTCATTGTTTATGTTAAAAATCTTAATTTAAAAATAGTTACAGTTCTTCAAATCATAAAACTGGAAATAAGGTCAACTCTCACAAAACACTCTTCATACATAAAACAGGACATGTAAAATCTATACATGTAGAGAAAATATGTAACTTTATAAAGAATCCATTTAACATTCAATCAAAACTATTCTCGCCCTGGCCGGTTTGGCTCAGTGGATAGAGCATCGGCCTGCGGACTCAAGGGTCCCAGGTTCGATTCCAGTCAAGGGCATGAACCTTAGTTGCGGGCACATCCCCAGTGGGGAGTGTGCAGGAGGCAGATGATCGATGTTTCTAACTCTCTATCCCTCTCCCTTCCTCTCTGTAAAAAATTAATAAATTAAAAAAAAACTATTCTCTACAAAACTATAAATTTTAGTTACCAAAAAAAGTATTTAGAAATTTCAATTTAGAAATCTCAGAAGGGCAACATTTCTCATTTAGATTTTTAAATAATCCTCTTTAACTGTATCTCTGTCATTAATATTGTAAGTATTATTTTTATTTTAAGAACTTTTAACGCACTACTACATAACTATAGCTAGGGGGCGGGCTTCTTACCTTAATACTGAATTGGATCCTCCCAAGAGTTTAGAAATTGTCACTTAAGGTAATTAACTCCTTCCAAGTGACAAATGTAAAATTTGGTAATTAACTTTAAAAGCAGAATAATTTAATGAAATAATTTTTAAACGTCAATGTTAGAAAAGTACCTAACACACTAGGTTACCAATAATACTTGTCAAGTGGATGAATTAGCTATCTGCTAATTAATGTCTGATGTGCCATGTTTTAGATAATCTCATGCTACATGGTAACATGATTTGAATAAATACTATTTCTACTCTATTAATTACAGGTTTTAAAGAATTATGTACACAATTTACTTTCTGACATTCAAAAGCTTTTGAGTGGTCTGATGGATCTCAAAGTGTAAAAAGTTAAATTACTTTCCTTGTCATGTTTAGGCAAAGAGTATGTGATTGATAATTTAAAATCTAGGATTTTTGAATAGTTAATACCTCCTTCCAGATATAATAAACAGCATGATGTGAAATAATTTCAGAGTTAAATAGCATTAGAAAATTTAAAATCACATCTTACTGATTATTAGTATAAGTTATTATGGCCTTAGGAATTCCCCAATAAAAGAGAAAGATCTGCTTATTATCAAATTCATTTCACCTATCAGGTTTATATTTTAAAAAATATATTACGGCTTATACGGCTTATACTGCAAATGTTAAAATCACCATTTGTAAAAACTCACTCTCAAGTTGCTAAATAGGCTTGCTGAATTCCTTATAGTCAGACACTCAGAAGTGTTTGTAAATAAATGTCTGCAATGACACATTTTAGGACAATCAACCTCTGTTAATGATCAGTTAACAGAACCTTTGTAGAAAGGTACAAACATACAAAGCATATTCAGGATAAAACTGCCTAGTTTCAGAAGCTGGTACATTTTTATTACATTAAAGAAAAAGGATGAGAAATACCCTTTGTCTGCAGTGTCGACTGCTTATGAAAAGAAATATTTCTGGACTATATAGATATCAGCCTAACTGAGTACAATTATTAATGGAATAGTTATCTGAATGCTGCAATTTTAAGAATGAAACAAGCTAAATGGCTGTTAAGAAGAAAAAAAAATAACTTCCATTACCTATACTTCTGTTTGTGCTCAAGTGAAAACCAATGTTAGAGACATTTATAAGTGCATGATAAAATCTAAACAGGTAGAGTTCACAATGGTCTCATTCTTCCTGAGAGCTTCTTTAAGGACATAAGCCACTACGGTTAGACTATTATGGACTAGACAAGCATTTGAGACAAAGACCTTAAAGTTCTTTGCCCTTTTGGCGTTCCCTAAGAGAGCAGTGGGGAGAACCCAAACAGCCACTCTGAGAAGTGGTGCAGCTTCCCACGCTAAGCCAATGACAATTAGTGGACAGACCCACATTATTTCCACATGCCGAGGGCATATCCAAACAGGAGGCTGCAGGGAACAAAACAACCCGTGGCCTACAAGGAAATGGTGGCAGCAATCAATTCTAAATGAGCCAAAGCAAACTGAGTTTCTCCAAAAGATGAAAATCTTTTTAAAATATTCATTTTAAGATGATAAGAGTTACTGCTGCTGTTTAAATTGGGCCAAGCGCCTCCTCCTTTCAGTTAAGCCTGAGGGTATCCTCTGAGCAGAATTCTTGACTTAGTGGTTGAAGACAGTACTATATTCTATTTTATGAAATCTTGGTAGAGAAGGAAAAAAACAGTTGGCAGTTCCAATCCTGGATGGATATGTAAGATGCAGTTGTCTAAAACAGCTTCATTCAGCAATTTTTATGCCAAATACTAAAAATATGAGTAAGCCCAAAACTGAGGATTTTAAATTCCTAATTCATGTTAAACGTTTCCAACCTACTAGTACAAGATGGCAAGGCAAGCAAAAACATGCACCCAAGCACCAATTGAAATTGGATGGAAAATATTTTTGTGTTAAACATAGGAAAAGGAACCAGCAATAAAATTTTAATAACTACCCCCGCGGAGTAAGTGAAAAGGCTAAGAGACTCTCTTGGATATTGACATTTTTGTCACTCCCTTTTATACCACAGGGGTTAGTAAAACAGGATTATATACTGCCCTCTGTGACTGCTCACAGAACTAAACAGTTCTGTAGAGAATAGTATTTCTATATTTAAAACAATATAAATATAATCTATGTTTACATATTATAATAGTTACTATAGCTGCAGAAGAGAATTGGACTGTTATAAATTTTAGCAATGCTAAAGTGTGTGTTTAAATCAAAAAGGAGGAGAAATAAGAGAAGTTATAAGAACGGAAATCTCCATCTTTCAAAAAAAAAAGTAAACACTGTCTACAGTTAAAGTCAAGGAATATATACATTAGTGTATGAAACAGCGTGGTAATAACTTAAGAACCTTGTAAAAGGGAATCTGGGGGAGGGCACATATAAAGGACAGAGGAAAACTAACTCCTTGCTGTGACCCTTCCTGTCAACAGGCTTTATTGTCTTAACGTTGATATTAACATGGCCTTAACGGTTTTGTTTTCTTTTCATTAATTTTATCTACATAGGCTCAGAAAGAGAAAAAAATTTTAACAAAAATAAAACTGCCAGTTTGTCCGGCCAGTGTTGTCAGTGTTGAGCTTCGACCCATGAACCAGGAGATCACGGTTCAATTCTTGGTCAGGGTACATGCTGGGGTTTGGGGCCTGATCCCCATTAGGGGACATGCAGGAGGCAGCCGATCAATGATGCTTCTATCTCTCACTCCCTCTCCCTTCCTCTCTCTGAAATCAATAAAAATGAGAGAGAGAGAGAGAGAGAGAGAGAGAGAGAGAGAGAGAGAGAGAGAGAGAGAAAGAAAGAAAAGAAAAGAAAAGAAAAGAAAAGAAAAGAAAAGAAAAGAAAAGGAAAGGAAAGGAAAGGAAAGGAAGAAAGAAAGAAAGAAAACTGCAGTTTGGATAGTAGTTAAAATAGAGTGCTAAACATGCAATTGGGGCATCCTGAAACTGTCTGGTTGAAGGTTTTCAATATTCACAGCACAAGTCGTTTTTATGAAAAATATGTCCCAGGGACTGACTCATCACTGTAGAATATTGAAGCAAACATCTCAGTAAGGTGAAAATGGGAGATTAAACATTTATAGACAGAAGAATAAAAATGGGGGTTATATAGAAGAGATAAAACTGCAGAGAATTATCTAAAATGTTATGCTTTGGGGCATATACCTGATCAGCAATCAGTGATAAAGAAGACTTTATATCACCCCTTCCCCAACACCCAACTTTTCCTTTCCTAGTAGCTGGGAGGATGCCAGATACGATTATTTACAGTAAAATATCTAAAGGAGAAGATTCTCCTTGATAAGTGATTTTATAGATGGGAGGCCTTGGAATACAGATTTTCTAATTCAGATAAAAAGTTTCCTAAGGAAATTCTACCTGTGGGATATGTGAGCTTCTAATAGAGCTCTGAAATAGATGTCATGGCAAAATTTAGAAGTTTTAATAAGCTTGTTTTTGAGACATTTGGCTTTGACTTTTATTAATAAAATGAGAATACAAATGCTCAGAACCTTGACAAGGTAAGACCCAACAGAATGGGGTAGTTCCCTGCTAAGCTGAAAACATCTGTGGAACTATTCACCCATTCACAGAACCAATTTTTTTTTTTAAATGCGGCCTATGTTCCTAGCATTCTGATGGGTACCAGATACAAAGATAAACATGCCATGGAGCCTACAGAGAGTAAGCACAAGGAACTCAGAAACCAATTAAAGGCAAAGATGTGAAGAAAAAAAATTCTATGAGATAAATGTCATCTATACTAATAAAGGGGTAATATGCTAATTAGAGCAGATATCTTCTAGACGACCTTCTGGACGTACTTCCAGACAAAGCTGCAGTGGCTGTGAAGGGCCCAGGCTCAGCCTGGCAGTGGCAGCAGCAGCAGGGTAATGGGGGCGGTGCCTTCCCCTGATCCACCAGGTTGCCTCCTGCAGAGGGAGGCCAGACTGCGGCTTAGGCCAGGGGCCGAGTAGGGGAGCAAGTTAGGGTCGATCAGGCTGGCAGGAGGGCAAGTTAGGGGCAATCAGGCCGGCAGGCAGAGGCAGTTAGGGGCAATCAGGCAGGCAGGCAGAGGGGTTAGGGGGTGATCAGGCAGGCAGGAAGGCTAGCGGTTATGAGCTAGTGGTCCCAGATTGTGAGAGGGATGTCCGAAGGGTCCCAGATTGGAGCGGGTGCAGGCCGGGCTGAGGGCCCCCACCATTGCACAAATGTTGTGCACCAGGCCTCTAGTAATAGCAATAATGAGGCACAGGTTTGCTGGAATGGGGAGGGGTGTAATAAGCAGAGTCCTAGTTAATTAGAGAAAGAGCAATGACATATTTAATGACTCAATTATATAATTCTTAGATATAAGAATCTACTGAGCACTTATCTCAGTGATTAATGCTAGCTTATCCTATATAATAAAAAGCTAATATGCACATTGTCCCCTTGGGAGTTTGACCGACCAGGAGTTTGACCGCTCACTATGATGTGCACAGACCACCAGGGGGTGGCGCGGAATGAAGGAAGGCCCCGGCTGGCAGCCAGGGGGAGGAAGGCCCCAATCGGCCCTGATCACCGGCCAGGCCTAGGGATCCTACCTGTGCATGAATTTCGTGCACCAGGCCTCTAGTATTATAATAATTCACCAAAAAATTTTAGGAATCTCATATATATAAGAAAGAGATCTTAAAAAACTTGCATAGAAGAAACTGACAAAAACATACACTAGTTCAAGGAAACTGGCATTAGACAGCTCAATTGAAGAACTGGAAACAATGATATTGAAGCAAAACCATCAAAATTCTTCCCAACCTAGAAATCTATACCCAGCCAAACTAGCACTCAACTACAAGCCCAGAATAATGGCATTTTCATACCTTCAAAGTCTGAGAAACAGAAAATCACTAGATCTTTGTTTTAAGCATTCTAGCACTATTTGACTAATAGCTTTACTTTATTTTGAAACTATAGTTCCCACACATTTTCAACTGTTACCTTATTTTGGTCTGCAGGCATAAGAGTACATTTTCTAGACTCAGTAATTGTGAATGGGATGTACCCTTGGTTACCACATTCTTCCCTAATAAAATATGAGATCATGATATTTAAAAAAATCCCACAAAACAATAACCTTTATTCTTATTAAATATTTTAGAAACAGTCATAAATATCCTATGAAGGCATATAATATCATCCCTTGCTTACAGATGAGGAAATTTAGGCCTAAAGAGGTAAGTGACTCTCAAAAGGTGTCACAACCAACATAAAGTAGTAGTAGAACTCAAATCTATCTCTAGTGCTATGTTCAGGAGTCTCCTCTTAACATGTATGTAAGAACTCTGTGCACAATATTTATGGCTTAATGTTTTCATATCTCATTCTTACGTATGCACACAGGAAACTGTTTCCTTGCAAACCATCAAACACACTCTGTTATCCTTTTTCTCCACCCTAATGACAACCTAGCTATTCATTTCACCTCAAGCACCTGAGCACTGTAGCTTAGCCCCTTGCTCTTCTCCAGGCAATCCTAAAGCACTGGAATATAGGTTCCAAATAAACACTGACTTATATACTTAGAGCTCTGGCAAAAGGCAAATTCTAATTATTCATGAGAAAGAAACTTCTTGAGCCCAGCCTGTGTGGCTCAGTGGTTGAGCATCAACCCATGCACCAATGGCTGGATTCCCTGGTCAGGGCACATGCCTGGGTTTGATGTTTCTATCTCCTTCTCCCTCTCTCTTCCTCTCTCTCTAAAATCAATTTAAAAAAAGAAACTTCTTGAAAAGAAACTTCTTGATTAAGAGTAAGAAGGGAAACAGATAATTAGACAAAGGGGACTTCATATGCTACATATAGCAGGAAGGCACCTAATGTATTTTACATGTTCATAATGATCCATCTGGCTTTTTTTTATACTGTAAAAGGAAAAACACTCAAGAATAATTACTCCTCCGAGTCTGCCCCCCAAAATGTATTAATAAAAAATATGCTTTAAAATTTAGTACACAACGAAATCATGCACACAGCTTCCCTTCCATTCCCTTTTCTAAAGCAAACAGAGACAAGAAAATTCGCAGACACACATGCACTCGGACTCACACACACTGTCTGTGATCTTGGACTCATTGCCCTTCCTCAACTTCACCCTCCATTAGACTAGTGGACCTGAACAGGCACCGTATGAAGAGGTTACAGTCCTAACTGAAAAAAACCAACTGTACTCTAGGTGACTTTGTGATTTGAGTATTGCAAAGAAATAGAGTAATAACAATCTAGCTACTTACTCCACAGTATCGGTCACCATTAAATATCTGAGGTGGCAGAGGGTTGCCCTGGGCGGGCTTCTTTTCTGGGGGCACGTTTTTGTACATCCACTGCCTCTGTTCTTCTGACATTGTGATATCCACCTCCTCAAACTCTATCTTGTTGGCTTCCAGAAATCTAACCACATCTTGCTGCTTCTTCTTTATCTAAAAAGAAAAGACAAATAAGGAGAAATGCTCATCTGAAACAATATGTATATAATTCCAAATTGAACTAGATTTCACTTCCCATTGTCAGAGGTCATTGATACAAAAAAAAGGCGATTTACACAGGCGCCATGTACTGTCCACTCTGTGGATACCAGCAGAAGTCTAAGCAAGTCCTGACACAGGAATTTCTTCACCTAGACTCCCCAGAACTCTGGGGCACAACTCAGATTGCCTGGGAAAGACTAGGTATGAGGTGAGATTCACACAGTTCTTAGGGGCCAACACCACTCTCCCGTCCCACCCACAGGAGTTGACATCTATAGTCATGAGCGCTCTCTCTGCTCAAAACCATTTGAAAATCATATATAGCCCATCTGAAATGTCGACACTCCATTGATTCCCGGGAGCAGCAACATTTTCATTCCCCTCAGAAGCTTCCTTCAGATATTCCTCAGCGGCAGCCATGGGCATGAAAGCATCCTTTCATCAGTTCACGAGAGAAAAGTGTTTTCCACTTCTGAAGTAAGAGTAAACAGTAAGCACCATTTTATTACGAACTCTATTTCTTAACCCTTTTCATTCTTCTGATCTTTCATGTTTCCTTCCTCAGTCACTAGGGGTCAGGTGTGCTCTTGAAGAGCTGCAAACACATTTGTAGTCCTGGAAATGTTACCAATTTCTTAATTTAAGAACCTATATTAACTATTTTAGGTTAATATGTGAGCACCTAAACACTCATACATTCTCAATACTAGGATACATCAAAGACACTCATACAGCTTCTTTCCATCCATACCTCCCTGCCCTGCACATATACTAATAGATAGCGCGCACACACACATACACAGAGCATTTATTGCTGGATTATAATCATCTACAGCTTAATTGGTCTTTTCTTTCACAGGGTCGCACTAGGTAAAATAGCTGGATGTTGCCTGGCCAATGTGGCTCAGTGGTTGAGCATCGACCATAAACCAGGAAGTCAGGATTCGATTCCCAGTCAGGGCACATGCCTGGGTTTTGGGCATGATACCCAGTAGGCAGTGTGCAGGAGGTAGTCAACTGATGATTCTCTCTCATCATTGATGTTTCTATCTTTCTCTCCCTCTCCCTTCCTTTCTCTGATATCAGTAAAAACAAACAAAAATAGCTGCACCTTGTTCCTTTAACTCAACAATGTATCATGAATATGGTCCCATCATTAAAAGTTTTCAAGAGTAAGGCCTGGCCGGCATGGCTCAGTGGTTGAACATCTACCTATGAACCAGGAGGTCACGGTTTGATTCCCAGTCAGGGCACATGCCCCGGTTGCAGGCTCAATCCCCAGTGTGGGGCATGCAGGAGGCGGCCAATCAATGATTCTCTCTCATCACTGATGTTTCTATTCCTCCTTCTCCTTTCCTCTCTAAAATCAATTTTAAAAAAGAGTTTTCAAGGATATGAATTTTAATGTCTCCCTGGCAATTCCATCATGTAGATGTACAGTTAAATCCTGTACATATCTGTTGTTGGATATGTAGCATACTTGTAATTTTCACCACTAGGAATAATATCATAGTGAACATCTTTATTTACAAATCTCTTACTGGTTCTCATAATACCACTTTACTTGAGGACAAAGTCCTATGAATGAAAGGGCAGAGACAGGGTATATTGCTTTACAATAAGGCTACATAAGTCAAAAAGTACAACCTTCCAGTTATAAAATAAATAAGTACCAGGGATATAAACAGCACGGTAACTGTAGTTAAAAATACTGTATTATAGTTGGAATTTGCTAAGAGAGGTCTTAAGTTTTCATCATAAGAAAAAGAAATTGTAACAGAGGTAGTGATGGATGTTACTAGACTCATTGTGGTGATAGTTTGCAATATACATATATATAGAATAATTATGTTGTACATCTGAAACTAATATAATGTTGTATGTCAATTATACCTCAGTAAAAATACAAGGCCACATTCTATTTACATTCCCACTAGCAATATTTGAAAGTATCCATGTCTCAGCACCTCTCTCTCCTTATAGGCAATATTTGAAAGTTGTACTGTAGAAGCTTAAAGTTCAAACAATGTGAGTAACTGGATGTTAACTTATTATACTCATCATATCACAATATATACATACACCAAATCATTACATTGTACACCTTAAACTTACAAAACATTATGTCGATTATCTATAGTAATAAAAGTGTAATATGCTAATTAGACCGAACATCCTTCCGGATGAAGCCAGGGCTGCAAGGGAAGCCCGGGTCCCGGGTGCCAGAGGGAAGCCAGTGCCGGCAGCCGGGGGAAGGAAGGCCTACTCTTGCATGATTTTCGTGCATCGTGCCTCTAGTATCTCCATAAAACTAAAGAAAACAGAAATGGTTTTTGTTCTAAAAATATTTCAAATGCATCATGACACTGACAATGCTCAAGAAGCAAAAGATAGTTCCTCACTGACAATGATAATAACTGACAGTCATGTAAGGAGTAAAATGTATTTTTAAAGGGGGAAGCAAGGGGAGGCATGGCCAGGCTTGTGTTTCAAAGAGATCACTTTAATACTATGCAACTTACAAAGAAAAAAGGAGAAATTGTTTTCCCATCCACACTGTTATGAAAAGATTTCCAAGATATATATTATATGTAAGTGAAAAAAACAACAAAGAGCAGAATTGTAAGTAGACTAAGCACATTCTTCTGAAAAGAAAAAGGGAGAAAAATAGGAACATATTTGTATTTGCTTGTATTTACATTTTTAAAAACTCTTGAAGGTTATCAAAGAAATTAACAAAAATGGTTGCTTAGGGAGTCAGGGTAATGGGAACAAAGTGGGACCAAGACGTTTCATTCTCTACCTGTATAAACTTTAAACTCTTTTGAACAGTGTGAACGTGTCAAGAGTCAGAAGATTAAATAGAAGAAACCTATTTTGACAGAGAACTTCATGTGTGCCGTGGTGCAGGCCAGAGAGATGCAGTGTTTTACATAAATCAGGGTCCCCACCAGGGCATGAAGCAAGACTCAGAGCATTTTGTTACTCATTGGCTTCCATGTTTCTTTACACTTAAAAGACAGGCCAGATGATTAAAATAAAATTTTAGAAAAGGGGTAAGGCCAGAAAATTAACTAATATTACAGTAAATCACTCAAGTAAACAAAAAGGAGAAATTCAACCCAGAGAAGGAGGTTTTCAAGTGGATGTTTGTGACATTAACATCAGGAAGGAAGATGAGTCATGCCGCCAGGCACTGTTAAGATCTGCCTTAAGGTGACTGTGGCCTGGAACTGGGGGAGCCCAGGCTTGAGAGGCAGGGGACCGCCCACCTCAGGAGGCAGGCACTTGGGAGACAGCCAGGCTCTGGGTAATGGAAAGGCTACCCGTGTGGCAACAGGAAGCCATCAAGGGCACTTCATGTGCTGGGCACAAATCCAGAATTCAAATAGCAGCAACTTTATAGTCATTTCCTTAACACAAAGAGCTCTCTTCTCCTCATATGTGACTGTTCTAAAGCTAAGTGTACCTTACAGTCAGTATCAAAATAAATTTGAGAAGCAAATGGAAGAGAAGAATTGTTGGACAATAGTCACTGCCTTCACCCATGTCAATTTAGCCATGAGTAGAAGGAAGGTACTTGTAACTCCTGGTTGGTTTGTTTCTTTTAAACACACTTAGAAGCCATGGCACACAGTGCAATTTACCCAGTAGCCATCTCTCTTTCTGTCTTCATACAGAAGTCTGGTTTTGTTTTAAAAGTAATGTGCTCAGCTACAAAATGTGTTTACCCACACTCCTCTGCAGCCTGGGGTGATCACATGACACAGTTCTGGCCAATCTGATGTAAGGCAGATGTTCCTTGGGATGGCTCCCCATATGAATGGAAAGACAGAGTCCATTCTGCCCTTATCCTTTTCTTGTCTCCCTTGCAGAAATGGTGCTGGGAGGTATAGAAACCATTTTGAAAATGTGAAAACAAACACCACATGCCAACGATGGTCAAAGAGAATGACAGGAGCCTGGGTCCTTGATGACATTTTGCAGGTGTCACACAGTCTTCTGCAGCCTACTCTAAACCCTGGTGTACTAGACAGACAAATCCCTAATCAGTTCAGCCACTCCATATCAAGTTTTCTATAGTTTGAATCTAAATGCAATGCCATTTAAATTCTTAATTGCTACTTACAATGTCTTCAGAAATATTGTAGTGTGGACTGAAAGTAAAAGCTCTTACTGCACAGCAGAGCCTAGAAATAAAAGCTGTAAAATATGAATTTCACATAAGTGAACTGAATACCTGTCACTGGATAAACAGATGAATTTTCATTTTCTCCGAAAAACAACAACAAAGTTGTTGAACCTACAATAGGGAGATATCTACAAAAGCACAGAAGGTGCATTCCATCTTACCATTCAAACATATGCCCTTACACATCATCCAAGGCTATTAAAGGGAACAGACACTGCTACATCCTCAGGCTAGTTCACAGGGAGGCAAGCTATGGCCATCGGCCAAATCTAGTCTTTATATTTTTTAAATTATTGAAAAAAATAAAAACAAGTATTTCATGACAAAACATGTATTTGTATTATATGAAATACAAATTTCAATGTCCATAAATAAAGTTACGTTGGTAGACAGCCACACCCATTCATTTACATAATGTCTAAGGCTGCTTTTGCTGCACAATGGCAGAGCTGAGTAGTTGCAACAGGGGCAGTATCATTTCCCAAGCCTAAAGTATTTACCAGCTGCCCTTTACAGAAAAAGTTTGCCAACCTTGGGCTAGATCCCAGATCTTCATTTCCAGCTCAAAGTTCACTTTCTCAGTGAGTAAGTACTTCCCTAATCACCTGATTTTGCATTTTTTACCAGCCACACTAGAACTTCCCACTTGTCTTCAATGCTTCCTTCTTCACCTTAGCACGTAGCATCTGACATATTGTGTGTTTTATGTTCAGTATTTGCTTGTCTACCTCCCCCTATTAAATTCCAAAGGGCTAGGGATTTTGTCTGCTGGTTTGTTCACTGCTGGATCCCGAGCCTAGAATGGTTGACTGACACATAGCAGACACTCAATAAACATTTGTTAATGAACAGACAGGATTCTCACAAGGAGAAGGATGAATGTAACAGCGGTGCTGACTTTCTTATGATTTTAAATGAGATACCTTCAGTATCACCTCCTTGGAGAGCCCTCTCTAGCCACCTTAGCTGAAGTTTTGTCTAAACTTATTAAAATTTTATTTATCGGTTACTCATTTTTATGATCATCTCTCTCTCCACACAATGTCAGTTCTGTAAGCAAGGGACTGACAAGGAGGCCCTAAGTAAATATTAACTGAATGGATGATTAAAAAATTAGCACTCCAGTGCTGAACATCGAAGATTTCCAGGTGATGTTCAAGAGATCACACTCATTGCTAATTTGAGTTAGGAATAAATGTAACTGAAGTTTCGTCAAACAGAAATATAGATCAAATGCTAATATTTCTCAATTAATGCTAAAACTATATGAGTTTAAAATCAGTGTGTCTAGCATGTTACATCTAACTGGGAATAGCTTAAATAATCAGAAGAATCTCTAGGCCCTGAATGCAAAAAAAGACTTTACTTCTAACATTGACACGGATATTGAAGAAGATTGTATGTGATTGTATGTTTAAATAAAAATGCGATTGTAAGTTAACTTTAAGAATTGCAAGTGCATACTATAGTATTTTGTTTTGTCCAAATGTATTTTTATTAAATTGTTGGTGTATTTGCACATTGATGGCCATTGGGAATTAAACAACTATTTCCATGACTCTGCTTTCGATTGCTACCACAGAATTCTATCACCCTTAACTACCTCCCCCAATTATCTCTGGGAGCTCTGAAGCAAGCATCTTTGATGTGCTTTGAAGCTGCCTTCTTAGCCACTGCATCAATTAAGAGCTACTGGTCTGAATGTATCTCCCCCAAATTCATTTGTTGAAACCTAATCCCCAAAGTGATGGTGTTAGAAGGTGGGGTGAAAAGGCAGTGATTTGGTTATGAGGGTGGAGCCATCATGAATGGGATTGGTGTTCCTATAAAAGAGTCCCAAGAGCTCCCTTGCCCCTTCCACCATAGCAAGAAGTCAGCTGTCTGCAACCCGGAAGAGGGCCTTCGCCAGAATCCATACTGGTACCATGGTTTTGACTCCTGGCCTCCAGAACTGTGAGAAGGGAATTTCTGTTGTTTATAAGCCACCCAGTTTGTTAGAGCTGCCTGACTGGACCAAGACAATAAATCTTCACCCTTTCAACTCCAGTCCTCTGCAAGACCCACGTCTGCTGAGACCCCAATGTCTGCACCAAGCCCTGGTGACCCACCCGCCCAGGCGCCTGGGTGATGAGCTGTCTGGGCTGCTGTTGCAGAATCTGCTGATGTGGCAGGAACACTCAATGACCCATGGAAATCTGTGAAGATACTTGAACCTGGCAATCTCCTGGCTCCATGAGTCCCTAGGGATTAGATCAGCAGGCGGGCTAAATAAATTACATAGCACTTGACTTAGGCTTACTCCTACTCTGTGACACTGACTTCTAAGTCAATTTGCACTCCTCCATTCTCTTCTTGTAGGATTAGTTCTTTCCAGAAGGCTGCCAGTTAACATTAATTAAGCAGCCCCTGACAGATTCCTTCCATAGGCTTCCCAATATGTCTAGTCATGTTTGAATTCTGGGGTGTACACAGATGCTGCAGCACCCTGGGACCTCGGGAGTCACTAGTAAATGAAGAGACATAATCAATTTGAATTAAGACAGATTTTTAAAAATTGACATTTCATGTATAAGCAATTGTGGGAAAGCAAGTTCAAAGGCAAAACAAGGCACAAATGGAGGGCAATGAGAAAAATTAATAACAAAACATATTTTAGAGTTAGAGTGTCCTACTTTTAATTCTGGCCTTGTCGCTTGAGTAGCTTTGGAGAAATTACTTAGCTTCTCTCTCATTTTCAGTTTCCAAATCTGTTAAATGGACCCAATATCTTTTTTCACTGGTTCACTGGGAGGATTAAATAAGATAAGAACTAAGCAATAAGAGGCACTTGCTCAATTGTTTCATCCAAACATATTAGCTTTACTTTCTTGCCTTAGATGTAGCCTCCTGAAAAAAATATAGTGACTTCTGGGTACTTTCAAAGGCTGTAGGTATTCGATGCGACAGCTCTTTATTTCACCTACTTGCACACTTTAAAGATACAGTTTTCTTTTTTCTAACTTGAGGTAAGGCTGACTAAGGTCTTTCATGTATTTCATGAAAGTCAAAGACAGGCAGAAGAAAGAGGAAAAAAAAGATTTTCTTATAACTTGACAAAACTTACAGAAGGGTTGAACTAGACTAAGAGAGGTAGAGGGCCCTAAAATAATTCCTTCTTTCAACTAAAAAGAGAGGAAAGGACTGATAATCTTTCCCTGGTCAAAGACCCCAGAAACTTTCCAGCGATTGAGTAGGGTACCTCAAAAATATATAATTTCCTGGCAAATTCTTCAAGTCTTCACTGTCAGGCTCATTAGGCATTCTATTGTAATAAAGAAGATGCAGATGGAAAAAGTATTGTGGCTATTTACTGCCTCTCCTGTGAAGGCTGGGAAACTCAAGCCCCAGGTTCCCATCCACCCTTGCAGCTAGGGCAGCCATGTGACCCAGATCTGGCCTTTGAGGTGTGACCCCAAGTCTGCTGGGTAGAGCTTCTGGACAAGCTCTCCTGATGCAGCAGATGGATTAAGATGGGAGAGCCCTTATCTCTGCCTTTCTTCCTCCTTCCTGCTAGAGAAACCCAAGTATAAGGTACAGAGGCAGCCATCTTAAGGCAATGAGCATCAGGAAAAGGCCACCCGAGAGAATTCTAGAAACATAAGCTCTGAACAAATCGGCCTCCGGACTTACCAGGAGAGACCAAACATATCAGTCAGGTTCTCTCTTACTTTCCAATGAACACATTCTTAACTAAAACACTTTCTGATGTGGCTCACTGTTGGGGAGTAAGGCAGTGGTGTAGAATAAGAACCAACAAGCCATCTGCTAACTGTCAACATTCTAATGCTGCTTAACTAAACATGAGATTACACATAAAGTACTGTGTATCTAGTGTCCATTTCAGTTTATCTTACTTGAAAGCAAATACCAGGTTACCAAGCCAAAGATAACGACGAGAGATGCTGTCATGCAAGAGATTGAAACGAGTTTTAGGGAATCAGAATGTCAGAAAGATGGATTATGAAATACAGAGCAATTTTGAAAGAACCACTATGATATTTTCTAAATTAAGCAATACAGCTTTTTAAAATATACTTTTTATTGTTGATAGTATTAGAAATATCTTCCAATTTCCCCTCCCTTACCCCTCTACTCCCAGGCCCCAGCCCCCCACCCCCCAGGTCTTCACTACCCTATTGCCCATGTCCATGGGCTATGCCTATAAGTATGTAAGTTCTTTGGTTTATCCCTTCTCGTTCCCCCAAACCCACATTGAGGTATGTCAATCTGTTCCATGTCTCCAGGCTTTGGGTCTTATTTTGATGGTCAATTCATTCTATTCATTAGATCCCACAAGTAAGTGAGATCATGTTATATTTGTCTTTCTCAGACTGGCTTATTTTACTTAACATATTTTCCAGAAACCATAAAAGTCTTAGAGGAGAACATAGGCAGTAAAATATCAGACATCTCAGGTAGCAGTATGTTTACAGATACATCTCTTAGGGCAAAGGAAACTAAAAAATGGACTACATCAAAATAAAAAGCTTCTGCACAGCAAAAGAAACCACCATCAAAATGAAAAGGGAACCCACTGTATGGAGGACATATCTGCCAACGACACATCTGATAAGCAAATGTATCCAAGATACATAAAGTACTCGTACAACTCAACAAAAGAAAAACAGTCCAATTAGACAATGGGCAGAAGACCTGAATAGCCATTTGTTCGAAGAGGACAATGTCAAATGAAAAAATGCTCAACGCCACTAATCATCAGAGAAATGCAAATTAAAACCACAATGAGATATCACCTCACACCTGTCAGAATGGCTATGATCAAAAAATCAATAGGCATTACAGTTTTAATTATGGAAAAGATTACCCTTGGTACTTATTAGACACTCTATGTTTTGATTAAATAAACATTATTGAGCTTTAACAAATATTTTAAACATATTTTCATTTTAACCAGGCAACATTTTTGGTCCTGTTTTCTTAATCAACTTATACTAATTTCTTTTTTCCATGTTTATAATGTTAAGTCATCTTTTTAATTTAAAATTTTTATTAAAAACACATAATCTCATCATGCTGAAGTAATTAATTTTCATATTATCTTCCAAGAATTCATTGTTTAGAAACATACCTTTATATAATTGCTATAAAACATACATGTTTTAGAGTAGAATGTTGTGGTGTTATAATAAACTAGAGGCCCTCAACCCAGCCTGCACCCTCTCCAATCTGGGACCCCTCGAGGGATGTCCAACTGCCTGTTTAGGCCTGAGCCCACACGGTGATCAGGCCTGAACGGGCAGTCAGGCATCCGACTCACAATCCAGGACTGCTGGCTCCCAACCGCTCACCTGCCTGCCTGCCAGACTGCCCCTAACAGCTTCTGCCTGCCAGCCTGATCACCTCCTAACCACTCCCCTGCCAGCCTGATCGACACCTAACTGCTCCCCTGCCGGCTCGATTGCCCCCAACTGCCCTCCCCTGCAGGCCTGGTCTCCACCAACTGCCCTCCATTGCCGGCCTAGTCGCCCCCAACTTCTCCTCCCCTGCTGGCCATCGGTGGCAGCCATCTTGTGTCCACATGGGGGCAGCCATCTTTGTGTTGGAGTGATAGACAACTTACGTTTTACTCTTTTATTAGGATATTTTATAATCTTTAGAGTTATCTTATTGAATGCGTCAATTCTATTGAGTATTCTAACATTATCCTACCATTGGAAATCTGAGTGCCTTCTACACTTTTTTCTTTTATAAAAAGGATAACTGCTCTGAGTGTGCTTTCATGATGACAAATGATATCAGTATGCCTCCCAACAGATACTAAAACAGACTTTCACACAGATATACACACCTTCTTACTTCTTGATTTGTCCCTTCCAGGTAAAGATGATACTTTATCAAGTAATATTCTTTCTTTCTTCCTTCTTTTTCTTTTTTTTATAAGAATCAAGTAACTTTCTTGTTCAACTTTTACAAAATGAATTTTAGGGAATGTTTGGTATTATTATTTTGTTAATGAAAACAATACTTGTCTATAAAAACTGTCACTGTGAAAACCTATTAAGATAATTTTCTAATCTCCTAAAAGTCTTTCACATAAAAATCTTTAGTGAGTTATTTTTAAAACTTTTAAAGCTTCATTGTTGAAAGTATTACATATGTCCTCCTTTCTCCCCCATTGACCCGTTCTACCTCGCCACTCTCCCCCGCTCGTCATAACTGCCCCCCTCCTGCTCCGTCCCCTTCCCTAGGCCTTCATTAGTGAGATTTTTAAATGTAAAAATATAACATCTTTCAATTGGTTATCAGGAACAACTAATTGACATCAGGGAAGACAGTATGATTTTTAACTATGAAAATGTTTACCACTGTTACATGACTGATAAATGGGATTGAAATGAGTACCACTGTTCTTCAACTATAATGATGCTCATTCTCCATATGCATCTATGTATTTTAGAAAGGTACATTTTCAACAATTTAAAAACTGTTAAAAGCAGACTTTCATTCTCCATATGCATCTATGTATTTTAGAAAGGTACATTTTCAACAATTTAAAAACTGTTAAAAGCAGACTTTCAAACTAGTTTTGATCATTAGCTTACATTGTTCTCACTAAAGAAATTTTTGGAAGGCAGAAAAAAGAATTTTTAATCATTAAAAAACAAAATTAAGAATATTGTTTCAACAGTATCCCATCATTTTAATTGCTATTTTGTGGACACTTTATTATGCACATATTTTATTAGTACAATAATATATTTATACTAGAGGCCCGGTGCACAAAAATTTGTGAACTCAGAGGGGTCCCTCAGCCCAGCCTGTGCCCTCTCGCAGTCTGGGACCCCTCAGGGGATGTCCACCTGCTGGCTTAGGCCCGCTCCCTCGGGGATTGGGCCCAAGCTGGCAGTCAGACAACCCTCTGGCAGCCTGGCAGTCCTTGGGGGATGTCCACTTGCCAGTGGGGAGCAGGCCTAAGCTGCAGTCGGACATCCTTAGTGCTGCTGAGGAGGCGGGAAAGGCTCCCCCTACCACTGCTGTACTGGCAGCCATCAGCCTGGCTTGTGGCTGAGCATAACTCCCCCTGTGGAAGCGCACTGACCACCAGGGGGCAGCTCCTGCATTGAGCGTCTGCCCCCTGGTGGTCAGTGTGTGTCATAGTGACCAGTCATTCCCAGTCTTTCTGCTGTTAGGGTCAGTTTGCATATTACCTGTTTATTATATAGGATAGAGGCCTGGTACATGGGTGGGGGCTGGCTGGTTTACCCTGAAGGTGTCCTGGATCAGGGTGGGGGTCCCACTAGGATGCCTGGCCAGCCTGGGTGAGGGGTTGAGGGCCGTTTTCAGGCTGGCCACACCCCCTTCAGGGTGGGGGTCCCCACTGGGGTGCCTGGCCAGCGTGGGTGAGGGGCTGATGGCTGTTTGCAGGCTGGTCAAGCCCCCAGTGGGGACCCTCACCCCATGGGGGTGTGGTCAGCCTGGATGAGGGGCTGAGGGCTGTTTTCAGGCTGGCCACGGCCACAGGTTGGAAGCAGGTATCTGGGATTTATTTATCTTCTATAATTGAAACTTTGTAGCCTTGAGTGGAGCTCAGGGCTGGCAGGGCAGGTAGGAAGCTTGGCTTCCTCCATTGCCGGGGGCAACCCAAGCCTCCTGCTTGCTCCAGCTCCATGGCCGCCGCCATTTTAGTTGGGTTAGTTTGCATATTCGCTCCTGATTGTCTTGTGGGTGTGACTTGTGGGTGTAGCAGAGGTATGGTCAATTTGCATGTTTTGCTTTTATTATATTAGATAATTTATTTACAATATACAGATATTGGAAATATATTCACAAATAATTTTATTATTGGGGTATGTGATCAAAAAACATTGCAGACCATTGCATGAGAGAAGTGTAGGAGCCAGGAGAAATGGGGGTGCGCAAACACACAAGATTATATATTTTTTTCCTTTATAATGTTTGTCTAAATAACTTTCAAGCCAGAAGGCAAATCTCTGTTCCAAACATTTGAGAAACCTTGAAGTCTATTATTTTCATTTTTCAGTGTTGTTTTTTTTAAATTAGGTTTTAAAAGTCAATTTATAAATTCTTACTTTGCAAAAATAAGGGCAAAAAATAAACCCCACCATTTTTTTTAAAATAATATGTGTAGTGGTGGTTTTTGTAACAATGTTAGGCTTTGGCTCTGTATGGCTGATATTTTGATATTCTTTACCTAAAAGCATTCTAGCATACCTATGACTGGGAAAATTACTTGGCTCATAAAGAAATCCTAGAAAACTAACCTGGGTTTCGCTGTAAATATAGAAGTATACTATACAGCTAATATATTTCCTATTCATTAACATAAATGAGACAGGGTAATAAATCTAGAGGCAGAAAAGATAGGAATATTAGCACATACTAATGTTGTGCTTGAATCAGGCAAACTGAAGACATCATAACGTCTTGCAATATACTTTCTAATCTGTTTTCTCTTCATATTAATACTTTTGCCCTAGAAGATATCATATGCTCCCAGAACTTCAACTATTAACCTTTATAAAATAGAACCAAAATTTGCATTTGAAAATTGATCTCTTTCACAAGAGCCAATCCCATAGTTCCAAAGCCTTTCTAAAAATTTATGCTTAAATGTGTCACCATCACCTCTAACTTGATTGGTAAAACAAAACAACAGAAATAACAAAAACCTTGTTTTCAAAAGGTCAATCCATCAATTCACAATTCACCTCCTTCTCCTAACTTTCATGCTTCTATTAACAATACACCACTTGGTTGGTGACTCAGCTTGACAACAGAACTACCTATAAATCCAAAACTTAATTGTTACAAAAATAACCTACCTAAATGAAAACCTTCCCCCACCACCCACAGAAGTGTGCACACACGCACACACATGTACACACACAATGCACACACTCATGTTATTGTACTTGGTTTGGTAGTACTAACACAGGGATGACGTGAAAGTAGGTGAGGAGGCATGCCTGGCCACTGCAAGCTTTGCAAGCTTGGCACAGGTCTGTGCGGGGCCTGATCTCTGCAACTAGTTCATGATTGGTAGCATGTTGGTGATGATGCCACGGGCAGTGGACTGAGCCTCATCTGGGCCACTTAGTTTTGATTTATGTTCTAGTCCTGGACAGTCAGAAAGGGATTATCTAGTGCAAGTTACTTATCCTATCAAAGTTTCAATTTCCTCATCGGTGAAATGCACATCATAATTCAGCTCAGAGCGTGGTGATGGAAACGAAATGATGTAATACAGAGCTCTGAGTGCCTGGCACACCGAAACAGCTCCACACACACGAGTTACGATTATCACTACAGTAACTTTTATTCTAAGGCCATAAACCTCGTCGGCTATTGTTCTTTAGCAGACATACTGCTAGTCACTCGGAGACCTGGTCCCACTGCTCCACAGGAATTTGGCTTCTCTTTCCCCATTCCTTCACGGGTTCACTCTTATTCATTCCACAAGCACATTTTGAGGATCTAGCACAGTGATGGCGAAGCTATGACACACGTGTCAGAGGTGACACACGGACTCATTTTTTTTGGTTGATTTTTGTTAAATGGCATTTAAATATATAAAATAAATATCAAAAATATAAGTCTTTGTTTTACTATGGTTGCAAATATCAAAAAATCTCTATATGTGACACGGCACCAGAGTTAAGTTAGGGTTTTTCAAAATGCTGACATGCCGAGCTCAAAAGATTCGCCATCACTGATCTAGCAAATACCAGGCTCTGTGCTAGGCATAGGGGGTACACACCTGCCTCTGCCTTACTTCAGCTCACCCCCAAGAAAGCTGTGAATTACAGGTATCAATAGTTAAAGCGCTGACAGTGCCCAAAGTAAAAAACTTAAGTTAAACAGAGAGATAATTCACTCTCTGGGAACATATCCTTCGATAAGAATGAGTTTCCCTACAGATATGAGCATAATGCTGTCACACCAGTAGAACGTGTTCTATAAGGATTTATTTCCCACCGAGGTTCCTGCTGACCCAGCCATACCCCCATCCCAGCCAGACTAAAGCAGACTAAGAGTGATGAGGAAAGAAAAGGGTCTCCGTACATACACCCTGCAGTCTTGTCATCAGGAGAATGAAGTCCAACTGCTCCATGTAGACTAGCGAAACCCAGGAACAAACAGGCACTGTTTACTGTTGAGTGTGCACAAGAGTAGTAACCTTTTGACTTTCCCAGCTCTGCTGCAAACAGGGCTAGGAAGGAATGCTAAAGATAAAACCAGAAAGCGGAACAAGGAGAACCAGAAATTTCAGCCACATAAAGAGTAATTAACAATTTCCCCATGGCAATAACCAAGGATTTAAGAGTCCGTCCTGGTGTATCCTTAAACTGATACACAACATCAATTTAATATCTGCTTATTTTGAGTATACTCACTTGTCTCGCTTTTAGAATTATAGATTAAGATCAAGAAGTTAACATGTAATTAAAACCAATCACGTCACTTAGTTTCCAAACTGAAACTGGGGCAGTTTCAGAGTTTATGGTCTACTGTTCTTGAGTTCAAAAAATATTTCAGAGCAGATCAAAGAGAGCTTACTACTGCCCTGCCACTGGCAGGAGGACCCTTGCCATGACTCTAATCTAGCCCACCATCAATGAAAATGTTACCTGTATGTATTTTCTGATTGGGAACCAATACTTTCGGAATAGTTTAGGCTACTCCCTTCACATTACAGATCACAGGGTACTGAAACAATATCTACTTATAATTCGTGATAGAATGTTAATAGATAGCTAAGTAAGACAATATTAGAACCGAATCAAAAAAGATAAAGAAGTTTGTAAAATCTGCTACCTCAAATTTAATATTATTTTTCAAAGCTACACTTAAATGTTTAAGTCCTTATACAGCTGATCCTTGAACAATGCCAACCCCCACTAAGTAAAATAAATCCACTTATAATTTTGACTCCCCCAAAACTTAACTACTAATAACTTATTGTTGATTGGAAGCTTTACAAATAACAAAAAGCCAATTAACATGTTTTCTGTTATATGTATTATATACTGTATTCTTACAATAAAATGAGCTAGAGAAAATAAAATAATATTAAGAAAATCATAAGGATTTGGAGAACTTCTGGGTAAGTGCACACAGTTGTCAGGCCAGAAGGGATTGGCACAAAATATTCAAAGTGATGAAAAGCAAGGAAGGACCTACAGTGAAGATTATTCTACCCAGCAAAGTAATCATTTAGAATTGAAGGACAGATAAAGAGGTTTTCAGACCAAGAAAAAAAAAAAAAAACTAAAGGAGTGCATCACCACCAAACCATTATAAGAAATGTTATAAGGGCTTCTTTAAGAAGGAGAAGGGAAAAAAGATAAAAAATATGAATAATAAAATAGCAGTAACTACATCTTTATCAATAATTACTTTAAATATAAATGAATTAAATGCTCCAATCAAAAGACATAGATGGCTGACTGGATAAGAAAACAAACCCTTACATATGTGGCCTACAAGAGACTGACTTCAAATCGAAAGACAGACTGAAAGTAAAAGGTTGGAAAAATATATTTCATGAAAATGAAAACAAACAAAAAAACGGGGTAGCAATACTTATATCAGACAAAAGAGACTTTAAAATGAAGGCTGTAACAAGAAACAAAGAAGGACCCAGCATTTTCCACTTCTGGGAATTTATCCAAAGAAACTCAAAACACTAATTTGAAAAAGGCATATGCATCCCTATGTTCATTGCAGCATTACCTAAAGTAGCCAAGATAAGGATGCAACCTAAGTGTCCTTCAATAGATGATTAGATAAAGAACAAGTGGTACATATACACAATGGAATATTACTCAGCCATAAAAAAATAAAATCTTGCCATGTGCAACAATATGAATTAACCTAGAGGGTATTATGCTAAGTGAAATAAGTCATACAGAGAAAGTCAAATATCATATGATTCCACTTACATGTAGAATCTGAAAAACAAAATAAGTGAACAAACAAATCAGAAGCAAACTCATATATACAGAGAACATTTTGATGGAGGGGGTTGGGGGGATGGGTGAAAAAGGAAGGATTTTAGAAGTACAAATTGGTAGTTACAAGTCATGGGGATGTACAGTATAGAATAGGGAATCTCTCTATATATATAAAAGCCTAAGCAACCCTTACGGCGGAACAACCAGAACGAGCGGTCCCTATGATGCACACTGACGACCAGGGGGCAGACGCTGAAAGCAGGAGCTGCCCCCTGGTGGTCAGTGCGTTCCCATAGGGGGAGTGCTGCTCAGCCAGAAGCCGAGTTCACGGCTGGAGAGCATAGCTGCGGTGGTGGGAGCCTCTTCTGTCTCGGCAATAGCATTACCGAGCAGCAGCAGCAGGCACAACAAGTCAGGATGACCATGAGCAGCGTGGTGCCTAGCCCCGGTTTGGGCTCCTTCCTGGCCACCAGCTGCTTGGCACACTGTTACATCCCCTGAGGGGTCCCGGACTGCGAGGAGAAAGAAAGTTAATACCTAGGTGCATTAGAGGAAACTACAAAAAAAATAAAAAAAATAAAAAGGCAGAGAACATCTTAAAAGTAGTCAGAAGAAAACCGGCAGGTGGACATCCCCCAAGGGGTCCCAGACTGTGAGAGGGCACAGACAGGGCTAAAGGATCCCCCAACTCCCGCAGTGCAAGAATTTCGTACACCAGGCCTCTAGTAGTCAATAATATAATAACTCTGTATGGTGTCAGCTGACAGTCTTATGGAGGTTCCCTTGTAGGCCACTAACTGCTTTTCTCTTGTTGCTTTTAAGATTTTCTTTTTGTCTTAACTTTTGGCATTATGATGAGTCTTATTGTAGGACTTTTTGGGCTTATCGTGTTTGGAATTCTGTGTTTCCTGGGCTTGTATGTCTGTTTTCTTTACCAGGTTAGAGAAGTTTTCTGATATTACTTCTTCTAATGCAGTGGTTCTCAACCGTCCTAATGCCACGACCCTTTAATACAGTTCCTCATGTTGTGGTGACCCCCAACCATAAAATCATTTTCGTTGCTACTTCATAACTGTAAGTTTGCTACTGTTATGAATCGTAATGTAAATATCTGATATGCAGGATGTATTTTCATTGTTACAAATTGAACATAATTAAAGCATAGTGATTAATCACAAAAACAATATGTAATTATATATGTGTTTTCTGATGGTCTTAGGCGACCCCTGTGAAAGGGCCGTTCGACCCCCAAAGGGGTCACGACCCACAGGTTGAGAACCACTGTTCTAATGGGTTTTCAATTCCTTGCTCTCTCTCTTCTCCTTCTGGTACTTCTATGATATACACATTAGTATATCTGATATTGTTCCAGAAGCCCATAAACTATCCTCATTTTTTGAGATTCTTTTTTGCTTTTGCTGTTCTGAATAGGTGTTTTCTACTATCTTATCTTCCAAATCACTGATTCAATCCTCTACTTCATCTAATCTACTGCTGATTCCCACTAATGTAGTCTTCTTTTCAGTTACTGTATTTTTCATTTCTAACTGGTTCTTTTTTATGTTTCCTATCTCTTTGTTGAAGTTCTTACTAAGCATCCTTAAAACCAGTGTTTTGAACTCTATCTGGTAGACTGCTTGTCTCCATTTTATTTAAATGGAATCTTTGTTTTCTTTTCTTTCATTTTTGGGACTTATTTCTTTGTCTCCTTGTGTTGACTGCCTCCCTATGTTTGTTTCTTTGCATTGAGTAGTTTCTATGTCTCCCAGTCTTGGTAGAGCGCCATTATGTAGTAGGTGTCCTGTGGGACCCAGTAGTGCAGGCTTCCTGGTCACTTGAGCCAGGTACTCCAGGTGTGTCCTTTCTGCGGTTTGGTGTGCTTTCCTGTCATAGATGAGTCAACATATTTGTTTGACAAAATGATAAAACCGAGGTATGGACATTAGTTAGTTAAGTAACTTACCCCAATTATTCACTATGTAAGTAGCAGGAGTTGGGAATGGAATTCACATCTCCTATCAAGCAGCCCAATAGCCACACACTTTACGTTTAGGAGATGAGGAACTCTTGTGCCATAATATCATTCCAAATGAAAAATGCAATGCCTTCTGTTCCATATATTATTTCAGGCAGCTTGTTTCAAGGTATTAGCAAAGAAGCAGTTAAGGTTCAAAAATTAAACGTTTCAGGAAACACATAATGCATTATGACCAGGAGCTCTAAAAACATAAGGGTGGAAAATAAAGCCACACCCAGATATGGCCCTAGCCGGTTTGGCTTAGTAGATAGAGGTTCAATCTGTGGACAAAAGGGTCCTGGGTTCAATTCTAGTCAAGGGCAGGCTCCTCCCCGGCCCAGGCCCTGGTTGGGGCTCGTGCAGGAGGCAACCAATCAATGTGTTTGTAAGAGACATATGTAATACTTTAAACAATAAATAATTTAAAAAATGTTTAGCCTCAATTACAGCACTTATATCAGTAACAAAGTTTGGTGCACGGATCACACTTTGAATAGCTCTGCTCCAGGACTGACTGATGTAGAAACTGACTGGGTCTTTACAGAATGGTTTATTTCCACTAAACCACCCCAATATTGCTCACACTTCCTATATAAGTTCTATTTATTCTTCACAGCTCAGAGCCAAGCCCACAGTGTGCTCAATTATGTCTATATAGTGGTTCTCAATTGGGAGTGATTTTGTCCCATCACTACCACAACCAGGGGACATTCGTCAATGTCTGGAGACATTTCTGGCTGTCACAGCTAGGGGATACTACTAGCATCTAGTAGGCAGGGGCCAAGGATGCTGCTAACTATCCCATGATATTCAGGAAAATGACCCACAAAAAAGAATTACCTAGCCCCAAAAGTTAAGAGTGGCAATGTGGGAAAAACCCAACTTATACCAACCACTTCCCTCCCAGATCATCTCCTTCACCAAACTCATCTGTGCCTCTTTCCCCAACTTAACTGTAAATTCCTTTGGAGGATGAAGACCAAGAGTGCATCACACCTGCATCCCACAGGGGGCCAGTAGGATAGCTTCAGAGGAGCTGCTCATCACATACATACCTGCCGACTGATCTATCTCCTTTCCCACATGCTTGGTGGAATATAAATGCCTAGAACTAATTTCTCTATTAACACATGTATGAAACTACTCTTGATCACCATTAAACACACACACACACACACACACACAAACTTGTATTACTTAGCAATGTGAAGCCATAATAAAACATTAGCAAGATGTGGGTGGTTTGGTTTTATAGTTTTTACATTCCCTGTCAAGATTACATGTTTACTTCCTTAACGAAAAAAGTCAGCCAAGTGCAAAATATGTTTAGAATGCTACCATAAAAATTATATACGACTGTTCATACACATGCTTCCTGTTAATTAGAGGGCACTTTGCAGAAAAGCAGCTCTGGCAAAACATGCTGTAATAGTCAAATCCTCTACAGTAAAGAGGAAATCCTGATGGGCATAGTATTTTCCACAGGCAAGAATACAGGACTTCAGCCAAAAGCTGTGCCTTCATCCACAGCCAGAGATGCTGCTCTGTAACATAGCGGGTTCTGGAATATGTTATTCCCGTTTCTACATCAGTCCATCCTCAAATGTGTGAAAATGATCTTATAAGATGATCTAGAAACTACTTCTATTTACATTTGAAAAATAATTGGGGTGACGACAGGTTATTTTCACAATTACATTTTATAGGGGATCGTATAATTAGTTCATATTTCCATAGTAGGCACAAATGATACCTCTAAGAGAAAGTCTGGATGCTCTTACCTGCATTCTATGGACCTGCTCCCTTTTGGGTTGGCCATATCATCAGTTTTCTCTGCCCTCCTTGGGCTATTTAGTAGGCCTTGTCTGCTGAAATCCAACCATCCAACTTCAGCTGGACACAATTCTGTTTCAACCCTGCACAAACACCACTAGGAGCTTTTATAGCTTCCTCAAATCTCCATAGGAACTCACTCTTCCCACAGATGAGCCTAATTCCTAATAAGATAAAGTGTGTTGAAGAGTGCCTCCAAATTCTGGTGCCTGCATCTCAAATTTCTCTATATCTTCAGTCATATGAGTCTGCATTCCATATTGACTCCAAAGAGTAAGCAGAGAAATTAAGAAAGGAGAATGAGAGAGAGAGAGAGAGAGAGAGAGAGAGAGAGAGAGAGAGAGAGAGAGAGAGAGAGAGAGAACACGCACAGAGGGTCAACACAAAGAAAAATCAGCCCTAGCCGGTTTGGCTCAGTGGATAGAGCATCAGCCTGCAGACCAAAGGGACCCAGGTTTGATTCTGGTCAAGGGCACATACCTTGGTTGCAGGCTCCTCCCCAGCCCAGGCCCTGGTTGGGGTGTGTGCAGGAGCCAACCAATCGATGTGTTTCTCTTACATCGATATTTCTCTCTGTCTTTCCCTCTCTCTTCCACTCTCTCTAAAAATCAATGGAAAAATATCCTCCAGAGAATTAAAAATAAATAAATAAAAATCAGACTCTTAAAGGTCAAGGAGCCTTTGTTCACTCAACAGGTTTTTACAAGACCTTGTGAGGACCTTTCCATGTACTAGACATTGCCCTAAGAACTAGGGTAACACAGGTGACAAAAAAGGCCTTTACATTGATGCAATGCATAATGTAATGGAGGGGTGTGTGTGTGTGTGTGTGTGTGTGTGTGTGTGTGTGGCGGGGGGGGGGGGGGTGGCGGGGGGGGGGGGAGGTGGAGACAGGGCTTGCCAACAAGTAACTTCCATATGAAACTACCAGTAACATGGACCCAGGCTGTTAAAAGGCGGCACTCTGTGGGGAAGGTGCACAGAGAGGGCTGCAAAGCTACAGCAATGTGTGAAAAAAGAACAAAAGCACAGCATCAGAAATATAAAAAGAAGGAATATAAATACACAGCTCATATGGTGAGGAGGAAAAAGAGTCTATATGGGAAGGTAGAGAGAAAGGAAAATGGCAGGCAAAAGAGGAGTTAGTTGAACATGGAGACAATTAGGAGCAAGTAATGTTATTTTCTCCTGGAAGTGGAGATTGAGGTTTTCTGCATAATTGAAGCTCACCCCTTTAGACAGAAACTTATTATTTTATTTTAAACTATTTATACTTTAGGAATCTTTCTAAAATGCACCCATGTTCCTGCATTGTTCAGCAGAGTACATCAAACCAAAATAAGCCAAACCTGATGAATCACCATTATGATCCATTTTTGTACTTTGATGTGGTGCACTTATATCCTCCGAGTCCACTTCTGTGTAAAAGCCTACTGTTACTTTATACCAAACCGTGCTTTTGGAATTCTCCAGTCCTGCTTTCCGAAGGCAGTTGTCATGGGTCTGAGCTTCCTCTCAGTGGGGCCCATGACCACTGTGGCCTCTTTTATATACAGTTTTCTGGGTGAGGCTGTGAAGGGCTGCGCTTGACCCTGCAGAATGGAGAACAGCCCATCGCCTCTTAGTGGCCTGTCTGCTTCCTTCTAGGTCTCCAGCCTCATTTCACACGGGGGTTCTAGAATTCTGATATCTGGATAAGAGAAGTAATACTCAAACAAAATGATCTCTGATAACACAGATTCTTCATCCCACTTATTTAAAAAGCAGTAAAAGGAATCGTGTCCCTCATAGCCTTTACATTTGCCGAAGCACATGTCTATCTGCATGCCCTACTCCAGCCCTACTGTGACGTGGTCATGTACTCTTGACATAGCTTTATATTCTTTTTTTTTTTAAATATATTTTTATTGATTTTTTACAGAGAGGAAGGGAGAAGGACAGAGAGTTAGAAACATCGATGAGTGAGAAACATCGATCAGCTGCCTCCTGCACACCCCCCACCAGGGATGTGCCCGCAGCCAAGGTACATGCCCTTGACCAGAATCGAACCTGGGACCCTTTAGTCTGCAGGCTGACACTCTATCCACTGAGCCAAACCGGTTAGGGAGACATAGCTTTATATTCTTGATATAGCTTTATATTTTTGATATAGAAGCTACAGAAACAATATTTTTTTTCACTTGTTCAATAAATACTCTATGTGCCACATTTTCTAATAGGAAACTTGGAGGAATAAAAAGATGGAATAGTCCCTGACCTCATAGAACTTAGAGCTTACAGTTCAAACAATCTGGGTACAAAATACTTACAACCAAGGGCAGACTGTATTGAGGCCACAAGAGAGAAGTTCACAGGCTGGGCCATGAAGGGCTCGGGAAGCAGGGTCCCCCCAGACTGGAGGGCGAGGGAGGAAGGGGGCGGTGTGGGTGCACTTCACTGGGAAATGTTATTGGCATCAGCTTCTAATAAGAGGGGACTCTGACTAGTCCCACTGGAGGGTGAGCAACGTCAAGGCAAAGAAAATGACACGAGAAAAGGCACGGAAGGCAGGGAGGAAAAAGCCTGGTGTATTTGCATAGCAGTCCAAAGAACAGTGAGAGAAAATGCAGCAAAGGGAGGTCAGAATCAGATCACAGAGGGCCCCGAATTTTAGACTAAATATTTGGCCTTGAAGTTATCAGCTCTCAGGAACCAAGGAGGTTTTCTGAGCTTTCTGAACCTAACACACAAATTTAATCTTTTAAAAGGATAAGGCTTCCCTCCCCACTTTAATGGAAAAGAAATTCAAAAGGTGAACTACTAATTATCTTGTTCCTGTTAACTATCTCCTGAGCCCCGCTCACTAAAATATCACTGTGGAAGGAACTATAGAGCATCCATTTGTCTTCCTCTCACACTACAGGAAACAGCCACGGAAAGGGAGTCATCTCCTCTACAACAAAGGGCAGCATGGATATGCAAATCAGACTCAGGTCTGCCGGAAAAGAACGGGGAGAATGACATCTGCTCCAGTTCACAAGCTAATACAAAATATTTTGGCACAAAATCTTAAAATCAGCCACCTTCCCAAATCAAGAGATGCTTTTTTCTGTCTAGCTCTGAATATGACTTTCTTTGCCCTTATCCAAGTAAACACACCTGGCCTTGAGATAATTTTAGCACTGTATTCCACCTGACTACGGTATTTCACCTGGCTACTGTATTCCGCCTGGCTACGGTATTCCGCCTGGCTACTGTATTCCGCCTGGCTACTGTATTCCGCCTGGCTACGGTATTCCGCCTGGCTACGGTATTCCACGTGGCTACGGTATTCCGCCTGGCTACGGTATTCCACCTGGCTACGGTATTCCGCCTGGCTACGGTATTCCACCTGGCTACGGTATTCCACGTGGCTACGGTATTCCACCCGGCTACGGTATTCCACCCGGCTACGGTATTCCACGTGGCTACGGATTTCCACCTGGCTACGGTATTCCACCCGGCTACGGTATTGCACCTGACTCTGTGTTGTCCTCTGCTTTCTGTGCTCGTGTTCATCCCCCCCCTCCCCACAGTCAGATTATGAGGTAGTTGGGGGGAGAGGGGCAGAGGTAGAGTAAAGCTATTTACTCATTCTGCATCCTGAACATGACTAAACAATGGGCAATAGACGGGGCTCATAAAAATATGAGAACTGGCCGAAACCGGTTTGGCTCAGTGGATAGAGCGTCAGCCTGCGGACTGAAAGGTCCCAGGTTCGATTCCGGTCAAGGGCATGTACCTGGGTTGCAGGCATATCCCCAGTGGGAGATGTGCAGGAGGCAGCTGATCGATGTTTCTCTCTCATCGATGTTCCTAACTCTCTATCTCTCTCCCTTCCTCTCTGTAAAAAATCAATAAAATATATTTAAAAAAAAAATATGAGAACTGATTAACTCAATTAATTTCCAAAATATATATCCTTAAAGACTGGATTCTGTGTTACTTATATTGGCTTATGTATGGAATAAAAGAAAATAAAAACCTCAGAGCTAGAAGAGCTCTTAAAAAAAAAACAACAAAAGCTAAACCACTAAAATGGCTATAATCTAAAAGACAGACAATAACAAGTATTGGTAAGGATGTAGATAATCTGGAACCTTCATAATTACTAGTGAAAATATAAATTAAAATTGCTTTGGAAAACAATTTGGCAGTTCCTCACATAGTTAAATATAGAGTTACCATATGAACCACCAATTCTACTCCTTGGTATATACCCAAGCAAAATGAAAACATATGGTCACACAAAAACTTGTACATAACTATTCACAGAAGCATTATTTATAATGGCCCAAAAGTGGAAACGACCCAAATATCCATCGACTTATGAATGAATATGGTATATTCATACAACGGAATACTATTCAGTCATATAAGGAAATGAAGTGCTGATACATTCTACATGCATGAACTTAGACACATTATGCTAAGTGAAAAAAGCCAGACCCAAAGGGCACATATTGTATGATTCCATTTAAATGAAATGTCCAGAATATGCAAATCTATAGAGACAGAAAGTAGTTGCCAGGGGCTGGAGACAGGAAGGAATGGAGAGTGACAGCTAATGGGCTTGGGCTTAGGGTTTCTTTTCGGGGTGATGAAAGATTCTGGAATTAGATTGTGATGATGGATGCGCCACACAGTGAATCTAAAAGCCACTGAAATATACTATTGAAAAGGGTGAATTTCATGGTAAATGACATATGTCAACCAGACAACAAAAACAACATGAAGAAAAACCTGAAGCCCAGAGAAGCTAAGTTTCTTGTCCAAAGACATAAAGCTAATTAAATGGCATCACCAGAACCAGATGCCAAATCTTCCAACTCCCAATGCAGTACCTTAGGCTCACAGTGCGCTGCTCTAGAACAGCGGTTCTCAACCTATGGGTCACGACCCCTTTGGGGGTCGAACAACCCTTTCACAGGGGTCGCCTAAGACCACCGGAAAACACATATATAATTACATATATAATTATACTGTTTTTGTGATTAATCACTATGCTTTAATTATGTTCAATTTGTAACAATGAAATTGGGGGTCACCACAACACGAGGAACTGTATTAAAGGGTCGTGGCATTAGGAAGGTTGAGAATAACTGCTCTAGAAGTATCAGGACAAGCAGTGTGAACTTGAACTAGTCATTTAACGGCTCACACCTCATCATAAGAGAAGATGAATTAAATGATCTATCTCTTCAGTCTCCTCCAGTTCTGAGGCCATCCGAGTCTCATTATATTGTGCGTACTTTCTCTCTGCTACCACAATCAGAGCAGGGGTTCTCAACCAGGGGTGATTTTGCCCCCCAGGGGACATCTGAGAATATCTGGAGAAGTTTTGGGTTGTTTTGGGAGCAGGGGTACTACTAGCACCCAGCAGGTAGAGACCGGCATGCTGTTCTATGACTACAACGCACAGGACAACCTCCGTGACAAAGAATTGTCAATAGTGACCGTGGTGATAAACTGTGGTTTAGGGTGTGATCAGCTTCCCCTCCAAGCTTTTCAAGGAAGTTCTGCCCTAGAGTATAATGACCTCAAACAGCAATTCTGAGGTGACAGAGTGGCTGGGAGGCTAGCACCAAGCACACATAGGAAATAGAGACACTTTGTGCCCCCCATAATAATAAACTTCCACAGAGAGTGGAATACATATTCAAATGCCCAAAGCAGTCAGGCAGTTAACATTGAAGGAATGAAGCCAACAAACACCTAATAATCATTTAGGACTATTATTTCCTTCCTTCCAAAAAAAAAAAAAACTTTCACTGGCTCGCATTTTTCATGAAATATATATAATCTTCTCAATATAATCTTGTGGTTTCTCACTTTTGATAAGACATAAATACCAAGAAGTACGTTCTATTATAAGAAAAAAAATTCACAAGCCCTGTAACAAATGGCTCAAAACAGGGAAGATGGTGGGAATGTCGGAGAACTGTGGACACCCCAAGGGTACATGCTTGGATGAAAGGGTCACCACTAATTAGCTCCAACAGATCCCTTCCCTGATCGAGGGAGGCACTGGGGTTAAGAGATCTTTGGATGATTAAAAAGAATAGGAAATATTGTGTTGTGTGTGTGTGTGTGTGTGTGTGTGTGTGTGTGAGAGAGAGAGAGAGAGAGAGAGAGAGAGAGAGAGAGAGAAAATCTCCTAGTAAAAATGTAAAAATCTTGGCCAAAAAAAACCCACACATTAAAACACAGTATTAAGTTAAAAACAAAAGGGGTTCAAGCCAGGAACCTTCACTAACCCTAATAAACAATGTCAGTTTCATATCTTCTAAATGCATTTCAATAAAACTCAGGTCCCACTGTCTGATTACAAGGACTTTTTTTCTTTAATTAAATCTTTTCTCTTTTTTTTTTTTTTTTGGTTAATCCTCACTTGTGGATATTTTTTTCCATTGATTTTTAGAGAGAGTGGAAGGGAGGGAGGAAGGGGAAGAGAGAGAAAAACATCAATGTGAGAGAGATACATCCATTGGTTGCCTCCCGCAAGCCCCTGGGGCTGGGAATCGAACCTGCAATCCTTCAGGGACATGGCCATTTGGAAATAGATGGCATGGGTCTGAGTGTCCGGACCTTCTGGAATCTATGACAAGGCAGGTTATTTAAAGTTTCTGAACTTCAGCAGTTTCCTATGACAGAGAGAGAGAGAGAGAGAGAGAGAGAGAGAGAGAGAGAGAGAGAGAGAGAGAGAGAAGGGAGGATATTGAATATGAATGGCTACCAGGCCAAATTTCTTTGAGAAATAAAAATAACAAACAAAAAAACCCTGAGTGCTTCCTGTGCATGGTGTAAGTGGTAGTTGTTATGAGAGCCGATGCTCTAACCACTGCAAGCACCGCCGACCAGGGCTCTTTAATTAAATCTTTTTTATTGATTCTTAGAAAGGGAGAGAGAGATAGAAACATCAGTTGGCTGCCTCCTGCACACTCCCCACCAAGGATCGAGCCCACAACCCAGGCATTTGCCATGACCAGGAACCAAACCAGCAACCTCTTGGTGCATGAATCCACACTGAACCAGTGAGCCACACCAGCAGGGCTAATTAAATCTTAATAGCTCATTTAAAATTGAGAATTCACAAAAGACAAGAGAATTATTGCTGGCTTAAATTTAAATGAAACTCATGGTATTATTAATGGCTGGCATTTTATTAAACTCTAACAACTTTACAAATGAGGATGCTGAGATCCAAAGAAATTAAAAGACTTACTAAGCTACCTGCTGGTTAGGGTACCAGTTATAATTTGTACCCAGGTCTTTGTGCTCCTAAAATCCACATTCTTTCCACTTATTACCTTGTTTGTATCATAAAAATTTCTTCTATTTACTAAGTTTATGAGGCTCTCTCTGTAAATTACAGGTAAAGAAGCTGATCTTTGTGATGTGTATGAACAGTGGCTTTGCATACCCACTCCTGCCTTCCTGTGGGTGTTGATTACATTATTCCTTTTACACACAGCAGCTGCCTGCACTCCCACAGGCTCTCCTTCCCTACCCTTCAACCAGGGATAGCCCTGACTCTGGCCTCCCACTTTCTACTCATTCTTGTACTGAACTCCCACAGTAGGCTGCAATATACTGATAAACTTTATCTGCAGGGTAGAAAACGAACTCATCAGCCCATGGAGTACATGTCACCCAGGAGCACAGGATCCAAGATGACTAGAATGAGGGCACACACTCCCACCACTACAGTTTGTCCCAAGAGATTAAATATCTCTGCCTTTGACCCCATCCCTGGGTTCCAGCCACAGGGCTAACCTTTCCTTCTCCCATATCACCCGATTACACTCCCATTCCTTCCTCTATTCCCTCCAGTTCAACACATCAAGTTGGTTCTACTCAACTTTATCACACAAAGAAAGAGAATCATATTTGAAGCAAATCTGGATCAGGACACCCAACAAAATATTCCACAGTCACTTCAGAGCACTGCTTATTCTAATTTCTCTTTAATCTCTGATTCCTTCCTCAGGAACATGGATATTTGGAAATAGGATGGCATGGATTTGAGTGTCTGGACCTTCTGGAACCTATAACAAGGCAGGTTATTTAAAGTTTCTGAACTTCAGCAATTCCCTATGAGAGAGGAGAGAGAGAGAGAGAGAGAGAGAGAGAGAGAGGATATGAATATGAACGGCTACCATGCCAAATTACTTTTGAGAAATAAAAATAACAAACAAAAGAGCCCTGAGTACTTCCTGTGCATGGTGTGAATGGTAGTTGTTATGATGATGATGATGACCACACATTTGCTTTCCATTTCAACCCATATTCTTTATAGCCATTACCAGTCTCTGCAGAGAGAAGCCACTGCTTTCAAATGCCCTGGGGACAGTGTGCCTAGAATAACTTGCTCAACAGCTGAGTGGGAACCCCTGGAACTCTTCCAGAGGGGTCCTGTCCCTCCCCTTTCTTTAGCTTGAGCTTGAGCTCACACTGTTATCCTAGCCAGCTTTCTGGGTCAGCACGACCCAGGTTCTCATAGGTCTCTGATTGTAGGCTCTTCTGGTGGGCAATGTGGGGTAATGAAAAAAGTACTGAACACAAAATCAGAAGACAGACGTTCAAATATGGATTCACTGAGCTGAATGATCCTAGGCATGTTAGCTACTTAATCACTCTGTACCTCAATATTCTCATCTGTAAAACAGGTATAATAAACTTCACTTTATAGGGTCATTATAAGTTTAAATAACCTGCAAGGAAAGTCCTATCACATTGCTGGGCACAGGTAAACACTCATTGTTCACCTGAACCTCACCTTTCTGTGCCCCAAGGCTCTGCATGGTAGAGAGTCACATTCTAGAGTCCACCTATTGCAGTGTCTTTCTCCCTTTCCTGTCTCCACCACCTTTTCCCACGAAGCCCCCTTTTCCTCTTACCACCATCCACCTGCCCATCTGCCAGCTCTGAAAGCACCCCACCTACATGTCACAAGCATCAAGATTCAGTGTTCAGTTTCACAGTCAAGATAATCACTGTCCTTGCTGCGAAGTTTCACTCATCTTCATTAAACACAGAAATCCTGGCCCTTCTCCATCATCCTTACCCCAAAATTTGGGGTGAGGTGTTTGGAAAGGATATTACCCATCAATTCAATTTGGTGTCTCATATTTTTCTCAGACTCCACATAGTCTACATTCAGTTACACAAATCTGAAAGCTAGAGTTCAACTACACAGAGTCTAAGACAGGGCTGGCACAGCTCCGGTCCTCACTCCTCTGGTGCCGGAGAAGACAGCAACAGTCAATCACACCACTTGTTTCCCAGACAAGGCTCCAAAACCCCTTTCCCAGCTCTCCAGGCAGCCACCATCCATCAGCCAGAGCTGTCATTGGATTGAAATCGACTTGCCAAGTTTAGGAAGCTTTAAATCAAGCCAGAAGTCTAAAATCATGTCCTATGTACAGCAAAGAATGGTGTCCATTTGCATAGTAGTGAGTACTTTGTAGGCAGTGAATACATATGGTTTAGTGATGCATGCACAACATGCTATTTACCTATAAAATGTTCAAAAATTACAGAACTCAAAGTGGTTTGTGTGGGGAATGACCTCAAATTGTAATGTTTATTTATTCAAATTTCAGTTGAAAACTTTTTATATTTAAATTTATAAAACTCTCCAAAAACTATACCAGCATGCACACTCAGCTTAGTAAGTTCTATGTACTGTACACAATATTTTGATAATTAAAGATCTTACATGATCCAAGGTTATAATTGTTATTTTTATTCCTGCTATAACTACTATTGCTGATGATATAATAGAAATAATAGATCACATACACTAAGTACTTGAGCACTCTCTTAAATACCTTATGTGGAACACTTCATTCATTCAAAGCTCATGGCAATCCTACACAGAAGGTACCACACCTATTCCAGTTTTACAAATGAAGCGACTGAGGTTACTTGCCTAATGCCATATCCCTCATCAATGGCAGAGCTAAGATTTGAGCTCAGTCCCTGCCTTACCCATGAGGGAACTCTGCCCTCCAATGATAAAAAGTCCATAGATGGGGCAGAAGTAGGCACGTGGGTTGAATATAAACTGACTCCAGATTAAATAACAGCAGATATTCATCCAAACACCTACTTTGGCTAGGAAGTAGTTTATTATGAAAGGACAGAGCAACCCTGGCCAAAGTGGCTTAGCAGTTGGAATGTCGGCCCATACAAGTAAGGGTCAGAGGTTCAGTTCTGGTCTAGGGCATGTACTTAGGTTGCAGGTTAGATCCCCACCCTGGTTAGGGCTCATGCAGGAGGCAACCAATTGATGTGTCACTCTCACATCGATGTTTCTCTCTCCCTGCCTTTCTCTTCCTTTCTTCCACTCTCTCTAAAAAGCAATGGAAAAAATATCCTCAGATGAGGATTAAAAAAAAAATTATAAAAGGACAGTGCAACCCAAAACTCCTATCAATGGGGGATCCAAGCTTAGAGAAATGGCCAATTCCCATTCAAAGGAACTGTCCTAATGACTATAATTACCAAAGCAGAAAACCAGTCAACTTCAATCCATACGGGAATGTCATGAATGAAGAACACTACACTCCCACTCCTTATGCAACCCACAGAAGGAAAACCAATTACTCAAAAGTAATTGAGTTACTGTGTTTGTTGTTACTTTGGGGTTTTTGCTTTGCTTTGTTTTGATTATAATAGTAGTTTGGTGTACATCAATAGCTGCTTACTTTAATTCTATCTGCATTTACGAAATATCTCAACTGACTTGTCAAGCAAGTCACCTAATTGGGTCTCTCTTAACACTCAACCCTCCACTCCAAAGCCACTAGATTGAAGACGTCAAAAAGCCATTTCCTGATCTGGGCCATTACCAGTATGAAATGGAAAACGCATCCTGAAATACTTAGAACCCTCTGCCCTTAGTCCCAGCCAGCGTTCCATTTCTGGCTCCTGGAGCTCTGCAGCAATGTTGGCAGAGAGCCCACAGAGGTCCCACAGCAAGGCAGACATTCCCTGATGTGCAAACACCCTGCTTTTCCACTTGCTGGGGTCAGTTCCAGGAAACCCTCTTTGGGGTTCTGCCAGATACTGAGCCAGCCTGAAGGATTCAGGTACCCTCAGGAATAAATAAGCTGCCAATGGCAACCGAGGGAACCAGATCCAGGGGACCAACCATATTGTTCTGGAGTTTCCCAAGGGCTGCACCAGCCTAAAAGTACCTGGGTCTGTAGGTAGAGTCAGTCTGCCAGCATCTAGTTCAGCTTTCGATCTTAGAGAAAAGCTGTCATGAGTCCAAAAGGGAAACATCCAATTAAGTGCTTTTCCTAGGTTGATTTCTTTTCTAGAGTTTAGGGAAGAAACAATCAAACATAAAAGAAATAACAACACTAACTTTAAATTAACACGGTCGAGTTCCGGAGTAATTAGCCAGTAATTAGCAGATAAATGCAGATAAGCCCACGAAGAAGACAGAAGGGAAATTGCACTGCCTTAAACTAGACTGGCCAGTTGTATGCGGCTGGTACAGGCTACCAATCGCCCACTCTTCTTCCCCGCCCCACTTCTCCCCGCCACCCCAACCACCCCCCAAAACCAGGCAATAGTACATACTTATCACCACTGGGCTAAAAACCCACTCAAAAGCAAGGTTCAAGGACATGTTTCTAAGCTGCATCTATAAAGAGGACCCCAAAAGATAATTGTACATAATCAGAAGTGAAAAATTTCCCTGAAATATTAATAAGCATTTGCCATTTCACAGAAAAATATTCACTAAATTTCTAATTTGGGGAGCTAAGGTCCTTTTTTGCATAATGGATAAGTAGTATAACAAAAATTAATCAGAAAAATAATGAATACAGGAATGCAATTTAATTCAGAAAAACTGAACTATTAACTCTACATCTACAATCACACAGATTAGAGCGATTCCTGATGAAAAATTGCTGAAATCTAAAAAGGTCTTTGAGTTTAGAGTTCATAGAGTAACTTTAAAAAATGGACATTTAACAGCTTAACTAATAACTTTTTATTCTATTTTTAAAATTTGCATTCCAAAATAAAGTATTTTAAACTTTTATATATAATGAACAGTACGTCATGCTAATTTTTATTTTTAAAACGGAAATATTCACTAAGACTAGACTTTTTCTAATCCGTTGCACAATTCTAACTTCGCTGGCGAAAAAACAAAACAAAACACCCAAACAATTTATTTCTGAACTTTTTATAAACTAAACATTAAAAAATCTAAAGAAATATTTTTTGGAGTTAGTATCTTACACTGCTTTCTACTGCATTGTTGAGGTTTTTTCCCCCCAATATCCATTTGTACGCCATAAGCATCTGTAGATGCAAGTGGCGGGCCTTTTTTAATTAAATTAAAAATATTGTGGCAGTTAACTGGCTATAGCTGTTTTCCTTTTCTATTTTTGATTAAAAAAATTTTTGAAAAACAGAAAAAAAAGACTCAAGTAATCTTTCCACATTTCTGAAATGTGGAAACCACCTTATACTTCATATTATAAATATTTGCCAAAATTTCATTTTCTCAGATAGAAATGTTTATTGCAAGTATCCTAAAACAAATGGGGGAAAAGCCCCTAATTTCATAAAGGAGTCCATGACCTTGATTATATTTATATTTACAAGTTTGAAATCTTATTATAGAATGAAAAATATCAAATTGGGGGAATATTAAAATGAACTAAAATGACTGAGGTGAGGTGTTCACTTGGAATATTAAGAAATCTCCCTTCCCAGCAATAGACCTTATACATTGACTACAATTCCATATAATTATATATCCAAAAGCTGCCTTTAAGATTCAAGAAATCTGTTCAAAAATTTTTCCATTTAAAGGGGGGAAATTCCACCAATTGGTCTTTCTATTTCAACCCTCATATGACATGCTGTTATGGGTCTAATTGTGTCCCCAAACGATGTTGAAGTCCAAGCCATGATGAATGTGGCTTTACTGGAAATGGGGTCTTTGCAGATACCAAGTTAAGATGAGGTCATTAGAGAGTAGGCTCTAATTATATGACTGTGTCCTTATAAAAAGGGGAAATTTAGACACAGAGACAGGCAGGCACACAAGTACACCATGTGAACATGAAAGCAGATACCATGGTGATACATCTACATGCTGAGGAAACCCAAAGATTGCCAGCAAACCATCAAAAGGTAGGAACAAGAGTCTCTCTTCCAGCTCTCAGGAAGAGGCAACCCTGCAGGCACTGTGCCCTTGACTTCCAGCTTCCAGAACTGTGAGACAAGTTCCTGTTGTTAAGTCCCCCCCCCCCCCCCGCCCCGTTTTTGGTATTTTGTTAGTTTACCAAAGGAAACTAAAGTAGCCCTAAGAAACTAATACACATGCTTTCCCAGGCTGACCTTCTCTTACAATCCCATCCTTTTCCTTGAGTCTCAACATATTTCTGCTTCTGATCATTTCGTGTTTGTGCCCATCTAGTCTTGAACTTGACTTCACACCTTCCCCTGCCAATGCCCTTCGGCACTGTTTCTCCTCAGGTGCCACTGACATTTTGTCTGGGGCAGATCTTATGGGGGACTGTCCATCATACTGCAGGATATCGAGTATCCCCAGTACTTTCATTCGCCCTGGGCACCACAGTGTCCACACAGAGAACTTCTGCTCTAGAAGCTTTGCAGCCACCTGCCCACCAGAGTTTGACTCAGGGTCCCACCTTCTGCTGTATATGATCTTATCAGGTCAGTTAATTTTCAGTTTCTTCAACTGTATAATGGGAATAAATAACTACCTTGCCGTATGACTCTGAAGATCAATGAGTTAAAGATGCTAATGAGCCCAGGCTTACCCTTACAAACTCCTTCCAGTCTTAGAATCACCTTGGAATTAATGCCCAATTGTTCTACACAGTCACATCCTGACTTTAACTGCCTTGGAACTCCTTTCAATGGCTTCCTCACAAGAATGAAGCTTCACTAAATACATTCTGTGGAGATGCCTTACTGATCACTGATGTTTAAAATAGTTACAAATCATGCAAAGCAGTTGGGTATGCCTTCCACAGTTGCAAAGAGCAAGACAACTCTGAGTATAGTTTCTATGTGTTCTCCCACCACTCTCACCTCTCCTTGAAAACATAGATGCAGCCCTGGGCAAAGCTCCATGTTTTCTGACATTGCTTTCAATTTCCCTGTAACTTTTGCTCTCAGTAAAGGTTCCTCTCCAACATCCACGGACATATGGTAGTCTAGCGCATTTCACCCTGCCCATGGGAACATCCCCCAAGCCAGTGAATCCCTCTTTCTCCTTGATTAAATGGTTTGCATCCCAAGTCAGCATTGATTTGTGCCACTAAAGGCACAGTTTAAACCTGTTCTCCTGACCCTCACATACATACCTACCACCTAACACCGAGCCTGGTATTTAGTAGGTTTTCAGTGATTGATGAATGCAAGACTCAATCCATGCATGCATGGATGCATCGCTGAATGAACATACGTATGAATATATTCAGGAGTAAGGAGACCTGGCTTCCGTTTACCGTTTAGCTCTGAATTAACTGACATAAATGACCTCAGGGCAAGCCACTAAATCTCTATGCCCAAATGTCCATCTTTGTGAAATTAGGTGGGTGGACTTTACTAAAAATCTCTTTATGTTTTCTTCCAACTCTAACTGAGCCCATGAACCTTTTTCCTTAGAAAGAAAGGGAGAGGGAGAGGAAGAGAAACACCAAAATAAGAGGCTGCCTTCTGTATGGCCCCTACCAGGAATGAACCTGAAACTCAGGCATATGCCATGACTCTGATAGGGAATCACACCCACAATCTTTTGGTACAGGGGACGACATGCTCACTCAATTGAGCCACACTGACCACAGCGAGCCCATGAACTTTACGGAGGATTACAAGACTTTATTTCTTTTTAGAGAAATTTTAGTCAATTCAAGGGGGGCAGGGGTGTTTTTCCTGAAATCACATACCAGGGGTCCCTCCCTGTCACAGGGTACCTCATTCCCTGGTGACAAAAGGCTCCAGAGAGCATGCAAGCTGCAGATACTGAAGACATCTCTGAGACATAGTACTATGGAGTTTTGGAGTTAGTATCTTGGAGTTTGTGTGTTATCATGGGCTTCTTTCAAGAACTTAGAGTCTATTGTCTACTGTCTCCTCAAAAGGGGTCCAAGGGGACCTCTGCTGACTGCTGTCGCTTACCCAAAGCTCCTCCCTTTCCAGTCTGAACAAGGTGGGCTTATGCGCTGTCTCCCAGGCTCCAAATCTAACTCAATCCCTCTCCCTGCCATCTGCCTAAGGCTCCCACATGCATATTTCATGATTTCTGGCACATTTCCTCCTTATCTGACATCCTGCAATGCATCCCTCTGCTGCCTATATTATTTCTATCTCTGGTAAGAATGTTCCTGAAAGAGGCATGTGTCCTTGGGCTGTACTTTATTATGGACGGTTTTACCTTTCCTATCTTATCTCCCCACCTGGTCTCCACGTGAATTCCTTGAGGACAGAGACCACACCCTCTGTTCTCCTCTAGTTCCCCACAAGACCAAAGACTGAGCTATGCAAGCAGCAAACACTTAGAAAATACTTATTGAATGAATGAAATGAATGAATGAAATAATTAACTGATTTCAATGCTTTTAAATTAGGAATTCATATTAATATATTTCCTGCATAAAGTTACTAAGACCTCCCCTTTTAAGTATACAACCAAGATAATATAGTATTTTCCTAGGACTGAAGTAAAATGTCCTTCCCTACAATATGAATGACAGCAACCTTATCAGCTGCACAAGAAATCTGGTTTTTCAGGTATCCATACCATAATATTGTGTCATCATTTTTATTTCCTAGTAAAAGCACATCTTACCTGGAGCTGGGGAGGATAAAAGGGCTATCACTCTTTTGCATTAATTATTCCAACTACCACTGTTATGTGTTGTAAGCCAGAGAGTTCAGGGAAATCAGAATACGTAAGATGAGCATTTACTCTAAATAGAAAGTTTGAATCTACTGTTGATTGGGGCAGAGCATCTTTTTAGAAATTCCTGGGACTTACTTAGCTAAGTCTAATTCTAGTCACATTCTTCCCTTGAGGTTTAATAAACTTCAGCTCAAATCAAACTGTCTTGAGAATCAAATTATCTGTTCTTCTATGCACTTGCTGCTCACTGTTGGTAATAAAACATCGCCAATGGTCAACACACCACTCCTGGGGGGAAAACATTACAGCGATGCCTTCAAAGCTTAATATAGCTCAATGCTGTAAGCCCCATTCGCCTCTCCAACCGAAATAACTGATTTCAATGCTTTTAAATTAGAAATTCATATTAATATATTTCCTGCATTAAGTTAACTTAAACAACTTCATTATCTCTTGGAAATCATCATTCTTGTATATAAGCATAAAGTTATCATTACCAAAACCATCAATCCGATATAATAAAACCCTAATATGCAAATCAACTGAACGGCAGAACGACCAGTAGCTATGACATGCACTGACCACCAGTGGGCAGACGCTCAATGCAGGAGCTGCCCCCTGGTGGTCAGTGTGCTCCTATATGGGGAGCGCCACTCAGCCAGAAGCCAGGCAACAGTGGTGGCAGCAGCCTCTCCCACCTCCGCTGCAGGTGGACAGTAAGGAGCGAGGGGTCCTGGGCTGCAAGAATCCTGGACTGTGAGAGGGATATCTGCTGACTTAGGTGTGATCCCTGGGGGATCGGGCCTAAGCAGGCAGGCAGACATCCCCCAAGGGATCCCAGACTGTGAGAGGGTGCAGGCCAGGCTGAGGGCCCCTCCCCGCTCCAGTGCACAAATGTTATGCACCAGGCCTCTAGTATCATATAATTACAGAAAAACTGTGTATTGATATAGGAGATATTAGAGTTGGAGGGACTTGATGACTGAGGATTAACTGAGACTTGAAAAGATGGGGTCCATCAAGTGGATAATTAATGTTTATGGGCTGTACACATGTGATAACAGAGCATGTCTTCCAGCTCAAATCAAAGCATGTCAAGACACATACTACCAGGTGGGTGGTGAGAGGACCTGAGACATCACAGTAAAACACCAAAGGAAAAATAAATTCACTTTGAGGCTAATATATATATTGCTAAAGTAAAAGAAGCTCTTACTAGGGTTTATCCACATTTACCCAACTGATGAAGTCAAAGCAGTAGAAAGCTAGAGTGTAATTCTGAGTTATTCATCACACAATTCTTCATTCTATAGAAGGCTAACTCAGGCAGAGATGGAACACCTTATCCAAGCTTATACTACTAGTCAGAGACTGCATTAAATCTTAGGTCTCTTGCCCTGGCCAGGTTAGCTGAGTTGGTTGGAGCATCATCCCGTACACCAAAAGGTACAGGTTTGATTACTGATCAGAGCACATACCTAGGTTGTGATTGTATGGGAGGCAACCCATCCATGTTTCTCTCCCTCCCCAGCCCACTCCCTCTCTCTAAAATCAATAAGCATGTCTTCGAGTGAGAATTAAAAAACAAACAAAACACATGGTTCTCTCAAGTCTAGCTTCATGAGCAAAGCACAGAACATTAAATTTTAAAATTAAAAAGGCACATAGCAGGCAGGAAATAAATATTTGTTAATGGAACTGATACGGGGTTCCAGAACTATCTTGACAAACTATCTACTGACAGGATAAGCCAAGTAATTGCCTCAAGTCCTGCCTTTGACTTGTTCAATATAGCCTAGACCTCTTAATACCATTAAAGCATCCCTGGTGCAATAAAAAAAAATACTATTGGAACAATTATTGAAGTATGCAAGTTGGTGGCGAAACCAAAAGCTTTGTAGCATTCTTACGAAGGAGTGCATTTGAAAAAAAAAAAATGTATCCACACACCAGTATGGGTTTCCAAACACATGCAGCGTAGTTTCAGTGGAAAAGTCTGTAAAAGGCAGGTATGACTAAGCAGCCACAAATAATTAGAAACCCCAAAACTATCAGGAGTCTGGGGACCAGAGCATGCCTGCATTTAAAGATAAGTTGGCATTTCCCATCTATTGTTCCTACAGCAAAAGGGAGTTCTTTTTATACTACAGTGTTGATTTCCTCTTAATAAAATGCCTCAGTTGCTTATAAGGATTTGCAAACAATATTCTATTCCGTCCTCCATCCCACCTGCTTCAGAAACAAATTTTGGGTTGAGTTGCTGGGAAGTTAACTGGCCAGATCAAAGTTTAAGCAATCAATACTACGTTTTTTTTCATGTATTTATATATGTATTATATATCTCACCAAAAAGCCCCTTAAATCTGTAGTTTAGTATTAGCTAAGAAAACCAAGTCTTAATCATGTAAAACATATCGCCACCTGTCTCACTCAGAGGGCTATCAACTATACTACTGAATTTCCCTTAAATTCTGACATCTGGCTATTTCACTCCTCTTCTTAAAATAAAATTTTTCATTAAAATATTCAAGAATATCGACCAAACAAAATAGCTTACGGTAACTAAAGAGACCACCACTTATATATCCCCCAGATGAAACTGACGACAGCATTACGTGGGGAAGAATCCAAACACACATTTACATAAAGCTGCAAAAATATTTACAGTACAAAAATTCCTGGCACAACAGGAAAAAACCTGGTTTACCATTCTCTTCGCGCAGGTATAAAACTAAAGAAATGGACTTGGTAGGGAAGGGTGGGTGGAGAGCTATTCCCTCTTAAACTTGTTTCATTCATGAGCTAGGCTAGCAAACTAAACAGCCGAGAAAGCTCCCGTACAAAACTTAGCCAGGCTGAAAGTGCAATATCGGGAGCAATTAACACCAAAGGAAGTAGGACCCCGGGGTCCCCCACCCTACCTTTGCTCCCGCCCTTTTCATTGTCCAAGTGCGAGTGGATCACCTGGCGGGGGCCGGCTGGCGCGGCCGGACGTGCTGCGCGCCGAGACCCGCAAGGATCAGCGCCGCGTTCCTCGCGCAGGACGCGCACCCGGTGCCCCTACCCCGGCCAACCGGACCCCGGCCCCGCTACGGGTCCCCGCCGCGCTCACCGCCACGAAGCCGGAGGAGGAGGCGATGAATACACGGATGACCATCCTCTCGCCGCGCCGGGACGCACCGTCTGACCCCCCGGACTCTGGGCTGGTGCGGACGCGGACGCAAAACTCTGCAGCGGAGAACCGCGGCTGCCACCGGCCAGAACGCTCCCTTCGGGTGAGATCGCAGGGACCCAGATCCCTCCCTCCTGGTCTGCAGATAAAAAGCTCCGCGCCTCTCCGCCTCCTGCCCTGGCAGTGGAGGGAGGGGGGAGGGAAGAGGGGGAGGCCGGTGCGGGGCATGATGGGAGTTGTAGTTTCGGTCTTTCCCTGGATGACTGGTGGGCGGAGGTCCTTCAGGTTGCCTCCTTGTTGCGCGTCAATCCCTGAGGCATGCCGCTGGCTGGAAGAGAGCCCGTGGCAGGGAAAAGACTATGACACGGGGTGGCGAGGATGCCAGGGAGACGAGGAAAAATAACACTAGGCAAAAGGGATTGGTTCAAAGTCCACGCTTAGGTTCTCTGTTGTGGTTTACTGGTTTGGAGCAAACCCACCCAGGTTCATCTGCGTGGGGCAAGCCCCAGGGACCTACGGCGGTCGGGGTGGGGTGGATCCGGGTCTCCGGAGGTAGCGGCGGTGGAGGGCGGTGGCGGGGTCGGTGAGAGGGGCGCGGGGCTGGGCGCGCCGCTGTTTTCCCAGTGACTGGAGATTGCAGTAAGATGATTCCTGTAGATCAATGGGAGGTTTTCTTTTTATGCAGACACGGAAAATTAGAACCCAGATGAGAGCACAACCGATATTTTATTTTTCTTAGCAAAACTGTAATTGTAGTAGAAAAAAAATAAATACCAAGCGAAATTAGAATCCTTCTATCAACATTGGGAATCTGAGCCCCACCCGCCCCACCCCCTACCCTACACAATGGCTTTGCCTCTGTTCACCTAATATTTACAGTTGAGCCAAATCTGTGCCTTTTTCAGACCTGCAAATTCCAGCGCAGTCTCCCTGGAGGATGCCCTTAAATAAAAAGCCTTTATGTAGTTGCTAATAGTTTAGGAATAGTAGTTCGTTAGCAAGTGCTTCTGGTTAACAAAAGCGCAAGCCTCTCTCAGTTTAGTGGAAATGGACCAGTTTTCCCTGCAGTACTGTATTTACTTTCTTCCTTTCAGCAGGGGAGCCTAGCAGAGTTCTGGGAACGATGTTAATTAATCATTCTAGAAACAAAGAAAATGAGGTCTCTTGGAAAATTTCTTACACAAATACTAATCGGTTTGGGCCGTTTGTTTTTTTTAGAGCGACTTTGAATATTTTAAGTTTATAACCTTTCCTATTACTTACCTTATATCATTTCTGTACAATTCCTTTTTAATTTAGTATAATAACAAGATATGATCTTAATGGGACTTTATTTCTTCTTAGTATTCAAGAATTTTAAATATAAGTTTTGCTGTAATTACTAGCTCTGTTCAAATATACTTTAATTTGGCTACCATGAATGTGGAAATAAATGTTTATAAAAATTTAAAACATTCAACATTGGGAATGTATCTTAAAGGTAGATACTAATTTCCTGTATAAATGCAACTTTATAATAGTCAGCATTTTCTTCAGTTTGAAGTTATATAGCTTTGAAGATATGGTTAAACTCAACAATAGGAACTCAGAGTCTCTTTGAAAGGTACAAGAATGAATGAAAAGATGAAAAAGTCATTTTCTCAGTCAGCAGAGCACCTATTGTCTGCAAAAGAAAAAGGTACAGAAATAGCAACAGAACAAGAAATGCCATACCAATGGAGTGTTGTATGGATATAAAAGAAAGAGAGGGAAACTTTAGAAGAGACTTTAAAGGTGAGTAGAATTGTCCGGCTGGTGTGGCTCAGTGGTTGAGCATCAACCTATGAACCAGGAGATTCATGGTTTGATTCCTGGTCAGGGCACATGCCCAAGTTGTGGGCTCCATCCCCAGTGGGGAGTATGCAGCAGGCAGCCAATCAGTGATTCTCTCATCATTGATGTTTCTCTTTCTCCCTCTTCCATCGTCTCTGAAATCAGTAATATATATATAGAAAATATTTTACATATTTTATATATAGGTTAAAGATGAGTAGAATTTCTGCTGGCAGATAGGGGAGAATGCAGGGTGAGAATTGCAAAGAGTCAATTTTGCTTCAGAAAGGGAAGTGAGGGGACTTAGAGAGAACAGGGATGAAAAAAAGGTTTGAATGAATACAGCAGGGGACTCTCCTGAGTTGTCTGCCTAGTTCCTTGCCCTTTTCTGGAATCTGTTTCTCCATTCTGATCCAAGAGGTTATAATGATGATGGTGCCCCAAAACCCTGTTCATACAGCAAGACCCAGACCCTTAGCCACAATAGATTGGTCTAGGAGTGAGCACCTGACCCAAGCAAGGCCAGGCAACATTCCTACCCTAAGGATTTGGAATTAAGACAGACACAGAGAGAGAGAATTTGAACTTGAATGTGTGGCATGAAAGATCAGAGCTTTCAGAAGCCATGTTCCAACCTAGAACCAGGAAAGCTACAGAAGATAGTTAGTAGGAAGAGAGCAGCAAAGCAGACATGTGGTGCATGGCAGAGATGAGTTTCAGAGTGTCTTGACAATGCTTTAGTCCAGGGGTCCTAAAAACTGTGTTTCAGATCCAGCTGGTTGTCTGTTTTGTAAATAAAGTTTTATTGGAACACATTCCTTTTCATATTGTCTATCACAGAATGATAGAAACCATATGGCCTGAAAAGCCTAAAACATTTACTATCTAGCCCTTTACCAAAAAAGTTTGCCACTCTCTGTCTGTCGTTCAACCTATTTCTTTATCCCTGCTATTGAGGCCTGGGTAATATCCCTGTATCTATATCATGAATTCCTCATCTTACTGGTACTTAAGCCACTTCAACTTTTGGTTTCTGTAACCAAAATTGCCCTAACTGAGAAGTCTGTACTTAATTTGTAAGCATTCTGACAAAGAGAAGAATATGATCAGAGCTATCCTTTAGAATTGCTCTGGTAATAATTAGCTATGTTTTTTCTACCCTGGGTTGACTAGAATTTTTGTGCAGGACAGAGTGTTAGCAGTCCAGGAAACCTCAAAGGCCAGTATGGAGTTGAGACTCAGAGTTAGTAAAGTGGAAGAGTGACCAAGAGTAGAAAGCAATCTGGGATACAAGCTAGAGGTCCAAGATTAACACCAGGGTATCATAGTACAGAGAGGATTAGATGCCCATCTGACAAGTAAAGGCTGCAGATAAAGCAGGCAGCTGAAACTTAAAGACAGAATGCAGAAAATTGAGTAGGTCATTAGGTGTTAGGGAAGTTGCTCTTGCATTGGCTAAGACTTGATCTCCTTTATAAGTCATGATAGACCATCCAACTAGAGTGGCTTTTCCCCTTAGCTTTATTGAGATATAATGGATATACAACATTGTATAAATTTGAGGTGTGCAGCATGATGATTTGATATACATATATAGTGAAACTAGAGGCCCAGTGCACAAAAATTTGTGCACTGGGGGGGGGAGGGGTCCCCTCAGCCCAGCCTGTGCCCTCTCGCAGTCTAGGACCCGCGGGGGAATGTCCACCTGCCGATTAGGCCCACTCCCCAGGAGAACGGACCTAAGCTGGCAGTCATCCAGCCCTCTGGCAGCCCGAGAACCCTTGGGGGATCTCTGACTAATGGCTTAGGCCCGCTCAGACACCCTTAGCACTGCTGTGGATGTGGGAGAGGCTCCTGCCTCCGCCACTGCGCTGGCCTGCCATGAGCTTGCTTCTGGCTGAGTGGCGCTCCCCCTGTGGAAGCGCACTGACCACCAGGGGGCAGCTCCTGCATTGATCGTCTGCCCCCTGGTGGTCAGTGCACATCATAGTGACCAGTTGTTCCACCGTTAGGGTCAATTTGCATATTACCCTTTTATTATATAGGATAATAACCACAATAAGGTTAGCTAACGAGCAAAGTGTTTTAAAGCAGGGGTTCTCAACCGTTAGCAGTCTGGTGAAGTCTGTGGTCGCTTTCTCAAAAAAAAAAAATAAATAGTTTTTAAATATGGACAATAGCTCTGGCAGGGTAACTCAGTTTGATAGAGCATCATCTGGATATGCCAAGGTTGTGGGTTTCATCCCTGGTCAGGGCACATACAAGAAGCAACCAATGAAAGCATAAATAAGTGGAACAACACATCGATATTTCTCTCCCCCCTTCCAAAAAAAATCAACCAATCAATCAAAATAAATACAGAAAATAAAAGAGACAAGATTACAAAGGAAACCACTTGTATTGCAAAATAGTTATCTAACTATTAAACAATTTTTATATGGTAATATACATATTTATTTATTAAGTATCATGATTTAGTAGTGGATTAAATAACCCCCATGAAAATCTTAAAATACTGTGATTTTTATTGGTAACCAAGTCACAGATATTTGCTGATATTACAGTGGTTTTTTTGCCTACATTCATAATTGAAGGATTGGTAAATTTCAGTTAGAGTTTAGTGAAAATATAAAGATGTTATTTTTGTCTTATTTAAGTTCATGAACTCCCTCAATTCTGTCCACAAGTCCCTTGTGGGACAGGGACTTTGTGTGTGTTAAAGAACCCCAGGTTAAGACATGGTGGTGTCTGACTATATCCAAACCTGTAACAGCCAATGAATTTGCCTAACAAGAAAGTACAGAAAGAGACAAGAAGGAGCCATGAAGATTTGTTCCTGTTATTTATGCATTCCCTTGGGAGAACAAGGAATTTAAAAGAGTTGGGGAACAATCGAAAAAGTACAAAATCAAGCGTCAGGAAGTAGAGAATAGTAAGAATGTTACTCAGCCTGGAAGTTAAGAAAGATGATAATGAACATGGTGGCTTTGAGCTTGCTACTTGGGCAGCCTGAGTTCACATTCCCGCTTTTCCACGTCACACCTTGGGCAAACTTTGTCACCTATCTAAGCCTCAGCTTTCATTTTATAAAATGAATAAAAATAATGACTATCGCTCAAGATTGTTAGGAGGATTAAGTATGCTGAGGATATTCTCTAAGTTAGGCCTTATAGTATCGGTCAACCCACAGCCCTTGTGCAGAAGACTCCCAGATCACCTGGCTGCAGATGTTTGCATGCATCTGTGTACGTCCCCCAGTGTGACCTATTACAGCGTCAAAGTAGCTTATGACATAGCTGACCAAGCTTGAAAATACATGTTAACCCTTTCAGGAATTTACAGTTGGAAAATTGAAAGACGGAGGCAGTTTTGCCGTGGGAATATAAAGAGAGATATTGTGAGGGGCCTGTGGGTGGGGATGAGAAGCATTGAGCAAGTGTGAGACAATGAGGGAACTGAGATGAAGAATAAGAAGAACAAATTGATCAGTGACAAGAGGAGCATGGAGCCACTAGGAGTGAAAAGCAGAGACACTAACCAGGAGGCTGGTGGCTGTCTTATTTCCAGCCTCAGTTTCCATGAATCCAGGCCTGCCACAATTCCTGTCCTTGGGTTGCTGTGTAATAACCCAGTGTTTAATCTTGAGCTAGTTTAAGCAGGTCACTTTTCCCAGCCACTATCCACTCCTGACCAGAATATCTACGTAAAGCGTGGGTAGTAAGTCATATTTCTATAGCGGCCGGGCAGGAGACATGAATGAGAGAGGTGAGATATTCAACTGTGGGGATAGCAAATGGGACAGCACATCACAAAAATTTGGATATTTGTCTGAAATATTTTTATTTTTCAATGTAGACTTAATTTTTTAAAAACAGCCAATTAAGCCAAAACCTTCTGCAAGTCCTAGACAGCCCTATGGTTCCCCAGGTTCTCTCTCTACTGTAAACAAAGTACTGAGCCCAGTGTTTGGTGCCCAGTAAGTCCACAAGAAGTACTAGGTGTTATTATAATGACTAGAGGCCCGGTGCACAAAATTCTTACACTGGGGGGGGGGGGTGGTCACTCAGCCCGGCCTGCGCCCGCTCGCAGTCTGGGACCCCTTGGGGGACATCCACAGTCCCCCCGGGATCGGGCCTAAGCCAGCAGGCAGACATCCTTCTTGCAGTCTGGGACCCCTCACTCCTTACCTCCTGCCTGCTTGCTGCTCCTTAGCACTGCCACAGAGGCAGGAGAGGCTCCCGCTACTGCCACTGCATTCATCAGCCGTGAGCCCGGCTTCTGGCTGAACGGCGCTCCCCCTGTGGGAGTGCACTGACCACCAGGGGGCAGCTCCTGCGTTGAGTGCCTGGCCCATGGTGGTCAGTGCGTATCATAGCAACCGGTCGTTGTGGTTGTTCCACCGTAATGGTCACTTAGTCTTTTATTATATAGACTAGGGGCCCAGTGCACGAATTTGTGCACCTTGAAAGGAACTGTGAGGCTGTGGTGGGCACAGGGGCAGGTCTCGGCCCATCCTCCATGCCCCTGCTCGGCCCCTCCCGCCACGGTCCACGGTCCCCTGCCAGTGATTGGGGCCAGTGCCAGGAGCAGGTGCGAGTGGCGGCTGCTGCCTGATCACCCCTCAGGAGCAGGGTGAGGTGGAGAAGCCCTCAGGGGTGATCGGGGCCAGCACTGGCAGCAAGTGTGAGCGCCGGGCGGAACCGTGGCACGCGGGAGCAAAGAATTTTCAGTAACCACCAGAGGCTCACCCCGATGACAGCAACTGGTGCCCAGCCTTGGTCTGGAGCCCCTGCTCACCTGCTTCACCATCCCACCTTAGCTGACACCCGTCATGTTCCACGCATGCCCCCTGGTGGTCAGCGCACGTCATAGCGACCGGTTGTTCGGTTGTTCCGCCATTCGGTCTATTTGCATATTAGCCTTTTATTATATAGGATTGCTTATTATCATTGCTGGCCTTTGCAAGAGCGCTCCCAGCAGAGGGGTGGAGGCAGAAGCCAGATTGCAGTGGCTGGAGGACTAGTAGCTAATGAGTCTGTAGATGCAATGATAGAGCCTTTTCTAATCAGACGTTGAGAGGTAATGTGAGAGGACAAGCAAGGACAGAAGTTTGAAGGGGGATCAGAGCACATGAACATTGTTCATTAAGGTTTAGCTACATATTAAATAAAGAGCTCTTTTAAGCACTCTGGAGTATCAACTGTCCAGATTTTATTTATGGAATGGAATTGACTCTGATTAGTAATTCTGTTCTGTCAGAGCTGCCCTGTTCTTAACAGCACTTAATCCAATACTATCTGGTTCCCCAAGGATTTAAGGAACTTCAGCCACCACACCATGCCTGTCACAATCCCTGCCTTGCTCCAGGCAGTAGCTCCCTCAAAAGCTGACTCGGCACATTTGGCTGTTCGTGGGTGACAGATTTGTGGGAGAGAAGGTTATAAGCCAAAGGGCAGGGCTAGGTCAGGGTCATTAAGGAAGGAGGATTTCTAGCTGGACCTGGATTAATGTCACAGCTCTATGACCTTCCTTAGGCAGTTTACTTCACTTGCCAATAATCCACCTTCCTCATTGTTGGGGGGCTTAATGGAGAAGATGCATATAAAATGCCTTCTCCCACAGTGCCTGGGACATAGTTAGGACTCAGTAAGCATGAACTATTATTAAGCATGCAAAGTAAAACAGGGGTGGCCTTCCTATAAACATTTGTTTCATGTCTGTGATTTTAACATTCTAAATAACAAGGATCTGGTTGTATAAGCCTCTTTGTACAGTGTCATGGGCAGTTAAAGTACTTAACAAAAACTCTTTGATGTTATGAAGTTTAGAGGCCATTTTTAAGATAAAAGGAGCAGTCGTGAAATGAAGCAGCAATAAAGTCAAATAATGTAGCTTGAATTTCCTAAGAGAATTCATCCACTGCTTTTATATTGCTGCTTCAGCCCCCTATGTTTATTCTTAATCAAATAAAATATTAATTAACAGGAGCCATACTAAGTAATCCCTGCATTGGATGGAACTTTCAACATTCATGTTAAAGACCTGGAGGCAATTGTAAAGCAAGGAATTAGGCATGAAACCAACATTCAGGACTTAAGTCTTGAATCAGTTCACATTCAACCCAACCAGTGGGGTTGCCCATCCTCTCAGATAGGAGAAAACACTCTTATTTCCCCAATGCCTTATTCCCACTAGATAAAAGGTATGAGACGAGAGAATGGCACAAGCCACCATCTTAGAACTCGTAACAAGGAGGCTTTGAGATTTGCTGGTAACCACAGGATGAACTGAAAACCTGTGGGCTGTTCATTTCTTGCAGTTATATTCATTCACTTTGTGCCAGATGCTATGCGAGATGCTGGGGATCCAGCAGTAAAGCAAACACAGTCCCTACCCTCATGGAGATTATGGCTAATTGGGAAGATGAAAATTGAACAAGTGTATGCTAAGTGCTTGAAGGAAAGGTCTAGATTTTATTGTTTTGCTTTTTTGTTAATCTTGTAGGACTTTCCTAATCAAATATATATATATATATATCCCCCCAACAAGACTACATCATAAGTCAGGAGGTGACATCACCATAACAAAATAAGGGTTCCAAGTTGATATTGCTTAAATAGCTCTAGGCAACATAAGTTAGAGGCACTTCTAATACGCTACAATATTTTGGTTATTAGGTCACTACTTTATAAATGATTACCATATTATAATAAACAAACATTTACATTAGGTTATGGTTGAATTCTGAAACATTTTGATTTCTCATGAATACATTGCAAAGAGTCTTCTCATTATAATTTCTCATTATGCTAGGCATAAAGGCCATGTAGAGTAATTACAACAAAGGAAATATAAGAAAACGTTTATATATAACTACAGTTAGAGAAAATGGAAGTCAGTTTAAACAAACATAAAATGTTATTGTTGTAGCAATTAATTCTATTATTGTTTTTTCCTGTAATTTTGAAGGGCCTACTGAATGGAAATTATGAACATTTGTGTTTAAGTACTTTTTAATACCTTGAATCATAACTTTTTTAAAATAACGATTTTGTAAAGGTTTTTACCTTTAAATTCCTCAAACCTTTCCTCAAAGTGAAATTAAAGGATGAGAAAAACTATAAAGCACTTTAACGTTAGATTCCCGGTTCTTTTCCTCTGTTCTCTGCTAGTTCATTCAGAGCAGCGTCAGTTGCAGATATCACGCTACAGCACCTGGGTCTCCACTGCAATGAGAGCCTTTGGGTTCAAACAGAATCTTTTGAGAAGAGAAATTCCCTTCTTCTTTTTTTCACTAAGTGAAATTCCACTTAACACTGATGCCAGGGAGCAAGACTTCTTTATCAATGCAACTTACTGTACTCAGAAGCCATGAACTGGCCAAGATATCACTAAGTTTATGACAAATAAAGTGCTTAATAGTGGAATTCCAATCCATCCAGCATTAATTGCTCCCTGGTTATAAACCAGACATATTTTAAAAATTCATTAAATTCTTCTTGCCCCAGGAACAGTATAGTAAAATGCCTTATTTTTACCTTAAGCACAGTTTACATCTATCCAGCACATGTAGTTTTTAAAAGCCCAATCTAGCTCTAACTGGTTTGGCTCAGTGGATAGAGCGTCAGCCTGCGGACTGAAGGGTCCCAGGTTCGATTCCGGCCGGTCAAGGGCATGTACCTTGGTTGCGGGCACATCCCCAGTTGGGGGTGTGCAGGAAGCAGCTGATTGATGTTTCTAACTCTCTACACCTCTCCCTTCCTCTCTGTAAAAAATCAATAAAAATATATTTAAAATAAAATAAAAGCCCAATCCATTTGGTTCATTTTATTTGTTGAACATCTGCTCTCTATCAGTAACTTAGCAAACTTCCTCTCTTCAGCAATTTGCATTTATTTAAAACGTTAATAATGATTAAGAAATAATATCTCAAGACCAGAAAATTATTACTATGTCCTTGTAATTCCTAAGAAACCTGTGACTTTGATAGTTGTTCAATAGGAGGATCTGATGCTATTTTAATTCCTTACTAAAAGCATTTATCGAATGTGTGAGGCAGTAAGCATTCTATTAGATGTGGGGAATATGAAGATTAATTAAACAGTGAGTGTGTGGTAGAGGTGGGGCGAGACTATTTCAGACACAAACTGAAGTCCTGGGTGGAAGTACAAAGCTCCGTGAGTGAGTGGTTGTGTGAGAGCAATGCAGAGGCATGGCATATGGGTCCCTTGAAAGGAGTCTTTGTGGTATGATCTAAAGCAGTGATGGCGAACCTATGGCACTCATTTTTTTGGTTGATTTTTCTTTGTTAAATGGCATTTAAATATATAAAATAAATACCAAAAATATAAATCTTTGTTTCACTATGGTTGCAAATATCAAAAAATTTCTATATGTGACACGGCACCAGAGTTAAGTTAGGGTTTTCAAAATGCTGACACGCCGAGCTCAAAAGGTTTGCCATCACTGATCTAAGGTATGATTTACTTGCAATATGTATCAATATGTATTCTACTTTCTGTTTTAGGTATAAAGTAGAGTATTGTACGTAGTTAACATCTCATCAGTGTCTGTTTTCCTGTAATTTGCTCCATCTTGTCTTTGTTCCTCAGTCAAGAGGAACAACTATATACCGGAGTCACGGTTGAGGGTGCAGGTGCTGGAGGAGACAGTTCTGCAGCTCTGAATAGCAACCTGTCACCTTAAAACCAGGACAGCCTGTCCAACATCCACTCCTGCTCCCATACCAGTTGATATAAACGCAGTTACAAGTTTGGCTAAACCTGACACATTTCTAGCAGTAATGGTGACATTGAATTATTTCACAAGAAGAGTGCAGGGAGGCGAATCCAGACAAGCATAGCAGTCCTCAAAGCCCAGGCACTTTCCATTTTGCCATTGTTAGAGTGAGGGGCCGTTTGCCTCGTGGTGGCAAGGTGGCCACCGCAGCGCAAGGGTGGCCTCTTCACACTACCATCCAAGTAGGAAGAAAGAGGAGGGCAAGCAGAAAATATGCTTTCCTATTATCGTAGAAGAAAACCTTTTCCAGAAGCCCCCTAGCAGATGTCTCCCTAAACCTCATTGCTCAGAACTGGGTCACATGCCAAGCAAAGGAGGCTGGAAATGTATATTAGGAAGGACAGTGCAAGAGCCAAGATGGGTTTAGGTCTGTTATCATTCATCCCCCAGGAATAGAGTGGAGTGTGGGCATATTGGCAACTCAAACTTCTGGGGTTCTGTTAGCAAGGAAGGCAGTGGGGGCAGTAAGTGACAACTGTGATGCTAGTTGTTTGCTTAGTGTGACCTTGGGTAAATTGTTTAGCATCTGTGCCTCAGTTTCCACATCAGTAAAATGGAGATAATAACGAAACCTAATTCTTAGACTTGGGTGAGAATTAAATCACATAATTATGCCAAATGCTTAAATAAACTAGTGGTACATGTTAAGCACTCATAAATATTAGTTGCTAATAAAAAGAGACACTGTGTTTCCCAGAGTGCATGATGTATAACCGGATTCCTCAGATTCCCTGAATAGCACCCTGTGCAGAAATTATAGAGCTGGAAAACATGCTTCCAATCCTCAGAGAAGGGTTCTTTATACCAGACTTCTGTCTGTGAGGTATATTTTTGAAGTGTATTTTTATTGATTTCAGAGAGGAAGGGAAAGGGAGAGAGAGAAACATCAATGATGAGAGAGAATCATTGATTGGCTGTCTCCTGCATGCCCCCCACTAAGGATTGAGCCCACAACCCAGGCATGTGCCGTGACTGGGAACTGAACTGTGACCTCCTGGTTCATAGGTCAACGCTCAACCACTGAGCCACGCGGGCTGGGCTGTCTGTGACACATTTTAGATGACCCTTTTGTTTCTTTCTTTGCAACACCCCCATTCTCTCCCTTGTTCTCATTCTCTTCTCTCCCTCCTCCCCACTTTTTCTCTTCCATCTCCTTTTCCCATCCATGTTTCCTTTCTGTCTGGTGACCTCCTCCCCTTCCTTTCAGGCCAGGAAATTCTCACTGTCTCACCCTGCTCCTGACTTGAAGGCTAAAATGGATGCAAACCCTCACACAGGACTCTCCAGGTTCCTGGAGACAGTTATCCTCCAAGGACTAATGGGTGATATATTCAGAGCTGGTTTAATTTATTCTGCATGTGCTAAAGCATACGTAATTCACAAGCCAGCTGACAGTCACGCACCTAGCATGTGTGGATTAGATGATAAGCACACCTCATTGCATTAGTTTATTTTTTTGCCATACCACTCTCATAAAGGTCAGAAGAAAATCATGTAAGGGAAAGGCAAAAAAAATTTAATTTAACCAAATTGGTTTATTCACCTTTTTGAAAAAGAGTAGGGTAGAAATAGGACAAATAACTTAAGAAATGAACTTTGAACAAAGTCTTGCTAAAGAATTACCAGCAGGAAAGACCATTTGTTTATCATCTCATAAAAAGACAGCACCTGGCTCATGTGAAATTGATGAATGGTATGTAGCAGAAAAAGAAAACCAGACAATGTGTGTGTTATGAGCTTTGAAAATGAGCTGGGGGTGGGGGGGCGGTCAGCATAAAGAGAACTCATGTGCACTAAATTTAAAGCTGTTCTGAGAAATCTGAAACACTTATTTTTGAGAATGGAAGCTCAACTTCAGTATGCAATAAAATCTTTCTTCAACAAAATGGAATGACTTCTGAATGTTAGTAAAATCCCATGTTCCTTTTTAAAAAAATGCCTTTAAATTAGCACAAGAAGGAAATCACTCCCATTTGTGCCTACTGGACAAGGGAGAGGGTGTAGATGCAGAAGTTGAAACCAAACCATGTGAAAGCCACACCCTGCCCTCATCTATCACTCCCAGCTCTCCATCTAAACAGGAAGAAGCCCAGGGTACCTGGGGCTGGATCTGAGGGAAAATAGCAACAGTTCGGTTCCTGTTTACCTTTATCTCCATCACAGGCAAGTGGGTGGATGTGATGAGTCCTGTGGAAATCAACTGTGCCTCGCATTCCTGCCTCCACCCTGTGGGACAGCCCTTAGCAGAGGTCAAAACCTCAAATGCCTGAGAGGACCAGAAGGGTATAAACAAAGGCAAAAAGGGCCACCAGTAAGAGCCTACAAAGGAAACTGCTTGTTTTGAACTAAATCACAACAATATAGCACTGCTAAATAAAATATGAAGTAACAAAAAAGAATGAGAATGATACATACTTACTTTTATGATTCTCAGGGATATCCTATCTAATAAAAGACAAAAAGGGTAATTGACCGTACCTTTGCTACGCTTCCCATTGGCTAATCAGGGCAATATGCAAATTAACTGCCAAGAAAGATGACGGTTAACCACCAACAAAGATGGCGGTTAATTTGCATACGTAGGCGCCAAGCAACAGAGCGAAGCTGGCTGGCCCCGGGCAGGAACAGCGAGCGAAGGCTGGCGTGGCGAGCGAAGAGCAAAGAGGGAAGCCCGCCACGTCGGCCTCCGCCACACCCCCAGGGCCTGTGCGCGGCGAAGAGCGAAGGCCTGGGCTCCGGGCACCGGAGGAAAACTGGCGCCAGCAGCCAGGGCAAGAGGCCCCCGAGGGGCCCCAGACTGCGAGAGGCACAGGCCGGGCTGAGGGACTCACCCGAGTGCACAAATTTTTGTGCACCAGGCCTCTAGTCCTATATAATAAAAGTCTAATATGCAAATCGACCAAACAGTGGAATGATGCGCACTGACCACCAGGGGGCAGATGCTCAATGCAGGAGCTGCCCCCTGGTGGTCAGCCAGAAGCCAGGCTCACGGCTGGTGAATGCAACAGCAGCAGTAAGGAGTGAGGGGTCCTGGACTTCGAGTGGGATGTCTGACTGCCGGCTTAGGCCAGCTCCCGGCCACTCCCCGAATCAGTCCCGATTGCTGGCCAGGCCGAAGGACCCCACCAGTGCACAAAATACATTTCTTAGCTTTAGCCACCGAAGAGCTTAGAGGCAATGATACTCCAGTGGCAATGAGCTCACTGAGTTCAGAGATCTTGGTTTTTAGATACTGTTCTCCAATAAAAGGTCCCAGGGCTCCTGGGAGAAATGGATGGTTCCAGGTCAGGGGATGGGAGTTACAAGGACATTTCCATGTGCCCCAAACCGGAAAGAACACAGGGAATGATGGGACATCTCAAAAGACACAGGAGCCAACCAGCGTGAAGGAGCAACTGCTGGCCAAATTTGGGGCAATTTGGGCACCAAAAATGACTGCAACTGATTATAAAAATCAAACGAATAAAAAAAATAAAAACTGAGTAAATAAACAAAAGTTGAATCAATAAAAGTCCGTAGGACTCTTCCAAGCAGGAGAGACAGAAAAAAACTGATTTGCCACCATTGAAAATGACTGTAGCAACTTCTTACTCTGAAAGTTAGCAAACAGAAAGAGGCTCTTACCCTGCCCCTTTAAAAGGAACTGTAATTCATCCCCAGTAGGTAAGGAAACGCTCTTGTTTCCTGAGGTCTGCCTGCAAATAAACAATTTAGAAAAATCCTCATTTTGCAACTGTCAAGTTATATATGCAATCGAATACATGTCAACAGATGCGTGTATCATTCAGCATGAGGTTGCTGTGGGACAGAGTATCTGCACCTGCCGGGCAGATTTTCAAGGGAATCCCCCAGCTTTACGCTGGAAGGGCCTGTGGGTCATGACATTAGCCAGGTGACTGTATGTAACGTCGCTGTTATTGAACAACATGGAGTTCTGTGTCTCCTGATTGAGGTTATATTAAATACAAACCCCTTATGAAACGTCCCTCTCAAATTTCCCGTTCTGGCCCTTAGAATTAACTTGCAGTTTACAGGAAAAATTGCAGAGGGTGGAAGGGACGTGTTTAAGTAATATCGCAAGGAAACTACCAGAGAAATGCAGAATATAGGTTTTTCTACCAAACTTTGGCCTCAGTCTACTAAAAGTCAATGTCATGAAACAAACAAATATACTAAAGTTTGAAGAACTATTCTTATTTAATTTGCTTAACCAAATACAATGAGTGAAGCTTGATTGGATCTTGATTGAAAAAAAATAAAGCTCTAAAAGCTTTTGGAGATTAGGAAATTTTAATTTGGACTGGCAATTAAACTTGGTTATAAATAGGGAACTATTGTTAATTTTCTCTGGTGTGATAATGGTATATGGTTATGCAAGATGTCCTAATTCTTAGGAGATTCAGGATGAATATTTAGGAATGAAACCTCAGGATGTCTACTAAATAATTTCAAAAATCCAGATAGATGGTACATATATAGATAGATAGATAGATATGAAGGAATCAAATATGACCAAATTTTAATAATTATTGAATCAAAGTTGGATATTTTTCATAATCTAAAGTTAGCTGAAAATGTATAAATGAATTAAATAAACAACATCTGGAACTTAATAAATGGATACTCCAGGCATTTTTCTTTTGCCCTAAATCGCTGAGCAGAACTTCCCAAAGTGACATGTGAGAGGTGGAAGGGACTGTGGAGGTCGTCAGTCCAACCCCTTAATGTTACCACAAGGAAGGTGACGTCTGGTCCCTGAACACAGTCGTTGGTGCAGATCCAGGACCGGCCTCCTGTTCTTCCCAGTAAGAGGAGGAGCTCTGGCATCAGGAGGACGTGGATACAAAGCCCCTTGTGTGATCTCAGGGAAGTCACTTACCATTGCTGAGACATGTCTTCTTCCTATATCTTCCTGACAGGATGATAAGCTATCTCTCACATAGTCAAAATTTGAGACCAAGTGAGAAAAACGTGTATAATGAGCCTAGAGCAGAGCTGCCACAGAGCCAAGAATCCCAGTGAATGTCGGTTCCTGTTATTCTGGCCTCCAGCTCCTCACTGCCCTCTATCTGGCTCCTTCCTCCAGCTTTTCAGATCCACCTCACGTGGGCTTCCATGAGAAAGGCCAGGTGCAGGACCATAGCACCAGGGAGCTCCTCCTGGCTGCCGTGCCCTGACATCTGAAGGTAACGGTGCTGTGCCATTGTGTTAAGGAACAGACATTAGCAGCTGTTCAGGGCCTCATGCCTCAGGAGCACGACAAAAGAAGGTGGCTTCGGGGCACTTTCTTACAAAATAAAACTCTGAAGAAATCAGGGGTGGTTTAAAACGGATTTTTAGAAAAGAAATACAAGGTATTAATAAAATACAAGCTTGGAAATCATTTGACGATAAACAGGTACAGTTTATTGTGTGCTACGGGCAATAGGCAGGAGGAGCCTGGGGCACTTGAAGGAAAAATAAATAGCTATGACTTGTGGAGTATTTAGTATGTGTCGGTTGCTGCCCGGGGCCCTTTACAGGTGTGTCCATACTCATTGTCATAGCAGCTCTTTGAGGGAGACGCTATTCCCCTTGCACAGAGGAGCATGCCAGGCGATTTGTCTAGTCAGCTGCAGAGGCACATTTGTCTCTGGGCCCCCGCACTTCCATTAACCAATACGGTGCTGCAGGCTGTGGAGTTATCCTGCGCAGAAGTGGCCTCACAGAGGTCACCGGTGGCAGCTGTCCTGACCAGGTCACCAAGGAGTACAGTCAATGTGTAAACTCTTGAAGTCGTCCAGCCTACTGGCTGATTGGCTGAAACCCCAGCTCCATTTGAGCCCCTCACTCTTCTTACTCCAGGAGCTGTGATCCCCACAATGGGGTTTCTGAACTTAAAGCAACCTCGGGGCCTCACGGCCAACCAACCCAAGAGTGTCTTCATGCTGGTGCTGCGGCCACTGGCCACTGCCGATGCCAATAATGAGTCCTCTGGACTGGCCGTGTCCATATCAGTTCCTTGTGCAGCAGCCCTTGGGCCGAGCCCTGAGACGGGACCTAGACATGGCTTACTTGGAGCAGAACTGCTTCCCAGGGAATGAACTCCCAGGCTGCCTTGAGTCACCACTATGATTCTGTTTCTGCTCCCAGAGTCGCACCAAGTCAGAAAGTGGCTTTTAGCCCTCCTCTTCTCCATGTACCTGGCTGCTGTCTGTGCTAGTTGCAGTCCCAGTCCTTCCTAAAACCACCCTTTCCCTTGGCCGTGGCCACTGACCTCCACATGACCAGGAAATGCATGCTTCCTTTCCATCCACAGACCTGATTCTGGGTTTGTCTCTGTTTGAATCAGAGGCTTTTGTACACAATGTGCCAAATACGTACTCATAAGCTCCCCTGAATCCTTCCGGGAACTAGTTCAGTAAATAAATGAGTGTCTACTCTGTGAAAAGCTCTGCTCTAGGTTCAGAGAGTGCTGCTTAAAACCCCGCAGAAAGTCAGACCCAGGTGGAAGTGATTACAGTGCGAGGCCCAATGCAAATACTGTGAGAACAGCACCAAACAAAAAGGCTATTTGGGTGAGAGAGAGGGAGAGTGGGAGACAGAGAAAAAGAAAGAGAGAAAGGAAGCCTCTGTTTGTTAGGAATAAAGAGTTCAAAGACATAGCACTTTACAACATTTTTGAGCCCCAAACATTATGTGCCAGGGGACAAAAACAAATAAAATTTGTATCTTGCCCACCTTATCTCTTGCCCTTCCCACATATGCATTCTACATTCCAGCCAGGCTAACTTATTTGCTTTACCCACCATGTTCACTACCACTCTCACCTCTAAATCTTTGCTTTTTCTACCTGGATCACCTCCTTTCAACCCACAGTCTCCAACTGGTTAAATCTAAATTACCTCCCAAAACTCACGTCCGCGGTCCTCTTCTCCAGGATGGCCTCCATTCGGTGTCCCCTGATGGCTCCCACAGCAGCACGTGTCTCTCTTCATCATTGATGGTGTGGGGTGGGGGTTACTAGCATGGCTTCTGGAGCTAGAATGTCTGGCTGGCTGTGAATCCTATCAGCTAAATTAACTTTCCTTAAGAGGACTGAGTTTCTACCCATCAGGCACTTAGCATAGTGCCTAGTCACAGAAAGCACCGAACAGATGTTAATTATTGCTACTATTACTAATGTTAGTGCCCCCCCCCCCGCCCCCCAGCAGCAGCTTCACGGATTGTAGTTCTTTATTTGTCTGTCTATCCGTGACTGGATCTTGTTGAGCACAAGGATTGTGTATTATACGACGTGGTAACTTCCACTCCTCATAGATTACCTAGCACATAGTAGCACTTAGTAAATGCTTGCTGGAATTGGAGGTGGGTGGAGAAGTGAAATGAAAATGGACAGTTCCACAGGATAAGATTTCAGCACAGGGAGGGTTTCAGGCAAGGCCTTGTTTCAGGTGGGAAAGGTAGAATGGAGGTCATCAGAGCCGGGAAGCGTAGACCTATAAAGTCTCACGTTGGAGGGATCATCCAAGTGGGTTTTTAAGGGATCAAGGTTGGTGTCGGGAAGTCCAGGGATGTCCTGGGAAGGCAGGGAATCCAGGGATGAGATCCTCGCTTCAGAGGAGAATAGGTGCAAGAATTGGAAGATGTTGTTTATAAAGAGGGTATGCAAAAAGAAGAGATCGCCTCTCCCCTGCTCTCCACCCCCACTGCATCTTCAGTGCTCTGGCCACCAAAAGCTGGAAACATAAACTTTGTTGGTTAGCTGCCTACTCGAAATCCTTCCCTGTCTCCCGTTGCTCGTGGAGTTTTCGTGTGTGGGCACGTGTGTGCGTTAGGGCACAGAGAGCTTCATGTTTGGGCCTCACTGACCTCCCTTCCTTTCACTCCCTCTTCTCCACCCACCTCCACTGCGTCTGTTTTTGTCCTCCTTGCCTTGGAATGTGCTGTTCTTTGTAGCTATTTGCTGTGTGACTTTAGACAAGTCACTTCATCATTCTGGGCTCTGTTATCTCTATAGCAGTATTTTTTAAACTTCAAGTCATGACCCGTTAATGAGTCAAGAAACCAATTTAACAGGTCAAAAAAACCATTAAAATATGAAGTAGAATAAATAACAAACAGTTATATGAAATAGAATATATACCTTAGGTAGCACGTGTGTGTGTGTGTGTGTGTGTGTGTGTGTGTGTCCACACTGGGTCATATGTAAATGTAATTCTTACTGTAGATCATAGTCAAAAAGATTGAAAGTGCTTCTCTTTAAGTCCCTTTCAGCTCTAAAATTCAAGATGTGTAGAATATTTCCAACTTTCCAAAGCTACTTATTCCTGCTGATACGACTCTCTGTTCAAATGTACATATGCCAGAAATATTGTTTCTTCTGTTATCTATTCATCAACTTAATCTTTACTTCAAGCTTCTACGTGAATAGACCTGCACTTCCATTTAGTCAGTTTGGGGGCCTTTCCTCCCCCTTCCAGGCTTGCATCAGAATATGGGAGGGAGGCTCACAGAGAGCTAAAAATGATGAAAAGTTCTCCAAATAATGGTCTTTGATGTAGTGTCTGTGTGCCTTAGCTCAGACTGCTATAAAAAATACCAGAGACTGGATGGCTCACACAACAGACATTTATTCCTCACAGTGCAGGAGGTTGGGAAGTTCGAGATCAAGGTGCCGGCGATTCACTTCCTGATGAGTGCTCTCCTCTAGCTCCGGAAGGCCACCTGCGTGCTGTGCTCACAGCCTCTCCTCAGTGCATGCTGGGAGAGCACCCTGATGTCTTTTCCTCTTTTTGTGGGCACTAATCCCATCATGGCATAACCCAAACCTAATCACCTCCTGAAGGCCCCACCTCCTAATACCCTCACAGTGGGGTTAGGATTTCAGTTGTACAAATATTGGCAGGACACCCATATTCAGCCCATAACTCAGTGCCAGCACCAAGTGGCCCCAGGCCCAGAGTCGTGTGATTGTGCTTCTGCCACGTGTCGGGCACACATGCTGTCCACCTGAAGCCCTGTGCCCTCTTCAGGACAGAGCCCCCCATTCTTGCACAGCTCCCAGCAGGGCCCACAGTGCTCTTTCTTTCCCTGGGCAAAGGCCTGGGAAAATCCCCTTTCTAATCTAGGCCCAGGCCTGCTCTCCCTTTGATGTCTCCAGGCCTCTCTCTGCTTCTCCCTCAAACCCTGTCCTCTTCCATGGGTTTGAATTTTGGAAAACAAAACCCTGAAGGGCCTACAGACCCTTGCCCTGAGCCTTTTTTGAGGCAATGAAACTGGAAAAGGGAGAAGTGGGCGGGGGGCGGGGGGGGGGGGGAGGGCGCGGAGGACAGAAAATGTTCATGGAGAAAAAAACATAATAGTTCCTACTATCAGTCAGCCACAGCATTATGAGTAGTCTCTTCTCAGTGCTCAGGGCAGCAAGTGTGGCTTTTCCCTCTCACTGCCCGCTGGCTGGGCTCTGGTCACAGCTGCCTGTTTCATGTGATCTAATGCCCACACTCACCTTCCTTCAGGGACTGCACAACAATGTCACTAAAAGGATCAGTCACAATGATTTGCTTTTCAGGAATAACTGAAGTAGAATTTTCTGACAAGCTTTGGTTCCAAAGTTCATGCAAACAAAAACCTTATTTCTAAAGTTTGCACAGAGCTTATCTCTAAAGTACAAATCCTGTCAGCTGCTGGGAGGGACTATAACTCCTTCTCTGTATCATTCCCCACCACCTCTTCTCCCTCCACCCCCCCTGCAAAAAAAAATATCCTCAGAAATTATCCTATCTAATAAAAGAGAAACATGGTAATTAGCCATACGTCCGCTACCCTTCCCATTGGCTAATCAAGTCGATATGCAAATTAACTGCCAGCCAAGATGGCGGCCGGCAGCCAGGCAGCTTGAAGCAAACATGAGGCTTGCTTGCTTCAGTGACGGAGGACTCCAACGTTCCCCGCCTGCCTTGCCGGCCTCTGAGCTTGCAGTTTGAAACATTGTTACAAATATAGAAGCTAAACAAAACCCCGGAAACCTGCTTTCAGCCAGCCAGGATCTCAGAGCTGGAGTTGAAACAGTGTTTCGATTATAGAACCCAGACAAACCAGATACCTACTTTCAGCAGTGGAGGCCTAAGAGCTGGAGCCAAGCCTCATAGCTAAAGCTGGCCCAGAATAAAAAAAGAAAAGAAAAAAAGGAGCAATTGGGAGCTTCAGTCACCCGCCAGCCTGAAAACAGCCCTCAGCCCCTCACCCAGACTGGCCAGGCACCCCAGTGGGGACCCCCACCCTGAAGGGTGTGTGACCAGCTGCAAACAGCCATCATCCCCTCATCCAGGCTGGCCAGGCACCCCAGTGGAGACCCCCACCCTGATCCAGTACACCCTTCAGGGCAAACCAGCCGGCCCCCACCCATGCACCAGGCCTCTATCCTATGTAGTAAAAGGGTAATATGCCTCCTAGCACCGGGATCAGTGGAGCCGAGAGGCCTCCCGGCACCAGGATCAGCGTGACGGGGCAGCGCCCAAACCCCCTGATCGCCCTGCGGCTCTGTGTGTGACAGGGGCGGGGCTACAACCTCCCTATCCGCCCTGCTCTGTTCGTGACAGGGGAAGGCGCTCCAACCCCCTGATCAGCCCTGCTCTGTGCCTGATGGGGGGAGCTCCCCAACTCCCTGATCGCCCTGCAGCTCTGTGTGTGACAGGCTGTGGTGCCCCAACCCCCTGATTGGCCCTGCTCTGTGTGTGACAGGGTGCGGCGCCCCAACTCCCTGCCCCCCCCCGCCCCCCACGGGCCCTGCTCTGTGTGTGACGGGGTAGAGCCATAACCTCCCCATCGGCCCTGCCCTGAGTGTGACAGGGTGCGGCACCCCAACCCCCTGATGGGCCCTGCTCTGTGCGTGACAGGGGGGAGCTCCCCAACCCCCTGATCGACCCTGCTCTGTGCATGACAGGGTACAGAGCCCCAAGCCCCCTGATGGGCCCTGCTCTGTGAGTGACAGGGGGCGGTGCCCCAACCCCCCAATCGGCCCTACCCTGAGCGTGACTGAGGGTGGCATCACAACCTCCCAATCTGCCCTGCTCTGTGCATGACGGGGCAGCGCCCCAACTCCCCAATCAGCCCTGCTCTGAGCCCGACCAGGGGCTGCACCTAGGGATTGGGCCTGCCCTCTGCCACCCAGGAGCAGGCCTAAGCCAGCAGGTCATTATCTCCCGAGGGGTCCCAGACTGCGAGAGGGCACAGGCCAGGTTGAGGGACCTCCCCACCCCCCAGTGCACAAATTTTTGTGCACCGGGCCTCTAGTTCTGTTCTATATAATAAAAGGTTTATATGCAAATTGTCCCCTCGAGAGTTCAACCAACCAGGAGTTCAACTGCTTGCTATGATGTGTGCGGACCACCAGGGGGCAGCGCAGAAGGAAGGAAGGCCTTGACCAGAAGCCAGCAGCTAGGGGAAGGAAGGCCCCAATCGGCCCTGATGGCCAGCCAGGCCTAGGGACCCTACCCGTGCACAAATTTCGTGCACCAGGCCTCCAGTGGATTAGAATACACTATGAACTAAGACATAATATTTAAAGATGAGCCTGTTTCACTCACTTAAGTGGCTGCAGCTCTTTCTTTCCCTGGGTCACGACTCACCTATTTCAGGCATAATAGGGACAAAGGCCAACTTCAGACACTCGACAGTTGGGTTTTGATGTGGGTTTTGTTGCCAGACTGAGCATGAGGTGAGATGCCCTTCAAAACTGTCCTCCTTTGAGTTGCAGATTCTTTTGATTTCTGACTCTGAAAAGAACATATGGCTGATCTTTTATTAGCTGCGGTCTAAACCAAGTACTGCTTGCCTTAGGGTTAACAGTCCTGCAGGTGTCTCCAAGCTGCAGCCTGTACTTCTCCGATAATGAAGGCCAGTGCATCTGCCTTCCTGGGGTGTGGGAGGGGAGTCTGAGGTCCCCGGCAAAGCTGGAGACAGTGGGTCAGCAGTCCTGTCCCCGAGAGCTGCACCCGGACCCCTGGATGGCCAGGAAGGGCACAGATGCATGTGAGTGGGACAGGCCAGCGCTTGCTGAATTCATACATTTCCCGTGTGAAGAGTAGGATTTCCGTGGCAAATATTTAACATTGTGAAAGGTGAGCTTCCCTGAAAGTGGGTAGGTATGGGAGCTGCCTCTTCCGGCTTTCAGCTGATGTGAGCTCAGGAAATCGGAATTGATTGTATCCACAGCAGACCTTAGAGGAAGTTTGTTGTTGAAACATCCTAAGCTTCATTTCAAAGTCAAATCAAAATGATTTCTGAATTGCCCACTGTTTTTGGATTACCTGGATGTTCCAAGCTTGTATTTTAGCAACACTGGAACAAGGAGCAGGTTGCAGAACTATCTTTATGGATGGGACTGGGTTAAATTTTCTCACCCACTTAGCAGATCCTTGATAATAATGGGGACGTTCCTGGATAAAGTGGGTGAGGGGAATAAAACCCTCATGGGGAATGCTGGCAGAAATCATTGTAGGCTGCATTTGGGAGAATGGGATTTAATAGACGACACATGCCTGTTCTTTCCTGTGGATGGTGACGTTATTAAAAAAACAAACAAACAAAACAGAGCCTAGCTTTGCCTAATAGCATGGACTTGGGAATCTAGCTAGCATTTTTTGAACTATTGCTGTGCCACATCCTTTACATGCAATTAATTCAGCAAAAGAAATATAATGTGCTTTGCCTTACACATGAGGAGACTGCAGTTCTGAGGAGTTTAGTGACTGGTCCAAGGTTACACAGCTATGACTGATTCAGTGACACATGACTTACTCAGCTAGTAAGTGGCTGAGCTATTATTAGAATCTAGATTTGCCCAACACTGGAGTCCTTGACTGAATATTTTCAAACTAGTGAATTGAGTTATTGTAGCGTTAATTCAAGGCCAACTGACTTAGCAAAACTCATTAGTTAACAGAGTAGAGGAAGCGCTGCTATTTAATAATGCAAACAGCAACAGCTCTCAATTGTTGGGCTCCTTCCAGGTATCAGGAATGTTTCAAGGTACCCCATGTCCCTGGTTTCATGTAAGCCACAAAACAGCCCTAGGATTGTTGTCCACCTTTATACATGAAACTTAAGAGAGGTTGCCTAGCACTCTTTCGTGGAGCAGTTCAGGGCATCAGCCCCATATAGAAGGATTAGGGTGTGGATCCAAACTGTAGGTAAGTAGTATATAAAAATCATAGAATCTTAGAGCAGAAAAGGATAGTCAAGATGACCTAGTTTAATTAATCTATTTTACATGTGGGAAAACGGGTTTAGTACCTTGCCCTAAAATCATATATCATCTAGTTAGTTGTAAATCCAAGACTAGAACACAGACTCAATTCAATTCATCAACACATGGCCAGGTCTCCTATCTCCCAGACTCAGGACATTTTTCTGTCAGATCTGGTGTAGCAGACAGGTCGTGAGGCCCAGGGTCATGAAGTTCACCCCTACTTCTGTAGGGGATAACCCTGCAGCCTAAAGACGAAAGAAAACAGGTCATGACAGGATTGCGGAGGGAATTGTGTTCATTCATTCATTCACTTCCCATTCACACACTGTACCTCTAGTGGGGTCCTACGTGTATGCCAGGCACCATTCTCTTTTTGAACTGTGAAAGATGGCAGATGTTCACCCAACTCCTAAACTCTGTCAGACCTTGTGTAGAAGGCAGGGCACGTCTGACATTGTGTGAGAAGGCTGTGTGGTCAGGACATGAGTTCTGTGTCATGGGACTGACCGCAATTAGTGAGGAAGTCTTTCCACCTGCCCCTGAAGCCAGAGGGGAGAGGTCAGACTGGAGTATGAAGTATATAACTTGATCCTAAATGTGAATGTCAAAAATACCATTCTGACTTACTTTTGGAGTGACTTGTCCTGCAGGAAATGAAGTCCAAGCCTTGTTGGATGATTTATTTTGATGCAGTTAATAAGAATAATGAGAAGCATCTGTTTCTATAACAGTGGCCGTATTCATCAAGTTCATGACTTGTGGACTGCTAGGGGCATCGATGGAGATAAGAGCATTCCCACTGTGCATAAGACAGGCACAAGGTATAGCTTCAAGGGCATGAGACCTCTGTCTCCCAAGCCAAAAGCATGAACTCCCAAAGCACTTTACTTATAAGATGCTTTTGGCTCAAAATATTTGCACATTATTGAAGAAGTGTATGTCAAATGAAAAAATATGTTACTGAGAAAAGTGAGCTCAACAAGTTAAATGACCATCCAAGGTTATATATAACTAATCAGCAGCAATCTTGGACTTGAAGCCTCCATCCAATTTTTATTTCATTCTCCCAATTTGCTTCTTTGGAATCTTTCCACACTGTAAAAAAAGGATAATAATATTGTGCCTTCCTTGTTTCCAGGATAAGAATCTCAGCAAAATGTCTTGCAATCTTTGAAGAAGCAAATGTAAGGTCAGTGTGTGGAAAGGCAGGCATTATCTCAGGAGCAGACCTCTAAAACTATAACAGGGTGAATAATGACATTTCTGAAACTCTCTAATTTGACGTTGGAAATATGCTTCCCATGTGCAGAAATGCAATAATAATTCTATTTGCTGGGCTATGTGAGAAACGAGACTTGAATGGTCTGCCTTCTTTGCCTAGATAAATGGATGAGAAGATTCTAGCGCTAGCCAGTCTCTTCTAACTCCGTGCCCACAAGCATATTTGCTGCATTAGTGGTAAACAAGACTATGTTTTCCATAAAGGCACCAAGGCTGACACATGACTGAGTCAGTGTTTTGGAACCCTGACAGCTAATGGAAACATAGCTATGTTCCTGCTTGGATCAGTATGGCTAGTGGATGAGTGAACTATTAATAATTGCTATAGAAAAAAGGATTGTGACAACTCAGATGGCTCTGTTGATTTAACTGTGCTGTGGGACTGGGGTGAATGAGGCTGGGAGAAACGTGAGGAATGAAGGAAAGAGACTCCTCTAATTGGGAGAGTCAGCTGCCTGTCAGCAGGGGAGAGGGCAGGGCAGTACGGGTCAGGACCCTGGGCCTGGAAAGGCAGGGCACATTCTTGAATCAAAGCCAGTATCAGGTATGGCCATTCCTCCTCTTCTAGTCAAACTCGTCTGGATGTGTCTAAACAATGTCTGTGGTAGGCAAACACAGACTTTTAAAATAGTACATGCTTCCCGCTCTTTATATACATTTTCCCTCATGAAACTTTCATTTGGCAGCCAATCCTCCCTAATTGTTTTGACTCAGCACCCATCAACCTCAAATACGTACTCCAATGTCCGAGGTCGTGAATGGAAAAGGAGCGTATCCCACAAGGGAACATTCTGTTGCTTACCAGTGAGGAGGTGCCTCTAGTACCAACAGGCAATGTGTGTTTAGTGTAAGTGCTCAACTTGAATCTCCACCCATCCTGCTCCAGCCCTGATAGGGAGAAGATTGTTAGGGCCATGAAGCACTGCACCCCCAGTCCTGCCAGCAGTTGGGGGGGGGGGGCGCGTGGAAGGTTAGTCTCCCCACTTCCTCTCTGCATGGCAGCATTCTCTGGGGGCAGTGTACCCAAACCTTGCCAGGCATGAGACCGTCACCTAAGCAACTTAAAATAAGTGCATATTTTCAAACTGCATCCCATATCTAATGAATCAGAATTGGTTGTGAGGGGGTTGAGGTTGGGGACAGGTCAGCTATAGTTCCAGTTAGCACTCAGGGGTTCAGTTCGACCTACCACCAGGATCAGAAGTCTGATTCCTAGGTTGAATTCTGGGGGGAAGGGGGGGAGAACGATTTTGTAGATCATAAGACAGAATGTCCCCCCTGAATGCTAACTGCTGAGACACCCCAGGAATCCTTGTAAAGTCATGGTCATAATGGCCCATGTTGCTTATGTCACTGCCCTTAGTTTGAATGGTGATCTTTGGGGAGGGAGCTCTGGAGTCTATGAAATCAGAACTTCTTGAACACCTACCATGAGCCAGGCCCTTTGGGCAACGCAGTGGGTTAAACATGTGTCCTGTCGACAGGAAGCTAACACTGAATCATTCTAGACGGCGGAGAACAAGACTCCCATACATGAATAATCACATGAAAATCTAGAGCCCGAAGGAGCCAGACGTACTGAAGGGATGATCCTGCCGCATCTTGGTCCAGGCCCTGTTGGTAGCTGTCCTCCGAGGAGGCCAGGGAGGGCTCCTTTTCAGTCTCCTGCTGCTTCTCTTCCTCAGGATTGAGGAAACACCCAAGGGTGCACTGCGTGAGTCCTGGGCGCAGCTGTCCCATAGGGTTAGAACGGAGCAGCCTGGAAGCACCTCCCAATCTCTGAGGGAGGAAGTGAAGGGAGGCTGGAATAGCCGGTAGGGCCCTGGATTTGTGAGGTAAGGACTGAACAGGACTGTAGGTTTAAAGGAGGGAGGGAGGTGGTGATAATGAAGGCAAGAAAATCAACTGAGAAGAGCTGGGAACGGCCTTTTGCCAGGTACATCGGGAGCTCAGCATGTGAAGTTTGCCCAGCTGTGCTTTCTGACCCTAATGTTCCAGTGCTTTGCTTTCCCTTCCTGGATCTAGCCATCAGATGCTAATTTTTTTATTTATGCATGCTCTACTGCAAGGCTAATGCTCACTACTGTGGTTTTGAAGCTACAGGGAATCAGCTGCGGGTAGAAAGTTCCACACTGCAGACAATTTTAAGACCCGCTGAACCAAACCCTATCCACTGAGATGGCAATGAGACTGGGAGGAACCAAGGACTGTGTACAGAAGGGTGTGCTGTGACACAAGGTTCCTCACTTGCTCCTAAACGAGTGCTGGAGGGAAGGGTGGCTGGGTTCTGCGAGTAAAGTCAGCAGCGATGTCCTTTTTAAAGGTCTGAAGAATTCTAAAAACATACTGTAGAGGGGCGTTTGTTTCTCTCTATTCTCACAGAGAAGCAACGTGTGTTTTCCTTTTAAACAACTAGAAAAAAAAATATTTATGTCTATTTCAAAACTGGAGCCCAAAGTTTAGTTCTGAAAATAATGAATGTCTAAAAACTGAAATAGTTTTCTTTTAAAAAAATAAAGTCGTAGGAGGTAACAGCGTTACTTACACAATGTGTGTTACTAGCAGAACTTTCCATCCAGATTTTAGAGGGTAAATAGATGACAAAAGTTGTTAATTTATATAAACTCAAATGTAAAAGGAAATTGTCCTGAACTCAAGGGACAAAAAGTAAGGTATTTAGTAGAAAGAAAGAGAATGTGGGTTTCTGATTTCTAAAAAGCCAAAGATCAAATTTTCTTGACACAGTAAGCCATGACATTTTAACCTAAAAGCAAGTGGCTTCTCAAGGTCTACCAGCCAGCCAGCCAGCCGGGCACCAAGGGTCAGATTGTTTTCTGTGATGTGCCCATCTGGGTCCCAGTTATCACCGCCCGGCAGTGCTCGGCAGGGTGGGGGAAATGCAATGTAACCATTCTTGTGGCAGCAGCCAGGTCCAGATTCTTCAGCAAGGGAGTGTAATGCCCAGCATGAAGGAAATCAGTTTTCAGAGACCTGAGAATACAAAGAAGGTAACTATAGATGGATATGACAAAGAAGAGTTAGGAAACAAAAAATATATCTCCCCCCCCCCACTTTGTTTAAGGATTGTCCTGAGCTCAGGCACACCCAGCGATCTAACAGGGCACACTTGTTCTGTCCATCAGCCCAAAGGATGCTGTGCAGTCCCGCCGGGACCCCTGGGAGCGCCCCCTCAGCCAGCCACTCTGCCCGACCATCCCCCACCTTGGGAAAGGCCCTTTCTTCCTACCCGATCAGCATCATCAGTTTCCCAGCTTGCAGAGTCAGGTTTTGAAGACTGATCTCGTAGGACTATAAAGTTTCATTACGTTACTGTTGATTTTAAATTAGAAGCTTCTGGACTCTTTCCTGTGGGGATTAATATGATGAAGTCAGCAATCTTATTTCCAGAAGAAGAACTAACTCACGTAAAGTTTGCCACCAAGATGATATTTCCAGGTGAAATGTGCTTCCCAGTGACCAGCTCTGCCATAATGCTTTCAGACACTTGTTTCCCTTCCTGACCTGCTCAGCAGAAAAAAATTTCTCTGTAAAATGTGTTTATTCAAACTGCCTGTAATAACCACACATGTCCGAAGTTCTCTTTGCAGAGCTAGCATTCCGACTCTCACGTGTTGAGTAGTGCACCAAAGTCAATGAATGATAACAATGCTGTTCAGCTGCTTGACTGCCCGTATTGGCACTTAACATTTGATTGAGTGTTGATTAAAATAATTCTCCATGTTTAAAAATTTACTGTGAATGTTACAGCTTTTTCCCACCATTGCTGATTCAACGTGGTTTAGAGAAATACTCTGTGAAGAAAGTTCTGGTCTTAATACCGGGATAAATCTGAAAAGAAACATTGAAATTAATAATTATTCAAAGTGTGTATACACTTTTTAGGGACACCCTGTATTTGTCTAAGTAATTCCTCATGCAACTTTAAGACAGGCAGTAGAAAATTCGGCTATCATGGAAGATTGGAAAAAGAACCTGAAGGTACAGTAAGTCCTTAATGTGGTTGATAGGCTCTGTGACAGTAAGCGAAGGGATCTGTAGCAAAACCAATTGTTATCATAGGCTCATTGATATAAACAAGAGTTAAGTTCCTGTAGTATCTCATCAACATTATAATGAAAAGGTGTTGAATTAACGTAAGTTATTATACCAGTGCCACCCCAGTAAATTCAATAATAAAAAAAGAGAGGATGTTATTGTAGGACCTGTATTTATTCATATGCTTACTAGTTCAACAATTTATTTTTTCTCACAATGGGTTGTGGGTTACGTGGTTCTCCTGCTGATCTCTCCTGGCATCATTCATGTGGTGGTGCCCACCTGGCAGATTGGCTGGGGGTTGGGCTGTCAGCCAGCAGGCACGTTGATCTTACCCCATGTGGCCTCTCCACAGAGCCACTGTGGGCTTTCTCACAGTGTGGTGGTCTCAAGGCAGCATTCCAAGAGATTTAATGTCATCGCTAACTCAAGAAGAAAGGTGTCTGTTGGGCAACCCAGGTAAACCCAGGGTAAGACACGATAGGTGAGGTAACTCACCTGAGCTATGTGGCTAAATGTTTGGGGGTGGGAAAGATGAAGGTAGCTTTCCGGTTCTAGCTTGGATAATCCCTGGGACTGGGGAAGCTGAGAGGAGGTGGAAAAGTTGAATTATCTTTGGAGATGTGGCTTTTCAGGTGCCTGCAGGAAATCCACGGGGAAGAGCCGAGGGTTGCAAATACAGACTTAGAAATGATTGGCCTTCCTGGGACCCTAACACTTATTTCCCCAGGGAAATTGAGAAGCAGTGTAAGGATGAAACTGGCAAAATCCAACACCTGCCCAATTCTAGTTTGTGGTGATTGGAAGCTGCTTCTCTGTGCCCGGTGTTTCTAATGTATCATGTTGTGGGCCATGGGTAGGTGGGCTGGCTGGTTCAGGGCTGTGTCTTCTGCCAGTGGTGATACAACAGTTCTTTATCACAGTTCCGGGGACCTTGCACAAGAAAGCTGTATTTCTGGTGAGAGAAATGGGTTTAGAATATTCTCTTCTCTATGCCTGAGAGAGTATATTCTTTGCATGTTACCACTTATGAGGAAAATTGAATTTTTGATCAACGGAGAGTCTCATTTCCTTGTAGAGGACAGTTCTTGTGTTTTAGTCTGACCTTTGGTTTATTTGAAAATCAATTGCAATTAAAGACATTTAAATGTATAACTGCTGTGACATCGCCTAATTGTGAATTAAATGGGAACAATAGCCTCTGGAGGACTAAAACCCAGGGCCACTGTGGTACTTCAGAGATCCCTGGGTGCACTCAGGGGAATCGTGCTTGCATCCCAGAATGCTCCACGTGGAGGGAGACGTCAAGAACATTGGGTAGTGCTTTGTTTTGATGCACCATTGCCCTTTTTAAAGATAACAAAAATAACTGGTTCCACTGTTCAGTCCATTTTACTACTAAGCTAGTTACCAGGTTATATAACCCCTTGGTGTAGGGTGGGCAAGAACACAGATGGTATAGTAACCATAGCAACAACACTTGGGCTTGTTTTCTGCCTGTCAGCTTTTTTCAACATCATATTCCTTTTAAAGCAAAGGCTCTCCCTCCCTCTTTCTCACTCTCTCTGCACCTTCCCCTCCACCACTTCCACTTTTTCCCCTTTCCCCTTGTACTCTCTCTCCCTCTGATCCTTTCTCTCAGAAGACTGAATAAGAACAAAGAAATTTCATATAACATCCTCCTGGCTTTTCAATCTCTAAATTATAATACAAATTTTAATACAAATCTGAATTACAATGTTTTCACTATAAAAGTGCATTTCTTATTTGTCTCTTTTATTGAAGTAGAACATGTGGGAGGAAAAGTAATTATAAAGCCCAAAGTTACTAAAATGAGACCATTTTAGTTCAAGCAAAATCACATGAGCCCAAATAGGTAGGCAGGCTTGCACCCTCCAGGGTGCTTGGAAGCAGATTCTGCTGCTGCTTCAGGTTATGTCGAACCAAAAGTCAATCTTCTGTAGGAGTACTTCAGGCCCTGTTCTCCCCTAAACCATCTCTGTGCAGGAAATTCATTTTATCTCTTAACTTGTTTTTTAAATGTTACTCTGTCAGAGAGGCCTTCCCACTGGGTTATTCTCTTAGTTCCCTGTACACTTCCTCAATTGTGATTTATATTTATTTGCTTGATTACTTATTGCCTGTCTCTCCTAATAGGCTCTAAGCTTTTTGAGGGCAGAGATCATTTTTGAACTGTTTAACATATTATTCCCAGTATCTTATGCAGGATTTGGCTCATTGTAAGTAGTGAATAAATACTTTTCAAATGAATGAATGAATGTTGGGGGTTTTTTTTGTATAAATTCCTTTTAGATTTGGCTGTAAAACAAAACCAATCTTTGTTGTTTTTTTTTAATATATATGAAGTATTGGTACTATTTCTCTTTTTACTTTGGCTGCTAGGAATCTCAAGTTAGATTAGTGCTTCATCAATGTAGTTGTATTTGCTACTAAGCTATGTTTGTTTCCTTTCTTTAGCATGTTTTTATTTTCTTTACTATTGTAGTTGTACTATTTTTATTTTAAGTCACCTCAAAATCTTCTTGAAAGCAACTACCATATAATAATAAATAAATACCAGATCCTTCATAGTAAAATAACTTTTCAAGAATCTCCCAGAGAGAATGATGTATACTACGAATGGTTAACTCTTAAGTATTGACTTGAACATTAACAGTAACCACAGAAACTTAAAATAGAAAATTGAAAAGGCTTTTTTTTTTTTTTTACTCTTCAGCTATGTTACAGGGTACTGAGTGAGAATAAGTAAACATTACATATAAAACGGATCATGTTGATCAGCAAAATATTTGGATTTTTAAAGGATAAAATCCACTTAAATTGCAGAAGTATTACTTTACTGCATTTTATACATATATATAAAATATATATATATATATGTACATTCTTGCAAACCCACTTAAAACTCCTTTGTTCAGGCAGAAACAAGCCCAATATGGGACCTTGCTGCCTTTTTGTAGAGAAGAAAAACCTGTCTGACCATCATGGTTTCTGTTTTTTCCGCCTTAAATAAACAGTGTTGCCAGACAATCCAAGTTTGCAGCTTCAGAACATAAAGTCCTTCCACTGACTGAGATCTGTTTGCAGTTGTTGGAGGCGGAGGAGAGGCAGCTTTAGAGGGACTCCTGGGACACTTCTAGGTATCTGTGGCCAGAAGAGGAAGCGATGGTGAGGCAGCCCATCAGTGACACCAGTGTCACCTGGGAAGATGGTGTGACAAGGGAGGGTGTATTAATAGAAACGACAACGGCGGAAAGGTTACACAGGAAAGAAATGGTTAGCGGCAAGAGAAGCTGGGATGGAATGGGGAAGCCCTTTTCCCAGCAGGGAGAAGACAGACAGCATCTGCTTCTGTGCCTGAGCGGACAGGAATGAAAAAGGCAGGTCAGTTGGTGTTCTCCCAGGCCTCCAGGTGAGTGGGTGGAGAGTGGAGAAATGGTTAATGTGGATAAGGCAGGTCCTGAACCAGTTCAAGAACGGGGGTCCAGGCTTCCTCTGTCCCTGTACCTGATCCTCTGGGGCAGGGAGGATATAGCCAGAGGACAAATGGAGAGTGATCTGCCTACTGTTTCTTTTCTTCCCTGAATAGCAAGGGACAGAGTGTCTTTCACCTTATCAAGTCCCATCCTATACCTCAAAAAACAGTCACCAATCCCCCTTCTCTCTCCTCTGACATTATTTCTATGCGTCTGAGCGCATGCTGGGCTAATAACGGAGTGCATTGCTTTGTAGAAGTTTGAGGGAGGGAGTTAGGTAACACAACCATATTCCCTTTGGGTTAGGAACATATGGGGACAAAACCCACCCTAGTGTGTAGAGGGAATTTGCTTTGTGGTATTGGTGTTTGTTTTTGGACATTCCTCTTTCCTCATAGCACACAGTTTCCATATACAGAATGTTCTCTGCCTCATTGTGAGCAGTTTCCAGTTGATGGACATTGGGTGGTACCAGTCTTTTGTGGTTATAATAAACATTATTACACCTGTCTTCTGGTATTTATGTACAGAGAGGGGATTTGGCTAGGAGTGGGATTGATAGATCACATAGTAACTCTTTTTATTTTTCATTTTTTTGTTCTTGATCCATTTCCAGCACATTTTCTTTAACAAATGTTTACTGAGCACTGTCATATTTAATCAGGCATATTAGGTGCTGGTGACAGTAAACAAAACAAAAATCTTTGCCATCATGACACATATATTCTAGTGTGAGGAGACCAAAATAAACAAAACAAGTTCATTTATATGGTATGTTACAGGCTGTTTTATGTTGTGGGGAAAATAAAGCAAAGGAAAAAGATCAGAGGGATGGTGAAGGAATTGCAATCAGGCCACCTCCTTGTACAGTTGTGTCCTGCACAAGGATGTTAGAGGAGGCCTGAGTAGGGGCTGAAATCCAGCCACCTGCTGGGGAGAAAGGTGCATTTTCCTAACTAATCAAGGTAGGGATTCAGGAAACTGCAGGTGGTGACCAAAATATCTGCCTTTAGACAAGCATCACATGATCTCACTCATATGTGGGATCTAATGAACAAAATAATCTGATGAACAAAATAGATCTAGAAACATAGAAGCATGGAACAGACTGTCAAATCTCGGAGGGAAGGGGGATGTGGTTCGGAAGAGATTAACCAAAGAATTTATATGCATATATACATAACCCATGGACACAAACAATAGTGCAGTGAAGGCCTGAGGGGGGGGGGGAGAGGGGGGAAGGGGGGGTGAGGAAAGGGAGGCGAGGTAGAAGGGGATAAATGGGGGAAAAGGGAGATATCTGTAATATTTTCAACAATAAAGATAAAATGTAAAAATAAAATAAATGGGGCACTTCTAGAAATGTCCTTCTAGCAATTTTGAGTTCTTAATCTTTTGAGCTCTTAGAATACAAGCCTTTACCTAAGTTCACAAACCTGATTACTAAACTCTAAATCTTTTTTGTTGATGAAAAAAATCAGGTATTATAGAATTAAAATCTTGTTCAAGTCCATGACGTTGCATCAGTTGCCTTCACCTTATCCAGGTAGCCTGGCTGGCTGTCACGAAGTAGTAATTGGGTTTCATGAGCTTCCTTTCACAGTCAGGCTAAGCTTCGTCCATACTGGGCACTGTTGACATTTTTGTATTGATCGTGTGAAGATTAAATCCAGCATTTTTCTGGGACTCTAAGTGAAACGGAATTACTATAATTTACAGGGCTATCACAGCTTTTCATGAAAAAAGAACATAAATAACTCTTGCCCTTTTCAAGCATAGTATATATGTACTGACTTGCAACGTCTTTTAGTAAGAGCTAATTGCTTGGCATTGTAGGCTAATTTCTTGAATATTTCAAGTTGTATGCCAATTAGCCCTCCCTGTCTAAAGCACATTTCACCATTTTTTTCCCAAGGCAAATCAGTCTTGACTTGTCTGCCATTCTCTGGATACAGATGGTACATACTGCATGTATTAAGCAAACTTCTAGTGGACTTAGAGATATCATTTATGGAGTATGCCATGTAAAAAGAAGGCAATATTATCACTGCACTTCTTCTTTCTCTGGATATCATTAATAATATTTTCTTTTGATCTTTTATTTTCCTTGCCATTTGTTGGATTGCTTGAGTCAACCGATTTTGTCTTCTGTGTCCCTGTACTCTCTCTGAACCTGTTGAAAAAGTGCCAGACGATTTTCCATAGTGGTCACACCATTTTACATTCCTACCAGTTTCTTCATATTTTCACCCACTTACTATCTGTCTTTTGATTATTGCCATCCCAGTGGATGTGAAGTAGTATCTCAGTTTGGTTCTGATTTGCATTTCTCTCAGAGCTAGTGATATTGAGCACCTTTTCATGTGCTTATGGGCCATTTGTGTGTGTATATGTATATCTTTTTTGGAGAAATATCTGTTCAGATCCGTTGCCTATTTTTAAAATTGGGTTAACTATCTTTGTATTATTGAGTAATATAATTCACATACAAGTCTCTTACTAGATATAGAATAGCAAAAATTTTCTACCATTTGGTGGGTTGTCCTTTCACCTTCTTGATCATGTCCTTTGAAGCACAAAAGTTTTCTATTTTGATGTTTAATGTATCTTTTTTTTATTGTTGCTTGTGCTTTGGGGGTCATATCCAAGAACATTGATTAGTTCAAGGTCTTGAACATTTATGTCTATGATTTCTTCTAAAAGTTTTATCGTTTTAGCTCTCACATTCACATTGACCCATTTTGAGTTAAATTTTGTATATGGCATAAGGTTGGAGTCCAACTTTATTGCTTTGCATGTGGATATCCAGTTGTGCCAACACCATTTCTTAAAAAGCCTATTATTTTTCCATTGAATTGTTTTGGCACCCTTTTTGAAAATGTACTGACCCTAAATGTGAGGGATTATTTCTGACTCTCAATTCTATTTCAGCCCTAACCGGTTTGGCTCAGTGGATAGAGTGTCGGCCTGCGGACTCAAGGGTCCCAGGTTCGATTCCGGTCAAGGGCATGTACCTTGTTTGCGGGTACATCCCCAGTAGGGGGTGTGCAGGAGGCAGATTATCAATGTTTCTCTCTCATCAATGTTTCTAACTCTCTTTCCCTCTCCCTTCCTCTCTGTAAAAAAAATCAATAAAATATATATTAAAAAAAAATTTTATTTCAATGATATATGTCTCTCTTATGCCAGTAACACATTGTCTCAAATACTGCAGCACTGCAGTAAGTTTTGTAATTGGGACGTGTGAGTCTTCCAACTCTGTTCTTTTTCAAGATGGTTTTGGCTATTCTGGATTCCTTGAATTTCCATATGAGTTTTAGGTTCATCTTGTTCATTTCTGCAAAAAGCCAGCTATGGTTTTAAAAGGAATTGCATTGAATCAGTAGGTCAGTTTGGAGAGTGCTGCCATGTTTACAATAGTAAGTATTTCAATTAATGAACACAGAATGCCTTTCATTTACTTTAGGTCTTCCTTTACTTATTTCAACAATCTTGTTATAATTTTCAGAGTATAAGTTTTGTATTTCTGTTAAATTTACTTTTGAGTATTTGATTTTTGATACTATTGTAAATGGAATTTTTAATTTTATTTATAGTTTGGTCATTGCTACTGTATATGATTGATTTTCATTTATAGATTTCATGTCCTACAACCTGAATTAATTCATTTATTAGTTCTAGTAGTTTTTAGTAGCATTTGTTCTAATAGTTTTTATTAGATTTTAGTTTTTCTATACACAAGAAAGATCATCTGCCAATAGAGATAATTTTATTTCTCCCCTCCCCCCCAATATGGATGCCTTTTATTATTTTCCTTGCTTAATTTCCCTGACCGAAACAACCAGTACAATGTTGATTAGAAGTGGTAAGAGCAGACATCCTTTTATTGTCCTTGATCTTAAGGGGAAAGAATCAAGTCTTTCACTATTAAGTATGATGGAAGCTGCGAGTTTTTCATAGATACTCTGGGGAAGGCAGAATGTTTCTTCTACCTTTCCAGCTTCCTCCAGCTGGTCTAATAATGAAATCAACATGTGACAGATTGACAAGAGAGAATAACCAAATTTAACTATATACATACATATGGGAATTTCACATACATGAGGGAGTCAGAGACTCCACATGCATGAGAAGTTCAGAGACAAAAGTTAAAATGAGGTATGTATGAGCTAAGGATGAGATAAGGTGGCTTGGGGCTTGAGAGGAGAGTAAAGTCATTCACAGAGTAAGAAAACTTTCAGTAGTTAGAAGTTTGCCGTGTCCTACAAATAGGTGATTGAAAAGTTATTTCTGGTGATAACTCTTATTATGGGCAGGGCCCCTAATAGGGGAGAGATAAAAATTTCTCATGAGCCCACAGTGTCTCGATCCCCTGCAGTTCAAAATAATTCACAAACCAAAGGGGCACATCTTAGGGAAACTTGTTCTAAATCTTTTTAGTCCCACCCTTGAAACTTCCTGAGAAGTTTCACATTCCAGACACTGGGTGGATAGATTGCTTCATATCTCATTAAACCAGTGTCAGTCTTGAGAATAGGTCAGTTAGCTAAATAGTTGTGTCTTATTTCAGAAGGTAGTGACGCAGGTGGGTTCCCAAAGTTAGGCCCGTGTCTCGATCCCCTTCAGTTCAAAATAATTCACAAACCAAAGGGGCACATCTTAGGGAAACTTGTTGTTTTCCTATAGAAACCAAAGTAAGCCAAAGGTAAATAATGGAAGCAGATTACAATTCTAGTTTCTGAGTTCTGAAGTCAGCCAGTCGAGATTTCTAGATATCTGGCTTGAAGCATCTTAGATGGACAGAAGCCAGTTAATGACAATCTGCTGGATATTCCTATCTTGCATTTTGAATATCTCTGGTAACCCTTCTGCAGCAGACACAAAGATTGTTCAGATATGAATTATTCTGCTGATTTTTCTCATTTATATCAAGTTGTCCAACTTCAGCTCTCATGGCTTTGGGCAAAGAGCAGTTTTAGTTCTCTGATTCCAAGTCAAAGGCTAGAAAAAAAATGGAAATGTTAGTTGGGTAGTCATAGCTAGATATTGGAGGAAACTAGAATTCAGTATCTAGTCCAGTTTACAGGTAGAAACAAAACTTTAAAAAAACTGCGAATAGCACTGGGATCTTACTTTACAAAGGTGTATTTCTGAAACATAATTTTTCTCTATAAAACCACCCTCCTTTTTACCAAAGGTGGACTTTGAACTGCTTCTAGAACTGTATTTCTGGTTTTGCAAATATTTGTAACACAAGGACAATTGCTCTCAAAACCCCAAAGAATTGGGTTGTAACTTACCTAATTTGTGTCTTTCCCTCTGGGCACATAGTTTTAGTTTACTTTAGAGGTTGAGGCCTTTAAAAAATTCCTATCAATCTCGGCCTCTGAGCTTCCAGTGTTGCCAAATTTCTGATCATAGTTATTAATTTCTTTGATGTGCCTTGTTAGGTTTCAGCTGGGACAAACAGTAAATATTTCTGGCAGTATTAAACAATTCTGGACTGAAGAGGGTGGAAAAATTATTACCGTGCAGTTATACTCTTTGATAGCCAAAGGAAAGAAGGGACAGCCTGCATGTTCCAGGCACACAGAAAGCCAAGACAGTCCCTTAGGACACAGGCAATAGCTATCTCTGGGAGAAAAAGCATCAGTAGCAATTGGCATGGATTTGGGAAGGAAAAGACAACATGAAATTTTATTTTACTCTCTCATTGGGCTCAGGAGAAAATCCAGTTACAACACTTCTGAGCATCCTCCCTGGGTTTAAGAAATGCTCTAATTATGGCCCTTAGGTTGGTCTTAAAACAAAGAATGAAAGATATTTGAAAAGGATCACCTGTAAGGAATAATGTCAGTCTTATAGTCTTTTATTTTAGGTACCTCTTATATCTTAACTTTTTATTAGCCTATTACAACAAATCTTTCAGTGCAGCTATTTAAATGTTCTTCTTTAGCATGTCTAATTAATATTGCTTGAAAGGTGGATTTATATGGCTTCAGCTTTACAACATTAGGCAGGGGAATGTTCCCCAGTGAGATATAATGTCAATTTCCACAATTCAATCAAGTAAAAGAGACTCACATAAAGTCTATTGAAAATATAACAGTTACCCTATAAACTTTTACCTTAATTCCATCATCTCTTGCATTCCTAACCATAGCCTCCATTAGGAATTTATCAATAGGTTTTGATTTCACAGTACTGGGTAGGAGAAGTATTCCCAAAATGTGTTTAATGATTACAGATTATTTCTTATATGGTTATACTTGAGTCCATTTTTAAGTTATATATTTTTCAGTATTAGTAAGTTCTATTTTTCAAGTTTACTGGCATAAAGTTCATAATTTCCTTTTATTTTCTATTCAATATATGTAGAATTTTATGTTATTTCCTTTTTCATTCTTACTTGTGCTTACTTTGAATTCTCTCCTTTTTCTTGACTAAATTTACTAGGACTTTGTCAATTTTATTAGCATTTTTGAAGAATGAACTTTTGACATTTTCCTCCCATTTATGGTACATTTTTCTATTTCATTAATATATCTGTTATAATTATTTCCTTGTTTCTAATTCTTTAGTTTATTCTGCTATTTATTTTTTAAACTTCATAAGTTGGATTCTTAGCTCATTAAATTTGAAGCTTTTCACCTTTTCTATTTGTGAGCAGTTAAGGCTATAATGTTCCCTCAAAGAAATGCCTTTGCTGCACCTCACAATTTTGATAATATTGTCTTTATTTTTAAGTCCAAATATTTTGTACTTTCCATTAAATATTTAGTTGAGCAGTGCTTGTTTAGAGGTATATTTATTTATTTTTATTGATATCTAATTTAATTGTATCAAAGAATGTGGTTGTATGACTACAGGTTTTTGAAACTCATTAAGGTTAATTTTATGGCTTAAAACATGCCTTATTTTTATAAGTATACTGGAGGCCTGGTGCACAAATTTGTGCACCGGTGGGGTCCCTCAGCCTGGCCTGCAATCAGGGCAATTGGGGCCATGGAGGTTGGCCTGGGGAGGGCCCACAGGAGGTTTGGCCGGCCTAGGGGAGGGACTGGGGAGATTGGCTGGCCACAGGAGGTTGGCTGTGGGAGCGCACTGACCACCAGCGAGTAGCTCCTGCATTGAGCATCTGCCCCCTGGCAGTCAGTGCGTGTCACAGCAACTGGTTTGGCTGGTCGTTTGGTCCTTCGGTTGTTTGGTCGCTTAGGCTTTTATATTTATTGACTAGAGGCCCGGTGCACGAATTCGTGCACTGGTGGGGTCCAGTTGGCACGCCCCATGTGGGCCGATCTGGGGCAGGGCCGGCCAGAGTGAGGGGCTGCAATTGTGCTGGTCATTCCAGTCATTCTGCCATTCGGTTGCTGGACTTTTATTATATAGGATATTTGTGTATTTTTGGAGAGTTCTTTCTAGATCTGCTGTTGGTATTTTAATGGGGAGTGCATTGAATCTATAGATTGCTTTGGGTAGTATGGACATTTTGATGTCCATACTATCCATGAACACGGTATGTTCTTCCATCTGTTTATGTCTTCCTCTATCTCTTTTTTCAATGTCCTGTAGTTTTCTGGGTAGAGGTCTTTTACCTCCTTGGTTAAGTTTATTCCTAGGTATCTTAATTTTTTTGGTACAATGGTAAATGGGATTGTTTTTTTAATTTCTCTTTCTGTAAGTTCACTATTGGCATATAAAAATGCCATAGATTTCTTGGCGTTAATTTTGTATCCTGCTACATTGCCAAATTCATTTATTACATCTAATAATTTTTTGATGGATCTTTAGGGTTTTCTAAGTACAGTATCATGTCATCTGCGAATAATGACAGTTTTACTTCTTCTTTTCCAATTTGGATGCCTTTTATTTCTTCTTCTTGTCTGATTGCTTTGGCTAGCACTTCCAGTACTATGTCGAACAGGAGTGGTGAAAGTGGGGATCCCTGTCTTGTTCCTGTTCTTAAGGGAAATGGTTTTAGTTTTTGCCCATTGAGTATGATGTTGGCTGTAGGTTTGTCATATAAGGCTTTTATTATGTTGAGGTATGATCCCTCTATTCCCACTTTGCTGAGCATTTTTATCAGAAAAGGGTGTTGGACTTTGTCAAATGCCTTTGCTGCATCAATTGATATGATTATGTGATTTTTGTCTCTCAACTTGTTTATGTGATGTATCACGTTTATTAATTTGCAGATATTGTACCAGCCTTGCATTCCTGGAATAAATCCCACTTGGTCATGGTGTATGATCTTTCTAATGTAATGCTGGATCCAGTTTGCTAGAATTTTGTTGAGGATTTTAGCATCTATGTTCATCAGGGATATTGGCCTGGAATTCTCTTTCTTTGTGGTGTCTTTATCTGGTTTTGGGATTAGGGTAATGCTGGCTTCATAGGAAGAGCTTGGAAGTGTGCGTTCCTCTTGAATTTTTGGAATAGTCTGAGAAGGATTGGCTTTAGTTCTTCTTTGAATGTTCAGTAAAACTCCCCTGTGAAGCCATCTGGTCCAGAGCTTTTGTTTGCTGGAAGCTTTTTGATTACTGTTTCAATTTCATCAGTAGTTATTGGCCTATTCAGGTTTTTTGATTCTTCCTAATTGAGTTTTGAAAGCTTGTATTTTTCTAGGAATATGTCCATTTTGTCGAGGTTCTCCAGTTTGTTGGAGTAGAGTTGTTCGTAGTATTTTTTGATAATCCTTTGTATATCAGTAGGGTCAGTTGTTACTTCACCTCTTTCATTTCTGATTTTGTTTATTTGAGTCCTCTCTCTTTGTTTCTTGGTGAGCCTGGCGAGAGGTTCATCAATCTTGTTAAACCTTTCAAAGAACCAGTTCTTGGTTTCATTGATCTTTATATTGTTTTTTTCTGTTTCTATGTTGTTTATTTCTGCTCTGATCTTTATTATTTCCTTCCTTCTGGATACTGCGGGCTTTTCTTGTTGCTCTCTTTCTAACTCTTTGAGTTGTAAGGTTAGATCATTTATTGCCAGTCTTTTTTGTTTTTTAAGGTAGGCCTGTAGAGCTATGAACTTCCCTCTCTGGACTGCTTTCATTGTGTCCCATAGATTTTGGATTGTTGTGTTTTCATTGTCATTTGTTTTCAGGATGCTTTTTCACATTAACATTTAAAAACATTTATGCAGTTACACATTATTAAAGTAAACAAATTTGATATATCGTGTGCTTTTTATTTTTATTTTAAATATATTTTTATTGATTTCAGAGAGGAAGGGAGAGGGAGAGAGAGAGAAACATCAATGATTAGAGAGAATCATTGATTGGCTGCTTCCTGCATGCCCCACACTGGGGATTGAGCCCACAACCCAGGCATGTGCCCTGACCGGGAATCGAACCGTGACCTTCTGGTTCATAGGTTGTTACTCAACTACTGAGCCACACAGGTCGGGCTACTGTGTGCTATTTATTTATTTATTTATTTATTTATTTATTTATTTAATTGTCTAAAGTTTTACATATGTCTCCTTTTTCCCTGATTGACCACCCCCCACCCCCGCCCAGCCGTTCCCAACCTGCGCAAGCAAGCCCCCGCCACCCCACTATCTGTGTCCATTAGTTATGCTAATATGCATGCATACAAGTCCTTTGGTTGATCTCTAACCCACCCCCCCTCACTCCCCTGCCATTTGTCTCTGGATTTAATTATGTTGATCATTATATCCCACATATGAGTGAGATCATGCGATATTAATCTTTCTCCCACTGGCTTATTTCGCTTAGCATAATGCTCTCCAGTTCCATCCATGCTGTTGCAAATGGTAAAAGTTCCTTCTTTTTTATAGGGTCGTAGTATTCCACTGTGCAGATGTACCACAGTTTTTTAATCCACTCATCTGCTGATGGGCACTTACGTTGTTTACAAATCTTAGCTATTGTTAATTGTGCTGCTATGAACAAAGGGGTGCATATATTCTTTCTGATTGGTGTTTCTGGTTTCTTGGGATATAGTCCTAGAAGTGGTATTACTGGGTCAAATGGGAGTTCCATTTTTAACTTTTTGAGGAAACTCCATACTGTTCTCCACAGTGGCTGTGCCAGTCTGCATTCCCACCAGCAGTGCATGAGGCTTCCTTTTTCTCCACATCCTCTCCAGCACTTGTTGTTTGTTGATTTGTTGATGTAGCCATTCTGACAGGTGTGAGATGGTACCTCATTGTTATTTTGATTTGTATTTCTCAGATGATTAGTGACTTGGAGCATGTTTTCATATGTCTCTCAGCCTTCCTTATGTCCTCTTTCGAAAAATGTCTGCTTAGGTCCTTTGCCCATTTTTTTATTGGATTGTTTATCTTCCTTTTGTTAAGTTGTATGAGCTCTCTGTAAATTTTGGAGATTAAATCCTTATCTGAAATAGCATTGGCATATATGTTCTCCCATGTAGTGGGCTTTCTTGTTGTTTTGATGAGGGTTTCTTTTGCTGTGCAGAAGCTTTATGTTTTGATGTAATTCCATTTGTTTATTTTTTCCTTAGTCTCCATTGCCCTATGAGCTGTGTCTGTAAAGATATTGCTACTACATATGTCTGCAATTTTGCTGCCTATGGAGTCTTGTAGGATTTTTATGGTTTCCCATCTTACATTCAAGTCCTTTAGCCATTTTGAGTTTGTTTTTGTGTATGGTGTAAGTTGGTGATCTAGTTTCATTATTTTGCATGTATCTGACCAAATTTCTCAGCACCATTTATTGCAGAGACTGTCTTGACTCCATTGTATGTTCTTGCCTCCTTTGTCAAATATTAATTGAGCATAATGGCTTGGGTCAATTTCTGGGTTCTTTGTTCTGTTTCATTGGTCTATCTGTCTGTTCTTGTGCCAGTACCAGGCAGTTTTGAAAACCGTGGCTTGGTAATATAGCTTGATATCTGGTATTGTGAAGCCTCCAACTTTGGTCTTCTTTCTCAGGATTTCTGTGGCTATTCCGGGTCATTTTTTTTTTATTCCAGATGAATTTTTGGAGAGTTTGTTCTCTAGACCTTTGAAATATGCCATTGGTATTTTAATGGGGATTGCATTGAATCTGTAGATTGCTTTGGGTGGTATGGACATTTTAATGATGTTGATTCTACCAGTCCATGAACATGGTATGTTCTTCCATTTGTTTATGTCTTCTCATATCTCTTTTTCAATGTCCTGTAGTTTTCAGAGTACAGATCTTTTACCTCCTTAGTTAAGTTTATTCCTAGGTATCTTAATTTTTTTTGGTTCAATAATAAATGGGATTGTTCTTTTAGTTTCTCTTTCTGTGAGTTCATTATTGGTGTATAAAAAGGCCATAGATTTCTGAGTGTTAATTTTGTATCCTGCTACATTGCCATATTCATTAATTAGGTCTAGTAGTTTTTTGATGGATTCTTTGGGGTTGTCTATGTACAGTATCATATCATCTGCAAATAAGGATAGTTTTACTTCTTCTTTTCCAATTTGGATGCTTTTTGTTTCTTCTTCTTGTCTGATCGCTATAGCTAGCACTTCCAGTAGTATATCGAACAGGAGTGGTGAAAGTGGGCATCGCTGTCTTGTTCCTGTTCTTAGGGGAAATGAGTTTAGTTTTTGCCCACTGAGTATGATGTTGGCTATAGGTTTGTCATATAAGGCTTTTATTATGTTGAAGTATGATCCCTCTATTCCCACTTTGCTGAGAGTTTTTATCAAGAAAGGTTGTTGGATTTTGTCAAATGCTTTTTCTGCATCAATTGATATGATTATTTGATTTTTGTCTCTCAATTTGTTTGTGTGATGTATTACATTTATTGATTTGCAAATATTGTACCATGCTTGCATCCCTGGAATAAATCCTACTTGGTCATGGTGTAGGATCTTTCTAAGGTAATGCTGGTTCCGATTTGCTAGAATTTTGTTGAGGATTTTAGCATCTATGTTCATCAAGGATATTTATTGGCCTATAGTTCACTTTTTTTTGCGGTGTCTTTATCTGATTTTGGAATTAGGGTAATGCTGGCTTCATAGAAAGAGCTTGGAAGTGTGCTTTCCTCTTGAATTTTTTAGAATAGTCTGAGAAGGATAGGTTTTAGTTCTTCTTTGAATGCTTGGTAGAACTCCACTGTAAAGCCGTCTGGACCAGGGCTTTTGCTTGCTGGAAGATTTTTGATCACTGCTTCAATTTCTTCAATGGTTATTGGTCTATTCAGGTTTTGGGATTCTTCCTGACTGAGTTTTGGGAGCTTGTATTTTTCTAAATATTGTGTGCTTTTTAAATTAAAGCATTGAGTACCAAGATATACTGCAGATATAATAACAATCATTATTTGAAAGCACTGGTGAATACAAATGATATTTGGCACTATTAGCAACAATCATAATGTCTACTGGTCTCCAAGTCATAGATAATGCTTATTCTTTTGTGGTTTGTTGTCTATGTTCATTCCTAAAGAAAATGCTAAGTTCTGGTTAGACATTTATGAAAATAATAATAGTCCATAAATCAGACCAGGACTAGTATGGAGTGAGTGAAGCAATCATACTCAGCAAATTTAAGGATTACTAAAAACTCAATTATCAAAACATTTTAATGCAATACTTTAAAAATTAAGGCAAAAATTCAGAATGAACAAAATATCAAGATTTTTAAATAAAGAGAGGATCAGTATAGATGTCCTGAATCCTAAGCACAACCCAAAGGATTCTACACATGAACCCCATCCCCAGCTTAAGAATTCCTACATTTAGGCAAGTTGTCTCACTTTTTTTTTTTAACAACTTATTTGGCATTGTTTGGGAAGAACCATCAAAATCTTCCAAATCTCATTTTTGCATTAATAATCTTTATTTGTGACTAGGAACGCAAATAGGTTTTTCTGTGCTACATAAATTCCTCATAGTAAAATAAAGTTTCAAAATCCAATTATTCTCTCTCATTTCTTTGACATTGTTGACAAAGATTAGAAAAACAAATGGAAAAAATATTTTTGACATATTACAGTTTCTGTGTAATCTACTAAAGGCAAGTCGTTTTTAAACTAATTCTGGTATTTCTCTTATAATATGAGATTATTTTTTGCTATAAAAGTAAATTTCAGTAGTGGTATCCCTCTAAGGAGCAAGGAGAAATGTTCAGGAGAGCATGCTAACAGGTTAGGGACACTTCTCGCCCATAAACTGCCTTGTAGAAACGCCATCAGAGACAGAAAACCATGTGCTTTCACTCTTTATTCCAAAGCCATGCTCTTTTGAGAGGTATTCTTTAGCAAGAGACATATTTCTATGTTCAGCTGGCTCCTATGCAGGAAGAACAACAGTAGCAAAACAAGTTTTTCAACACGGTGTTATAATTCTTTGTGGAATTTTTGGAGGACCTGGACTTTATTTTCAATTGTTCCTACATTTGTCGCCACCAGTACTGAAGCTCCACCTAGGGCCCTTTTCTGTAATTACATTCATACTCATTAAAGCTAATCTTTAGGACAGCAATGTGGAAAACAGTTATGCAAATAAGAGTGGCTGTCTTTGTTTTGCTCCAAGAATGTGTCTAACACATACAGATTAGATCTGGTCCCTCACAGGAACGCTAAGATAGTGAACCCGTGGGCTGCTGGCCAGGCAAGGATGCGGTCAACATCTTATCACTGGCCTCGGAACGTTGCTCTCCAGGAATGCAGCCAGCTAACCGTTGTAACAAGGTGGTCCCAGCCCAGGAAGGGAGGTGAAGTGGAAAAACAGTAACTTCCTAGTGCATGAGGGAAGGCTAGCTGGGGAAGGTGGGAGAGGCTTACGTCAGATGAAGGCAGGGAAAGATCAAAGGGCAGGCCTGAAGAATTTGGTTTAGCAGTTGCAATACAACCCTGCAGATCTTGGTTGTCTTCTCTATCTTTTGTATTTCTGTTGGTTGGATTGTCAGTATTTTATGCCTGGCCCACTGGGTGGTTTGTTTTTGTTTCTCCCTCCCTCTCCAGCAGTGAGAGATGCAGAATGATTTGAGCTAGCACCCCAGAGTGTTTTGACTCACACCTGCCATCTGTCTGCTTAGTCACTGTGCAACCATCCTTCCCCTCACTGATGATTTTTATTTGATGTAAGAACTGGCAGGCAGCAGTGGTTGTGTTAGGAGGTTGTTGGATTCCCAGTTTTCTTTATTCTTGTGGTGATGCAGCAAGGCGCATCGATGTTTCAGATCTTCACTTGGCTTTTTCTGGGAACTGCCATATGTTCTTAAAGATACTTAGTGTGTGTGTGTGTTGGGGGGGGGGTGGCGTTGGGGGGAATGGTAAAAAGAGGGGAAAAGGGATTCTTTTTGAAAATGTTATTTAAAAATTGTAGACATGTAGACCATTACCACTCAGCGCAGAGCAAGTGGAACTCTCCCAAATTATTTATATGCAGAGTCCATATAAATAATCCCAGCTCCTAATTTCAGCAAACTACTCTGATTTTCTGCATGTTCCCATGGACAGTCTTGCTCTGTAGAGTTTGGGGAGTAAATTCTCTGTGAAGGGAGATAGAGCTGTAAAGAATTAATTGTTTTTACATATAGTCATTGAAACCGAAGCAGAAATTGTGCTTAAGGGGACCACTCTAGGTATGTAGCCAGATCATTTAGGCAAACAAACCCACTTTAGAATCAGATTACAAACCAGAAGGATGCTTATTTAGTTAAACATCTATTTCATATGCTAACAAAAATTTATGTTTTAATTATTTTACATATGTAAAGAATATAGTATATATAAGTACAGTATAAATAAGAAAAATAAATATTCCTATCCACCACTCAGCTTAAGATTGAAACTGTCATGTTTTGAAGTTGCTTCTGTGTACCTCACCTAGCATTACCACCCCTTCAACGTACTCCAGTCCTTGCTTCCTAGAACTTTGGGTTATCACTTCTTTTTTTCTTTTAAAAAAACTTATGTATCCCTAAATAATGTTTGTTGGCTTTTGTATGTTTGAATCTTATATAATTGGTACTGCAAACTATGTATTTTCTTTCACTTTCTTTTTCATCAGCATTATGTTTCATTCCTATGGATGTATAAAACTATAGTCCATTTGTTTTCACTGCTATATATTAAGGATTCTATTATATGTATCTACCACCACTTGTTATCTCATCTCCTGCAACAGTCCTTTGGGTTGGTTCCAGTTGACTATTAAAACCAATGCTGCACTGAATATTTTAGTACCTCTGTTCTGTTGCACATATGTGAGATTTTCCCTAGTCTAGGGTATTGATCTAGAATTGTAATTGCAGACTGTTAGATGCATGCATCTTGAACTTCCTTAGATAATGTCAAATTATTCTCAAAGGTGATTAGACACATTTACCCTCTCATTAGCAACATATGAGGGTTCCTGTTGTCAAGCACAGTTGATATGTCAGGCCTTACAATGTTTGCCAATATTTTGGATATAAAATGGTATTTCAGCCTTTTCCTAATTACAAGTGAAGTTGGACATATTTGTACAAATTTACTAATCATTGGTTTTTCCTCTTCTGTGAAATGGGTATCCATGCTTTTTGTCCATATTTTTGTTAATTTTCATGTTGTTGTTTTTTACTGGATACACAAACACATATACATACTAGTACACATATACATACACAAAGTAATATATTACTTTGTTTTAACTAATATGTGTCAGAAATTGGAACACATAAGTTTCCCACCCTACCTGACCCTAGCTGATGTCTTCTTGTCTTTTCACACTTTTAAAATGGTGTCCTTTAATAAACAAGTTTTTATGTTAATAGACTTATATTTAACTCTTTTACTTTATGGATACTACTCCTTTTGTGTCTTAAGTAATCCTTTTGTAACACAAAGTTACAAATATAATCTATGTTTTCTTCAGAAAGTTTAGAAACTTACATGTATTTAATCCATCAGGAATTTATTTTTTTATTAAATAATAATATCCATATAGAAAACAAGTTGTCCAGGCATTTTTATTAAGTTGCCCATTCCTTCCATACTACTTAAAAATTGCAGCTCTGACTTCTTTCATATATGTGGAGGGTCTGTATCTGAGGTTTCTATTTTTTGTTTCATTGGTCTATTTGTCTATCTCTACACCTGTAACATACTAGTGGAACTTGAAATAATCCTGAAAATATGGTAGTAAAAGTCTTTCCATCTCCACATGTATATATTTTTTTCTTCAGTAGTATATTGGCTATTCTTTTTTCCTCTTTGGCTATTTTTGTTCTCTTGCTATTTTGTATAAATTTTACAATTAGCTTATCATATTCCACAAAAACAATTTAATAAATGTCTCATGCTGGTTTACTTTATTTAATTATAATTTTTCTATAACATAACTAAGTCTGCACAAATAAGCATTAAATCATTTTAAAGGGGTGCAGAATGATTAAGGAATGAGTTAACTTAGTAACATTAATCCTAAAAATTTAATTAGTGAGGTTTCATATTTGTTTACAAAATGAAACATCACAGCCTATAAAAACCCAGCCATGATAAATGAATGGAGATCTTATATATTCTATGCCAGCTAGCTCATTTTTGAATCAGGTATCTCTTGGGAGAATCTAAGCTTTCAATAAAATCAGTGAATAAGTATTTATTCATAAGCAATTATAATGTGCCAAGCCCTATTCTAGATAATATAGAAAATATATAAATAGTGTAAAATATGATTTAGGTCTTCCAAGTATTTGTAATCTATTGTGAAAACAATTGACTATCAATAAAATTCCAAACTTTGGAGTTCTGACCACGAACTAGTATGGAATAAGAGTTCAGAAAAAGGAGATAACAGTGTGAATTGAAATAATCCAACTACATTTCATAATGGAGGAGGAAGTTCTAAGGGAGGAAAAGCAAAGAAAGGAAGGGCCAAAACCGGTTTGGCTCAGTGGATAGAGCGTCGGCCTACGGACTGAAAGGTCCCAGGTTCGATTCCGGTCAAGGGCATGTACCTGGGTTGCGGGCATATCCCCAGTAGGAGATGTGCAGGAGGCAGCTGATCGATGTTTCTCTTTCATCGATGTTTCTAACTCTCTATCTCTCTCCCTTCCTCTCTGTAAAAAATCAATAAAATATATTAAAAAAAAAAAAAAGAAAGGAAGGAAGAACAAGGTCTGGTACATAATAGACCACCAATAAATATTTGTAAAGTTAGTGGCATCAAGGAATATTCCATCAAATAGGTACAGAAGCTATATATAGGGGCCCAGTGGGAAATTTGTGTGCTAGGTTAGAGGGCAGAATGAATCAAGGAAAACCTGAGCCACAGGTAGCTGATGAATCCAGTTTTAAGGCAATAGAGGTCTGAGAAAAGTGTCATGGCAACGTGAAAAGAATGCAAGTTTGTGAATTTAAATATTTATAAAAGGATCGATGAAATTAGTGATGTATCAGGTTACTAATTAGGAATTTTTAACAGAATAATTAGTATCTAATAAGAAAGATGACCTCAAATGTTCTCACCTGGGATTCATGAAGTATGACTATACTACTGATTCCTCTCCCTCCTTCACTAATTAAGAACTTGGACTTTCTAACAGGTTTGATGGGAAGGAAAATACTTTTGTCTGGACATACTGAGTTTGGGACAATAGAAAAATATAAGCAATTGGAAGCATGGGATAAGAACATAGTTGAGACATCTGCTATGTTTTTAAAAGCTAAAATTATAATGGGATTATAATTATAATTAGTTATGAAATTAATGTGTGCTATATATGGTCAGTCCTCCCAGTCTGAGAATTTAAATAGGGCTGTGTTTGAATGGGACATGGAGGCTGCTGCTTAATTCTGGAGGTTTAATGTATGAATTCAATGCAATTCCAACCGCAGATATTTGACACCGGCAATAAGCCAGGTCTTATTCCTCAGAAGTCCCTGTTCCCATGGAATCTAGACTCTGGTCTGCACTGAGATGCCCCTGGAAGTAACTCGTTCTAAGGGAGGAAGTGCTGCCCAGGTTCTGAGAAGGAAGGAGAGAGCTGTCGGCTCCTTCGTTCTTCTGTGTCCCATCCTCCTCACTCCAACACTAACAGCGATGCTCCACTCATCTCACTCATGCTAACCACAGGAGCGTGGAGGAAACATTTGAGTTCTGAGAAATAGGTTGTACCAGTGGATACTCGAAAAGCGCTGGTAAATAGGAAAATGCACCAGCAATGAGGACCTGGACATCACTGCAGGAAGCTGAGGCAGGAAGAAGGAAATTTGCTGCTGCAGCATGGGAGAGGAGAGGACCATCTCATGAGCACATGGGAGATGCTCCCTAGCGACTCCCATAATTGTTGGGGGAGAGGTATCGGGGAGAATGAATGTGGATTTCTCAAATCTGCATTATTTGCATGAATTTCATTCAATTAGAGACAAGGCCATACTCCAAACGGGAGATTGTAATTTGCACAGGCATTTTTACTTATCACAGTGACTCTGGGGTCCTATAGGCATTGCGTTTGTTGGGACCAGGGGTGAAAAGCTAATGCAATGTTCAGGACAGTCTCACACAAGGAAACATTTTTCTGCCCCAAATGCTAACCAGTATGCCTCTGTTGAGAAACTGTGCATTATAATGACACTAAATAGTAGGATAAACGATGAGGTGTGCTCTATTTCTCTCTCTTCTAGAATTAGTAAGATATTTGATAAATGGCAAAACAGCTATAGTTAATGAGCATTAGTTTTCAAATCAAATATCATGGCAGAAGTAGTGAAATACATAATTTTTGAACTCAAGGAAAGTACACTAATTTTGAATTTTTTAAAAAGCTAAAAATTGGAAAAAATACAGTGCAGTTTTATATCCTTAGAATTCCTACTGCCACACAAAAAGGTCATTGTAGGAAGCCTGATTGTTATTGCACTCATGTTTTAAAAAGATGAGAATTTTCTCTTTTCTGAATCCCCAAAGAATGGAGATTAAGAGGAAATTCAGAGAATAAAGGACTTAAAGAAATTTATCATCTGTGTTCCATGATTCCAGGAAAAAATACCATGTAAGTCATCCTAATGATAGAGTTTTCTTTCCTTTGTGGAAGGAAAACAAAGAGCAATTATCTTAGCTGAATACATTTCTCCCTTCCTAGGCAGGTTTAAATATTATGTCCTCCTGTTGTTGAAAATCCATTTTTTCCTTGTTCTCCTGCCAGAGAAAATTCCGTTTCGTTAATCTAAAGGGGATTTTCTGAATAAAAAGAGAGCGAAAGCTTACCCAGAAAAAGTGGAAGATAGTAAGTCAGAAGCAGCAGGAGATATACCAAGAGAGCATTGCGGGTCAGATTTCAAAGAGAGTTCACCTTCAGTAGCACAAACTGCTGGAGCACAATAATTTCCTCCCTCTTATAATTACAAAAGTGAGAAAGCATATTCTAGCCCCTCATACATAATGTATCATTCTGTCGCCCATCTTGAATATTAAAAGGATTCAGGTCTGCAAAGCTCTTGTGTATTTCTTGAGGGTCAGTTATACATGATAACACAGTATACGTTTTATTTTAAGTGAAGTCACTCATGAATTGGAAGGCTCTCCTTATGAAAAGAATTTGGGATACTAGGCAGAAGGAATGAGTAGTAATTTTGAATTCAGATAGCTCGAGATCAAATCCTGGCTTTACTACTTACTGTGTATTTGGGCAGATAGCTTTGGTTGCCTCATCTATAGCCTGAGAATAGTATTTTCTAAGAAAATTTCATGTAGAATTAGTAAAAGATGCAAATTCAGGGAAAGTACGAATTAATGTTGACTTGAAAAAGCTAAAATTTGAATTAAATATACTACAACTTATATTCTTAAAGCTTCTTCTGCTTGGCATAAAGGCCACTGTCTTCTAAGTTCTATCTACAAACTGAACAGTTTCTTTAGTTCATTTCTCTCTTACAGTACTTTCTAACACACAGCTAGCAGAAACCAACTGACCCGGCTATCTCTTCGGTCAGTTTCCACAAGTGTATTAGATATACTTCCTTTTTTAAAAATTAGGTATACTTTCTATCTTCCAAAGTTACCACAGGTGACAGTTTTAAAAATTGTTTCTCTACTATGCAACTTGAGTCACCATTTTTTCAACCTCCTATAGTAGTTACTTATTGTTCCAGCCTTCACTACTAGTTTGCTCAAAAAGTTTTCTTGCTATACTATTGTAGACTTAGCTAACAGTCTTGAACCACAGCGTTTCCAGTTTCTACTTGCTGCCTAGTCCTAAATTCACTGTCACACTTTAGATATTTGTTATAGCAACACCCCAATTATAGAAATAAATTTTTATATCAATTTTTGCTTATAACAAGCCACTCCAAAACATAGTCCCTTAAGAGCATAATCATTTCTTAGCTCACAAATCTGTAGATTAGCAATTTTGGCTGGACCTCTCTGGATGATTCCACCTGGACTCACTCAGGTGGCTACATTCAACTGGCCTTGCTCATACATGGTGGTGGCAGGAGCAACAGGGGCAGTTGCATCACATGTCTCCAACCGTAGCAGGCTGGCCTAGGCTTCTTATTGCTGAGTTCCAGAACCAGCAAGAAAAAGTAAGTTTCAGTGTGTAATCACTTTTCAAGTCCTTGTGTCACATTTGCTACTTTCTCATTGGTTAAACAAAACATCAGTGTGGGAGGTGACTATCCATGGCCATGGCATGAGTGTAAAGAGAAATTTTGAGGACAATCTGTAGCAGGCGGTGATGCCTGCACTTGGGTTTTTTGGTTTTTTTTAACGTTTTTATTGATTTCAGAGAGGAAGGGAGAGGGAGAGAGAGATAGAAACATCAATGATGAGAAAGAATCATTGATTGGCTGCCTCCTGCATGCCCCCTACTGGGGACCAAGCCTGCAACCCAGGCATGTGCCCTTGACTGGAATCGAACCCAGGACCCTTCAGTCCACAGGCCGATGCTCTATCCACTGAGCCAAACCAGTTAGGGCCTGAACTTGGTTTTAAAGGACACACAGGATTTTACAGATAGACAAGTGGGAGGGAAATTTCATTGCAAACAGAAGGAACGTTACAGTGAGAGCCATGGAAGAATGAACATGATAATCTATTCTGAAAACATGTGTTTTTGCCCTTTCTTCATATTGCCACCATTCAACCTTGCATATTCCAAAATATAAATTAAGAACTCAGATTAAATACTTTATTCATTTTAACAGTTTTTAATGAAAGTTGTATCGAGCCCTAGCCAGTTTGGCTCAGTGGATAAGATGTCAGCTTGAGGACTGCAGGGTCTCTGGTTCGATTCCAACCAAGTACCTAGGTTCCACACTTGATCCCCAATCCTGGTCGGGGTGCATGTGGGAGGCAACCCATCGCTGTGTCTCTCTCACATCCATGTTTCTCTCTGTGTGTCTCTCCCTCTCTCTAAAAATCAATCGAAAAATATCTTCAGGTGAGGATTAGCAACAAAAAAAGTTGTATCGAAGATTACTTTATTCCTGTATCTTCTCAATTATTTCTCCCTTGTATTTGCCCGTTTCCTTTCCTACTGGGCAAGATTTGGCTTTATGTTTAAGGATCTTTTTATGGTCTTTGTCCAGCTTTAGTCTAGTAATGACCACCTTGCTGGGGCGAATGCCTACACGAACAAGTTGTACCATTAGATTTCTCCTGCTGCACTCATTTGATATAGATGACACATTTCTTCCTGTAGAGCGGGCCACTTTGCCAATTTGCTGTCCTCTGTAGTGTCCTCACACAACCTGAACTTCATCATTTTTTCAGATGGGCATGGATCAAACCTTGTACTTCTGTGTCTACCAGAATATTTTAATAAATGATTAAATAGTATGATTTATTTAGTAAATAAATCATAATATATTTAACGACATTTTAATATTCTAAAATATCAAAAAATATAAATTGAAAATTTTTATTTTATATATTTTTCACAAAACTAGAATGCATTGTTTGGAACGAGGAGAAGACGTACTCTTCCTGCAAGTGTGGGAAGGTGCACTGAAATGCCTTTATGGTTCTTGCTTCAGTCAGAAGTCACAAAGGGATCAAACTTCATTTTGGCCACTGGCACTTCAGCGATGGCTGCAAAAGGGAGAATTTAGAATATATTTTAATGTCAAGTTTTAATTCAAACCAATTTGCTTATTATCCCTAAAGAAGTTGTCTTAAAAATTATGAAGAGAACAGTAAAAATACTGTAATTCATATAGTTGGCCCAACTTGCCTTTCAGACTTCAAATTATCATCACTTTCTAAAAATGATAAAATTTCAAAAATTCACTCACCATCAAAATATAATGAAATGAGTCATTAGTATTATTTTCATCCAAGACAATTCAGATTGGGAGTGGTGGGAGTGGTGGGCAGTACATGAAAACAGTAAACACACCAGTGGAATTCCTTGAAAAAACAGGCTTTGTTGGATATGATGGATTTTGCATAGCTGGGTAGAAGAGAGCAAATGAGTAAGTAGTTTGTTGGTGATGGTCAGTTTTATGCAGGAAATGGTTTAGCCAGTGATAGTAGTTGACCTGTTATGTTACACACCCTTGTCTATGCTTAAATGACATCACACAACTCTCCATATTTTAATATTCTAAAATGGAAAGAAACGTGTGTAGGTGCATTTCACATTTAACTGTAGGGGTAGAGGTGGAAAAATTTGCTACCAGATGTATTTCATGCCACTGTCAAGATGTTTGTTTTCAGCATTTTACCTCTGTGATCTAGATGGTGAAAACTGATGTTCAGAGCGTTTGTAATCCAACTTTGTATCTTGGCTCTCTCATGATCTATCTGACATGACAATTTCAGAAGAAGAATGTCATACATTTGAAAATAAGTGAATTACTAAACTATTACATATGGAGTCTTTGGTTAACCTCTTCCCAAGCCCCCACCTCCTGAGATTCCTCATTCTATAAAACCAGAAACAAAGGAGGTGAAGTAACAATTGACACCACAGAAATACAAAGGATTGTAAGAAGCTATTACAAACAACTATATGCCAACAAATTGGAAAACGTGGGCGAAATAGTGTTTTCATTTTTTTAAAGTAAATATCTGACTCTGTTTAATGAATGGATTCTGTGCTTTAAATATCCTTAAAGAAAATTCTTTCAAAAAGGATTTTTAAAATTACATTTATGTTATGCATTTATGCAACCATGGAATGCTGGTTTTGAGGCCAGGATCTAGTGCTATCCTAATGTATGCAACACCTAAGCCATTGCCTATTTGTTTGACAGTGGTTGACCCTCCTGTGTATGGATGACCTGTGCCCAAACTGCTGATTCTACAGCCCATCCATCTCCAGAGCTGAGCTGTCTGGAGGAGTTACAGCAGCAGACTGCACACATCCTCTCTTCTGTTGCTTATTCCCCTGGCTGTCTCCTGCTTTTTGCATGCATTGCTCATACAAGTGAAACTCATTTAACCCTCATCACAAAACAAGGTGCTGACACGTTTAGTTTTCTCTTTTAGGAGATTCTCATGTAAGATCTTAACTTGCACTGTAAAATTTTCTTCCTTGATGATTCTGAGGAAAACAAAAGAGCCCAATCAGATTTGAATAATCCTAAATCCTAAATGAGTGAGGTTCAAAATAATAAACTGTAATGTACATAATAGTCTGTCCATTCCAGTCTGATTAATTCCAAACTCCCTGCAATCAGGGCAAAGTTAACCTGGAAGCACTCTGGAAAAAATTTTGCATGCCAAAGGAGACATATAAATGAATAATTGTCTCATAAAATATTAAGGTTTGCCTAGAAAAAATACATTCTCTGGATGTCTAATGTTTGCCAGCTGAAGCAAGGTTGCTTCCTAGCAAGCTTATCCACTACTAATTACAAAGCACTTTCCTCCAGTGCACATTTAGTCCAAATGTAAATATTCTAAACATAATTACCCTGGGAAGGCTACAGTCTGGGAACATTCCCAGTGGAATGCTCCAGTGCTCTCATTTCTCTATTAATAGTTCCTCACAACTTTTTTTTCATGTTGCAGATGTTCTGAAAACATGCTTGATGCTTTTTGTTGCTTGAAAAGAATGTAAATCTTTTGCATTTTAATACTAATTTGGAAAATTCAGTATCTCCTTCATATTCATAAATTTTAATTTTTGCCATGAACTACTAAAATGATCATAACTTAAAAAGGCAAAAAATTATAGATAAGTATTAATTTAATAAAAATAAATATTTGACCTAGTTGTAATTCTGTATTTCTTCTTTTCCCAATCACCTGATTTATCATTAGTTAGTTTGGAAATGGTCCATAAAATATTATAAAAATGTAAATTGCAGATACTCCTTATATTTTCAGATTAAAACTAAAAATGTTCATGTATTTTTATCAAACTTTGTTGATATGTATATAATATCATCCTACGTGAGCACCTAGTAGTCTACAATTATGCATGTAGTCAGGGAAAAAATATAAATTGAAAATTGTTATTTTATATATTTTTCACAAAATTAGAAAGTATTGTTGTAAAAGTAAATATGTTTCTTTGGAGTTTTCAAAAGTACTTTATTTTTTTTTTCTAATCATAAACGTTAAATATGTTCATGATAGAAAAATCAGAACATATATTTAAAATTAAGACAAAAAAATTCCCTTAGTTCTGCCATCCAAAGATGAATATTTTTACACATTTATTATACTTTTATATTAGTTCATTTCTTTTTTAAAAAATTACTATACTTATTTCTTATTATAAATGTTATGAAAAATTTTTAATGTTTTTCAAAATTTAATCAAAATCATAATATATTTAACCACATACTATTTATGGTATCTTCAATTTTCTTTCAAAAATAACTTTGTGATACTATAAGTGTATGTTTGCACTTTATAATTTTTGTATTTAGAAAATCCTTCAAGGAGAATAATTCTAAAATTCAAGGGATACAGTTGCTTTAAGACTTTTGACATATTGCTAGCAAAAAGGTTTAAACCAGTTCATACTCCCCAAGAGTATAAGAGTGTCTGTTTTTATTACCTCCTTACAAGCATTTCACTATTTTTATTTTTGAAATGGGAAATAAGTGGAGAGATAATAGCAAAATCTACTTAGATCTAATAATTTTATTTTGGAATTTTTAAAAAGACTTCTAATGATATTAGAGTTTCCCACATTTTTTAACATCTGTTAATTTGTCTTTGGCCAATTACTAGGTATCTGTTCATATTCTTTGTCCATCTGTTTAGTGAGGATTTCTTTCACCATTTGTGATTTAGGAAGTTTCCTCCTTGCAGAAATTTGATAATTATTTACTTTAATTTTATGCTTGTTTTTTATATTTTGAATTTGTACACGTAATTCTTAAATTCAGAGATGGTATGAGTAAAGGTTATAAACAAATATCCCTATACGCATGACTTGTCCTAGAATCATTTAATGAATAATCTTTTCTTTTTTGTTAATTTGAGAACTTTTCTTTACCATATACTTTAATTTTTGTAGCACTGCAATATTTTAATATTTGGATATGTTATAACTCTCCTCATAACTATTATTTTCCAACTTAGTTTGAGTGTTTATCTAAAAATATTTTTAGATCATTTTGAAAAGTTTAAAGAAATGGTTTTTGGATGTCAGTGAGCCTGTAAATCAGTTTAGAATGATTTGACATCTTTAAATTATTCTGTTTTCCTTTCCAGAGACATGGTATATTTTTAGTTTTTTCTTAGGTCATAGAATATGACTAAATATCTTGTCTTTTACGTTATTAAGCCAGCTATTGATAGATATATAATAACTCTATCAATAATAACAATATTTACCTATATAATAATACTAGAGGCCTGGTGCACGAAATTCGTGCGGGGGGGGGTGGGGAGGGGTCCCTCAGCCTGGCCTGCACCCTCTCCAATCCAGGACCCCTCGGGGGATGTCGGACTGCCGGTTTAGACCCCATCCCGCAGGGACCGCTGGCTCCTAACTGCTTACCTGCCTGCCTGCCTGGTCACCCCTAACCACTCTGCCTGCCTGCCTGATTGTCCCTGACTGCCTCTGCCTGCCGGCTTGATCCCCCTAACTGCTCTCCCCTTGCTGGCCTGATTGCACCAACCGCCTCTGCCTCGGCCCTGCCACTGTGGCTTTGTCCAAAGGATGTCCCGAAAACGTCTGGTCTAATTAGCATATTACCCTTTTATTAGTATAGATTTATCTCTTTCATTGTCTAGATGTTGCCAGGTATTCAGGATGGGGCAAAAGTAGGTTTACAGTTGTCAGTACATGAAACACAGTTTATTCTTGTATTATTATTTGTTAATTATTGTATAATTTTCCATACAACTGTAAAATCTAACCTACTTTCATCCTGCCCTGTATAATAATAATACTATAATAATACCTACATTCATTAACCTTGGGGTTTACTAAGCAATTAATCTTATTTAAGTTTCAAAATTATCTGAGGAAGTGGACGTGATGGTTTCAATTTTACAGATTAAAAAAAAAAAACCACTAAAACTTAGAGAGTTTGAGTAACATGTTTAATTTGTAACTTTTGAGTGACAGACCCAAGTCTGACTAACCTCTGACTTCAAAGTCTGTGCTCTTAATTGCACTACTCTGCATTATGAAAGCTATTAAATTTTATATTTTTAACTTACATTCCTATTGACTAGGTTTTAGGACATTTGAATTACAAATTTCAAATCAACATGCTTTATTCCCTGTTGCAGACTCCTCAATAAACCCTCTATTGAGTTTCAAAGGATACTCCACAAACAAGAACTCTCAAATGACTGTCATTAGAATTTGTCAAAAGATTAGAAAGGCTCTATTAATATTTATGTGTACATTTTGTCCTTAGCACAAACTTTGTGATTTAAAAAGTATGTCCCTTTTCCACCACTGCAATTCCTTCTATAAAAAACTTCTAGACACTTCAGAAATTCCTAGTTAATTTTTTTCTTCATTAGACAGTCATCATAATGACATAGTATTAATTATACCCACTGTGGTCACAATGGAAAAAATAAGTAAAGTCAGGCTGTTTGGCTCCCCAAAGGCTTTCGAGAATTGTACTCATGAACTACAGTTTCTCAACACAGCTCAACTGACCACAGAATTTTAAAGTGACCATTAAGAAATGGATGATGACATATCAAATAATAGCTTATGAACAATGTAACATTTCTTCAGAATGAAGAAGAGTCCTTAAAAAAAATGGGACCAAACCATATAATTTTCTAGAAAAACTGTACATTGTGGAAGATACTTAATGGAAGAGAAGGAAAATGGCCCAGTCTTATGAGATGAAGTCACCCAAGATCTTTGGTGTTCTGTCCATCATGGCTGCAAGAGTCACCCTTCTTGTTTTGATACATCATGTTTTCATGTTTGTACAAGTGATAAAAATAAATTAAAACAGGCAAATTCAAAACACACACTGGATTTTTGGGTCCCTTCTCTTCACTGGGGCCACAAGCACAGATGATTTTCAGGGGTAGGGAAACTTTTTTTCTGCCAAAAAAGGGCCATATGGATATGTGTAACATCATTCGTGGGCCATACAAAATTATCAACTTAAAAATCAGCCTGCTATTTGGTCAACCATTTCATTAACTCACCTCTAATGCCTTAGCAGGGCCAAGCCAAATTATTTCATGGGCCTTATATGGCCTGTGGGCCAGAGACTCCCTACCCCTGATTTAGATGATGAACTTCTGTACTAAGTTCATCGAAACACATGTGTATCTCACATAAAACTGAGGCTTTGTTGTGATTTTTAAGAGGTTCATGAGAATCCAGTATTTCCATGTGTAAGAAAACATACAAGCACCATCTTCATTAATGTTCTGTGTTTTTAATCAGTGTAACATTGGTACTGGCAGGTACAAACTCAGAGGCTATGGCAGATGAGGTTGTAAAACTAGAACTTTATTCTTTGACTCACATCAGCTGTGAACTCCTTTACTTTATTTGGCTAAATTATATAAGCACTTTTTAAAGAAAAATTTCAGCAATGACTGAAAAGCAGCTTCTACACCAAAAACTGAGTACTCTTTGGAAGACGGAATCCTCTGTGGTTGGCAGCCACAATTAAAAGGGTCTGAATCACCAAGGCAATGAAGGGGTTGATTCCAAACCCTAGGGCATAGCATCTCATGCCTAGAATAACTGCAATCTGAAATACTGCTATCATTCTGAGAATCATCTAACTTACCTTGAATAGCAAATAACCAGTATTGCATGCTCAGAAGTTAGTTATGAAATTCATAAGATGTAGCGCCTCTGTTTTGACAGCTGAGAACGCTCCCAAAGCAACTTTGGATTCTCCTAAGTGAGTCCTTTCCAGATGTTCCTGAGCACACAGATCACCTGGGATGAAGATTATTGTTCTGTAGGTCTCGGGTAGGGCCTGAACTCTGAGTAATTCACAGCAATGCTGACGCTGCCTATTTGTGGACCCTACTTGGAGAAGCAAGACCGTGGCCAGAAAAAGATCCTAGCTGACTTTTATTTGATCCACTGTGAAGGCAGCCACAGCTCCCTTCATATTTCAATAGCTTCTACTGCTCCATTATATGTTAAAGAATTTGGGGATGAGACTTTGTAATTCCAAAGGGTTTATACATACTTGAAGATGTCTTCATAGCCTGCAGTGGAAAAGCCCACCAGAGGGATCAAAAAGGTCATTCAAAAGTAATAGTTCTCCAAATTTTGGAAACATTGCAGAAAAATTCTGAAATGGTCTATATCAGGCTTCTAGGTTCATTATTTTTTAACACAAATATTCATCTGGGATGTAACAACTAAGTTGAGTAAATTATAACTTAAACAATTTGCGGCTTTTCTCTAGTTCTATTATAGGATGTACTTAAGCAGTAAGTATATTTAGATTAAAGAAGTTGAATTATGTTAAATGTTACTCTTATACCACATCACATTGAACAGTTTGGAAGCATGTTGAAAAACATACTTTTTTTTGGTAAAACTCAATATAGGAGCTGTGTCTACAATTAAAAAATGAAACATTTGGCATGTTTGTTAATTCTAGTTTTATTTAATAACTTCCAAGGCATGTAAGTTTAAGCTTTTTTTTTTTAAGTTAATGGGGAAATTTTGAGACGCAATACCAATACTTTAGGATTTTGGTCTTGGTGTTTGTATGAAATTCCGAGGCCTTGATTTAAATCTTTCATTGTACTGTGATTTCCTTTTAGATGCATTGCGCTAAGTGAAACTTGTCAAATAAATTTCCCTTTTAAAAACTACAAAAAAAAATGCACAGAGACAGATGCCATGGTCATGACATTGAAGTACAAGTAAGACAGGTTTGTTGGAGGTGCTAATAGTTGAGGCTGCTGTGCAGAAACACCTGTTGCTAACCAGCTACTTTCTGATAATATTCTGCACTAGCCACACCACATGCAGCGACCATCCTGTGGAAGAGCTCAGCAGCCTGCATGGCCATGACTCCTGGACCAAGTAGGAATGGCAGTGAGGAGATCATGAAGCTAACTGTAAGGTCATGTCTGACCTGTGGTTAGAAGCAAGCTGCTCCAGGTACAATATGTCCTGGAGCCTCAAGAAGCAAGAAACAAGCTGCTCCAGGTACAATATGTCCTAATGGGGGAGGGCTCCTATTTAGTTTCCATCTTCCAGGATTTTCTTAACAATTTCCTCAACTGCTATATCCATCCCATACTCCCATCCCTTAATGCTATGCTTTTAATCCTTAAACTTTTTTTCCCCCCATTTCATTTATGGCTTTTCTGTTATTTCACAGGGACTTTGGGTTGGGCATGTGTTCAGTTCACCACTTCGAAACACTAGGAATAATTTCCCCCATATGGCAGTTGTTTGGTTTCAGCTATCTTATTATGAGCCTGATATCTTACTAATTGGATTAATTAACTCAGACCTTAATAAAAACCAAAGCTATAAGATCACATCGCTATTTATCCAGACACCAGGGACCTGAGCGCCTCCTCCTCCTCCTCTGTCTCTGTCTTCTACTGTAGGCCCCGCCTCCTTAGTTTCTGCAGTTACATCAGTGATTTTCGACCTGTGTGCCTTAAGAATTTTTAAAACATGTAGTACCTAACTGTTTAGTCAGGGGCATTGACCTCTTTTCCCTTAGATTGTCACATAAAAAAAAATGACAACAGCCAACACATCATAGCCATCTGATGTAAACGATTCAGAGTGCTCGGCATAAAGCAGAGAATGAAATAGAAACAAACCCCATACTTGCGGTGCTTACATTCTGGAAGGCAGGGATACGCTGTCTCCTGTAGGGCTACAGCTATCAGCAGCACACATCTGGCAAACACAAGAAGGATAAAACGAGCAATGCTGCTGGCTTAGTAAACAGATCATTAAAACTCCTGGATGGCTTAACACCCCAAACTATCTCCTAATGAATCACTGGGAAGCCAGAATCTCTTTGTCTGTAGAGCAGTGGCTATTTACTAATACCAATAATCACATTAAAGGAAGAAATAAATATTATAATACATTTTTTTAAAATTTGAGAACAATGCCAGTGTCCTACAATAGAGTAATGGTTAAATAAATTATGACATATCTGTAAAATGGAAATATGAGACTATTACAAATGATATTTATGAAGATGTTTTAAGAAGAGAAAATTGTTAAGTGAAAAATCACAGTATCAAATTATATATATAGTTTGACTTTGTGTAATAATTGAGCTGTTTCAGTTCAGTGAAGTATTAATAAAAATAGTATTTTTTTTTAATTTTTTTTTTTTTTTGCCAGTGGTTATTTTCAACTGTGCTCTGTTGAATTCCAGATTAACATCTTGGACAGATTCCATAACTTTCTGGTTACTTTCCGGTTTCGAAGTGTAGTCTAGTTTTAAAACTTCACTCTCATTTCTGATTCCATTGCCTTTCCTTCCCCATGTGGTAGAAGTAGGGGAGGCAGTGCAGCTGGCCATGGTGGAGGGGTCAGAGGTGGGGAGGCCTCACTGGCCTCCCTGTGGTGTAACAGGTTCATGTCTGATGCCAGGGCCCTAGAAGAGGAGTGGCCTCCAGGCAGGTGGAGTGTGGTTCCCTTGGAATAATGCTCAGATTTGCCAGGCCCCTCTGTTGCTGTGAGGAAGAGAGTACACTTCCCTCAGGCCGACCAGCAGTTCACCCTCCCAGCTTCTTCTTCCCAGCAGCCTCCTGGACAGCCCCATGCTCTTCTGCTTCTCCTCTAACTCCCCACTCCTTCACATGGAACCATAAAACCTCAGATGTCCTTGCCATATTTTTTAAGGTCATGGTGAACCAGATTGGGGTTAGGAGCCCTCGTCTTCTTGTAGGTATATTATTTCTTTAAGCCTTATTGGCAGTGGTTGTTCTACTCCCACCTTCAGAAACTTTTAGAGTAGACGTGCACATTGGTCTGTATGGATGCCCCATGAACAATGGAAAACTCTCCAAGAATTGCTTTAAACGCTTTATTCCAATGGCAGCACAAAGTTACAAAGGGGCTGCAACTCAGCCGGCATCAGTCAGGGAGTGAGATGCCAGGCCCCTGATCTTCGAGGCACTTTATGAATCTCTATGAATTCTCCTGGATTTCCTCCCCTTAATCCCACACACCTAGTCTTCCCTCTGCTAAGGTGAGGGCAAAGAGAGGAGTTTCCTAGGGTGTGGTTGATAGTGGTAAGGTTGGTTGCGCACTTTTTAATAAGTCCTGGCAGGGGGTTTTGAGTACTAATTATATGGCTCCTTAGAAAATGGTCTCAACTTTGGGCAGCGGCCACAATTCTGGGGCAACAGGAATAATCCCACATCACATTCCACTTAGCAAAGATGGAAAAGGGAAAGGCTAGAGGCACTTTAAGTTGAATAATTTTTACCCCACTATTTGTATTGTTTAATTTATATTATCTGGGGGAAAAGTCTTCTTAAGTCATCCAACTATTATGGTTTTTCTAAATGTCTTGCAGTCTACCTGGCTTTGTTCCCAGTGATGATTTTGCTGTTTTAGACTGGATCAAGGCACATGAAATGACCACCCTGTTCTCCTTTCCCTGCGACCTGGCAGATGCCATGACATCAGGCTCGCTCTTGTTCTGTTGCTAAGAGCAGGCAGCTGGCCACTATGCCCTTGATAAGAAGAAAGAGAGTTCAGTGGGGCCAAGCAAGACGAGTGGCTCCTGCTTCCTGCTGTTGGATTTCTTACCTGAGCCTACACAGCCAGATCCCTCCTCCTTGTCTCCAGATCCAACAGTGAATTGCATGGTTCCTGGTACTCAGCTACAGCCCGGACTGGCCCCAGGTCCTGCTTTGCCTCTCAATTTTCAGAAAAGACGTTCCTGTGCATGTCAGCTTCACTAAACTCTAATGCCAGGATCTGACCCATCACTAGCTTCTGCCTGTGTCAGTTCATCAAGGCTAACAACAGCCATAAACAGCAATGTTTTAAAAATCATGGTAAAAATATACATAAGTATACATAAAATTTACCATTTTAACCATTTTTAAGTGTAAAATTCATTGGCATTAAATTGTTCTACAACCATCACTACTGTCCATTTCTGGACAATTTCATCATCCCAAACAAAAATTCTGTATCTGTTAGACCAGCGGTTCTCAACCTGTGGGTCGCAACCCCTTTGGCGGTCGAACGACTCTTTCACAGGGGTCGCCTAAGACCATCCTGCATATCAGATATTTACATTACGATTCATAACAGTAGCAACATTGCAGTTATGAAGTAGCACCGAAAATAATTTTATGGTTGGGTCACAACATGAGGAACTGTATTTAAAGGGCCAGAAGGTTGAGAACCACAGTGTTAGACAATAACATCCCATTCCCCCCTCTTCAGTCACTAGTTACCTTTATTCTAAATTTTGTCTTTATGAGTTTGCCTATTCTGGATATTTCATATAATATTACTTTCCCCCAAGGTTTACTAATCAGTAATTATTGAGTGCCCAGACTTTTGAAGTAGGAAAACAGAGATAATAGTTAAGGAAAGTATCTAAATGTATGTCCCTCACAACCCCTGACCCTAGAAAGAGATGCAGGGTCTTGGCTGTTGACTGTAGCACACTGTAGAGTACTGGGTTTCCCATGACTACCACCTTCGTGATCTTTGTTATTTGTTTGTATCACTGATAGTATTAATTATGTCACTATTTAATTAAGGAAACTTTATATCACTGGAAAGTCAGTGTTGTTTATAAATGAAAAGAAACTGAAAGTTGATGAAATTTAAACATAGTTATTACATTTTAGCTAGATACTATTGCATGCAAAGTTTTTTATACAAAAGTCTGCTCTTTAAAAAAAATAGCCCAGCCAGTGTGGTTCAGTGGTTAAGCATCAACTCAGGAGGAACCAAGAGGTCGCTGGTTCAATTCCTGGTTAGGGCACATGCCTGGGTTGCGGCCTCAGTCCCCAGTGGGAGCATGCAGGATGAAAATGATCAATGATGTTCCTCTCTCATTTATGTTTCTATTTCTCTATCCCTTTCCCTTCCTCTCTCTCTAAATAATAAAAAATATTAATAAAAAATTCAATGAAAACATTGAAAAAATATTTTAAAAATTAGCAAGCATTAGCAATGTGCTAAAGACTGCCACCAGGCTGAGATTTTCTCTTTCCTGAATTTAGAAAGATTGGGATCCAGTTATTTACTACTATGTCTATAGACCACTAAAATGATTTCAGGTACCACTAGTGTTAAGTTGGCGACACTACTTTCTTAATTTTTGTCATGTTTTCCCTCGTGTTATCTGGGTCCTGCATGCTTTTCTTAGCCTAATTCAAGTTACTTATATAGCTGTAGTGAGAAGGAAATTTAAATATTTAAATTTTATAATTTCTTTTCCTTTGGAATCATATTTCTGAATTTAGTTTCCTATTGATTTAATTATCAAGAAAAAATTTTCAGATGCTAACATCAGGGATTATTTTAATGTACCAAGGCATTAAAGATTTTTTTTTTAAAGGGGGAAAGAAAGGAAAAGCATTTTACTTCCTTTTTAATAATTCAAGATTTCACTGAACTGAAAGTATTAAGGAAAAAAGTCACCTGAGTAATAAAGCATGCATCATTTCAATGGATTAAAGTTCAAATCGCTGCAAAGCAGCTTATTTTTTATCCATCACCATGGATACAAAAGGACAGCTGAAGTGCAAGCATCTGACATCACAAGCATGCCCAGGCAGGCCTGGGAGGAGAGCGTGCAGCCCCACAAAGGACAAGAAGAAAAGCAGAGACGGGAGGGGAGGGAGAGACAGAGGGAACGGTCATTGTTAAGAGGATGAATCAGAAGTTCAGTTGGGAGGATTAAATAGGAGGAGGCACGAGGCCAGCTGGGAAGCTTGGAGACTAGCAGTTGTTTACATCGACCCTTTAATGCTCCTTAGACTGAAATAGAACCAGAGGGAGACCGAGAGAGAAGGTATATCATCAGGTCACTCGCTACTCAAATGGCATCTGCGATGGTTTCTTTTTATGTTCTCCTTATTTGATGTTTAGGTTTTGATTTTAACGCATGTCCTAAAGCTTTGGCCTGCTTGGCTCACCTAATTTTAAAAATCAATCTCCAAAGTGGCTAAAGCCTCCAAGTAACAGCTTGAGAGAATCAAAGGAGCCAGTGCCCACCCGACAATAGGAAGTTGGAAATATTGAGAAAAATGGCTATTTTAGGTAGCATGTTCTTCTTCATGAACAGACACAATTTTTACTTTAGTTTATTTTAAATTCTGTGTTAATTTAAAATTCTGTTTCCTATCAAAGGCAGTGCATTTATTCCCAGGCTGCTGTGTGTATAAATACCCAGACTCTGCCGGGTTCGGGGGTAGCCTGGAAAAGGATTAACAGCCGGCTCTCTAGGGAGAGCCCTGATTTGTAGCATTTGCTGATTTCTGTGTCATAGACATTCTCATCATACCTGATTTCCAGCTGCAAGCCTGATGTCAACTGGCTTGTAGGGTTTTTGAAAGTGTAACAGTTGGTACCAGCGAGCTCTTAAACAGTGACTGGGTTCTGTGCCAGCTTTGACACCAACTAGTGGTGGGACCTTGAGCACCGCACTCGGATTAAAGGGTCGGATCTGGGCTTGAACTGTGGTTGCTAAAATTGCACATTGGTTTGTCTTGATGGCTTGAGAGTGGATTCTTGGGGGGCTGCTCGGGAAGTGGGTATTTGGGATATTCTCAGCTCTTAGGGTTCTACCCTTTCACGTCCACTTCAACTTTGCAGGGCCACCCTAACCCTTTCAAGGAGTATTTTAGATTTCTGTGTAAGGCACTGTTTGGAGAGAAGCTTCTGTGATGAAGGGGGCTGGGAGGGGGCGACGGGAAATCCGAAAACCACTTGAATAATTGATCTTAAAGACCCCCTTTTATTGATAAAAATTCATGATCTATGGAAACTAAAAATCAAAGGAACCAGTACCCACCGGACAATAGAAAGTGGTAAATATTGAGAAAAATTGGTGAGTCGAACACCAATATACTGATGTCTGTGGACAGTAGTGGACTTACAATGAATGGTACCTTCTCTTTCTTGGTTAAAGCTTAAACTAAACACTGGCTGAGAGAGTCAACTAGGCCTGAGTAGAATTGTATCCACAGATTCAAAAGGCATGTTTTTCAGATGAGAAGGATCTTAGAGACAGTTTCCTTCAAGGGTTTTCAAATATGCCCAAAGGGTTCATCAGCGCCCCCTTGGAATATGTCGTGTGTGTGTGTGTGTGTGTGTGTGTGTACGCGCGCGTGTGCACATGCATAAACACGTGTGTACACTAAACAGGTTGTAATCCTCTTTTCAACCTTCCCACTGCCATCTCTTCAACAGAGAAACAGCTCTTATGCTTTAAATATGCCTCCGATGTTTTAAACAGTGAGCTTCTCTCTACGATTTCATTTGTGGAAAGACTTCGCTGGGGTGGAGGGTGGGAGAAGTAAGCAAAGTGCCATTGGTTTTGTTTAACCAACCAGAAACCAAGCTTTAACCAAGTAGAATGCCTTGTCCCATGACCAGAAAGAGGCAGTCACGTCTGGAATTCAGGTCTCTAGGTTTTCAGACCGTCACTTCCCTTTTCAGAAGCTTGGCTACCTGAGACCACTGCTGCCTATAATATGCCTCAGGGTATGTAATCTAACCCTGTATTGTCAAATAGGGCAGCCACAACTCACATGTGAGTGTTCAGTACTTGAAACGGGACAGGTCTGAATTGAGATGTGTTGTAACTATAAAACATACACCATGTTCAAAGTGTTAGTTTAAAAAAAAGTGAAATATTTCATTGATAATTTTTAAAATATTGATTATGTGTTGAAAAGATAATATTTCAGATATGTTCAACAAAACATATTGTAAAAATTAATTTCACTTTTTAAACCTTTTTTTTTTTTAAATATTTTATTGATTTTTTACAGAGAGGAAAGGAGAGAGATAGAGAGCTAGAAACATCGATGAGAGAGAAACATCGATCAGCTGCCTCCTGCACATCCCCCACTGGGGATGTGCCTGCAACCCAGGTACATGCCCTTGACCGGAATCGAACCTGGGACCCTTGAGTCCGCAGGCCGACACTCTATCCACTGAGCCAAACCGGTTTCGGCTTTAAACCTTTTTTAATGTGACTGTTAGACAATTTAAAATTAAATATGTGCTTGATATTATACTAGGCAATTCCCACGAGGCAAATCTGATTTAACCTCAGGGTCAGTCTCTTCTCCTATTAAAAGTGGAAAATATCTGCTTTTCCAGTTTCTCAAGGTTGTTTTAAAATCAAATGAGGTAATCTTGTGAAAGTGCTCTGGCAAGGCTATGCAAATATAAGGTCATACTTCGAGGCATTTTAATCCTTGTTTGGTCACCTACGGTGTTACTTGCTCCCTGGAAGGTGCTGAAACTGTTATGAAGTTTTTCTTTTGCTGTTGTTTTATATGGTTTTTGTGTGGATGTGTGTTGGGGGAGAGGGGTAAAATAATAATGTAGGCTACACACCTAATAATGAGCACATTTATTCAGTCCTCTCATTTCTATTCCATGTGTGTGCTGAGTCCATCAACTCATTAGCCTCAGTCCTGAGCCCTACATATGCTGCTTACATACAGTGAAGACCTCAGCTTGAGTCACAGACCTCAGAATCCTCCTGGGAAAGAATTTTTCCAAGGGGAAAGAGTCAAGCACAACTATCTCAATGGAGAGCTCTCAGAGAAGACAGTGTCTGACCACGGTGACCATTATTCAAATCCATTCAAATCAGTTCTAGTCAGGTGCTAGCAGAGGTCAATGGGGGAAAGGGGGACATCTGTAATACTTTCAAAAATAAAGATAACTTTTTAAAAAGTGCTATCGACTGGATGGCTTAAACAACAGAAATTTACTTCTCCACAGTTCCGGAGGCTGGCAAGTCCAAGATCAAGATGCTGGCAGACCTGGTAAGAGGACCCACCTCAGTTTCGCAGATGGCTTTCGTCTTACTGCATCCTCACATAGCAGAGAGCAAGAGCTAGCTCTCTGGCCTCTCATAAGGACAGTAACCCCATTCCTGAGGGCTTTACCCTCATGACCTAATTACCCTCCCAAAGCCCCAACTCCTAATACCATCACACTGGGGATTGGATTTCAGCATATGAATTTGGGGGGCACAAACATTCAGTCTATAACAGCAAGTGTCAATTCACTGGGACCCATCTAACAGTAATATACAGGGTGGGACAAAAGTAGGTTTGCACTTGTATGTGAAACACAGTTTATTCTTGTATTATTATTTATTAATCATTGCTTGTTACTGGTCCTTTTCCTGAAAAGGTCTTGGCTGACATTTCTGCTTCTAGTCTCAGCCTGCATGATGCCACTGGGATAAGCTTTCTGAAATGCAGGTCAAATCATATCAGTCCTCTTGTTCAATTCACCAATCACTACCTATGGTTTGGGGATTAAATGTAAACTTCTTAAAAAGGCATTTAAATATCTAGCCTTTGCCCCCTCTCTGGCCATATCTCTGGCCACCCCCTCTCCTGGAGCACCCCCATCTTTCCCCATTATTGTCTTCCCTAAACCTCACTAATGCCTGCATATATACAGATTTGTTTCTATCTTCTATATCTTGCTGTTGTTTATATAGTTTTTATGTGTATGTGTTGGGGGAGAGGGGTATCTTTCATGTAACATGAACTCTAATTCAGGAGTTACTTCCACCGGGCTGGCATGGCTCAGTGGCTGAGTGTCCACCAATGAACCAGGCGGTCATGATTTGATTCCTGGTCAGGGCACATGCTTAGGTTGCAGGCTCAATCCCCAGTAGGGGGCATGTTGGAGGCAATCAATGATTCTTATCATTGATGTTTCTATCTCTCTCTCCCTTTCATTTGCACCTTGGACATACTTTTATAAGCACCCTTTTTACACAGTACCTACAATCAGATAAACTCATCTTTCTTATTCATTGGACAGGAAGTGGCTGGAAGACAAGAACTTCATTTTTTATCTCTGTATTCCCCGAGGGCACCTAATAAGTACTCAATATGTATTTAATGAATGAACAAAGGTTTCCAACTTATAAGTTTTCCATTGCAATTCTGCTATACCATTGTCTTGTTTTCACTGGAGAAATAGATGGCTATTTTATTATGCTAGAATGCCAAAGTAGTAAAAACACTTTTTTCTTTACCTCGCATATTTATTGTCAATTAACAATACAGTCAGAATCTCCTGTGAATTATGTTCAGTTGAGAACAGGCAGTTGTCTACTAAGAAAATTATATTGACATTCTCACTTTCAAATCTAACAATGTGAATACTAACAGAATTATGGTTTCATTCAGTGCTTTCCCACTGAGATAGCATTTGATCTGTAGATCAATTTGTTTAAAAATGTAATTGTGGAGTAACAAAATCTGAAAACATGTATTAAAAACTTGCTCAGCCCTAGCTGGTTTGGCTCAGTGGAGCCTGTGGACTGAAGGGCCCCAGGTATGATTCCAGTCAAGGGCACATGCCTGGGTTGAGGGCTTGATCCCCAGTGTGGGGCGTGCAAGAGGCAGCCGATCAATGATTCTCTCTCATCATTGGTGTTTCTATCTCTCTCTCCCTCTCTTTTCCTCTCTGAAATCAATAAAAAAAATATATATATTAAAAAAACTTGCTCAAACCAACTTTTGGTTTAGTTCTTTTTATGCAAACTGAAAGCAAAAGCCCTGAAAATTCCAATAAACTCCATGAAATAGAGGTACATTAATGATTCACTAATTATGAAAGAAGAAAAATACTAGTATACATCTCAGTGGTTTTGTTTCTTTCTCCACTAACAAAATAATTAACTTGTAAATTTCATCAAATGACCAAAGAAGACTTACCCTTTAAACAGAGTAAAAGTATCAGCTTTCTGTACCGCAAAGGCAAATAATAACAGTTGGACTAAATTTGTTTTTGAATACATTTGTTGATTTTTTACAGAGAGGAAGGGAGAGAGATAGTTAGAAACATTGATGAGAGAGAAACATCGCTCCTGCACACTCCCTACAAGGTACATGCCTTTGACCGGAATCGAACCTGGGACCCTTCAGTCCGCAGGCCGATGCTCTATCCGCTGAGACAAACTGGTTAGGGCTAAATTTGATTTTTATAAGAGCAGACTAACTTTATGTGTCTCCAATTTTATTATTCTTTAAACCCAACTCAAGTTTTCCGAAGTCATTCAGTTTAACACCTCACATATTAGATACTGTTTAAAAGTTATTATGCCAGGGCTGGCCAGGAGACCCTGAGTGACAAATGAATGGATTACTCCAACATGTTTGCTGTGAAAGAGAGGCTAAGGGACGTCCTGGCTATAGCAACCAGGCAGCCCCGATTGCCTGCCTTGTTAGCCTTTTATTGTAACAGCAGTTTGAGACAAAGTTTATCTTTAAGATACAATCAGTAGGGGAAGTAATCTTGGGAGAACACATGTGTTTGTAGTGTCCTTTAAGCAATGGCATCCAAAGATTAAGATTAAGGGTTCCAGTAAACACCCGGGGGTCTGCACATGAGCAGACTTGTTTGGGAAGGTCAAGGAATAATTAGGGGCACCGCCTTTAACACTCCCTTAAGTCCCCCCTAAGTCAGAATTCTGATAAACAGGGCAGGCAGCCTTCCACACACTTACCTTTTCTCAGAATGTCCAACCAAGTCTCTTGTGCTCCTCAACATTATTATATGCTGACAATCTACTATTTACCTGGAATTTATTGTTAAATTTAAAATTTTCTAACAATATGGACACCAAGAAGTTAGATTTAAAATTTCTGAATTTTGTAATACTTATCACATATTTAGGTAATATATATAAAATTGTGACAGTACTATTCTTTTTTGTTTGATTTTTAAGAATGGCATTAAATGAACATATGAGCATTAGCTAAGGATATGGTTATTTATAGTATGTTCCTTTTAAATTATAATCATTGTAATTTCTGGATTGTCTACATCTGGAAAGTCTACTTATTACTTTGCCTATTAACTTTATGAAACTTCTAACAAATTATTCAAACTCTTTAATTTTCCCATATGGAAAATAGGGATAATTCTATTGGTAAGCATTTCTAGGAAAATGTTAATATTATCTGTATTATGCCAAACAGCATAAAACAAGGCAATCAAAGTTCTGTAGAAAATAATTAGTTAGCAAATAATAAATCTAGTGATATTACAATATTAATGTAAGCCCAGGAATATTAAAAATATAGCTCCAAAATGTTTAATGATTGTTAGTATAATTTGTTATAAATATCCTCTTAAAAAAAAATAGAAAACCTGATTCCTGTTTAATATAATTTTAAGTAATCTTATATAATAAAAGGCTAATATGCAAATTGACCACACGGCAGAATGGCCAGTTGTTATGACGTGCACTGACCACCAGGGGGCAGACACTCAATGCAGGAGCTGACCTTGATGGTCAGTGCACTCCCACAGGGGGAGCACCTCTCAGCCAGAAGCCCTGAGCTGGGCTCACAGCTGGCAAGCACAGCAGCGGTGGCGGGGGACTCTCCTGACTCCTTGGCAGAGCTAAGGGTGTCCGACTAACGGCTTAGGCCCTCTCCCTCCTGAGTGCACAAATTTCATGCACCGGTTCTCTAGTAGTAATATAAAAATGTGGTTTTATTGGCCTTCCTTTTTTATTGAAAAAGCTGAATCCTATGTAGCATGTAGTGAAATGAAATGGCAAATTCTGTAATTTTAGAAAATTCTATGAAAATGTTTATAGTTCAATTATGTAAAAATCATATAAAAACTTGAAACATCGTATTTTGCATAAACTTTTAAAAATAGTTCAATAAACTAGTTTTTACTTCTGTGGGTTTATAGTTCTTTTGGTCTTGTTTCTTAATATGTATTTTTTTATTGATTTCAGAGAGGAAGGAAGGAAAGAGAGATAGAAACATCAATGATGAGAGAGAATCACTGAACCTTGCTGCCTCCTGCATGTCCCACCCTGGGGATCAAGAGCCTGAGACCCTTCAGTCAGCAGGCTGACGCTCTATCCACTTAGCTAAACTGGCAAAGGCTTTTTTTTTTTTTTAAGGTCAAATAAGTTGGTAGTCACTGTTATCCCAAATATGATAGAGTGAAAAGATACTGAAAATGTGTTACATACAATTAGATACTGTTTTAGAGACTACAGACCTTTTAAATACTTTATTGCTTTCCAGCAACTCTATTAACCTGTAGGTAAAACACATTAAAGGTATTAAATTTGAAACCAGGAATTGAGTGGAGGCAGGTTTGAATCTTGGCCCTACCACTTACTACTTTAGTATCTTGTGGTAGATTCTTTAACCTCCCTGAATGTTTTCTCAGGTATAATGATAAGTAGCTATCTGTCATGAGTGATGATGGAATAAGATTATACTGCCTAGCACCTGTGAGTGAATAAATTAGTTTCATTCTCAACTGACCTTGAGTGTTAACAACCCCCATTTGACTCTGGAGAGATATGTTTTTTCATCTAAATACAACATGTTTCTTGACTCTTTATAGCAACTTCTTTTAAAGTAACCCACTGAGGCATCTATTATTTCAGACGGAGTCAATAACCAGTGGGCTATTTTTAGAAGAGCATTAGCAGATTTAAACAAACGGGGAAAAGTACTTAAGTGCCGTTTCAGGGATGACTCATTTATTTTTCACTAACAGATGGTTGCTATCGTCTACCGAAAATTACATTTAATTGTGGTATTGTTTAGGTGGGTTAGTCTGAAAGTCGAAGTAAAATATATTGACAGGATAAAATAAAAGCTCTGAAATAGTGCAAAGTTGAGAAAACGAGGTCAAGCAAGAGACGGAATGACCATAGTCAAGGTCAGAAGACTGATTAGAACGCATTTATTTGCCTTGATAAATTAGATTCTCTGCAGATGGAGGCAAAACCCAGTTCTGGAGAAATTAACAATGGCAAGAAGGGGGAATACCGTGTAAAACCATCTTGACAATCAGAAGGTTCAGAAAGGCTTAACCTAACCTTCACCGAAGAGATGATTTTCGACCTCCCGCAATCAATCAATGCAGTTTAAATGCAGTCATGTTTTAAAGGGGAAGATACCTCATGCAACACCTCTGAATAGGTAACTGGCATGCACCACAGATGTTTCCTTTTACAAATTTGTGTGCAAATGTTTCGAATGTCCTCCCACCTCAAACCTGTTCCAAAACCTAAAAACCACTTTCAAGCCAAATTCCCATGATCTAGAGGCAAGAGTATAAATGCACTAACTCCGCGTGCTCCTGAAAATCAGCAATTTCATGGCTCAGACCAAGAAGTAGTAACTAGCTAGCTACGTATTGTTTCTAATGTCTTCCGAATTTAAAGCCAGCCGACTTCCGAAAGGGGTTCGAGACTCGTGTTAACGTTTTCGGTTGCGCAGTCTCCAATTTCCACAATTCACGAACCCCGGCCCCGCCGCTCGAGGCAGCCTGCTTCCCGCAGCCGAGGCCCAGGACGCTCGGCCTCGGAGTCTCGCTCGGCTCAGTTTAAAGGGCCGCAGGCTCCCTTCGCTGAGCAGCGGCGCGAAATACCTCCCCGCTCTCGGTCGCCGCTAAAGCCCGAGCGGTTCAGCCAATGGCCGCCCTCTCCTGTACGCCTCGTCCCGCCTTCCAGCTCCACCGAAGCCAATAGAGTGGCCACCTGGCAGCAAGACCAATGGAAAGCCTGGGCGAGCATCATTGGCTGCGGCCCTCCCGCAGTGACGTCTGGGCCTCCGCCCCCGTTACCCTGGAGCCGAAGTCGCCACGCCACCGCCACCCAGGAGCTGCCGGCCCCGCCCTCCTCCGGTGTTCAAACCTCCCGCACCCGCCGCCCTCCGAGCCCGCCCCGCAGCCTCCGCCGCTGCCGCAGGGTCCAGGAACCCACTCTCTGGCGGCCCGACGCTGAAGCCCCGTTGGGGGTGGGACCCCAGAGAGAAGGCAAGGAGGTGGGGCGCCGCGTCGGCCCGAGGGGGGGCCGGGCGGGTGGAGGGTGGGCTTTGCGGTGGGCGCGGAGACCGGGAGGAGTTGCGGGTACCAGGTGGGACTGGCGTGTGCGGGAGCTAGCGATCCAGCGTGTGGGTGGGAGCGTGCTGGTAGAGTTGTTAAAGCGGGAGGGGTGGAAGGATTAGGGGCGCGGGAGGATTTGGGGGCGCGGGGAGAAGGAAGTCCTGGGGAAGTAAGTGAAATGCCCGCCGCTGGGAGAGCGCCGGGCGGAGGGGAGGCTGACCAACAGGTGCGGGGTTGGGAACACAGGAGGAAGGGTGGTTTTATTTGTTGGGCTCTAGAAGAGGCGGAAGGAATTGCGGGAAATGTCGAGAAGGGGTTAGGCGTTGTTGTTAAGACCCTAGAGGCCTGTGGAGATTGAAGATGGGAAAGGAGGCTGTGAGGCTTTTGGTGACTCTGGGTCCCAATGAATAAGAGATTCAGACTATGGTCAGAGTGGGAAGGTTCTTAAAGAGTGTGTGTGTGGGGGGGGGGGGGGGGGAGGACTTACACTTCTTTTAGGGATGGAATGAGAGGAGGAAAGAGGGTTGGCAAAAAAAAAATAAGAAGAAGAAAGTGGGCCTTCTTGGCATAGGCATTTACGTTGGCAGGACCAAGGAGTGAGAGATGCTAAAGGTTAAATTATTTTATGTTTTAATGTTATGCATCTAACATTTTTTTTTCAGTTGCCACGCAAGAAAATACAAACAGGTGAAATTAATATATTTTATCTAACCCAAAACATGTAACAAACATAAAAGAGGTTATTAAAGAGATCTTTTATGTTCCTTTTTTATGTACTGAGTTTTCAGAATCCCATGTGTATTTTGCACTGACAGCATATCTCAGTTCTGACTGGTTACAGTTCAAGTGCTCAGGAGCCGCTGTGTTGGACAGCACAGTTGTAAACTCTCTGCAGTGTAATTATATGCCGTGGTGCGTGTCAGGAAGGAAGGAAACCAGTGCCTAGTCGCACAGGGTCAGCCAACAGCAAGCCACCCCCCACCTGCAAGTACTCTCGGCAGGGCTACTGGCCTGTGGAGCTCCTTGCAGATACATGAGGCTCTGTGCTGTGGCTGGTGGTGGTGTGGCCTCCATCGTGCCCCACAGTGCTCCCCCCGGGAGTTTCCACAATCCTCACCCTCCTGAGCTCACTGCATGTATTGTGAAAGGGAACACGGGCCTGGGAAACGTGAGAGGAGAACATTGGTAGAGACTGAAATCCCTCCGGCATGGCTGGAGAAAAGGCTTGCCCAGGTGCGGTGAGTAATCCAGCAGACACCCCCAGAGTAGCCCAGAGGTGAGACCACGTTCCCCCCTAGATGTGGTCAGGAGCGGGCCTGATTACTTGAAGCCAGCAGCTTTATGCCTTTTACTTTTGCACATGCTGCTTCCCCTTACTGCAAAAAGGTCGTCTTCCCTCACCAACTGCCTTCTTTTACTAACCTCACCTACCATCCCACCTCCCTAAAACATAAACCTCCTACCCAAATCATACTTATGTTTAATCTCTGCTGGTACCTAAAGACTCCATTGAGTCCTTATTGCCTCTAGTAACCTTTCCAAACTCCCTTCTGTCCTCTAACCTTAGTTTTGAGTTTTCTGCGTCCCCTTTACTTTGTCATTAGTTCTTACACTCTTCTGTTACCTTTCTCTTCTTGGCTGGGAGTTTATTAATGGTAGGGGATCACTTGTGTCTTAGTTTTGTATCCCCAGCTCCCTCCTTAATATTCAGTAAATATTTCATGAATGTGTGAATATTCTGTAATGTTTTCATTTTGATTGACTAAACTTTAGGAATATGTACTATAGTTAATACGCTTTAATTTGACCCATTGTTTCAAAGAAGTTAAGATGCTTTAATTGTTTAAGAGGCTAATTATGCCTTAAATTTTAAGTCGAGCATTTACTGTGATCTGACCAAGAGTCTAGGAGACCATATTTAAAATCTAAGCATAGTTTGATTTTAAAGCAAGAGTAGTGTCATGAAAATAAATGTAGAATAAGGAAATGCTTTAGGAATATTCTGGAACATAGGTAGAGGAATATAAGAATTTACTTGGTGTTATTAATTTCTAATCATTTTTCTCCTTTGTGGGAGAGAAGCAATTGCAATTTTAATGCAGCAATATTGTTTTTATTTTTGTCTTTGGTTATTGTTCTTTCTGGGGAGAGTGATCTCCTTATTTATGTTTTTCGCTAGTTGCCTGTTGTGTGAGCTCTTTTGCTGGCAGCAGAGGTAGCCAGGCAGCAATGTTTTATACAAAGAAGCTGAACACAAAGAAATGACAGGAACAGTTACTTGATTTTATACAAGTTTTTTTTTTCTCTTGAAACTAAACTTTTCCTTTTTTTATTGTTGGCTCCATTACAGATGTCCTTCATCTCCCCCATCCCCCTTTGCCTCCCTTCACCCTGCCCCCCTCACCTCCTAGCCCAGTGATGGCGAACCTTTTGAGCTCAGCGTGTCAGCATTTTGAAAAACCCTAACTTAACTCTGGTGCCTTGTCACATATAGAAATTTTTTGATATTTGCAACCATAGTAAAACAAAGACTTATATTTTTGATATTTATTTTATATATTTAAATGCCATTTAACAAAGAAAAATCAACCCAAAAAATGAGTTCGCATGTCACCTCTGACACGCGTGTCATAGGTTCGCCATCACTGTCCTAGGCCTTCACCATTTCATTGTCTGTGTCCATGAGTTATGCATATATGCATATACATTCTTTGGCTATTATAAATACACTACTATGAACATTGGGGTGTATATATTCTTTCTGATTGGCGTTTTAGGATATATATACCCAGAAGTGGTATCAATGGATCAAAAAGCAGTTCCATTTTTAATTTTTTTGAGGAAACTCCATAACAGTTTTCCACAGTGGCTGAACCAGTCTGCATTCCCACCAAATCAACAAACAACAAGTGCTGGAGAGGATGTGGAGAAGATGGGAATTTTGGACTCTATAGAGTTATATCCTGAGTCATTTGAAACTGTGTATAAAAGGAGGCATTCTGATACTGAAGGAGCTTAATTTTTTTATGACCTGTTTTTTATGACCTATACTATTTGGGACATTTTTTAGGAAGAAAGTTTGTTTTTGGATGAAAAATGCCAAGTGTTAGGTTTAATGTTTCCTAGCATTATCATGATAGCACACTTGGCCATTTTTAGAAAATAAACACATCTTAGGAATTTAAATTGGGTAAGACTTACAGTTTTTCAGGTTTTTTGTTGTTGTTGTTGTTGTTGTTGCTGCTTTTATCTAGTTACCCCTGTACAGATAGGGAAAACAGATGAACAACTGTTAACCAATTCATTCTTGGTCACAAAGAATTAGTTTAAATTAGTTGGAAAACTATATATGGAATATAAATCTTCAAAGTTTTATTAATCTACATAACTTTTTTCTTGTAAGAAAAAATAATTTTATTTAGTTCACATGTTGTGACTAGTTTATATTAGTTAAATAGAAGTTATTTTTGTAACTATCTTAAGTGAAATTTATTTTGCCTGAAGCCCTATTAGGTCATCTTAGTTATTTAAAATTAACTCAATAATAATATTCCAACTTTACTGTGGTAATGGTTCTGAGCAAAACTTTTTTATTTTCTAACTTTTGGGAATTTTAGAGATTTAATGAAGCTTTATGGCAATTATTTGAAAGAGAGAAGATATAACATTTCCTTTAAAGCAGAAAGGCAAATTTTATACAATGAAACTAGTAATATTCTATTTGGAATAGCATTACAGAATAATCTTTTATTCCTCAAAAAAATTAGTAAATAGTGTAGTTACCATAGTGAACTAGACATGATTCTTATATTTAGTGGGAGAGACAACAAATGTAAGATTATTTTCAATAGTAACAGGGTCTATGAAGAAAAATAGTAATAAGATAGTGACTAGACTCACTCTAATAGAACATTCATGGGAGCCATCGTTGAGAAGGTGGCATTTGGGCTGTGAACAGGATAAAGAGAAGGACCCATCTTTGTGAAGTTCTAGGTAAATAAAGGATGCAGCAAGTACAAAGTCTGTGATGGCAGTAAGCTTGGCATCTTTGAGGCACACAAGGAGGCCGCTTGACTGAAAAAGCAGATTGGGGGAAGAGTTGCATGAGGCAAGAATGAAGAAGTAGGCAACAAGGTCTAGACCAGCCGTGGGCAAACTACGGCCCGCAGGCAAACTACGGGCAGTGGGCAAACTACAGCCCGCGGGCCGGATCTGGCCATTTGAAATGAATAAAACTAAAAAAAAAAAAAAAAAAAAAAAAAAAAAGACCATACCCTTTTATGTAATGATGTTTACTTTGAATTTATGTTAGTTCACACAAACACTCCATCCATGCTTTTGTTCCGGCCCTCCGGTCCAGTTTAAGAACCCATTGTGGCCCTCGAGTCAAAAAGTTTGCCCACCCCTGGTCTAGACCTTATAGGAATTTTCAGGTTCTATTAAGGAATATTTCAGGTTTGATTTAATGACTGTAGGAAGCCATTAAAGGGTATTAAACAAGAGAGCATTGCCAATTGATAATTATATCAAATGGTGTTTTCTAACCGGGGAAACAAAGATGAAAGCAGACTATCAATTAGGAGATTGTTGCAGAAGTTCAAGTGAGAAAAAGATGGTGGCTTGGAGTAAGTTAGTAGCAGTGGAGACGGTAAGAAATAATCAAATTTGGAATATATTTGGAGATAAAAACCACCTGGTTTTACAAATGGTTTGGATGTGGGATATGAGCTTAAGAAGGAATCCAGAATGATCATTAAATTTTCAACACAAGTAATTTAGTAAATGAGGGTGCCATTTAATGAGATCAGAAAAGCAGGAAAGAGTGGTGGTAGAAGGGAGATGGATCATAATTTTGGCTTTGGGCATGTAAGTGCGAAGTGACTTTTAGATGGAGTTGTCAGGTCGGAAGGAGGATATATGAATCTGAAAGTCGGGGTAAAAGAAGTCTAGATGACATTACCTAAGAAGAGAGTATAGATAAAAAGTACCAATATGTCATGCCTTGTGCATTTCAACATTTAGAGATCAGGAATAGGAGACAGATTTAACAAAGGGGATTGAGAGGAGACAGCCAGTGACATAGTAAGAAAACCAGGGAAGCAGATGGCTATGGAAACTAAGCAAGAAAATAGAGTGTTTTAGGAAGGGAGGAATGATTAGTTGTGTCAAATGCTGTGAGGTCAGGGTCGAATAGGACAGAAAATTGGCTATTGGATTTAGCCAAGATCAAAGTCATGGTCTATTTTAACAAAAGGTATTTCAGTGGGAATGAAAACCTGACTAGTAGGGATTCAGAAGAAAATGGTTGGAAAAGAAGTAGAGATATTCTAGATTATAGATTATTCTTAAAAATTTAATTGGAAACGAGTTGAGAAATTGGGTTGTAAATGCAATAGGACATGGAGTCAAGTGACAGCTTTATTAGAGCCTCTTTGTTGACAGAATGGATCCTGTAGAGAGGACACAATTGCAGGAGCACAATTTTTGAGATGGTGAGGTGGTGTGGGCAAGAAGACTCATGAGAAATTTAGCTCTAAAAAGGAGCAGAAATGCTTCTTCAGTTTTAGCAAGGAGAGGACTACATTATGGGATAATTGCAGATGGAGGTGGCTTCACAGATGAGGTAATTCTCATATGATTGTTGATAGTGAAATATTGAATAGGTCACACCCAATTAAGATTCAGAAAACTTGTAGTCCATTTCAAGTTTTACTTAGTTCTGAGATCTTAGATAAACTGTGATCTTGGGTAAGTCACTTTGTCTTGTAGGCCTTAATTTCCTTAATCTATATAAAGAAAGGGATGATGCCCCAGAGTTCACCTGTGCTAAATTGTTATGTAATCTTATTAAGCTGTTGTACTTTGTGTTTATAAGTTTATAAGAAACAGTAGTAGCCGAAACCGGTTTGGCTCAGTGGATAGAGCGTCGGCCTGCGGACTGAAAGGTCCTAGGTTCGATTCCGGTCAAGGGCATGTCCCTGGGTTGCGGGCACATCCCCAGTAGGAGATGTGCAGGAGGCGGCTGATCGATGTTTCTCTCTCATCGATGTTTCTAACTCTCTATCTCTCTCCCTTCCTCTCTGTAAAAAATCAATAAAATATATTAAAAAAAAAAAGAAACAGTAGTAGTTATTCTAATAGTTATATTATCTCATCTTTGTCTTTCTTTCGGTCTAATATTTTATGTCTTTTTTTTTTTAACTTGTTAACTTGTGTTTGCCTATTTGCTTGTTTAAATTGTTTTTTCTGACAGCACTGTCAGCCATACAACGATGTTTTTTATAAGGACTAAGGACCACATTTTTAAAAGTGACTTTTCAAAAGTGCCTAAGTTTCTATTCTCTAGGAAGGCTTTGATCTTTGGGTTGCTATCTTTTCTAAGGAATACTACTTGTTGTCATGAAGAATTGTAACAGAGTAGAGGATAATACAAGTACGGTATACATTAGTTAAAATACTTGCCCTAACCGGTTTGGCTCAGTGGATAGAGCATCGGCCTGTGGACTGAAGGGTCCCAGGTTCGATTCCGGTCAAGGGCATGTACCTTGGTTGCGGGCACATCCCCACTAGGAGGTGTGCAGGAAGCAGCTGATCGATGTTTCTCTCTCATCGATGTTTCTAACTCTCTATCCCTCTCTCTTCCTCTCTGTAAGAAATCAATAAAAATAAATATATATAAAAAAATACTTATTTTTTTTAAAACTCTTTATTAGTTAAGGTATTACAAATGTGTCCTCATCCCCCCCATTAAATCCCCATCCTCCTCCCCCCGCTCCACTTATGCTCTCATCCCCCTGTTGTCCATGTCCATTGGTTTGGCTTATATGCATGCATACAAGTCCTTTGGTTGATCTCTTCCCCTTGCCCCCTCTCTCCCCTACTTTCCCTCTGGGGATTAATAGTCTGATCGTTGTTTCTCTGTCTTTGGATCTGTCCCTGTTCATCAGTCTGTGTTGTTCTCTATAGTCCACAAATGAGTGAGATCATGAGGTATTTATCTTTCTCTGACTGGCTTATTTCACTTAGCATAATGCTCTCCAGTTCCATCCATGCTGTTGCAAAAGGCAAGAGTTCCTTCTTTTTTACTGCAGCGTAGAATTCCACTGTGTAGATGTACCACAGTTTTTTAATCCACTCATCTGCTGATGGGCACTTAGGCTCTTTCCAAATCTTAGCTATGTTGAATTGTGCTGCTATGAACATAGGGGTGCATATATCCTCTCTGATTGGTGTTTCTGGCTTCTTGGGATGTATTCCTAGAAGTGGGATCACTGGGTCAAATGGGAGTTCCATTTTTAGTTTTTTGAGGAAGCTCCATACTGTTCTCCACAGTGGCTGCACCAGCCTGCATTCTCACCAGCAGTGCAGAAGGGTTCCTTTTTCTCCACATCCTCTCCAACACTTGTTGTTTGTTGATTTGTTGATGATAGCCATTCTGACAGGTGTGAAGTGATACCACATTGTCGTTTTGATTTGCATCTCTCGTATAATTAGCGACTTTGAGCATGTTTTCATATGTCTTTCGGCCTTCTGCATGTCCTCTTTCGAAAAGTGTCTATCTAGGTCCGTTGCCCATTTTTTGATTGGATTGTTTATCTTCCTATTATTAAGTTTCATGAGTTCCCTGTAAATGTTGGAGATTAAACCCTTATAGGTGATATCATTGGCAAATATGTTCTCCCATGCAGTGGGTCTTCTTGTTGTTTTGTTGGTGGTTTCCTTTGCTGTGCAGAAGCCTTTTATTTTGATGTAGTCCCATTTGTTTATTTTCTCTTTAGTTACCATTGCCCTAGGAGCATTATCAGAGAAGAAATTCCTTCGGCATAAGTTTGCGATTTTGCTGCCTGTGGATTCCTCTAGTATTTTTATGGTTTCCTGTCTTACGTTTAAGTCTTTTATCCATTTTGAGTTTATTTTTGTGTATGGTGTGAGTTGGTGGTCTAGTTTCATCCTTTGCATGTATCTGTCCAATTTTCCCAACACCATTTATTGAAGAGACTGTCTTGACTCCATTGTATGCTCTTGCCTCCTTTGTCGAATATTAATTGGGCATAGTGGTTTGGGTCGATTTCTGGGTTCTCTATTCTATTCCATTGATCTATATGTCTGTTCTTGTGCCAGTACCAAGCTGTTTTAAGAACAGTGGCTTTGTAATACATTTTGATATCTGGTATTGAGATCCCATCTACTTTGCTGTTCTTTCTCAGGATTGCTGCAGCTATTCGAGGTCTTTTTTTATTCCAGATGAATTTTTGGAACGTTCATTCTAGATCTGTGAAATATGCCATTGGTAGTTTAATGGGGATTGCATTGAATCTATAGATTGCTTTGGGTAGTATGGATATTTTGATGATGTTGATTCTACCAATCCATGAACATGGTATGTTCTTCCATCTGTTTAAGTCTTCCTCTATCTCTTTTTTCAGTGTCCTGTAGTTTTTGGCATATAAGTCTTTTACCTCCTTAGTTAAGTTTATTCCTAGGTATCTTAGTTTTTTTGATGCGATGGTAAATGGGATTGCTTTTTTAGTCTCACTTTCTGTAAGTTCACTATTGGTGTAAAGAAATGCCATAGATTTCTTGGTATTAATTTTGTATCCTGCTACATTGCCAAATTCATTTATTAAGTCTAATAATTTTTTGATGGAGTCTTTAGGGTTCTCTATGTACAGTATCATGTCTACTTGCCTTATTTTTAAATAGATCCTAAATAATCAGAAGTTTGGCAAAGGTAAGGTATTCTCTAGTTTTCTTGGAGCTGTTCTTGAATTTTTTCTCACTATTCTCGCCCAGCCAGTATTGCTTAGTAGTTGAGCATTGACCCATGAACAAAGAGGTCCCCAGTTCAATTCCTAGTCAAGGCACATGACAGAGTTGCGGGTTCAATTCCCAGTAGGGGGCGTGCAGGAGGCAACTGATCAATGATTCTCTCTCATTTATGTTTCCATTTCTCCTTCTCCCTCTCTAAAAAATCAATAAAAACACATTTTTTTAAGAAATGAAAAGAAAGTGTTCTTGTGTAATTAGCATGTAATATTTTTCAGAATATATAAAGGATACATACATAATTTATTGGGACTGTTTTTCTTCATTGCTTCTCTTTGATAGAAGAGCCAGACTCTGCCCTAGAGGAACTCATAGTATATTTTTGCTCATCTTGATTTCCTTATTGTCTAAAATGGCATCTGTAATTTTTTCTTGAACTAATGGGTACATGAATTGAATAGTAGTTTCATGGACTTTGGAAAAGTGATTGCTTTATCAAGTTGTAAAAGGGGGAGAATCATTGTTAGAAATAATTGGCTTTAAAATTACATGTTTGCTATGAGTGACGTAGATCTGACCATATGCATTTGTTTTCTCTCTCTTTGGAGACAATGTTAAAATAATATTAATGGGAGGGAAAGAACAAACCTATAGCATTGAAGGAATGATAGCTTACTCTCAGTAGACGAGCAGTTACAACACATTTCTGAAAGTGGCAAAGAGTAATGATAGATGAAACAGATGAGAACAGAGGAAACTTCTGTCCTAAAATATTCAAGAGGAAACTGCAGCAAACAGAGATTCTAATGTATCCAACAGAATATCAAACAGAATCTCAGAGAATCTTGGGATTTAAAGTCAGAAGAAAAGGATGATTGAAAATGGGAAGGAAGAATAATTGAAAAACTATATATGAAGTAGTTTTGCTTTCTTTTTTACCCAAGCCCAATGTGACAGTCAGTATAATTTTTCCCTGCCCTACACCCTTCCCTCAGAAATGCAGAGGTAATTTCTTCTGGAAATAAAAAACAAGCACAACGGGGGCGCGCAAACACACACACACACACACACACACACACACACACACACACACGCGCGCGCGCGCGCGCACAGACATTTGTGTCTGGAGATAATCCCTCCTCATTCTAGCTGAAAGGGAGTCCCCAACTCACATGTATATGGTTTCCATTCATTCTTCTTTTTTCTTCTTTCTTAAGTATCAATGGACAACCAAAGCTTGCCTCCAAAGGAAAAAACAAACAAACAAACAAAAAAACCCAGCAGTATATAAGTAAAATACCTGAGACAAACAGAAAATTATCACCAGATGAAACAGATAATTCCTGGATCAGAAGAAACCTTAAAACAAACGAAATGTCTATTTAGTTTTTTCAGAGGAATGAAAATAATGTTGCCTCTGTAAAGTAAGAACAGAATAATTATTTTTAAAAATCAGAACAAGAAAGAGTTCTTGGAAATTAAGATGTTTGCACAAATTAAAAAAAAAAAAAACTTGGGTGGTTTAGAAGATAAATTAAGTAAATCTCTTTGAAAATAGTACAAAAAGAAAAAGAGTATATGTCTGTAATTTAACCAGTAGATGTTTCAAAAAGGGTAAAGAGAGTCACTTATCAAAAGGTAACATAACATTCCTGCTACTTAAAGATACATGTTTCCATATCAAAAGGAAGAGGGGGAGCAAAGGGCAGCACAGCCAGTGAAAAGACCCACATCTAGGCACATCATTGTGAAATTTCAGTATAATAGGAGGGAAAATCCTAAAAGCTCCTAGGGAGGGGGAAAAAAAAAAAAGATAACCTGTAAGGGAATGAGAAAGAGATGAGCATAACTACAGTGTAAACACCCTTAGGGCAGGCATTTTTTTTGTTGTCATTACTGTTACATAGTGAGAGCTAAAAAAAATAAAATGTTGGTTAAAAGAATGACTCACATCTCACAAGCACCTCTGAAGGTTTAGAAGAGTGGAACAGAATCTCCAAAGTTCTGAGAGAAAATGATTTAGAACTCAGAACCTCTGAAAACTATCAAGTATGAGGATAAAATAAAAACATTCTCAGGTATGCGAGGACTTAGCACACTTACCTCCTAACTCATACACCCTTTCTGGAGAAGGTATTTGAGGATCTTGAATGGTAAAATTATAATGAAAACTAATAAAGATGATGGCATAGGCTATTAGAAATGGCGGGTTAACTTATGAGTACAGTAAAAGTAATTCCAGAATGACAGCGGTGCAACAGGTCTAGAAAGTAATTGGTTTAAGTTCAAATAGGAAGTCACAGGTCTCCATAAAAAATACCTGTAAGGGGAAGAATGGAATGGAATTTAGGTTGTATATAGAATGACAAACTGGTAGATGTCAGTGATGATAGAAGGATGCTTTTTCCTTTTAATTAGGAAAAAAAAGGACATAAGAATTCCAACACATATGTAATACCCTTTGTAATACTTTAAGCAATAAAAAAAAAAAAAGAATTCCAAGGAGAAAATCCTGCATAACCAACATATAATTGTATTGTAACCCTTTAAACTGAGGTTTAATCAAATCCTCATCTTCCATAGTCTAAAAAAATGCTAATTCAAGAAATATGTAAGCATAAAAGTAGAAGCCATTAAAATAGTTGCCCCAGGGATCAAGACTCTTGGATATTGGGGCCGTGGATATCTCCTTTAAAAAAAAAAAAATGTTTCTATTGATTTTTTTAGAGAGAGAGGAAGGGAGAGGGAGAGACTGAAACATCCATCCTCTGCCTCCTGCACGCCCCCTACTGGGGATCAAGCCCGCAACCTGGGCATGTGCCCTGACCTGAGACCTCTTGGTGCATAGGAAGATGCTCAACCAAGTGAGCCACGCTGGCTGAGCAGTATTTTCTTTCTTTTCTTTTTTTTAAACTATATGCATATATTTGGGGTGGGAAATGTGCTGATGCATAAGATGAGTGGCAGGTAATGTTTTGTGGATTCTTACCTTTTGCAATGAAAAGTTAGGTGGCACCTCTAACTAGATGATTGAGCTACTTCTGCTATGTCCATATAAATCAAATCATCCTCATCTATTCCATATAATCAACTTTTAATTATATTGGAATTAAAACTGAACAACTTTTACAAGGAACATAGATCAGAATTAACTGAGCATCTCGTGTGTTTGAATTGTAAATATAATTGTTGGTATTTCCTGAGTGCTTATTGTATGGTAGTGATTGAATTATCCCATTGAATCATTACAATAATTATCTAAAGAAGTTATTATTAATCCTATTTTATAGATGAGAAAATTGAGTTTCAAATTTAGAGAAGTTAGGTGACTTCTCCAGATTTGCACGGTTGATAAGTGGTGAAGTCATTTAATTGCTCTAATCCAGTGATGGCGAACCTTTTGAGCTTGGCGTGTCAGCATTTTGAAAAACCCTAACTTAACTCTGGTGCCGTGTCACATATAAAAATTTTTTGATATTTGCAACCGTAGTAAAACAAAGATTTACATTTTTGATATTTATTTTATATATTTAAATGCCATTTAACAAAGAAAAATCAATTAAAAAAATGAGTTCGCTTGTCACCTCTGACACATGTGTCATAGGTTTGCCATCACTGCATCTAGTCCATCCTTTTTTTCTAGACAATTTTTATTTTTATTAAATCTTTATTGTTGAAAGTATTACATATATCCACTTTTTTCTCCTATTGACCTCTTCTAGCCTGCCCTTGCCCCTCACCCCAGGCCTAGACAATTTTTAAATGTGTAAATATTTTCTTTCATGACTACAGGCCAGTTTACACATTTTTAAAATATTAGTGTTTAGCCGAAACCGGTTTGGCTCAGTGGATAGAGCATCGATTGGCCTGTGGACTGAAAGGTCCCAGGTTCGATTCTGGTCAAGGGCATGTACCTGGGTTGCGGGCACATACCCGGTGGGGGATGTGCAGGAGGCGGCTGATCGATGTTTCTCTCTCATCGATGTTTCTGATTCTCTATCTCTCTCCCTTCCTCTCTGTGGAAAATCAATAAAATATATTTAAAATAAAATAAAATATTAGTGTTTAATGGAATTGCTGATTTCATATCCAATAACTAATTATAATAAATAATTAGATTGATTGCCACACACTAAATACACTACAAAGTAAAATCTAAATTTGTTTGCTTACTTTCAAAAAATATTTTTTACTAGGAAATATTTCAAACATACAGAAGTAGATATGTTACAGTAGTGAAGCCATGTGTCTCTGTCACCTAGTTTACATATCTATTAACTCACTAGTGGCCCAGTGCACAAAATTCATGCACATTACCAGGGAATTAGAGGAAATATTGTAATATTGCTATTTGCCCTTTCTCTATAATAGAAATGTCAGAGATGAAAGAAAATTAGTAAAATGTATATGAAAATCTTCCACCTGTCAGAGTCTGGGGCACACCGTGGGACCCAGAGTCAAGTCCCCGCCCACACGCGCCTTGAAATCCCACAAGACCCAGACCTGGCTGGCCCCACCCCCATTGGGCGAGATCCAGACCTGGCCGGCCCCATGCCTGTCAAGCCCCACCGGGTGTGTGTGTGTGGGGGGGTGCAGCCTCAGGTCCCCCAGCCTGGCGCCAGGCAGGGGACACAGCCTCAGGTCCCCCGGTGCATGCCAGGTGGGGGGCACAAACTAAGGTCCCCCGGCCCGGTGCCGTGGCAGGGGGCGCAGCCTCAGGTCCCCCACCAGCCCAGCACCAGAGTGAGGGGTGCAGCCTGAGGTACCCCCAGCCCGGCACTGGGGTGGGGGGTGCGTGGCCTGAGGTACCCCATCAAGCCCTGCCAGACACAGGGCGCAGCCTCAAGGTCCCCCTCCACAGCGCCATGCAGCCTCAGGTCCCTGCTGATTGCTCATTACAGCTCATTACAGGAGTCCGCCTCCGCTGTGGGCACAGCCATCTTGTGATGGTGTGAGGATTATTTTGCATATTGCCTCTTTATTAGATAGGATAGCCAATCTTATTTCAACCCTACCTTTACCTACTTCCCCCTAGGTTATTTTGAAACAAACCTCAGACATTATATAATTTTATCTGTAAATATCTCAATATAAATTCTCTAAAAGAAAAAGATTCTTTTTTTTTGTTAATCCTCACTGAGGATATTTTTCCATTGATTTTTAGAGAGAGTGGAAGAGAGGGGGAGAGACAAAGAGAGAAATATCGATGTGTGGTTGCCTCCTCCACAGGCCCCAGGGATTGAGCCTGCAACCGAGGTACATGCACTTGAATAGAATCAAACCCAGGACCCTTCAGTCCACAGGCCGACACACTAGCCACTGAGCTAAACCAGCTAGGGCAGATAGGGATTCTTCTAAAAATTAAGCATAATATCATTATCTCACCTAAAGCAATGGTAGTTCCTTAACATCATTAAATGTCCATTCATTGCTTAAATTTTCTCTATTATCTTATAACTTTATTTTCTTTATAGCTTGTTTGCGTATAATTTGTTTCTGAAAATTAAAATTCCCGTGTTTAACTCTATATTGAAGTAAGGTTCATAGGTTATAAGTGCCTGTTCCGTTTCTTAATATGTAGATAACCTGCTGTCTCTTCTTTTTCTGCTCGCATTAAAGAAACTGGTTTTTCCTAATAGAATTTGCCACAGTCTGGATTTTGTTACCTTGTATTTTTTGTAAAATGTCATTTACATTTAGAAATTTTATCAGAATCAGATTTAGTTTTTCCTTGTAGGGAAGCAGATTACTTCAGAGGTCTCATTATGTTCTACCTGGAGGCACACAGTGTCTATTATTTCTATTCTGTGGTGTTAGCAGCCATTAGTGATCATTATTTCATTAGTGGGTGCAAAAATGACAATATTTTAATTTTGTCATTCTAGTATTTTTTTCATTTGTTAGAATAATTCTGTAAAGAAATACTTCCCATTCAAGCTATTCCTATTTTGAGATACAATTTGTAACAAAATAGGCAACATATATGTTTGATTTTTTTTTTCTCTTTATTGTATCAATTGTCAGGTGAATAAGTTGGTTCCCTAGCATCTTCCAAGGCTAATTAGTTTTTTTTAAGTATTCTATGACCTCATGGATTTAAATATATGATATATTTTAATTCTTTGCTGATATAATTCTTATTGATGGTGAAACTGTTTCGTCTTTTCCTATTATGAGCTTCTTCAAGTTGGCTCTTGAGCCCTTTAGTCACTCCATCTAGTGTCTGATAGTTTCCTTGCTTTCTAGTATAACCACATTTTTAGATTTGTAGATTCATCTTATATGTTTCTTCCCTCAGATGTGGAATAAGATATTTTACTAGGATCATTTGTTTCTTTTAAAGGGAAATAGTATTTAAACACTACATCTGGGTGCTAGGAATGTTCTTTGCAATTCGTTTGTTCCTTATTTTAGGATTTTGTCAATGGACAGAGCTAGGAGATAGTTTTTCTTAATATAAAATCCATCATAATCCATACTTATACTTCTAATTCAAATTTGGACTACAGAGTTTTTAAAATCCCTTATTATTTTATTATTTTATATTTGTTTCTGCCTATGTTAAAAATCTAATTTCTGAAAATTATAATTTCCACGTTTAAGTCTATCAAAGTTATAGACAATGAAATCTAGCTCCTATCCCTAAATTCCTCTTTCTCCTCCTAAAGCTGTTTGTTTAATCAGCTAACCAGCAGTAAATGTGGCTTTTTAGTTTTTAATTAATTGAGATTTAACTAAATTAAAAATTAGTTCCTCAGTCGCACTTGCCACATTTTACGTGTTCAATAGTTACTTGTGGCCAGCTGCTATATTAGACAGCATAGATTACAGAACATTTCCATTCTTGCTGAGAGTTCTGTTGGACAGCCCTGCTCTAGAGACCCCTCCCTTTTTAAAATTAGGTGTTTATTTTATTCTTGTGTTGTTAAAAATACAAATGACAAATGCTGGCAAGGATGCAGAGAAAAAGGAACTCTTGTGCACTGCTGGTGGGAATGCAGACTGGTGCAGCCACTGTGGAGAACAGTATGGAGTGTCCTCAAAAAGTTAAAAATGGAACTCCCATTTGACCCAGTGATCCCACTTCTAGGAATCTATCTCAAGAAACTAGAAATACCAATCAGAAAGGATATATGCACTCCTATGTTCATAGCAGCACAATTCACCATAGCTAAGATTTGGAAACAGCCTAAGTGCCCATCAGCAGATGAATGGATTAAAAAACAGTGGTACATCTACACGATGGAATACTACACTGCTGTAAAAAAGAAAAAATTCTTACCATTTGCAAAGCATGGATGGCACTGGAGAGCATTATGCTAAGTGAAATAAGTCAGTCAGAGAAAGATAAATATCACATGATCTCACTCATTTGTGAAATATAATGAACAACATAAACTGATGAACAAAAACAGATCCAGAGACAGAGAAGCATCAATCAGACCATCAAACCTCAGAGGGAAAGTAGGGGAGGATGGGGGTATGGGGGAGAGATCAACCAAAGGACTTGTATGCATGCATATAAGCCTAACCAATGGACACAGACACCACGGCGGTGAGGGCATGAGTAGGGGTGGGGGGCATTGGGGGGATGAAGACACATATGTAATACCTTAATAAAAAAAAACTGTTTAATTAGCAAATAGATGAATGTAAGAGTAAATTAATTTGATTCTTTAAAAAAATAATATATAAGAAGTTATATCCTATATAACAAAACGGTATTATGCAAATTGACCATCATGCCCTTGCACAAGATGGCTGCCCCCATGTGGTCAGAGATGTCCACCACAAGATGTCCAGCAGGGGAGGGCAGTTTAGGGAGACCAGGCCTACAGGGGAGGGCAGTTGGGGGGGAACCAGGCCTGCAGGGGAGGGTAATTGGGGGCAACCAGGCCTGTAGGGGAGAGCAGTTGGGGGGGACTGGGCCTGCAGGGGAGGGCAGTTGGGTGTGACCAGGCCGGCAGGGCAGTTAGGCGTCAATCAGGCTGGCAGGGGTGTGGTTACGGGTGATCAGGCTGGCAGGCAGAGTGGTTAGGGGCAATCATGCAGGCACACAGGCAAGTGGTTGGGAGTCAGTCCCGGATTGTGAGAGGAATGTCCGACTGCCGGTTTAGGCCTGGTCCCTAGGATCAGGCCTAAACCAACAGTTGGACATCCCCCGAAGGGTCCCAGATTAGAGTGGGTGCAGGCTGGGCTGAGGGACACCCCCCCCCCCCACTGCATGAATTTTGTGCACCAGGCCTTGTGTGCTACTGCAATTTAAAAATGAACTCATAACACAGATAGGTATAATTTGTAACAACAAAAACAAAAAGGGAAGGGTAAGAGTCTGAATTTGCAAAGGGAAAACTTAACTTCAATTTAAGAAGCTTACTACTCTAAGAAAATGCAGCTCACACAAAAAAAATCAAATTTAAACTACATTGATTAGTTTTTCTTCAAGAAATGTTGCAGGGCAATGTTTTAAAGGTTGGGGAGTACAGGCTGTGATGGAGGAATGCCACATGACCTATCCAATTCTTTTGGTCCTGGTTGTTCCTGGCAAGTTCAAATCTGACATATTAACAGGAAACTGAGTTACCGACTATAACTGGGTGTAGCCATGAGAAAAGACAGCGTGTGTGTTTTCTAGTCCCGGCAGTGTGCAGTGCGAGGGAGTCCATACATGACACCTGCACACTGTGAGCACAAGCTAGATTTGAATCAGCAGAACCCCACAGGTAGCCACTTCTGTCTGTAACAGAATGCTCCTCTTACACCACCTACCTGTGCTGTCTTAGAGCAGCGGTTCTCAAACTTGAGTTGCGTCAGAATCTGGAGGCCTTTATGAAATAGGCTCCGACCCGAAGTTCTGATTCAGGAGGTCTTGAGGGAAGCCCGAGAATTGGCATTTGTAACAAATTCTCCGGGGACACTGCTGGGACTCTGGCCGGGTGGGGGGGCACTTTGGGAACTGCTACCTGAAATTACAGGCAAATTTGTCTATTTAAAGGAGGCTGAATCTGTTCTTCAAGAGGAAAACTGTGGTTATAGTCGAGGGAAATTATTTTCTGCCTAGGACCAAGGAGTGTGTAGTTATTCTAAAACGAGACTTAAGACTTATGGGCTTCATGGATCTGGCCCCTGGTGACGATGTTTGAGGCAATGGCGTTAACAGATTTCCCTGCCTGTGTTCTTTGGTTCTATTGATTCTATTTCTCTACTGAAGAATATTGTAGATAGTAAGAACTTACAGATTTGTGCTGATCGTTTGAAGAAGCGCCTCTTTAAGTGCTTAGGAGAGTAAATAGTACAGATATCACTGATACTAGAAGAAATAATGAAGCTAAATTTAAAATATATATTTTGTTTGTGTGTGTGTGTTTTTTACAGAGAGGAAGGGAGAGGAATAGAGAGTTAGAAATATCGATGAGAGAGAAACATCAATCAGCTGCCTCCTGCACACCCTCTACTGGGGATGTGCCCGCAACCAAGGTACATGCCCTTGACCGGAATCATGCTCTATTCACTGAGCCAAACCAGTTAGGGCTATGAAGCTAAATTTAAAATTGGGGCAAGTTCTTATGGAAGAACAAGGACTTTAATAAACCTTTGTTTCTACAGATACCCAGTTTTTTCAGTCTCCATGATGGTCTATGTAGGCTGAATCAGATTTTTTTTTATCGAAGGTAAAAAAAAACACCTGAAATCTATGATGCCCTGTTACAAATTGTGTTGAAAGTGGACCTAACCAGGATCGACAGCAACTGGTTCAGGAATCTGGAAATTTGATATTCAGCTCACTTAGCGAGAGAAGAAAGGCAGCCGCCAATGGCCATGCTGCGCAGGGCTCTCGCTGGCTCCGCTGGCAGGGAAGCCTTGTCCTGAATTCTCCTGGCCTGCCTCAGACCACACTTCTAGCTTTTGCTCCTCCATGGAAACAGCCTGTGAAGCAAAACTATGTGTACGAACTGCTTCTCCCACAGGCTGCTTGTCCACCAAAGCAGCCTAATGCCTTCTATGGAAGACTAACCTCTGCGGGGCCTGTAAAGACAGAAGCCGTTTCAAAGGTGGCAGCTTCTAGGGTGAAATAACATGTTTAGTTTTTAAAATCCCATACTGACCAGCTAGCTTCTGTTGTTTAAAAAGCTTGGGGTGTCAATACAGAAATGAAAAAAAAATGCTTAATAGGTATGCTCTCTCTGCTTACACACCTCATTATTTTACCTCTCTTCTCTCAAAAATCAACTCCTTTAATCCGTATGATGACCTTGCAAAATATGATTGGTCTCATTTCACATTTAAGGAAACTTAAGAAAAGTTAAGTTATTTGACTGAAGTTGTAATTAGTAAATGGCAAACTCCAACACAACTCCCAACCCAAAAGCAATGTTCTTTCTACACTAACCAGACTACCCATTTCTATTTTTTGTTTTGTTCCAGGTTGAAATAGACTATGTACATTTATTTGGGTATGTACACTGAGAGGCCAGATTATTATGACCACCTGATGTTTGTAGGCAAATTAGCTATAATTTCCTGCTGAAGTTGCTAGAGGACTAACCATTATAAATAGGGAAGCAGGTTGTTTACCACGACAGTAGAAGTTATTTTTTTTCCTGAAGATATGGGTAAACAATGTGATTTAACAGCCTTTGAACATGGGATACTTATTATTATGAGTGGCCAGATTATTATGACCACCTGCCTTTTGAGGGCAAATTAGCTGTACATCGTATGGGATATAGAAGCTGAAGGCCTATTTGAACACCTTTGCTGTCTGCAGTTACCAAGATAAAACGTCTCCAATCGTAGGAACACAGGATAGGACAGTCGAGCATTGGAAAAGAGTCATGCGGTCCAATGAATCACATTTCCAGTTGCATCATGCAGATGGAAGAGTGAGAATCTGGTGGAAACAGCATGAAAGCATGCACCCCACATGCATGAGTACAACCCTTCAAGCTGGTGGGGCAGTGTTATGGTTTGGGGCATGTTTTCCTGGCATGATTTGGGCCCTTTAATTCGTGTGGAACAACGTCTGAACAACACAACATACCTAAGTATTGTCGCTGTTCAACTTCATCCTATCATGTTGATGGCGTATCCCAATGGAGATGGCTTCTTCCAATAAGACAATTCGCCATGCCACGGTGCTCGTATTGTGCAGGAGTGGTTTCAGAAACATGAGGGAGACTTACCTTGCTTAGGTGGCCCCCACAATCGCCAGATCTCAATCCAATGGAGCATTTGTGGGACGAAGTTAAAAGAGCCCTCAGGCAGCTGGTTCCACAACCACCAAATCTCACAGAACTGGGCAGTGCTATTCATCAGGCATGGTGTCAGATTCCTCGCATCACCTTTCAACATCTCGTGGAGTCAATGCCAAGAAGAATCGCCGCAGTATTGAAGGCAAAAAGTGGCCCAACGAAGTACAGATGGGGTGGTCATAATAATCTGGCCACTTATCATAATATATATCCCATGTTCAAAGGCTGTTAAATCGCATTATTTACCCATATCTCCAGAAAAAAATCACTTCTACTGTTGTGGTAAACAACCTGCTTCCCTATTTATAATGGTCTGGCCCTCTAGCAACTTCACCGTGAAATTATAGCTAATTTGCCTACAAACATCAGGTGGTCATAATAATCTATATATATTGGTAAATGGTAATATATTTTACATGCTTTTCTCCATATTCTTTTTCTTAGTATGTCCTGAAGATCACTCCAGATTGCAGACAATATACAAAGATAATCCTCATTCCTTAAGTAGCTTCATAATACTGTACTTTTTGTGGATTGTTAAATATATGTAGCCAATTCCTTATTTATGGTCATTTTGATTGTTTTAGTCCTTAAGCACTGCAGTAGTGCTGCAATGAATAGTTGTAGTGCTGTCTAATGTATGTCTTTTTTTCACATATTATTAGAACCACTATATTTTTAACACTAATTTCCTCAGTGGGATTTTTGTTTCTTCTAATTATTAAAAAACTAGTAGCCCTGCACATGAATCCGTGCCAGTAGCTTGCTGCCACCCTCCTGTAGCTCCCCACCACCCTCCCTCCCCATTCCTCCCTCCCTCATAGCTTGCTGCCCTTCCCCCTCCTCTAGCTCTCCACTGCCTGCTTGTAGCTCGCTGCCCCACCCTTCTGCTGATCCATGATCCGGTCATTACGTGGTCGGTCATTATGTAATGACCATTTGCATATTACATCTTTATTATATAGAATATACTAATTATAAAAAATCTAATTTCATTTTATTAAAAAATAAAAATATATTGAGAGAGGTGAAATCATCTAAAATTTATGTTGCCCAGACAGACAATATTTTGGTGTATATGTGTACCCTTTGTTTTGAAAATATTTTTCAGTTCCTGAGTTCAGATCGAATACTATTTATTCAGTGAGTATGTTGAGATCCTATTGTATATACCTGTTTAAGTTTTTCTTTGCCATAATAGTATAAACATTTGCTTGTTAACACAAACTTTTTGTAAACATTTCTAACAGCTGAATGATATTATGCTGTATTGATTTTTACAATATTGTTCTTTTTAAAATTTTATTTCTCATCACCATTTAGCCACTCTGTGCACTCTTCTACCTCTACCCACCCCTCTTCCTCCACCCTGCACCATCACTACACTGTTGTCCATGTCCATGAGTTCTCTCTCCCCCCCCCCCCAATCTCACTACCCCCTTCGACCCCACTCAGAGCTGTCTGCCTGGTCTCTATCTATGTAAGTCTGTTTGTTTTGCTTGGTAGTTAAGTTTGTTCATTAAATTCCACAATGAGTGAAACGGTATGATACTTGTCTTTTTCTGACTGGCTTATTTCACTTAGCATAATATTCTCCAGGTCCATCCATGCTGTCACCAAGGATAAAATTTTCTTCCTTTTTATGGCAGGGTAGTATTCCATTGTGTAAATGTACCACTGCTTTTTTATTCACTCATCTACTGATGGATCTACTGGGCTGCTTCTAGATCTTAGCTATTTTAAATACACTGCAGTGAACTTAGGGGTACACATGTTCTTTGGAATGAGTGTTTTGGGTTTCTCTGGCTTAATTCCCAAAAGTGGAATCACTGGATCATAAGGTAGTTCCATTTTAATTTTTTTGAGTTAACTCCCCAGTGGCTACACCAATCTGCATTCCCACCAACAGTGCACAAGAGTGACCGCATCTCCACATCTTCACGAGTACTGTTGTTTGTTGATTCATTGATGATAGCCATTCTGACATGTGTGTACAATATTGTTCTTAATTATAGTACAGTGGTTAGACATTTAAGTTGCTTCCTTTTTTTTTTTTTTAAATCCCAACCCAAGTATATATTTTTATTGATTTGAAAGAAGAATGGGGAGAGAGAGAAACATCAAACCCTCAACCTTTTGGTACACACGTGAAATGCTCCAACCAACTGAAAAGCCCTGCCAGGGGCTCCCCCACCCCTTTTTTAATGTATTTCATTAAACATTTCACATAACTTTTCCCCTATTTTTAGGGTTATTGGTAAGCATAATTAAAGTTTTATCTTGCCAACATTTTTCCAAAAAATTCTGTGGATTTTGATAGCAGCATGAAGTGTTGTTTTGAAAAATCTTTGATAATTTGATAGGTTTAAAAAGGTATTTGAGGTGGAATATTTTTATGTGCCTATCATTTGTATTGCCTGATATGGGTCTTAACATGTTTTTGCCCATTTAACTTTTGGGCTCCTATTTTTCTAATAAGGTGGTATGAGTATTTTCTTATGTGTTAATAATGGTGACCATTTTTCTGTCATGTTGCAAATGTTTTTCAAGTGTTTTAATTTGATTAACATTTACATACTTCAGTTTTACATTTTTATGTAGTCAATTTTGGATATTTTTCCTGGTTCTTATTAGTAGGCTTGTTCTTTACTACCCCTCCAAAGAAAACAACTGGTTATTTGATCATTATTCACCTCATAAAAATCATTTGCATTTAGTACAAATCTTAATATTCAGGGGAGTCAAATACAATTAATATTTATCCAGAAGCAATTATATGTCAGGCATTTTACATGTTCTCTATCATGAGTATGACAGTTTGTCTTCATATACTGTAAATATCTATGTGTGAAAATATAGATGATTATATTATAGCCTCTTGAAAACTGTAAGTAGTATATTATTTTGCTTTTAGTATCTATCATGGTAATTAACTATAAAAATGTATTTCACAAAATATAATGAGTTTTCCTCCCCCTTCCTTAATTGTAGGGGAAAAAGTGTTTCTTCTGGTTGCTAATGTGAATTGTGGACTACAGATACATAGAGAAAGCAGATTGCACAGACGTGAATATTTTCACCAGGATCTAAAGACCAAAAATTTCTCTTCAGGCTTGTCATGGATTTTTCTGGACAAAGGAATCTGTGAAATTATGTGAATAGAGACTTTTTTCAAAATCATGGGGGAAAGAGAAAGAAGTCCAGACACTAACCAAGAAAATAAGGCAGACAAACACCATTACTATTATTGTTCATCTGATTTTGAAACTACACCACAGTCTTCTGGCCGGTCATCGCTGGTCAATCCCTCCTTACATAGTAGTAAGAAAAAAAATTCTAAAAGACAGTTTTCAGATAGTGAAGTCCATCACCAAGGTAAGCATTTTGTAAGAGAGTCCAGTAGACTTAGAAAACTCATTTTAAGGACTTAAAGAAAGCTTACATGAATAAAACTCTTCTATTAATATGTTTATTAATATATGCATGGAAATTGGCTGTTTACAGTTTGAATAGATTATATTTTTGTAAATTTATATAAATGTTGCTTATGGCACTGTATTAGCTTTTGTTATATTCAAAGTCATAATATATACAGAAGAAAGAACCATAATTAAGGCTCTTCATTTTGTTTTCTTCCTAAATAAATGCTTATTTTGGAGTTTTAGAGGTACTTTAAGGCAAAAGAAAATCAAAATGTTTGTACTTTTGTCTTCAGTTTTAAGAAGTTTTGAAAAGCATCGATATAAAGTGGTTAAGAGGCATTTTAGATTTGAGTAAAAGTACTTCCCCTGGGTAATATCGTGCTATTGCAAAAGTTCAGACTTGAGATCACCATGCAGTTTTCTATTAAACTATGTTATAATGGAAACAAGATTAATAATTATAAATAAGTTTTCTTATTAAAGTGTTACTAGTCTGGAACTAGCATTAATACACATTTGACTAGATAATATTATAAAAACTCTTCATTTTAATAAATCCCTGGTCAAGAAAACCCCAATGTATACTTAAAATGTGTAAGGACTACAAGTACGCCATAAGAAATGAGCTAAGTGAGGTGGTTATAGTCTGTGCTAATAAATGCAGCACAGATGTAAGTAACAGCAGTAGCTTAGAATGGTGAGAATTGAGATTGCAAGGCAAGGAGTGATGACATTGGAATCTGAAAAGGAAAACAGTAGCCAGGTCATGAAACACCTTGAATCCTATGCAATATATTGATTCTGTAGGAGAATAGCCATTGAAAAGATTTAGGCAGGGGTATAATTAAAATTACCTATATAAATTTTTACTTTGAAAAAATAATATTTGCTTTTTAAAAGCAATAAGAACACATGTTTCTTTCAAAAACAACCCTTTCATGGACCCCAGATTGAGCTTCTCAGGGATGTTCATACTTTTAATAATTGGGTGCTCACCCATCCTACGTTCTTTCCCTTCCTCCCTCCTTCCCTTGTTTTTTTTTTCCTTCTTCAGGATTTTGGTCTCTTCCTTTAGCCGTCTGTGTGTGCCTCCTTGTTTTGATTTTGTGGTTGAGATCATTATCTGATATTAAACTTTTGCTCTACATAATTAAGAAAAAACAGACCTTAGGGTTGAACCTTGAGAAATGTGTATTTATTCCCAAAAAATAACTTATATACCTAAGGAATTACTGGTAGGAATATTTGGATTGTTCAGTCCTCCCCCAGAGTGTTTTGGAGGCCACCCAATTAAGGAGTCGGAACATCTTAAGCCTTATTTGAGAAGATAATTGAGAAAAAGCTGTGAAAAAGTTCTAACATAACCTATAAGAAATTCAATTATTGCCTTCCCTCTGACTTGCAGTTTTCTGCTTTGCATTGTCTTCTGAATTAAAATCTGTGGTAGTTTAATTACATTAGATCTAACAATAGGACTAAACTTATACCTTCCCTTAAACACTAAGTTCATTTCCTTTGGTTAACGTTGCAATCACCAGTGTAGACTAAACTAAGAAAAGAACAAATATGATTAAAACAGTTTCTTGGCCCTGGCAGGGGTGGCTCAATGTAGAGCATTGGACCCATGCACCAAAGGGTCACGGGTCCGATTCCTGGTCAAGGGCATGCACCTAAACTACAGCATTTTGAACACTTGAATTTGTGGGTTTGTATGTTCTTGGGTGTTTTGTTTTGTTTTTTAATTTACTTTTATTGACTTCAGAGAGGAAGGGGGGGGGGAGAGAGAGAGAGAGAGGAACATCAATGATGAGAAAGAATCATTGATTGGCTGCCTCCTGCATGGCCCCTACTGAGGATCAAGCCTGCAACCCCGCATGTGTCCTTTACTGGAATGGAACCCAGGACCTTCAGTCCTCGGGCCAACTCACTATCCACTGAGCCAAACTGGGTAGGGCTAGGTTTGCATGTTTGATAGCAATTCTTTCCTTTCTCGTTTCTCAGCATATTTTATTATTTTAAAACTAGAGGCCTGTTGCACGAAGAGATTCATGCAATAGGCCTTTCTTCCCCTGGCTGCCGGCACCGGTTTTTTTCCGGCACCCGGGACCCAGGCCTTTGGTTTGGCTGCAGCGAGGCTTCAGGCTTCAGTCTTCAGTCTTCACTCTTCACTCTTCACTCCTCACTCCAGCCAGAGCCTTCAGTCTTCGCTCTGCGCCTGCGTATGCAAATTAATCGCCATCTTGGTTGGGTTAATTTGCATAGTTGCTCTGATTGGCTGGTGGGCATAGTGGAGTGACACCAATTTGCATGTTTCTCTTTTATTAGTGGAGACTAGAGGCCCGGTGCACAAAAATTTGTGCACTCGGGGGGAGAGGGGGTCCCTCAGCCCGGCCTGTGCCCTCTCGCAGTCTGGGACCACTCGGGAGATAACGACCTGCTGGCTTAGGCCTGCTCCCGGGTGGCAGAAGGCAGGCCCAATCCCTAGGTGCAGCCCCGGGTCGGGCTCAGAGCAGGGCCGATTGGGGATTTGGGGCGCCGCCCCCTGTCATGCACAGAGCAGGGCGGATCTGGAGGTTGCGATGCCACCTCTAGTCACGCTCAGGGTAGGGCCGATTGGGGGGTTGGGGCACCGCCCCCTGTCATACTCAAGGCAGGGTCGATAGGGAAGTTGCGGCACCACCCCCTGTCATGCACAGAGCAGGGCAGATTAGGGGGTTGGGGCGCTGCCCCCTGTCATGCACAGAGCAGGGCCCATCAGGAGGGTTGGGGCTCCGTACCCTGTCACACACAGAGCAGGGCCGATCAGGGGGTTGAGGAGCTCCCCACTGTCACTCACAGAGCAGGGCCCATTAGGGGGGTTGAGGCACCGCCCCTCGTCACACACAGAGCAGGGCGGATCAGGGGGTTGGAACGCCGCCCTCTATCACCCACAGAGCAGGGCCGATCAGGGGGTTGGGGCGCCGCCACTCTCACACTCAGGGCAGGGCCGATAGGGAGGTTATGGCTCTACCCCGTCACACACAGAGCAGGGCCCGTGGGGGTGGGGGGGGGGTTGGGGCGCCGCCCTCTATCACCCACAGAGGAGGGCGGATCAGGGGGTTGGGGCACTGCACCCTGTCATACACAGAGCAGGGCCGATCAGGGGGTTAGGGCGCTGCACCCTGTCACACACAGAGCCGCAGGGCGATCAGGGGGTTTGGGCGCTGCCCCCTGTCACGCTGATCCCGGTGCTGGGAGGCCTCGCGGCTCTGCTGATCCCGGTGCCGGTGCCGGGAGGCATATTACCCTTTTACTATATAGAATAGAGGCCTGGTGCATGGGTGGGGGCTGGCTGGTTTGCCCTGAAGGGTGTCCTGGATCAGGGTGGGGGTCCTGCTTGGGTGCCTGGCCAGCCTGGGTGAGGGGATGATGGCTGTTTGCATCTGGTCACACACCCTTTAGGGTGGGAATCCCCACTGGGGTGCCTTGCCAGTCTGGCTGAGGAGCTGAGGGCCGTTTTCAGGCTGATGGGTGACTGAAACTCCCAACCGCTCCTTTTTTTCTTTTTTTTTTTTAATTCTGGGCCAGCTTTAGCTCTGAGGCCTTGGCTGCTGAAAACAGGTTTCTGGCCTTTGTTTACTGTCAGTATTTGATACAGTGTTGCAGTCCGGCTGGCTGAAGCCTCGCTGAGTAAAGCAGGTTTCTGGGGTTTTGTTTATCTTCTATATTTGCAACATAGTTGCTTAGAGTTGCAGCTGAGAGGCCGGCAAGTCAGGCGGGAACGTTGGAGTCCTCCGTCACTGAAGCAAGCAAGCCTCCCTGTTCGCATCAGCTGCCTGGCTGCCGGCCACCATCTTGGCTGGCAGTTAATTTGCATATCACCCTGATTAGCCAATGGGAAGGGTAGCGGTCGTATGCCAATTAGCATGTTTCTCTTTTATTAGTATAGATATAAAACTCTATCAAAAGTTGGATGTATAATGATAAAATGTAATAAGAGTTTAGGACATGCATGTTTGTATATTACACATTTATTCTACTTCTTGCTTTTATCAGTAAAATATATTGGGATTTTGGTAGATACATATTTTACCCTTATTATATGTTTTTGCAATGTCATATTTTATTTTTAACTCCTGGACGAAGAAAAAAAGCATTTCCTCACCCTTTTTTTGGTGGTGACTTACGGGGCAGATGAAGAATGATATGGGAGTCAGTCAGATTCTCAGACCTATTAACACTACATTTGATCTTGGTAGTTTCAAAAATGAAAATAAAAAAGGTAGATGAAAGCTGGTATTTTTTACTTCAGGTTAAGTATACTTTTGCTAATCACTTTGTAGTCATACAAATAGAATATGCTAAAAGTAAATGTTCAGATATTTAGTATGTCAAAAGTTGGTTGTAGAAGCCCTTTCCATCTGACTGAATACTTGAAGTAAAATGTTAGTAGACAGTTTTTATCCTGATTTTTACATAGGCTTCAACTTTGAAATAGAACAAGTTTCTATTTATAGGCAATCTTGTTTGCTGAGCAATATAACGTTATACATAAAAACCAGAGATTTGGAATTATTAAAGTTCATCTTTTATACAATCATTTTTATGTATAAAGTTTCTGTCCTTCCAAGAGCTGAGTACATATTCCATAATAGCATATAGACACCAACACTCTGTTAACTTAGTATGTTAGAAAAGCAAGAACCTTCAAATGATGGACTCTCCAATTTAAAATTGGAGCATTGCTGTCCAATGGAAATATAATGCAAGTCACAAATGCAAGCCATACATATAATTGTATATTGTCTAATAACCCACCTTTTAAAAAAGGTAAACTCAATTTTAATATATTTTATTTAACCCAGCATATCCAAAATACAGTTAATATAAAACATTGTGTGTGAAATATTCTACATTGTTTTCAAAGGCAGAAGTGGCTTAATTCCAGACTACATTTCACAGCTATGGCATATTTCAGTTTGTACCACCCATACTTCCCATTTCTCAGTAGCCGCATGTGGCTAGTGACTACAATATTGTATAGTTTCGAAATTGCAAGTAGCTTTTCCTTTATTTCTTTTTATTACCACTTCCTTTGATGTATTTAAGCATTATTTTAGCTGGAATCCCAAATTAGTATGTATGCAAACACTTTCTTTATAATCTTTTTAATGAAACTTTATAATGTTAAATTGTAAGTGCTACTTGTTAATCTTGGCTTATTTACATAATGGAATCAATTCTTCCTGGCTGGTGAGATGGGTAAGGAAAGGTTGGATTTTCTAGGTGGTTTTTGTTGTTTTTTTACTCTGGAATGCATTTTCTTCTTGAAAAAATGCAGTCACCTTGGAGATTAAAGTTCATTATTTTTAACTGTGACAAATATCCAGAGCCTCTTTAAAAGGGAAGGTGTTCTGTATAAGGAGGCCTAAGTTTAGTGAACTTTTATAAAAATAACATTACAGATTTCTGTGATGGGATCTCTAATATGTATACTTTACAGATTTCATATCCTTATATTTTTAGAATGTAGTATTTAGTTTTTATCTTGTTCTCAAATTATGTCAGATGTTTTTTATATGAGCATCACACAAAAGAAAGCCCCTGAAAAAACATTTAGAATCACATCTGTACTGCTGAAGTATTTTTTCATTTTCAATCACTAATAAATGGGATAAAGTTCTTATTACTGGCAGAGAATATTTGTGGAAAACTTTGTTTTACAAGTATACTTCATTTAATCTTTAAAACAGCATAATTATGTGGTATTATCCTCATTCTGTGGGTGGGGAAAATAGACCTGGGAAGGTTTATTGAACTGACCAAGGAGATACTAGGTGGTAAGTCTTAGTTATAAACCCAAATCTTCTCACTGTTCAACATGTTGTCATCCTCTTCACCAAATAAAAAAGCAGAGTTCTAATTAATTTAGAGAAGACTTATATTTTCCTATTTCAAATACCTTGGCACAAATGACTTGAATATCACAGTTTTTTCCATTGTTTATTAGGCACCATGCTAATGCTCATGAAGCCCAGGTTCGAATTTCTGACTTGTCATCTTCTTATAAAGTTAAAAATGGTAAATCCTGATATTACCATCCTTTAAATTAATGTCAAACAATTCCTTATAAACTATTGTTATATCATTTTTATGGATCAGAATATTCTTTACCTTTCTTTAAAAGATTCCAAACCTTTCTTAATAAAAACGTTATATTAAGAGCTCTAAATAAAATTTGATATTTAACTAAATATTGTAAAATCAGATTTTAGGGAACAAAATAACTAAATAATATCATGGATCCACTTGTTAGAATGAAAAATAACATATTTTGGTACAGCTTTTTTCACTTTACAATATTACTGTTTATTTTTTAGCCCCTAAGAAACCAAGTCCTAAGGGTCCATCAAACAGAAGGGAGGTCCGAGTGGGATTTCGCTCCCAGAGCCTGAATAGGGAGCCACTTCGGAAAGATATTGATCTCGTTACAAAACGGGTTCTTTCTGCAAGACTGCTAAAAATCAGTGAATTGCAGAATGAAGTGACTGAACTCCACATCAAGTTAGCTGAGCAGCTAAAAGAAAATAAGGCTTTGAAAAGGCTTCAATACAGACAGGAGAAAGCCCTGAATAAGTTTGAAGATACAGAAAATGAAATATCACAACTTATTACTCGTCATAACAATGAGATCACAGCACTCAAAGAACGCTTACGGAAATCTCAGGAGAACGAACGGGCAACTGAGAAAAAGGTGAAAGATGCAGAAGGTGAACTATTTAAGACAAAATTTTCCTTAAAGAAACTGAAAATGATCTCTGAAGCTAGACACCTACCGGAGCGAGATGATTTGGCAAAGAAACTAGTTGCAGCAGAGTTAAAATTAGATGACACTGAGAGAAAAATTAAGGTAAAATTTCTACAGCTTCTAACTATGTTGTATTATTTTTCATTGGATATTTAATGTGCTCTATTAAGATTGCTTATTGCAGTTCATCATTTGAAGACTTTTTTAGTATTCTCAGTAAGAAATTAGGAAAAATTTAACCTTATATATTTAAGAGAAAGATGCAAAAGATTAAGGGCCACATGTTAATAGATGAATGTTTAATTCTGTGTGTCATAGTAATTTGGGGGAAATACAGTATTTGGTTATCTGATTGTTTCTCTAAATTGAAAATACTATATAATAGCTGTAGTGTATGAAACCGACACTTAAGAGCCATTGTATAAGAAATGCCACATACGTTCTGTTTTTACTCCTCTCAACATTTCTGAAAGACATCTTTTGGGCAGGTGTGCCTCTACTCCCCAGAATGAAAACTGCTATGAGAGGTAGGTGGAAGAATGTTGAGTTACTAGTATGAGAATACAGCACATCTTTATAAATATTTTTTTTCTTGAAATGAAAGAGGAAAATGGTACTATCCCATCACTGTTACACAGGGAACTTATATTAAACTAGAGGCCCAATGCATGAAATTGGCTGCCGGCGCCAGCTTCCCTCTAGCACCCAGACCTGGGCTTCCCTCTGGCCACCTGCAGGCACCCGGGACCTGGGTGTCCCTCGAAATCCTGGCTTCCTCCGGAAGGATGGAAGGAAGTCCAGTCTAATTAGCATATTGTGCTTATATTATTATAGATACTACCTTCTAGATATAACGTATCAAACAGAGTCCCTGAGTTAGGACTTAGAATTGCTAAGAATTGCCACACAGTTTGGAAAACAAAGGTAAGGAAAAGGTATGGGAATAATGCCTGCTGAGAGAGCTGAGGAAGGACAAGTCAGAACTGTAAATGAATTAACTTTTTGCATTGTATTTAATACATGACTGAAAGGGTATTTTTTAAAATCATAAATGGAAGTTAGATTTTGTCAAATGCCTTTCTGCATCTATTAATATCATATAATTTTTAAGCTTCAGTTCATGTGGTGCAACACATTAATTGATTTGAGGATACTTAATCAGTCTTGTATCCTGGGAATAAATCTCACTTGATCTAGGTGTATGACATTTTTAATGTATTGCTCAGTTTTTGCTAATACTTTGTTGAGGATATTTGCATCTATGTTCATCAGGGATATTGACATAATTTTCTTTTTTTGTGGTTTTGGTGTTAGGGTAATGCTGGCCTCACAAAATGAGTTTGGAAGCCTTCCCTCATCTTCACTTTTTGGAGTAGTTTGAGAAGGATATGTATTAATTTCCCTTTGGACCTTTGATAAAAATTCTCCTGTGAAGCCATCTGATCCAGGGCTTTTTTTGTTGGGAGTTTGTATATTAAGGATTTGATTTTGATAGTGGTTATTGGCCTATTCAGATTACCTGTTTCTTCCTAATTCAGCCTTTGAACATTGTATGTTTTGAGGAATTTGTTCATTTCATCTAGGTCAAGTAGGTCAGACTTGCAGCTCTCGAGTTTGACATGCTTGATCTAGGTTGTAAAATTTGTTGGCAGATAATTGTTTCCTATTATTTCCTTATAGTCTTTTGTATTTCTGTGATATCAGTTGTCACTTCTCCTATTTTATTTCTGATTTTATTTATTTGGCCCCTCATTTTTCTTGATTAATCTGGGTAAAGTTTGTCAAATTTGTTTGTTTTGGGAGAATCAATACTAGGTTTTCTTGATTTTTTTTTTTTTTTACTCTATTTTGTTATTTCCAATCTGATTTTTTTAAAAATATATTTTATTGATTTTTTTTTACAAAGCGGAAGGGAGAGGGATAGAGAATTAGAAACATTGATGAGAGAGAAACATCGATCAGCTGCCTCCTGTACACCCCCTATTGGGGATGTACCCGCAACCAAGTACATGCCCTTGACTGGAATCAAACCTGGGACCCCTGGGTTCGCAGGCCGATGTTCTATCCACTGAGTCAAACCAGTCAGGGCTCCAATCTGATTTTTATTATTTCCTTCCACTACTCATTTTGGGCAGAGTTTGTTCTTTTTCTAATTCCTTTAGGTGTAAGGTTAGATTGTTTGAGATTTTTTTTTCCTGAAGTAGATTTGTCTTGCTGTATATTTCCTTCCTAGAACTATTTTAGCTATGTCCTATACATTTTGGGTCATTATGTTTTCATTTTCATTGTCTCAAGGTATTTTTGGTTCTTCCTTGATCTCGTTACTAAACCATTCTTTGTTTAGTATCATGTTATTCAGTTCCATGTGTTTAGTGTGTTTTTCAGTTTTCTCCTTATACTTGATTTTTAATTTCATACCATTATGATCAGAGAAGATGTTTAATATGATTTAAATCTTCTTAAATATTGACATTTGTTTTGTGGCCTAACATGTGGTCTATCCTTGAAAATGCACTTGAAAAGAATGTATATTCTGTTGCTTTGGGGTGAAATGTTTAAAAGTATCAATTAAGTTCATATGGTCGAATGTGTCATTTAAGATGACTTTTTGTTGTTGATTTTCTGTCTAGATAATCTACCCATTGAAATCAGTGGGGTGTTCAGGTCCTCTACTGTGACTATTGTTGATCTCTCCCTTTATGTCCCTCAATATTTGCTTTATATACAAGGTGTCCCCCCAAAATGTGTACACACTTAACAGTTGATAGTGCAGTTGATGTTTCTTTTCAGACTTAACCCATTGAAATTAATAATTATTCTAAGTGTGTATACATTTTTTTGGGACATCCTGTATTTAGGTGCCCCTACGTTGGGTGTGTAGATGTTTACAAGAGTTATATCCTCTTGTTGAAATGGCCCCTTTATCATTATGAAATGCCCTTCTTTATCTGTTTGAACAGCCCATGTTTTAAAGTCTATTTTGCTTAATACAAGTATAGCTACCCCAGCTTTTTTCACTTTCATTTGTATGAAATAACTATTTCAATCCTTTATTTTCAGTCTTGGTGTGTCTTGCAATCTGAAGTGGGTCTCTAGTAGGCAGTATAAGTATGGGTCTTGTTTTTTGATCCATTTAACTACCCTGTGCCTTTTGGTTGGAACATTTAATCCATTTACATTTAAAGTAATTTGTGATATGTACTTTTGCCATTTTATTCATTGTTTTCTGATCGTTTTTGTAGTTCTTCCTTTCTTATTCTCTAGTATGTTGATGACTTTCTGTTCTGTTGTGTTTGGATTCCTTCTCTATGTGCTTCATATATACCAAGCTATGTTTATTTCTGTCTATTTTCAGTTGAAATCACTATATGTTTTATTCACCTCCTCTCCATTTATGTGTTTGTTACTATTTTTTTACTTCTTTTGTGTGTGTCTCTTAATTTGTTCTCATTACACATGATCTTCCCACTTTGCCTCTTAACCTTTGTATTAGCTTTGTAGTTGGTTAATCTGGTTACAAAGTGTCTTTTTCAGTGAGAAATTTTTTCCTATATTATTCATATTTTGTATCTTTCATAAGTACTTAAAGAAGTTCCTTAAACAGGTCTTGTAATACTGGTTTAGTGGTGACAGACTCCTTTCTCCTTTTCTTGTCTGGAAAACTCTTTATCTCCCTTTCTATTCTAAATCATAGCCTTGCTAGTACGGTAATCTTGGTTCTGCCAGTACCTTCTCATCCGCAGTTTGTGTTGAAAAATCTGCTGATAGTCTTATGGGAGTTCTCTTTTATGTAAATAACTGTTTTTCTCTTGCTACTTTTAATATTCTTGCTTTGGCATTTTACTTATATGTTTCATGTGGGCCTTTTTGAACTTCTTGGACTTGTATGTCTATTTTCTTAGCCAGGTTAGGGAAATTTTGGGCATTATTTCTTCAAATAAGTTTTTAATCCCTTGCTCTCTCTCTTGTCTTTCTGGTACCCTTGTAATGCAAATGTTGGTATGCTTTATGTCCCAGAGTTTCCTTAAACTATCTTCATTATTTTTTCCAATTATTATTTCTTTTTGCTTCTGATTGTGTGCTTTCTGCTACCATGTTACAGTTAGCTGATTCAGTCCTCTGCTTCATCTAATCTGTTGTTGTTTCCCTTCCCCAATATATTCTCATTTCTGTTACTGTATTCTTCATTTTTGACTGGTTCTTTAATGGTTTTTATCTCTTTGTTGAGATTCTAAGTTCATGTATTCTTTCCCTAAGTTAATTGAGTATCCTTGTAACCAGTGTTTGGAACTCTGTATTGCTTTTCTCCTTTTTGTTTAGTTCTTTTTGTGGACTTGTGTCCTATTCTTTCATTTGGGACATGTTTGTCTTCTCATTTTGGTTTCCTCCCTTTGTTTCTGCAACATTTCCCAGATCTTTATTTTTTCCTTCTTTGTGCTACTTTGGGATTAATTTGTTTTTTGTCTAGTCCATTGAGGTGTAAAGTTAGGTTGCTTATTTAAGGTCTTCCTAAATTCTTAATGTATGCATTTATTGCTATAAAGTTTTCTTTCAGAGCTGCTTTTATTGCATACCATAAGATTTGGCTTGTATTTCCATTTGTATTTGTTTAAAAGATAAATTTTTTTTTAAAATATATTTTTATTGATTTCTTACAGAGAGGAAGGGAGAGAGATAGAGAGTTAGAAACATCGATGAGAGAGAAACATCGATCAGCTGCCTCCTGCGCATCTCCTACTGGGGATGTGCCCGCAACCCAGGTACATGCCCTTGACTAGAATCGAACCTGGGACCTTTCAGTCCGCAGGCCGACACTCTATCCACTGAGCCAAACCGGTTTCGGCAAAAAGATAAATTTTTTTTGAGATAATTTTTTACTTCCCTTTTTTTCTTTGACTCAATAGTTGTCTAAAAGTGTGTTGTTTAGTTTCCACTTAGATTTGTAGATCCTCTCATTTTTTTATTTTGAAATCAGTTTCTTGCCATTTTGGCTAGAAAATATAGTTGGTATGATTTCAGTCTTAAATATGCTTGGATTTGTTTTGTTCAATTATATGATCTTTCCTGGAGGATGTTTTATGTGCACTTGAGAATGTGTATTCTGTTGCTGTTGAATGGCATGTTCTGTTATATCTCTTAAGTTCAGTTGTTCTAAAATGTGGTTTAATGCCAACATTTACTTATTGATTTTCTGCCTGGTCAATCTATTTATTGCTGATAGTAGGGTATTAAAGTCCCCTAGTATTACTGTATTGTCTTTTTCTCTGTTAAAATTCATTATTATTTGCTTAATATATTTCAATGCTTGGGCATTTGGAACATATGATATTTATGATTGATTGATACATCTTCTTGATGTATTGACTCCTTTATCATTATATAATGATCTTCTTTGCCTCATGTTACCCTTTTGGCTTGACGTCTGTTTTGTCTAATATAAGGATAGCTGCCGTCTTTTGATTTCCGTTTGCTTGGAATATCATATGCCATCCTTTCACTTGAGTCTGTATGTGTTTTCAGGGCTAAAATAAGTCTCCTGTTGGCAGCATATAATAGGGTCTTGTTTTTTACTTATCCACCCACTCTATACTTTTTGATGGATAAATTCAATACATTCATATTTAAATTGATTATTGATATATAAGGATTTACCATCACCATTTTACCTTTTGCTTTCTGGTTATTTTGTCTTTTCATCTGATTCTGTCTACCTTTGTAAGTTTGGTGGTTTTCTATGGTGAGTTGCTCAGTCTCCCCCCTTTTTTTATGTTACATATCTCTGGTTTAGGTATTTGCTTTGTGGTTACAATGAGGTTTACATAAAACATCCCAAAGGTAAAATAGTCCTTTTCTGCTGATAGCAATTTGTTTTTATTCACTTATGTTTCATCTTTTTATCCTCCCCTCTTATATTTTTTATGTCACAAATTATCTTTTTATGCTGTGATTTTGTTACCAAGTTGTAGTAGCTGTAGTTAAACTTTATGCTATAATTGTTTAGTATACTATTTTTAAAAAGTTATAGTTTTCTAATTCTATTACCTTAATCAGAGTTTTGTGTACTTTCGTGTGTGTGTGTGTGTGTGTGTGTGTGTGTGTGTGGTTTTTTTTATTTTATTTTTTTCATTTCAACTTGAAGAGCTCCTTTGTTTGCCAAAGCCTTATTTCTCCTGCATATGTGAAGGGTAACTTTGCTAGATGGAGTATTCTTGGCTGGCAGTTTTAGTCTTTCAGTCTCTTGCATATGTCTTTTCATTCTCTTGGCCTGTAGCATTTCTGCTAGCAATTGACTGATAGCCTAATGTGCATTCTCTTGTAGGTTACTGAGAACTCCCGCCTCCCTCCGGTTGCCTTTAAAATACTCTGTCATTAACTTTTGACAGTTTTAATATAATGTGACTTAGAGAAGGTCTTTTTGTGTTGAGATAATATGGTGTCATATTAGCTTCATGGATTTGAATGTGCAGTTCCTGTCTCAGGTTTGGGAATTTCTCAGCTATTATGTCTTTAAATAAGTGTCTGCTCCCTTTTTCCTCCTCTTCTTTTGGTTCACCCATTAATTTTTGGTGGCTCTTTGAATGCAGCCTAACAGTTCTTGCAGGGTTTCTTCATTTTTAAAAAACCTTAGTTCTCTCTCCCATCTGATTTGCTCTATTTCTAGTGCTTTGTAATGCATTCATAACTCTTATTGAATTCTCTAGCTCCAGAATTTTTGGTTCTTTTAGAATTTCAGTATCTTTGGTAAAGTACTTCTTTCATCTGTTTTTTCCCAAAGTCATTGTATTGCCTCACTGAGTCTTACAGTTTGTGGGATTTTCTTCATAACAATCATTTTGAATTCTTTATCAGTGATATCACAATATTCCATTTTTTGGTCACTAGAATATTGTCATTTTCTTTTTGTGATATTATCATAATTTTTCATTGTCTGATGAAAAGTCCCTCTGCTGCTGCATTTGACATAGGGAACACCCTTGTTCACTTTGATTCTAACAGTTCAATAGGTTCTTAATTAGGAGCCAGTATCCTGTTGCCTACAGGAGGAAACATACTCCTTCAACCCTCTTTGTCTGCCTTCTTCCCTTTCCTTTTCATCCACCTAGGGAGTCTGGTCTCTTCTTAGAGGGAGCAACGGGTTTCTCCAGTTGCAGCATGCACAGCAGGGCAGACCTTTCCATTCACTACCTGCACTGCCTCTGCCAGAAAGGTTATGCTGGCCTACCTCTGCTGCCCCTCTCCTGGCTCTGCAGCCTTCTCTGAGACCCAGTCCACCCACTTTTGGGTGTACAGAAGGATGGATCTCTTGAGTTTCCTGGTGTGCTGGGCAGAGAAGCACTTTTGTTCCATTATGGATGGATGACTAGTTGTAAGTCCAAAGGGAGAGAAAAAAGGAATGACTCAAGCCACCGTGATGCTAACATTACCTAAAAGAAAATGTTTTAACATAAATTCTTTCATAAACTTCATGAAACATGTTGAAGACCATGGAACTGCCCATTGTTTTTATTTAAAATATTTTGCAAGGTAATCTCTGTACCATGAATAATGCTGTGTATTTACAGTTGTCATCGTATCTGTTTGGCCAATGATTCTCATCACATCCTTTAAACTTTCTTTTGCTCCCAACTTAAATCACTTTTCATGTACGCTTCAGACAGATGCTTAAGAAATTATTTATAAATCATTGTGAAAAACAAAGGAAGGAATAATAGCTAAGTATTAAATTGTTGGTCAGTCTATTTTATGGCTTATTTTGTTTATGAACACTAATCTCAGCTTGGTTTCCATGTCTTGTTCAGTACTGCTAAAAAAAATCACTTTGATGCTAAGTGCATTGTTTTATTGTTGAATTATTTTTAAACACTTTTTAAAATGTGTACACATATCATAGGAACTATCAAAAAACCTTGAACTGAGTAGTAACAGTTTCCAACGACAGCTGCTTGCTGAAAAGAAAAGGGCATATGATGCTCATGATGAAAATAAAGTTCTTCAAAAGGAGCTACAACAACTGCATCATAAGTTAAAGGTAAGCATTTTATTTTAAATCATTATATTCAACTTATATTTATTAGATGAAAACTTAATATTTTATACAGTGATACAGTATAATTTACAAAATTCCAATATCATCTTCAGCACTTATAGAGACAAGGTTTGTTGTCCAGCCCCCGTGGCTCAGTGGTTGAGCTTGACCCATGAACTAGGAGGTCTTGGTTCGATCCCTGGTTGGGACACATGCCCCCGGGTGCAGGAGGCAGCCAATCCTCATCATTTATGTTTTTGTCTCTCTCTCTGAAATCAATAAAAACATATATCATTACTGTATTCAATGTTTCATTTTTTTGACATAAGTTATTTAAGTTATAAAATCCTGGAAGAAAATTATGGAAACTAGAGTTTTTCTGTCACATGGTTGAATAATTCAGTGTTCTTCCTCAGCTAACCCCATGCTTAATTATTTTTAAAGTTATTTTAAGTAATGCCCTTTCATTTTCATAGTTTTTAGAGGAAATATTTGAATTAGTTACTTTGTTAAAACAGGTATTCTTTCCATTCTCTCCTGAGCTCATTGATGGGTTGAAATGTGCTAAATTTAGTGTTTAGACATTACCTTGCATAGAATTTTTACTCTTTTAATCAAATTATCAGAGAAGGCTATATTCCCAAAATGAACAAGAATACTTTTTTTTTTTAACAAAAAGATCTAATTTTTAACTTAGTAATTTATAACTCACATTTGAGAGACACTAATTAAATTCCTTGTCTCTGTTGCTGAGCCTGGAAGATAGTTTAGGTAGGACAATACTAGCTCTATCAGATAGGAATGGGTAGAAAATTAATTTTGCCTTATTTTCTCTCATTTTTTTAACTGCTATGACATACTGGATTTTGTAGGGAGAATCATTGCTCTACCCTAACCTGAAGGTCCTAGAGACATTCCTTCCTATAGTTAGGTAGTTATAAAGGGAAGCTGAACTAGATATTCCAATTGGTAAGTAAAGTACCAATTGACAACATGAGGATTTTTGTTTTAAGCTGAGAGTATATGTCCTTAAACTTATTGGGTTTGTTTTCAGGAAAAGGAGAGAGAACTGGATATAAAAAACATATATTCTAATCGTCTACCAAAGTCTTCTCTAAAGAAAGAAAGAGAACAAATATCAAGAAAAAATGGTATAGTAGCTATTATTGTTGAAAAACATGTGGTAGCTGTTACTAATAAATTCTGAAATAGAAGGGAGGCAAAGGGGAAAGAACTTCATTGAAATAAAATTTAAGTTTCCTTTCAACTACTGACTAGTTTAGTACTAAATAGTTTTCAGAAATTCTTTCAACTTTATCAAGTGTTTCTGAGTTCACAAGTTATATTTTAACATAACTTATAAAAAATTTTCTTTATAAGCATACCCCAAACTAGATATTATAATGTAATGAACCTTTATTTATGTATCACCTCATATTAACAGCTGTACGTTTTACTAATTCGATATTATAGTATAATGAACCTTTATTTACATATCACCTAACTTTAACAGTTATACATTTTACTAATTGTATTACTTTTCCCCAAAGTATTTTAAAGCAGTCATTTCATTCCTAAATATTTTGTTATTGTTATGCAAATACATTTATCTTTTTTAAAAATAAAGGTATAATTTCCCTCTTCTGTAAATTACAAAAAGTTAAAAACATAAATTTTGAAAATGCTTTAATAGGATTTACCTGTCAGAATTGTTCTCAAGTTATGTAATTGCCAGTAAATCCTAGAAAAAAAAATATTAATGTGAGTAGTCTTGGAGCTGAGCAAAATATGCATTATCTCATTTAGATGGTAAATATACATCCGAGCTGAATTCCATATATCTTAGCACTGTTTAATGCAATTAGAAAAACTCTTTTATAATTTTCATGGTGTTTCAAGCTGCATGCCAGAGTGATTTTACATACCAGTGTACAAAAGGTGTGCAAACCAGTGAAGACTTCACGCTGGAAGAATCTCCTATTATTCCACAAACAGTTATGTGTTATGAAAACAAATGGGAACCCGAACTTCTTCCTTTGGTGAGTTCAGCAGTATGATTGGATACCCAATTCAGGGTTTGAAGTTATTCCTACAACACAAAATCAAACATTTTTAAATTTCAGCAGTGACACTAATGCTACATCTGTAAATATGCAACTCGCCTTTCAAAGAGACAGATAACATATACATGTATATTTTATTAAATTGCTGTGGATTGACTCTTAGTTCACACTGCATCTTTCAGATGCTTCAGAAAGGTTGATTGTACCATCTGGGTTGGAAGTAGAAGGGAAGAAAAATTTACCAAGTGTCTTACCTTGTGTGTACCAAAATGGTCCCTCAAAATCCTTGTTTTTATGTTTAAAAGCAAAGTATAGTAGCTTTCAAATGATTTGTTAGAATTTGACTGCATTTAATTTGGGGAGCCTTCTATGTAATAGAACGTTGGAAGTTAGATGAAAACTGAGCAAAGTAATTGCCATGAACCTGACTTTATACCATTCAAATTAGAGTGACACTCCGTGGGTCTGTGTTGGACCTTCATTTCATAGGCCTTAACGTTCTGAATACCAGAGGTACTTTTCTCTAAGAGGTTTTTCTCTTTAGTTTGAAATCCAAAGGAAACATGTAGCAGAGAGCCATCGTATTTTACATAATCCTTTATTTTGGGGCCTTTTGTAAGTTTTCCCGTGACCCTGAGATCTCTTCTTGAAAGAATGAACTTTGTTCCTATGAATACTCTAGTTTTTTTATTTTGTTTTACAATTTAGACAAGTTAGCTCTATCATTGAGACTAGACATCATGTTAATTTTTCTTTTCAAAGGGTAAAATATGGAATAACAAAGTAATTCTTTTTTAAACATTTTTATTGATTTCAGAGAGGAAGGGAGAGATAGAAACATCAATGAGAGAGAATCTCTGATTGGCTGCCTCCTGCACGCCCCTTACTGGGGATCGAGCCCGCAACCTGGGCATGTGCTCTTGACTGGAATCAAACCCAGGACCCTTTAGTCTGCAGGCCAACGCTCTAGTCTATCTGCTGAGCCAAACCATAATTCTTAAATTTAAGAGAATAAAAATATTTGGTGTTTAGAAGATTGAGTAGCAGGAACAGCAACTTGATATAGTGAAAAGAGGATAGCCTTGGAATTAACACTGCTTTTTAGTTAAATTCTGGTTCTGACATTTGAGTTGTATGGCTTCTTGGAGTTTCAATTTCCTAATTTATACAATGGGAGTGTGTTACCTTTTAGGGTTGTTGTAATAACTAATAATGAAGTTTATGAAGCTCTTTAAGACTGATCCTAACACTTTTAAAGGGCCTCAGCAAATGGAAGGAAGTTAACGTACAGGCCAAGTTGCTTTTAGAAAGAGACTCAGAGTACAATGGCTCAGACAAAATACAAGTTTCTTTTTCTTGTAATAGACTGAAGGTCAATGAGTGGTCCAGAGTAGGTAGACAGCTTTATTTCATTCTTTGTCTTACTGCTCTTCCATCTTAAAGAGTGTAGTTCTCTTCTCTGTGCTTGAAAATGGCTCACCACCCCTATGAGAAGGAGGAATAAGGAAGTAAAGGGCAAGCAGCTTTTGCTTTTATACATGTGATCAGAAGTTGTATACATAGTACTTCCACTCCTACCTTATTGGTCCTGTCTAGCTGCAAGGGAGGCTACTCAGCCTGTTCTCTGCTAAAACTCAAGTATTTTGTAACTAAAAGGGAGGAGGGGAAGATGGATACTAGGGGACAGTACTCAACTAATACAAGTCTACTAAAAATACAAATAGACATTTTACTCTTAAGAAAAATAACACATCTGAAAGGGGCATCAGAAACTAGGAATTTAAGTTGATATTTTTATTTGATTTAAATATTACAAATTTATTAACTGAAGGCTTTGGGCCTAAAAGTATAGGTGAGACTCAAATCCTAACATAAACTTGAGTCAGTAATTGTCTCTGCCTGTGTTATAATTCAGCACCATCTCTGATGGCCTTTATATTTAGTTAATAGCTTTTCTGGTTAACTGAATTAATCAGATTTTGTTGTGAAATGTACAAAGCAAGGATATTTCTGAAACTTGTTTCTTCAGAATTTTATGTAGGCTATTGACTTATAGTATACTAGAGCAGTGGTTCTCAACCTGTGGATCGCGACCCCTTTGGCGGTCGAACGACCCTTTCACAGGAGTCGCCTAAGACCATCCTGCATATCAGATGTTTACATTACAATTCATAACAGCAACATTACAGTTATGAAGTAGCAACGAAAATAATTTTATGGTTGGGTCACAACATGAGAAACTGTATTTAAAGGGCCAGAAGGTTGAGAACCACTGTACTAGAGGCTCGGTGCATGAAATTCGTGCATGGGTAGGGTCCCTAGGCCTGGCCGGCGATCGGGGCCAATGGGGGGACCTTCATTCCGAGCCACCCCCTGGTGATCAGCACACGTCATAGTGAGTGGTTGAAGTCCCGGTTAGTCAAACTCCAGAGGGGACAATTTGCATATTAGCCTTTTATTATATAGGATTGGTTTTGATATAGCTTATAAATGCTTCTTTAAAGTAAGAAATAAACCTGTGTGCTTTTGCAGCATCTTTTAAAGGATATTACTTCTGACTTACTGAAAAACTTGCTTTAATATCTCAGTTGGTATTACGCTTAATGGGAGATAAATCTACAATATTTAAGTAGCCTCTCCTTTTTTTTTTTTTAAACAATGTGTAATAGGACCTGAAATCTCAAGAGAAAGATGAGCATGAAGAAGCAGGGATTCTAAACCCAGTTGAGGAAAGAGAAGAAAATTTTGTTAAAGATCAAAGAAGCCATGTTGTAAAACAAGAGGTTGAGAAGCTGGAGGATGGTGAGTTTGTTTAAGCAAGTGATGAGTCAGCATCCCTTGGGAAAGGGTTAACATCCCCTAATGTCTTCCAGCTGAAGAGTGAGTTGGATATACAGAACAAAAAAAGATTGATACAGTGGTAGGGAATAATGACAAAGTTACCTTCAAAAATTCAGGCGAAGGGAAAAAATTTACTTGTATATTAATTAAAGTTTGATTAACATATGACTGAAGTACAGCTGCTTTATTGTCTTGACCTTGAAACTCTCTAGTGTGTAGACTAGCCCAAGCATTAAAATTAATGAATTGTGAGGTCCTGAATATATTCCTATAATTTTTCATTGATTTTAATAAGTTAATCTTTAACATGTTCAACCATTGGTGTGGAAGTTTAGTGAACCAACCCACATGATTTCAGATACTATACATGAAGCTCAGGAATAAAATTAATTTCCCTCTGGATAAAAGGTCTTAAAGGTGTAGATGAGGCTAATCCTTTGATTGTATTTTATTATGTAGTAGCCGCTTACAAAGAAATCCTTTTTTCCCCTCTTAAAGTTAATGGAACATAAAATTGTGAGTACTGGTAATTGTTACTTAAATTAGTGTATGGATTTAAAACAATGTAACAGTTGAATAGAAGCTATTTTTACATCACTATTGGCTAATCCAGAAAGGATTATGCTTTCTCATGTTAAACTATAGAATAGACAATTAGGTGTTCTGTTCATTCCTTTCTAGGTACCAGGAAAAGGAATAAAGTAACAGACTGTCACTTTTCTTTGTCCTTTTTGGCTTATATTTTTCCTGGAGTTCCTATGGAATGATTTCTTACATCAGTAAGAATGTTTGCCGTTCTTACATATGTTAATATTTTTAATTTGTTTACCTGGAAATCATTTCAAAATTATAGCAAAGTAGCAATAGCCAAAGAACTGTTTTTCTCCAAAATAAGGACAGTCTCTTAATATCATTTCATTCCAGTATAGTTTTCAACCTCAGTAAATTTTACTTTGATACAACTCATTTCTCTAATCTGTCTACATTCGTTTTATCAGCTGACACAGTATTGTCCTTCATAGCATTTTTAAAAATATTTCATGAGATTGATACTACTGCTGAATACAGACCCATTTTTTAAAAAATAGAATGTTCATTTGTAATTTATCTAAGCTTTCTCTTAATTAGATTTAGGTTAATGCATCTTCTGTCAGAATATTACGTAAGTGATGTATCTGTCTCAGGATATGACATCCATTTTTTAAGTTTAAGATAAGTCTTCCCCATCCATCCCACCACCCTCCTTATGGTGTCCATTTTCAATATACTGATAATGCCCAAATTAAATAAAGCCTGTTGTTTTGTAAAAGATGAGAGTTGAGGTTTTACGTTTAAAAATATTGACTGTTATAAATTTCAGTTTTAAAATTTGATTTCATACAGAATGGGAAAGAGAAGAACTTGCTAAAAAGCAAAAAGAAAAGGCATCTATGCTGGAGATAGAAGAAAAGCCAGCATTGGAAACTGGAAGATACCAAGTGGAAATGTACCAAATTCAAAATATTGATGAAGAGGAAGAAGACAGACTGAAGAGAGAACTGCTGCTTGCTAACCTGAAGGAAATCAGCAGAGAACAAGAGTCTCAGAATCTAAAATGTCCTCCTCTGCCGTTGCTACCTGATTTGGAATCTAAACTGCACTCCCCAAAGAGAAGCCCCAAACAATACCTGTTCTCTGACTCCTTAGAGAGATTCTTTAATGGGCATCATTTACAAGACATCAGTGTTTTAACTGCAAAAGGAGATGGTCAGACTCCAGGAGGTATCAGGAGCCCACTCTCTCCAAATGAGCTTGCATTTGGCAGCTATGTGCCTTCATTTGCAAACACAAGGAAGTCCAGTGCATTTAGCCAAAAAAGTAGCCTTTTGGATTTCCAAAGAAACAGTATAGAGAAACTTAGTAGTAAAGGCAGTGCAGATTTAACCACAAGAAGAGAGAAGAAAGCCAATCTGATGGAACAGCTGTTTGGTACCAGTGCCAGCAGCACCGGGTCCTCTAAAAGCAGTGACCGGAGTTCTCTTGCTGCCAACAAGGGAGACTCTGACCCTTTAAATGTTCTCCCTGGGGACAAAAGCAGCAGGGGTGGAGAACTTGATGAAGATGACTTTTTCTTCAGTGAAGGAAGAGGTTTTAATCCAAACAGACACAGATTAAAAAAGGCAAACCATAAGCCAGTTGATTCTGTAGAAGATGAAATTGAAGAAGCACTGAGATGAGTAACTAGGGTATACATTTTTTTCCCAATTTTAAATACAATATTTTAATAGTATATGTTATAAACATTTAGACTTTTTAATATTGAAAAGTTCTTATTAAGGAATGATTTTAATAGATAAATACAGTGCAAATAAAAATAAGTAGAGTATATCACACCACTTAGCTAGTTTGCCAAGTATGAAGAAGGCTCTTTTGAATGAAACCACAAATAGAGATACATATCTTAACTTCATTTTTACTTTATTTACACATAGGTTCTACCTTTTAAATCAGCTCTTTGGGAAGTTTAACTCCATTGGAGTTCATTTTCTATTTTTAATTCCTATTTATTTATTTGTACTTAGCTCAGTGAGGATATAACCAAGAATAGCCTCCCTGCTGATTATTGAATATAAATTAAGGATGAGAGACTCTGTTGGAAGTGTTGAAACTCCCAGGTGGCGGAGAACGGGTGCTACTTTGGAGCCTCGTCTTTATTGGATAGGGGTGCAGGTCCCTTTCTTATATGGCAAGTCAGAGCTACTTTTAAGTGGAAGCTTTCAACATTGGGATTTCCCATTCCTTTGGAAGGAACCAGAGTTAAGCACTACTCATTTCCCAGTTACAAGTCCCATAAATTACTTCCTAAAACTGTGCTAACAGATGAGGTTCAATTCAGAAGACGTTTGTTTGCATGGACAATTCTCCTGACATGGCTTCCAGTGTAAACAGTAATTCCTCTTGTTCTCCTAAATTATTTAAATCTGAGATTTCATTCCAGTATAGAAAGATTTTCAACTCAATTATGTTTCCAAAGTAATGTAACTTGGAAATTTTAAAATATATACTATGAAGATTTGAACTTATGGTCAAACGAAAGAGAGAATGATAGTGTAATACGATTGCAGTTAAAGGAGTTTTAGAAATGGGATTTCTGACTTGCAATGTAGGGGGATGTTTTACTATTGAAATGCATTTGCTTTAGTCTTTTGCTCTTTGTAGCTCACTTTATCTACAAAAGATTTTATGACCTTGGATTATGCTGGGTATGGTTTGTCTGTAAGTAGTAATACATTACCAACCAAGGAGAGATTTCTGTTAACATTTAAAATGGCAAGTGGTAGAAATAGTGTGTTGAAGGAAGAGTAAAAAAAATGTAGATTGGCACTTATTCTAAAGCGAGGTGGTTTTTTTATTTTTTCACTCAGTATGATTTCTAATGCCAGGCATATATACTGATGAGGGTGCAAGTTTTATCTTGAGTCCTTATAAATGCTTATTATTGACTATAATTTCATAACTGTTTGACACGACTTCCCTGGTTAGGTCTCTAATTAAAAGATGTACCAGCAGTTTTTTAAATTGTATTCCTATCATTTATTGGGAATTGAATCTCCCAAAAGTGCTAAACTGTATTTTTAAATGTTTTAATAAATACATTTTTATATCTGATGTAAATACACATTTTGTGTAGTCTAATATATGTGAACCACAATATTGTAATGAAGTTCTTGATAAAATATTATATTAATTTTGTTCATAACTGCTAGTTTTTCTGCCAAAAGTATTCTAATATTTAGGTTACTTTGTCTTACAAACTTTTTAAAAAGCATTTTGGTAAAGTTTTATATTCAGGTCATTTTAATTACTCTCTCACTTTCCTCTACCTGGTGTTTTCTAGGCTCTTTAACCAGATGCAAAAGACAGAATTATTAAATTTAAACCTAAAATTAAGTCATAGACTTAGAAGCATTATGGTCTGAAGCATTAAAATTGGAGATTAAAATGTATAGAACAGGTTTTTCTTTATGAACAAACCATAGAGAATAAATCATTTATTTCTAAATGTCAAGTGAAATTTGTTATTTGTACTCAGAACTTTTATTAATAAAAGTTAAAAACTATAACTTGTTGTTTGAGTGATACTTTAGGTCCCTTAGGAAATATATAATGGAAACAGGGTTAATTTTTATTTCATTATTCACATTTTTTTTAGCTGACTTTGCCCTAAATCAGATTAGTATGCTAGTCTTACCAGATAATTATAGTTTTAATTTGCCTTTTTACCCTTAATAGCTATCATAATGACAGATATTCCTCACAATATAAAAAAGTGAGGGTAAAGAACTAAATTGAGTCATAAACTTATTATATGGCTGACTTGCTGCTGTTTTTATTCTCCTCTCCATCTCATATTCAGACATACTAAAACCTTATTCCTTGTTGGTTATTAGTTGTGTATCTGCCTGATGAAAAGGGGATGGGAAACTTGTATTACAGTAACAAAATAGACTTTTTAGGATTAAAGAAGGTACCAAAAATTGTCAAGGAAGGATCTGCCTTTAAAGCTTTTTCCTTTCTACACAGTAAATGCTCCTTTCACAAGAAAGTCCCCTATTATATCATTTGAAAGTGCTCTTTTAGTAAAGAGCATGTATTCATTCATTATGAGTGCTTCCTGGGTGTGTTGCACTGCATTAGATGCCAGGAGAGTAAGACAGACCTGTCCACTGCCCACACAGAACATGCTGAGCCACCCCTGCCCACCCCCCATCCTCCCTGAGTGTCTTTGGGTTCCTCAGCTATTCAAGATTTCTTAAAACACTTCTTAAGGTGGTTTTGAGAAATAAGTGAAAAACTTAGGTTAATGTTTGGCTGGGTGTCTGGTGTATCATAAGCATTCAGTAAATATCAGCTATTATAGCTAATTACTAGTTTCTTTCAGAACATAATTTTAAAAATAAAGCATAGACTGACTTCCGGTCAAGAAAATGAAGTAGGTAAATGCTGTCCTGATTCCTCCCATAACCACATCAAAATTATACAACAACCATCATTGAGAACCACCTGGAGACAGGTTAGAGTACTATAGCTAAGGTAATAAAGAAGCCACAACAAGCGTAGTAGGGGGAGGAGACACACAGAATGGCAGGCTCCATACCCATGGGGCGGTAATTATGAAACAAGGTACAGCTTGGCTGCAGAGGCATCCCTAAGGAGCAAGGGTTCCCAGTTCCACATCCTCCTCCCCAGCCCAGGGCCCCAGTGCTGGGAAGAGGAGTCATAACATTTGGCTGTGAAAACCTGTGGGGATTGCTTCCAAGTGAGATGAATAGTTGGAGTACCAGGCAATCCCAGGCATACGGATTAACACAGCCTCACTGGCTCTGGGCTCCAGTGTAGGACAGCAGCTTAAAACAGCATGGGCATATAGGGAGGAATTGAATTGACTGGCTTCAGGATGAGGGCTAAAAGGGCAGGCAGGGCTCAGGGCGGCTCTTTCTAAGGACAGAGGTGCTAGCAGGTGCCATAGCTTTTTGGTTTTTTGTGTGTGTTTTTTGAGCCCCCCTCTCCCCACACTCCGCCCCACTCAATCAGCAGGTACAGGTGGGTGCCAAATCTGAGCTTTCCATTAACCTGGCTAATCCCACCCCACCTACCTCATGTTCCCTGACAAACCACTTCCAGCAGCTTTTCCCACACACAAGTTGCCTGCCTTGGCTCACACTGTAGACTTTCCTAAAATCAAAGGTTCATAAACCCTAAACAAGCAGCAGCTGACTATGGCGTGCTCTGTACCTCTTGCTAAACAGCCCCAAGACTGGCCCAAGGGGGAAGAAGCCTTAACTGGTACTATAACTCCCATTTGGTGGCCCAAGCCTGGCATTATCTGCAGTTAGTGTTGCCCAGGTATGCAGCTTCAACTAAGCAGCCACCAACCCAGCACAAGAGGCTGCTGGCCTTAACTCACATTGTGGTGCCTACCAAAGGTCCGACGCATGGCACCAGTGGCAGCTGGCTTCACTTTCCAACATAGCCTCTCCCAAGGCCTTCAAGCCCAGCCCAAGAGGTAACCAACCACAGATAACTGTAGCTCCTTCTAGTCTCAAGCCAGGAATAGGCAGCTGACCTTGGCCTGCACCAGAGCCCCTCTCAGGAACTTCCAGAACCAACACATCCAGTGATGGCTTTAGGTCATAGCAGAGCACTACCCACCTCCACAAAAGATGTGTTTGAAGGGCAGACTCCACTGGCACCATAACCCCACTAAACTGAGTCCTGCTCTGTGGGGTAAGCCCCCACACAACAGCTTGTCTGCTATAGTCACAGCCAGTCAGCCTGAGGGTCAATGATGTGCCAGCAGCAGACAAGCTCAACCAGAGCAGGAGGACACAACCCACCTGAGAGATACTGGAGCACCTGGTTCAAGTAACAAGGAGACTCTATCACTGAGCTCACAGGATACCTACTACTTACATTGCAGACGGATCACGAGAATTCTCGCTTCACATTACACAGTGTTTTACAAAGTATCATACTTTAAAAAAATACTAGCTTGTAAGAACTGTAATAAACAACTTCAAAAATGCAATGGGTATTTAATTTTAAAGCATGCCTTTAACATTTATGTAAAATGTTTTTTGTACTTGTTCAATAGAAACATATCTGGCCACTGGGTAAAGCTAGCAATAAAACTACTGGTCTGCAATGTGTTAAGGTCACTCTGCCAAGACAGGGAGATATAGCATACCTACCTAATACATAGAAACAAACGCAGGGTGGTAGCTAAAATGAGGAGACAAAGAAACATCCCAAATAAAAGAATAGGACAAAATTCAAGTGAAAGAAAGGAAATGGAGACAGTAATCTACCAGATACAGAGTTAAAAACACTTGTTATATGGATGCTTATAATGAACTTAGGAAAAAAACAGATGAACTCAGTGAGGACCTCAACAAGAAGAAACTGTAAAAAAAGAAACAGAACTGATGAACACAAGAACTGAAATGAAGACTACATTAGAGGGAATCAACAGCAGATTAGAGAAGCAGAGGCTCGAATCAGCGATCTGGAAGACAATTGGGTGTAGAGGAAAACACTCAATTGAACAGCAAAAAGAAAAAATAATTGAAAAAAATGAGGATAGTTTAAGGGTCTCTATGACAACATCAAGCATAACAACATTCATATCACAGTGGTACCAGAAGAAGAAAAAAGATAACAAGGGATTGAAAACATATTTGAAAAAATGATGACTGAAAACTTCTCTAACCTGGTGAAAGAAATAGACATATAAGTCCAGGAAGTTAAGTCCCAAACAAAAACCCAAAGAGGTCCATACTAAGACACAATGTAATTAAAATGTCAAAGGTCTCCCTTCCTCTCTGTACAAAAATCAATAAAATATATATTTAAAAAAAATAAAAAAATAAAATGTCAAAGGTTAAGGACAAAAAGAGAATATTAAATGTAGCAAGAGAAAACAGTTAGTTATATGTAAGGGAGCTTCCATAAGACCATCAGCAGATTTTTCAACAGAAATTTTGCAGTCAGAAGGAAGTGGCATTAAATATTCAAAGTGATGAAAAGCAAAGACAATCAACATTACTCTACCCAGCAAGTCTATCATTTAGAATAAAAGAATAGTTTCCCAGACAAGGAAAAGATAAAGGAGCTCATTACTACTAAGCTAGTGTTACAAGAAATGTTACAGGAATGTTAACTAGAAAAGATAAAAATATGAATAAGAAAAGATAGGAAAGCAAATATAGAAAAGAAAAAATCAGTAAACAGTAGGTTAACCAACTACAAAGTTAGTACAAAGGTTAAGAGGCAAAGTGGGAAGATCATGTGTAATTAGAACAACAAATTAAGGGACACACAGAAAAGTAAAATAATCACATAAATGTGGAGGAAGTGAGTAAAATATGTAGTGATGTTAGAATGTGTTGAAACTTAAGCAACCATCAACTTAAAATAGACTGATATAAACATAGCTTGGTATATAGTATATATGAAGCACATGGTAACCACAAACTAAAATATACAAGAAATAAAGAGAAGAAATCCAAACAACTACAGAAAGTCATCAACATATAAGAGATATGAGCAAAAGAGTAAGAAAAGAACAGAGAACTATAAAAACAATGAACAAATGGCAAAGTACATACCTATTACAAATTAAATGTAAATGGATTAAATGCTTCAATAAAAAGGCACTAGGCGGATGAATGATTAAAAAACAAGACATACTTATACTGCCTACTAGAGACCCATTTCAGATCGCAAGACACATCAAGACTAAAAATAAAGGGATGGAAATAGATATTTCATGCAAAGGTAAATGAAAAAAAAAAAGTGGGGTAGAAATACTTATATCAGACAAAATAGACTTTAAAACAGGGCTGTTTAAACAGTTAAAAAATGGCATTTCATATGATAAAGGGATCAATCGAACAAGAGGATATAACTCTTATAAACATCTACACACCCAATGTAGGATCATCTAAATATATAAAGCAAATATTGAAGGACATAAAGGGAAAGACTGACATTATTATTCATAGTAGGGTACTTGAACAACCCATTGACACCAATGGGTAGATCATCCAGACAGAAAGTCAACAAGGAACAATGGCCTTAAATGACACAGACCATATGGACTTTTAATTGACATATTTAGGGCATTTCACCCCAAAGCAACATTCTTTTCTAATGCACATAAAACATTTTCCAGGATAGACCATGTTAGGCCACAATATGAATCTCAATATTTAAGATTAAAATCATATCAGGCATCTTCTCTGATCAAAATAGTATGAAACTAGAAATCAATTGCAAGGAGAAAACTGAAAAATCATACAAACATGTGGAGGCTAAGTAACATGCTACTAAACAATAAGTGAATTAACAATGAGATAAAGGAAGAAATCAAAAGATACCTTGAGACAAATGAATACACAAAGACTAAACATCTATGTGATACAGCCAAAGCAGTTCTAAGAGGGAAATTTATAGCAATACATGCCTACCTCAAATAACAAGAAAAATCTCAATCTAACTTTACACTTAAAGGAACCTGAACAAGAAGAACAACATTGCCCAAAGTGAGTAGAAGAAAGAAAAGAATAAAGATCAGAGTGGAAATAAATTAAATAGAATTTAAAGAAACAGGAAATATTTATGAAATCAAGCGCTGGTACTTTCAAAAGATAAACAAAATTGGTAAAACTTTAGCTAGGTTCATCAAGGAAAAAAAGAGAGGGTCAAATAAATAAAAATAAAAAATAAAAAAGAAGTGACAACTGACACCACAGAAATACGAAGAATTATAAGGAAATAATAAAAAGCAAATATATGCTTAGAATTGGAAAACCTTGAAAAAATGGATACATTTTTAGAAACATACAATCTTCCAAGGCTGAATCAGGAAGAAACTGATAATCCAAACAGACCAATAAGTACTAACAAAGTCAAATCAGTAATCAAAATTTTCTCAACAAACAAAAGCCTGTATCACATGGCTTCACAGGTGTATTTTGCCAAACTTTGAAAAAATAATAACTATGTTTCTCAAGCTAGTAAAAAAAGTGAAGAGCAGAGAAAGCTCCTAAGTGCATTTTATAAGGCCAGCATAACCCTGATACCAAACCAAACAAAGAGTTACCAAAAAAGAAAATTATGTACCAATATTCCTGATGAACTTATATGCAAATATTCTCAATAAAATATTAGCAAGCCAAGTTCATCAATATATTTTAAAGTTCAGACACTATGATCAAGTGGGATTTATTCCAAGGATTTCAGGTTGGTACAATATCTGCAAATCAATTAACATGTTATACCACATAAAGAAAACGAAGGTTTAAAATCATATGATCATATCAATAGATGCAGAAAAAATATTTGACAAAATAGTTTTTAAAAACACACCTCTCAGCAAAGTGGAATAGAGGGAACATATCTCATGATAATGAAGGCTATATATGACAAACCCCACTCTAAGATCAATTTAGTGAAAAGCTGAAAGCTTTTTCTTTAAGAACAGGAATAAGGCATATCAGTGATGGCGAACCTTTTGAGCTTGGCGTGTCAGCATTTTGAAAAACCCTAACTTAACTCTGGTGCTGTGTCACATATAGAAATTTTTTGATATTTGCAACCATAGAAAACAAAGACTTATATTTTTGATATTTATTTTATATATTTAAATGCCATTTAACAAAGAAAAATCAACCAAAAAAATGAGTTCGCGTGTCACCTCTGACACGTGTGTCATAGGTTCGCCATCACTGACATGGATGTCCAATTTTATCACTTTTATTCAACATAGGTTTGGAAGTCTTAGCCACAGCAATCCAACAAGAAAAGAAATGAAAGGCATCCAACTTGAAAAGAAAAAATAAAACATGTCATTATTTGCAGATGACATGATACTGAATATAGAGAACCCTAAAGATTCTACCAAATAACTACTAGAACTGATAAATGCATTCAGTAAAGTAGTAGGATACAAAATAAATATCCAGAAATCAGTTGCATTTTTACACACCAATAATGAACTATCAGAAAGGGAAACTAAGAAAATAACCCAATTTATAATTACATCAAAAAGAATCCAATACCTGGGAATAAATTTAACCAAGGAGTTAAAAGACCTATACTGGGAAAAGTATAAGATACTGAAGAAAGAAACTGAAGAAGCTACAAAGAGATGGAAGGTTCATGGATAGGAAGAATTCACATCATTAAGATATCATTATTGCCCAAAATAATCTACAGATTCAAGCAATCCCTATCTAAAATACCAGGTATTTTTCACAAAACTAGAACAAATAATCCTAAATTTTATATGGAACTACAGAAGACCCAAAATATCCAAAGGAATCCTGAAAAAGAACACAATTGGAGGTGTCTTGCTACTTGATATAAAACTATACTTCTAGCAAATGAAATACCATGTTCCACAAGGAGAAACAGTTTGGAGGCAAGTTTTTTCCCCTCCTGCTGAGCTTTATTCAAACTTTGACGCACTCTTTGCCAAATATTTAAAATCTAATGTACCTTCTTCAGGAAACCAAGGGTTATGTTCTATAACATCAAGCAAAAACTGTAAGAGAATACCTTCTGAAACTTTAATTCCTTAAAGCATGCAAACCAAAAGTCTACAATAAAGTTTCTTACTTTTTAACCAAATTCTGCCCCATTAGCCTGGCAAAAAAAAAAAAAAAAAAAAGAAGGCATTCCCTCCCTACTTACAGATCGAGATTTCTGCAGCTGACCATGGGCTTTGCATGTGGTGAAATTCCCAACCTATCCGGTGAAATTTTTCCCCCACCTATCCAGTGAAATCGTCTTTTGCTCTAGGCAAAGTCTTTTCCAGATTTCCCTCATCGAGGTGCCAGATGTGAGTGACTCACAACCCACATGGTTCAGGGTTCGGGCTCTGGAAGAGGGGCCACCTGCAAATGACAGAGACGAGATAAGAAATAATAATTTGGAAACTAGGGGTCCAGGTGGGAGCCTAGGAGGACTCCGCTTGGGCTCAGGCCTTGTCATCCTTTTATTCAGTTTGGGATACACCTATAGCCCTTAGGCCGGCCATTTCCAGTAACAAGCAAACTATCTTATCAGTAAGGATTTACATGACTATTGGGTGGGGAAGTTGCTTGGTGCATAGCTCTGACCTTTGCCAGGGCTCAAGGGTCACCAGCATTCTGGGCTCCTTGTCCACATCTCTCTGCTAGTGAAGACAATAGGTGGTTTCCCACAATACTATAGGACTATAGTAATCAAAACAGCATGGTACTGGCATTAAAACAGATATATAGAGCCATGGAGCAAATAGAGAGCCCAGAAATAAACCAAGGCCTATATGGTCAATTAACCTATGACAAAGAGTATACAATGGGGCAAAGAGAGTCTCTTCAATAAATGGTGTTGGGAAAAATGAACAGATACATGCAAAAAAATGAAACTAGGTCACTTTCTTATATACAAAAATAAATTTAAAATTGATTAAAGACAAATGTAATACCCCAAACCATATAATCCTAGAAGAAAATATAGGTAATAAACTCTTTGACATAGTTCTATCAATTTTGGGGGGTGGGGGGTGGGGGGATATGTCTTTTTAGACATGGGAAACAAAAACAAAAATAAATAAATGAGAGAACATTAAATTAAAAAGTTTTTGTACAGGAAAGGAAACAATCAACAAAATGAAATGACAACCTACAAAATGGAAGAAGATAATCACAAATGATACATCTGATAACTGGTTAATATTCAAAATATATAAGGAACTCATACAACTTAACACCAAAAAACCAACAATCCCATTAAAAAAGTGGGCAGCAGACCTGGAGATATTTCTTCAAAGGAGACATACGGATGACCAAAAGACATGAAAAAACCCTCAACCTCACTAATCACGGAAATACAAATTAAAACCATAATGAGATATTCCTCACATCTCTCCGAATAGCTATCATCAATGAATCAACAAATAAGTTCTGTCAATGAAGTGGAGAAAAGGGAATACTTGTACACTGTTGGCGGGATTATAAATTGGTGCAGCCACTATATAAACCAGTATGGAGGTTCCTACAAAATTTTAAAATAGAACTATCATATGACCCAGCATTTCTTTGGGTATTTATCCAAAGAAATCCAAAACACTAGTTTGAAAAGATATATGCGCCCCTATGTTCATTGCAGTGTTATTTATAATAGTCAAGATATGGACACAACCTAAGTGTCCATTGATAGATGAATGGATAAAGAATATGTGGTGCATATATACAATGGAACACCACTCAGTCATAGTAAAGACTGAAATTTTGCCATTTGCAACAACATGCATAAACCTAGAGGGTATTATGCTAAGTGAAATAAGTCAGACAGAGAAAGACAAATACCATATTATTTCACTTATATGTATGATCTAAAAAAACCACAACAAAATAAATGAACAAACAAAACAGAAACACACTCATAGATACAGAAAACAAACTGATGGTTGCCAAATGGGAGGGGGTTGGGTGGCTGAGTGAAAAAGGTGAAGGGATTAAGATATACAAATTGCAGGTTATAAGAAGTCATGGGAGTGTAAAGTATAGCATGGGAATACAGTCAATGATCTATATATATAAAACCCTAATATGCAAATAGACCGAATGGCAGAACAACTGAACAACCGATCCCTATGATGTGTGCTGACCACCAGGGGCGCACGCAGAACATGGCAGGCATCAGCAGCAGGGCGCAGAACATGGTGGGTGTTGGCCACAGCAGGATGGTGGAGCAGGTGAGCGGGGGTGCCAGGCGAAGGTGGGGCACCAGTCGCTGTCATTAGGGCAAGCCTCTGATAGTTACTGAAAATTCTTTGGTCCTGCATGCTGCAGTCCTGCCCGGCACTTGCACCTGCTGCTGACGCTGGCCCTGCTCACACCCGCTGCCAGCATCAGAGCCACCGTTCACACCCATTCGCACCCGCTGCTGGCACCTGACACTGGCCCAATCACTCAGGAGGGGCCTTACAGAGGAGTGGAGGATGGGCCGAGACCCGCCCCTGTGCCCACTGCAGCCTCACCGCCCACAGTTCCTTTCAAGGTGCACGAATTCGTGAACTGGGCCCCTAGTATTGTAATAATCATGTATGGTGTCAGATAGGTACTAGTCTTATCGGGGTAATTACTTTGTAAGTTATATAAAGTCTTAATCACTAAGGTACACCCGAAACTAATAATGATATTTAATGTCAACTGTCATTTAAAAAAAATAAAATAAATAAAAATAAGTAATTTAAAAATGAGGAAATAGATAATAGGTGTGTATATATAGTACACTGTACTTTGCACAAGATACAAGCAAAAACCTCTTCTATATCTCCAAGTTAACTATCCTAAAACATCTTACTATATTGTGCCTCTTAGGTCTGCACTTAGAACTTTCCTTACTTTTTCAGCATTAACTGTGCAGTAAAATTGATGAGCTTGTGTCCTGATCTACAGAAGATTTTGGAAAGATTTTCTGAAGACTACTTCAGTGACATAAGGAGGGGAGAGAGTTAACTGCCTTCCAGCAAAAAGTGATGAAATCCAGAAAACACAAGAGTTTATGATTATATAATGTAACAGTTTGTATCCCAACTCTCCCACAATTTGGATCAGTCACAAAACCTCTCTGTACCTCCCTTCCCCATCTATAAGACGGAGCTAATGGCAGTACCTACATTATGGTGGTTGAATACATTAAATGAGTTGATACATGAAAAACACTAGAACCATAAGTGCTCAAATTATCATTTTTTAGTCTTTTGGACAGGTAATCAAGAAAAGGTGGAGAGAAGTGATAAATGTTGAATGCCAGGCATGGAGTTGGTGTTTTTATGTATGTACTTTAGCTTATTTAATTCTCATATTTTTTCTAAAATAGATATTTATTACTACTCTCATTCTACAGTTGAGAGTAATAGATTGGAAGCTGTGATAGGTTACACAGGTAATAGACTACATTCAGTAGTCTCAATTTAAGAAGTTCAAAGAAATAAAATATTTTAGGAAGAGTTTTGCATTACTACTTATTAAATGGTAAGTGGCAGAAACCCAAATAAAGCTAGCTTAAGCAAAATAAGGAAATTATTTTTTCCTTGAATATGGAAAGCTCAAGAACTATGATTTGATCTGGAGGTTCAAATATTAGTACTTATGCTGTCCCCCTCTTAGCCTTGCTGGGTTTCACTTCCAGATAAATTTTACATTTGGTAAAAATATTGTAATTGGCAGCCTCAAACCCACTTCATCCCTTTAGCTGGCACTTGCCTCAAAAAGAGAAAGTCTTTCCAATGTCTCTGGCAAAAGTCTGCTTGGCTAGTTTATGTTCGGTGCTCAGCTATAGGGCTGGTGGCATTGTGCAGGGGAAGGTGGACTCCCCAATCCTACCCGCCTTCATGGAATTATCAGGTGATCTGTGCCATTTTCCCCTAATGAAAAAAATGATGGACTTACAAAACAACATATTTACCATATTTCCCAATTAAAATATTTTAAAATAATGGCTCTGTGGAAAAAAATTGAAAGGCTCTTAATGGAATAAGCATTTGTTACTTACTCAACATACCTTATTCCAAAAAAAAGTCATTTCTGTAATAAGATATAATTATAACAGGGGGTTGCAGTATGAAGTTCATTTTGTTACTGAAGTGTGAGATGATTGTACAAGACTTTTAAACTGAACTTTAGAGTTTGTAGAAAAGGCTTAGAGATCCAGATACATATTTTTCCAGACTACATGCTACAACTGTGAAATATACACTGAGTATCCAGATTATTATGACCACCTGACGTTTGTAGGCAAATTAGCTATAATTTCACGCTGAAGTTGCTAGAGGGCCAGATCATTATAAATAGGGAAGCAGGTTGTTTACCACAACAGTAGAAGTTATTTTTTTCTGGAGATATGGGTAAATAATGCGATTTAACAGCCTTTGAACGTGGGATATATATTATTATGAGTGGCCAGATTATTATGACCACCCCATCAGTACTTTGTTGGGCCACCTTTTGCCTTCAATAGTGCAGTGATTCTTCTTGGCATTGACTCCACGAGATGTTGAAAGGTGATGCGAGGAATCTGACACCATGCCTGATGAATAGCACTGCCCAGTTCTGTGAGATTTGGTGGTTGTGGAACCAGCTGCCTGATGGCTCTTTTAACTTCATCCCACAAATGCTCCATTGGATTGAGATCTGGTGATTGTGGGGGCCACCTAAGCAAGGTAAAGTCTCCCTCATGTTCCTGAAACCACTCCTGCATAATACGAGCACTGTGGCATGGTGCATTGTCTTGTTGGAAGAAGCCATCTCCATTGGGATACGCCATCAACATAATAGGATGAAGTTGATCAGCAACTATACTTAGGTATGTTGTGCTATTCAGACGTTGTTCCACACGAATTAAAGGGCCCAAATCATGCCAGGAAAACATGCCCCAAACCATGACACTGCCCCACCAGCTTGAAGGGTTGTACTCATGCATGTGGGGTGCATGCTTTCATGCTGTTCCCGCCAAATTCTCACTCTGCCATCTGCATGATGCAACTGGAAATGTGATTCATTGGACCACATGACTTTTTTCCAATACTCGACTGTCCTATCCTGTGTTCCTGCGATTGGAGACGTTTTATCTTGGTAACTGCAGACAGCAAAGGTGTTCAAATAGGCCTTCAGCTTCCATATCCCATACGATGGACAGCTAATTTGCCTACAAACGTCAGGTGTTCATAATAATCTGGCCACTCATAATAATATATATCCCATGTTCAAAGGCTGTTAAATCACATTGTTTACCCATATCTTCAGGGAAAAAAAAATAACTTCTACTGTCGTGGTAAACAACCTGCATCCCTATTTATAATGGTCTGGTCCTCTAGCAACTTCAGCAGGAAATTATAGCTAATTTGCCTACAAACATCAGGTGGTCATAATAATCTGGCCTCTCAGTGTACATACACAAATAAATGTACATAGTCTATTTCAACCTGGAACAAAACAAAAAATAGAAATGGGTAGTCAGGTTAGTGTAGAAAGAACATTGCTTTTGGGTTGGGAGTTGTGTTGGAGTTTGCCATTTACTAATTACAACTTCGGTCAAATAATTTAACTTTTCTTAAGTTTCCTTAAATGTGAAATGAGACCAATCATATTTTACAAGGTCATCATACGGATTAAAGGAGTTGATTTTTGAGAGAAGAGAGGTAAAATAATGAGGCGTGTAAGTAGAGAGAGCATACCTATTAAGCATTTTCTTTCATTTCTGTATTGACACCCCAAGCTTTTTAAACAACAGAAGCTAGCTGGTCAGTATGGGATTTTAAAAACTAAACATGTTATTTCACCCTAGAAGCTGCCGCCTTTGAAACGGCTTCTGTCTTTACAGGCCCCGCAGAGGTTAGTCTTCCATAGAAGGCATTAGGCTGCTTTGGTGGACAAGCAGCCTGTGGGGGAAGCAGTTCGTACACATAGTTTTGCTTCACAGGCTGTTTCCATGGAGGAGCAATAGCTAGAAGTGTGGTCTGAGGCAGGCCAGGAGAATTCAGGACGAGGCTTCCCTGCCAGCGGAGCCAGCGAGAGCCCTGCGCAGCATGGCCATTGGCGGCTGCCTTTCTTCTCTTGCTAAGTGAGCTGAATATCAAATTTCCAGATTCCTGAACCAGTTGCTGTCGATCCTGGTTAGGTCCACTTTCAACACAATCTGTAACAGGGCATCATAGATTTCAGGTGTTTTTTTTTTACCTTCGATAAAAAAAATCTGATTCAGCCTACATAGACCATCATGGAGACTGAAAAAACTGGGTATCTGTAGAAACAAAGGTTTATTAAAGTCCCTGTTCTTCCATAAGAACTTGCCCCAATTTTAAATTTAGCTTCATAGCCCTAACTGGTTTGGCTCAGTGGATAGAGCATGACTCCAGTCAAGGGCATGTACCTTGGTTGCGGGCACATCCCCAGTAGAGGGTATGCAGGAGGCAGCTGATCGATGTTTCTCTCTCATCGATGTTTCTATTCTCTATTACTCTCCCTTCCTCTCTGTAAAAAAACCACTCACACAAAAACAAAATATATATTTTAAATTTAGCCTCATTATTTCTTCTAGTATCAGTGATATCTGTACTATTTACTCTCCTAAGCACTTACAGAGGTGCTTCTTCAAACGATCAGCACAAATCTGTAAGTTCTTACTATCTACAATATTCTTCAGTAGAGAAATAGAATCAATAAAACCAAAGAACACAGGCAGGGAAATCTGCTAATGTCATCGCCTCAAACATCGTCACGGGGCGCCAAATCCATGAAGCCCATCACTCTTATGTCTAGTTTTAGAATAACTACACACTCCTTGGTCCTAGGCAGAAAATAATTTCCCTCGACTATAACCACAGTTGTCCTCGTGAAGAATAGATTTAGCCTCCTTTAAATAGACAAATTTGCCTGTAATTTCAGGTAGCAGTTCCCAAAGTGCCCCCCCACCCGGCCAGAGTCCCAGCAGTGTCCCCGGAGAATTTGTTACAAATGCCAATTCTCGGGCTTCCCTCAAGACCTCCTGAATCAGAACTTCGGGTCGGAGCCTATTTCATAAAGGCCTCCAGATTCTGACGCAACTCAAGTTTGAGAACCGCTGCTCTAAGACAGCACAGGTAGGTGGTGTAAGAGGAGCATTCTGTTACAGACAGAAGTGGCTACCTGTGGGGTTCTGCTGATTCAAACCTAGCTTGTGCTCACAGTGTGCAGGTGTCATGTATGGACTCCCTCGCACTGCACACTGCCGGGACTAGAAAACACACACGCTGTCTTTTCTCATGGCTACACCCAGTTATAGTTGGTAACTCAGTTTCCTGTTAATATGTCAGATTTGAACTTGCCAGGAACAACCAGGACCAAAAGAATTGGATAGGTCATGTGGCATTCCTCCACCATAGCCTGTAATCCCCAGCCTTTAAAACACTGCCCTGCAACATTTCTTGAAGAAAAACTAATCAATGTAGTTTAAATTTGATTTTTTTTTGTGAGCTGCATTTTCTTATAGTAGTAAGCTTCTTAAACTGAACTTAAGTTTTTCCTTTGCAAATTCAGACTCTTACCCTTCCCTTTTTGTTTTTGTTGTCACAAATTATACCTATTTGTGTTATGAGTTCATTTTTAAATTGCAGTAGCTATTGTTTTCTTCTCTCTTTTAAAATTATTTTATTTTAATGTTATTTTTTCCATCACCACCTCTATGCCTTCTATGCCCTCTTCCACCTCTTCTTCTGCCTTCACTCCCCTCCCTGCCTCACCCCTTCCAATCACCATTGGTTTTACATTATTTACATGGCCAACACATGGAAACAACCAAAGTGTCCTTCGATAGATGGTTGTATAAAGAAGATGTGGTACATATATACAATGGAATATTAGTCATAAGAAAAAAATGAAATACTGCCATTTGCAAAAACATGGTTGGATCTTGAGCATATCATGCTAAACAAAATAAATTAGACGGAAAGAACCATATGATTTCATTTATATGTGGTGTATAAAACTGAAAGTAACAAAGACAAACAAAAAACAAAAACTCAGACACGGACAACAATATAGTGGTTACCAGAGGGGGAGGGGATAGGAGGAGGTGGTAAAGGTGTCAAATGTATGGTGAGGGAAGGAGATTTGACTTTGGGGAGTAAACACAATGCAATATACAGACAATGTATAACAGAATTGTACAATAGAAACCTGTAATTTGGTTAACCAGTGTCACCCTAATAAATTTAATAAAAATATTTTTAAAAAGTTTTTCTGAAGTTTGAGATAATGTGTTAGAGTGTGTGTGTGTGTGTGCATATGTGTGTGTGTGTGCGTCTGTGTCCATGTATTTAATGGAATAGTGTCTGTGCTTGAGGTGTAATAAATATTAAAATTATCTAAAAGAAATTAGCCTATATGCAGGGAATATATTAAATAAAAGAAAAATTAGAACTAAGTATTCAAATTCTCATGTATCTACTCCTTAGCATCTGTGAAGACAAGTATTTCTATATACATCCAGAAAAAGTGTTTATTGACAAAGTGGGTCAAATTTTAATGAGGCTGAATGTTGTTTGCTAAACAAAGTCTCCGTCTGTCTTTCTCCGGCTTCCTTGATTTATGTGTGTATTATCAAAAGAACTCCACCTCATCTAGACCTATTCTGTGTAATCTGTTAAAGATGAACAGATAAAGATGGTGCCAAGTGCTGAGCTGCGTAAAATAGTGGTGGTGATGTGGGTAGAAGTGGTGGCTGGAGACGGTGGTGGTGATGTGATTAACTATTTCCAAATGTGTACTCAAGAAAATCATATTTCTCCTGGACTTAAATCTTGCACAATTTACCACTGGAAAAATGTACATTTGGATGGGCCATTGAAAATGTAGTGGGATTGCAAGTTTTGAATTTTTCTCTAAAGTTGTGGTTATCCCAGTGTAATTCTGGCCCTGGGACTACTATCTCTTAGAGCAGTGGTCGGCAAACTCATTAGTCAACAGAGCCAAATATCAACAGTACAACGACTGATATTTCTTTTGAGAGCCAAATTTTTTAAACTTAAACTATATAGGTAGGTACATTGTTATTAACTTAATTAGGGTACTCCTAAGGCTTAGGAAGAGCCACCCTCAAGGGGCCAAAGAGCCACATGTGGCTCGCGAGCCGCAGTTTGCCGACCACGGTCTTAGAGTAATTAACATATCGGTTCTGACACCCCCACAGCAATCATCACTTTACCAATTTCACTATTGCTCTCTTACTGCTAAATATGTTCCAGAGTAAAAGTTCTCATTTAGTTATGAAAGTCTTTCCTTAAACCCCGTCACCAGTAGGGGTGCTCATGTCCAGCTGTGGCTTCATTTCTATCTCTAAGTATCTTTCTGATTAAATGCAAAGTGTGATGGAGACCAGCAGCATAATTAACTTGGTGTATATTGTCGTTGTGTCTTTCTTTAGCAGCTGAAAGGTTGCTAGGATACTCTCTTAAAGATACAATTCTCTTGATTAACTGCAAAACTCAGATTGCCCAAGTAACAGCTTTACTAATTCATAAAAAATACAGGTCAGGATTGCATTCAAATTTGTAGCACGATGAGTGCTATATATCTCTGGGTGCTTTTAGCTTTACAGAAATGTGTTTAGATACACTTATGAAGGATGTGTTTTGAATAACAATTTAATGGATGGGAATTAGTCGCTTTTATTTTAGGGAGAGCATTCCTTTGTGTTGTACAATGAATATGGATTTGGAGTTGAAATAATTCTTAATTTTAAATTACCACTATGAAACACCTCTTCTATTGTATCTGTAGCACTGTAGAAATCCTATTGCTGTTACGATGATTATTTATTGGTAAATATAATTTCAAATTTTCACATAAAGTATGATCATTGTTTCAGGTTGATTTAATAAATAAAATCAAGAAACGAATAAAGAAAAACTTTATAATAGTTTGATGTGATATAGACAGTTGTTTCAGAGGTTAAGGACTATAAAATGGCTTTAACTGATTGGCATTTCTTCTAACAATTGTTTCATGGCCAGCAAGTCTCAAAATAGTTCCCTGAATCTACTCACTGCCCATCATACAATTGCCCATGCATTTATTCATTCAACATGAGTTTGTGGAATTTTTATTATATACATAATGCAACTTAGTAGAAGTCAAAAGAGGATTTTTAGATGACATAAGATTTTCATTTGAAACAGTCATTTTTATACTAAGGTTGAAGGTGGATTAAACTGTTCAGGAATTAGGCCCTGGTCAGGTAATTCAGTTGGTTTGTGTCATCCTGATATGCCAAGGTTGTGGGTTCGATCCCTGGTCAGGGCACATACAAGAAGCAAGCAATGAATGCATAGGCAGCAAAATACCAGACATATTGTCGTAGCAATATCTTTGCCAGTACAGTTCCTAAGACAATGGAAACTAAGGAGAAAATGAACAAATGGGACTACATCAAAATAAGAAGCATCTGCACAGAAAAAGAAACCATCAACAAAACAACAAGAAACCCACTGCATGGGAGAACTTATTTGTCAATGTTATATCCAACAAGGGTTTAATCTCCAAAATTTATAAGGAATTCATACAACTTAACAAAAGGAAGATAAACAATCCAATAAAAAAAATGGGCAAAGGATCTAAATAGACACTTTTTGAAAGAGGATATACAAAAGGCCCAGGGACGTATAAAAACATGCTCAAAGTCACTAATCATCTGAGAGATGCAAATCAAAATGACACTGAGGTACCATCTTACACCTGTCAGAATAGCTATCATCAACAAATCAACAATCAACAAGTGCTGGCAAGGATGTGGAGAAAAAGGAACCCTCGTGCACTGCTGGTGGGAATGCAGACTGGTGCAGCCACTATGGAGAACAGTATGGAGTTTCCTCAAAAAGTTAAAAATGGAACTTCCATTTGACCCAGTAATACCACTTCGAGGACTATATCCCAAGAAACCAGAAACACCAATCAGAAAGGGTATATGAACCCTATGTTCATAGCAGCACAATTCACCATAGTTAAGATTTGGAAACAGCCTAAGTGCCCATCAGCAGATGAGTGGATTAAAAAACTGTGGTACATCTACACAATGAAATACTACACTGCTGTAAAAAAAAGAAGGAACTCTTACCATTTGCAACAGCATGGATGGACCTGGAGAGCATTATGCTAAGCAAAATAAGCCAGTCAGAGAAAGATAAATATCACATGATCTCACTCATATGTGGAATATAATGAACAGCATAAATTGATGAACAAAAATAGATCCAGAGATATAGAAGCATCGAACAGAACGTCCAACCTCAGAGGGAAGGCAGGGGAGGTGGGGGGTAAGAGAGCAACCAAAGGACTTGTATGCATGCATATAAGCATAAACCATAGACACAGATAGTAAGGGGGTGAGGGCATGTCTGGGCGGTGGGCGGGGGGGGGGGGGTAGGGAGAATAGCCCCGGAGAGGTCAATGTGGGAAAAAGCAATGTGGGACAAAGGAGACATTATGTAATACTTTAAACAATAAAGAATTAAAACACACACACACACACACACACACACACACACACACACACACACCAAGATCTGACAAGAAAAAAAAAATAGTTACTGTTTTTTTCTCAAATTGAAGTCAACTAGCATTTCCCAAACAATGACTGCCATTTTGAATGAGTTTGGAAAATACAAAGCTAAGCACAATGAAGCATGCTTCTCTACTGCTAGCTTCTCAGAGTTTGCACTGCACCATTGCATATGAATCTCTGAGAGGAGCATGTACCACTTTCTAAATTTGATACTAACACCATTCTCTTGGTATTTAATTAACACTAAATAGAGAAGAACCGTTATTCTAACTCAGATTTCCTCCCATTAGTAGCTTCTGTGTTTGCCTAGATTTTATGTCTTTATTATTGAAATGAAAATGTCAATGGGACATGTTTACTGTAGGTCTCTTTCATTTTTCTTGGTAGTCTGTGTATCAGAGTTTAGTGCACAACATGGAAATTACTCTAGATATTTTGCACAGAAAGGATTTAACACCAGGAACAATGTGCTTATGTAAGTAGAAGAACGGGAGGAGCAGGCTATGGATTGGGCTCTGCGCCTGACTCCCAGAACACTGCCTGTTGGGTCCACCCGGAGCTACACTTCTGCCACAACCAGGAGGCCACCCGACTTCGAGCACATGTTAGCACAGCTGCAATCCAGGGAATTAAAAGCCAGATGTGGAGGCCACTGTTATCACAATAGCTGGACACGGAGCCCAGAGTCTGGTTTAGTAGCTGAGACCATACTTACAGGTTTTCATAGTCTTGGTTACCAGCAGAAAACACCCCCCAAACTGAAGGAACCTAGCCTGCACCTCATTACATCCAGAACCTTAGGTGTGAACAAATCTGGGGAATGCCATTTTTAGCTTCCCAGTCTTCAGAGCTCAAGAAAACTATGGCTCCCTGACCTGTAGAATTTAGACTACTGGGATGAGCTAGTCTAATGGAAGGCAGACGCTCTAGTGATTGACTGTGTGATGGGTAGGGCTTCAGAATAGTCCCCAGGATTTATTTTCTTTCTCTCACTAAGCAATTCTGCTCACCATGAATATTCTGGACCAAGGCTATGTAGGTCAACAATCTCATTGATTCCTGTCCACTCTTTTTTTCCTTGTCCTTTCTCACAGCACTTCAAAGCTGTTCCCAAAACAGTTCCTGATGCTCTGGTCATCCAAACAGTGCTCAAATCCAGGAAACAGAAATAAAATTTGCGAGAGCAACTGCCCGATTATTCATAAGAAACATGCTGAAGGACTCTATTATTGACTAGCTACAATGTTCTGGCAGAGGGTTTCCTATATATGGGTCAAGCTCCTTTCTGTAACTGATGCAGTACCCAAGCATTGTCTCCCAATGTTCAGACCTGACAGCAGGATCCTGTGATCTTAGCCAGTGTTCCTGAACAGCCAACGCTCTGGGGGTGTGTTCCTGATCACCCTATCTGAGACACATTAAAGATGCACATTTACTCACGGTTTCTCATCATCCCTAAAAGTCATAAGAAATTTCTGGGTTTTCTTTCAGCCTAAAATTCTTACCAAGAAGTGAACATTTCAAGATATTGACTCCAGGCAGCTCTTAGAGAGAAGAGACCAAAGGGAAGTACTTCAGGTCTCCCCTCATTGCTGTTAGTTATTTTATCAGATTGCCCCACTGACACGTGGCACAGGACCAAAAGGAGAGTGGATAAATAATATGCGCAAGGAGCATTGGCTTACCGCATAGGAGCCAAGGGTTGTTAGCTAGCAGAGTGCCCTCAGGCCCAATCATTCAATTCCTCCCTGAGTTTCTCCAGCAGCAAAGTAGAGATAATAGCCCTTGCCCTGCCTGCCTTATAGTTATGTACCTGCCAAATGGTACGTGCCCAAGTATTGACAGCCATGTAGAGCAATATAGTAACTAACAGGACAAGTGGGGTTGGGTTGTGAGAGTGATAAGACCCAGTGGTTCTGGGGACAGTAGGAACTCAATAGCCCCCCACCCCCTTCAGGGATACAGGCCCCAAAGTTCAGTGCCTAAAACAGAAACCATGTTTCTGCTCAGTGGCCAAGCACTAAAGGCAGACGGCTTCTGACCCTCTCTTGCACCTAAGTGATGTCAATGTTGCCCGAGCTAGAAACTTTCTTGCTCAGCCATCCAGAAGCCCCCATGAGCAGCCATCTCTATCAAGAGCCGATTTTCCAGAAGCGGGACCTTGGTTCTAGAAGAGAATTCTGAAAATGCTGGGAGAAAACTGTACATTGAAACAGGGCAGTCAGACCCAAGGAGCTCTATGCTTCCGGCCCAGCCAGCCACGGTGCCACGCGGTGCTGGTGATGAACTCCGTAGAAGTATGCCTTTGGCTCCTACTTTCAAATAACCTCTTAGCTAAAAGGAATAAATCATAGGAGGAAGGATTTGTGTTATCTCCTGCCCTGGAGATGTAAAGAAATCTATACTTTCCGGGATCTGTCTTTTCCAAGAGCCATTTGGAAGGGAAACCTAAATGAACATTTAAAACCCCTTTTAACTCTAGTCTGTGAGTTCAAAACGCATCCTAGGCGGCCTGTGAGCCTATATAGTGATACACTGCTTCCAGCGGCTCCCACACGCCTGCTGCTCTGACGATGCACCTTTAGTTTTGGTTGTAGTTTGAGGAACCTGCTAAGAATGACTCCATTTGCCATAATCCTCAGATTTCTTCAGGTGAGTGTGTCACATCTAATGAGGATGGTGCAGTACTATTGCTGTGCTCCACTAACCACAGCTGTCTCTGTTGAAATGTGCCATTGAACCTGGGTTGTCCCAGAAGCTGGGGAATAGCTTTGCTGTCTGTGGCGGATGAATCATTTACTACATCTTCAAGCGTTTTAACATTGCAATCAATAAGTAGGGGAAAATATATTGGAAAAGTCATTTTCCCACATAATCCTACTCACTTCATGAGTTTTGTGGGGGTTTTTTTCTTGCTCTGCTATTGTAATAGCTGCCTTGCTGACCTCACAAGGTTACTGTGAGGCTCAGGTGAAGTATAATATTTTAATGTGCAGAGTAAGTTATTGCACATGCTACAGGCACATATGCTAAGTACCAACCTAACCTGCGATCTTTATTGTTTGATAAAGCTGGCCTGAACTCTGAAGGAAAATCTTAAAAATGTACACAATGCCCCTTTTGTGTAGTTTTGGTAACAGAAGAAAAGATATATTTTATTTTAAAAATATATATTTTTATTAATTTCAAAGGAAGGGAGAGGGAGAGAGAGAGAAAAATACCGATGATGAGAGTCATTGATCGGCTGCCTCCTGCAAGCCCCTTATTGGGGATTGAGCCCGCAACCAGGAATTGAACTGTGACCTCCTGGTTCATAGGTAATGCTCAGCCACTGAGCCATGACAGCTGGGCAGAAATTATATATTTTAATACGTTAAGCGCCAAACCTGTTTTGTCTTCCTTTCTGTTTAGCCCGCGATATCCGATTTCACCGATATGCTGGCAGCACCACTGACTGACGGGTCCAGACGGAAAGTATAGTGTCAGTCACCGGTGACTGACATGGCGCTTAACGTGTTAAACTCCATTCCCAACCATGTTTTTTTTTACAATAATAATTCTGCGGTATTATATCTGGGATTAACAGTCATCTGGGCTTACTGATTTTTTATGTCTCTAAGATATTAGTCTTCGGAATTTATTCCACCTCTCATCAATAACAACAACATAAAGTTCTGCCCAATATTCATTTGAACAGTATCAAGGAATTTGTGAGTAATTCCCCCTTCCTCTCTGAAATTAATAAAAATATATTTTAAAAAATGGATAAAGGAAACAAGTGTAAGATAAACCACAAAATTAGATGGACAACTAAAAATCCATGAATGCTTCATATCACTTTTTTTCTTTTCATTTTCATGCGTTTCAGCCAGACTACCCTGCCTGTCCTCTTCTAATTCAGCTGACGTGGCAGTCTTCCCAGTATACAGCATGTCAGCGCTGGTTCTGAGCAGAAAGCTGACGAGGCCTTCTCTGCCCTCAATTCAACACATTTCCCCTGCAGTGTAGCACACTTTCCCAAGACAGCTACCTGGATCCCTTTCTCAATGTCCCATCTCTGTTCAGGGCGTCCAAGCCCCAGCTCAGAAATCATCACCTTTTCCCTTTCCAGGAACTTTCCACAAAGATGGTGACGACAGTTCATGGCAAGCAGAGACGACTGGTGTGAAAGAACGGTCTTTTTGCTCTCCCAGTCCAGAACTGGTATGGGCAGCTGCCTGTGATACTATGGCTAGGGCTGGTCTCATTGTTTTTATAATTTTAAATGCATTTTGTGAGTTACAATTAAGTAACATTTTGTCAGAATAAATGCTGAATTAAACCTGGATATTGGATGTACCTCACATGGATTTCCTTTAGAGGGCACTATTGATTCTCTGAAACCATGGAGACCTTTCTTTATGTTTCCCTGGTAAGGTTGGCCAATTTTGAAAGCATATTGGGCTTCAGATCTATTCAGATAGTAGAATATTAGTACTATACTCATGACCAAGAGACTGTCTGTGGCATAGAATAATGTGGAAGCTAAACCAGAATGCTGATTGTTGTGACAAGTCATCAATCCAACACACGGTTCTAGATTGGAAACCTCAACTGGTTTATTTACTTTTGTAAATTCTCTAAATGAGCATTTCCTTTTGTAAGATCATGCAAAATTTAAACTAAACAATTCAGTCTTTTGTTTAAAAAGACAAATTAGAACCTCTTTGGAAACTAATGTCTCATTCTAGAAATAATTATTAACATACCTTTGGAAGAAACCATATTTATGGTATTTTCATCCAAGTCTGGAGATACTCTACTAAAAATTCTTTTTAAAATTTCTTGTGTTTCATAGACTCTGCCAATTCACAGAATTTTTTATAAAGGCCACAGGGGATCACTTGCTTTTTCATTCTCTAAGTTAACAGAAATAGAAATCTATAAGCTGGCTCACTGCAGTCTTTATCTAGTTTCAAAATAATGGGAAACCTAAAATATTCCAAACCTCAGAAACATAATTTTTCAGAAATAAATGCATTCATGTCACCATTTATCAAGGTTTGCTTAGCTTTCACATCATAAGACACCATTCCAGCACACCTATTTTGTGTAATTTCTTACTGAAATACCAATCTTCTAGCACAGTTGTAGGTAGTGGTCTCACAAGTATTCTATAAGTTGATAAATTAATAATTAAAAAGTTCATGTATATACCAAAGATAAGAGAAAAAATTGGATTTTCATTGTTTAATGAATTATATACAAATTCACCAGACCAGCCTTTAAGACTCTTCACAGAATGGTCCCAGTCTATCTTCCTAGCCTCAACTTTCTCTACCAGCAATCTAAGTTCCCCAAAATGGCACTGCCCACTATCATCTGGACACTCGTGCTTTCCCATATTCCTCCCTTTCTCATCCAGTGTCTTCCATTTGAAATGCGTTTTTCTTCCCAGCTGCCTCCCCAAACCCAATGAGAGTCCAACCTGCCCTTCAAGTGGTATTTTGATACCACCAACTCCACCGAATCTCCTTCAGAAGTGACCTACCCATTCTGTGAATTTCCATGGTTCTTCCTTCCTATCCCACACTACACGCTGTAGATTTTTATTTTTTAACATATTTTAATTTATTCTACTTTTTTACACCTAGCACCATGGCTGTAGCTAAGAAGCATCATCATTTTTATGTGAATTCTTTAGCACCCTTAATCCTTCAGCTTCTGGGCACCTGCCTGCCTCCCTATTCCATCTGGCAGCATTCCACCAAAATGATCTCCCTAAAATATAAACCTGATCATGTTGTTAAATGACTCAGCATTATCCAATGGCTACCCATGATCCATGTCACACCATCCAAACCCTCTCCTGCCTCTCCCCACATCCTCTACTACCCTCCCCCCATACCAAGCCACCTGATCATACCACACTGTTCTCTGTGTCTTTGACATGCCCAATGGATAAACTCCTTACTTTTTCTTAAAAACAGTCCAAGAATGGCCTCTTTTTGAAGTTTCTCTGACTACTAAGAGATTTAGATGCTTCTTCCTCTCACAGGGCTCCACTACGTTCCTCACCTGTTGTTTCCCTGACTGTCTTCCCACTGCCTTTATATCCTCCTTGGGGCAAGGGCTCAGTTCTCAATGTTTGCATTCTCAACATCCACCCCAATGTGTAGCACATGGCAGGTGGGCGATAAGTATTGATCAAATAAGTGTAAAAAAGGAGGAGAAAGTTTCAAGGAGAGTGGTGATCAAAGAAGCTGGAACTGACCAATGGCATTTGAATCGGTTTACAGAGTGGCTGGGGCAGAAGCAAGATGACCACATCTTCTCTAATAAAGATGGAATATGCAGATTGACTGTCACATCATAACAGTCAAGATGGCTGCACCCACAGTGGAGGCAGAGATTCTGTAACACAAGATGGCTGCGACCTCAGCAGAGGCCGAGTTCCTGTAACAAGCCTTAATGAGCAATCAGCAGGGACCTGAGGCTGCGTGGTGCTGGACCAGGGCAGGGGAACTGAGGCTGTTCTCCGGCCTGGTGGGGCTTGACAGGGGACCTCAGGCTGTGCCCCCTGGCCTAGGCCAGGGGACCTCAAGGCACACCCCTCGCCCTGGCGCTGGGCCAGGCGACCTGAGGCCGTGCCCCTGACCTGGTGGGGCTTGACAGGGGTGGGGCCAGCCAGGACTGGATCTAGCCCAATGGGGGTGGGGCTGGCTGGGTCTGGGTCTCATGCGACTTCAAGGTGCACGTGGGTGGGCGGGGACTTGACTCTGGTTCCTGTGGTGCACCCCAGACTCTGACAGGAGGAAGATTTTCATATACATTTTACTAATTTTCTTTCATCTGACACTTCTATTATAGAGAAAGGGCAAATAGCAATATTAAAATATTTCCTCTAATTAATTCCCTTTTAATGTGCATGAATTTCATGCACCGGGGCACTAGTCTAGGCAATAAAGATACACGAGCTTTTGCTCACTGTGGTGGGAAGCTCAGCCAGCTTGCTGGAGTAGCAGGTTTGGGGAAGCTTTGATTACCACATTTTAACTTGATTTGATTTTAATTTTTGGTTTTGATTTTGGGTAAAAAGAATGATCCTCACCTAATTACCTGTTGCTAATTTAAGAAAAAGGATAAGTTAATGGGAAGAGTTTCTAGGAAGGAGAAAAAGATGGACTCAAAGGCATGTGGCAGAGTGGACTTAGTGATGACCTTACTAATATCTGATATCCCTTCTTGTGGTAATTACCCTAAATTTCAAGTACATGTTCCAAGTCCAACACCACCAGCAGAATAACTCCATAGAGAACTAGTTCCACTGTATTGTATGTGAATGACCTCCAACACAGTTCCAGAATAGAAAGCCACATGAATTGGGCCTCCTGGAAATGTGCGATAGGACAATGCTGCCTGGGTCTCCCAACCCTATATGCATTGGGGAAATTTGACTCGACCCTGTTTCTAGAAATCGAGTATGGAGTTCAAGCCTAAAATAGCATGAATTTATCACCCAACCATGGTCACTGATTTAGGGAAGGCATTTTTCCCATTTAGACCAGGGAGGTATGAGAGAAATTTTGTTTGGGTTTTGAAAAGGAAGCTTCTTTGCTCTTCTGAGAGAAGATCTGGAAACAACTCTCACTCTCTGCTTGAAAGTGCAAAGGGAAGCAGGGGGCCCTGGACCACCAGAGCCGGCTTGCAATCCTGAGGGGCTCTAACCTGAAGCTGAAGTTGATGGCAGCAAGGGCAGAGAAGAGAGGCAGAACGTGGCCCTGCTGGGCTGCTGAGCCTGCCCTCCCTCTAGACTTCCAGCTACAGGAACCTGAAATTCTTCTCTACTGTTTTAAGCCAGTAACAGACAGAAATGGAGCTGTGATAGCCTCAGAAAAAGAAGAGCATCCCTTCTTTCTGTGAGAACAGAGGGCGAAGACCCAGAGAACTGTGAAGATTTTTCTGATAACATCTATTTGTGTGTTTTCTATGTGCCAGACAATATATTTAACACTTCACACTCTTTCCTTCACATATTCTCACAACAGTCCCATGAGAATCATCATTTTCATTATATATATATATATATATATATATATATATATATATATATATATAGAGAGAGAGAGAGAGAGAGAGAGAGAGAGAGAGAGAGAGAGAGAGAGAGAGAGACACTATAACAAATTAAGGCTGGTCACTCACAGTGAGCAGAATTTTCAGTTGAATAGCATGGGACTCCAGGCTGAGGCTTCCACATCTGCTCCTACCCATCAGAGTAGATCACAGCAGTTTTCCCAGGAAAGCAGAAGGCATGCAGAGGCAGAGAGCATGGAGTGGGGTGAGCAGTGCCTGAAGAGTGTGGAAAAAGTGAGGAGTCAATATGAGATAAACGAAGGAATTGCTGAGTGAGAGAGAGGCTCTCAACATATCAAATCTGTGTTTCACAGATGACCTTGAACGGCATAACAAGAAAAAAATCATAAACTGCTCCTTGATGATGCATCAACTTATCTTTGTATCAAAAATATTGAATGGAGAAAGACCCGAATGTCCGCATGCTGAGTTAAACTCCTTCACCTTGTAAGGGTGAAACCTGAGCTCCAGGTAAGACACTACATAACAATAATAATGACTAGTGTCTCTGAAGTTCACAGCTGACCATTCTCCCCAAAGCGTGGCTCCCCCATCCAAGCCACATTCAAAATGAATTGACCAGATATGAGTGGCATTTACAGAGGTACATAGGCAGAGATCCAACTTGTTACTCTGGTTTTGGCCTCTAAGCTGGTCAGTTGTGTGTAAACACTGGTTGATACCAGCTACTTCATTCTCTCACTACATGTCCTTTCTTTTGGGAAAATCCCCTTTTTAATTTTTGCCTCCATTTTTTGCCTTTGTAGTAATTTTTTCTGTGCCTGGCTGGGGAGGGGGGAAGCGCTAGAATTGGAGGGTAGGAAATTGAGGGCTGTGTCTATTGGTAGGTGCCTCCTCTTTCCTCAGTGACACTTGTCCTGCTTACCCCATATTTGTGGAAAATTCGTGGGAGGGGGATATCCAATGAAATACTGTACTATAAAGTCCTCTGTGAAAAGCAGATTTGGGATATCAGAGACTTCTAGTCCTTTTCCTTAAAAATGGTTTTCAGAGATGAGTAAAAGTAGAGAAGGCTTAGTTATCAATATGGGAAGGAATAAACTGAAAAAACTGGACAGAATCAAGATTCAAAGTGAGTTTGATAGACTTGGATATGGAGTAAAATGAGATATGGCTTAGCAAGGATTAATAGAAAGTCTGTATGATCAATCCTCAACAAAATTCTAGTAAATCAGATTCATTACATTAGAAAGATCATACACCATGACCAAGTGGGATTTATTCCGGGGATGCAAGCATGGTACAATATCCACAAAATGTCATACATCACATAAACAAACTGAGAGACAAAAATCACTTAATCATATCAATCAATGCAGAAAAAACATTTGACAAACTCCAACACCCTTTCTTGATAAAAACTCTCAGCAAAGTGGGAATAGAGGGATCCCACCTCAACATAATAAAAGCATTATATGACAAACCTACAGCCAACATCATACTCAATGGAAAAAAATTAAACTCATTTCCCCTAAGAACAGGAACAAGACAGTGATGCCCACTTTCACCATTCCTATTCGATATAGTACTGAAAGTGCTAGCCATAGCAATCAGACAAAAAGAAACAATAAAAGGCATTCAAATTGGAAAAGAAGAAGTAAAACTGTCCTTATTCGCAGATGACATAATACTATACATAAAAAAACCTCAACGACTCAATCAAAAAACTACTAGACCTAATACATGAATTCAGCAATGTAGCAGAATACAAAATTAACACCCAGAAATCTATGGCCTTTTAATACACCAATAATGAACTCACAGAAAGAGAAATGAAAAAAACAATACCATTTACGATTGCATAAAAAAACAACAACTAAGATACCTAGGACTAAACTTAACTAAGGACATAAAAGACCTGTACTTAGAAAATTCCAGGACATTGAAAAAAGAGATACAGGAAGACATAAACAGATGGAAGAACATACCATGTTCATGGATTGGTAGAATCAACATCATTAAAATGTCCATACCACCCAAAGCAATCTACAGATTCAATGCAATCCTCATTAAAATACCAATGGCATACTTCAAAGATCTAGAACAAACTCTCCAAAAATTCATCTGGAATAATAAAAAAAACATCCCGAATAGCCACAGCAATACTGAGAAAGAAGACCAAAGTTGGAGGCTTCACAATACCAAATATCAAGCTATATTACCAAGCCATGGTTCTCAAAACCGCCTGGTACTGGCACAAGAACAGACAGATAGACCAATGAAACAGAACAAAGAACCCAGAAATTGACCTAAGCCATTACGCTCAATTAATATTTGATACAGGAGGCAAGAACATACAATGGAGTCAAAACAGTCTTTTCAATAAATGGTGCTGGGAAATTTGGTCAGATACATGCAAAAAAATGAAACTAGATCACCAACTTACACCATACACAAAAACAAATTTAAAATGGCTAAAGGACTTGAATGTAAGACGGGAAACCATAAAAATCCTATAATACTCCATAGGCAGCAAAATTGCAGACATATGTCGTAGCAATATTTTTACCAACACAGCTCATAGGGCAATGGAGATTAAGGAGAAAATAAACAAATGGGACTACATCAAAATAAAAAGCTTCTTCACAGAAAAAGAAACCATCAACAAAACAACAAGAAATATATTTGCCAATGATATTTTCGATAAGGGTTTAATCTCCAAAATTTACAGAGAACTCATACAACTTAACAAAAGTAAGGTAATTGATACAATCAAAAAATGGGCAAAGGATCTAAATAGACACTTTTTGAAAGAGGACATATAGAAGGCCCAGAGACATATAAAAACATGCTCAAATTCACTAATCATCTGAGAGATGCAAATCAAAAAAACAATAAAATACCATCTCACACCTGTCAGAATGGCTATCATCAACAAATCAACAAATGACAAGTGCTGGCGAGGATGTGGAGAAAAAGGAACCCTCGTGTGCACTGCTGGTGGGAATGCAGACTGGTGCAGCCACTGTGGAGAACAGTATGGAGTTTCCTCAAAAAGTTAAAAATGGAACTCCCATTTGACCCAGTGATCCCACTTCTAGGACTATATCCCAAGAAAACAGAAACACCAATCAGAAAGGATATATGCACCCTATCTTCATAGAAGCACAATTAACAATAGTTAAGATTTGGAAACAGCCTAAGTGCCCATCAGCAGATGAATGGATTAGAAAACTGTGGTACATCTACCCAATGGAATACTATGCTGCTGTAAAAAGGAAGGAACTCCTACCATTTGCAACAGCATGGATGGAACTAGAGAGCATGAGTAACTAAGTGAAATAAGCCAATCAGAGAAAGATAAATATCACATTATCTAACTCATATGTGGGATATAATGATCAACATAATTTGATGAACAAGCATAGATCCAGGGACAAATGGTAGGGGAGGGGGCATTAGAGAGCAGCCAAAGGACTTGTATGCATTCATATTAGCATAACCAGTGGACACGGACACTGGGACAGTGGGGGATTTCCTGGAGTGGGAATGGCTAGTGGGGAGGGGTCAATTGGGGAAAAAGGAGACCTATGTAAAACTTCAAACTTTAGAGAATAAAAAAAAAGAAAGGCTGTATAATCGATGATTCTCTCTCATCATTGATGTTTCTCTGTCTCCCTCTCCTTTTCTCTCTGAATTCAATAAAAATATATTTTAAAAAAGAAAAAAAAAAGGCTGTAAGCAGAATCACAGATTGCTCTAGTTGTATAGATCCTGTTTTGGATTCAAAGAACATGGTCAATTCAAATTGGGGAAGCTGGCCTTTAATAATTATTCATGTAGAAATTCTCAGAAAAAGTTTTAGTTGAGGTGATGTGAACCATCTTTGCTGGTTAGAGATCAAAGGAGCAGACCTGCCACTGGGTGCTGGCTGGCTCAGCACACGAGGAACACGGGGTCCACCTTGGAGGACTCATTTTAAAGGCAACTGCCAACAACTCAAGGACCTCCAGGTAAATGGGGCCGGCCATGGGAGGACTCAGGAAACCACAGAGAAAGATACACTGGAGATGATACACAGAGGAAGAAAAGATTGAGGAAGAAGCTCTCTTTAAATAGCTGATGAGCAGTGATGTAAAAAAGAAAGAACTCCCAAATATCTGGATCCATCTATAAATGGAATGAGTTATCTGGTGAATTAATGAGTAACTGAATTAAATAATCTCAAAGTCCTTTCAACTCTAAGATGTAATGATTTATGATCTTCCAAATCATGCCTAGTTCATGCAGAGGGCCACTACTAACCTGGTGTAAATAGCCTTTTAGTGTTTTCTATGAATATTGACATACATTATTTATTCATGTTCTACATAACTTTTCTCCATAAAGTAAGGGCTATTCTGTGTATATTACATTGTAATCTGATTCTATTCACGTAACATAGACTAGATATTTTTCTATCTTACTAAATAATGTTTTAAGAACTGAGTTTTATAGGTCACATGGTGTCAATGCCCCATAATTATGCAATCAGGCCCCTATTTTGTACATTTACATTGTCTCCAATTTTAATGATTATAAATAATCATAAACCTATATACCTTCTCCTCATCAAAGATGGACTCATCTTTGAGAAGAGATTTCATGGCTGCATCAAACACTCTAAAGTTCAAACCGAGTAAGAGAGCTAACTCACTCTTAACATTTTAAAAGCATCTAATTTTCCTTACTTATAATTTCCCTTTGCCTGGAAACATTTTGAAGCAGGAATTCTGGGTTTTAAATATTCTATGCTGCAGGGACCACACAAATTATTTCATGTTTTTTTTTCCCCCCATTTATAAAGTTGTCCCCTTCATGTTAAAATTGCCTCAGGGTACAAGTATAAACTATAACACATTTAATTAAAATATATAAGGCAGAACACTAGTATGGTATAGTATAATCAATGTTAATGACAGTATGAAAATATAATAGTGATTTTTGAAAATATAGGAGACAACCTTAGGCTATTTTTTAAAATATAGGATATGCAGTTTTTTAAATTACATTTCAGTACAAGTTAGAGTACCACACATGACCACATTAAACACAAAGTGCATTATTTTAAAATAATGCTGTTTACTTTCTCTGTTTATGTTATTTCACAAGTCTGAGATAAGTGCACTAGAAGCAAAACATTTAATTTAAAAGGGTTTTTGGCCCCATGATAAAAAAGCAGATATGTAGGGAGGGGGAGTATGAGCACATTTGAAAGGGTTTCCTTTTGTAAATAATGATCTTTTTTTTTTTTTTTGTCAATTCAGGCCCTTTCATTTTTGAGCCATATGATTTAGACAAGCACTTGTGGAAAATATTTTACTTGCAAATAAAGTCCTTTAGTATTTATAATGCTAAAGCTGGGCCCAATCTGCTTTTTCCAAAAAGTTAAAAGAAATTTTTGAGACAGGCAACCCTTATAGAAATCTCTAAAGATGACTGAGAAAAACTAAAGATGAGATATGACTCAAGGTGGCAAAATCTTTTTTAAACAATATGTTTTTATTGATTTCAGAGAGGAAGGAAGAGGGAGAGAGATAGAAAGAAACATCAACGATGAGAGAGAGTCACTGATCAGCTGCCTCCTGCTCAGCCCCCACTGGGGACCGAGCCTGCAACCAGGGTATTTGTAGATTACAATTCAATCAAAGTTATAGGGAGCCCAGAATATAAGCATAACCAATGGACGCAAGATACTGGGGGGCGGGGGGAGGGAGAAAGGGGGAGGCCATGTGCTGGGTGGGGGGGGGGGGTGAGGTGGGGGGAAGGTCAATGGGGAAAAAAAGGAGACATATGTACTACTATTTGTAATACTTTAAACAATAAATTTTTTTAAAAGCAATTAATTTAGCAAAAGGGGGTGGGGATGCTTAGAGCATTTTACATTTTTATGAACAATAGAATCACCTTCGTCTCCACCCTACCTCTCAGAAGGCATGCATGCGTACGCTGCTCATATGGCCCTTGTAAACTGGTCTATGCAGAACTCCTCAGGTGCAGGGAAGAAATTCGTAAGTGTGTGTGTGTGTGTGTGTGTGTGTGTGTGTGTGTGTGTGTATGGGGGGGGGGGGCGGAGAGCAATAGGAGGGCATCAGGCTTCCCATTCCATCTCTAGCAAAGCTGCCCTCTTTTAAATCCATTGTTCACATTGAGCCTCCTGGTGAGAATTTCTTTGACAAAAGGATTTGGAAAAAGGATCTGGGACAGGAAGGAGGAGGCGGCGGGAGGTCACAAGCTGCTCTAGCCCACAGTAGAAGATCAATATAAAAGAGCCATCTGGGCACAAGAGGTCTCAAGGCTGGGACTGTCCAAACCATCATTCTCAGGGTTAATAGCTAAGGGACACTCAATCTGCCTCTTGCCTCCACTACGCTTACTAAAAATCCACTCCCCACCCCCACTTTATTACTTAATATATATTTTGTTGAACTGAAAACATGCACCATGGGGCACCACTGCAGAAGAGAAATCATCAGGATAGCTCTGTCAAACCTAGTTGTTTGCACTTTGGAAAAACTAGATATTGTTTTTCTCTTTCCGGTTCTGTCCAATGTCAGGGAAGTCTTGATAGTCTTTTGAATGTACCTAATGTATGCCTCCCATTAGTGAAAATTCCAAATGCTCCTTTGCAAGGAAGAATATATACATGGCAGTTGGAATGGGTGCCAAGAAGTGAAAATGGAAGTTTGAGCTCAAATGAGAGGAGGCATGGCTGAGGGATGGCCAGGAGTCCCGTTCAGCAAGACTAGAAAATGGCAGCTAAGCTGAGGTGGGCATCCAATGGGGAGTGCCTGAATGCCCTACTAAACAATATGGGCTTTATTCTCTGAACAATGAGGCACATTGGTGTGTCTTTATTCTTTTTAAAGGAATAATCTGAACAGTGCATTTAGAAGATTAATCTTGATGGAGGTTGGTAGGTGAGTAGGCAGACTTAGCTCATGAGGTGTTTCTTTTCTAAACCTCTTTGAGCCTGGTTTTTCTATCTCTCTACAATAGAGATAAAAGCAACATAGGGATGTAGTGAGAACTAACATGAAGCTGTTATTGTCAGTACAGCACTATAGGCTGTGTAGCTGAAAGGTACATGTACAATCTCTGGCCTTAGACTGCCTGGCTTCAAATCCAGCTCTGCTTATAAAGTCAGTGACCTTGGGTAAGTTACCATAAAATGGGGATGATAAGAAGAGTACCAACTTCACAGGGCTGGTGTGCGGAATAAGGTCAATAAACATGAAGTACTTTGTAAATACAATGCTATCCTCCAAGTGATAGGTATAATTTGGATATTGCCAGAGGGAATGAAAGGAGCAATTAAATGTGAGCAACATTTTAAATAGAGAATATGATGACAACGGTTTGTACTTGAAAGATAAGGGAAAGTAAACAACGGTGAGAAATACCTTCTTATTTATTTATTTACTAGAGGCCTGGTGCACAAAATTCATGCACAGGGGGGGTGGTGGGCGGGTTCCTCAGCCCAGCGTGAGCCCTTTTGCAATTCGGGACCCCTCAGGGATGTGAGATCGGGTCTAAACCAGCAGTTGGACATCCCTCTCACAACCTGGGACCACTGCCTCCTAACCACTCGCATGCCTGCCTGATCACCCCTAACCACTCGCCTGCCTGCCTGATTGCCCCTAACCACCTCTGCCTCGGCCTCCCTGCAGTGGCTTCGTCCAGAAGGACGTCTAGAAGGTGGTTTGGCTATCCCGTCTAATTAGCATATTACGCCTTTAGTATTATAGATTAGTGGTAAAAACTTGATATCAATAGGCGCTTTATGTCCAGGTACATAGATAATTCCACATACAATTTATAGAAGCTGGATGAAAAAAAAAGGTGTTTATTTTATGTACTTGATTATCATAATCTCACAAGCTAAACAAATTATTTTGGGTGATAGTAATTGGTAAATTGTTTCCCTAAATTCATAAGTTGGAGTTACCTGCAAAGATGTAATATAGCAATTTCTCCAATTAAGTATCTTTATAAAAACAATCTTCTTTATTTATTCACCAGAAACGGAAGAGGTAAATTAAAACTTTGTTGGCTTCTGATAATAAAACAAAAAGGCCAAACTATGAGAGGATATATAAATTCCCCTTGCATCCTGCCTCACCAAAATTGGATATTCACATGCAAAAGAATGAAAGTTGACCCTTATCTTACACCACTCACAAAAAGTAACCAAGTTGGATTAAAGACTCAAATGTTAGACCTGAAACCATGAATCTCCTAGAAGAAAACATAGGAAAAAAATCCTTGATGTGCACCTTGTTACAGTAAAACCTTGATAGAATGGACTAATTCAAGTGAGAGGGTGTATGTTAAAGCCAAAAGTCCGTTATATAATAAAGTAGGTTTTCCAAATGTGTATGTTATAAAATTGACAAATTAGTTTACCTGTTTTTATTTATGTAAGACACATTAGTTTAATTAAAATGAAATATGTATGAAAAGTTTAATTTCACAGAAAAGTTTTCTACATGTATTACTATAATTTAAAATCTATACTGAATAGGTCTAGTAAATGTGTGCATTCACCAGTCACTAGGAATAAACAAATGCACATGGCAGGGGGCGTGGCTTAGCGCCCAAGCAAACATCCACCTACAGTTAACACTGCTGCAGAAAGTCACTCCACAGATCAATTTTCACTCAGGATTCAGTGTGATCACATGCTGGTTGTTTATGGAATATTGTTTGCGAGTGGTGACGCTAGGATTTAAATATGTAGACTATAGTGGAGATATGTAATATTTATTTATGTTGGTGAGATAGCTACAGTGTTTTTTTGTTTTTTTTTTTTACAACATATGGCCTATTGGCTAAAATTTGTTAAAAATAACAGTGAATTAATAACAAAGAAATAACCTGTTAATTTAATTATAAGCAAATCTTGATTAGAAGCATTTTAAAATTAACAGGATGTTAATTTTCACACATGACATATGGACTGAAAATTTTGTCTATTAAATCGAGCTCTGCAAAATTGAGGGTTTACTGTAATGATTTTTTGGAAATTACATCTAAAGCATAAGCATAAGCGACAAATAGAAAAATACAACAAATACAAAAACAAGTGGGACTATATCAAACTAAAAAGTTTCTGCACAGTAAAAGAAACCATCAACAAGTTGAAAAGAAAACTTATGGAATGGGGGAAAATTTTTGCAAACCATGTATCTGAAAATTTATAAAGAACTCATATAACTCAATAGGGGTCCCTTGCCTCGACCTAAAGCGAAGCCCACAATCGCGGGGCCGCTGCAGCTGCGGGTCCCCGCTGCCGGGGCCGGACGCCTAGGCCAGAGGCGTCAGGCCTGGGCAAGGGGCCGATCCTGCGATTGGAGGGTGATGGGGGTCAACGCCTGAGGGCTCCCAGTATGTGAGGGGGGCAGGCTGGGCTGAGGGACACTCCCCCCCCCCCCCACACACACACACAGTGCACGAATTTCGTGCACCGGGCCCCTAGTCCTAAATAAATAAAGGTGATTTTCTAAAATTCAGGGTATTACATAGCAGATTGTATTTTGAGAATATTTTGTTATACACCCATACCTAATGAAATATTCTACTTTGAAGAGTGTAGTTTATTGAGAATTAACAGCAAAGAAAAGAGAAAGTTTTGAGTCCCTAGTATGTACAGAGTTTAAAAAGTACATTAAAAAGTACATTAATGATAACTGTTAAGTGAATTATCTACAGCACAGCGATGCTAAGTACATTAATAAACAGAATGACCGATGACTGACAGTGAGCAGATTTGTGTCTATGTAAAAAACAATAACATAGATTTCTGAAATAATAATCTTTGAAAAAGTTGATGATGCAAGTAAACATGGATATTTTTCTCTCTTCTTCCTTGAAACCATGCAAAATACGCAGCTGGAGACACAGGCCAAGACACAGGTTAATAACACAAATCACTGAGCTCATTTTCACTACCAAGACTCATAAACATGCAGAGAGAACACAGTTCTAAGCTGACTGGAACTTTTCCTAGCATTCTTTTCACACTTAAATGTTCTAATTTTGTGATGAATCACTAAACAACTTTGATGAAAAAATTATTTTATAAGTTTATTCCTTGGATGAAATAAGGCACCTTTGATATTTCTTACTGATGGTCTTTTCTTTTTCCTTGGCAATATTTTATATGTTAAATAGTCCCTTTGGCTTGAGAGGTTTTCTACCCTGGGAGAATGCAACATGGTTGGATTCAAGAAGAGAAGGGGTTCTCTTTGGTAAAGTGGGGGAAAATTGATGGTGGCAAGAGATAGAACACGAGCGTCTATGAGGCAGGACACCTGTAGACAGATGGGGTTTAGGAAAGAGTTCCTATGGAAGGTGAGGATCTGGATCCTTTAAATCCATCCCCACTCCAGGTCTCCCAGGGCCAGTCTCCATGAACTCTGACATATGCATAATCCAGTTGAAGAGTGCTGCTTTTCATTGTCTAATATTTGGTAATCGAGCCCTTTAATTATCTTTAACAAGTAATATGTACTGCACTACCCATAACCTGTAGTGTTGATAATACTCATTTCTGTCCAGGAAGCCAAGAGTATTGTGTGACTATTTATCTTGATTCCTATTTTTGTGACTTTTAAATTGGATAAGAACACAAATTTTACTCCATCTCTCTGTGCTTTAGAAAATGCTTAAATGCTTTAAGACTTATTGAACCCAGGTGTTTTATTTCTCAGTAATTACCAGAACTCACTTGACTTAATTATGTTGAGCTGTTATTTTCAAGAATTACTCTTTAAAATTCCCCTTTCCAGTTATTATTGTGAAGCGATGGCTTTCTTGATCTAAAAATATTTTAAGAAATGTTTAAGCTTATGAAATATCATTTGAAAGGGTTTCCTGATGTTTTTCTTTTTTCTTATGCTATAACAAAGCTTGATAACAAAGAATGGTATTTCTAGATTAATATTTGGGGCAAATTCTAAAATGTGTTTATATTAATGACCTCCACACTTCCCCAAGATTACAAAGCAATCTGCTTCTGTTTTTCTGGAACTAAAAGTAGACAGCACAGTGATGTAACTCCTCATTACACACATCACTGCAGCTCCACATTAAAAATATTTTTTTCTTAAATAATTAGCATTTTTGCTTATCCATAATGAATCCATGTAAGACAAAAAAAATATTTTCCCAGATGGTCCTTTTTGCATTAATATTACAAACCCAGGCATCTAAAACAAACAATAAGGTGCTGAAATATGTAATCTGAGCTGAATATCAGAGTGGTGAACTTTCAAAGGCTTTTCAAATTTAAGAGGACAGCTGGGAAAGAGACAACCAAGATGGCTGCATAGGTAAACACTTGAACTTGCTGCTGCACACAACCACATTAAAACTACAACTAAAAGACAAAACCAATATCATCCAGAACCACAGGAAAGCATGCTGAGTGAAAATTCTACAACTAGAAGGAAAGAGAAAAGCACATTGAGTCCGGTATGAGGTTCAGAGGTGTGGAAGTGTGGAGGTACGGAGGCGTGCGTGAAAGGGGCTGGCAACTGGGTACGCTGTTGTCTTTTTCAATCAGGTGAGAGATACAAGCTCCCAACTGATTGAACTCCAGTTCCAGGCAAGAATCTGGGGACCCAGACTCATATGGGAGAAACTGGGCTGTCTGGCATAGGGCCGTAACGTGAGGGCAGCTTTCTCGCGAAGGTGCTTGCCGTGGTCATTGTTCCTGCACAGGGACGTGGAATGCAGAGATGCAGGGACCACTCCGATGCAGGGCTGACTGACAGCCACTGCTATTTGCTCCGCCCTGGTGATTCCCTGAGACCCCCTCCCACCCAAGTTATGCGCAGAGGCTTTTGCATACGAATGGCCTGGCCTTTCTCCACCTAAAAACCTGTCAAACTGCAGCTAAGTCAGAGAACCCCAAAGCTTCCAAAAGAAGGCCTAAAGCTCGTCAGCAGCCTGCATTGCTTCACAGCTAGGCCTCATCTGGGCACCTCCAAACCCCAAACAAAGAGGAGGAATCTGCAGATCTCTCTGTAGCTCCTGCTGGGTGGCCTCAGGCAATGGCTAACTTTGCACCTCCTTGGAGATCCAAGAGCCAGTGTACCCAGTGGTCAGAGTGAGACCATCCAGATTACAACTCTTCACATCCATAAGAGACACAGTCAGGGGGCAGACTCAGTGAGCACCAAAGCCCCACTGAAGCAAGTCCTGCCCCATAAGGGTGTCTCCAGCACAGAAGTTCTCCCCTTATAGACACTACTGGTCCTCACAGCCAGTTGGCCTGGAGGTCAATTCCTCCCAGTGATACCAAGAGCAATCAAGGCTTAACTGCAACAAGACTGTGCACACAGCCCACAAAGGGGTGCACCAAGAGTTTTTACCTTAGGTAATTAGGGAGGCTGAGCCACTGGGCCAAATAGGACACCTAGCACAGAAGGCCACTCTGTCAACACAGGGAAGCAGCCAAAATGCGGAGGCAAAGAAACAGGTCACAAATGAAAGAAATGGAGGAAAGCAAACTACTGGATATAGAGTTCAAAACTACGGTTATAAGGTTACTCAAGAATCTTCTAAAAACCTCCAAGAAATATAGTGAGACCCTCAAGGATATGAAAAAGGACCAATTAGAAATTAAGCATACACTGACTGAAATAAAGAATAATATACAGAGATCCAACAGCAGACTAGAGGATCCCAAGAATCAAGACAAAGATTTGAAATATGAAGAAGCAAAAAACACCCAACTGGAAAAGCAAAAGGAAAAGAGAATACAAAAATATGAAGATAGTGCAAGGATCCTCTGGGACAACTTTAAGTGTACCAACATTCAAATTATAGGGGTGCCAGAAGAAGAGAGAGAGCAAGATGTTGAAAACCTATGTGAAGAAATAATGACAGAAAACTTCCCCTACCTGGTGAAAGAAATAGACTTACAAGTCTAGGAAGTTCAGAGAACCCCAAACAAAAGGAATCCAAAGAGGACCACACCAAGACACATCATAATTAAAATGCCAAGGGCAAAAGACAAAGAGGGAATATTATAAGCAGCAAGAGAAAAACAGTTACCTACAAGGGAGTACCCAAATGACTGTCAGCTGATTTCTCAACAGAAACTATGCAGGCCAGAAGAGACTGGCAAGAAATATTCAAAGTAATGTATAGCAAGAACCTACAACCAAGATTACTCTACCCAGCAAAGCTATCATTTAGAATTGAAGGTCAGATAAAGAGCTTCACAGATAAGAAAAAGCTAAAGGAGTTCATCACTGCCAAACCAGTCTTATATGAAATGCTGAAAGGTATTCTTTAAGAAGAGGAGGAAGAAGAAAAAGGTAAAGATAAAAATTATTATCAACAAAGTGACAACAAATATATATCTATCAACAAGTGAATCTAAAAATCAAGTGAATAAAAAATCTGATGAACAGAATAAACTGGTGAATATAATAGAATCAGGGGCATAGAAAGGGAATGGATTGACAATTTTCGGGGGGAAGGGGGTATGGGGTGCTGGAAGAGACTGGACAAAAATCATACACCTATGGATGAGGACAATGGGGGGGGGATTAACGGCGGGGGCAGGCTGGGAACCGGGTGGAGGGGAGCTATGGTGGGGAAAAGGGGAACAACTGTAATAATCTGAACAATAAAGATTTATTTAAAAAAAAGAAGAAGAGGACAGCTGGATGTGCACATGAAGTCTGCCTGGCTAGACTCTCGCTTCTCTTGTGTTTCCCTTTACTATACAGTCATTATGTAAATAGCTTGCTTCTTTTTGAAATGGAAGAATGACTACAATCATTCCTGAACTTGGGAAAGGCATAAACATTTGCTTACCTGTTATAAAAGAAGAAAAATACAACTTGTTTTAATATTTATGGTGGAATCAGTTGGTTTTTTTCCTGGTATTCATTTGTCTTTTGCCTGGTGAAATAATCTATATTTTCCCTGTGGAACCACCACTCTTCCATTTTTATCTACATGAGCCTGTGATCCATGTTGGCCAATGTCAAACTCTTGTAGCCACCATGATCTGCTCAGGAAGGGTCCATGCTCCAAGCTGGTCCAATGAAAGTAAATCTGGGGGATTTCATAGAATTGTTGAGAAAATAAAAAAATTACCTTGACTAGGAACATCTGGAGATACTACATGGAGATAACATCCAAAAGGCAAGTGGAGCTGAGACATGGCAGGGGATGGGGTGGGATGGAGGCAGTAAAGGGAGAGGGAGAGAGACTGAAACAGACAGAACAGACCTAGTCTTGGGTATTTAGTTACATAAGCCACAAAGTCATTCCTTGCTTAAGTCAGTATGAGGGGCTTTTCTGTCGCTTACACCTAAATGAGTTCTAAAACAAAATATCCAGATGTGATGGCCTTTCTATATGCCAGGCACTCTGCCTGTCCTTGGAGACATGCAAGGATCAACAAGACAGGGCTTCTCTGTAAAGGATGCTGCTCTAAACACTTCCAGTGACCATTATGGAATCTCTATTTTTTTCTAAGCAATATGTCCTTTTAAAAGATTTTTGTAGATAAGAGAAAAAGAGGAGAGAATCTATAAGGTAAAACTATCTATTCCTTAACTCCTACCACTTTAATAAAATGTTCTTTTTGGACAAGAAGAAGGGCTATTTTTATTTAAATGACAGACTTAGGCAGCAATCCTTGGAGAGAAACCTTCAGAGCCACTACACAGTTAATGGCACTAGACAGCCAAAGCTGTAGTTACATATTAATTCTAAAGGAATATCAGATAATCAGAAATAAGATTATACTGCTAAGCACTTGATTAAACATGGATTTTAGTATCATATATATGTATACATATATTTGAAGGAGTAAACATTTTAGGTTATTATTGGCTTGTACATGAAGAGATTTATCTATTTAAGATTTTTCTTGACTATTTCCATAAGATCCCTTCCTTTCCCAAACATATACATGCATGCATATACCCCATACCAGTGGAAAGGAACAGTTATCCTCTTGGACTATTTTAATATAAAATTTATATTTTAAAGCCCCTCAAAAACACAGTAGACCAGTTTCAAACATTTCGTGAGAAGAGATGATCTGTTGTTTTCTGGATGAAAGGGAGCAGTGGAGATTGCCAATAATGACTAGTGCTTAATGGGCCTTCTGAGTTCATGTACACAGAAGTATTTGTAATACAGTGAGGTCAGAACATAGTATTATTTAGAGAATTATAATGAATGGACCTTCTCATTGCTCCAAGTCAGGAGTCATCAAAATATGTGTCCATCTATGACTACCTTCCCTCATGCGCACCACCCATCACCACCACCACCGTGCTTGCCCCACTCCCTCGCTCCCTGACAGAAATCAGGTGGACAGAGTAGTCCACTGCATTCACTATTTCTGCTCTTGTTCTGTGCAGAGCTCTTTGGGGAGCAATGAGGGATACCTCTTCCTGCACAGACTCCGTCACGGGTATCCCACAACAGATCTGGCCTGGCCTAAATCCTTTAGGAACCAGCTTTTCTAATACACCCTCAGTCATTTCCACCCAGGACACACCCCCAATGCCGGGGGTACTGGTCCAAAAGGGGTGCTTGTGGAGGCCATCCACTGTGCCCAGAATTAGGTGTTCTGCTCAGCTGAAAAGGCCTTGGCATTGAACCAGGGTCCCAGTGTACTCTGCTCCCTTCTGGCAAACAGTAATTACCCTCGCTGGCCACCTGGCCTCCACCAGGGCTTTGGAGCCCATCAGGCCATTTGACAACTCTGAACCTGAAAGTGGAGGAACCCAAGTTGGACACTGATAGGCCTGGGGAGGGCTGTGAGACCCCATCTACCCACAGGGCCAGTGCCTGGAGCCAGACCCCGCAAACACCCAGTTATCTCCTGTCTGCACCTGGGTGGCTTTTCCTTTTACATTTATATCCACATGAGGCTATTTTGGAATTTATTCCTTCCCAAATGGAAGCTAGCTCTAAAGGTGAGCTGACATTTTCATCATTAGAGACATAAAACTGCCAATGATTTTTAAGTAAGTTGTTTCCAATTTGAAAGAAAATATTACAACAATGCTTTGCCCGGCCCATTGTAACAACTGAATAACTATTCACTTTTTTGTATTGTCATCATCATATCTGGCCTCACTCATTCCACAGAGGACTACAGGGCCTATTATGAGATAATATGACAATGCAGCTCTCAGTGTTGTGTGGGCTTTGCTGTCACATCTGTGCCTTTGCTAACTCAGGGCCTCTAACTTCCACTAAAGCCCTCCTAATGGCAGGCGACAGTGAACTCCCGCCCCATCGTTTTGAGCTGACAATAGCTTTAAAAGCAGAATGTCTTTTTCAAGTGTCACACTTTATTTTAAAAACTCATGTGACTTTTTGCATTTTACTCCATAGTATATTTATTTCCTTTAATACAGAAAGTGGTGATTTAAATCACTTAGCATTGAGTAAAACTGACCTGGACTTCAAATCCTTTACCAAGTGTCTTCTGGTTTCTCACGACATATACATTTATACCATTTTGAGAAACATGGTCTATGATGCAGGGATTTTAAATGTAAGCTAGGAAATATCCTTGGGGAGCAATACCATGGGCACTCTATGTAGTTATTAGATCTCCCTCAAACACAAAGAAAGGGAATAAAATTGGGAAAGATGGGTATGGAGGAGTCGCTGAAAATGTTAGCGACTCCATTCATCACCTCCCACCTGACAGGTGACAAAGCACATGTCTTGGCTGCACAGCTCCGGCCTCACAGCTCAGGAGCACGGAGGACACCCAGGGGTGGAACCACACAGGGACAGAGAAAGTAACCAAACTTCATAGCATCAGTGACATCGGAAGAGCACGGTTTAGAGCACATAGATGCATTAGGGCAGCATTTTTGTCATAAGCTAGCCCTTTCTGCTTCTTTAGACTTTGAATTTTCAGGTCTGTGTTAGGTGGAGAAGAGAAATGGAGGCTCAGAAGTACTTATTTTGTAATCAAGGAGGAAAGCAGAGAATGTTTCTAAACACATGTGAGAGTTTCTACATTCAGTCTGGTAGCCTTAGGTAGCCTTGAATTTCCGATTTGCTGTCTTCATTCTTTCTTGAAGTTTATGACTTGAAACTTCAACTGAGTAGGCAGAGAAAAACAAAACAAAGCAAAAAAAAAAAAAATCCCCCTAAAACAACAAAACCAAGATCAGAAAAATATATAAACCACTAATAAAGATTTTTCTGATGGAAACATAACTGTCAAGTTAACAAATAGCTTGGCTTCCCATTACATCAGGAATTTGATCCAAATAAAAAACATTTTCTAATTTCAAGTTTTAAACAAACACAGAAATTGAGAGAACAGTAAAAAACGACCTAGATTCAACATTTCAAAAAGTTTCCATCCCTGTCTTATTGATCCCTTTTATTATTGCTGAAGTATTTTAAAGCAAATCACAGCCCATCATTTTACTCCTACATATACTTCAGTATGCATCTCTTTAAAATTACAGATAGTTTCTTTCATAACTACAATGCCACTTGGGCAAACTTTTAAATGACAATCTATCACTTAAAAATTAATACTTGTATTTACTCTCCACTTATGCTCTGCTACATTGCAAAAAAGAATATATGAGAAAAGGAGATAAAAACTAAAAGGAAAACAAGGGTAAGATAGCTGAATGAAACCAAGGGATATAGAAGTTCATATCCTAACCCTAAACCCAACTTCTGCTTCTTAGGCACCAGAGCAGAGGAAATTCTGGCAGTCACCCGATTCAGTGTGCATAAAGGAGAAACATCACCATTTCCTAGAAGAACATAGCTATTCCTGTCTCTAAGGTCTCTCAGGAATTTCCCCTGGATATCTTCATGAAGAAGGCAGTGTGAGATTTATTGGGCAACATACTTTACAAAATCCCCATAGTAAACACAAAAGAGTCTCTGTGCAGCCCCTTATTCCAGTGCCCTCCTTGCAAGCTAAGGCATAATGCTGATGTCCAGCTGAGTAAAAATCATCCCAAAAGAGGCCAGAGCAGTGTGTCATGTCCGCCTGGCGGCTGCGATACCCAAATACAGCACAATCCTCATTCACTTCAAATAAGCTTTTCATCTACCTCAAACTCCCCATGCCCCAATCCCCCCCAAAGAAATATACAGCGCTAATTTTAAAAACTCAAATCCAGCTGTTACTACTTTCAGTGCAGTTATCCATAGCAAGTCAATGTGACACCAAATGTGTCTTCCCAGTCATTCATCATTTGTGAATTTGGCCCAGCCACTGGATTCCCCACCCCACCCCCACCCCCACTTTGTTCAGGAGAATTGCAAATGCCAAAGGCAATCAATCTATAAGCAAATCAATGTGAACAGCTGTCAATGGGAAGAGCTTACCCTGCAGCTATCTTTTTTTTTTTTTAATAGCAACTGAGCTTGTCTTTCCAACTGATGACCAAATATCCATGTACTAAAGGCGCTGCCTCCCCTCAGCTTTTAAAATTCTTCTTTCTTATGCAATGCTAGATTTGCAGTTTCCAAGCTGCAGGAACAGCTTGAGGCTGGGGGCGCTGTCCTGCCCTGTCAGCCGCAGGAAGCAGGCAGCTCCTGCGAGCTCGGCTCCTGCACCTGCACCCTGCTGCATTGATCCTCGGTAAGCCGTAAGCGCGGTGGCTCCTCAACAATCCACAACCTGCCATCAATATCTCCGTGGAGGGAAGTATTTCTCAAATGCAATTTCTTTGTGTCTTTAGTGTGTGTGACATAGCTCATCGTGCTTTTAAAGATTTCCTCCTGGCTTCTGCTAACAGCCTTAGCTTGCTTTCTGCAGTTCTGTTCATCACACGGCTAAATAAATCTGTCTGATGTTGCCATCTCTCAGGAATCCCACCAGAAAACAAGCTGCAATTGTATATTTAGGTGAGCCGACATCAAGGAGCAACGAGGAAAAACAATCTCAATAAATGGGAAGAAAATTTGAATGCACAAATATTTTCTTGTCAAACTAAAAAAAAAAAAAAAAAAGGAAAGAAAACAAAAATATTTGGGGAAATTTGAACATACCCACAATGGTGAAACATGTCCTGCTCCCACACGGCTTATTTCCTGAGCATAACATTCCTATTTTAAAATTGTAGCAACAGATCCACGAAACAAATGTCTTTGAAAATTCCATTTGGTGGTAGCATCACTGTATGCATTTCAGCTTTTTCTTTCCTACTGAAAATTATTGTAAACAGCATGAAAAATGTCAGGGCAGGAAACAGAATGTAAGTTATGGATGGTCTTAGAAAAACAGGGGGATAAAAATGTTTATGAAATATTATGCTCAAATGACTAATGTTAATATTTAAGTAAAAGTATTCCCTGTAGGCAAGAAAATAAGTAAGATGCCTACAGAGTAATAAATAAAATCACAGTAGCAAGGGAAATAAAGTTAGAAGAATCAGTAATATTTCTAGATGATTTTGGGAAGTTGGAAGAGAGAATATCTTACAACAGGATAAAATTTGTTAATATTTCCCAGGAACTGAAATTTTGTTTGTCTTCCAGAATTATTCAGCGTTTTGTTGTAGTTGACCAGAAACATCCAGATCATTACCTCTATTTCCTGTGTCACTTCGCTGAAATCTTAGTTCTTATCCTCTTACACTGTTTCCCACATACCCATCCAACCTTACTTTTAGATTTCCATTTATCATTAACAGTACTTTATGTTTCCTACATGCGGTCCTTTATGAGGAGTCTTTCCTATCCAAAAATCTAGATGCTAAATCCTACTTTCCTGTGTTTTCTTAGACATTTTCTTTTCTAAATTCCAAAGCCCCAAGTGTCTCACAAATGCCTCACCATCACTCCATTCTAATTGAAGGTCCCTTGTCAGTATTGTGGTCAGTACCCAGGGAAGTTACAATATCATACAATCTAGGAATTCACAATAGAATTAAAAAAAACAAACAAACACACAATTTGAGGCTAACATGGAAATACTCACCTGGAAGAGGTGACATTCAAGCTCCCTATTAAAGAAAAGGAAGGGTTTAGGTACAGAGAACAGAGGAGGCTGTTGCATACAGAAAGGATGCTATGTAAATCACTGGGCTGCAGGGGAAAACTTGGACACTAGAGGGATGCCTGGCATGCTGGTGATGGTTATAAAAGCCACACAGCTGACAGAGTCCAGTGCAAGCTCTGGAAGGCATTGTCTTGGACATGCCCTCTTTAGTTGCGCTGGGGGAAAGCAGAGCCATTCACCCACTGAATGCACCCAAAACTGCACCAGAAGAGACAGACCCCGGAGATCAGGGTACATGAGCAGCCACTCCAGGGAAGCTCTGAGCATGATTAAAGTGCTCGGTAATGAAATGTTCCACACCAGTTTAGATGCTCCATTGCACTGCCTACCCAACTCTTCCAATGCAGAGAGCCCTTCTGGAACTCATCAGCATCTCCATCTACCATTGCCGAGTCTTCCTCATCTTAATTAAGGGCTTCTTATTCTTAATTGCCTAAGTCTCTCCAGGGAAGTCTCAGCACACAAATCACAGATTGATTTGTTTGTGGCAGAACAAAATTACTGTTTTCCCTTTAGTTTTAAATTCTCTTCTAAATACCTGTAAGAATCTATGATTGGGGTTATTCTTCAGATAGGGTTGTAGCATATTACAGGAGGGGATATTCTTAATGACCTACTTCATCTGTGGCCTCACCATGGGTAGAGGATACCAACTTTTACAATCAGGCTCCAACTTTGAAATAAAGAGAGGAATAAGAGTTAGAGAAAAGCCTTAAATTCAATATGTGATACTCTAATTTGAAGTAATAAAAGAGGGTTAATATTCCCCAGAATCCTTCATGTCTTTTTTTTTCAGCTTTATTAAGATATAATTGACATATAACATTGTATAAAAGTGTATAATATGATTATTTAATATGTATATATTGTAAAATGTAGTTAACACAATAAGGTTAGTTAACACAATTTACTCACATAATTACCATTTTCTTGTTATAGTGAGACTAGAGGCCCAGTGCACAAATTTGTGCATGGGTGGGGTCCGACCCACCCACCCCGATAAGGGCTGATCAAGCTGGGCTGGGGGAGGAGGGGGTTGGGAAAGACGACTCTGGAGGTTGACTGGCTAGCTCCGCCCCAATCAGGGAGGGCAGTTGGCCAGATGGCCCCACCCCCTGATTGAAGTCCCAGTCAAACTCCTGGTCCAGGGGACAATTTACATATTAGCCTTTTATTATATAGGATTATTATCTACTCTCACAGCAATTTTCAAATATACAATATGATACTGTTAAGTATAGTCACCATGCCATATATTAGATTGCTGGAACTCATTTACCTTATAACAAAGTTTGTGCCCTTTGACCAACACCTCTCCATTCCTCCCTGCACCTCAGCCCTTGGGAACCACCATTCTACTTTCTGTTTGATGTTTTTAATGTTTTTAGATTCTACATATGTGATATTAGACAGTATTTATATTTCTCTGTGTGACTTATTTTACTTAGCATAATACCTTCGAGGTCATCCATGTTGTTGTAAATGGCAGGCATTCCTTCTTTTATGAATAATACTTAATTATTATGCATATATATAATCTCAAATTTTCTTTATCCAGGCATCTGTTGATGGACACCTAGATGGTCTCCATGTCTAATTTATTGTGAAGAATGCTGCAATGAACACGAGGTACAAGTATCTCTTCAATATACTAATTTTATTTCCTTCAAGTATAGACCCAGAAGTGGAATTGCTGGATCATATGTTAACTCTGTTTTTAAATTTTTTTTGAGGAATCACCATACTATTTTCCATATTCCCTGTACTAATTTATAGTTCCACCAACAGTGCATCACAGTTCACTGTTCCTCACATGCTCCCCAGCATTTGTTAGCTCTCATCTTTTTTATAACAGCCATTCTAACAGGTGCGAGATTATATCTCATTATGGCTTTAATTTGCATTTGATTAGTGATGTTGAGTACCTTCTTATATACTTGTTACCCATTTGTGTGTCTTCTTTGGAAAAATGTCTATTCAAATCCTCTGTCCATTTTTTAATTGCATTGTTTGTTGTTCCTTGCTATTATGAGTTCCTTATATATTTCTTATATTAACCCCTTATCAGATATGTGGTTTGAGAAGATTTTCTCCCATTCCATCAGTTTTCCCTTTCATTTTGTTGATTATTTTGCAGTGCAGCTGTAGTTTTGGTGTAGTCTCACTTGTTGATTTCGCTTGTTGCCTGTGCTTTTGATGTCATATCAAAAAAATCATTACCAAGACTGGTATCAAGGAGCTTTTCCCTATGGTTTCTTCTAGGAATTTTATGGTTTCAGGTCTTATATTTAAGTCTTTAATCCATTTTGAGTTAGTTTTTGTGAGTGGGGTAAAATTGGAGTCCTATTTCATTCTTTGTATGTAAATATCCAGTTTTACCAATACCACTTATTGAAGAGACTATCCTTTCCCATTAAGTATTCTTGGCTTTTGTAAAATATTAGTTGATCATATATGCATGAATTTATTTCTAGGCTCTCAATTCTGTTCCATTGGTCTAGATGATGTTTTTATGCCAGTACCAAACTATAGGTTTATAATATAGTTTGAAATCAGAAAGTGTGATGCCTCCAGCTTTGTTCTTTCTCAAGATTGCTATGGCTATTAAGTGTCTTTTGTTGTTCCATATGAATTTTAGGATTTTTTTTCTATTTCTGTGAGGTTTTTCATTATTTATTCAATCTCCTTGTTATTGGTCTGTTCATATTTTCTATTTCTTCATGATCCAGACTTGGTAGGTAGTATATTTCTAGGAATTTATCCATTTCTTCCAGGTTGTCCAATACATTGGCATATAATTTTTCATAGGAGTCTCTTATTATCTTCTGTTTTTCTGTGGTATCACTTGTAATATCTCTTTCATTTATAATTATATTTATTTGAATTCTCTTTCTTTCTTGGTAAGTTTAAAGATTTATCCATTTTGTTTATCTTTTAAAAAATCAGCTAGTTTCTGATCTTTTCTGTTGTTTTTCTGTTCCATTTTATTCATTTCTTCTCTGATCTTTGCTAACTTTGAACTTAGTTTGTTCTTATTTTTCTAGTTTCTTGAGGTATAAAGTTAGGTTGTAAATTTGAGATTCTTTTTTTTTTCTAAATATAGGTATTTACCACCATAAACTTCCCTCAGCACTGCTTTCGCTGCATCTTATAAATTTGGATATGTTTTGTTTTCATTTATATTTGTTTTAATATGTTTTGATTTTTCTTTTGATTTCATCTTTGATCGATTGTTCATTCATGCATATGTTGTTTAATTTCCATATATTTGGTATTTTTGTTTGTTTTCTCCATTATTGATTTTCAAACCAGTGTGTTTGGAAAAGATACTTGGTATAATTTCAATATTTTAAAATTTGCTGACACTTGTTTTGTGACTTAACATACATTTTTCCTGGAGAATGCTTGTGTGTGCTTGAGAGGAATGTATATTCTGCTACTGTTTGATGAAATGCTCTGTATGTCTTTTAGGTTCATTTTTTCTATAGTGTTGTTCAAGTATTTTGTTTCCTTATTGATTTTCTGTCTGGATGATCTATCCATTGTTGAAATGGATACTACTATTGTATTGCTTTCTATTATTCCTTTCACATCTCTTAGTGTTTGCTCAATACATTTTTGTGCTCTAATATTAGGTGCATATATATTTATGATTGTTATATCCTCTTGATGAATTGACCCCTTTATCATTATATAATCACCTTCTCTGTCTCTTGTTACAAGTCTTGACTGAAAGTCTATTTTGGTTGATATAAATATAGCTACCCCTGCTCTCTTTTGTTTTCTATCTGTATGAAATATCTTTTCATTCCTTCACTTTGAGCCTGTGTGTGTCCTTGAAGTTGAAGTAAGTCTGGTGTAGGAAGCATAAAGTTGATTCTTCTTTTTGAAAAATTCATTCATCCACTCTATTTGGTTGGAGAATTTTATCCATTTACATTTAAAATAATTATTATTAAGTAAGGACTATTACTATCTCATTAATTATTTTTTGGCTGTTCTGTAGTTCCATTGGTCTTCCACTCTTGCTCTTCTTCTTTATGAAATGATGACTTTTCATGGTATTCTTTGATTTCTTTCTCTTGTATTTTATATAGGTTTTTATTTTGTGGTTACTTGAAACATCTTATAGATATAACAGTTTCTTTTAAAGTGATAATTTAACTTCAATCATATACAGACATTCTTCCCTTTTATTCCACCTTCCCACATTTTATCTTTTTGATGTCATACTTGTCATATTTTTATATTATATATCCATTAAGATATTATTAAAGATTTAAAAAAACAAAAAGGGAGAGAAACCAAGATGGAGGCATAGGTTAACACCAGAAATTGCTGCCTCGAACAACCACTTCAAAAATACAACTAAAAGACAAAACAAACATCATCCAGAACCACAGGAAGGCTTGCTGAGTGGAAATTCTACAACTAGAAGGGAAGAGAAAAGCACAGAGACTCAGAGGAGGTGCGGAAGTAAAGTGCAGAGATACGAAGGCGCACGTGGAAAGGGCTGGCAGCTGAGGATGCATTGCACGTGGAAAGGGCTGGCAGCTGAGGACACGACACACGTGGAAAAGGCTGGCAGCTGAGGACGCGGTGCACGTGGAAAGGGCTGGCAGCTGAGGATGTGGCACATGTGGAAAGGTCTGGAAACTGAGGACACGGTTGTCTTTTTCAATCGGGAGGGAGGCTCAAGCTCCCGACTGCTCTGAACTCCAGTTCCGGGTGAGTCTCTGGGGACCCAGACTCATACGGGGAGAAACTGGACTGTCTGGCATCGGTCGGAACTCGAGGGCAGCTTTCTCTCAGAGGTGCTTGCAGCGATACCACGACACTGAGAAGCGGGGCCTCTTAGGGCAGGACTTAGGGGCAGCCATAGCTGCTTGTTCGGCCCTGTTGATCCCTTGAGACCCCACCCCACCCAAACTGTGCGCAGATCCTTTTGCATATGAAAGGCCTGGCCCTTTGCAATCTGAAAATTATGTAACAAACTGCAGCTGGGTCAGAGAAAGCCAGAACATCCAAAAGAAGGCCCAAGGCCCCACAGCAGCTTGCATTGCTTCACAGCTGGGCTCCTGCTGGGTAGCCTCAGGCAGAGGCTAAATTAGCACCTCCTTAGAGATCCAAGAGCCAGTGTACCCAGTGGTCAGAGTGAGACCATCCAGATTACAACTCCTCAGATCCATAAGTGACACACTCAGGGGGCAGACTCAGTGAACACCAAAGCCCCACTGAAGCAAGTCTTGCCCCAGAAGGGTGTCTCCAGCACAGAAGTTCTCCCACTGCAGATACAGTTGATTCTCACAGCCAATTGGCCTGGAGGTCAATTCCTCCCAGTAATACCTACAATAATCAAGGCTTAACTACAACAAGACTGTGCACAAAGCCCACAAAGGGGTGCACCAAGAGTGTCCACCTCCGGTAACTGGGGAGGCTGAGCCACTGGGCCCTATAGGACACCTAGAACAGAAAGCCACTCTACCAACACAGGGAAGCATAAAAAACGCGGAGACAAAGAAACAGGTCACAAATGACAGAAATGGAGGAAAGCAAACTACTGGATATAGAGTTCAAAACCATACTTATAAGGTTTTCCAAGAATTTTCTAGAAACTGCTGATAAATTTAGTGAGACCCTCAAGAAATCTAGTGAGACCCTCGAGGTTATGAAAAAGGACCAACTAGAAATTAAGAATACACTGACTGAAATAAAGAATAATATACAGAGATCCAACAGCAGACTAGAGGATCCCAAGAATCAAGTCAAAGATTTGAAACATGAAGAAGCAAAAAACACCCAACTGGTAAAGCAAAAAGGAAAAAGAATCCAAAAATATGAAGATAGTGTAAGGATCCTCTAGGACAACTTCAAGCATACCAACATCTGAATCATAGGGGTGCCAGAAGAAGAGAGAGAGCAAGATATTGAAAACCTATGTGAAAAAATAATGACAGAAAACTTCCCCTACCTGGTGAAAGAAATAGACTTACAAGTCCAGGAAGCGCAGAGAACCCCAAACAAAAGGAATCCAAAGAGGACCACACCAAGACACATCATCATTAAAATGCCAAGAGCAAAACACAGAGAGAGAATCTTAAAAGCAGCAAGAGAAAAACATTTAGTTACCTACAAGGAAGTACCATACGACTGTCAGCTGATTTCTCAACAGAAACTATGCAGGCCAGAAGAGAGTGGCAAGAAATATTCAAGGTCATGTATAGCAAGAACCTACAACCAAGATTACTCTACCCAGCAAAGCTATCATTCGGAATTGAAGGTCAGATTAAGACTTCACAGATAAGAAAAAGCTAAAGGAGTTCATCACCACCAAACCAGTATTATATGAAATGCTGAAAGGTATCCTTTAAGAAGAGGAAGAAGAAGAAAAAGGTAAAGATACAAATGAGGGCCGAAACCGGTTTGGCTCAGTGGATAGAGCGTTGGCCTGCGGACTGAAAGGTCCCAGGTTCGATTCCGGTCAAGGGCATGTACTTTAGTTGTGGGCACATCCCCAGTAGGAGATTTGCAGGAGGCAGTTGATCGATGTTTCTCTCTCATCGATGTTTCTAACTCTCTATCTCTCTCCCATCCTCTCTGTAAAAAAATCAATAAAATATATTAAAAAAAAAAGATACAAATGATGAACAACAAATACACATCAACAAGTGAATCTAAAAATCAAGTGAATAAATAATCTGATGAACAGAATAAACTGGTGAATATAATAAAATCAGAGGCATAGAAAGGGAGTGGACTGACTATTCTTGGGAGGCGGGGAAAGGGGTGTGGGGAATGTGGGAAGAGACTGGACAAAAATCATACACCTATGGATGAGGACAGTGGGGGTGGTAAGGGCAGAGGGTGGGGTGGGAACTGGGTGGGGGGAGGTGGGGGGGGGGAAGAGGAACAACTGTAATAATCTGAACAATAAAGATTTAATTAAAAAAATAAATAAACCCAAAAAGTATCAATAATAGATAATAGCACTGACAGCTGTGGGAGCCCTGGCTGTTGGCATGTACTACCATGGCATCACAGTCTTCTTTGTATGTACACCTGCAATGGAAGTCAGTGACAGGTGCAGGCGATGGTGTGCAAATACAGAGCTGGAGTGGTTACCCCATGTACACACACAGTGATGGGTGTCGGCTCTGGGGGTCTAGGATGGTGTCCTGCGCCCAAACAGCTGCAAAAACCTTGGCTACGGTTTTGGTTTTCAGACTCTTGTGGGTGCAGGAGAAAGATGGGAACTGAGTGAGACTCAGGAAGTTGGTGTTAGCACACACAAGTACCTGTGGGGTAAAAGCTGGTAAAATCTGCAAGGGATCCACAGCAGCATTTTTGGTGGTGGGTTTCTTCAGTGGCAAAAGCTTCAGAGGTTTCCCTGACTGGTTTGGCTTAGTGGATAGAGCATTGGCCTGTGGACTGAAGGGTCCCAGGTTCGATTCCGGTCAAGGGCATGTACTTTGGTTGCGGGCACATCCCCAGTAGGAGGTGTGCAGGAGGCAGCTGTTCAATGTTTCTCTCTCATCGATGTTTCTAACTCTCTATTCCTCTCCCTTCCTTTCTGTGAAAAATCAATAAAATATATTTTTTCAAAAAGCTTCAGAGGTCATCTGCAAAGCAGGTCACTGGGAACCTCAGTTGCTCATACCTTGTGGCTTTTCTTCCTTGTTCCTAGCCATCTCTGTCTCTCAGCTTTGCCTGTCTCTGGCTCAGGTGACACTAAGTGGAACCTTCATGCTGTGCCCTGAAGGCTGGGGAAACTAGTCCCTCACCCTGTTCTTTCCCTGCAAGGGGAGCTCTTTCCAGCTGGGGAATGCACTTGTGGTCCTAAGCTATGCCCGCATGGGAGATTGATCGATGCAGGCAGAATGAAGCTGTTCTTCCTTCCTTTTGTGCTGTTATTCTCGCGTCTTTTGTTTTCCTTTGTTGCTCAAGTTTCTTAAGTGGATGCCAGAGCTGGTTTTGTTTAGGAACAGCTGTCTAATGGTTGATCCTTTTGTGGGAACAGAGGCTGGGGTCTCCTACTGCTCAGTCTTGGTGATACCATTCTAGAACTGGGTTGTTTCCTCCTCTCAGAAAGGACAGAGTCCTCCCACATGAAATCTGACACCTGGAAGCCTTCATGTGCTTTTCTGTGGCTGCAGAGTATGGCAAGTATCCTGGAAAATCAGTTGTCCCAAGGGACTCTCTTTATGGCAGAAAAGTATCTTCCTTAAGCCCAATACCACCATTCCAGCTGCTTCACCAACAATAAATATCTCCACATGAGCATAGTGGGAGGTCTGTAGGACTGTTTGTCTTGCAGAGAAACCCTTATCAGTTTTTCTGCCATTTTTCCAGCTAGCCAGTATCAAGGACTTTGCATTCTGGGTTAAAATGAGCAGCAAGACACCAAACCATTATTTTAAAGTCTGGCCACCATTCCAGAAATGCAGGAATTAAAAAGATTCTTTTGAGGAGGGACTTTTAAGTATTGCAGATGTCATTTGGGTATCAGCTACACATCCTGGGACATATTTCTAGTTGATATAGCGAGAAATTATATACCAACTCTTCTTAGAATTGGCCTAGCAGAGATCTCTCATTCATATCCTATCATCTGGGTACCAGTTCTTTAAAAAGAGATTGGCTCCAAGGTGCCCAGTAATGACAACTGAAATCAGCTATCTGCATGCTAACTTCAGTCAGAATACCCCATATATTTTAGTGCTAGATGTGTTTGAGCTCTGCACACCTGTGAGATGATTTAATCATTCTAATAATCTTTTGTTCATCTTTTTCTGCTCTGTCTCTTTTAATGGTTACTGATCAAAACACAAAAAACACAGAGCTCCTAGCAATGAATATGTCCCAGGAAACTCAGCCCCCTGGCTTCTGCCTTGGCTTAGCATCTACAAATGCCTGTGACTCAGACAGTCTCCCACCAAGGCTGGTTTTCAGCTGCTTGTTTCTGTGGTGTGATCAAGGCATTGGATGTGCCCAGATCCCAAGGGCCTTTCTCTGTCCTAGACATTCCAATCTAATCAGTATGAAAAACATCCACCATAGTAAATGCCACTTTAATTATAAGCTTGCTCCAACTGGATTAGAATCAAAATAAGCATGCTTAAGACAAAAATTAGATCTGAAAAGCAAAATACGTCATTGAGCTACTGAGACAGGAGTCCATTTTTATTTCACAATTAAGTAATGTTCTTTTCAAATTCTTATTTTAATATTCTCATTTCCACCATAAACCTACACCACCATGCAATCCCATACCTTATTCCTTAAGTAATCATTTCCTTTTTACTCATCTATTATTTATCTTTCTGGTATCACTTCTGGTTTACTGCCTCTCTTCTCTTTCTTTTTTAAAATCCTGACCCAAGGATATGTTTTTACTGACTTTTTTTTTAGAGAGAGAGATAGAGGAAGGGAGAGAAAGAGAGAGAGAAATATTGACGTGAGAGAAAACATCAATCAGTTGTCTCTCACATGCACCCTGACCAGGGATCAAGTCTGTAACACAGGTGTGTGCCCTGACCGGGAATCAAACCTGCAACCTTTTGACGTATGGGATGATGTTCTAACCAACTGAGCCACCCAGCAAAGGCAACTGCCTCCTTCCTCTTCAGGGCACTCAAAGTTTTGGATACAGAGGCTTATAAGCATTTCAGAGAAGCCCTAATAGTAGAGGCTAGTAAGGAGTGATAAACAGTGACTTTAGAGCTAGACTTGCTTTCAAATAATGGCTCCAACACTTAGTTGTATTATCATTTGCACACAATATTGATCTCTCTAAGCTTCAATTTCCTTAGTCATGAAATAGGAAGAAATCGTACTTACTTTACAAGGTGATTGTAAGGCTAAATGCAATAATGTAGGTAATGCCTTGACACATGCAGTAATATTACTGGACAAATGCTACTTATTGATATGAGTAAGAGGATGCTCACCAGATCTATGCATAAATCTGGAATCAGGAATACTCGAGTTTGAATCCCAGACCTGGCTCCTGAGAGTTGCAAGACCCTGGGCAAGTTAACTTCCCTCTGCTCTGTTGGCTCTTTGACAAAATGGGGATAAAAACACCTGTCCTGTGGGGATCATTTTTGGATGCTGTTTATTAATACAAGCTTCTTCCAGAAGATAAATGCCAGGCTGTACTTGTATATATAGAGTAAAGTGACCACCATACACCTTTCTCTGAAATGCCCTGGTAATGAGAAATAAACATGACCATCGTGAGAAATAAACATGACCATCATGTTATAAGGGTTTCCAGGGGTAGTTACTCTTGTTCTATCCTCATGGCCATAAATAATACCTTCTACTCAAATAATTCAGTATCAGATTTTTTGCTTTAGGTGAAATTCTCTGTGATTAAATAGGCAGAGTTATGAACACGTTTTCTCTGCTTTGTATACATTCCACAGATTCTGATTACAGCAGGAAAGCTCCCAGTGTGGCTGAACCTAGGTCGAGGCTGCAGGCCGACTCCAGAATCACAGTGACTTAGTGAAGCACCAAATCCCTTAGATGTTCCAAATATGGGATTCTTTTTTCTAGTTGGAGGTAAAAATACTACCTAGGAACCACCTACACTGTAACAGGATATCCAGAAGAGAGCCAGTGAGCTATTTATTTTACCATTAGCAAAGGGCCTGGTGGTAAATTTTATTATTGTCCCCAATTATTTGCAGCTGTTCTCCGTGAGGGACTTTCCTACCCCATCAACATCAGGTTTCATGTGACTTGATTTGGCCAATGAAATGTAAGCAGCTTGCTCACAGAAGCTTTGAGTCACTGGTCACTTTTTGCTCCTAGGAATTCCTTCAAAGAACACTCCTTAATAATTCCCTGTTTGGGCCAGAAGTACATAATGGTCACTGGACTGGACTGGCCCCTTCTTGGCAATGCTGCAAAGATAAGCAGAGCATGCCCAGCATTTCACTGTAGAATGTAGGAACACATGGTCCTCGGGTTTGGTTTTCAATCAACACAAACACACACACCCTTCATATATTGACTTTTTTCTAGAATGTTGAGTTAATTCTCCTGTCTTTTGTTATCTGCTGTGAGATAATTTAGCTCCTTAATGCAGTTGGAAAATGTGGTGCAAATGATACTGTAGTAAATGAAAGAACTTCATCAACTTCTAATTAGAAATTGAATCACTATGTGGACAGCATAATAAAATAGCCTGCTCTCAGTAATCTACAACTGAAATTGGTTTAGGGAAGACTTTATTGAAAGGATAAGATTTAAAGGCTCTAATTAAATTTACTTAAAAAAAATAACTCCCTAACTTCTGGACTAGCACTGTCCAATAAAATGTTTCATAATGACATAATAATTCTATAATTATACTCTCTGATATGGTATCCACTAGCCACATGTGGCTATTGAACATTTGAAATGTGCTAGTACAACTGAGGAGCTAAATTTTAAATTTACTTTCATTTATACTTAAATTTAAATAACTATATATGGCTAGTAGCTACTGAACTAGAAAGTGCACCTTTGATCCTACATTGGAAGAATATATTTTCTTAATAGTTGAAGTATTCTTTCATGCTACTATTTTTGGCACTAAGAAAGTTATATGTATGCATATGCATGTGTTTGTATGTATATGTCTATATCTATCTAGTTATTTCTCTATCCCTGCAATTAGCAGACAACCTCACCCTGTTATGTTTATATTAGGCAGCCATATCATTGTAGATCCAAGAAAGCATTGACTGTTCTGTTTCAGACTCATATGGGTACTCTCAACAGAGATCCCATTTAACTTTATGAAGCCAATTTTACAATAAAGCATTTCCCTAAGATTGCCGCAACATGCAAACTAATAGTACCACATCCTAGAATCATAAGTTAAAGATGTTCTTACTTAGTTCATCCATTGATCTGTAAAGAACCACTCCCAAATCATCCTGACAGCTTACAATATTATATTTTCAAATCTCTGTACTTCAGCTATCTTTATACTGAAAATTAGGCTCCCAAGTTCTTCAAACAACCAGATTTTATTTGCCCTATCATGAATTGAAACTTAACTATATTTTTATCTAACTATATAACGAAGGAGTTTATATCACCCATTTTCAAAAGATTCATCTTCCTGCAAAGATTTAATATTCTGAGATGTACTATGACTGTTAAGACCATGGTATTTGGAAAATAATAATACCTAATTGTGAAGATACAATTATTTGGGAAGGCTGGAGGTTGATGTTTCACTAGGGACACTTGGACACTGGTTCTTTTTATGTTCTGTGGCTATGGCCTTCCTGGTGGCCTTTCTCAAGGAGTAGAGGCTAGGGAAATCTTTGCCAAAAAAGGCCACGTTGGTCACAGCCTCAGAGAGGTTCTTTATCATTGGGCAATTGACTAAGACATTTAATCTATTCTTGACAAGAGTGTGGTGTGTTCTCTTCCCCTTAATTATAGAGCATTAGAAAGACCTGGCTCTACTTCCTACTGACAGTGTGAGAATTAATTCATTGCAAGTACCTAGCATAGCAACCAATATGCTCCTGATAAATGATTATTGATGCTTTGTTTTTATTGAATTCTAAAATTAAAATATAATTTTACTCAAGGAACAAAAAGGCTTCTAAGAAGAATATATCCTTTGGAATAAAGTAGAAGACTGTTCAATAGGAAGAGACGAATATACACCAAGTATATCAATATCAAAAGTACTTCCAAATGCAAGGCTTTGTAGTTTTCTATTAAAAACAAAACAGAAGAGAATAACTCGTAAAAGTCAGGCTCTCTTCTACAGACAAGCGAGGCATGATCACCCCTGATCTCTATTCACCTGAGAAAAGGAAATTAGAGAGAATATAAAGAAGAAAAGCTGAGGCACTTGAAGTTTCCATAGTCTGTTATTGTTCACATGCCAGATCCTGGAATCGCTTCCCAATTTCATCTCCAGTTTCCCTCAGCCCAAGTAGGATGTGTTCTTAAACCAGCCCCTATGAGCCATGTGAGCAGTGGGTCACAGGAAGCTCTCGGAGAGGTCTTAGGGGTCCTCTCTGCAGAGGCCCGTGCTAGTCATCAAGCTTTCCCACAACAGAGAAGTAATGCTGCCAGGAGGACTAGTCAGACATATATAGGGTCACACATTTGAGTCAGATTTTCTTAACTTGAGAACTAAGTTGGACAGCTTTAAAAATGTATTAACTCTTTCAAACAGTAACCTGAAAGAGATAATACCATTTTCCAAACTGGCTGACCAGCATCTGGATCTGAATTAAGCAATGAACAATTCGAATTTATAGCAAGAGAATAATATATAATAGCAGATATTTTACAATGTAAGCTATCAATCTTACAAGGGGTATATCTAATGTAAGACGACAAATCAAGACTATTTCTCAAAATATAAATAGAGCTGGAATCTGAAAGATTGAATTTATCAGGAACATGTTATATATTTGTTGTCTTTATTCTCCAGAGAAAAATGTGAAACTGTGCAGCTAAAGCATCAACTTGATTGCTTAATGATGGTTAACATCTAAGACTTTGCTCTGGGGGAAATAAAGTGGAAATTTAAATAGTGTTGCAATTTGCCATTAGTGCAGTTTTCACTGTTTATTTCCAAATGAGGACACAAGTGAAAAACAATGCGGAACCTGCTCGGACCATATTACATTCAGGCAAATCCTCTTTCTTTTTTTTTTTTTATTGATTCTGTAGGTACACGCTGCTTTAACACCATATATGGCTTGTTTTTAAGCTCTTAAGGAAACTTTAAAGTTTTCCTATTTACCCAATATTCCTATAATCCTTGGATACAGAATGTCTTCCTGTGCATAGAAACACAGGTATATTTTCCCTTCACCAAGCAGAACAGCAATTTATTCCACATTACAGTCATCTCCCCTAAGAAAATATTGACTCTCCTCAATGCTGAAAATATACACCCCTGACCCTTGTCAGATTCTAAACCCCAGGAAAGGGTCTACTATCCTGTGAGATGAGTCTAATTACATTTTAGGGCATATTCCCCATGCTAGAAATACGACAAGAGCTCAAGCATTATAACAATAGTAATCATCAGAGCAGTTATTTAAATTAATACTTTCAATCAAGCACTCTAAACAAACATCATAATGAAAAAAATAGAATTCAAATTTACATGAACATTCCACCCCATTAAATAAAACAAACAGGTGGGTGGGAGTGACATTGACAAAGATCCTTTTACTTTACCCATGTAAACATCAGACTAGTTTTTCTCCCTGGGCTTGCTTTTCTTTCTTTGGCCTGACAGTTCTGATTCTTCAGCCTCCTCATGAAAAAGAGAAACATTCCCTTGAAGATGAACTAAATTCATCAGCAAATGAAATTACATTCATTTGATAAAATGCTAAGCGGAAAAAGGCAGGTTTATTTTAAGCCTTCAACAGGCTGTTTTAGTTAATCATGCACAGTGCAGAAGACAGGAGTTCGGTTGCTAAGAAAATGGTTGGCATGCTTCCAGGAGATCCATGTGATGTGAAATGCATCTGCTCCTTTTAAACGTGAAACAGAAAAAAATAAAATAAACAGTTCAGGGTATATTTGGTGAGTCACTGTGGAACACAGGGCCAAAATAACTCAAGTGTTGTCAGTTTATTTTATGCAACCTTATTGTTGTGGTGTTAGCCTTTTCTTATAATTAAAAAATATTCATTTTCATGGACAATTGATACATATTTATTACAGATAAATTGAAAAGTATAAAATAAGAAATTTAAAATCTGCTATAGCACACACACAAACATGAATACCAGTATCTACAGTCTTTGATGCATGCAAACAGGGGCTTAATATTTGCTGAATGAATTAATATAAATTTTGTTTACAAATATGGGATTGCACTGTATTTGCTTTTTTAAAAAATTGTTTTTATTGGTTTAGAGAGAGAGGAAGGGAGAGGGAGAAAGAGAGAGAAAGAGACATTGATGAGAGAGAAACATCCACTGGCTGCCTCCTGCACACCCCCTACTGGGGATCACAAACCACAAACCAGGCATGTGCTCTGACCAGGAATCAACCCAGGACCTCCTGGTGCATGGGACAGCATGGAGCCACACTAGCAGGGCTGTCTTTACTTTCATAACCTGTGTTTTATTCATTAAAATTTATCATAAACACTTTTCTGTGTTATTAAAGATCCTTCTTAAGCATTATTTTAATAGATTCATTATTATGGGACACATAAGTTGTTCTCTTGCAAGACTTTTATAAGATCCAGGAACTGGCTCTCCCCAAGGAGGCTGATGCTATGGTGCTGATGAAATCCAAACATGTTCAAGGTTTCTTGCTTGGATGTTACACTTATTTCTCTGCTTAGTCAGCCAGTCACTGCAGTCTCAGCAGTTCTAAGCATGTGTAATTTCCACCACCAGCTACAGACCTTTACTACCTAGATAGATACCAGCTGCTGTCAGCATCCAGGCACACTAATGTGAGAAGGAATAGCCAAAGATTGCAGCCTGCTTGGCGACCCCTGCATGCCATAGGGTCCTCAGAGTAAAGTAACCATGGCCTTCCATGTCCACAGCATCTTCAGGGCGGCTACTGTGGACAAAGAGGACAGGCCAAAGGACAGTGTTTAAACATTGGTTTAAAAAGCTATTGATTATATGACCCAGAGGCTGAGAGGTTCAAAACAGAAAAATGAGCAGAGAAACCTGATTATTTCCTGAGAACTAACTTGAGTCCACTTTCTTCACTAAGAACAAAATGGAAAACAGGACAATTCAAGGCACTAACAATGATGGAGGGCAAGCAGAAGATATTTTTCCAATGAATTTTAGAGAGTGGAAAGGAGGGGAAGAAACAGTGAGAAACATCAATGTGAGAGAGACACATCGACTGGTTGATCCCACAGCTGGTACATGCCCTTGATCAGAATTGAACCTGGGACCCTTCAGTCCATGGGTCAACATTCTATCCACTGAGCCAAACCAGCTAAGGTATGATTCTTGAAGATTCAGTACAATCATCAGCTGGCTGAACAAGAACTAGCCTGCTAAGAAGGAAGAATTTGAGCATCAGCAGGCATACTGGAGAATTCAATATCGTGCAAGTTCATCATCAAAGCTGCACCAGGGAGCTGGGGACAAGCTCTTCCAGGGACACAGCTCCTCTGTCACACGGTGCCTCATCTGAGCAACTACCAAAGAAGGGGGCCATGCTGACAAGAAACATGTTCCCCAGATCTGCCGTGAAGTTTCAAGTCAGTTCAGTTTTTAAAAATTCTATTTAAACTGCGAAGTAAGCTGTAGAAATAAATAGATCCAAATATGCATACTAACTCAATCAAAACAGAAATTCATTTCTTGCCCATTGAACAGTCTAAGACAGCTGTTCCTGCTTGGTGGGTGCTCCTGCACACCGTGACTCCAGGAGTGACCCAGGCTCGTCCTGCCTTATCTCCACCGGGGCTCCTCGTCATCTGCTTCCACCATCTAGTAACCTGTGCATTTGGCCCTTTAATGATTACAAGTAATGCAAAGCTGAATAGTGTATTTGAAAAAATGAAGTCCACAGTTTGTTTCTCTGAATTAGGCACTCTGATTGATGTTATAGAATAGGACTCAGAAGACAAAGGGGATTAAAGGAAGTTTGGCAGAGGTAAGTAACCCAGAGAAGACAGATTTTTAAACTCAAATTTCGGATTAGTCAGTTGACAGCTCACAAAACTTTTTATAAGGCGCTTCCTTGTCATGGAAGACTCAAGCCTGAGCATTCTGAGTGAGGAAATATCTCAAATGCCACTGTGTCTTTTTTTAATCCAAAAATATCTTATTAGCAGAGCTATAGAGCTTGGACTTTTTAAAAAATTATATTAATTGTCAAAAATATTACAGATGCCTCCCCTCTCCCCCCCCCCCCGCATTGACCTCCCTCATCCCCACTTTCTCCTATTTATCAAAATAATTATGGCTCAGTTATGATCTGTACCAATGCTCCTCAAATGACCTATGGTGAAAAAAACAGTTATTTTTTTCCATTTACAAAGGAACATTTGTGTATGGTACTGTTCATGTAGTAAAATATGTCTTAAAAATGAATTACTAGAAAATTTAAATGAAAATTATATACAAAAATAGAAGCCCAATTTTTTATTATTAGGTTCAATAGATACAAAATTACTATGACAAATAGCTATAAAAGTTTCTAAATGCTAACTTTTAATTCCTGTGCTTATTTAATTGCAAACCAGTAATGGTTAGTAGACTAGAAAGGGTCCATGCATCATGCTTTGAGAAGCCCTGCTCCACACCAGCGATTTTCAACCAGTGTGCCGCAAGCATTTTAAAACACGCAATACCTGACTATTTAGTCAGGGGCACTGACCTGTTTTCCCTTAGATTGTCAAATTTTAAAAAATAGCAACAGCCAACACAACAATAATCTGGTGTGAATGAACCAAATTTATACCTTTTTTTTGGTCAGATTGGCAAAAAATATATATTATTTGGTGTGCTGTGGAATTTTAGTAATTAGTTATGTGTGCCATGAGGTAAAAAATGGTTGAAAATCACTGCTCTACACCATTTCCGGCTCCTGAACTAATGCATGGAAGGCTCCTCCATCAGAGGGTGAAGAAAGGATCGATATACAACAGTGAGCTGTTGTGTCTGAAACTGCAGTAAAGGTTAGGACCTCTTCATTCCTGTGGTCTGGTTGGATATAATTCCTCAAATATGTCTTTTGGCTGAATATTTAGTTCTGAACTGATAAAGTCATGATACAGTTGGAATCTCCCATTTGGTAAGTAATTTTTAAGTCCTAAAGGTGCTAGTTGTATAGCATATTCCCGTTTTCAACTACATATTTGTTTTCCATGCTTAAGAATCTTTTTTTTTTTAAAATCAATGCTCATGAATTTAGTGCCATATGGAATGGTATATAGCATGGAGCTTCATATTCTTGTTTTACTCCAGGTAGGGGTTCCCCAGATCCCCTTGGTTCTGTGGTTCCCTAAACTAGGAGCTCTTGGCTTGTTAGGCACTGGCTCCACCTTTCTCTTTGCATTCAAATAGGAGCTCTCCTAGAAATTGTTTTAGTGATTTCCTTTTCGCTAGGACTTCTGTTATGGCTGCAGCACCCTGGGTTTTGCTTTATGATATGGACCATTCAGTGTGATCAGACGGGGTCAGGGCACCAGCAACCACAATTATGTTGTTGGACTAGACTGCAGTGGTTCTCAACCATCTGACCCTTTAAATACAGTTTCTCATGTTGTGACCCAACCATAAAATTATTTTCATTGCTACTTCATAACTGTAATGTTGCTACTGTTATGAATTGTAATGTAAATATCTGATATGCAGGATGGTCTTCGGCGACCCCTGTGAAAGGGTCGTTCGATCGCCAAAGGGGTCACAACCCACAGGTTGAAAACCGCTGAACTAGAGGGAAATCCATTTCTTGACTGTCTATTCTTTCTAAGAAATGTGAATTTAATCACCCAGATTAAACAACATCAATTTTTATGTAGTTTGCTTACTGGCATGACATCTTACTGTTTAGACATCAAGTAGTAATTTCTTTGAGCAGCACTGCTTCATGCAACAACATAAGGGGGTGGGCAAAAGTAGGTTTACAGTTGTAATCCAAATAAATAATACAATAATTAATCAATAATAATGCAAGAATAAACTGTAGGTTTGCAGTGGTGAGTACACGAAACAGTTTATTCTTGTATTATTATTGATTAATTATTGTATTATTTATTTGGATTACAACTGCAAACCTACTTTTTGCCCATCCCTTTTTCATTCCTTAAAATACCTTTAAACACTAGAGGCCCGTTGCCTGAAAATTCATGCACGGGGGGAAGGGGAGGTTCCTCAGCCCGGCCTGCCCCCTCTCACAGTCCAGGAGCCCTCAGGTGTGGGAGGCGACCCAGTGATCAGGGGAAGGCAATGCCCCATCACACCTCTGCTGCTGCCAGTGCCAGCAGCGCAAGCCTTGGCCGACCCTGGTTACCTGAGCCTTGGGCGGCCCTGGGCATCTGGGCAGCCACCATCTGAGGCTTGCCTGTGCCTCGGGCCAGCCCTGGGTGGCTGTGGGGCTGAGGGACTGGGTGCTGCCATCTTGTGGCTGTGGGCGCCACCATCTTTGGACAGTCAATTAGCATATACCCTTCTTATTGGCTGTGGGCACCGCCATCTTTGTGACAGCGTGAGGTCAATTAACATATTCCCTCTTTATTAGATAGGATTAGTATAAATGCAGAGAAAATTAAACCATTTGTTCACCTTCCAGGGTATAGTTCTTTGATTAGATAAGTGCTACAGAAAAAGTCAGTTTAGGTTTAATATAGTAGAATTAGGACATAAGCAAAATTTTAGTGCCAAGTTCCTAGGGAAATGCCAATGCATACTGTTAATTTCATCACAATCTGAGTTCACTGATCTTACTGACAGCTCTAGCTCAGTAGTCACACGGTAGCTGACCTTTTTTTTTTTTTAGTTCATTGCCATCCTTTTTTACTCCTTAAATTTGTTATAATTTTAAGAAAGAAAATTAGCTAATGTAAAGATTAATGTTTACCAGTTACTACTCTTAAAGTATTTTGTATGCCAATCAAATGTATGTGTGTGTGTGTGTGTGTGTGTGTGTGTGTGTAGTTGGCCAATCAAATGTGTGTGTCTATATATCTCTGTGTATGTATATGTATATCCAGAAACCTGGCACTTCCCCAGGCATGGGGAAAGAGGACAAAAGCTACTAATTAGTAAAAGTTGGAAAGGCTTCAGGCAAACTGCAGACTTCCCGTCCAACCATCAGGCATCCACCCCCTCTTCCAGGACTCATCCTGCCACTTCCATCCTGGACTCCACCTCCTCCATCTCCTTTCTCCTCTGGAACCGCATTCCCTTCATTATCCTGGACCGGTGGCTGCATAAAAGTCCAGAGCCTCCGGAGCTTCGTCATGTTCTTCCATCTCCACCTGACCAAGGTGAAAACGCCTCTAAAGCGTTTCTAACTAACCCACACATCTCCAATAACTGGAATTTTACCAATGAAAACCCACGTCGGACACTCATTACGTTAATTATAAAAATCTCTGGTATTCGAGATAAAAGCTAACCAAGGCACCTATAGCTGCCTCTGAAGTTTGGCATTTTGATTAATAACTACCACTAGAATATGTATTTCCAATTAGAGCAACTGCCTGCCTTAGGGTCTGGATGAAAACGAGCTGCAACCCATATTTGCACACATCATGTCTGCTGAAGTATCTTAAGCAAATTACAGGCCACATAACACCTTCCCTTGAAAAAATCAAGCTACTTGAAACGGGACTACATTTAGAAGGGCCTCTTCCTCATTTCCCGCCCACTTTTAACTCCTGGCTCTCCAGCTCCCATCCTTATCATTGTCCAAACCTGCTCCTGCCAAACAGGCTTATGACCTAAAAGCAAACTCCAATGTGCTCGGTCCCAGCACAGTTCCTGAAATATCAGTATTCGTTTCTATCATTTTAGGAGGAATTAAACATGTCTTAATCCTGTTTTTCCCTTACCATATATTACTGAAAAACCTTGATTCAGGCATGAAACAGGAGATTCTGGTAATTAAGTAGAATATGCCATATTCATTACTCGGCACGTGAATTCTCACCTCCCATAAAGTGGTAAAAGTAAAATTATTTCATCGTCCCCAAGCTCTCCTGAAAATGCTCAACCTAACAACGCAAATATATAAACGCGCTTGAAAATAATGATAACTAAATGCCTCTGGAAAAAGCACAGCTAGTGAAGGTTCTCTCATGGACAAATTAGGTGCCACATTTTTCCAGCAAAATTAGTAGTCTGCTAATTGGTAACAAGATTTCTTCTTGTATGAAACTATACTATTTTCCCACATATATCAGTTTTAACTTCTCTTCAAAGGCTCCAGCCTGAATAAAGGAATTAGAAGAGGACAACATGCTCATAGGGGCATTTTTGGTCACGCAGAGGTCATCTGATACTGCATCCCGTTCTGAAGCTGTCTAAATCTTAATTCAGTACAAACAGGAAGTGCACGTTTTCTACTCAATGCATTTGCTCGCTTCCCCGCCCAAAGGATGGAATGTTGGTCCCGCCTTGGTTTTCATTCAAGTCAGTAACGTGCATGTGCATGGCATGTGGGGGATGCATGTGCATGGCATGTGGGGGATGCATGTGCATGGCATGTGGGGGATGCATGTGGGGGGTGCATGTGCATGGCATGTGGGGGATGCATGTGGGGGATGCATGTGCATGACATGTGGGGGATGCATGTGCATGACATGTGGGGGATGCATGTGCATGGCATGTGGGGGATGCATGTGCATGGCATGTGGGGGATGCATGTGCATGGCATGTGGGGGATGCATGTGCATGGCATGTGGGGGATGCATGTGCATGGCATGTGGGGGATGCCACCAGTAATAACTGAAATTTTAGTTTGAGAGAAGATTCAATTGCAGAGAAATAAGAACAGATTCAAAGTGGGCCTGGGGAGCTGCCAAAACATGAGCAGAAACATGTTAAAAAATTCTTTTCCTATTTTCTTCTGACACTCCGAATTTTGAGAGTGTATCTGATTATCTTTGAAACAGCCCCACCATTCCCAGAGAAAGCTGCAAGGAGCAGAAAGGACAGTTGCATAAGGAAAAGTCACCCTTTAGGAGGGAGCAAGATTCAGCTTCTGAGTCACTTGACATTTCCCACGCACCTGACAAGTTTGAGACAGGATGCTTGGTGTTTTCTCAAAAGACCGTTGTGTGCTGCTGTGTACTTTACTTGTATTTAATGATGTGAGCTCAGGGACGGAAGAGAGATAAAATGAGTAAGTGTACATATATTTTTCTTTTAAATTATGTGTGTATATTTATATTAAAAATGTGTACATTAAAATATATGTATATTCATTTAACAATTCCAATGATTTCACCCATCATTTAACAAACAAGTAAATACTCCAGCAGAGATTAAACCTGGGGTGGGCTTACTAAAGTATAGAGGAGTCCCTCTCTCTTGGCTAGTCCCAGTTCCCAAATACCTCTCATAGTGTGAGCATCTATGTACAAGGTGATCCTGGCATTTAAAGAGGAGCATTTTCTCATGGAAACACCAGCCACATTTCCCTCACGTTCTCTACTAAAGGACTAGTAATTCATCCTAGGGCTGGAATTGAAGCTGGTTGTGTTCAATAGGCTGGACCAAGCAGAGTTTCCCCCTAACATGCTGAGTTTAGAGCCTAATCCCAATACAAAATGTTTCTCCACTGAACTCCCTTTAGTTGAATTCTCACAAGAAATGTGTAAGGATTAACAGGCTAAGTGGAATAATTAATGTGGTGCTCTTTATCTATGGTAAAAGCCTTCCCTGGTTTGGGGGGACGGTGCCACTCTGACTCCAACCTCACAGTTCCAGTGAGGACCTGTCAGGTCAGAGTTTCCTGTGTTCTTGCCTGCCAGGGAGGTCTTATGACGCAGAGTGGCCTGTGAACCTGGCCACCGGGACTGGCCCAGGGGTCACACAAAGGACTCACCTGAGGCCTCTCATTGTTCTCCCCTTGAGTTTTCTGCTGGAATTAATAGGAAGGAGCCTTTCTTATCTTTGTGATTAAGTTCTGTAAAAATGTTACTTCACGTGTCAGCCCACCATGCCCCTGGCTAATAAAGATGTCTGAAAATATAAAACTAATACAGTTGACCCTTGAACAACACAGGGTTTAGGGATGAAAGCCCCCCAAATAGTCAAAAATCCACACATAACTTTGGACTCTCCAAAAACGTAACTACTAAATGCCTACTGTTAACTGATAGCATAAACTGTCCATTAACACATATTTTGTATTTTGTATTATTACATACTGTATTCTTGCCATAAAGTAAGCTAGAGAAAAGAAAATGTTACCAAGAAAACCATAAGGAAGAGAAAATACATTTATTAAAAAGAAATCCGCATCTAAGTGGACCTGCATAGTTCAAACCCATGTTCAAGAGTCAACTGTACTCAGAGAGGAGCTGAGATGTGAGGTGGAGTCCTGCCAGGATCCCAGCCCCTGCATCCACGCTCCTAGAGGCCAGATCCTACCCAAGGCCTGTGTTGTTTGTTTTGCATTCTTTATTTCAGAACCCTAATTATCGCCTCTTCTGTCCTCAGTAAGTTAGTGTCTTCCAGTGAAGAGGCAGTGTGGTCTGTTTCACAAGTGAGGACAACATAGCTCACAGGTTAAATGACTCCGCATTCCCAAAGCTAGTAAAGACAGAACCAGCCAGCTGCTAGAACAAGTACGACTGAGGTACAGCATCAGGGTTCAAAGGCTGAGCCTTCATGGGTAGTAGAGGTTTTTGTGGCATAGGTTGTTTGTTTTAAGTGAGAGCAACTCCTCTTCTATACAGGCACTGGCAGAGAGTTGTCAGTAAAAGTGATGTCCCCTCCATCATGTCAATGAATAGCAATAAACACTTTTCCTGGGGGAAAATAATACGGAAACTTTGGGGATCCAGGACGGCCCAACTTTGTAAAATCTGTTCAGTCAATTTACAAAAGGAGCCCATTGCTTTTTGGAGAGAAAGAAATTGAGACCCACTACTTGCTCTCAGAGACTCACGTTTAGGAATGACCCAGGCCGAAGAAACTCCGGTCGGGACAGAACAGCAGGCTTTTATGTTGTTTAATAATGAGCAATTTCGACTTCCGATGTGAGTAATCAGATGTATTGTCTCAGCATTCCCTCACTAAGAGGAGAAAGCGCAGCCCCGCTCGCTGCACCGAGGGGATGAGCACCTCAGGGAAGGGCCATCGGCACTGCCTTAGACGCCTGCCTTCCGTAGGGTCGGGAATCCACCCACGGAAGTCATTCCTCCTGCATCTTCCCTTTTTAGGGAGCGGCCCAAGCACCTCGGTCAGTACAAGGGGCCTAATGAAAACAACAGACAATAGTTTATCGAGTCCTTCGATGTGTCTGACTTGGACATTAATGTACATTACAACTGCATCTACATAGCATCCCTGTCGCTCTATCATTCTCACTCCTTTGCCGTGCTTTGTATTTCTTCATAGCATGCACCACTGCTGAAGTGTATTACACGCGTTTTATTTTTTGTTACCTGACTCCTTGTAATGAAAAAACCAGTTTTTCTCTCCTGTATGTCTCCTTTACTTTTACACAGAACATTCACACTTCTATCTCAGTCACCAAATGTATGTGTGTGGGGGGGGTCCTCCCCTGGCCCCCCATTCCCTCCCCCCAAGAAATTCTCTGTGACACCAACTGGTTGTTTTACAATCTAACTAAATTCTGCAGGACCTGGAGATGTCATCAGATTAGACTGCCCCCCACCCCATGTCAGGTAACAATCCCAAGTAGTAGGTCCCCAGGTTACTCACACCTTCTGTCCAATTTGGCTACAGAGCTTCCCATGACCTCCGCTCCTTGGATTCTACTATTTGCTAGAACAGCTCAAAGTACACAGCGAAGCACTTGCTTACACTGACCGGTGTATTATGAAAGGATATGATAAAGGGTACAGGTGGACATGCAGATGAAGAGCCACATGGGGCGAGGTGTGTGGGAGGGTGTGTGGGGAGGGTAAGGAGCTTCCCTGCCCTCTCCAGGTACACCCCTCTCCCAGCACCTCCACTTGTTCACCCATCAGGACCCTCTCCAAACCCCTTCCATTTGGGTTTTCATGGAGGCTTCATTAGAGGCAGGATTGACTAAATCGCTGACCACCGACGATTAAAATATTCAGTCCTGCCCTAGCTGGTTTGGTTCAGTGGATAGAGCATCAGCCTGTGGACTGAAGGGTTGCGGGTTCAATTCCAGTCAAGAGCACATGCCTGGGTTGCGGGCTTGATCCCCAGTAGGGAGCGTGCAGGAGGCAGCCACTCAGTGATTCTCATCATTGATGTTTCTATCTCTCTCTCCCTCTCCCTTCCTCTCTGAAATCAATAAAAAAAATATATATTTTCAGCCCTTCTTCCCTCCCCCAAGGTGGGTGAGGGAGGGACTGAAAGTTCCAACCCCCTAATGGAATCACTGGCTCCACAAGCAGCTATCCCCTATTCTTAGGTGCTTTCCAAAGTCACCTCATTAACATGACAAAAGACAGTTATGGCTCTCATCCTTTAGGAAATTCCAAGGGTTTCAGGAGCTCTGTGCCAGAAACTGGACGAATACCAAACATGTATTTCTTATTACAAATCACAATATCACACTCGCAAACTAAAATGAGCTCCAAGAGGAGAGAGCTCTGTGTTGCTAACCTCCATACCCAGACTGCCAGCAGACAGTATATTTTTAGTTAAATTCACCGAATGAATGGCGGTACTTTGTGAGTCCATCGTAAGAACCCTATGTGGTAAGTTTTTAATAGGTTAAGTAATTAACACAAGACAACATTGCTAGCCAGTAGCAGAATAAAGATATGGATTAAGTTGTGTGTGACTCCAAAGCCTTCACTTTGAGGCACTAAGTAATACGGGCTGGGTGCCTTGAAGGATTTATTGAGTAAATAGCAGGAAACACAGAAGAGAGAGGACTTTGCCCACCTCACATCTCTGGCCAGGGCTTGGCCCTGCCACGAGTATCTGTTAAAGCACCGGTTTTAAAGTTAAATCCGAATTCCATACCTGAGCTTCTCGTTCCCCGACCTGGTGACCTCAGGTCACCTAACCTCTCACAATCTCAGTTTCTTCATCTGCTATCTCTAATGATGGCAAAGAATTTCGAATAGTTGCTGACTCGATAAATTCTACACCAATGGTAGCAGTGATCCCAATGAGAGAGATTGGCTGTAACACAAGGAAACACGCTGGCTCCCCTAGGCTGGCTGGCAGCCAGTGTTACTGGTCAATCGTTTGCAGAATAACATAGTTTGCTTGTATTCTATTCTCTTTCAAAGCCCTTCTCGCTCCCTGCCAATGCCTCTAGATGTGTAGAGATCCCAGATGCAATGCCGGGAAAGGCCTTGCTTGCATTGAACCTAAGATCTGCTCACAGCTGCCCAGTGGAAGAACGCCCGCCTGCGATGGGTTATTGGGCCTGTGCATATTTGTTTCGTAAAAGAGCACCAGCCCCGTTCTGCCAACACAACAGGGTTTAAAATGTATTCTCCAAATTCTCTGGCAATACATTTGAGGCTTGTGATATTTGGAGTTAATTGCCCAGGGCTATCACTATGAGCTGAGAGATACACATAAACCTTCTGACAATTCGTTGGGGAGGCTCTTCCTGCTGTCCTTAGACACTTTTAATAGAAGAGGTGACCATTGGCATGGCTGTTTTCCCTAGTTATGTGTCTGTGCTAATTTTCAATTGTAAAGACCTCCTTTTAATATCAGGAAATATTACATAACACCAGCTTTCCCCAAAAGCAATTGTCCATTGACTGAGGAGCTACCTTGTGAAAAACAACTACAGTGACTTAACTACAGACTTTTAAATGCATTGGAGTTGTATAAATCACTTTGACATCTACAGACATTTGGAAGACGGTGGTGCATTTACGTGTATGACATCTTAGCTTTTCAGTAAATAGCCATCTGGGAAGCTGAGAACCCCTTGCATTAACTTCCTGGCGCCTCAGAGACCGGCTGGGAACCGATGTCTAAAGATATTTAATTGAGAATTTGGGAAAGAAAATACCACATAGTTAATTTGAACTTCATCTCTCTGAGTGGTCTATAATTCTACTAATGACTTGCTGAATTTAAAAATTAAAATAATAATAGGTTAACCATTGTAAATGGAATTTTGTTTTGAATCAGGAAAAACACAAATTTCTAGTTGCTTTAGAGTCTAATTTTTAACTACGTAGACTAATCTAAGTCTTGGCAGGATAATAGACATAATTTGAAACCACGAAGGTATACCCTCAAAGAACAATGTGTATAATGCTTGACTTATGTTCACACTGATCAGGGGAAGGCTAAGGGGATTTGTTTATTAAAATTATTGAACAGGAAAGTGCTTTCAACCACACTATAAAAGGCAATTTGCATTTGCTGTTGTACTTTTCCTCTACTTCCCATTCCTATTTTACTGTACAGGCAGTTTGTAGCAAAACCAGCTTTTGCATCTCATGAGTTTCTTATGTTTTTACAATAAAAATAAAAATTAAAAAATGCCATCATGTAACAAATTGCTCTTAGTTTAAGAGAATTAGTCTTCCTTCTGGTCTCCTTATGCCCATTAATCTTTAAGGGAGTTTCAGATTTACATAGAATGAGAAGCAAATTATTTTCCTTCTATCCCTAAATGATCAAGCAGGTGACATTGGTGCTATTTTAAAGATTCTGAGGACAAATGCACATTTATGCTACACTGTAAGTGAAGCCTTTCAAAAATGTAGCCTTTTTTAGGCAAATCAATATTTTTTAAATGGATTAAAATAAAGTGTATGTACTTTAATCATTTTGGACTAATTTAGCTCTGGACTATTTAACAATGAATTTATTAATACATAAGCTGTTTAAAATAAAACCATCATTTTGGAACTTAAATACCTAAGAATTATGGAATATAGAAGCATTCAAAAAATGGTGATTTTTTTTCATGGACTTAGGAAGGAAAATGCTACTGTGGTGTGCTTTTCTTTGTATTTTGTTTTTTGAATTCTAGACTTTTTAAAAGAATTTTTTTTAAGTTAAGGTCTAAAGAAAAAAATTTCACAAATGAACGTGTAAATAAAATAGTATGTGAGAGCACTTTGTAAATTAAAAAGTAATGCTGAACCCATACCCTTTAATATTTTAACTGAAAACCTGTTTCACAAATATTTCACAATATTTTAATTAAAAACCTATTACCCCTTGGACAAACATTTGTTGAGTAACAGGATTCCGCTGTGTGCTTAGGATTCAAGTCTGCACGAGGCAGTAGGAAGCCATATGTTTCTGGCTCCTGGAGTCCGGGTTTGAATCCTAGCTTTGTCCCTTGCTTACCATGTGACCTTGGGCAAATTATGTAACCTTTCCATGCTTTGCTTTTTTCTTCAGTGAAATGGGGATATTAATGGTACTTAACTCACAGAGACCTTTTGAGGATTAAAAGATGTAGGTATTATAAAAACTCTTAATACAAAAAGTGCTTGGAATGGAGGCAGATAACTGGACTGCAGCCTAGAATCACCCAGAGAACTTTTAAAAAATATCAATGAGCTCTTCAGCTGCTTCAGCTCTGACCAAGTGAGGACAGTGGCATGGGCTCTGGTTGCTGACAATGTCATAATGAGGACATTCAAGTCTAGCTTCTCCCAGCGCCCTCAAGAAGAGCCCAAAAGAGGCTGGAATCTTGAAGGTGGATTTGAACCAGTCATGACTTTCCCCATATGGATATGGATGTGCATAAATATCCTAATACGAAAGAATCATAATCCTTAGATTGGGCCACATTTTACACGGAAGAGCCAAAGAACCTGGTTTGTTCTTTCTCTTGACGGGAAAGACAGCTTGTTCAAAGTGGACATGAGAACCATTTCATTGGCTGTTCCACCCTAGGAGACACTTACCAAGGATTCAGTGACCATTTGTATGGATGATGTGATCTCTCACCTAGCTCAGAATGCCACTATGGCAAAGACCACCAATGCTGACTCAAAGCCCATATTTTAGAACCAAGAAATGTTCTCGGGTCCATTCTGGCAAAGAAGAAATTGCACACAGCACGCTGTGCGCTCTGGATGGCGCCACTGACGCCTCAGGGAGAGACATGCAGTGTGAGGAATGCAAACTCATCTGTGCCCCTCCCGAGAGCCAGGGTTTCAGAAGCAGAGCGCCCCACAGAATCCAAGGCAAAGTCACTGCAGCTCCGGAGGGAGTGGCTGCATCCTGGGCTCTGAGTGAAGCTTGGTGGTCAGCACCCAAGTCTCTAGCGCCTTTAGATCTGGGACCTCCAGGCACCAAGCAGAGGTGCTGAGAACTATGATTGTCTTCTCTCTTCACAGATATGTGGTGAGGCACTGAATTAGTTTTCCGTGGCTGCAGTTACAAATGACCACAACCTTAGTGGCTTAAAACAACACAAACTTTTTCTCTTACAGCACTAGACGTTAGAAGTCAAAAAAGGTGGGGGGGAGGCTAAAATCAAAACATTGGCATATTTGTATTCCTTCTAGATGCTCGCAGCGGTCGGCAAACTGCAGCTCGCGAGCCACATGCGGCTCTTTGGCCCTTTGAGTGTGGCTCTTCCACAAAATACCGACTTTTGCGCATGAGCCACGAAGTTTCAATTGCACTGTACATGCGCGCCTGCACGTGGTATTTTGTGGAAGAGCCACACTCAAGGGGCCAAAGAGCCACATGTGGCTCGCGAGCCGCAGTTTGCTGACCACTGCAGGGAGAATCAATTTTCCTGCCTTGGCATCTGCCCGTGGCTGGACAAGCCTTGTCAGCCCCAGCCTCTAGGGAAAGCCCCCTTCCCTCTCCCTGAGTGTGACACACACTCTGATTTCTCTTACCCAGGCTCCTAGCATAGCTTACTGGACACATCTGAATTTGTGTGTGTGTGTATGTGTGTGTGTGTGTGTGTGTCTTTTTACTAGAACTCAAGTTGTATTTCCTTATTGAAGTTTACACTTTAGTTTTATCTTCTTTCTTAGAGATAACATAACCCTATCCTGATGGAAAATTACCTTGTCTGACCTAAAATAATGTATGCATTTTTAAAATTAACAATAAAAACCGAAGAGACAGAAAATGTGTGGTGCTATCAAACATTTGTTCTTAAAAACCTTAGGACCTGGAGCTTGCAGCCATTGGCTCTGCTTTTTCTTAGCAACTTCCTAGACCAGAGAAATTAAGCATGGCCATTTGTGCCTGGCCAGCAAAAGGGAGGTGTTTTATGGAGCAGTATTGCACTGAGTGACTGAAACCTTGATGTCCGGGTTCCCTGGAGTATGATGGCTACACTAGACAATGTGTCTGAGAGAAGGAAGAAGGCTGAATTTGGGCCTCTTTGTGATGCTCAATCTGATGTTATTTAGCTGCTGCTAAGGAGGAAAGTTCCTGCCCAGGACATGTGGCCTTCTGGGCGACTGACTCTCCAGGGCCTTTGCCAAACCACAGCTGCAGAAAGGGACAGTACTTGGGGAGTGACTCATTCTCTGATTTTAATAGATGCCTATATCTAATACCAGGAATCTAATAGGACAGAAATGTCAGGCAATGTATTTGACAACCTTTGTTTTTCAAAAGATTGGTAAAGTATATTTTTAGTCACGATTCTTTTAAAGGGCATTGAAGATAACCACGCCAGCCTGGCTGAAACTCCCAGGGCAAAAGTGAGTTGCAGGCCAGCTGCTATTCACGAAGAAAGACCAGGTTATAAATAGGTGAATCAGATTGACAGGCCAAATGCTGCCATAAAACTTCAAGGACCACGTTGCAACTCCTCATCCTCAACAGAGCCTTTCTTTTAGTCCTAAACTAACTCCAAAAGATATTTAGAATCACATTTGCTGCAATTATTTATTTTTCTCTTTCTCCCTCTTCTCCCAACAAAGTAACCAGTTCAGTTCTATGGCCAAAATTTTAAATTGAGGCACTGTGTGTAAATAGTGAATACAAAGAATAACTTTAACATCCAGAAAAATGCACTGACTTCACACTTTTAGACAATCACTACACAATTTCAAAGCAAATACAAGCAGTCCAAGACAACCGACACATTGTAAAACTGTATCATTGTGACTAATAAGTAAAGTACTCTTGTTTTTAAAGAACAGTCATCTCTGTTAATTTTTGTACAACTTAAAAGTTAAAGTTGATATTAGGGTAGAAAACTGGAACAAAAGAAAGACAATTCTGTAACATTTGCATTCTGACCACCTGAAAGAAAAACTAGATAAAAAACAATATTTCTCAGAAAATAAAATTAATTCAAAGTTCTCAGGAAAAATTGAGAACTTAATGATGTTTATGTGTGGAAGCCATTATTGCATCTTTAAGTAAAAAGATAGCTTTTCTTTGAGGTCCGTAAGACATAATTAAGAAAAGTGAGCCCTAACTGGTTTGGTTCAGTGGATAGAGCATTGGCCTGCAGACTGGAGGGCCCCAGGTTTGATTCCAGTCAAGGGCATGTACCTTGGTTGCAGGCACATCCCCAGTAGGAGGTGTGCAGGAGGCAGCTGATTGATGTTTCTCTCTCATCGATGTTTCTAACTCTCTATCCCTCTCCCTTCCTCTCTGTAAAAAATCAATAAAATATATTTTAAAGAAATAAAAGTGGATTGATAGAGAAAAAAGAAAAACTATTGCTAAGATAATCATGAGTAATCATATATCAGGTGATGGGGTTCATTTCTGAATTGTGAGTTGTGGTTGACATTAACTAACCTCTGAGCTCAACTGCTATTGATGTCATTCTGGTCCTTATTTGCTTACTGTATATGCTGCTAGAGTGAATGATGCTGTCTGGTTATTTAGCACCAACCAGAGCCACTCATCTATTCACCAGAAGATCAATAGTTTTCTTAAATTCAAACCCCTAAGGAGCTCTGTGTATAGACATATATTGCAGGTATGCATTTGGGTAATTTTTTAAAAAACTATTTCTCTCAATTGGGAGTTGGGTACAGAAAAAGGAAGGGAAATAATGTGAGCACTTGAATAATTCTCGAGGATTTAAATCAATCAAAAGAGAAACCATGAGGTCCCTTAACTTTGGCAACAGAATGATGTTTGCATGAAAAAGAGCCAGTAAAATACTCTAAGGCTGTAACACGGCACCAAGAATCCTACTATACAGGTGTAGTCTATAAAGTTCTCCAAAACCAATCATGTTTTATGCTCCTTTTCTTTAAAGAGGTTTTTTTTCAATTATCATTAGAGTGAAAAAAAAATCACATTTCCACTATACAAGGTTCAATAAGTTTTGCCTGGTGTCACACGTGTGTTTCTGGCTTCCCAATAACCTGTGAAATGCCAACAATGTTTTTTTACCTGGTCTCAGCCATAGGTGCTCAGAATCATAGTTTGTGAGGTAAGACCTTGGACCTTGAAATGCATACGTAGTACCCTATGGCTCTAATAGTTCCTCAACACAAATTGTGCTCCCTGTCCATATTAGAACTTCCTTCCAAATTCTTCCATCACTCTTTCACCTTCTCACAAGGTGGAGGATTACACTGGGAACAGGTGTTGTGAGCAAATCACGCGAGGGCAGACTCATCGGCGGTTCTAACGTAAGTGTCAGAACTCTAATGGAATAGAATGCCCTGCCTCTCAGCTCTATCCTGGAGCCTCTTCTTCAAGCTACATCAGCGTGGTAGGAAAGCTCGCTTCCTATCTCCATCCCATCCCCTTGAATTAAGATGTAGTTACTATTCTGGCAGTTTACCCTTTCCCACAGATAAACTGGTGGGTGCAGCTGGCAGTAACTGATTCCCTTTTCTGACTCAGAAAGAACCTGGTACACTTCCCAGAATGTTAACAAACCCCAGCAGCTCTAATCTGGGCAATTGCTTGCTGGTGACTGGATTAGCCCAGGGGGCTAGAAGTGCCTAATAAGAAAAGGGATATAGAACTTGGGACTAATTATTTTCCTGTTATATTTGGCATTCAGTAAAAAGAAAACTGGGATCACATTAATGAAGAGACATTTTTCACCTGAGTCTTAATCAGAATCAATCTCTCTCTCTCTCTCTCTCTCTCTCTCTCTCTCTCTCTCTCTCTCTCTCTCTGTCTCTCTCCATATATATATAAAAGCCTAATATACAAAGTGTCCCCTGGGGAGTTCAACTGGGACATCGAGAGTTCAATCTCTCGCTATGACATGTGCTGACCACCAGGGGGTGGCACAGAACAAAGGAAGGCCTAAGCCGACAGTTGGCAGCCGGGGAAGGGAGGCCCTGGCTGGCAGCCAGCAGCCACAAGGGGCCCTACCCATGCATGAGTTTTGTGCACTGGGCCTCTAGTCAGGTTATAATCTCCTATCACTTCTTTCTTTCTCCACACAGCTCCAACCTAGGAATTGGTGCGTGCTCGCTGTTGGTGCGGACAATACATGCTCAGAAAAGAAAGCCCGTTAGACCAGGAAAACAAGCAATTATCTGAAAATTTCTGACCCTTAATCTTTTGTGTCCTGCACAGCTCAGATAACTTTGAGCTGTGAAAATGAGGCTTCTAAATTGTCTCAAAATTGCTTCAATTTCCGTCTTTGCTGGTGGAGATTTTGTTGTATTGTGCTTTTTCAGCTAAAGAGCGTTTCAGACAAGAACGAGGCTAGACATTGTCCTTGTGTCAATAGTGTGGGTGTGGGTTTTCTGAGAGATTAGTGTGATTGCATGAGTTTTTCTTCACTGATCATTGCTCTCAAACACCCCAGAATGCTGATGCAAGGAGTATGGATTAGTACAGCTTGAGCCTTGGCAGAATTGTTTCAGAGAAGAGCACAGAATCTGTGGTCATCTAGACCAGGGTTCTTAGCCCAGCCTTTCCACCAGTTTCCTGTGTGTTGAATCTCTCTAGCTCTAGATCATGGTCTGACAGAGGACTTGATAGGATTGTTGTGACATGATTTAAGCAGCTAACTGGATCTGGAAAACATGAGCAGTGAGTATCTCATTTCCTCTTGACCACATAGGAAGGATGGCCATGCATCCTGGTTTCCTGTTGTGTCGGTATAATTATTAACAGCACCCGAAGTGACCCATTTAGGATGATAAATTACATGGTTATTCAACACCCAGGTAAAGTTGTTTTTTTTATTACATCCCTATCTCTTTGCAAAGAATAAAACCCACTTTAGCCAGCTTAAGCAAAGAGGGAAATATATAGGGAAATTTATGGGGAAAGTGTGGAGGTAGTTCACAAAACAGTCAGGCTCACGAAGGGCCAGGCCTCAGAAACTGAAGTCCCAGAGCTGTATGTCCTCTTCAGTGCTTCTCTCTGCATGCACATCTGGTTTTGTCTTTTCCCTTTCAGCAGACTGGCTTTCACTATGTTCTCATGCCTGTGGCCACCTACTTTAGTTCTTCCTTTAGTTCACATTGACTAAAGTCAGATCTTAACACCAACTTCCACATTCCTGAATAAAAGGATTTCTGGCTTTTTTCATGCTCTCAAATACATTCCAAATGCACCCCCTTGAGTCTAGTATCTGCCTATAGCTAAGTCAATGGTGACCGAGGAGGAAAGAGGCTTTAAAGAAGTATCTGAAAGGACCACACACTCATGGAGAGGCCACAGACTGTTTAGAGAAAGCACCAGTGACTACCTTTAGGAACTCTATGGCTCATTTTTCCTGTTTTGTGCCTGCTTTCTGTCTTTCTACCCAGCCCATGGTCCAGTCCCTCTCCCCTAGATCTTTATGCCAAGCTCTGGCTCTTAGACACACAGGCAGGTTTCTCCTTATAAAAAGGCAGAATGAGGGCAGAAGTGGATTTTGCCTTCCTGTTAAAACCTTCTTGAATGAGTTCCTCAGGGAACAACAATATAACATGGATTCAACACTTGGATCCCAAAGGGGAAGAAGCCCCTTCTAAACCCTAGTAGTTTTGCCCAAGTGTTCTTATCTCACTTAAGGATAGAGCAAGAATAGCATAAGTCAAACCATACCAGGAGACCACAAAGAGAAGGGTACACCCAGGACTATAGTATAGTCTCTGCTGTTGTTTCAAAGACAGAGAGAAACAAAAACATCTGGTTGTTCCTGGAAAACCCTTTGCCTCAAAGCTGTGTTAAGGGTAAGCAGGACCAGTATATCATGTCTTGGGCACTCATTTACCTTTCTTCTCTGTACCCACACAACCACACAAGGTGGAATCCCAAGGCAAGAGAGTGGCAAGGAGAACGCAACCTATAAAAGGGTCCAATATCATGAGTATAAGTTGAGGGTGTCTCAGTTTAGGAAAAACTGCATATTAACCACCCCTCTTTATTCCTGTACTCATGGATCTGGGGATCAGCTGGGATCTGCTGGTCTAGGCTGGGGGCTAGCTTCAGGCTGTGGGATGGCTTTAGGTCTGCTCCACATGTATTGATTCTAAAGCAGCGGTTCTCAACCTGTGGGTCGCGCCCCCTTTGGGGGTCGAACGACCCTTTCACAGGGGTTGCCTAAGACCATCGGCAAACACATATATAATTACATATTGTTTTTGTGATTAATCACTATGCTTTAATTATGTTCAATTTGTAACAATGAAATTGGGGGTCACCACAACATGAGGAACTGTATTAAAGGGTCGCGGCATTAGGAAGGTTGAGAACCACTATTCTAAAGCCTGGGCTGAAGGGGAAATGGCTACTAGGAGCATGTCACAGTGGGTCACTGGGGCTCAGAGGCCAAGCCAAATAGAGCAAGCACATTTAAAGACCCTGCTTGAGCCACGCTCTCCAATATTTCATTGGCCAAGGCAAGTAATAAGGCCAAGCTTAAAGTCAATGGGACTAAGAAATTATCCTCTATCTCAAGAAGGAGAGGGAGTTAAATGACTATTTGCTGAACAATAATCCATTCTATCACACCAGGTTTAGCTACGTATGTTTCCCACCGCCACCAATTCATTGAATCCCAACAGCTTAGCGTTGGAGGAGAAGTTAGTCAACATCTAGTACAAAATCCCCTCCCCAATACAGGGATGCCCTCCCAGGAATGGGATTGCTGGATTATATGGCAGTTCTATTTTTAATGTTTTGAGGTTTTACCTCAGGAAACAAATTACTAATAACTCCAGTACTGTTAGAGCACAAATACTGAAGAAAGTTGCATGAGACAAGGTCTAGTTTAGAAGTTGGGTTTTTATGGAGAGAGCAATGGAAAGCTTTAAAAGTTTCAAAGCAGAGAAATAGCATAATAAGATCTTCATTCTCAGTATGGAGAATGGTTTAGACAGAGGCAAGTGAGCTTTTGGGGAGACTATTCAGTAGTAATTCAGGCAAGAGGTAAGAAAAGTTTGGACTAGGGTGCCAGCAATAGAGATGGAGCAAAATTGATTAATTCAGGAGGTAGTTAGGAATAAAATAGACAGGACTTCTTGGTAGCCTAGATCTGAGAAGGAAAAGAAGTACAAAATATGGCCCTCAATGTCTCATTTTCATAACCATATGAATGGTGGTGCTCGTGATTGTGACAGGGAACACTAGAGATAGCGTAGGTTTGGGGAGGGAATGGGATAAGTTTGGTTTCAGACATGTAGTGTTTGGGTACCTCTGAGACATCCAAATGGAGATGTTGAGAATAGTAACAGAAAGAACTCATATCATATTACATGTCAGACACTATTCAAAATGCTTTGCATATATGAACTAATTTAGTCTTTACAGTAACCCTGTATGATAGGTACTGTTATTAACACCACTTTATAGAGGAGAAAACAGAGTCATAGAGAGGTTAAGTAATCTTCCCAGAGTCACACAGCCACACAGTTAGTCAGGAAAGAGTTTAAAAAGTAAGTTTGGAGCTATGAAAAAGACTTGGACTGAAGGTATAAATTTCAGAGTCATTGACAAGCCGTAGGGATGGAGGAAATTGTTTCAGAAAAATAACATAGGGTAAAAAGAGCTGAACATTGGGATAGAAAAACTATCCACAATCTGTAAATAAGGTCAAGAGGATGACTGCTTGTCCTTTCAGGTGTCCTAAGTCATTGCTTATCAGATCTATTCATGGCTTACTTAATTTTCTAGGAAAATATATCATTGATTAACTTTTAACTATTAGGGACTTATTCTGTAATGTTTCATTTTATTGTATATTTGTGCGCATCAGACATGCAAATGATTTCTATCTAGCAGAAAAGAACATTCCAAAGGTTAAAGCGAATAAGTACATTAGCTAGTTTTGTGACCAAACAGCAATCTTATTCCAGCTTTCTTGTTTCAAAAAGACTACATAATTCCAGTTCTTTAAATCTTTTAAAAATCAGCTTTACCATTTTTCTGGTTCCAACATTAACTAGTGAGTTGACTAAAACCCTTGCCACATGTTTATTCTCAGTTTTTAAGAGTCATTTTTTAAAAAAATATATTTTATTGACTTTCTACAGAGAGGAAGGGAGAGAGACAAAGTCAGAAACATCGATGAGAGAGAAACATCAATCAGCTGCCTCCTGCACATCTCCTACTGGGGATGTGCCCGCAACCCAGGTACATGCCCTTGACCGGAATCGAACCTGGGACCTCTCAGTCCGCAGGCCGACGCTCTATCCACTGAGCCAAACCGGTTTCGGCAAGAGTCATGTTTTAACTTCTGAGAATTACCCTATAAAAAGAACTGGGTCTTAAACATATTCAACAGTCTTTGCAGGGATCCCTTTACTGGCCACAAATCCATCCGCCATTACTGAGCTCATATTTCTCCTTCTTTTCATTTACTTGTTTGTTAAAAATTATTCTGGAGAAGTACTTAGTACAAGGCATTGTATAAATCCCAGGGCATGGGAAAGAGAGGATGAAAAATTATACCTTTAGTTGCTTATGATCTTTGGGGGAGGAGGAACAGACAGATCAACAGGAAACCATAATCTTTTTCATTTTTCACTGCCACACAGGAAGAATGCTATAAAGCACGTGAGGGGGCTTTGCAGTGGGACTTAAACAATGAAGGAGACGTTGCCGGTAGAAGTGAGGAGGACGAAGGGAAACGACAACATGAACAGAAGTGACACAGAGCAAAATAAGATATCATGTTACCGTGCTGGTGATGTTCCTATACCCTTTGCTTTGGCAGTCCCCACTGGGCCATTTTAGATTCTCTAGGAATGGCTTCACCCAGAAACACAAGCTGACTCTCAATGTTTACTGCACTCCTCCCTGAAGGCTCAGAAATGGTTCATGGTCACAGACTCTCCTGATATCTGACTCCCCATCTAGCACACTGACTGACATTAAACATCCCAAATGCTACATCTGCTCCTTTTCATTGCTTTGGGCATATTGGATTTTTGCATCAAAAACTGAACTTTGAAAAAAAAAACGAAAAAAAAACTGAACTTTGTCCTGAACTGTTGAAGAGAAACTAACGAATCTAAAAACAGAAAAGTAAAAAATAGTTACATGGGTGGATTTGTTTTACTGAGGAGGTGGCTTTGAAACGCATACATAAAATGGACAAACGATCCAAAAGTAGGTCTTCAAAAACAATGTTCCTAAGTGAGTCCTGTGCAGTCAGCAGAGGCAGTGCTTTGCTGTGCTCTGCTCACTGCCAGAGGCTCTTACAATCTAGCAGGCATTGGGCTAGTTCCTTTCACCTAATCATTCTTTTAAAAATATATATTTTTTTATTGATTTCAGAAAGAAACAAACGAGGAGGGGGGAAGAGAGAGAGAAACATCAATGATGAAAATCATGGATCGGCTGCTTCCTGCATGCCCCACACTGGGAATTGAGCCCGCAATCCGGGCATGTGCCCTTACCAGGAATTGAACCTCGACCTCCTGATTTACAGGTCGATGCTCAGCCACTGAGCCATGCCAGCCGTGCTCACCTAATCACTCTTAATTCTCAAAATAACCCAGTAGAATGGTTCTTTCCATTTTACAGAAGAGCAAAGGAACTTTCAAAAAGAGCAAGTAGGATGCCAAAGGTCATGGAATTGGGGTTTCACCTAGACCTCTACCTTAAAGTACACAAATGCTTCATTAAAGCAATTAGATATCAGGTGCTGTTTCCTGTCTAGGCTTCCTGGCTCAATTGGCAGGTTACTGTCATCCCATGCTCTATTGGTACACTTGGGATTTCTGGCCACATTATGACAGTGCCAAGAGGAGACTCCAGAGCTCCAGACCTTTTTATTATTTACTAGAGGCCCGGTGCACAAATTCATGCACCAGTGGGGTCCCTAGGCCTGGGCGAAACCAGCTCTCCGACATCCTCCAAGGAGTCCCGGATTGCGAGAGGGCACAGGCCAGGTTGAGGGACCCCACTAGTGCATGATTTGGGCCAGGAAGGGACTGCGGGAAGGCTCCAGGGTGTGTCTGGCCTGTCTCGCCTAGTCCCGATCTGCCAGACCCCGGCAGCAAGCTAACCTACCAGTTGGAGCATTTGCCCCCTGGTGGTCAGTGCGTGTCATAGCGACTGTCGAACAGTTGAACGAATGGTTGGACACTTAGCATATTGGCTTTTATTATATAGAATTCACTGCCCCAGTCCAGGGGGCTTTACTCTCAGAACTTTCATTTAACTTCTTAGGAAATCTTACCTATGATCTTTATTATAAGAACAGATATAGCTAGACTGTGCCATCAATAAAAAGGGAAGACTTAGTTGAGGACCAGAAATAGGATCTTAATCTATGCGGACCAGATCAGCAACCTTCCACAAAGACCAAATAGACCAGTTCCTTCTTTGCCTCCAGGAGAAACTTAATGTTTTACATCTATATAGTTTGTTTGTTTCCACAAATATTTACCAAGCCTGAATTATGTGCCAAGCACTGCCCTGTGCCAGAAGTCACTAGGGATGCTAACATGTAAAAGGCATAGTCCCTACCCCAAGAAGATTATGTTCTCATCAACTAGGGGAGATAAAACATGTGTAAAAAGCCAATAAGTGAGGTTCTGAGAAATATTTGTGGACATTTTAACTGTGATACTTTATTTGAAGGACAATTTGGCAGAACCTGTCAACATTTTAAATATGTATACTCTTTGATACAAGAATTTCACATCTATATAAATTCATCCATAGACGTACTTACATACACAACTACACAAACATATATTTAAATGTCCGTGACAGATTTGTTCTTTACAATAAAATGTCAGAAAATAAATGGCCATCTATGTATTACACTGAAAAAAACAAATTACATTTATATGTACTGACAAGAACAACTATCCAAGTAAGTAATTCCAAAACAATGCAGAGTATTTCATTAATGACAAACATTAACGGCTATTAGATGCGGTGTGTGTGTGTGCGTGCACGAGTGTGCACTTTCACATGTCCACATGTGTATGTAAATGTCAAGAAAAAGTTCTGGGTAGACACACGCCAAATTACCAACAGTAGAGTCAGGGTTAGCATAGATGGATCTTGAGAATATCATGTTAAGTGAAATAAATTAGATGGAAAACAATAAGAACCATATTATCTCACTCATATGTGGGCTATAAAACTGAAAGCAACAAATGAACAAACAAAACTCATAGACAAGAGAGGGGAATGGGGTGGGGAGGACACTAAGGGATTTGGGGGCTTAAATATATGGGGACAGAAGGAAATGTGACTCTGTGTAGTAAACACACACTGCAATATACAGATGATGAAATTTAGAAATGTACACTTGAAACCTATATAATTTTATTAACCAATGTCACACCAATAAATTTAATATAAAAAAATTTTAAAGATAGAGTCAAGGTGAATATGGTCTTCCACTTTTTATGCTACACATCTCTAATTTAAGTTGACTTTTGTTACTTTGCATGTTCATTTAAAATAAATTAAAAGTTGTTCCATGAGAAAAGCACAGCATATTGTAGGCATTCAGAAAAGTAGTAAAGCCTGCCAACCAATATGCAGCAACTGCAGCCCAGCCACGACATTCAGGCACACATAGCTCACACAGGGGACACCCCTGGAATACCTGGCCCTGGTGACTAGGGTGATTGTGCCATAGGACACCTTGTACATAAGGACACTTTTTTTTAAGACCAGGAGACATAGCTGATCTACCAAATATATAGAAACAAACATAGAGAGAGTTAGACAAAATGAGGAGACAAAGAAATATGTTCCAAGTGAAAAAAAGAAGACAAAACCCCAGGAAAATAACTAAATGAAATTGAGATAAGTAGCCTACCAGATAAAGAATTCAAAATAATGGCCACAAAGATGCTCACTGAATCAGAGAGAAGAATGGATCAATACAATGAGAACTTCAATAAAGAGAAAATATTAAAAAATAACAATCAGAGCTGAAGACTAACTACAATAATTGAAATGAAAAATACACTAGAAAGAATCAATAGTAGATTAGATTATGCAGGAGAACGGATCAGTGACCTGGCAGATAGGGTGGTAAAAATAACTCAGTCACAACAACAACAAAAAAAATGATGATAGCTTAAGAGATTATTATGTTTACTAATATTCACATTATAGAGGTCCCTGAATGAGAAGAGAGAAAAGGACAGAAAACCTATTTGAAGAAACAATGGCTAAAAACTTCATTAGCCTAAAATAACAGATGTTCAAGTCCACGAAGCACAGAGATGAACCCAAGAAAGATGAACCCAAAGAGACCCACACCAAAATACATCATAATTAAAATGCCAATACACACAAACACATGCAGGCTAAATAACATGTTACTAAACAATGAATGGGTTAAAAATGATATCAAGAAAGAAATCAAGTGATACCTTGAGACAAATAAAAATGGATATTCAACAACCCCAAATCTATGAGACATAGCGAAAGCAGTTCTAAGAGGGAAATTCATAGCAATATAGGCCTACCTCAAGAAATAAAAAAAAAAAATCTCAAAGGAACAATCTAACCTTACACCTAAAGAAAAAGAACAGCAAACAAAGCCCAAAGTGAGTAGAAGGAAGAAGAAATAAATAAATAAAACAGAGTAAAAAATAAATATATATATATATATATATATATATATATAAAATTAACGCCACCAAGAGCTGGTTCTTTGAAAAGATAAACAAGATTGATAAACTGTTAATTGGGTTCATTAAAAAAAATAAAAAGAGAGGACCCAAATAAAATCAGAAATGAAAGAGAAGTAATAATTAACACCACAGAAATAAAAAGGATTATAAGAAAATACTATGAACAACTATATGCCAAAAAATTATACAATCTTGGAGAAATGGATAAATTCCTAGAAACATATGATCTTCCAAAATTGAGTAAACAAAGAAACAGAAAATTTGAACAGACAAATTATAACTAAAGAAATCAAAGCAGTAATCAAAAAACTCCCAACAGAAGTCCTGGACCAATGGCTTCACAGGTGAATTTACCAAACATTCAAAAAAGAACTAACACCTCTCTTAAACTATTCCAAAAAATTCAAGAGGATGGAAGACTTCCAAGGTTATTTTATGTTTGTGCATTGCTTTCATCATCCTAGGTGGTTGATAAATATTTGTGGATCAAGTGAATTAAATTACAATCAATTATTTAATGCATAGTATTATGTGCACCTCTCCGTTCTAGCACCTATTAAATTCCCCAACTTGACTATAAGTCCTTTGGTGACAAGACAGATGTCTTTTTCTTTTTATATCTGTTGTGTCTAATTCTTAGAACAAAATAGACAATCCAAAATTTTAATTCAAAAAAGAATATACCAATAAATGAACGAATCAGGTGTTAGATAAAAATGCATACATTCATAAATACATAAATAAATGAAAGATAGGTTGTTGCTCAACTATAGACAATTGTCAATGACAAACTTAGGAACTTGGACTTATTCTGAGGACAGTGGGAAAATTTTTCTGCAAGTAACAATATTATAAGAGCTGACTCATGAATGAAAAGGAAGAACAGTTAAGAAACTCTTCAAGTAGTCAAAATATGGGAGGGTGAACATATACTAAAACTATTCGAATCATATCAGATTTGATTCACTTAGCAGAAAAAGTACCACAGTGAGAACAAATGATTAGCAAATTTTTAGCAGCATCTATATACCACAGAGAATGGTCCAAGGGCAAGAAAGAGAGGAGAGTACCATTGCAAGAGAAGAAGTGAGGATAAAGAGGCAATTGTGTAGCTCTAGGCAAGAATCCCCCTGTCCTCTTATTTTCCAGAACAGCTTGTTACTTTCATCTATGACCAAATATTGCTGATCTGTGTGACTGCTCACATTGGCCACTGGTTCAAGAAAACTATGAAATAATAAAAGACTGCTGCTCATTTATTTAAGGAAATGCAAATAAGCAAGAAATAGAGGGAGCCTTCGTTATTCTAGCAAACAATGGTATGGCTAGAAAGCGAAACTGAAAATATAGAAGCTTAAGTAAGAGTCTGAGTTCCTGCAGCATCAGGTTCCGGAGCCCTATTGCCCCAGATGAGCGCATTCCTGCTGTTGCTGTTTTCTTTACTACACATCGAATAAAGGAAATAAATAAAATCAGTGTCAAATGAAATATTTCCTGTTTTGATTGAAGAGGGCATGAAGAATCGGAAGCTGTTTATACTAATAAACTCTAGGGACTGCTTTCTGTTGTCAAATTCCAGTGGCAACTTCTGGCAAAGTAATGCATGAAACTCTACCTACTAGGTGGCAAACACAGTCGCCTGAGCAGAAATCTTGGAGTTTCCAGTAAAGGAAGGAGAAAGAAGAGTGACTTGAGCCTGCTTCAGTCAAAGGCCTATGATAGAACATGAAGCTTTCTCCTTAAAACAAGGAAATAAACTTTTAAAAAAATGTTTTTAATGCACGTGAATTTGGACGCAGCTGAATTCATGTCTGATATCCTCAAAGAGTCAAGGAATAAAACAGGAAAGGTTTCTCCTTTTACCACCTGAAAAGGCACATTGCGTGTGTTCTATTTAGCTCAAAGTGGAAACAGGATAAGTATAACTATGGAATATTTAGCCAGACTTTTCCAGCCAACGTTGGAATCTAAGCAGCTGGTGTTTAGTGGAGCAGCAAGAGACGCACTCCTCCCCTGCCACACGCGTTCCCCATCTCCACAGTAACCCCGGGGGGGGGGGGGGGGTGGGGAGCAGGGGGATGAGGCCACCGCCCAGCCCAGGAGGGGAATTCTTCCCCAGGACTTGACACCAAGGTCAGTTTATCAGAGGTGCCAGAAATGCTGCCCTGTGGCTTTACACTGCGTCTGTGTGTTTTCCTGTGTGCTGGCTGTTCCTACATTAGCCCTCTCTGAGTTTCATGGTAAAGCTCTCGTCCTGTTTTTGAAGGGCACAACGGGCAGGAGAGACAAGAAAAGCAGCATTCATTTACTTATTCAACAAAATTGGTGCTAAAAGTGAGAGATTTGGGGACAAAAATGGTAAGCAAAATGACATATTTAAAAAGATCCTGCTGGGGACCTTTACAAACGCTTCCTAATAGTGTGTTTAATCCAGAGGGGCATTTGGCCAGCCAGCCTTCTCCAAGGAGAAGACCTCTGCTTTTCTATCTGTGCAGAAAACAGGTAAGGTAACAGGTCTGAGATGCTGGCCTTAGAAAGGCATGCTTGTACTAGTAAGGCTGGGCCTGGGCTGGTGGCTGGGAATTTGGATTTGGGGAGTTTCCACCATTCCCGAGCTGATAAGGGTGGTTTACTGTGGCTAAATTGTTTGTATAACCAATGTCGTTCACACCGAACACTGCTCTCTTTCAGGGAGTCTGGAATTTTGTTATGTGCTAGGCAGATGGTGTCCACATTTCCCGTGTCCAATAAAAACACTGGGTTTAGAGTTTCTGACGAGCTTCTCCAGTAGACATTTCATGTGTGTTTTTGTATCTTGTTGCTGGAGTAATTAAGCATGTCCTGTATGTCTCCAGTGGGAGGGGACTCTTGGAAGCTTGTGCTTGGTTTCCTCCAGACTTGGCCCCAGGGGCCTTTTTCCTTCGCTGATTTCGCATTGTATCCTTTTGCGTAATAAATCATAGCCGTGAGACAACCATATGCTGAGTCCTGTGAGTTATTCTAGCTAATCACCAAACCTGGAGGTGGTCTTTGGGGACCCTCTGCTTCATCTTTACTGAACCCTATACTTAGAATCAAGACTGTCATGTAAGTTCATATTTAGTGCCATTTTCAGGAGCTCATTCAATGGGACCTTCTGCAGGCAGAAAGACCCAAGGTGAATTCCAAAATAGAGAAAAAACAATGAAGGCAATAATGCAATTTATCCAGGTCCTATTGACTCTTCTGGAGTTTAGTATGTGAGGTTTTCATTATCTTTGCTTTGTGTGTCGTATTAGTTGTTATGACTACAGTTAGAGTTTCTTTTTATAATGTCATTATTTTTATGTTTCTTATATCCTGAAGATGAGAACTAAAGACCACACATCTCAACAATTATTATCAAAAATTGTATTTTGCTAAGTGTTAAGTTCACCATTATACTCTACATCAGGATTTTTTAAATATCAAGCATTAGGTTCATAGGTAAAAATACTCTACTTTGCTGAATTTCTCACTAGAACACCTTTCAGAGTTATTTTCCTCATTTTTAAATGAACCTTCATTTGTCAATCTCTGCCTCCTGATTTTTAACAACAAAGACAACTTTAATGCAATTATATGCTTCTTCTAGAAGTATATACACATGTGCACATGGTACATGGTGGGGAGCATTTTGTTTTGCTTTAATTGGGTTTTCTTTCTTTTCTTTAACCTATAGACACATCTTTCTTTCCTACATCTTAATGGTTCCATTAAGCCCACAAATACAAGTATGGGCCCTTTCAGGAAGCCCTGAAAGTTTCAGAGCAGGTTTCAAGTAAGTAAGTGTCCTTATTTGCATTTATTGCCTTCAGAGCTCTAAGTACTTTTGATGGCCCTCTCAGGCAAGGTACACAAATATTGACTCAAATGGATTCAGGAGTTGAATGTAAGACCTGAAACCATAAAACTCCTAGAAGAAGCACAGGCAGTAAGTGTCTTGTCAATGGTCTCTGCTATGATTTTTTTTATCTGATACCTAAAACAAAGGCAACAAAAGCAAAAATCAGTAAGTAGTATTACAGTAATTAAAACGTTTCTGTACAGCAAAAGAAAACCATCAACAAAATGAAAAGGCAGCCTACAAAATGGAAGAAAACATTTTCAAATCATTTATCTAATAAGGGGTTAGTATCCAAATTATATTTAAAAACTCAGACAACTTAACATAAAAAAAATTCACATGATCTCACTTATATGCGGAATCTAATGAACAAAATAAACTGACAAAGAAAATAGATCCACAGACATGAAAGCATGGAACAGGCTGACAAATCTCAGAGAAAAGGGAGGAGATGGGGCAGGAAGAGATTAATCAAAAAACATATATGCATAATATGCATAACCCATGGACACAGACAATAGTGTGTTAGGCCTGGGGGTGGGGGGTTGGGGCAGGGGCAGGGTGAAGCGAGTCAATGGGGGGGCGGGGGGGGGGGGGAAGGGACATCTGTAACACTTTCAAGAATAAAGATAAATTTAAAAAACTTAAAAATTGGCAGAGGACATGGATAGACATTTTTCCAAAAAGAAATACAGATGGCCAACATGTACATGAAAAGATTCTCACCCTTACTAATCATCAGGGAAATGCAAATCAAAGCCACCATGAGATATCACTTCATGCCCCCTTCCCAATGAAGAATCTGATAAATATGGCAGCTTAAATTTTCTACATTTTATTATCTCTTAGGCCTGATGTGTAGAGTTTTCCTAATTGAATTGACATTGACGTGTAGCTAAGTTTATGCTGAATGTATTTGGTTTTGCTTTGGTTCTCTAAGTCACCATATCACTCAACTCTTAGTATATGGTGTTTTATTTTATATTTAATTGGTATAAATTACTTCATTGTGCACTGTAAGGCTATTATACATAAGTTAACAAATAAAAAATGGAAAAAACTCAATAAAATTCTTCATGTGACTAGACTATACATAAGGCCCTAGAAATGTGGGTTCCTATGCTGAAGGTATTCAGACTGTGTCACATCTAGCATAATTTAAAAGCAAAACAAACAGAAAACAAAGCCAAAATGAAGCAAAGTAATATAATTTGAAGTTTAGATTTTACAGAAGCCACAATAAAAATAGATTAGCCATCATCAAAAAGATAAGAAGTGAAAAATGCGTTGTAGGTGTGGAGAAAGGGAACACTGTTGGTGGGACCGTGACTTGGTACAGCCACTAAGGAAAACAGTACGGAGTTTCCTCAAGCAACTACAAATAGAATTACTGTATGACCCAGCAAGTCAACTTCTGAGAATACATCCAAAGGCAGTAAAAACATTAACTTAAAAAGATATCTGCACTCCCATGTTCATAGCAGCATTGTTGACAATAGCCAAGACATGGAACCAACCTCAGTGTCCACTGGCAGGTAAATGGATAAAGAAGCTATGATACACACATGTGCACACACATAGTGGAATATTATTTAGATATAAAAGAAAGAATAAAGTCTTGCCCAGCCAGTGTTGCTCAGTGGTTGAGCACTGAACCATGAAATAAGAGGTCACTGGTTCAATTCCCTGTCATGGCACATGCCCAGGTTGTAGGCTCAATCTCTGGTGGGGGGTGTGCAGGAGGCAGCCAATCCATGTTTCTATCTCTCTATGCCTCTCTTTTCCTCCCTCTAAAATCAACAAAGATATATTTTAAAAAATAAAGTCTTGCCATTTTCAACAATGTGTGTGGACTTTATGAAAAGTATTAAGCTAAATGACAGAAGTGACAGAGAAAGACAAATACTGTACAATCTCATATGTGGAATCTTAAAAACAAACACTGATCTCATACATACAGAGAACAGATTGGTATTTGGGGGGAGCTGTGAAATGGGTTGAAGTGCGGTCAAAAGATATAAATTTCAGTTATAAATGAATAAGTCATGAGGATAAAATGTGTAATATAGTGATTATAATTAACTAGAGGCCCAGTGCACAAAATTTGGGGGGGGCGGGGGTTGGGGTGTCCCTCAGCCCAACCTGCACCCTCTGCAATCTGGGACCCCTTGAGGGATGTCCAACTGGCCAAGGATTGAGCCTAAACGGGCAGTTGGACATCCCTCTCACAATCCAGGACTGCTGGCTCCTAACCACTCACCTGCCTGCCTGCCTGATTGCCCCTAACTTCTTCTGCCTGCCAGTCTGATCACCCCCTAACCACTCCCCTGCCAGCCTGATTGATGCCTAACTGCTCCCCTGCCAGCCCAATTGCCCCTAACTGCCCTCCCCTGCTGGCCCAGTCACCCCTAACTGCCCTCCCCTGCAGGCCTAGTCCCCCCAACTGCCCTCCCCTACAGGCCTGATTGCCCACAACTGCCCTTCCCTGCTGGCCATCTTGTGGACGCCATCTTGTGTCCACATGGGGGTGGCCATCTTGTGTGTTGGCATGATGGTCAATTTGCATATTATCTCTTTATTATATAGGATAATACTCTATTGAATATTTGATCTTAAAAGTTTTCATTACAAGAAAAATTTTGTAACTGTATGGTGATGGATGTTAACTAGACTTATTGTGGTGACCATTTTGCAATGTACACAAATATCAAATTATTACACTGTATACCTGAAACTAAAAATTTTATATATGAATTATACATCAACTTAAAAATTTTCAGGAAATGTACAAAAAAGAACACTTGAGAGTGTATTTTGGGCTCAATTGAATTCCCCACCCAAATTCATATGTTGAAGTTGCAGTACCCAATATCCCAGAATGTGATTATATTTGGAGACAGAGTCTTAAAAGAGGTAATTAAGATTAAAGAGGTCATTGGGTAGGCCTCAATCTTATATGACTGGTGTCCTTATAAGAAGAGATTAGGACATAGACACAGACAGAGGGACAACCATGTGAAGACACAGCAAGAAGGCAGACATCTGCAAGCCAAGGAGAGAGGCCTCAGAAGAAACCAAACTTGTCAACACCTTGATCTTGGACTTCTCCAGAACTGTGAGAAAATAACTTTCTGCTGTCTAAGCCACCCAGTCTGTGGCATTGGTTATGGCAGCCCTAACAAACTAACGAAGAGTGATAAATATACGGCAGCACCTCGAAAATAATATAGGAGTCAGAACATTTTTTGTTACATTTATGGAAAAGTTTTAAGCACATGTCTATGCCAAAAGAAAAGAGATAGAACAAGCCTAGATACCCCATCCAGGCTGTTTTCACACTATCTCACTGCTTCATCTCATAGGTTTCTGGTTCTTGACATGCCAAGAAAGTCACCATATTAATTTGCTTATGTCAATGCAGTAAGCATTTGTTCATCATGAGAAAGTGGCATTTTTGACCTTGGTAAATCAATCCCATCAATACACCAACCTACTCTTGAATTGGTAGTTGGGACCTAGCACCCTACAGGTAAAGAAAAATTTGAATAGCCAAGTCCATTTTAATAGGAGTCAAGTTATGTAAACTAAGCAGGTCACCATTTATAGTTTATGACTTTATTCAGATTGCTAATTCATTTTCTGTTGATTATGCAAAATAATTTTCACTTTAAGAGTTAACCAACAATATTTTAACTTCATTTTCCTTGAATTAAGTAGATTTTATCCGTGCAACAGCATATAGCTAGTTTTCATACAGGGGCCACAACAGAATCCACCCTCAATAAAGCTTAGTTCAGATCGACAGTCCAAAAAATAATTTGCATAATAAGAATTCAAACATTTGTAAGATATCTGGACTTTCTAGAAGTACAATGCTGTTTACTGTGGTGTCTACAAAAATTTAAGCTTCAACTTATATTAGGTTGTTTCATTTGTTTTCTGTTTGTTTTGCCATTAAATTATGCCAAGTGTGACACAACTTGAATACTTTCAGCATAGGAACCCACACTTCCAGTGTCCTTTGTATATTCTATTCACATGAAGAATTTTGACTATTTTTTCATTTTTATGTTAGTATATATTTAATAGCCATACAGTACACAATGAAATAATTTATATTAATTTAATGTAAAATAAAACACCATATTCTAAGAGTTGAGTGCTATGGTAACTTGTAGAACCAAAGAAAAACAAATTTGACTCAGCATAAATTTAGCTACATCAATATTAATTCAATTATGGAAACTCTCCACATCAGGCCTAAGAGATATAGATATAAAGTAAAAAATAGTAAGTTGCCATATTTATCAGATTCTTCATTGAGGTGGAGGGAGGTACAAAGGAAAAGGACTGGGAGAGAGGAGGAGAAATAAATTGAAAAATGCTAAATATTTTTTAACATTAATTGCTCAGCTATATTTTATGAAACCAGCCATAGAAGTGAAGGATAAGTGCTCTCTGCTTTACAGGGAAGGTTTTCCGCTATAGAAATCCCTAAATAGCTGATGGGCAGTTGAACATACTCAAGACTGGGTTTTACAACTTCTGTCAGGAGTTTCAGATTCATACCATCTGCACTTTCTCTGTCACTGTGATCTGCTTTGAATTGGGTTTAACTGGAGGTCAGAAGGCAGGAAGAGGATCTTATAGAAAGGCCTCTCTGCACAAACAAACACCAGCCAGCGGAAGCACAGACAAAATTGTATTTCTTTCTATTTGTAATTTTACACTCCCATCTCTCTCTCTCTCTCTCTCTCTCTCTCTCTCTCTCTCTCTCTCTCTCTCTCACACACACACACACACACACACACACACACACAGTGTCATTTATTCTAGCACACAGGAGTCTGTGTGTCAGCCTCCAGACCACCTGACCTCTTCTCCATTGTTGTCCTCCATTTCCCACCACAAAGAAACCACTCTCCTGGTCTTTTTGCTTTATGCTTCCATTCCAAGTCCCACTTGTAGTTTTTTTTCCTTTTCATTCTCAGTATTCCTTCTCTGAACAGTCTGGCACTTTGCATCTCAAAGCTTCGTCAGATCTGAGCTCACCTCCAACCTGAAGTTGCCCGAAGCAAAAAGGCAACAGCACCTATACCGTTTCAGCACAAGGGCACAGGATGAACACTGCCCCACAAGAAAAAAACACACAAGTTCCGGTCACAGTTGTCTCTATTTTAGTTACAAGACCACAGACAAGTCTCTTAACATCGGGGGACCTTGCTCTGCTAACAGTAACTTCTGCCAAATTAACAGGGTGGTTGTAAGGATTAAAATTCATAATAATTGCTATTTCTAATATTCGTTCATCTAAAACAAATTTTCACACTTTCTGGAAACTTCTAACTTCCCTTGATATTTTCCCCAACAGATTTTGTATCCTTTGAGTAGAAGAACTATGACTTAATTCTAATGATTAATACCTACTTTCTGGCAACTGCTATATACAGGGTGTCCAAAAATGTACACACAATGTCTGTAGATTGTTACATTTTGAAAATGAAATGTATTTTAGTAAACACTGCCTTTATAATTATTCAAAGTGTATACATTTTGCGGCACACCCTATATTCCAATAATATTTACCAAATGAGAAATGAATGAATTAAATGATAAGTAATGTGTATGACAACAATGTTCCAACATTAAACAAACTGTACACATGCAACGTGTTAGTTTTTTCCACTCATCCATTAAACAGTTCTAGATGGTTGCTCTGTGCCAGGCACCGTGCTAGTCAAAAACAGCAGAAGAAGCCTCTTAAAAAACAGGTTTTTATTGATTTTTAGAGAGAGGGGCAGGGAGAGGGATAGAGAGATAAAAGCCTCTTGTAGGGAGTAGCAGTTCTTAACACTGGAGAGTTCTTACTGTAACAGGATAGTCAAGCATGGAGGGAGAGTAAAATATCTGAGTAGTAAGAATTTCACTCTTATTTTATGAGAGGTCATGTAGTTAGAAATGCAAGAAACATTCTAAATTAATATTTAATGACTCAGTATAGTTTACCCAACGTGCTATTTCTCCTCTTCCTATCTTCTGTGTTTCTTTCACTTGCTCATGGGTAAGTCCACATGTTTTAATGCTTTATCTTTAAGGAATCAGATCAAATCAAGAGTACCAAATGTGTATAGAGCCCTTAATTTGTGGATGTTTATCACTTTTTTAAAATGAAAGAATTTAGCCTTAGGTCTTGCTTCAATAGTCAGTGGGCAAATACGGTTCTTTCTCTAGAACATGTTGAGTATACATGAAATAGAGCCAGTTAGAGAATTTAAGTATCACTGTTACCCTCAAGGAGCTTAAACTGGTAAGAGGTAAGTCATGTATAAATATTCAGTCATAATTGGGGAAAACAAATATCAGAAGAAAGGAGTTAATTGATGGATTGTCAAATATTCAGAGAGAAGTTGCTTATTGTAAATGGATCATATAATGACAGCCTTACAAGGTGTTAAAATTGCCTATAGAGCCTTGAAATAATTCATAAAATATCTTTAGTGGAAAATCAATTATCTCCTAGTTATTACCCAAGCTTTACCACTTCAGTTCAGCATATGATTTCAGAGATTTTTGTGTAGTAACAATGACTCATCTTGTATTTCATGTAGTCTTTTCTGGAATTGTTTGTATGTCTAAATACAGTCTACACAGGCTCAGATTTTCAATGCAACAATAGCGTTGCATGGACATAGAAATGTCCTCATTTACCTGTCTTTGTTATTCTTATACTAGTACTTTGAAAGCAGTTTGCAGCTGAGCCATTTGTTCCTCTCACCATGTGAGATGGGCTTATAGCTCACATATGGCAGAGGCATAATAGCTACACAGGTTTTATTTTAGCCTAGAGGATCATAGATCTGCCCTCTGGGATTAATGCTGTCATTTCAAACCCCAAGTAAAGAGAAATGTGTATTGTCAGACTTGCTTTATCATTCTTTCACATGAAAGTTTAATCAACGTGACATTTACAGTAATGAGTGTCTTGGTGACAGCATTTATGGAGCATACTGCAATCTCTATCCAAAAGTAAATATGAAAATGTGGAATGAAGACGGGCGGTTGAGTGTCAAATCACAACTCCAAGTCTAAAAAGTCTTCAAGTGCCGAGAGACAACGGAAGCCATCTCATGCTTTAGAGGTTATGCTTTTTCCTTTACAATGTTCATAAGTTTTATGGGGAAACAAAAGGATTCTTCAGTCAACTAACTTTTGGAAACACCTGATCAAACACAGAAAAAAAATGTTCAGATGTTCTTAGAACTTTTAGTATACTAATATGCTATTTAAATATTCAAAAGAGATACATTATGCAGCTTTCCAGAAATTCATAAGCATAGAAACTTATTCTTTCATGGGACATCTTTTAGGACAAGTGTTCTATGAAAGGTATTTTACCATGGAAGAAGTTTGCTTTGCTTGGGATCATTTACCTTGCCATTTTCACAATGAAAATTATTGTTGTTTTTAACTCTTTTCTTCTCTACTTTTCTCAGAGGTTCTTGGAGTTGCTTTAAAACTTCGTTATTAAAAGTCTCCATTCCGAAATTAATAGTAAAAATCCAGGTAAATTCCCATTTTACAGAATTTCCATGTACCAATATAGTTACACTAAGTGGGTTTACATTATATTGGTTATACCAGCGATTTTCAACCTTTTCATCTCATGGCACACATAAACAATTACCAGAATTCTGCAGCACACCAAAAAATATATATATTGTTTTTGCCTATCTGAGAAAAAAAGTAGGTATAATTTTCATTCATTCACACCAGATGGCTATTGTTGTGTTGGCTGTTGTCAATATTTTTATTTCACAATCTAAGGAAAAGAGATCAGTGCCCCTGACTAAATAGTCAGGTATTGCGTGCTTTATAAATTCTTGCAGCACACCAGTTGAAAATTCCTGGGTTATACTATGGTTATGAGATCTGGTTTATCATAAAACATATTGTTTACAGTTTATTAAATTTATTTGAACTGTATGACTATTCTAATTACCTCATTTAAGTGTGATCAAAATCATAGGGACAGAAAGTAGAATGAATGATGGTGGCCAGGGACTGAGGGAGGTGGGAGGAAGAGGTGTTTAATGGAGTTGTTACAGAGTTTCAGTTTTGCAAGATAAGAAAGTATGGAGGTTGGTTGCATACTAATGTGAATATTCTTAACACTAGTGAAGCACTTAAAAATGGTTAAAGCAGTAAAGTAATTAGCTAAAGAACATATATGCAAACCCCGTGGACTTGGACAATAGTTTAGTGAAGGCCAACTGAGGGGGCAGTAAGGGTAGATGGAGATGGGCAAATGGGGTGAGGGAAAGAGGTGAGGAGGACACCTGCAATTATGTCAACATTAAATTTTCTTAATAAAATATTAATGTTACGTGTGTTTTACTGCAGTTTCAAGAATGTGATTTTCAATATAGTACTATATTAAATCTCACAAAATGTGAAGGCAAATAATAAAATTGACTAAACTTTTTGTCTCTCTTTATGATGAAAGAAAACTGGTAGAGAAAAAAATCTACTTCACTAGAATAGAAATCTAAAGGTTTCAAATAGTATCCTTAATCAAGGTAGCAACAGTGCAAATATGTGATGTTCTGATGAAACTTTTAAAAATTATATGGATCTTAAAATGCACTTTAAAAATTCAAATTATTTCCTCATATAAACTTATACAAGTTCTTATTGATCATATTTTCCACCTAATATACTGATTGTATATTTCTAAATTAACTTTCATTAATTAAAGACACATCCCTAAATACTAACTTTTTGCATTCCAAACTGATATCATCATTACTATTATAATTTCCTATAGATTTCTGGCTAGACTCATAGAAATATTTGTCATCTTTTAGGATGAAGATATGCCCTGAAGTGGGGAAAATATGCTTCTGTACTTCTTTCTTCCCTGGTTTTGTTTAGGCACCACTAGGTTTCCCCCCCATATATGTAGTACTTATTAAAAATACAATTCCTGCCCAGCTGGTGTGCTCAGTGGTTGAGCATCGACCCATAAACCAGGAGGTCATGGTTTGATTCCCAGTCAGAGCACATGCCTGGGTTGTGAGCTTGATCCCCAGGGGGGGGAGGTGTGCAGAAGCAGCAGATGAATGATTCTCTCTCATCGTTGATGTTTGTATCTCTCTCTCTCCCTCTCCCTTACTTTCTGAAATCAATAAAAATGTTTTTTAAAAAAATACAATTCCTTTGGGAATATGAGGACATATGCACTTAATAATCATGTGGAGCAGAATTAGAAAATAATTGTGTGTAGCAGCACAAAACACATTTTCACATCTGGAGTGTTTGCAGCTCTGGGCAGGTGGCCCTGGCAAATAGATATGAGCTTTCCAAATAATTAATGATAACAGAAACATTAATATTCCTGCCACACAACCAAATCCATGCTGTACAAAATAAGACTATATTCAGTGTGTATAAATAGAGTGGTAAATGCCCTCAGTGAGGTGGTAATTGAAGAGGGAGTTGTAGGAATTGTAGGGGAAGAGAACTGCAGGCAGTATTTGCCGTTTGTCTACCTTCGAGCCCCAGAAGAGAGTTTTAGGAGCTATTTGTGTGATTAAAGGGGGAGCCTGGGGAACTGTTACAGGGTCAGCATCTCAGGAACAAGGTGAAACTGTGAGGCAGGTGACTAAAGAAGATGAACCCAGGACAACAGACAGGCCCAATTTAAGGGAATTGGCACCCTCCCTGGAGAGAACAAAAATGTCTTTCTTCATGATCAAAATGACTTTTATGAGCGCCAAGGTAATTAGAAATTCCTATAGCGTTAAAAAGGATAGATGATCAATGTGTAGGTTTCACCTAATTCACACTTCCTTGTGTAAATGTGGAGGACGTGGCTATGGAGGCTGGCGGGGGAAGCGGCCTGGAGATGTGCCGAGGGAGACAGAAAGCCTCTGAGTTCCCACCTATTATCTCACCCCGGAATCTTCAGGACACCTATGGAAAAAGAGGGTCCCTATGGGTGAGAATTGTACCTGTGAAGGAGGGGAGAGGGAACAATGATGTCAACCCTGTCCCTCCCCTCCCCCCAACTTCTAAAAATGCAGACAGTATCATACATAGACCTCATCCAGAAAATGAAAAGAGGGAGTCCATGAAAAAAGGCAAGAAAAGGCGACCAGCCCCATTTGCAGGCTAGGACAATTATTATGAGAGCTTTTAGAGGTTCTTAAAGCTTTCAACACTTCAATACCCATCGCTTTTATTGCTTTCTCTGTTTCATAAAGTATTTAGTAGCAAAGCCCTAAAATAAAAAAGGTGTGTGATTCTGCATCAAAGAAAAGCCAGAAAAATAAGGAGATTGTATCCTAGTTACATACACAGTCGAGAGTAAGAACAGCTAGAGAATCACACACTTCCCTGAGAGCTGGGATTAATGAGAAGCCCTGCCTGGGAAGGCCCACATGGAACGGAACAGTGAGCCCAGGGGTCTTACCCAAAAGAGACCCCATACAGATAGGCTCTGACTGTCAAAATGACCGATTCTAACTTACATCTTTATTATTTTTTCAGTTGAACTGCAAAGATGAGACTAACTGAATCAATTCTATTAGCTACCCAGATGTTACAGTATAAATTGTTAAGCTAAACTGTGAGGCGAAAAAGAAAACCATGTTTTAAAGCTCCAGGTTAAGTAAAAAAATGGGAAATCCCAAGTGTAGTTACTAAATGGTTTACACTTTTTTTCTCTAACGGTGAATCATCTAAATTAAGAGTTGTGCCTAGAGCAATTTAAAAATAGAGCCTATTTAATTCTAGAAAACACCATAAAATGTGTCACATTGGCTCATAATTTCACAGAACCCAGCCTGCATTCTTTTCTCCCATGTACCCCTTTTGCATATCAGAATTAACACAAGGTTAAATGTCATCATTATCTTCTATTTATAGTTAAATTTTGTTCTGCTTCATGGCTTCCTGCCAAGTCATCTTTTTATACGGTATTAGTTTGCACATTGTGTTGTTCGAAGGGTCTGCCTCCATGGGAACACATCCCATTCCCTCTTGCTGCAGGTTCAGGACATTTTCTGCACCAACTCCCAAACCGGGAGTGATTCTGGAAGTGACTGGCAAACCTTTCCGTGCACAAAAACCACTGGGGGAGCTTGTTAAAATGCTGACTCCCGCTTTTACATTTTAAAGCTAGTTTGCCCGATGGTTCAATGGCAGATGATCCCTGGGTCCTACTTTAACAAACACTGCTTTATTTTTCCCTGCCCCACCTCCCTGACCAATCCAACCCATATTGGCTTCTTCAGATTCTAGAGTGGTATGTTGACCTCTGATTTAGCCCTGAATAGTTTACTTTCCTGCCTTGTTGCTTATTTCATATCATTATAGCTTACTTGATTAGCTAATCCTGACAGGATTAGCCAATCCTCAAAGTCTTAAATGATGGTATAGTAATGTATAATTAACATCCTATATAATAAAAGCCAAATATGCTAAGTGTCCGACCATTTATTCAACTGTTCAACCAGTCGCTATGATGAACATTGACCACCAGGGGGCAGACACTCCAACTGGTAGGTTAGCTTGCTGCTGGGGTCCAGCAGATCAGGACTGAGCGAGATGGGCTGGACACTCCCTCAAGGCCTCCCGCAGTTCCTCCCCGACCCCAATTGTGCACCAATCGGGTCCCTCAGCCTGGCCTGTGGGGATTGGGCCGAAACTGCCTCTCCGACATCCCCCGAGGGGCCCTGGTTTGCGAGAGGGCACAGGCCAGGCCGAGGGACCCCACTGGTGCATGAATCCGTCGGACACTCTAGTTAAATAATATTGGAATGGAATGTCCAGAGAGACTTTTATGACAAAGGATGGAGCTTTGAGGATAACTGGAGAAAGAGGCCCTGGGAGAAAGCAAAGGCATGAAATTACGGAAGCACTGTCACATGGGCAGTGTTGCAGCTCCTCCCTCCCTGGTGCCGCTGCACAAGTGAAAACATGGAGGCAGTGCACCAGCAGCATGGAGCCCCTCAGAGCTGGTATCCCCGGTCTGGCTCGGTCGTCCCTTGCTCAACTACCTGTGGGGGTCCTTTCTCTAGATGGTAGTGTACCCAGCTAGAAAAGTATGTTTTATTACATGGTCCCTTCTGATGCCTTCAGAGTCTAGCCCAGAATTTACTAATCTGGGAAAGGTACCAGAAAGATCCATGTTACACAAAGGAGGTGCAGATGCTCCTTGATAAACCCATGGTAAGGTGAAAGTGCACTTAACACTCCTAACCACTGAAGAGCGTCGCTTAGCCTAGCCCCCCTTAAACATGCTCAGGACACTTACATTGCCCACAGTTGGGCAAAACCATCTTGCTGCTGCTGCCCAGGATCATGAGAAAGTATCATACCACAGTCACTAGCCCAGAAAAAGGTCAAAATTCAAAGAATGGCTTCTACTGAATGCATATTGTTTTCACATCCTTATAAAGTAAAGAAAAAAATCTTAAGTCAAAGCATCATAAGTCGGGACCATCTTTTCTGACTGCGAAGGTTATCAGTATCTTTGTTCAGATTTCTTTTCCTAATTTCAAATTATTTTCTCATTTAAAAAATCTTTCTAAATAGTTTCTCCACTGTTGTAAATCCCTTATAAATTAGAGGCAATGCCATTTGATGTTCTACGTAAGTATTCAAAGACTTTTAGCACACTGATATTCCTTTCTTCCACTTGTGAAAATGTCTTCTTTGAAGATTTTACATCTAACTTCCTGAGATATTCTGTTTTACTATGCTGCCTCTTTTTTTTTTCTGATATCATCTATAAAACCTTTTCCACTTCACCTCACAACGTTTCTTTTCCACTGCTATATAATGCACACATCATAATGTAGACACATTATACAAGTCCCTGGGCTCCTTCCAGCCTTAAAAGAATATGTATAGCCATGACCGGTTTGGCTCAGTGGATAGAGCGTCGGTCTGCAATTGAAGGGTCCCAGGTTCGATCCTGGTCAAGGGCATGTACCTTGGTTGCAGGCACATCCCCAGTGGGTGTTGTGCAGGAGGCAGCTGATCGATGTTTCTAGCTCTCTATCCCTCCCCCTTCCTCTCTGTAAAAGAATCAATAAAACCTTTTTTTTAAAAAAGGAATATGTATAGTTTTATAACCAAGGTTTTTGTAAGTTGATTACTATTATTAGTCTAATTGATATATAGGCATTAATTTAATAATCTTTAGTTTTACAAAAAAGAAATAAGTAAGAAGATTACTTTTCACTTTTGTTTGATGTTAAATATTACTTTTTATTATTAAGGCAAAATATTAACTTTTAAACATTTTTGAAGAAAAACCAGAGGAGAAACCAAGATGGCGGTATAGGCAAACACCAGAAATTGCTGCCTCACACAACCACTTCAAAAATACAACTAAAAGACAAAATGGACATCATCCAGAACCACAGGAAAGCTGGCTAAGTGGAAAGTCTACAACTAGAAGGAAAGAGAAAAGCACACTGAGACTCAGAGGAGGTGCGGATATAAAGTGCAGAGGTACAGAGGCGCATGTGGAAAGGGCTGGCAACTGAGGACTCGGTTGTCTTTTTCAATCAGGAGGGAGTCTCAAGCTCCCGACTGCTCTGAACTCCAGTTCCAGGCAAGTCTCTGGGGACCCAGACTCATACGGGGAGAAACTAGATTGTCTGGCAGCAGGCAGAACTGGAGGGCGGCTTTCTCTCAGAGGTGCTTGCAGTGATTACCTGGACACTGAGACACGGGGCCTCTTAGGGTAGGACTAGGGAGCAGCCATAGCTGCTTGTTCCACCCGGTTGATCCCCTGAGACCCTGCCCCACCCAAGCTGTGCATATGAAAGGCCTGGTCCGTTGCAATCTGAAAATTACCTAACAAACTGCAGCTGGGTCAGAGACCCAGAACTTCCAAAAGAAGGCCCAAGGCCCCACAGCAGCTTGCATTGCTTCACAGCTGGGCCTCATCTGAGCACCTCCAAACCCCAAACAAAGAAGAGGAATATGCAGATCTCTCCATAGCTCCTGCTGGGTAGCCTCAGGCAGAGGCTAAATTAGCACCTCCTTAGAGATCCAAAAGCCAGTGTACACAGTGGTCAGAGTCGGACCATCCAGATTACAACTCCTCAGATCCATAAGGGACACACTCAGGGGGCAGACTCAGTGAACACCAAAGCTCCACTGAAGCAAGTCTTGCCCCAGAAGGGTGTCTCCAGCACAGAAGTTCTCCCACTATAGACACAGCTGATTCTCACAGACAATTGGCCTGGAGGTCAATTCCTCCCAGTGATACCTACAACAATCAAGACTTAACTACAACAATACCGTGCACAAAGCCCACAAAGGGGTGCACCAAGAGTGTCCACCTCAGGTAACTGGGGAGACTGAGCCACTGGGCCCTATAGGACACCCAGCACAGAAAGCCACTCTATTAACACAGGGAAGCAGCCAAAATGAGGAGACAAAAAAACAGGTCACAAATGACAGAAATGGAGGAAAGCAAACTACAGGATACAGAGTTCAAAACCACACTTATAAGGTTTTTCAAGAATTTTCTAAAAACTGCCGATAAATTTAGTGAGACCCTCAAGAAATCTAGTGAGATCCTCGAAGTTATGAAAAAGGACCAACTAGAAATTAAGCATACACTGACTGAAATAAAGAATATTATACAGAGTTCCAACAGCAGACTAGAGGATCACAAGAATCAAGTCAAAGATTTGAAATATGAAGAAGCAAAAAACACCCAACCAGAAAAACAAAAAGGAAAAAGAATCCAAAAATATGAAGATAGTGTAAGAAGCCTCTGGTACAGCTTCAAGTGTACCAACATCCGAATTATGGGGGTGCCAGAAGAAGAGAGAGAGCAAGATATTGAAAACCTATTTGAAGAAATAATGACAGAAAACTTCCCCTGCCTGGTGAAAGAAATAGACTTACAAGTCCAGGAAGCGCAGAGAACCCCAAACAAAAGGAATCCAAAGAGGACCACACCAAGACACATCATAATTAAAATGCCAAGAGCAAAAGCCAAAGGGAGAATCTTAAAAGCAACAAGAGAAAAACAGTCAGTTACCTACAAGGGAGTACGCATATGACTGTCAGCTGATTTCTCAACAAAAACTATGCAGGCCAGAAGTGAGTGGCAAGAAATATTCAAAGTAATGTATAGCAAGAACCTACAACCAAGATTACTTTACCCAGCAAAGCTATCATTCAGAATTGAAGGTCAGATAAAGAGCTTCACAGATAAGAAAAAGCAAAAGGAGTTCATCACCACCAAACCAGTATTATATGAAATGCTGAAAGGAATCCTTTAAGAAGAGGAAGAAGAAGAAAAAGGTAAAGATAGAAATTATGAACAACAAATATACATCTATCAACAAGTGAATCTAAAAATCAAGTGAGTAAATAATCTGATGAACAGAATAAACTGGTGAATATAATAGAATCAGGGGCATAGAGAGGGAGTGGACTGACTATTCTCGGTGGGGAAAGGAGTGTGAGGGGTGTGGGAAGAGACTGGACAAAAATCATACACCTATGGATGAGGATAGTGGGGGTGGGGGTAAGGGCAGGGGTGGTGGGAACCAGGTGGAGGGGAGCTATGGGGGAAAAAGAGGAACAACTGTAATAATCTGAACAATAAAGATTTAATTTAAAAAAAAAAGCAAAAGCCATTCATCCCATTTCCCTCCATTTACCACAGAAGTTTTTATTCATGCATGTTGTTGAGATGAATATTGTCACAAAATTACACTTATTGTATAATTCCATTTTGTAATATTTTTTACTTACTAATATATCATAAACATTGTCTCATAATCATTATCATTTTTAATGGTTGCATAATGTTTCACTGGATTTGTGTAATTTCCCTTCTTTTGAATATTTAGGTTTGTTACTATTTTTTAATTTTTGATACTGCTATGATCATGTTCAAACAATAAGAACAGTTCAGGGGTTTCTGATAAAAATTATCATTTTGCTTTAAAAAATGGGTTGTATACATTTCTATTCCCACCCTCAGTGTAAATGCACTAGGTAAAACAACTATACCCTAAGCAATTATTCATGTTTTAAAAGATTGTGGTCAAATAAATAACATTTATTTTTTTAACCACTTACGTGTACAAGTCAGTGGTTTTGACCATATTCACAGTATTGTGCAGCCACCACCATTATTTACTCCAGACTTTTTCATCATCCCACACAGAAACTGTGTACGGACTAGATAATAATTTCTCATTCCTCCTCCTTCTCAGACCTTGATAACCTCTATTCTACTCTGTCTCTATGAAACCTATTCTAGGTACCTCACGTAACTGGAATCACACAAAAATATATATTTTTTTGTATTTTGTTTCTTTCACTTAGCAAAATGTTTTCAAGTTTCATCCACATTGTAGAATGTATCAGAATTTCATTCCTTTCCAAGGTTGAATAATATTCCATTGTACTCATATACCATAATTTGTGTGGTGTATAAATGTCAATGGACATTTGGGTTGCTTCAACCTTTTGCTATTGTGAATAATGCTACAAATGCTGGTGTACCGTATTTGAGTATTTTCAACTCCTTTGACTATACACTAAGAAGTAAATTTGCTGGATCATATGGCAATTTTTGCTTAATTTTTGTGGGATACTATTCTTTTAATGGTTAAAAAAATCTTTGTTTTCCTTATATGATTCTAATTTTTAATAAAATTTGAAATTTTTTTTACCTATATTGTTTTATATCACATCTTCTATGTATTCTTAGTTCACATCCCCTGTCTATTGGAGTTTTTTCTTGATGTTTTTATAAAAATCTGAATACACCCCATGGTGGACACCTGTTCCTTTTACCTGCTGAGACTATTTTCCCTTTCTTACCTGGATTTAAAAAAGTTAAGTTAGCTAGAGTTGGTTTCTATTGTTTATAATCAGATTTGACAGAATATCTAGATTATATAACTCCTAGTCAAATTTTATGTAAATTGTTTCCCAGTTTATCGACTCCCTTTTAATTTTAGTTTGAAGTTTTCTAAATATTGGAAAAATAATACATTTTATAGAATTAAAGCTCTAAATATTTTAAATGACTTTTTAATTCCTTCAAAGCTAATAAATTATCTTTTCTTCACCAGGTAATAATTACTCTTCACTTTCAATTTTAATTATATGTTCCAATTTATGCCAATTTCCCATCATTCCTAAATACATTAATTTTTCATATTTTCAAGTAGCAAACTATGTTAGATTGATATATATTTATATAACTACAGCTCTCTAGGCCTCGGGAAGTATTTGATTTTAGGGTATAATAGATACTTTCCACTTGGCTGGGAACCATTCCAAAGCTCCAAAGGATAATGCTGTTCTACAAATATTATATTTTAGGAAGGAAGGAATTTGTGGAAGCATGTGCACAACTATTCTTTGTTTCTCTTCCTAGTCTCATTTTTTCTTTTTTTTCTTTCTAGTGCAGCAAGAATGAGAAACACAAGGGAGAGTGTTTCTGACTTCTAGGAGGGAAGCAAAGTCCCGTGCTGGGAAAAGTGCCCAAGTCAGGAGCAAGGGCTGAACAGGAGAATGTGCAATGAGAGAGCATTACCTTGGGTAACGACAAAAAGTATTGGAGGCTCACTCTTGGCTTCATGAGAAGGGGTCTAACCTGAGAGCTTAAAGCAGAGTTGTAAAAACAGTAATAACAATAGTGTAAAACTTTCTTATTACATCAGATCTTACACGGAAGCCGAGTGTCGGCAGCAGGTAAGCGCAGAGATGCTCAGTTGAAACCCAAAGCATCTGATCCCTTCTTACCCTGCAGCGATCCCTGTGATACCCTTGGGACTCTAGGTTTCTGCAGGACACGACTTGAAGCCAACTAGTTTACAGGAAAAGAGGCATCATGCATCATACATCATCACAGTTGGTGCCCAGGAGAGAATGGCTGACAGAGTTTAAATAACATTTCTCTCTGGAGGCATTTTGATTGGAATGGGGATCAAGGGGACTGGGCCTTGATAGAAGAATTTCATAAATCAGAGTGAGTGGAAGAACTGGCAGGGGATGGAGGTGGTAGCAGGCATAGAACCAATTCATTTGCCCTAAAATCATGTTATGTGTCCTGTCACCTACTTCCTGGATGAAGTGCTGGCCACAAACAATTTATGGTGAGTCATTATCATCACAAGACACTTGATACTTTTCTAGAAGCCTTCAGTACATTCTTCACACAAATTAATCCTAAGCCTACCACATAGGTCACCTCACGTTTAGACTTAAGAATAAATATGAATTTTAAATGATTCCCAAGAAAGACTGGGAGGTAACATTTGAATACATTTATGACAAATTAGAAAGAAGAATTTAAGATTTTCTCCAAGTTAATCAAACCAGGTTAGCGTATTTAAAACGAAAATGGCAAGTAGTGATTATTTAGTGCCTGAGAGCCTGACAGAGGGTTTTGTTTGTAGACTCAGCCAAAGAACTGAATGTTCCATAATGTCACCGAAGAACGAAATGTCATCTGGTGAAATTAACGGCTGATAAATTTAGAGCAAGGCGAGGAAACTATTACTTCGTACCACATTTAGCCAACCTGTGAAACCCACTGCCACAGGAGGTTATGGAGTTGAGCACTGTCATTGGATTTAAAGCAGAATAAATAAATTTATGACTAATAAATGCCAGGGCCAGCTCTTCATGCTAAAATAAAAGGGGTAATCAAAGTACGTATTTGAGAGTGCAGGCCAATCGATGCAGGGATCAGAAGCAGGGACCTTCCCCCTGTAAACAGTGACATGAAATTAGCTGTACAGAAAACAGAAAGCATTTTACCCCTCTGCTGGGACCAGGTATGGCCCCTGTAAAAGCAGAGTTAGTTCTACATGCTGGCCCAGGAGAAGGGCTGCTGTGGAATTACGTATGTAAGATGGTCAGAGAAGTGCCTCTACGGAGCTTTCTCCCACCACCACCCCACCCCCGGGAGCTATGCAGGACCAACAACCAAACAAACACAGTCAGGACTTTTCTCTTGCCACCCCTAGTTACCTACTCCACCAGCCTCGAACGTTTTCATGCTGGGGTTCTATCCTGCTGACTAAAATAAATGTTGGGTTTCCCCCTTCTCCACCAGCAGAGCACCTGCTTCCTGTAGTCTATTCTGTGCTCTTATCTTCAACAAACGAAGGTTCTCTATTTCTGAGCATCTGTTTACAGCTCCTAAGCACTTTTCCCATCCTGATTATCCAGATCATGAAGAAATCTGAAGGCTCCCTAAACACATTCCTTTTACATTGGTGTTAAAAGTCAAAAGTCAAAAAAATCTAGATAGGTAATGTAACACCAGGTTGGAAATGTGTACAACACTCCAAGTATAAGAATATTTAACTTCCAAAAATAGAATCAACATTTATTTTTACTAAATTAGAAGTGCATTGCAAAATCTAAACAGATATTTTGCATTATAGATTACATTTAAAATAAAAGATTAATTTACAAATTTCTAATTCCGATTTTTTTTATTTAGAATTGGAAAATTAACATCTTTTTTTCTGCACAAGATGTATTAGGTCTTGTATTTCTCTTTGCAAATGGACAGTCTAAAATTTGGCCTTAAATCCCTTAATTGGGAACAATATTTAGTTTTATTCCATTCCATAATGGAGAACAGATGTACCCAAATGTAGTTACTTCCAAACATAGTTTGGTTTTATATTTAGAGTAACTACTCTCAAGACATTTGAAGCAATCTAATTTTCTAACACCATCATATTTAGCTCTCAGTATCATATACTGCTCTATGATTTTATTTGACAACCATTCACTCTAATATTCATTCTATTAATTGTGAGAGACAAAGTGAACAACATTAGTTTACTCTAATAAATTTAAGTAGAGAACCATGTTTGGAATTGGATCCTCAACTCTGCAATTGGGGAATTCCTATAATTTCCAATTCTGAAAACTGATTTCAAATTGTGGGAGATTATTCCTTGCCAAAGAAACAATTTTCCTAAGAATACACTAATCAAAACACATGTTTTAAAATTATTTATAAGCTCCTTTACATTTGTATTAATAGGTCACTACTTTTCATGGTAGTACTTCTTTATTTGACTTCAAAATAGAACTTCATTGAAATTTTCATTTGTTTTTCTCAATTTATTAAATGTTCCATCACACAATGGGTAGTATGGTTTGCTTATACCAATGTCTTAAGTTGCATTCTTTTGACAAAGACACACCTTGTATATTAAACATGTAAGAGTAGCCTCTAATTCAACAGAAGAACTCTGTTCTCTTCTACTTTTCTTGAGTTATATTCCCCTCTCAGTCTGTATCTTATTTTTTACTTTTGCTAGAGACATGGAGACACAAAACATTTCTTACCTCCAGAAAAAAACAACTAGCATGAAAAAATTATAACTGACATTTACCTTGTGTCAGGCTTATAAAATAAGATGTGACTCCAATAAATTGGAGAGAGTATGCCAGTCTAAAGAGAATGGCAGCTATACAGCCAATTGCCACCTTACAGTACTGAGACCCAGTGCTGCCAAAACATCTGGCTATTTCTAGAAAGGCCAGATGCCTAGATTTTTGTCTCAAGTTTTAAATGTAGCTAATTAACTTTTTAAGAATATAATGTATATCACTACACACGTATTAGAAGGACTATAATTCAAAAGATAACTAATGGTGAGGATGTGGAGAAACTGAAACCCTTATAACTTTGCTGGCTGTAATGTATAATAGTACAGCTACTTTGGAAAACAATTTGGCAGTTTCTTGAAAAGTGAAATATAAACTTAACATACAACCTGCTAATCCTACTCCTAGGAATTTATCCAAGAAAAATGAAACAGTTTGTCTACACAGAGGCATTTTTGCAAAGTTTATATCAGCATTATTAATAATAGCCCAAACTAGAAACAACTCAAATGTCCATCAATTGGTGAATTAATAAACAAAGTGTAGTATATCTATACACTATATTGGAATATTAGTCAAACATAAAAAGGACACCTTACCATCATACACTATAATTTGAATGAAATGCAAATCATTATAAGTTAAAGAGCCAGATGCAAAAGACTACATATTTTATGTCTGCATTTATATGAAATGTCCTGAATAGGAAAATCTATACACACAGAAAGTGGATCAATAATTGCCTAGGGCTTCAGAGTGGGGGAGCTGGAGAAACATGGGGAATGACTGATAATGGGTAGGGGATTTCTTTGGGGAATGATAAAAACTTTCTAAAATTGATTGTGGTGATCACTGAACGACTCTGTGAATATACTAAAAGCCATTGAACTATATACACTTTAAACGGATGAATTGTATAGTAAATCTATCATAATAAAGTGTATTTAAGAGAAAATGGTATGAAAATCTGTAGGACAGGAAACAAACAAGAGGAGCCAGAAAAGACTGGAAAGAGAGCAGGAGTGAGACAAGTAACCTAGGTATTATATATCGTAGCCTTGTGAGCAAAGGCAAAGTCCAGGATTGGTGGAGTGAATGGCTGGGGGGTTCACCCCTAAGTCTACCCAGAGCTAAATGCTTGATGAATATTATAAGATAATGATTGATAGCATCATTAAGAAGAAGGAGCAGTATCAACATTGATGTGAGTGGAATCTCAGTGGAGATTTAACTTGATTTAGAGGAATAGGCTGGAGAGGGCCCTGGGATTATCTCATTGATATTCGTTCTCTTCCTCCTTCTTTGTGTAGTAGCCATGTAGTTGGTGGAGACTGATCCCCAAAGACAAGCCCTGATTAGTCTTAGCCAATCGGAGTGAACCCTATCTCCTTGGTTACAGTACAGACCTATCCCCCATAAAATGTTCTGCTTTTTACTCTGTTAGTCCTTGAGAACTCAGACCATTTCAGACAACTCCTTTTTCCTACATTAGGCTTTTTCTTTTTACCCTAAAACACACTAAGCAAATAATAGAAGCAATAGTATAAGTAATAATAAAACTTATTTTAGAAATAAAATAATAATAATAATAAAAGTAGCATTTTGTGCTTATGATTACAGGCAAAGACATGCTCATCTAGTTACACAACACAACATTTTTGTAGTCAGACAATATCATATGGATCCAATTTGAATTGCATGCAATGTTTAGATAAACCCAAAACAATTGGCTTTCCTTATATATGCCAAATGAGAGGGATAAAGAATTTGCAGCTTCAACAACTCTTTTTGTGAACATATACTATTACCATATGTTTCAGAGCATTCTTTTGCTCAGCTCTTACTTTATCCTAAAAGTGGTTTTCTATGATGAAATTTTTACTTTTAAGTGAGTTGAAGTGCAAGAGGAAGAGTCTCAAAAGGTTGACTAATTGATGAAGATTATGGTACAGAAAAGGAAAAGGATAAACAAACCCTTTTTATATCCTAATTTATGAATAAACTTGCATTTTTACTTTTAAATTATTGGGCTTTTAAAAGTTATGTAAACTTGTTTGCATTTTTCAATTACCATATAAAATAATCAGAAATTTTGAGTTGAGATGAAATGCATCACTATTTTTCTTTTAAAACTAATGCAAATATGTTTTCTATTTAATGACTTTTCCTTTAGGACCAGAGGTTTCAGGAAGGGATTAGTCATTAAACAGGGGACATGTATGCTTAGTGGTTAGAGCTCAGCCCATGGACTAAAGGGTCGAGGGTTTGATTCCTGGTCATAGGCATGTAACTGGGTTGCAGGTTTGATTCCCAGCCCCAGTTTGGACATGTACAGGGGGCAACCAATCAATGTGAGACACATCAATATTTCTCTCTCTCCCTCTCTCTCCCTCCCTCCCTCCCTCTCTCCATCTTTCCTCTTTTCCTTCCACTTTCTCTAAAAATATCCTCATGAGGATTAACAACAACAAGGAACAACAAAACAAGGGTCAGGTATGTTTCAAGTAACTAAGTCAGAGCATTTTATTTCTCTGGTTATAGGATTTGGTGCAGTGGTTGCCCACTGGGAAAAGTTCAGTGAGGTTTTACAGTTAGGGAAGGGACTGGCTCTCTTCACCAGAATGTGGATAATGAAGCATGTAACCCTGCAAGTAGCTGGCAGCCATTCTATGATCATGTCAGGGAGATAGATGGATTTGGATTTAAGTTGACATCATGAAAGGCAGAGTAAAGAGACAGAAATAATCTATGGCTTTGATGATATAATTCATCTGCCAAATCAAACTAAACAGAAAATCACCATATTTCTGGAGTTTCCAGTTATGTCTCTTTAATGCAAACTGATCTGGGTTTTCTATAAGTGACAGCAGGAAGTATCATAAATTGGGTCTTCTGTTTCCAGCAGTATGACCGACTACATGTGCAGAGAAATGCCTTCAGGATTTACAGGGCTAAATATTTTCAAAATCTTTCTCAGAGCATAGCTGAGCTGGAAGTTAAGAAACAAACTGAGGAGGCAACAATGAGAAAGTCTGACTCCAGGAGGATTAGGTGGACACCAGAGCTGGCATCATCCCTGAGAGCATCTGCCAATTATAATAGCCTCATCTGGGTTTTAATAGCCATGTGTTCAGGGAACAGAAGCCAAAACCAAGGGCCAGAGCAGAGTGGAAGGTAGGGTCAGAGATGCCTGCATGCAACCAGGATCATTAAAGAGTGGTCCCCACAGTGGGTGAACAAGAAAACAAATGTGACCCATGGAAGCAAAGATGCAGGTCCCAACCTTCCCTCCAGATGGAGCAGGGAAAAACAAAAAACAAAAGGGAAAAAATAGTCTCCCTTGAGATTTCTAAACCACAAGCCATACTCACATGGGTTGTTTGCCTCAGAAATTTATATTACCTGAAAAAAAACAAAACACCACACCCAAACTGAAAATTGAGTTTAAAGGGACATTAGGTTGGTAGTGCCTCAAGCACTACTGTTATGAAGATATGCACTTTAAATGCAGGCCTCAAAGAATTCTTACAGATAGAAATCCAAGGATTATGAAATCACAACAAAAATGATTAACACAGGAGGAAACAAGCAACCATGAACAAAAGTCATTATAAATAACATCTGCAGAAGCAGCTGTACATTAATAAAAATACTACATTCAAAACTTCTGGAATGCAGCCAAAAGACTTGAGGGAAATTTAAAGCCAAAAATACTTACATTAGGGGGAAAAAAGCAAAACTCAAAGTCAATTGCATAAGCATTTATCTCAAGACATTAGAAAAAAAAGAAGAGTAAAATAAACCCATAATGTAGAAAGGATAAAATAATAAAGACAAGAGCAGAAAAGTATGAAGTAAAAAACAAAGATATGATAGGTTTACCAAAACCAAAAGTGGTTGTTTAAAAAAAAAAAAAAAGTAATGAAATTAAATTAACAAGCCTCAGGCAAGATTGGTTAAGGAAACATAAGATACAACATAATATATTAGGAATGATAGAGCATAACTAAAAAGGCAAGAGAGATCAAAATGTTAATGTAATATAAATAGCTTTAATATCAACACATTTGAAAAGTTAGATGAAATGAACAAAATACTTTAAAAAGTTACCAAACTTGACTCAAAATTGGTGAAAAAATAAAAAAAAATCAGATTATCAGTAGTTCAAAATTCTCCCATAAATAAAATAGTAGGATCAGATGATTTACAGGAGAGTTCAACAAAATAATTTAAAAAACAGGTAATTCCAAACTTAAACTTCCAATTAACAGAATAAAGGGGAAAGCTTTCCAATTCAGTTTATTTATCTAATTTATTTTGTTATCAAAAGGAAAGAGTAAAGAGGGGAAAACAGGCCAATCTTAATGCAGGAGCAAACAGCTTTCTAAAGAAGTGCTAATAGAATTCAGCAATGCATTAAAGAGTACTCTATCATCACTGAGTTGCATATATTCTAGGAAAACAAATTGACTTGACATTAGACATTTTATTAAATAATATCACATTAACATATAAAAAGAAAAATCATAACTTAAATAGATGCAGAATAAGCAGTTGATAATATTTAATACAAAGTCTCAGTGGACAAATATAAAAAGGAATTTCTCTAACCTGAACAAGAGTGTGTATAAAAGCCTTACAGCAAACATTATAGTCAATGGTAAACCATTAGAATTGTTCCCAATATAACTATTTCCATTTAACATTAGACTAAATATCAGAGTTAGTGCAATAAGATTTTTTTAAAAAGAAAAGCCATAAGGATTGGAAAGAAAGTAAATTGTTATTTTTCAGAGATAATACAATTGTGGAAAAAATGGAAAGCCCAAAGAAATCTACACAAATATTTATAATTAATCATAGATTTTTCAGCAAGTTACCAGTTACAAGATCAATAACCAAAAGTCCATGGCATTTTTGTATAGCATTAAACAGCTAGAAAATGAAAATTAAGAATATACTATTTATAATCAATAAAAATGTAAAAGTACCCAGGAAAAGATGCTAACAGAAAGTATGCTACAAAACATCTTTTTGTTTTATTTTGTTTCGGTCATTTGTGGTTTATTCCTTACAACAAATCAAACAGAAACTTAAGCTGACATTTAAGTGGGGTTCCAGAAAGGAGTTGAGGTAAATGGAAATTTCTTACACAGACTGTCAACCAATCATTTTTTAGCCCCAACTGTATCCCACAGCCAGAATTACGAGGATCATGAATTCCTGAATCGTTGCCAGTCCTGAAATGTAAATTAATGTGCCTGTAGACTTTCCCAATGATAGTTTATTATTCAGCTTTCTTGCTTCTGCTAAATCAGTTACCACATTCGGCTACCCTCCAAATTCAACTATCTTCTCCTTTCTTATTCTCTTTGTCTCTTTATCTACTCCTCCTTCTAAACCCCCATCCCACACTCTATCCCCAAATCCTTTACTACTATTTGAGAGAGGTTCTGGAAGGACACAGAGGTGAGCATATGTATTCAATTCACCATTTTTTACCAGATGCCCACTTTAACATTCTATGAGCATGTCCTGGTAGGAAATAGTTATTCACTTGGAAATTGAATAACTGGGGGTATTTACTTGGTAACTGAGGAAAATACATGCTTTGTTTTGTTTGCAGCTGGGCAGATTGCTCCTGGAAACTCTAACCAGTAGTCAGCAATCACATTAATTAACTTGGCCAATATTCCAAATTTATTTAACCTAGGTCGAGTGTATTATTAGTGACTGAGTCAGGCCAAGTCTAACAAATAGGTTACAAAGGGGAACCAAAATGTTGCTCTCTGGGGCCTGTTGCAATGTGGCCTTCCTCTCCTAGGTGAGAAAATCTAAGGCACTCTACCAACTGCCTCAAAAAGCGGAAGTGCATCCCAATGCTTTTGTAAGGCATGTAAATAAGGCCTGTAAATAAAGCAGTGATTTGTCCCTTCCTTTCTCCCTGAAACTGAAAAAAAGGTACAATGCCATGGCATGCCTTTTAGATTTCACCCTTTCAACTGATTTTTCTTTAACTGATTTCAGAGAGGAAGGGAGAGAGAGATAGAAACATCAATGAGAGAGAATCATTGACTGGCTGCCTCTTGCATGCCCCCTACTGGGGATCAAGCCTATAACCTGGGCATGTGCCCTTGACTGGAATCAAACCTGGGAACCCTTCAGTCTGCAGGCCAGCGCTTTATCCACTGGGCTGGTGGTTCTCAACCTTCCTAATGCCGAGACCCTTTAATACAGTTCCTCATGTTGTGGGGACCCCCAATTTCATTGTTACAAATTGAACATAATTAAAGCATCGTGATTAATCACAAAAACAATATGTAATTATTTATGTGTTTTCCAATGGTCTTAGGCGACCCCTGTGAAAGGGTCGTTCAACCCCCAAAGGGGTCGCGACCCACAGGTTGAGAACCGCTGCAGCCAAACCAACTAGGGCACAACTGATGTTTTAAATACATTGTTTACTACTGCTGTTCTTTTTTTTTTTTTTTAATTTATTGCTTAAAGTATTACAAAGGGTATTACATATGTGTCCATTTTATCCCCCTGCCCTAGACAGTCCCCTAGCTTCCCCTAACCCCCAATGTCTTATGTCCACTGGTTATGCTTATATGCATGCATACAAGTCCTTTAGTTGATCTCTTACCCCCCTACCTCCTGCCCCCCAACCCTCCCCGGCCTTCCCGCTGCAGTTTGACAATCTGTTTGAGGCAGCTCTGCCTCTGTATCTATTATTGTTCAAAAGTTTATAATGGTCTCTATTATCCATGAATGAGTGAGATCATGTGGTATTTTTCCTTCATTGACTGGCTTTTATGTGTTTTCCAATGGTCTTAGGCGACCCCTGTGAAAGGGTCGTTCAACCCCCAAAGGGGTCGCGACCCACAGGTTGAGAACCGCTGCAGCCAAACCAACTAGGGCACAACTGATGTTTTAAATACATTGTTTACTACTGCTGTTCTTTTTCAAGTGCTGTGTGGTTGCTTACAATTCACAGTTTTAGAAATACTTGTTAATGATAATTTTAAAAGATAATAATTTTAAGAACTTGACTAATTTAGGCTGTGCATCCTTATCTATAGCTAAACAAAATTATGCTCTAATTTCCTTAAAACTTGTCATTCAGCACAGAATCAAATCTTTCCTTTCATCCTCAGATCCTCTGCCATAGAGATCAAACTAATACTCTACGATTTTCTTCCCTTTAACTCCTTCCTTCTCAGGATCTCAAATCATGAACCTTTTTCTCAGAACTTGTCAGTGAGAGTCCTATAACACATCATGGGCAGCATTTTAAATGTTAAAATAATTGATCTAATGACCACTGATCTAGGAGGTTAGGATTTTGTTTCTGCATGATTCACAAGGTGCCCCTGGGCCCTTGGAAAATACTGAACCCCAGGTTTTTTTTCCCTCTTGTGAATGAAAATAATAGTACTTATAATCTGTCTCTTTATCTTTGTAAAAGGTGTATAAGATAAAAACTAATGATAACAGTATATATTATTATTCCTAGTTCTTGATACTGAGTACTGAAATATGAAAAAGAGAATGAGTAAAAATAAATGGAAAAGGGGGAAAAGGATTACGTGAATATAAAGGAATTTGAAGTGACTTTTCTAGAGAAAAGTATAGACAGACATTTTCAAGAAGTATCTGTCTACGTAAGTGATGTAGGAAAATCACCATGAACTACACAAACAGGCTTAACAAAAAGACTGACAATACAGCAAATAAAAATAAAAGGACATTATTATCGCAGTTGGCAAAATGCAAAGTGAAAAGCTTATTTCATAGAAATAACGATTTTAAACATGCTTAATAAAATATATTTTTAATGTTCAGAAAAGAAAAAATGGCATGCTGCTGTATTTATGCTTTTAATTGCATTTTTTTTTATTGAACTTGCACTTGTTTCAATCAGTGTACCCGCCTTGAAGCCTTTTCCAACTTCCAAACCAAAATTAATTGCTCTCCCCTTAAGGTTTCAAAGGCCTTTGAACTTACTTTTCTTGTAGCATTTATACTTAACATTTTTGGTGTTATTCCCCCACCCGCACCACCACCACCACCACCAAGGCTCTGAGCTCCTCTAGGAAAAATATTGTGACTTATTTTTTTTAACCTTGGTGCTAAGGTACATGATATTAGCAAAAGAACATTTTCTTTTGTAATTTGTTAATTATTGGCTTTAATGTGAACATTTAACAGGACATTTAACTTGCATATTTTACTTAATGTCTATCCACACTCATTTAAAAGTATATTTGTAATTTCTTTTATTTAAGATATAATCTCTTCTAAAATTCAAATATGTTGCACCAAGAGGCATAGCATAAAATGACAATAATATCTATTTTCATTGATGATTTTCCTCATAAACAGATAATTCCTTATTAGTGTAAAGAATACACTAGTATAATACATTTAGTGTTACAAAGCTAAATGTCCCCAGTATAATAATTTTAAAAGTCACTTGTACCTTACTACAAATTGCTTCACATTTAGCCAATGACAATGCCCTGTTTCACTGACCAGCTTTCTAAATTTGAAGTGTTTATGTTTGGAAAGCATCAGAGAGAAATCTATACCAAAGTTTCAAGAAACAGTTACTCTTTACACTCTCAAAATTGTCTAAAATTGTCTAAATGGGAGGAGTAAGAACAGTAGTGAGTTGGGGTTTTTTTAGTTGTTTTTTTTTTTTAGTTGCATTTCATTCAAAAAGAGAAAAAGTAAATGATATATAACTCCATTAACGAACTGTTAGGGAATAGATCTTAAGGTTTCCTGTTGGGTTCTGGTTTCAACATCTCTGTCATTAACCATATGCTTACCATGGTATTTTAATCTTAGACAAAAAATAAAGATGTAGGACTAAATGATAGTCAACGTTTTTTCCAATACTCCTGCAGTCCTACCATCTTTTAACAAAGCCTTTTTCTATTTTTGTAACCAAATCACTGAGGATGGAGTTCAATCCTTACCCACCCCATATAGAAATCCAGTCTAAATTAAGCAGTATTATAGGAAAGCTCTAAGGTGTGTGCGTTCATAATCACACTCCATGCCCACAGGAGATATAAGTATGTTTCCACGGGCTTGGAAACATACTTATATCTGATGATATAAAGCAGCCTTGAGCTGGTGATAGGTTATCATTAAAAGGATTAAGGCTTGCTTTGACATGGGCTGACATCGAAAAATTAGATTAAATGTTAACAGTTGGAATGCTGCAGAAAATAAAAAGTAAGGCAGAGACAAATGGTGTTAAATTAGAGCAAGTGGGTGTTAAAGGCATGTTGGAAGTATTTCCAACTCAGTTTAGAAATGTTTCATTCAATGGCTAAAAAAGAAGCATTGGCATAAATTCTCATCTAAGATTACAAAATATAGAAAAATGCCTAAGGTGGAAAATTTCATCTTTCAAGGTAAGAATTATGCTACTGGAAACTTTTTTTTTTTTTTTAAGAGAGAAATGACTAATCCTGGAGCTTTTTTAGCACTTTTCAGCCTCATAGCACTTGAAAAACATGCTAATACTTTAAAATCAAGACCTGTTAAGTCTCAGGAGGCAGATTTATTTTTCTCTCAGCATATTTGCTGAAAATTAATTTACAGGTCTGAGTATCATAGGTTAAGGCTGATTAAAAAGCTTTTTGATGGCTGACAAGGGATGTACCTCAAGATATATTCAGGGAGCTTCAGGTAGTTGACAAGAACCAGGATAAGTACCCACAATTTTTTTTCCACTTACAGTTCTCTGCTGTGTGGACCACCTACATTTGAGTCACAATGGGATTCAGAGTTAAGGGTAAAGGGTACGGAAAATGCACATTTTTGGCCCCCAATCTAGACCTACCATAAGAAGAAACTCTGCAGGTGGTACCTAGGAACAAGCACCCCAAGTGATTCTCATTACTTACCAAAGTTTGAGAAGCACGGGCCTATTTCTTGACCATTCTCAATATTCTCCAGACTAGATCATTCATTTTCACTGACAAAAACCATTAACCTACAAGCAGTTGGGTGGTGGGTATTATCAAAATGTGAGATCTTCACTCTAGAACAGTGGTTCTCAACCTTCCTGATGCCACGACCCTTTAATACAGTTCCTCATGTTGTGGTGACCCCCAACCATAAAATTATTTTCGTTGCTACTGCATAACTGTAATTTTGCTACTGTTATGAATCGTAATGTAAATATCTGACATGCAGGATGTATTTTCATTGTTACAAATTGAACATAATTAAAGCATAGTGATTAATCACAAAAACAATATGTAATTATATATGTGTTTTCCGATGGTCTTAGACGATCCCTGTGAAAGGGTCGTTCGACCCCCAAAAGGGTTGCGACCCACAGGTTGAGAATCACTGATCTAGAAGGTCTAGGAAGTCCCACAAACATGAAAACAAATAGGTTCACTTTGCCTGAAATGCCTCCATTACCCCCTCACTGCTAAATTGCTTCCTTTTCATTCTCAAGACCCAGTTGTCATATTTCCTGCTCTTAAACCTACAGTAAAGTTGGTTTTATTCTCCTTTAGGCTATTATTTGGACTCACTATGAAATATACAAGCTGTAGGAGTACTATTACACTACGACTGAAACTGTCTTCCCTGCAAGACTGTTCACTTGATGGCAAAAAGAATTTATCATTTTATCCCTACTTCCTAGCATAGTACCTGGCACAGAGTAAAACTCAGTAACTCCTGTGTACTCAGTTCGCAGGACTTCAGGAGGTGATTGCATTTTGAAAAATGCATTGTGGAGAAATAATGACATTAAAACACAATATAATAGCCTTTGAGAGCCTGCGAGACCTACATTGCCTATAACAGGCACTTTGAGGGATGCACTGTTAAATTCATCCCTTTTGTGATGAATTAAAGGGTGAAACTGAGAAGTTCAATAATTGTAAGAGACAGAAGCTTGATTTTTCTCCTCTTCAATTTCTGAGGCCTCAGTGAAGGCCGTTAAATATCTGCTAGTTAACTCAATGCCTTTAAGAATGTTAATTTTCACTTTCCGCCATTTACCTTCTTAGTCTTTGATAAGTATAAAGATTGTAAGTTTCTTTAATGCTTCAATGCACATAAACTTTGTGCAAACAAACATATTTCATGTTTTCTAGAATTGAAAGACTCTAATATCTGTAAATCCAGTCTCTAAAACCCCTACTTTTACATATTCCTCTACCTATAGACTTTACGATCTATAGTTTATATTACTAATTGTCATTATATCCTGCTAAATTATCATATTTCAGTGATTCTAAGATGAACATTTCCCCCCACATTTTCACATGGCAGAAATCAGGACTGTCTTGAAATTAATCATATCTTATTTTTAAAGAATTATATAGTAGCTTTATTCTTATCAGTAATGAACCTAAGCACCTCCAAAGGTCTCAAACACTATATCTAAAGCTTGCCAAATATGTGGCAAAATATCTTGGCAAATATCTTGTCAGCACTACATATAATACTTTGCATTTAATAGGCCTTCAAAAATATTTTTGGTTTAATTAAAATTAAAACTGGATTGTGTGAATTAAATTAACAGGACCCCAATTCCCTGAATTTTTATTATCTCTAAAGCAATTAAGAGAGAGAAAGGAGATTTTGAATGTTTTCACAGTTATTTGTATACCACCAATTTCAATTTGACCATTAAAATTGCATATAATGACAACATCTAAACATTTAAGAATTTTAAATGTTTATTTGTGTGTAAGGTCAGAACATCTTGTTTTCCCTGTTCCTTTTTGATTGCTCACTGAGTCCTGGTCAGCACTGTATAACCTCCTCATTTAATGGTTATATTATGAGAGAATGAAGATTAAGCCAGCCTTCAAGAAAATTACTCCATTGGAAGCCCAGGACCAAGTCAGTTTTTTTTCCCCATTTGATAGTTTTTCCTTTAGAAGACAGAGCTTCCTATAGCCTTTGGGGGCCTGTTTAAATTCTGACGTTTCTCAATTGGAAAATGAACTAAAGCTATCAACCCACATTTCATTACACAGATATCCTTCAATCACTAGTAACTATAGTTGAATTATAATCTCATATGATAGCTACTCCACATGAGAAAAGCTTTCTCACCTATTATCCCCTCAAAGTCATCTGGTTTCTTTGCCAGGACTCTTCTATTTTCACGAGCAATTTAAAATCACTTACAACTCAGAAAATAGCTCACCTCTTATTTAGTTCTTTAAATCATCTGTAAGCAGATTCTATGCTATGTCAAAAACCATTTCTTATTTTCACTGGACTCAGATTGCTAACACTCCTCTGGATTGTAAAACCCATTCAAAATGAAATAGAATGAAAGGGAAGCTAATATCCAGAATTAGATTTCTTTTTTTATCAAGAACAAAATTTGAGACAAGCCCTAAGAGCTAAATACTATAATGAGAAGTTAAGACCTCTGAAAAAAAAAAGAGTAAAAACAGAATAGAGTTGAGTACCAGAAAGGAAGCAATGCATCAAGACATGATTAATGAGTGGTATGTGCATATAGAAGATATGTAAGAAGAAGAAAGAAAGAAAAGAAGTGATCTTGGAATTCCATTTGCAACTCAAATGTTTTGCCTGTGAGCACTGAGGATGGGGCAAATAAAAGGAAAACTCTGCCAACAGGAGTGGCTGCGTTCCCATGGGCTCCTGATAGGCCAGACTCCATGTTAGGGAGTGAGGATAATAATGAACAAGACAGTCCTGCTCACAGCCCAATGGTGGAGATATGTGTGTATACAACACAATATTATGGAAATCAGACGACAGAAATGTTCAAATTGAGGAAACAGAAATACTTTTAAAAGAGCGAGGTGGTCATAAAAGTGGGGATAGTTAATGCAAATGAGGTGAGATTAGAAACATCACCATATAAGGATTAAGATTTAATTTGGTTAAGAAAAAAAAAAAGATTTAATTTGGGACTTGAACAGAGTAAGAATTTATGTGGTAGGAAAAGGGGGGGGGGGTGCACCCCAGTCTGAGGAAACAGTAAGAAGGCATGAAAATGAATGTTGCACTTGGGAAGCAGCAAGTAGTCCCACATGGCTGGAGAGTGGGGCCAGAGAGGTGGGAGATGATACCGAAAAGTAGGCTGGAACTCTACTGGACCAGAGACGTTCTTGTGCTGACCAAGTGCAAGCTTCAGGACCCCTCCCTCAATCAAAGGAGCCATTTCCATGGTTCTGGGAGAGCAGGCCCAGAGATTTTGAGTTCAGAATGCCGTGTTATTTTAATATTTAAGCAGGAACCCAATATTTATACATTCAGATCCATCTGCACCTGGATCGGTCTTCACCCACATCCCCACTGCTGTTCTGAGAGTGGCTTGGCCGGCTGGCCAAGGAAAGGGCAGCCTCTTGCCTCTCTGGCCAGTTTGCGGTTGCGCCGCACCATGGAGGACCTGGGCTCTAGGTTCCAACTCCTTAGTGACAGCAGCGGAGCTAATGTGGACAAAGGGAGGAAGCACACAAGGCCTCGTCTAAGATGCTTAGGTCCTTACCTACAAGGTGTGATACGATGCAGTGTTCCCGCAGCAGCCCAGGGTCTGGTCTGGAGTGCCGGCGCCAGTTCCAGCCTGTTCTCTGCCGGAAGATGTCCCGAGTCCTCCGCAGTCTTACCGCCACCTGGCCTTGGACTAGAGCGCCTCAGTAATCAGGCCTCCTCCCACTTTCCCCGGAGGCTCCCTGGCCTCTATGCAAATTTGATCAACTTCTTTTTCCCCAGGAACCATCAAGTGGAGTAGTGTGGACGGTCAGTCAGCATATGCGATCTTCCTTCAGAGCTCAAGTTCCACGCCTTACAAGCCTAAGGGGGGAAATTGTCTCTTCATACCTTCTTTTCACAAAAATCCATGCCTGTTTACCTTACATCAGTATAATGAAATGGGCCATTAAGATGTCTCCCCCACCCCACCCCCCCAACAAAGAAAGGCAGCTTCAATAATATACCTTCCTGGATATAAGTACATATGTGTTATAACCTTTAAATAGCTTGATTTCTCTCTCTCTCTCTCTCTCTCTCTCTCTCTCTCTCTCTCTCTCTCACACACACACACACACACACACACACACACACACCTTGAACCATTAAAATGCTGCTTCACTGATTTCCTTTCAAAATGATTACATAGACATAAGTAAATTTAATTAGAAATTTTATCTAATACAAACTAGGCTTACCCACAACCAAAGGCAAGCCTATATGGTTCTGGTGCTTGTAAGATCCCTCTGAATTCCCCAAATAGTGCCCTGACTTTACAAAACACAGAGTGGAAACTCTGCCTCTGATTACTCTGTACACAGCCCTTGTGTTGCTTCTATGGACTGAATCAAACCTTAACTGGAACCTAAACTGAATTGGTTTAAACCTCAGGAGGGATGTGAGTCACTCAGGCATGTTCAGGATTTACCTTTGTTTCAGAAGGATCAATGTCTCACATATTTACTTGTCTTCTAATTCAGTTAACTTAAATGATGTAAGAGGTCATGTTCCAGCTAAATATGATTTCTTCACTCTTGATTTTTCTTGGGGAAATAACGAACAAACTCTCACATATTTGATTTTTTAAAAATGTTTCCAGAGGTAATTTTATTATCTTTTCTTTCTCAATCTTTAAAAAGCCAAGTTGGAATTCACTATGTATTATTTTTTAAATTAGGGGATAAGTAGACTTTGAAATAAGATAGTAAAAGGAAAAATAGCAAAAACCTCTAAGGACGTTTTAAAAATGGGTAGGTAGGAGGAAACTAATTCTATAAACTATTGAACATGCTATGAAGTTAAAATAATCAAATCAGTGTGGCACTGACAAACAATATCATTAATGATATATTAGCTATTATTCTCAATGACAGTGTTATAAAAGAAATTCTCCACACCAGTTCCCCCACCCCTGCCCATTGTTGAGGTAACTTGAGGTTTCTGAGTCTCCCAAATCAGAATTTCCAGTTTAAAGGATTGCACCTGTGATTTTATCCAAGCGTAAATGTTGAATGGCTGGTTCTGACCCAGGTCTTCAGCCAACTGTCTATGAGCTGCTCAGGCTGCTAGTCCTTACAGCCTCTCATGTGATAATATTCTGCAGTTCCCCCTGGGGAAGTTCACTTTTTTGGAGGACCCTATTTAGCCTCTATACCAGTCCCTCAGCTCTGTTGTCTCATGATTAATCTGTTTGTCTTGACTTTATGAGTTCTAGACACCTCTTGCTACCCTGTCCTACTGGTAGGCTCCTCCCAGATCTCCAGAGTTGCTAGGTATTTTGTTTTTAAAATATATACTGTCATTTTTTAAAAATATATTTTATTGATATTTAACAGAGAGGAAGGGAGAGGGATAGAGAGTTAGAAACATTGCTGAGGAACATCGACCAGCTGCCTCCTGCACACCTCCCACTGAGGATGTGCCTGCAACCAAGGTACATGCCCTTGACTGGAATCGAACCTGGGACCTTTCAATCTGCAGGCAGATTCTCTATCCACTGAGCCAAACCAGTTAGGGCTATATATTGTCATTTTAATGGGATCTAGGATGAAGGAGAGGCTGTAAAATGTGGACTCATTCCACTTTTCTTTTCTTTTTTGTTAATCCTCACCCAAGGATATTTTTGTCCATTAATTTTTTAGAAAAAGTGGAAGGGAGGGGGAGAGAAGAGAAACATCAGTGTGAGAGAGACACATCGATTGGCTTCCCCCACACTCCCTGACCTGGCTAGGGAATCAAGCCTGCAACCGAAGTACATGCCCCTGACTGGAATCAAACCCGAGACCCTTCAGTGTGAGGACCTACACTGACCACTAAGCCAAACTGGCCAGGGCTCAGTTCACTTTCTTGAAGAACTCTCTTATGTGGTCAAATCAAGGCCTCCCACCCCCTATACTGAGTTCTTTCTTTGTAATTCTATTTATCTCTGGAAAGCTTATGACATTTTATATTTTAATTCCTTAATTAGCCTTATTTTATCCCAAATACCTAAACTATTGCCCTAGTACCATTTATAAAATATTTGCATCTTTTTTTTCTTAAAGGAAACTAATATATAGATTTTGATATAAAAACATGTCTAAAATACAGTAAAACTGAAAAGAAAGTTGCAGGTAAATGTGTTAGGGAAAAAAAAGGAAAGAATGCTATATATAAGTCACTACATATTGTACATGATATATACTTATATATGAATAGAAACTTTATAGAAAGCTATGAATCAAACTGTTAATTGAAGAAGAAATCAGAGGCAAGGGAAGAATTTCCTCCAAGAATAATCTCACAATCAGAGGCAGTGTGAACAAAGAGAAGCAGCAGCCAATAGGTGGTTGGCAGAAGAACGGGCTCGGATCAGCTGACTCCAGCATTTGCTCACAAATAAAACCACAGCCCAGCTGGTGTGGTTCAGTTGGTTGGGCGTCGACTAGTGCACTCAGAGGTCATGGGTTCAACTCCCAGTCAGGACACATGCCCAGTCCCCAGTAGGGGGCGAGCAGGAGGCGCCAATTGATGTTTCTCTCTTATCTTTCTATTTCCCTCTCTCTCTAAAAAATAAAATAAAAACCCACATATTAATAAAATAAAACCATAAGTGCACATGTTCACAAACAATTACTAGAAAACAATAGCTAACATGAATTGAATTCTTACTATATGCCAGAAACTGTCTTAAGAGCTTTATATGAACTGATGACATTTAATCCTCATAATTCTATGAGGTAGGTAATGCTTTTCCCAATATTAGAGACAGGGAAACTGAGGCACAGAGCAGTTAGGTAAATTTTCCAAAGTCTCCTAGCTGCATGTAGCAGAACAAGGATTTACCCAGTTGACCTGGAGTTGGAGCCCACCCTTCATCCCTGTGCTCTACAGCACAGTCTAAAAGACCCTTTGCCCAGCCTGCAGCCTCTCTCCCACCCTCTTACAGCAACCAGAACCCCCGAAAGTACAACCTGTATTCCACCACTGGAAATGAACTCTCACTTGGACGGCGGGGTGGAAGGTGGGGGAGAGAACTACCCTAAACATAAATACCATGTTACTAAATATTCATCTAAAAGTATACTCTGGAAATGAAAAGTCATCAACCATAGGAGAGAAACCCACAGCAGAGAAAAAACAAACTCCAACAAAGGGAAGAATTAACTCCCAAGTAAAGAGTTAAGAAAACAGAACAAAATATTTAAAAGGGATAAGTCGTATTTTTAGAAAGATACAGGGAGTGGTGTTCACACAAACTACACACAAATCAGAGTTCTTAGAAATTAAAAACAAGATTACTGAGATTAAAAACTGATTAACAGAAGGAACATAAGTGATCAAGTTAGTGAGTTGAAAGAGTAAGGAATTCTTTCAAGATGTTATGTAAATGTAAACACATAAAATCTTAGAAAGACTGTTGAGACAGAGTCAGTTCTGTGATAGTCAGAATAATGGCCCCACAAAGATGTCCACATCCCTAGAACCTGAGAATGTTACCTTACATGGCAAAAGTCCTTTGCAGATGTGATGAAGTGAAAGGAATTTGACATGAGGAAATTACCCTGGATTTTTCATGTGGGTCTGGTATAATCACAAGGATGCTGCTGAGTAATGAGCAAGGACGGCAAGTCAGAAGCTCAAACCAACATAAGTTTATCATCTTACAGTTCAGTAGTTCAGAAGTCTGAAATGGGTCTCAGCTAAAAATCGAGGAGTCAGGGCTGCATTCCTTTCTGGAGGATTCTTTAGGGGAAAATCCATTTGTTGCCTCTTCTCGCATCTATCTAGAAACCATCCACATTCCTTGGCTCTTGGCCTCTTTCTATCTTCAAAGCCAGAAACAGTCGGTGGAGTTCTTCTCATAGCCTATCACTCTGAGTTTCTCTTCTAGCTTCCTCTTCCACGTTTAAGAACCATGGGACCTACCCAGATAATCCAAAATAATTTCCCTATTTTACAGTCAGCTGATCAGCAAGTTTAATACTACTATCTTTTTTTAAAATATATTTTTATTGATTTCAGAGAGGAACGGAGAGGGAGGGAGAGAGAGAGAAACATCAATGATGAGAGAGAATCATTGATCGACTGACTCCTGCACATCCCCTATTGGGGATTGAGCTAGCAACCCTGGCATATGCCGCGATCAGGAATTGAACCAGTGATCTCTTGGTTCCTGGGTTGATGCTCAACCACTGAACCACACCCAAATGGGCTAATTCTACTATCTTAATTCTCTTTTGCCACATAACAGTCACAAGTTCTAGATCAGTGATGGTGAGCCTTTTTAGCTCGGCGTGTCAGCATTTTGAAAAACCTTAACTCTGGTGCCGTGTCACATATAGAAATTTTTTGATATTTGCAATCATAGTAAAACAAAGACTTATATTTTTGATATTTATTTTATATATTTAAATGCCATTTAACAAAGAAAAATCAACCAAAAAAATGAGTTCGCGTGTCACCTCTGACACGCGTGCCATAGGTTCGCCATCACTGTTCTAGAGAATCACCCCCAACTTCAAATGCCTCTTGCCTTTACAGTAGATCATTTTCAGCCAAACTTCTCACTTTAAACACATTCTAATACACCCTTGGAAGGCATGGGGTAGGGGGTGTGGATTAGTGTAGGGAGACATAAGCATACTGGATGTCCTGTCTAGTGCACTCATCAGGGTTATTTCGGCTTTTCATTGTCTTTGTGCAACTTCACAACTCTAAGTTTTAGAAAACTGGTAGTAATGCAAATAAGTCTTGTTTATAGTAACCAAATAGTGTCCAGAGTTATGCAACTGATTGTTGCCTATAGATATTGATCAATTTTGCCAGTTTGCATCCATTTGTCAATACTTAAGATGTTTCCTTGTTGTATTTTTCTTTGAACCAGTTGTAATATTTTACTGTTTCTGTCATTAACTGAGTTAAGTAAAATATCTGACACTTTTAATTGACTCTAGAGTTCCAAAATAGTAACACCAGACAGATTCTACTAGTGCAACTATTGTCTAGGGGGGAAGATAGATTCCTGGTGCTTCCTACGCCACCATTTTCCCAGAATCCTCTGCATTATTTTTAGAGATCACATTTTGCTAGTACATTTTTGTTCATTTCACCATTTTCCATGTTTCCGTGGCACGTTATTCCAAGTGAGATTCTTATAAATTGTGTCATTGGATACGTTTTCCAACCTGAGGAATTTAACCCATACATACTCATTATTAATATGCTTGGGCTTATTCTTACAATCTTAATTTATATTTTTCTATACAGTATTTTTTCTTTTGTTTTTCTGGTTTGGTTTTTTTTCCTCCTTTCTTTTATTAATCAGATGGCACTTTTGCATTTTATTTATGTTTCTCTAATGCAGTAGTACATTTTCTATAAAGGGCAGTTAATCTGTACTTTTTTTGGACCATACAGTCTCTATCACAACTACTCAATTCTGTTCTAGCATAAACAGCCACAGACAGTACCTAATGAGTGAACATAACTATGTATCAATAAAATTTTATTTTAAAAAATCAGGAAGTGGGCCAGATTTGGTCTATGGACCTTGGTTTGCTACCCCTGCTCTAATATCTTATATATTATATAAGAACTATTTTAAAACCATCTAGTGAGTAGCCTTCTTTTAGTGGCCCTAAAATCAAGGACAAATGAAATTTATTTTTATACTAATTGCTTAAAATTAGACTATATTTTTTCTTTTTAATATTCAGATCATGATCATCTTATCAGTCTTACTTTCTTCTGCTTTTTCCATCATATCCCATTATCACAATATGCTTTTTTCATACTTATCATACCATCTATTCTCCAGTCGCTTGTCATTTTCCTGAAGATACTCCTCCTAAGGATCTATCTACCTACCTTCTTCCATCATCCTCCTGGCCAGTTCTGTACTGGCTGCTCTTTTGGCAAGCTGCTTAGCTGTTTTCCTAGGATCTCCCTTGACTGCTCTCCTGGACTGAGGCTTCTGTTTTCTGGATCCCCTGTTGTCTTCCTCTTGCCCAGTTTGCTACCTAGATGTTGGGGTACACCCTCAAGGGTAATTATATTTTTAACTTCTAAAATTCTTCCATGTTCTCTAATTGCTTTGTTTCCTAATAAGCTTTTATTGACTTCTCTTTGCACTCTCCCCCATGAAAATGTCACTGAGAATTATTATTTTTAAAGTTCTGTGTCCTTTAATTTTCTCTGCTTCTTCTGGGGTCAGTTTGTATATTCGCTTGTTTGTTTCTATTCGCCCTTCCTTTCATTTAGCTGCTTTTCCCTAAATATCTGATTATCTTTTGTTGTCCATTTATGTCTTTGAATGAGAAACTCGTTTGATTATCTGGTAGCTGATGTGAGTTTTCTCCCCTAGAAAGGCTGAGTTGAATGCAGGCCTCATGTAACTGGGGGTAGCCTGTTCACTGGGAAGCTTCCCTTTATGTCGCCTTTGCACCTAGCAGGCAGGAAAGCTAGAGTTCCCAGTTGCTAAAAGAAGGGCCTTTCTCTGGCAGTGGCATTCTTTAGTGTTCCTCCCTTCTAGACAGGGCTGCCTTACTCCTTTAGTTTGACTGCATTTCTCTCTCAGACTGCTGTACCCTCCCCAGGAACATCCCCAACCTGGTGGGTTACTTTCTTTGGAATGTATCTTACTTAAGGATAATGGCCTCAGGTGAATGCTGCTTTTCTAAATCAACTAGAGGCCCGGTGCACAAAAATTGGTGCACTCGGGGCGGGGGTGGGGGGGGTCCCTCAGCCCGGCTTGTGCCCTCTCACAGTCTGGGACCCCTTGGGGGATGACCACCTGCTGGCTTAGGCCCGCTCCCCGGGGGATTGGGCCTAAGCTGGCAATCAGACATCCTTCTGGCAGCCTGGCAGCCCTCGGGGGATGTCCACTTGCCAGCGGGGAGCAGACCTAAGCTGCAGTCGGACATCCTTAGTGCTGCTGAGGAGGCAGGAGAGGCTCCCACCACCACCGCTGTACTGGCAGCCATCAGCCTGGCTTGTGGCTGAGCAGAGCTCTCCCTGTGGGAGAACACTAATCACCAGAGGGCAGCTCCTGAATTGAGTGTCTGCCTCCTGGTGGTCAGTGTGTGTCATAGTGACCAGTCATTCCCAGTCGTTCTGCTGTTAGGATCAGTTTGCATATTATCCTTTTATTATATAGGATAGAGGCCTGGTGCATGGGTGGGGGCCAGCTGGTTTGCCCTGAAGGGTGTCCTGGATCAGGGTGGGGGACACACTAGGGTGTCTGGCCAGCCTCAGTGAGGGGCTGATGGCTGTTTTCAGGCTGGCCACACCCCCTTTAGGGTGAGGGGTCCCCACTGGGTTGCCTGGCCAGTCTGGGTGAGGGGCTGAGGGCTGTTTTTAGGCTGGCCAAGCCCCCCGGAGATGGAAGCTCCCAGCCTCTCCTTTTCTTCTTTTTTTTTTTTTTTAATTATGGGATTTATTTACCTTCTATAATTGAAACTTTGTTGCATTGAGTGGAGCTCAGAGCCAGCCGCAGCAGGCGGGAAGCTTGGCTTCTTCCATCACTGGAGCAACCAAGCTTCCTGCTTGCTCCAGCTCCATGGCTGCCGGCCACCATCTTGGTTGGGTTAATTTGCATATAGTCACTCTGATTGGCTGGTGGGCGTGGCTTAAGGCATAGCTAAGGTATGGTCAATTTGCATGTTTGTCTTTTATTAGATTAGATTGTTAGGGCTGCTGTTATAATTAAATTATTATCCACTTTATTGCCTTAGTGCTCTGTCCAATTCTTGATATTTGTTCACTCTATTTTTAGAGTTCCTGTGGATCGTATCTTATCTTCTCAGTGTTTTTCTCATGTACATATTTTGGGTTTTCTCAACTCTTACCATTGAAAACCATTGATTTCTTTCTTCTGGGTGCACCTGACAATTTCTGGTCTGCTGATGTTGACTTTTCTTGTCAGTTGATGTGACTACACCTACACATACATTCTGTAAAATTAAGGGGTTTGGATGAGGTATTTAGATGGACGTCGAGTTTAGTTTCCCAGTTTATTTATTCTCCTTGAGGCCATTTAAGCTAATCATTCGTTGGGGTCATTTTATTGTTGTTTATTTTTAATCCTCATCAGAGGATATTTTTCCCATCGATCTTTAGAGAGAAAATGGAAGGGAAGGAGGGAGAGAGAGAGAGAGAGAGAGAGAGAGAGGGAGAGAGAGAGAGAGATGAGAGAGACGAGACGAGAGAGACGAGACGAGAGAGACGAGACGAGAGAGACGAGACGAGAGAGACGAGACGAGAGAGACGAGACGAGAGAGACGAGAGAGACGAGAGAGACGAGAGAGACGAGAGAGACGAGAGAGACGAGAGAGACGAGAGAGAGAGAGACGAGAGAGATGAGAGAGACGAGAGAGACGAGAGAGACGAGAGAGACGAGAGAGACGAGATGAGAGAGACAGATGAGAGAGACAGATGAGAGAGACGAGATGAGAGAGACGAGATGAGAGAGACGAGATGAGAGAGACGAGATGAGAGAGACGAGATGAGAGAGACGAGATGAGAGAGACGAGATGAGAGAGACGAGATGAGAGAGACGAGATGAGAGAGACGAGATGAGAGAGACGAGATGAGAGAGACACATCGACTGGTTGCCTCCTGCATGTCCCCCTAGAGTGGGCCAGGAATTGAACCTCCAACCAAGGAACATGCCCTAGACTGAGAATAGAACCCATGATCCTTCCATCTGTGGGCTGATGTTCTAACCATTGAGTAAACAGACCAGGGCTGCTGGGATACTTTTAATCTCTTACTTCAAGTCAGAGTGTAATTATCCTTCCCTGAAAATGTTACATTGACTTTTTCATATATTTTTATATAAACTTTAAATTCTATTTAGATTTTTAATTAATCAATTTAACATATACATTTCTTGTAAAAAATTCAATTATTACTGGTAACATCAAGTCCTCTCTGACCTCCTAAAGATAATCACTGTTATCAGCTTTCAATGTTTACTTGAAAAACTTTGTCTATAAAGTTATAATGCTATATAAAAATCACAGAAATATAGTTTTAAAACAGAAATGGTATAATCCTAATTGTTTTGCAATTGTTTTATTTAATAATATGTCTTATAGCTTTACCTCTGATCAGTAAATATAGATCTAATTCATTCTTTTTAATGGCTGTATAGTTTGGACTATAATTTCTTTAACCTTGAGTATTAGTTTTGTTATTACAACAGTGCTGCAACAAATACCCTGTATATTTATACTTGTACATAGGTATGAGTATTTAACTGGTCAAGAACTGACATTGCTGGTTATATAGGTATGCACCTTGAAAGTTCCCACAAAGAATTTTTAAGTCTACAGGAAAAGTTTATCTTGACTTGTGAGGGAGAAATGATTATATTTAATTATGCAAAGATGTAAAAACTTTTTTTAGAAGAATACATGAACATGGTATTTTTATATAGTGTAAAAATATACAAATTACTACATGTTTGGGGGGACTAAACATAATAATGTATTTAAAAATGAGAACAATGGTTGCCTCTGGAGAGGAGAAGAGAATAGAATAAGGGAGGGATATATAGGACTATAAAGTGATTAGCATTTATACATTTTGTGGTCAAAATAAAACTAAATACAAGTGGGTTGAGGATCAAATCTACTTAATGCCAATGTGGGAAGATTGGAAATCCCTGTTTGTAGGGGGGAAAGACCATGCTTACCAGAAGTACAGAAGTCTACAAGTCTGGTACTTAGAAACTGTATCAACCCAGGAAATACTCAGTGAGAACAGAGCACTCATGTGGAAAGAAAAAGCTTGACAAGTGACTGGAAACCTGCTCTAGGTGCCTTTATGAATTTCATGAGAAGCCAGTAGCTGGTTCCTATTTATGGGATATGATAGTTTCCAGAACTTGAAGTGTCTGAACCTCTATATTTACTCTACATGGAGTAGTATTTTAGGTTTGTAATGAATAAGCCACCAATGTCAGAGCCCATGATGCCCAACTTGCTATACTCTAAGAGCAAAGATATCTTTAAAATGAGACGATATTTCTGCTTTTCTTTGTAGCACGTTAGGTACTCATATACTGTACTCTTGAAGTTGCAATTGCCACTTCTTTAACATGACAGCCTTCAACCTACTAAACACCTGACACATGACCACACGGTATTTTACATCTGGAAAGACGCATCCTAGTAGAAGAGGATCTTTTGTGTAACAGAAAAACACTCTACTTCCTGCCCGGGGTGTTTAATCCACTAGTCAGTTCTTAAAAGAGGAACTGACGAGAATAACAGTAAAACACATTCCCAAGAGCTCCAACGCCTCCCCAGTAGAGAAAAGGCTGACCTCATTTCTGGATTACTTTATGACATAAGTTTCTCAGCCATAGGATATTTTACAGAATGTCACATGACACACAACAGAACCACATTCCCTCCATATGTGACTCAGAGAATCATGCTGTGACATATTACATATCCTTTTCCATCGTGCGTACTAGAAATGAAAAATCTCAAAATGAAAATTTGGGAAGTTGCTGGTTGCACAACAACAGAAAACAAAACTGTGGCAGGGGTCTGCTGGAAATGAGTGGTAAAGAACTGCCTCAGGGAGAACCAAGATGGCGGCATAGGTTAACGCCGGAGTTTGCTGCTTTGAACAACTACTTCAAAAGTGAAACTAAAAGACAGAATGGACATCACCCAGAACCACTGGAATGCTGGCTGAGTGGAAGTCCTACAACTAGGAGGAAAGAGAAACGCATACGGACACTCAGAGGAGGCGCAGTGCTGAAGTCAAATTCTGAGGTGCGGAGTGCGCGGAGCGGGCTGGCAGCCGAGGGCGCGGTGGGCGTTTTCAATCGGGAGGGAGTCGCAGACTCTGAGCTCCAGATCCGGGCGAGTCTTTAGGGACCCAGACTCCAACGGGAGAAGCGGGACTGCCTGGCTTCGGTCAGAGCGAGTGCAGCTTTCTCTCCGAGCTTTGCAGCAGGTGCTGGGACTCAGAGAGGCAGAGCCCCTGGGGACAGGACTGAGAGCCGCCATAACTGCTCTCTCCGGCCCACCCTGTTGATCCTGTGCGACCCGCCCCGCCCAAGCCCTGCACAGAGGCATTTGCCGGATAGCCTCAGGCAAACGCCAGATTAGCACTTCCCTAGAGGACAGAAGTTCTCTCACTGCTGACACAGCTGATTCTCATAGCCACTTGGCCTGGAGGTCAAACCCTCCCTGGAATAGCTACAACAATCAAGATTTAACTATAAAACCACGAACAAAGACCACTAGGGGGTGCACCAAGGAAGCATAACAAAATGCGGAGACAAAGAAACAGGACAAAATTGTCAATGGAAGATCTAGAGTTCAGAACCACACTTTTAAGGTCTCTCAAGAACTGTTTAGAAGCCGCCGATAAACTTAATGAGATCTACAAGAAAACTAATGAGACCCTCGATGTTATATTGGGGAACCAACTAGAAATTAAGCATACACTGACTGAAATAAAGAATATTATACAGACTCCCGACAGCAGAACAGAGGAGCGCAAGAATCAAGTCAATGATTTGAAATGCGAGGAAGCAAAAAACACCCAACCGGAAAAGCAAAATGAAAAAAGAATCCAAAAATGCGAGGATAGTGTAAGGAGCCTCTGGGACAGCTTCAGGCGTACCAACATCAGAATTATAGGGGTGCCAGAAGATGAGAGAGAGCAAGATATTGAAAACCTATTTGAAGAAATAATGACAGAAAACTTCCCTCACCTGGTGAAAGAAATAGACTTACAGGTCCAAGAAGCGCGGAGAACCCCAAACAAAAGGAATCCAAAGAGGACCACACCAAGACACATCATCATTAAAATGCCAAGAGCAAAAGATAAAGAGAGAATCTTAAAAACAGCAAGAGAAAGAAACTCAGTTACCTACAAGGGAATACCCATACGACTGTCAGCTGATTTCTCAACAGAAACTTTGCAGGCCAGAAGGGAGTGGCAAGAAATATTCAAAGTGATGAATACCAAGAACCTACAACCAAGATTACTTTATCCAGCAAAGCTATCATTCAGAATTGAAGGTCAGATAAAGAGCTTCACAGATAAGGAAAAGCTAAAGGAGTTCATCACCACCAAACCAGGATTATATGAAATGCTGAAAGGTATCCTTTAAGAAGAGGAAGAGGAAGAAAAAGGTAAAGATACAAATTATGAACAACAAATATGCATCTATCAACAAGTGAAGCTAAGAATCAAGTGAATAAATAATCCGATGAACAGAATGAACTGGTGATTATAATGGAATCAGGGACATAGAAAGGGAATGGACTGACTATTCTTGGGGGGGAAAGGGGTGTGGGAGATGCGGGAAGAGACTGGACAAAAATCATACACCTATGGATGAGGACAGTGGGTGGGGAGTGAGGGCAGAGGGTGGGGCGGGAACTGGGAGGAGGGGAGTTATGGGGGGAAAAAAGAGGAACAAATGTAATAATCTGAACAATAAAGATTTAATTAAAAAAAAAAAAGAACTGCCTCAGAGGAGAGATGCCATTTTTATGTGGTCGACTTTTAACACATTGCGTATCACATAGAAATCTCTAAGACATACGCCAGGGACCGCAAGTTTTTGGGCAAACTGAACATTATTTAAATCATCATAATGCACTTTAGGTGTTGTTTTTCAATAATTATAACATTTTTATTTACAAAAACAATTAAACAATTAAAGTTCCTAGTACTTTTTTAACGTATGGTACTGCGTAAAACATTTTCCTCTATGAAGAGGGACCAAACAAAATTTACATAAGTATCTAGATTCGCTCCTTTTTCCATGGGCGTGAAAAATGAGAACACTCGTGAGCGGTCATTAACAGATGGCGCGCGAAACCCGAGAAAATTCCTGAGCGGTACGAAATGTGTTAAGAACGAGCAAATCACTAACTTAGAAGACTGGACACTCAAATTCCCAATCTTAAGAATATCTTGGGAGTAATTTTAAGATTAAAATGTAAATCCACAAACTTCAAAGATGAGCCAAGAAAAAAGAAGTACTAATGTTTGACTCAGTTAGCTATTTTCTGACAGGATATTAAAGCTGCCTGTGAGATTTCTTGGACTCTGACTCATTTAATTCATTTAGACATTGCCAGCAGAGCAAGCTACAACAAAGCAGATCCATCTTAACAAGCTCATTCCTGGCCCTTCTAATAGTGAAAAGTAATTGAATTGCTGATTTTGATTTTTTTTTTTTTAATGCACTCAACATTTGAGTATTTGGCTTCACACAAAATAAACAGAAATAGTTATTACATCATCTCTTCCTCAGAGCAAATTGGGGAGTGAGCGGGGGGGGGGGGGGGGGGCGGGGGGCGGGGAGGAATCACACTGGAATAGCCCCTGGTACCCTGTAGAATCATGTAGCATTGAAGTATCTTTCTTGTATTTAGTTGAGTATAACCACACTTTTAAGTTAAAATCTTAGTGTCTTATTTGGAGTAAGCACCAGTTCTGAGCACACAGATCTACATGAATAAGTGAATATGTGGATCTTAAGCACATCCATAATCAATAGATTTATGAAGAGGCATCTTCTGCAACAAGGAGTCAATCTCCATCAAAGTGGGCAGCATGGAGAGCCAAGGCAGCAAGCTAGTGGCCACAGACATGTCTTGCTCAACTTGAATGGGTTTTTTGTTTTTGCTTAATGCAATAACGTTTTAAAAAACAGGAGATTCCACATAAACATTTATACTTGTAACTAGAGGCCTGGTGCACAAAATTCATGCACAGAGGGAGAGAGGGTCCCCTCAGCCCAGCCTGCACCCTCTCCAATCCAGGACTCCTCAGGGGATGTCTGACTGCCAGTTTAGGCCCAATCCCCAGGAGCGGGCCTCAACCAGCAGTCAGACATCCCTCTCACAATCCTGGACCACAGGCTCCTAACTGCTCACCTGCCTGCCTGCCTGATTGCCCCTAACTTCCCCCTCTGCCAGCCTGATCACCCCCAACCGACCCCGCCCCCCCCCACCAGCCTGGTCACCCCACGTTGCCTGCTGCTCAGTCGTTTTGTTGCCCCTCACTAACCCCCCTGCCAGCCTGGTCTCCCCACGCAGCCTATTCGGTCATCTGTTCGGTTGTGATGGTCGTTTAGGCTTTTATATAGATAGATTCCCTTGAAAATTTACAAAAGCCTCTCCCAAACCTACAGGAGCCGAGTAGCAAGCAGCAGCCTCCTCCATTGTGCATTGTCTATGCATTTGGCTTTCCCCAAGCCCACCTCTTATATATTCCCTGCCTGACCCGTAACACTGGGGTTTGGGTCCACTAATACAGAGAGTAAATCAGAAAACTTAGAATTAAAAAGACATATACTTATTCCATAGTTGGCACCAAGGCAATATTCATTTGGATAAATGTATTAGCTGGATCCCACCCAAATCTAGTGATATGACAGGCTGTGTATCATCCATTAAATGGTAGCTTTGCAAAGAAAACTTATTCAAGTAGTAAATTATTCTATTTTACTATAAAGTGAAAGTTCCCTGTATCTTAACTAGGGTGGGAGGGAAGGAGGTTATCGTTAAAGTTGTACCTACGACTTATAGGCGTAGATATCACCTAATTAGAACCTCACAATAAGGTCAAAAGGTAGGTATTTTACAGGTTAGAAAACCAAAGTTAATGTAAGTAAAGCAACTCACTTGATATTAAATCATTATTAAGTGGTAGGACCACTATTCAAAGGCAGGCCTTTGTGTAAAAAAATGTTATGTTTTATCAATTTTACCATGTTTTCTTGGCAACATGGTGAGAAAAAATATCATTTGACTTTCAGAGTCATGCACTAAACTGATATTTTCTAATGTTTGTTATGCTCATAATACAAATATTTCAAGATTCAAAATGCAAAATTTCAGAGAAAACTGTTTTTTACCAATCTTCGAGTGAGAAGTTCTACTTCCTTATATTAGTTTAACAGTAGCTATAACAGAGACCCAAATTAACAGTGGCTCAAACACACTTGAAATGTATTTCTGTTCGCATAATGGTACAGGAATAAGTCTACAGCTATTATTATGGTTCTAAGTGATCAGGTCACAGTTCTTATCTCGTTTCACTGCCCTAGAACAATGCGGTCATCCTCATGGTATGAGATGGTTTGCCACCACCTGAAAAATCCAGGCACAGGATGGAGAGGAAGGAGGGAAAATTTGCCTTTCCCTTGAAGGATATGATTTTGAAGTTGCTCACGCTATTTTCACTCATGTCTCATTAACAAGAATTTAACCAAATAGCCACACATAGCCATAAGGGAGTCCAGGGAATATAGTCATTAGCTAGGGTGCCATGTGCCCAACTAAAATTTTATTATGGACGCAGGAGGAAACCAATACTGTTAGACAACTATCTATCTGGGCACAACCTTTAAAACTTAGATATAAGGTGCAACCAAATCACACTTTCCCTTCTGAGGTGAACACGTCTCCATTCCTTACAACCTGACTTTGCCTGTCTTTGTTTTTATTTTTATTTTGCTGTCAAAATCCTGAACCTGTTGAAAAGTCCTCCCTATGTTAGATCTTATGTCCACTTACCCACATCAAATTCTTGCCATTCTCTTTTCAGTGCTTCCCTCTCCCAACTCTATGTTTTTTGTATTGGGCTCACTTGGGAATTACTACTCTCCTATGTTTCAACAAGTGTTACTCTTCCTCTGGATTACTTTGAGACACAAATTGCTAATACACCTGTGCGGAGATAGAATAATAATCTTAGGTAGGTTATTTATTCATATTCATTGTTGTACTATTGTGAATAAAATAAGGCAAGACATTATATTTACATTTGTTTGTTAGCATCAGGTATATGGTAACAGCAGTATTCAGTAACAGCAGTGACCCTCACATTTTAATAGAATCAGTGCAATAGTCAGGGCCAACAATTAATACTCCTTTTGCAAATTGATCTGTAGAGTCAATGCAGCCCTAATCAAAATCTCAGCAGGCTTTTTGTAGCTATTGACAAGCTGATTCTGAAATTCATGTAGAAATGCAGAGTACTCATAGCCAAGACAAACTGAAACAGAAGAGCAAAGTTGGAGAACATCCATTAGCTGATTTCAAATCTCAGTATCAAGACAGTGTGGTGTCAAAATAGACAAATAGGTCACTCAATCTGAATCAAGAATCAAGAAATAGAACCGTACATATATAGACAACGGATTTTTCTAAAAGGTGTAAAAGCAATTGAATGGAGAAAGGATAGTGTTTTCAGTAAATGATGCCAATACAACTAAACACACATATGCAGGAAAATGAACTTTGATTGAAGCCTCACATCATATACAAAATTAACTTAATATATATAATAGGCCTAAATGGTCAAAAGCATGACTCATAAAAGAACTGATTAAGTTGGACTTCATTAAAATTTAAAACTTCTGTTCTTCAAAAGACACGGTTAAGAGAACAAAAGGACAAGCCGGACTGAGAAAATATTTGCAAATTATGTGTCTGGTAAAGCACTTGTTTCCAGAATGTATAATGAATCCTTAAAACTCAATAATCAGAAAACAAACAACCCTCCTTAAAAAGTGGCAAGTGGACACAGCCCTCCGGAAAACCATCGTCGGCTCTGGCCACAGCACCACAAAGTATATTTAGGACAAATGTAGTCAGTGGTTATAACACCAAAAAAATAGGATTCTTAATAAATATTTAGGAATATTTCCCAGAAGGTCTGGGATTCTGCATCATTTCTTTAAATGTAACAATAGGTGACTCAGCCCCAGCTTATGTGAAAAACATCCTTGCCAGAGAAGCAGCCATTCAACTGGCCAACCTAAGGCAGGAGGTCGGTGTATAGAGGTACATGGAGTAGATTTGTGGGATGGGGCCAACCACACAGGGCAGCAGGGGGAAACTTCTGGCGGTAGAACTGCTCTGTATCCCAATTGTTGTGAAAGCATCACACACTCTATTTGTCAAAACTCAAAGGATTAGATTGCCTCTATGATAAGAGCTTAAAGTAAGCTTTTAATCAGTGATTCAGTATGTCCTTTTTATATGCCGGAAGTAAAACAAAAATCAATTTTAGTAAGTAAAAACCTAAAATGTTTGTTAATTTTACTGTTTTTTCCTTGATACCGGCCTCTGACATAATACCAAAGCATAATCCATGAAAGGTAAAGTTCAAGAGTTTAAAAAAAAATGAGATCCAAGGGTAATGTTCTTGTTCCAAAGAAAATTTCCAATGCCCAGAAAAATGAATGGACTGCTTATCTATAGGCAATTCCTCAACAAATATTATTTCTTACAACAACACTTGTGATAAGCATTAAACAGCTGAGAGTTAAATGCAAGAACACGGAATGCAGATAGGAGTTATTACCTTATGCAGGATAAGGAGCCTAACTAGGACACATTCAATCTCAGAGTTCCCTCCCTCAGAAAATAGTAATCTCCACACACACACACAAAAAAAAAAAAAAGGATATACAAGTTCTATCACATATACTTGTATTTTGAAACTCTTAGCAGACAAATTCTCATTATGAAATATCAATAAGAAAATCAGATAAAAATGATTGATAGGTGTTCAGTTCAGTTTAAATCTTCACATTTTAGTAAATAATATATTATTGCTTACATTTGAGTTACTATCTGGGCTCTAGGATTCCAAAAGAACTGGTTCAATCAATTATTTAGAAAATACTCATGGAAACAGTTTGTCTCAAACACTATGACAAATAAGAGATATTATCAGTGAACAAGAGAGATTCACAACTTCATGCAGTTTATCTCTAGTGTAGTTTAGAATCTCTGCCTTAACGCATGTTCATGGTTATTTTAGCCTTAAAATTTTTCAAAAAAGAAATCACCAGTCTTTATCCCTCTCTCCCACACTTACACATACATACACACACACACACACATATATATAACTATATACCTATATAGATGTATAGATATATTTTATTTTTTAGGTTTGCCAAATACAGAACTTCTACTATAATTTGAATTTCAGATAAACAATGAATAAATTGTTTAATATAAGTATGTCCCATGCAGTATTTGGGACATACTTATACTAAAATTTTATTCATTGTTTATCTGAAATTCAAACTTAATTGAATATCCTGGTTGTTGTTTTTAGCCAAATTTGACTATATAACTATATACAAACATACAGTTCTATGTATGTACATATGTGTATGTATATTGGGGTTTCCAGACACACACACACACACACACACACACACTATACTATCTATATAGGACACGGCATGTGTATTTTTAAGCAATTTAACTTCTTGGAGAAACTTTCAAGATGAACTATGTGTAAACTATTATCCTAGATATTTAAATATAATGATCTGTGATTTAAAGTTATTTGCTATAACCAATTAAGTGCTGTAGGCCAGCTACCAAAAATGATGTTCATTTAAAGTAGTTAAACCATTACAATTGGAAATAATAGGCTATCAGATCAGTTTCTCTGAGGCTACTTACTGGTAGTTCAAGAAAATAAAACATCATTAGCATATATCACAGAGGGTGTATACAAAAGTGGGATACAAATCACTAAGCCACTGGGTTAAAGAAGGATAAATTAGGAGAAAAATATTCCCCATTTTACCCAGCTGAAATTAATGTATTTTGTGCTAAGAAAGGGTTCTAGGAAATTATTGCTGCTACCTACCTTTCTCCTCCCAACTCCAGGCTACATGCCTATTTTCACCAGCCACTTATGCCAATGAAGAACTGATGAAGCATACCCTTTGGCCCTGAGGGCACTCAAAGGAGAGAAGAGATAGGAGGCTTTCCCCTAGGCCTGGGCAAGAGTCTCAGACCTATAACAGACTTCCCAGGACAAGAGTCAGAAAGCAGAAGTTTGGGGCAAAACTTGTCCCTCAGGCATCTGCTTACCAGGATCCCCTCCTCTAAATAAGCAAGCAAATATTGAATGGGTGTGCTACATCCTCCCATTCCTGAGGTAAGAAAGAGATAAGAAAATATTGGGAGCTTGCAGGGTTTCTTCTGGCAGCTAACTTAGAGAATAGCAATCTGCTGGCTACTGCATTCCCAGTCAACACCATTCACTCACAATACTGCCATAACTTGGGGTGTTGCATGAACCAGCCCAGAACAAGTCAGTCATATAAAAACCCAGCTTAAAGGCCCAGCAGGCAGAGATCAGTCAGAACGATTACAAATTTCCAGGTGAAACAAAGATGATGGGAAAGCTGTCCAAGAAAACTCAAATGAAGCACATAATTACATGTACAAAAAAACATTTGCTGGAACTAAAACAAGCCATAATTTCCCTATGCAACAACTGGGCACATGAAGAAGAGAATGATCATTATAATGGCCAAAAAGAATGGTCTAGAACAGTGATGGTGAACCTATGACACGCGTGTTAGAGGTGGCACGCGAACTCATTTTTTTGGTTGATTTTTCTTTGTTAAATGGCATTTAAATATATAAAATAAATATCAAAAATATAAGTCTTTGTTTTACTATGGTTGCAAATATCAAAAAATTTCTATATGTGACATGGCACCAGAGTTAAGTTAGGGTTTTTCAAAATGCTGACAAACCGAGTTCAAAAGGTTCGCCATCACTGGTCTGGAAGATCATAAAATAAATAATTCAAACACAGTCATGTGGAATCATGAAAGGACAGATAAAATAATCTGAGGACAGGTTTAGTACACATATCACCTAGTAGTAATCTGAAAGAGAAATACATGATTAAACTAACAACAGAAATTACTTTCTGTGAGCTGAAGACAGACCTGAGTCTGCAAACTGAAAGGGATTGGGGAGAAAAAGACACACCTGGGTATATCCAGGTAGATTACTGAACTCCTGAAATGAAACGGTATAAATTTTCAAGCAGAAAAAGCAAGTTGTCCACATGAAAAATAATAGCACGGGGAAAAAATAAGAATAGAACTAATGGAACAACTGTAATGGAAAAAGTAGAGAACATTCATATTAACAAAGGTAAATGTCATAAATACAGTGGGGCCTTGAAGGGTTTAATTCGTTCCGAGACCGAGCTCGTTAAGGAGCTCGTTAACTCAAATTACTCTGTCAACTCAATGCAAAAACTCAGCCGAGAGACAGCTGGGATCTCAAAAAACTTGTTAGTCGGGACACTCGTAAGTCAAGGCCCCACTGTAGTTCAGTTGATCAAACCAGCAAAAATAAGAAAAAAAAGAAAAGCATTATAAAGAAATCAACATAAAGAGAAAAATGAAGTGTATTAATCATTTATTAAATATAAATGTGCTATTTTTTTCCACTGAAAATCGGAGATGGTCAGATTGGTTAAAATGCAAAACCCAGCTGCAAACAACTTAAAACAAAGTGGTAAAGAAAGGTTAAAGATACATGGATAGACAAAAATATCAAGCAAATACAAACAAAAAAGAAAGCAAGAGAAATGATATTAATATTGGATAAGGTTGATTTGCCATGTGGTAAGATTTGTATTTGGAAACTAATTCTAACAATGAATTGGAGAGTGGATTCTGGAAGGAGCAAGACGAGATAGAAGAAAAAGTACTAAACAAGCATGACTTCAGTAGGTTAATTTTGGTTCATATTAAATTAAAATTGAGAACATTTGTTTTAAAACTTTGAGCTTTTCAAGGAAATAAGCGAAATCAAATAGCATCTAATGTAGTGTGGTTCTCAGCAGCCTTAGCATCACTTCAGAAATTGTTAGAAATATGAATTTTAAGGTTCTACACTTACAAAAATGTTCTCTGTAGGACCCAGAATTCTGTGTTGAAACAAGGCCTCCAGTTGATTCTTATGTACATTAATGTTAAACACTCATTAAGATGTTTAGGCTGCTTTCTCTGAAAAATAACTTCCCTCAGTTACACAGATTTATTTCTATTAATTATTTTCTATTTCCCAGCCTGACAATGGAAGGTCAGAAGGATTGCATTTAAAATGGATACCAAGTATTTTCCACAGAAGCAATGCCATAGATTAGAAAATGTAGTGACATTTTGTTTTCTTCTTAAAAACAATCCTTGGTAAGTTTAACATGTTTGAGAATCTCTGTGTTGTAAACATCCCCAGTATGTTGCTGAAACTGTAAATGTTTAACATGTTGAAAAATTTAAAAGCCTCTTAAAATAAAAATCAATCAAAAAGTTAAAGGCACTTAAGAATACCCATAGTTTCATGAAACATTTACAATAGCAATCATTTATTTGGCTAAAAAGAAAAGCTTAACAAATTGAAGTCTCAAAAAAGAAAATAAAATTTTTTTCAAGTTACCTTCCCCAACAAACTTAAACATGAATTATGAAATTTTTATTTTTGGAAAGGTTAGTCCACATTAAGAAATAAAAAATATTATAAATTATAGAGAAAGCAATGACACGAAACAAAAGCTATACTCAGGGTAAACTTGTCTTAAAAAGAGGAAACAAAAAAAACTTAGTACTCATTACCAGAAGTTAGGAAATGAATAACAAAAGAAACTAATAGCTGAATTAATAAACTAGAAAACATAAACAGACCAAAATAAGGCAGAAAGAAAGAAATTCAAAAGTTAAAAAAAAAACCTAAGAGCAATAGAGCAGATGAACTCTGTGAACTTGATTAAAGGAAAGAGCGCACATGGCAAACACTCGCATGAGAGGGCGTTTGGAAACATATGCAGGATTAAAAATGAGAAGGAGACAAGCCACAGATACAGACATGATTAAAAGAATCATAAAGATTACTGCTTGCAATTCTATGGCTACAAATTTGAAAACACAGAAGTGAGTGATTTTCTAACAAAATATAAATTACATAAATTGCCAATCACTGTAGATGTCAGACTGGTGATTAAGAATCTATCAAGAAAAAAAAGGCTCAAAGACCAGATGGATTTAATATTTAAGGAACAGATGATTCCAAAGTTGTTTAAACATTTCAAAGCCATGAAGGGGGGAGCAGGACCTCTGATTTTATGAAGCCAGATTAATTTTAACTGCAAAGCCTGATATGGAAAAAGAAAAAGCTGGTTCTATCTTACTTAAAAATGCAGATATAAGTATTTTAACTAAAATAAAACGTTAAGTAAAAAGCAGCTTGCTTCTGTCTGACTTAGATCAGGTCCCCATGGTAGACCCTGAGGTAGAATATGCATGCCAAAGGTTTTTGGGGGAGTGCTTTCAGGAACAACACCTTTAAGAAAGTGAGAGGTGGGATTGGGGTACAGAAAGAAGTGGAACTGCAATACTGTTACAACAGTGGGTTCAGGCTAACACACAGAGGGAGCTCTGAACCTTCATGGGAGGCAGACTGCTCCCTGAGAGGAACTCAGCGTTGAGCCAACAGCTTTCCCAACACTCTGGACACCTGGGGAGTCAGTGGCTCCTGCTGAAGGTGGCATCTGAGCAGCACACCACAGCACCCCTGAGTCTCAAGTGAGAAGAGTTTCAAAGAATGCGATACAAACAAGTAGAAGGTTTGACTACAAGTGTGGTTTGATATCCAGAACCTATCATTTTAATCCCTTGCATCAACAACCTTTAAAAAATGTATTAAATTCACATTATTAAATGCTGAAAGGCATATGATAAATTTGTTAATTCATCAGTCATTTCTGATACATCAATAGTTTTACATATTGCAGGTAGGTGAACCTATCATCCTCTGATTTATGTGCGCGTGTTACCTTTTTTATTTTCTTTCTGGCTTCCTCTCGTCCTCCCCACCCACATCAACCCCAGTATGTACAGTAAGGAGAGAAGAAATAACTATAACATACTGGCTCCAAATAAATATATATTTAAATTTGTCCCAGATTTGTTTCAGAAACAAGCATCCTGCACTACCAGGTTCCCTTTCGCAGGGGCCGTGTTGGAGAATTTTTAATTTAATTAAACACACCAATCTCCAGAGCCATTCTCTAGCTCTCCACTGAACACACCAATATTCCCTGGATATAATTAACTCCGTGAGGATATAAATAAAAATAAGTAAAAGCTAGGAAAATCATCCAACTATGGCCATATGTCCAAACAGAATGCATGCATTTCAGTAGAACTACAGGTTTTCATTTAGAAATTCCCAACCAATTCACCTTTATTAATGGCAAATATTCCCTCGACAAACATTCCCTCCCTGCCCACAATAAGAGAGATTTTTAAAAACTGTGAACATGACAACCAATGTATAAAGTCTAATTCTCTTGCAGATATACAGCACATACTAGAAATTAACCTGGACGCTTACCTTTGCAGATTCCATCTGGTGGCTTTGTAGATGGAGAATCTCAAACGCTGGGAAAACTCCGCATTTCTGAGACTGAAAAGCACATATGGCTTCAAAGGTTGCTAGAACTATGGCTCAGCTATAGGATTCGCCAATTATCCTGGGAGCTCACCCACTCTAGGGGCATCTTAGAGCCATACTCGCTGAAAGAGACGGAGTGTCTGGGGTGGAGTTTAGTATTTGACTCCCCGAAACCTGTTTTCACACGCCCCAGCCCAGGTGTGGATCCTTAGGACCACCAGTTGCAGTTAAGGAGCGGAATTGGTTTCACCAGTTTCCCATATGAAAGCCACGGCAACCTCAAATCAGAAGAATTTCTGGAGGCTGCTCTCTTCCAGAATTAGGTTCTAGAAATTGCTCTGTTTGATGGTCAGTCCTGAGAAGTTTATTTTCTGTTTGTAGGCAGAGGTTTGTGGAAATCCAAATGGTAATAGAAGTCTTCTTGATACATACTGAATCAGGGGCCAATTGAATTTCAAGTTTAATGTCTGCAAGCTAAGTCAGCCTGATAGACAAATCTCAAAATAGATGTGACATGCGCAGTGACCTGAGTACTGGCCATTGTCATCCCCTTCCCTCTGGATGGCGGCTGAATGAGCACCACTAAGATTTTCTCCTATAATTTTCCTTTGCAAACGCTTTTAATCCCAACTAATCCCGCTTCAAATTAGTCTGATTCTATATATGTAAAGCTAAATTAGTATATGTTGGGAAAATTTTAGTGAATTTTTGATAAGCCAGATGCTTTACTTAGATATTGCATGAAATAAAATAAAACAGATCTAAAACCGTGTCCAAAATATGTAATATTTGGGATAATTTTTAGAAATTTTAAGAATCAAGAAAACCAGGTCTTGTTTTTTGTTTAGTGTTTGCTTGTTTTTACATAAAACAGCGGTTCTCAACCTGTGGGTCGCGACCCCTTTGGAGGTCAAACGACCCTTCACAGGGGTCACCTAAGACCATCAGAAAACACATATATAATTACATATTGTTTTGTGATTAATCACTATGCTTTAATTATGTTCAATTTGTAACAATGAAATTGGGGGTCACCACAACATGAGGAACTGTATTAAACGGTCACGGCATTAGGAAGGTTGAGAACCACTGACATAAAAGAAAGAGCTAGCAAAAGTAGACAGGAATCACTTATATCAAGCAGGGTAGTCATCTGACCGGACACAGAAGACCTGACCAGATGAGCCCTTTAGAACCTCTTCACCTCTATATTACATGGCTTATGTGACAAGATACTTCTTCTAATGCTGTTTTTCTACTGACAGTGAGAACATTTCTGAAGAAATGTAAATAATTTTGAAGTTCCACTGATCTCCAATTCTTTATAAGAAACAGATTTTTTGAATATTGAGATAATTGATTTCATATTTTCCTTCCTTTTGGTGCTACTTTCCCAAGCCTTTATTTCTTTTCATTTTAATTCTCTATAAATTCTTTGCTGAGAAACTGCAATTACATTTAACTACAGAGAGGTAGTTAGCTGGTGCACGCATAACTTTTATGTTTTAGTTCATTCCTTTTTTAAATCAGAGTAATACGTCTCTATTCAACTGGTCTAATAACCAAGGTCAATTTAGTTAAGTTGTAATGTTAAAACAAACTAGGCACATTCTATTGAATACTTCTTGCTGGCATTATTCTAATTGGCAGTGTGAGGGTTTTTTTAAAGAAATAAAATAAAGACAAAAGGCAATCATGTTAAGTGGCATTGAGTTCAGGGAGAAGAATCTAGGATCTAGATGGATGGTTAACAGTAGTGATCTGTAAGTTTCTCAAATGCAATTTGGCGCTTAAGAGAATAATTATTACATATACTGGCTTCCACCTGCAGTCCCACTCTAGGACTAAACCTGCACGGCCAGAGTGAACCAGGAAGTAAAATCATTTTATCAATCCTGATCACTCAAACTCATCAATGATTGACTTTTGTTTATTGCCAAAATTGACTACTTTTCTTTCCACTTGTGAGATGTTTTGCCTAAGTTCTTCTCATTCACCATTCATTCCTTTCACTGACCCTGCAGATACCGAGGGTTTCTTCTTTGCAGCACTAGGATTTATATGTAAGAGAAATTTGTGACAGCAGTCTGCTTGGAACTGGGAATGGGGAGAAGCAAACACTTTCACTTAGTTGTATGTTAATTGAAGGTGGGTTTGTGGGAGCAATTGAGATTATGGTGGAGGGTGTGGAAATAAGAGAGACTTTACCTGGACTACTAGATGAGCCAGAAATCAAGATTCCTCGAGAGGAATTATGTCACACTCTGAAGTGAGACTACTTAGCAGGGTATAATATAACTAACGTTTGCGATCAGTAACATGTGAAGGAAAAAGGGGGGGGGGGCATGGGATATTGTTGATGGGAACCACAGGGTTCCATTAAATACATCTGAGTAAGGTGCATCCTTTGGGCAAATATTGATTGCCCATTAATGCTACAGTTGAGTACCACACAGGGGCAATGGCACAAATAAGGAGTCCTAAGCCTCAATAGTGAGAAATACAGCCCCTTAAGTCCCTCTATAGCAGTGGTTCTCAACCTTCCTAATGCGTGAACCTTTAATACAGTTCCTCATGTTGTGGTGACCCCCAACCATAAAATTATTTTCGTTGCTACTTCATAACTGTAATTTTGCTACTGTTATGAATCGTAATGTAAATACCTGATATACAGGATGCATTTTCATTGTTACAAATTGTACATAATTAAAGCATAGTGATTAATCACAAAAACAATATGTAATTATCTATGTGTTTTCCGATGGTCTTAGGCGACCCCTGTGAAAGGGTCGTTCAACCCCCAAGGGGTCACGACCCACAGGTTGAGAACCGCTGCTCTATAGCATTATGCTGACAATTGTCCATGAAACCAATGTGTTACAGGGCCCTTTCACCATCCTAATTATTATATACATACAAACCTTTGTATGGTTGGCAAGTCATGTCACTTAATTGGCAATACAATAGAAAGCTTCCAGTGGAAGAGAGAACAGAAGGGAAAATACGCCCTTTCGTGTTACTTTTTAATATTCAGGGTGAAAACTCCACTATTAAGATGCTGAGATTTTGCTGCTTTCTTTTCACGTTCTAGAAGATTTCTCTTGCAACCTGTTCACAACTGTGGCCTCAAAAGTATGTCCTGAGCTCATACTTGCCTTTCCTTACTTCTTAAGTGGTAACATCATGATATGGGGGACTGTGTCTCTGAACTGAAGATCAGAAGAACTAATTACCAGTGCTAGTTTTATTATTTTTTAAATGTGTAGCTTCAAACAACTTGCTGTACCACTCTAAGCTCCATTTATAAAATGGAAGAGTTACTAATTCTCTAATTTTCCAACTATTTTTAGTACTAGTACGTATTTGCAAGTGGAATTTTATTCCAAAACCTCAACATATAAAACAGATCAGAGTGGAATCCCTTAATTTGAAGTGGGGAAACAGCGGGTGGTATGTGGAGCCCTATCCATTTGATCCCAGGCTCTCCTTCTGCACTCTGCTGTGTTAACCTCCCAAGTCACTTCACTCAGGAGACTGAGAACTCATTTTATTTATCTATTTTTTAAGTGTCTTCATTTCTTTCTTTTTTTTAAAGACAAAGACTTTAATATATTTTTATTGATTTCAGAGAGGAAGGGAGAGGGAGAAATAGAAACATCAATGATGAGAGAGAATCATTGATCGGCTGCCTCCTGCACGCCCCCTACTGGGGATTGAGCCTGAAACCCAGGCATGTGCCCTTGACCAGAATCAAACCTGGGAACCTTCAGTCTGCAGGCCGGCGCTCTATCCACTGAGCCAAACCAACGAGGACTGAGAATTCATTTTAAAGAGCACCGCCAATCTAGGTGAGCCTTTCCACATCCAAATTCTGCAATTCAGTAAGTTAATTCTAGCATTCTCCACCTGGATGCAGAGCATCTGGCTCAGTTTCCATTAGTGAGGGAAATGTCAGAGAAATAGAAAGTCAGAAAGTAAAAATGTTGCATAACATAAAAAAGAAAAACACTTCTTTCCTACCAGCCAGCAGGAAGTAGATTGCAAATCTCTGTGGGAATGTTTGTTAAATTGGTTTGAATCCCACTGTTAGATCTGCAGGCATCACTTTCCAAGTTCCGGTAAAGCTCTCCCTCAATGCTGAATGCAAAGATGACTTCTCCCTACAGACTTACGTTTGCTTCAGTTCCCAAGCCTTCCTCAATGGAGGAGGGACCCCCACCAGTAAACCTAGCCTCACTCCCACCTGCCAATCTACTTTGCAGCATCAGGAATTATCATTCAGAAGCGAGTGGCATAATCAACAGTGCCCCTGTGTTTCCATAAGGCCTCTCTACGGCCAGCTGAATAAAGGGCCAGGAGCAGTATAAGAAAGCTCTGGTGCAATGAAAATAATTTTAAAAATAATACTTTCATTTCTTGACCATCAACTATATGCCAGGTATTAAGCTAAGAACCTTATTACTATGCATATTTTAGCAACAATCCTGCAAGGCAGGTTTTATTATCCCATACCCCTACTCACAGATAAAAAACTGAGACCTGGAGTTTGTTTAGACATAAAGAGAATATCTAGCACACCCACAACTAGCCCTGAGCATTGCAGTCTCCTTTCCCCACACCCACTGGAACTATGCTTGGAATGCCAACCTGCTTGGCTAAGACCCAGAGATGACAAGAGATATTTGCAACAAGGTCTGTTCCTTGGTGCAGCTGACAAACTGATCACAGGGAGTTTGTCAACCAAATATAGGCCATTTACTCATAAAATCATCTAATGTTTAAAATACTGCTAGATGTTTAGAAAATATTTTAGACCACTGACTATAGTGGAAAGTAATTTACATTATGGAAGCAATCATTTAATCACTGTAATTAGCCAAGTTATTACCTATTCAGCTAATTATCTTTTAATGATGTAATTTAAAAATTTAAACATCATATTATTCTAGCCAATGACAAATTCTTATTTCATAATTTTCCAATGAAAAGTGTAATTTACTATACTGTACAATGTAATTTCCACAGAAATTAAACTTTCATTTTATTCTTAATCACAGGCTAAATCTTTCCCTAACTATCATGACCTGTACATAACCAATGAGAGAACTTGGCCTTTCCGGAAAATGTAGGGGTAGAGGCTAAAACAAAGGCAGTTGGTTAGGTTTTGTTTTTTTTTTTTTTAGACATGTTAACAAAGTGCTGACTTTCTGTACAAAAAACATGATACCATCAACCTAGCTGTGCTTCTCAACTAGCTGCACATTAGAATTCTCTGTTTAGCTTAAAACAAAACAAAACAAAACCCTCATGCCCAGGGGTCACCCTTAGCGATTCTGATTTAATTGGTCTGAAGTGTGTCGTCCATCATGCTTTAAAAATCTCCCCAGGAAATCCAAGTGTGCAGCCAGGGTTGAGCACCATAGAGAAGGTAATTTTAGCCTGTGCTGCCTTTAGTCCACATTTTGTTTTGTTTTTTAAATCTTTATTGTTGAAAGTATTACATATGTCCCCTATTGATCCCTTCTAGCCAGCCCCACCTCTTGCCTCAGCCTTAACCACCCTATGGTCTGTGCCCATGGGTTATGCATATATGCCAACAGGTTGTTTGGTTGATCTCTTCCCACCCACTCACAACATCCCTCTGAGATTCAACCATCTGTGGAGTTTTTTAGGGGAGTTGCTGGTAGACAGAGTTAAGAAGCATTATGCTGGGCATCTGGGAGCAGTAAGACAGGGTTACAAGAATGGACACAAAAGACCCAGACAAGCAACTTCATTGCAGGTTTGTAACCTAGAGAGTGTGGAGTTTGCAATGACAAAAGAGTGAGAGTTAGGCTATAGGCCAAGACCTAGATAGTCATGCTCAGTTGGTAACTATGCCAGTATCATTTCTTAGAGGTTTGCAAAACAGTCAGGAATTTGAGTAGACTGTTTATCTGCCATGGGACTATGCACCTGAGATCTGAAAGCAAAAGTTTAATGAGTTAAGGGGCTCTTTATAAAACGCTGAGCCAAAGGAAATCTCTAAGTGTATGCGATAGTCATAGTTAAGAAACTATGATTTGTGATTCTACTGGACTCACTTAAGTGTACAAATTCACATTTGACGCTTATCAGACCTTTGTTACAAAGCTGAATGACAAGTGGTTTCTGCCCCAGGGGGTCACAGTCCGGTGATATTTTACTCTTTCTGACATTGCCTGCAGAGAGAATGGAGGAGCCTTGTCTATGCAGGTTCAGTCCTGAGAGAGAGCAAGTGTGGCTGGGAGGCTTATCTGCAGCCACCAAAAATGTTTTTATGAGAGAAGCTCAAGGATCTTGGTATTATATATACCAAACAGTTAAATTATGCAACCCAGACAGTCCAAAAAGTGTGTAAAACCTGAAAATAGAGTTCAAAAGGAGGCATGCATGAGTTTGTTTCTTAACCAACTTTATTGAGGCGTAATTGACACACAATCGATTGCACATATTTGAAGTGTACAATTTGACGCTTGATATTTCTGTGAATTCAGTAATACATTCAGGATAATGAACATATCTATCATCCTCAAAAGTTTCCTCCATGAAAAACATAGAAAGACATAAAGGCTAAATTAACATGTTACTAAACAATGAATGGGTTAACAATGGGATCAAGGAAGAAATCAAAAGATATGTTGAAACAAATGAAAATGAGAACACAACAACCCAAAATCTTTGGGTCACTGTGAAAGCAGTTCAAAGAGGGAAATTCATAGCATGGAAGGCCTACCTTAAGAAGTAAGGAAAATCTCAAATAAATAATCTAACTTTACACTTTAAAGAACTAAAAAAAGATCAACAAACAAAGCCCAAAGTGAATAGAGGAGGGAATAACAAAGGCCAGAGCAGAAATAAAGTAAATCAAGTCTGAAAAACATTCAAAAGATCAGTGAAAGCAAGAGCTGGTTCTTTGAAAAGATAAACAAGATTGACAAACTTTTAACCAGACTCATCAAACCATGACATCCCCACTCTAGTCCATGCACTAACCTCTTCTTGATTGGATTCCATCAATAATCCGTAAGTCAGGATCCTGGGTTCCTGTTTGACTCACCTCATTGCCAAAGGGAATCATCTACTTTGCAAATCTGACAGTTTTGCTCCACCAATTAAAATTCTTTAATAGTTTTCCTTTGCTTCTATAATAAATAGAGTACAAATTCATCAGCTTGGTTAAAAAAAAAATTCCTTCTTTGAACCTGGTATCAACCTGCATCGCCTGCCATTTCTCACCTTTCACCTTATAACAGTATCACACCAATTTTTATTCTGCTACTAAACATGCTACCTTGGGTGCTGCATGACTGCTGAAGCAGATCTCCTGGTTGGAATACCTTGCTTCATCAAGGAGCTAATTCTCACTCATTCTTCAGAACTCAACCTGTACCTTGTCTTCTTCTGGTTGGTAAACTGTCCCCCTCAAAGCTCTCTCACCATTCTGGACATACTCCTCTCATAGGAAATACAACTTTGGGGGGAATTATTCCCTACTGTAAGTGTCTCGTCTACCATTCATTTTTACATTCCCAGTGCCTGACATATGGCAAATACTCAAGAAATAGTGGTTGAATGCTTAGTGATAACCAGGTGTGAAATGAGAAAAATAGTTTCCTTGATCTATATATCTAGTAAGCCTGACCCCCCAAATGTGAATATGTGAGATTATATGTGTGTGTGTGTGTGTGTGTGTTCATTGGACATCCCTAGAGCAGGGATCAGCATACTTTTTATATGAATTTCCACATTGTAAATATAGTAAATTTTACACATAGTAAAAATAGGTTTTTGTGGGCCACACGTTCTCTGTTGCAACTTCTCAAAAATGCTGTTTTAGCACAAAGCAATCACAAACAAATGGGCATGTCTTCATTGCAATAAAACTTTATTTATAAAAATAAGCAATGATCCAGATATGGCCTGTGGGCCATAGTTTGCCCACTCTTGATTTAAGAGGCTTCTAAACCAACTTTTTAAAAATCCAACCTCTTTTTCCCACAGGAGGCCTACATGCCACTGCCATGTCTGTAGTGATCCCCAAGAAGTTCCAGCACCGTTTTCAAGCACTGAACACCAGTATCAGTGGGTTGCAGAAAATAGCCTTTGTCGTCACTGCATTAAGGGTGTGGAGCAAAGATATGCTTAGTGGTGCTGAGAAAAATACACACTGACTCACAAAGAGAGGTTGCTGAAGATGAGGTGGAGCTTGTGGTCATAATCATGCAGAATCCAAGGCAATATGAGATCAAAGACTGGTTCTGAAACAGACAGAATGGCATGGAAGATGGAAATCGTATCTCTGGTCTTTTTTTTTTTTTTTTTTTTGCATCACCATTTATCCTCTCTATGCACTCTTCCACCAATGTATAACTTTTTAGTCAAAACACATGTAAACATTTGTTTTTTAAAAAAGTACACCTATGTGAGAGGCATACTATGCCATGGTTAAGACCATACATTTTGAGATTAAATGACCTGGGTTTGAATACCAGTTTATCCATTTGCTAGCTTTATGGTCTTGAGCAACTTAACCTCTCTGGGGCTTTTTCCTCACCTGTAAAATGGGGGTATACCTACCTCACAGCATTTCTGTGAGGACTATATGAGATGATATATGCAATGGGCTGGCACAATACTGGTATAGTATATATAGCAAAGTAACTATTAATCAGTATTTTTATTTGGACTACAGACATATTTGTTGTATATATTAAATCATGTGTTCTTTTTTAAAATATATTCTTATTGATTTCAGAGAGGGAGCGAGAAATAGAAACACTAATGATGAGAATCATTGATCAGCTGCCCCCTGCATGCCTCCTACTGGGGATCGAACCTGGGACCCTTTAGTCCACAGGCTGATGCTCTATCCACTGAGCCAAACCAGCTGGGGCTTGATTCACGTGTTCTTGATGTAATTCAGGGCTTCTCAGGCGTCTGAAATCCACAGGTTAAAAAACATTGTGACAATGCAGAAACTATGACATGAGGTGCCTTTAGAAAGAATAACAGAGAGCTGGAGTGTGGAACTTGGAAGAGGGTCAGAGCAGCCTGCCTCCCAGGGGCTGGCAACTGGAGAGCCTCCGGGCAGTCCTGTCAGTAGGAGCGAAGTGGACACCCCAACTGGTTTAGTGTCTGGGTGCTGGGCATCACTGCTGACAAGAGTGCTGACAAGATGTTCAGTAGTGGCCTGCCCCAGGGGACCCGGCCGACCACACAGGCCAATGAGCATGGCTTAGAGAAGGGGAACTTGGGAAATTCAGAGGTTCAGGGTTTCTGAGCAACAGCTCAAGTGCCCATCAGTAGATAAGCGGATAAAAAGGCTGATGTACATTTACATAATGGAATACTATGCAGTTGTAAAAAAGGAGGATCTCTTAACCTTTACGACAGCATGGATGAACCTGGAGATTATTATGCTAAGTGAAATAAAGCAGGCAGAGAAAGACAAATACCACATGACCTCCCTTATATGTGGAATCTAATGGACAAAATAAACTGACAAACAAAATAGGTCCAGAAGCATGGATGCATGAGACAGACTGACGGATCTCAGAGAGGAGGGGTGGAACTATAAAAATTAGCCAAAAAACATATATGTGTGTACACAGCCCATAGATACAGACAACAATGTGGTGAAGGCCCCGGGGTCCTGTCCTTGAGATATTTGTGAATTTCCCTACAAAACGATTAGCCCAAATGCAGTAATTTCCTTTTTCTCATGGAGAAGGTTTTTCTTATATTTAATAAATGACCACTTTCACAGACAATTATATAGTCCTCTTTCCAACTCAATTTATCTTTTCTCTGAATTTTTTAATAAGAAAATTGTTCATAAATACTTCACTTGGGAATTGGGGCAGCAATTTCCATCCTTTCAGTTCTTTCCTTCTAAATTCAATATTATTTTTCTCAAATAAAGGTATTTTTTTCAAATAAAGATATTAGCAATTATAGGAATTATTTTTGATGATAGCTACACATCTTATTTTCAAGTATCACAAAACAAACTTGGGATTTTTCTTTTGAACACAAGTATCACTATCACATTGCATGAGATTGAAAACATGAGAATGGAAAGACTTTGTTTCCAAAAAATAACACCACATATCAAAACCATATAATAAAGCTGAATGGAGGGAAAATATCATATTATTCTTTAAAAAAAAAATCAGAAGGATTGCCATTTGGAAGTTCATTAGATATATTTACAGTAGAGCCAGAGATTATAGTTAGGACAAGTGAAGTTAAAGTCATATATTTTTTTAAAGTACTACTTAGATTAACCATGATATGGAAGCTGTTTTATAGGCCCTTCAAAGAATAAAGAGAGGGAGCCCTAGCCGGTTTGGCTCAGTGGATAGAGCGTCGGCCTGCGGACCAAAGGGTCCCGGGTTCGATTCCGGTCAAGGGCACATACCTTGGTTGCAGGCTCCTCCCTGGACAGAGCCCTGGTTAGGGCTCGTGCAGAAGGCAACTAATTAATGTGTTTCTCTCACTTTGATGTTTCTCCCTGTCTTTCCCTCTCTCTTCCATTCTCTCTAAAAATCAATGGAAAAATATCCTTGGGTGAGGATTAACAAAGAATAAAGAGAGAGGACTTGAGTTTGATATCTTCCAGTTTGAGGTTCTTTTATTCTACACAAGTGTTGTATGAAAGTGGTGTTAGCATTCTGTAAGTGGTTGGTGAACTGTTTAAATCTAATAGCTCAATTTTAGAGTATAACAGAGGATAGACTTTCTGATCAAAGTGTCTACACATCTAGGAAATAAGAATGTATTTAAATTAATTCTTTAACCCAATGAAAGGTAGGCATTTAATTTATATGACTTACTCCTAATATTTTTTGTCAACAAGAACACACAGCTTGATATTGAAAGTAAATATGGTTTTTGTTCACATGTTGCTTGAGAAATTGAAAATGGATAAACATTTAGCCACTAATCTGAATTAGTCAGCAACACAGCATCCTCATTAAAGTGCTTAGAGCTGTTCACAGAGCTGCCAACACCAGTTCTTGTTAGTCTGTTATTTCAAAAACTGTGCCATAAAAATTCAGCTTCTAATATATGTACCTGCTAAATAATATAGAGCTTTAAACAGGTTCCTCGGTTAATTGATACCATTTTTAGTGCAGTTTTATAAAAGCTAGCGTATGTCCTAGTCATTAAAATAGTAGATTGCTCTTACTAACATGTAAATTACATACATTCTAAAATACACATGAACTGCGCAAATGTTAAATTAGAGCACCAAGAGTCATTTCCTCAACACTTTCTTCATGAAGCTCAAGTGATCCCCAAAAGCCCATACAGAATTGCTGGCATTCAATTTTTCTGACTTCAGAACACGGCAGTTTCACAATGTCCAACCCGATATAAAATGGGAATATGAAAGGCTGGCATATGATTTAAACTAGTTGCTCAGAGTACATTTTTCCAGTTGGAAGAAAGTAATCTTAGGATTGGACACAGCTTTTAGATGCAATATGATCTTTTCAGTTTATGACCAAAAGAAAAAAAAATCAAAGTTGAAAGAATTAGGAGTAAAATGTGAGGATTCCCTGGGACTGGCAGAAGAGGGACCGGCTAAGTGCCGAGAGCCGAGCCCCCACAGCAGGCCACTCTGACTTTGACAATGATCCTGTCGATGCAGCTTTCCACAGAGTGGGTGGAATGGGTCCTAAAAGTAGTATTCAGACTTTTCAAAACCTGGATGATCCATGAGCAAGAGAAGTGAAAAGTTTTCCCGGGGTTATAATACCAACGTGATAACAATTGAGGTTAGTAGGCAATGCTTCATAACTTACACCTCACTTTTCCCATTACTTTGAATCTTAAACTAGAAATGATAACTTTATTGAAAGGTTTTTGTGGGAATTAAAGGAAATCCTGTCCATAGAGGACTTTCCACCTGAAAACTGTTGCAACGTGTCCATTCACTTCTCACTCTCTCCTAGCTTCTCAGGGTTTGATCACAAATCTTGTTGAGTGAGGGAAAAGGTCTTGAAAGAGAATGATTACTGGAATAGCAGCCAGCAAGTCAAGGTCAAAGGGTGCCCTTCAAACACAAAGGCTGCTACATTTTTCTTTATGACTCCACAAACATATTTACCTTTGCTCTCCTTTCTTCCTCAGCTGGCATGATTTCCCAACCAAAGTAACGCGGCTTCCTCCCAGCACTGCCCTAATGCTGATGGACTGTCAGCAGTGACCTCCCTGGTTCTAGGTTCAGTACACACTGGAGTGGCTGCGCGGCACTGGACGCTTCTCAGTGCTCTCCCTTCCCTCCATTTCTGCCGCTTGATTCCTGGTTTACCTCTACGTCCACTAATCTTCCTCTTTGCTGCTTCCCTGTTTAAGTGTCAATGTTCCCTAGAGTTCCCTGTTCATTTTCATGAGTTTCTCCATGACTTTCCTCAAACTCATGATTTTCACTACAACCTGGACATGTTCCTATACCTATATCACCATTCAGATCGTCTGCAAGTCCAACTGCCAAATGAGTAGTTCCACCCGAGTGTCCCCGAAGACATCTTGAATAAAACATAACTCCAAACTCCCCAAACCGCTGTGCTCCCATGGCACTTTGCAGATGACTCATCCTAGCATTTATCACACTAGGGGTTTTAAAAAATATTATTGCTGTTTCATGGTAAACAGGAACTGTATTTTATTCAACTTAGAATTCCTAGCTCCTGGCAAAGTACTGGCACATAGCACCCACTAAATCTGAGTGAGAAAGTACAAGTCTTGTGCTGCTGCGGAACCTGACCCAGAGCACCTCCACTCTGACTGGAGTGTTTCTTTGGCTCCTTAGTGTGTCTGGGTTGTGTTTTGGTTACAGGGTTGCTTTGTTTTCAAGGTTCTGATTGTTGCTGGGTGATTTCCTTGGGAGTCCCTCCTGGTTGCTATGCTTCACAGTGTGAGATTTCTATCTGTAGCTAAATGGTCACATTTTTTTTTCCTGCCTCTGGAATGGAACAGGGCCTAGGAGAAGCTCAATTGCAACCACACATATATTTGTGGACTATAACAAGCAGGGAAGGAGTTTGGCAGGAATCTCCTTATCTCTGCCCAGAGGCAGCCCTCCTGTCTTGTTTCACTGGCTTCTTCCTCAAAAAGAATCTCACTTTCTCACTGTTCAACTCCGGTTTGAATGTTTATTCCAACTGGTAATGGATCTATAAACTTAAAAAAAATGAGCAAGTTTATTAACCTCAAAATAAAATGAGAAAGTTGAAGCTGTTTTCTAGCTTTTGTGGGATATGGTCTTTTTGTTGTTGCTTTTCTTTTAAATTTTAAAACAAATACTCTTTAACTGATCTTTTTTTTTTTTAAATGGAAGACTTCTACTAAAATCAGGATTTGAAAGAGACAGCTAGATCATGTGCCTTTTACAAACATGTTATAGTAAGCTAACTTTTTCTGGAAATGTTGAGAACTATAGTATTCTGATTCATTGAATACTGTAGTTAATCAATCCAAAAATATTTCATAAATGTGTTCTCAACACTCTCTTGGACATCAAGAGGAAAACAAAAGATTTTACAATACAGTTGGAGATGAGGAGAATCTAAGAGTGAAAAATTTAAGATAATAGTAGCAAACCATGTAAATACTTAAATGGGCCCTAAAACTGACCAAAAATACTACATCTATCCCTCTGGTCAATTTGTTCACCCATTCTCCAAAATTAGCACTTAAATCTTCTCCACTCTCCTCCAACTCTTGACTCAATGCTATGGCTGCCACTGTCATAACCACCAACTTCACCTACACTCCTAGCACCTTCCCCATTCTCATAGGGTGACCTTAACTTACAGGAGAGAAAATAAACACAGAAGCCCTCAGAAACTTCCACATCCTCCTGATGCCAAATATATCAAACCATCCCTATCTCTTTCACTCTTTTATGATATAATAAAAGTGTCAGGCTAAATCCTCCATAATGTGATAGGTTTGTACCATCTCTTCCTTTTCAGAATTTATAAATAGGGATACCTATTCTTTCTTACTTTGTTGAAACTCTTTTTCCACTCCCTCTATTATAATTTCCCGCCAGTTTTTAAACATCTTTAAGAATTCCATTTAAAAGCTACTACTCTCAACTCCCGTTCCCCTAAAGAGACTGTGCTAGGTTTCTCTGCCCCTTCATGGGCATATTCAGTCTCCACTTCCTCCACTTTCATTCATTCATTAATCCAGTCTGACTTCAGCACCATCACTCCACCAAAAGAGCATTAGTAAATGAGACTTATGTGCTCCCTGTAGCTAAATTCAATAGGTATTTTCAGAGAGCTTCAGTTACCACTTACACAATAATAATTCAAAGATCCATTTGTGAGAGGTTGTCCTAATTCTGAGGCTTGACTCCCCGAATTTGAGTCCTATCTCTACCACTTCATACTCTAATCTCAGAGAATTTATTGAACTTCTCTATGCTGTGGTTTTATCCTTTAAAAATGTAAATAATAAGTAATAACTAACCTCAAAGACCCGTAGGTATCATAAATATTAATTCTCTTACACACATACATAAATTAATTGTAAAAGAGCCTAGAAATCACAATTTTATATCTGGCCCAAATTTCTAAACTGCATGCTGGACTCATGTATTGAACTATCTTTTCCACTTGGATGTCTCAAAGGTACTGTATTAGTTTTCTATAGTAGCTATAATAAAGTACAGCAACTTAGTGGCTTAAAACCTTTGTGTTCATATTGACCAATGTCACATCTATCTATCTATCTATCTATCTATCTATCTATCTATCTATATAAATATCTACACTAATAAAAGAGAAACATGCAAATTGGTGTCACTCCGCTATGCCCACCAGCCAATCAGAGTGACTATGCAAATTAACTCAACAAAGATGGAGGTTAATTTGTATATGCAGGTGCTGAGCGAAGACTGAAGGCTCCAGCTGCAGTGAAGACTGAAGACTGAAGGCTGAAGACTGAAGATTGAAAGGTGAAGAGGCTTGGCTTCTCCACTGCGACCACAGCGGAGAAGCCAAGCCTCGCTGTGGCTGGAGGGGAAAAGCCTAGCCTTGAGGTTTGACTTCTCTGCTCGGCTGGACCAAAGGCCTGGGTCCCGGGTCCCAGAGGAAAACCAGTGCCAGCAGCCAGAAGAAGGAAGGACTATTATGCAAATCTTCATGCAATGGGCTTCTAGTCTACACTAATAAAAGAGGAACATGCAAATTGGTATCACTCTGCTACACCCACCAGCCAATCAGAGCAACTATGCAAATTAACCCAACAAAAATGGCAGTTAATTTGCATACGCAGGCACGGAGCGAAGACTGAAGGCTACAGCCAGAGTGACGACTGAAGACTGAAAAGGCTTGGCTTCTCTGCTGCATCTGCAGCAGAGAAGCCAAGCCTCGCTGCAGCCAGACCAAAGGCCTGGGTCCCGGGTCCCAGAGGAAAACCGGTGCCGGCAGTCAAGAGGAAGGAAGGCCTATTGCGCGAATCTTCGTGCAACGGGCTTCTAGTCCAATCTAATAATAGACAAACATGGTAATTGACCGTACCTTTGCTATGCCTCCCATTGGCTAATCAGCATGATATGCAAATTAACCACCAATAAAGATGGCAGCTAATTTGCATATGTAGGCTCCAAGCAGCGGAGGGAAGACTGAAGGCGAGCCGGAGCAGCGGAGATGGAAGACGGAAGGCGGCTCTGGCCGGAGCAGCGGAGACAGAAGACGGAAGGCGGCTCCGGCTGGAGTGAAGGCCTGGGTCCCAGGTGCCAGAGGGAAACTTGTGCCGGCAGCCAGGAGAAGGGAAGGTCTAGTGCACGAATCTCTTCATGCAACAGGCCTCTAGTCCTATCTAATAAAAGAGAAACATGGTAACTGGCGTATGACCACTACCCTTCCCATTGGCTAATCAGGGCAATATGCAAATTAACTGCCAGACAAGATGGCGGCCGGCAGCCAGGCAGCTTGAAACTAACATGAGGCTTGCTTGCTTCAGTGACGGAGGACTCCAACATTCCCCGCCTGCCGAAGCAGGCCTCTGAGCTGCAACTCTAAGCAACTATGTAACATATATAGAAGCTAAACAAAACCCCAGAAACCTGCTTTAGTCCAGGCTTCAGCCAGCAGGATCGCAACATTGTAAGCAAGGCCAGAAACCTTTCAGCAGTGGAGGCCTAAGAGCTGGAGCCAAGCCTCAAAGCTAAAGCTGGCCCAGAATAAAAAAAAGAAAAAGAAAAAAGGAGCGGTTGGGAGCTTCAGTCACCTGCCAGCCTGAAAACAGCCCTCAGCCCCTCACCCAGGCTGGCCAGGCACACCAGTGGGAACCCCCACCCAGATCCAAGACACCCTTCAGGGCAAACCAGCTGAGCCATTTTACATTCCCACTAATAGTGCTGGCTTTACTATATAGTAAAAAGGTAATATGCCTCCCAGCACCGGGATCAGCGGAGCCGCGAGGCCTCCCAGCACCGGGATCAACGTGACAGGGGGCAGCGCCCAAGCTCCCTGATCGCCCTGCAGCTGTGTGTGTGACAGGGGGCGGGGCCACAACCTCCCTATCCACCCTGCTCTGTTCGTGACAGGGGAAGGCGCCCCAACCCCCTGATCAGCCCTGCTCTGTGCCTGATGGGGGGAGCTCCCCAACCCCCTGATCGCCCTGCGGCTGTGTGTGTGACAGGGTGCGGCGCCAACCCCCCCCCCCCCCCACGGGCCCTGCTCTATGTGTGATGGGGTAGAGCCATAACCTCCCCATCGGCACTGCCCTGAGTGTGAGAGTGGCGTCACCCCAACCCCCTGATCGGCCCTGCTCTGTGGGTGATAGAGGGCGGCGCCCCAACCCCCTGTTTGGCCCTGCTCTGTGCGTGTCAGGGTACAGAGCCCAAACCCCCCTGATGGGCCCTGCTCTGTGAGTGACAGGGGGAAGTGCCCCAACCCCCTGATTGGCCCTGCTCTGTGCGTGACAGGGGGTGGCACCGCAACCTGCCCATCGACCCTGCCTTGAGTGTGACAGGGGACGGTGCCCCAACCCCCCAATTGGCCCTACCCTGAGCGTGACTGAGGGTGGCATCACAACCTCCCGATCGCCCTGCTCTGTGCATGACAGGGGGCGGCGCCCCAACTCCCCAATCGGCCCTGCTCTGAGCCCAACCAGGGGCTGCACCTAGGGATTGGGCCTGCCCTCTGCCACCCGGGAGCAGGCCTAAGCCAGCAGGTCGTTATCTCCTGAGGGGTCCCAGACTGCAAGAGGGCACAGGCCGGGCTGAGGGACCTCCCTCCCCCCCGAGTGCACAAATTTTTGTGCACCGGGCCTCTAGTCCTATCTAATAAAAGAGAAACATGGTAATTGGCGTATGACCACTACCCTTCCCATTGGCTAATCAGGGCGATATGCAAATTAACTGTCAGCCAAGATGGCGGCCGGCAGCCAGGCAGCTTGAAACTAACATGAGGCTTGCTTGCTTCAGTGATGGAGGACTCCAACGTTCCCCACCTGCCGCTGTAGCCCTCTGAGCTGTCAGTTTGAAACATAGTTACAAAAATAGAAGCTAAACAAAACACCAGAAACCAGTTTTCAGCTAGCCTGGATCTCAGACCTGGAGTTGATACAGTTTCGATTGTAGAACCAAAACAAACCAGATACCTACTTTCAGGAGCGGAGGCCTAAGAGCTGGAGCCTCAGAGCTAAAGCTGGCTCAGAATTAAAAAAACGAAAAGAAAAAAAGGAATAGTTGGGAGCTTCAGTCACCCGCCATCCTGAAAACAGCCCTCAGCCCCTCACCCAGACTGGCCAGGCACCCCAGTGGGGACCCCCACTCTGAAGGGTGTGTGACCAGCTGCAAACAGCCATCATCCCCTCATCCAGGCTGGCCAGACACCCCAGTGGGGACCCCCACCCTGATCCAGGACACCCTTCAGGGCAAACCAGCCAGCCCCCACCCATGCACCAGGCCTCTATTCTATATAGTAAAAGGGTAATATGTCTCCCAGCACCGGGATCAGCATGACAGGGGACAGCGCCCAAACCCCCTGATTGCCCTGTGGCTCTGTGTGTGACAGGGGTTAGGGCCACAACCTCCCTATCTGCCCTGCTCTGTTCCTGACAGGGGAAGGCGCCCCAACCCCCTGATCGGCCCTGCTCTGTGCCTGATAGGGTGGAGCTCCCCAACCTTCTGAACGCCCTGAGGCTCTGTGTGTGACAGGGTGCGGTGCCCCAACCCCCCCACCCTATGGGCCCTGCTCTGTGTGTGACAGGGTAGAGCCATAACCTCCCCATCGGCCCTGCCCTGAGTGTGACAGTGGCGTCACCCCAACCCCCTGATCGGCCCTGCTCTGTGGGTGATAGAGGGCGGCGCCCCAACCCCCTGATGGGCCCTGCTCTGTGCGTGACAGGGGGTGGCACCACAACCTCCCCATCGACCCTGCCTTGAGTGTGACAGGGGGCGGTGACCCAACCCCCCAATCGGCCCTACCCTGTGCGTGACTGAGGGTGGCATCGCAACCTCCCAATCAGCCCTGCTCTGTGCATGACAGTGGGCGGCGCCCCAATTCCCCAATCAGCCCTGATCTGAGCCCGACCAGGGGCTGCACCTAGGGATTGGGCCTACCCTCTGCCACCCGGGAGCAGGCCTAAGCCAGCAGGTCGTTATCTCTCGAGGGGTCCCAGACTGCGAGAGGGCACAGGCCGGGCTGAGGGACCCCCCCCTACCCTCCGAGTGCACAAATTTTTTTGCACCGGGCCTCTAGTATATATATAAAAGCCTAAGCAAGCAGTAACAATGATGTGCACTGACCACCAGGGGGCAGACACTCAACATAGGAGTGGAAACCACAGGCATTGAAGCATGCAACAGACTGATGAATCTCAGAGGGAAGGAGGAAGGGGGAGGACAGGAAGAGATTAACCAAAGATCTTATATGCATACTAGAGGCCCAGTGCCAGTGGGGTCCCTCAGCCTGGCCTGTGCCCTCTTGCAAACCAGGATCCCTCAGGGAATGTCAAAGAGCCAGTTTTGGCCCAATCCCCGCAGGGCCAGCTAAGGGACCCCACTGGTACATGAATCCGTGTACCGGGCCTCTAGTTTAATAAATAAAATAAAATAATAAAATAAAATAAAATAAAATAAAATAAAATAAAATAATAAAATAATAATAAAATAAAATAAATAAAATAAAATAAATAAAATAAAATAAAATAAAATAAATAAAATAAAATAAAATAAAATAAATAAAATAAAATAAAATAATAATAAAATAAAATAAATAAAATAAAATAAATAAAATAAAATAAAATAAAATAAATAAAATAAAATAAAATAATAATAAAATAAAATAAATAAAATAAATAAATAAATAAATAAAATAAAATAAAATAAAATAAAATAATAAAATAAAATAAAATAAATAAAGTAAAATAAAATAAAATAAATAAAATAAAAAATAAAAATAAATAAAATAATAAAATAAAATAAGAAACATAAATGATGAGAATCATTGATCCCCTGCCTCCTGCATGCCCCCTACTGGGGATGGAGACTGCAACACGGCCATGTGCCCTGACCTCTTTGTTCATGGGTTGATGCTCAACCACTGAGCCACACCTGCCGGGCCTCTTGGCTTTTCACACCTTAAATTTAGAGCTGTGAACCTGTGAACCTCTCTGGTTTAAGATAAAGTGGGCCCTCCAGTTCTAGTAAGGGCTGGATATAGCACCGCTCTGAGGAAGCCCATTAAACAGCTGGTAATCAGCAGCCGCTGGGCTAGTGGCTACATGCTTGAACGTGCCCCCTCCTGAGTTATATTTAGGGCTCCTGCTTGTGGCAAATGAGATTCTGATTTCTTGCTAAATGTAATTAGAGTCACCAGGTGCCAGGACAAGTAAGATGGGAAATTCTGCTTAAGGGGGGCAGATGAGATCTTGCAGGGGAAGACTGACCACAGGTGCAGTGTAGCTGTGAGAATTGAGTGATTCGGGTGCCTGTATGTTCCCATTTACCAGTGCTGGCCCTGGACTGTGCCTGCTGTCTTCGTATATCATTAATAGGGCCCTTCTACTTTCAAAAAGTCCCAGCTTGGCTGATAATATAAATGATCACCAGGACACAACCATGCTGGCAACTTGATCTTGGACTTTCAGCTTCCAGAACTGTGAGAAATAAATTTCTGATTAATAATAATAATAATAAAATAAAACAACTTAAATTATCTTACAGTAGTTCTGAAGGTTAGAAGTTTAACATGGATCTCAATAGGCTAAAATCAAGATCTGGATAGGGCTGATTTCTCCTCTGGCTCAAGAGGAAAATCTGTTTTCTTGCCTTTTCCAGCTTCCTGCATTCCTTGGGTCATGGTTTCTTTTCCATCTTCAAAGACAAACACATTGCATTCCTTTCTCTGACTCTCTTCACTTTTTTTTTGAGATGTAATTCACATACCATAAATCTCACTATTTTAAAGTGTAAAGTTCAGTGGTCATTAGTATATTTACAAAGTTGTGCAAGCATCACCAGTAATTCCAAAGCTTTTCTATCACCTTAAAAAGACATCCTACATCCTTTAGCAGTCACTCCTCATTTCTCCCTCCCCCAGCCCCTAGCAACCACTAATCTATTTTGTGTATTTATAAATTTGCCTATTATGGACATTTGCTACAAATGGAAACATATATACATGGCCTTTTGTGTCTAGTTCTTTCATTTACTTCATCCATGTGGTAGCATGTGTCAGTACTTCAGCCATAACCCTTGTATGGATATAGTCACATACTGTCCATCCGTTCATCAGTTGATGGATATTTGGGTTATTTCCACCTTTTAGCTATTATGAATAATGCTGTTAGAAGCATTCATGTACAAGCTTTCGTACAAACATGTATTTTCAACTTTCTTGAGAAGAATCTAGTAGGATCATAACACTATATTTAACCTTTTGAGGAAGTTCCAAACCATTTTCCAAAGTGGCTGAGCCATTTTATATTCCCACTAATAGTGCATGAGGATTTCAATTTCTCCTAATCCTCACTAACACTGATTTACCTTTTTTATATTTTTCTTTTTATAATTTCTACTAGTGGCCCAGTGCACGGATTCGAGCACATTGAAAGGAAAATAATTAGAAGAAATATTTTAATATTGCTATTTGCCCTTTCTCTCTAATGGAAGTGTCAGAGCTACCGCTGGTCGCCGTCGCAATCGGCAGGGTGATCGGGCCCTGCTCACACCTGCTTTGGCCTGGCACTGCCTGCTCACCTCCTCCAGTATCCCTCCACAATCCCGCTCTTGTCAGGGCCCATCGGAACCGACAGCGCCTCCACTGCTGCCGGCTGCCAATGCCGTGTCACCAATGGCGGCTGTGTTCTGCGCCGCCCCCTGGTGTCAACACACATCATAGCAAGCAGTTGAACTCCCAGTCGACCGCCAGCCTGAGGGGACAATTTGCATATTAAGCTTTTATTATATAGGCTAACCATCTTAGTGGCTGTGAAGTAGTATCTCATTGTGGTTTTCATTTTCATTTTTCTAAGGACTAATTTTGTTGAGTATCTTTTCATGTGCTTATTGGCCATGCATATATCTTCCTTGCAGAAATGTCTACTCAAATCTTCTACTTCTCATAAATTGAGTTTCTTACATTTTATTGTTGAATTGTTAAAATTATTTTTATATTCTGGATATTAATCTTTCTCAGATATATGATATGAAAATATTTTTCTCCACACTGTGGGTTGTCTTTTCACTTTTTGGATAGTGTGCTTTGATGCACAAAAGTTTTTAATTTTAATGAAGTCCAATATACCAATTTTTTTCTTTGCTTATACTTTTCATGTCCTATCTAAGGAGCTATTGCCTAGTCAAAGGTCATGAAGATTTACACAATTTTTCTTCTAAGAGTCTTACAGTTTAAGTTCTAAGATTAAGATCTTTGAACCATTTTAAGTTAATTTTTTTATATTGTAGGAAAAAGGGGCTCAAATTCATTCTTTTGCCTATGGATATCAAGTTGTCCCATCACTATTTTTTTTTTAATATTTTTTATTGATTAAGATATTACATATGTGTACCCTCTACCTCCCCCCCTCACCCCCCCGCTCATCCCCTCACCCCCCCGCCCCGGTTGTCCGTGTCCATTGGTTAGGCCTATATGCTTGCATATAAGTCCTTTGGTTGATCTTTCCCCCTTGCCCCCACCCTCCCCTACCTTCCCTCCAAGGCCCGACAGTCCAATCAATGCCTCTCCATCTCTGGATCAGTCCTTGTTCATCAGTTTATGTTGTTCATTATATTCCACAAATGAGTGAGATCCTGTGGTATTTATCCGCTCTCCAGTTCCATCCATGCTGTGGCAAACGGTAAGAGTTCCTTTTTCTTCTTCCTCTTCTTAAAGAATACCTTTCAGCATTTCATATAATGCTGGTTTGGTGGTGATGAACTCCTTTAGCTTTTTCTTATCCGTGAAGCTCTTTATCTGACCTTCCATTCTGAATGATAGCTTTGCTGGATAAAGTAATCTTGGTTGCAGGTTCTTGCTATTCATCTCTTTGAATATTTCTTGCCACTCTCTTCTGGCCTGCATGGTTTCTGTTGAGAAATCAGCTGACAGTCGGATGGGTACTCCCTTGTAGGTAACTGACTGTCTTTCTCTTGCTGCTTTTAAGATTATCTCTTTATCTTTTGCTCTTGGCATTTTAATTATGATGTGTCTTGGTGTGGTCCTCTTTGGATTCCTTTTGTTTGGGGTTCTCTGCGCTTCCTGGACTTGCAAGTCCATTTCTTTCACCAGGTGGGGGAAGTTTTCTGTCATTATTTCTTCAAAAAGGTTTTCAATATCTTGCCCTCTATCTCCTTCTGGTACCCCTATAATTCTGATGTTGGTACGCTTGAAGTTGTCCCAGAGGTTCCTTACACTATCTTCGTATTTTTTGAATCTCTTTTCTTTTTTCTTTTTCTGTTGGGTATTTTTTGTTTCTTTGTATTTCAAATCTTTGACTTGATTCTTGGGATCCTCTTGTCTACTGTTGGATCTCTGTAAATTATTCTTTATTTCAGTCAGTGTATGCTTAATTTCTAGTTGGTCCTTTTTCATGTCCTCCATGGTCTCACTATACTCCTTGAGGGATTCATTAAATTTATCGGCGGTTTCCATAAAATTCTTGAAAAACCTTATAAACGTGGCCTTGAACTCTATATCCAGTCGTTTGCTTTCCTCCGTTTCTGCCATTTGTGACCTGTTTCTTTGTCTCCGCATTTTGGCTGCTTCCCTGTGTTGACAGAGTGGCCCTGCGCGCCAGGTGTCCCGTAGGGCCCAGTGGCTCAGCCTCCCCAGTTACCCGGGGTGGACACTCTTGGTGCACTCTTGGTGCCTTGGTTGTTGTAGGATCACTGGGAGGAATTGACCTCCAGGCCAATTGGCTGTGGGAATCAGCTGTGTCTGAAGTGGGAGAATGGTCCCCCTCTGACCACTGGGTACAGTGGCTCCTGGATCTAAGGAGGTGCTAATTCAGCCCCTGCCTGAGGCCACACAGCCGGAGTCACGAAGAGGCTCAGCTGTGATGCAATGCAAGCTGCTGCGGGGCCTTGGGCCTTCTCTTGGAAGTTCCGGGTCTGGCTGGCCCGGCTGCAGTTAGGTAATTATCAGGTTGCAAAGGGCCAGGGCATTCACATGCAAAAGCCTCTGCCCCAGCCTGGGTGGGGCGGGGTCTCAGGTAGTCAAAGGGCGGAGAATGCAGCTATGGTGATTCTCCGCGCCCGGAGTTGCGCGTCTCAGTGTCCCGGTAATGGCTGCAAGCACCTCTGAGGGAAAGCTGCCCTCAAGTTCGCCCGCTGCTGCCTGACAGAGCAGCTTCTCCCCATATGAGACCTGGGTCCCCAGAGACTTGCTGGAACCGGAGTTCAGAGCAGTCGGGAGCTTGTGATTCAAAAAGACAGCCGCGTCCTCAGGTGCCACCCCCTTTCCGCGCGCGCCAGCCGCCGCCGTACCTCTGCACTCAGCCTCCGCAGCTCCTCTGGCTCTCAGCGTGCTTTTCTTTTCTTCTAGTTGTAGAAATTACACTCAGCCAGCCTTCCTGTTGTTCGGGATGATGTTTGCTCCGACCTTTGCCGTATTTTTCAATTGTTGTGTGGGACGGCGATTTCCCGGTGTTTATCTATGCCGCCATCTTAGTTTCTCTCCCCATCACTATTTTTTGAGAAGACTATATCTTTCTTATAGAATGGTCTTGGCACCTTTGTCAAAAATCAATTGACCATAGACATATGAGTTAATTTCTGAACTCTCCACTATATGCCACTGATACATGATTAGTTTATGCCAGCACCACACTGTTTTGAGTACTGTTTCTTTGAAGTAGGGTTTGAAATCAGAAAGTAAATCCTTTAACTTTGTTCTTTTTTGAGATTCTTTCTTTTTTTCTATTTTGGGTTCCTTGAAATTCCACGTGAATTTTAAGATCAACTTGTTCATTTCTGTAAAAAACGCAACTGGAATTTTGATAAGGATTGCATTGTACCTATAGACCAATTTGGGTGGTATTGCCATCTTAACAATATTAAGTCTACCAATCCAAAAACACAGACTATCTCACCATTTATTTTATTATACTTTAATTTCTTTCATCAAAATCTTATAGTTTTCAGTGTACAAGCCTTGTACCTCTTTGGTTAAATTTATGTATAAATACATGTATTTTATCCTTGTTTATGCTATTGTAAGTGAACTTTTCTTAATTTAATTTTCAGATCACTTATTTTAATGAACAAAATAAAACTCACTTTTGTATATTGATCTTATATACTGCAAATTTACTGAAATTAGCCATACTAGCTTTTTTTGTAGATTCTTTTGTGTGTTTTTTTTTCTATGTAAGATTATGTCATCTGCAAAAGGAGATAGTTTGACTTCTTCATTTCCATTCTGGATGCCTGTTGTTCCCCCACCCCCATTGAACAGACGTGGTAAGATCAGACATCCTTTGCTTGTTCCTGATCTTAGGGGGAAAACTTTCAGTCTTTTGCCATTAAATATAATATCAGTTGTGGGTTTTTCACAGATGCTCTATATTAGTTTGAAGAAATTTCCCTTCTGCCCCTAGTGTGTTGAGTATTTTTATCATTAAAGGTTATTAGATTTGGCCAAATGCTTTTTCCACTTCTTAAAATGATCATTTCTTAAAATGATCATGTGGAGTTGGGGTTTTTTTTCTTCTATAATATAATGTATCTTGATTCATTTTTGTATGTTGAAGCAACTTTGAATTTCTGGAATAAATCCCACTTGGTCATGGTATATAATGCTTTTCATATATTGTTGTATTTCATTTACTAGTATTTTGTTGAAGAGTCATATGGGATATTGATCTGTGGTGGGGGGAGGGTTCTTATGATGCCCTTATCTAGCTTTGATATCAGGTTAATAGCGGCTTCATAGAATGAATTAGGAAGTTTTCCTTTCTCTTCTATTTTTGAAAGAGTTTTTGAAGGATCAGTGCTAATTCTTTATATTCTTACTAGAATTCATCAATGAAGCCATATACGCCTGTGCTTTTCTTTGATGGAAAGTTTTTGATTACTAATTAAAATTCCTTACTTGTTATAGACCAGTATGTGTTTTCTATTTCTTCATGAGTCAGTATTGGTAATTTGCGTCCCCTCTTTCATTCCTGATTATAGTAATTTGAACATTCTCTCTTTTTATCTTGGCTAGTATAGTTAAATGTCTGTCAATTTTGTGGATCTCTTCGAAGAACCAACTTTTGGGTTTATTGATTTTCTATATTATTTTCCTACCCTCTATTTTGTTCATTTCCACTCTGATCTGTATTAATGCCATTTTTCTGGTTGCTTCAGATTTAGTTTACTCTTTCCTTATATCTTTAGGACAAAGTTTAGGTTATTGATTTGATATATTTCTTCTTTTTAAAAAGTAGGTGCTTACAGCTGTAAATTTCCCTCTGATCATTATTTTTGCTCTATCTCATAAGTTTTGGTATGTTGTGTTTTAACTTCCATTAATCTCAAAGTATTTTCTAATTTCCCCTGTGGTTTCTCTTATAAATCATTGGTTCTTTAGATGTATGCTTTTTAATTTCCACATATGTGTGAATTTCCAAAATTCCCATCTGTGTTTTATTTCCAATTTCCTTTCATTGTGGTTGAAAAGAAATATTTTATATGATTTCAGTCCTTTTAGACTTATTGAGACTTGTTTAACGGCTTAGCATATGGTTTATTCTGGTAAATGTTCTACGAGCACTTGAGAAGAATATGTATTCTGCTCTTATGGGATGGAGCATTCTATAGATGTCTGTTGAGTCTAGTTGTTCAAATCTATTTCCTTGCTAATCTTCTGTCTACTTACCTATTCATTATCACAAGTGAGATATTGAGACCTTTAAGTATTACTGTTTAATTGTGTGTTTCACTGTTCAATTTTGTCAGTTTTTGCTTCATATACATTGAGTTTCTATTAGGTACATATATATCTACAGATGCTCCTTCACCTCTGATGGGGTTATGTCCTAGTAAGACCAATGTAAGTTGAAAATATCATATATAAGTCAAAAATGCATTTAATACACCTAACCTACCAAATATCATATTTTAGCTTAGCCTACCTTAAACATACTCAAAGCACTTACATTGGTCTACAGTTGAAAAATCATCTAACACCAGGCCGATTTTCTAATAAAATATTGAATATCTCATATAATTTATGTAATGATGGCTTGCCATCTTCATGCTAGGCAATTATCTTTACCTTCCCCTCAAGAGTAATTGACTTTCTCTTTTTCTTCTCACCAGAAGCAGGAGACATATGGGTGTTTTGTAGACATGAGGGACAAGCAAACACAAAACACAATATCCAAAAAATGCTGGCAGCACAGTATACTGTAGAGTATTGGTTGCTTACCCTCATTATTACATGGCACACTCAGCTGTGGCTCGCTGCTACTGCCTAGCATCATAAGAGAGCATCATACCATATATCACTAGCCAGGAAAAAATTAAATTTGAAGTATGGCTTCCACTAAATGCGTATCACTTCTGCACATTGTAAAGTTAAAAAAAGCTTAAGTCAAATTATTGTAAGTCAGAGACTATCTACATATTTGTTGTATTTTCCTGGTAGATTAAACTTTTCTCATTACAAAGTGTTCATCTTTGTTTCTAGAAATAATGTTTTACTTTAAGCTATTTTGTCTAATATTAGTATAGCTCTCTTTTGGTTACTATTTGCAGGTATCTCTTTCCCATTCTTTTGCTTTCAACCTATTTGTGTCTTTCTATCTGAGTCTCTTGTAGGCAGTAACTAGTTGGATCATGTTTGTTTGTTTTTTAAAAATCCATCTGCCAATCTTTGTCTTTTAACTGGAGAATTTAATTCATTTAATGTAATTATTGGTAAGATAAGATTTACATTTATTTTGCTACTTGTTTTCTGTATGTCTTATGTCTTTTGTGTTTCTCAATTCCTCCATTACTGACTTCTTTTGTGTAAACAGATATTCTATCATGTGCCATTTTAATTCTCTTGTACTATTTTTAGCATTTTACTGTATATTTCTGAATTATTTTCTTAGTGCTTTCCTGGGGATTACTATTAATATTTTAAGGTCAATTAGTCATATTAATTCCATCTGCAACCTTAATTCTTCTTTTCCATGTAACATAGTTTATTATCAGGTTCCAGAGACCAGGAGGTGGACATAGTGAAGGGACCATTATTCTGCTTATCACAGGTACTTGCATGCCAGTATGTCCAAGACCTTTTCATTAAATATCTGCCCACAAATACACACACACACACACACACACACACACATCCCACAAAATAAATAAGCATATGACAAACTCCTGATACTCTTCCAGTGCTTCCCTACCTCAGTGGCTCCCGGAACCATCAGTGTAGTTGAGTAAACTAGACCTAGGTATAATCTTTGACACCTTCCCCTCTATCATTTTTCAAATCCCACTCATCATCTAATTCTAGTGATTTACCTCCTCCAAATTTTCTATATTTCTACTCTCTCACCCTAATCTAAGCCATTTTTATTAACTTTTTCTTCACTATTATGCCATAAAAAGTCTATTAAGATATTTTTCCTAATTGTTCCACCTAAGAAATATTAATACTACAGAAAATACATGTAGCTGTGATTTATACATAAAAGGATACATATAAATCTCAATATTTGTATTCAATATTAGATGAAGAATGACTAAGTAGAATTTCCAAGTTATAAGTCAAATTAAACACTATCAATATTTAACTTAATTTTACAGACTGGCAAATCTCAGAGGGAAGTGGGGAGGAGGATGGGAAGAGATTAATAAAAAAACTAATATGCATAATCCATGGACATAGACAATAGTGCAGTGAAGGCCTGGGAGGTGGAGGGGGGCCATGGAGGGATACCTGTAATACTCTCAACAATAAAAACAAATTTTTTGAAACCTGTATATGCTGAGTAATTTTGAATGCAAGTTATATGCTTATAAATTTTAATGTGTCAAATATATGTATATACATAAATACATAATAATAATAATACCAGTGGAATTAAGTTGTAAAATAACATGAAACTATATTTTCCAGCAAAAATAAAACTATCAAAAATTAAATTAATTTCTTAAAAACTATTTTTAGTGAACTTTTGTTTGATATGAGAAAATAAATGTTAATTTAATTAGCTGCTAGATACACATTCAAATATTACTGACATTTTTTCCTTTTTAGCATTTGATGAAATGGATGATGAGTTGATTAACTTTTATCTAATTAAATAATAAAATAGAAACTATTTTTATGTAATTCTCAAAGTCCAATTCACACACAAAAGCATGAAGATCAAACATAAACAACATCTACAAAGTAGCCAATAGCAGCCCATAGCCATTCTTAGACTCATCTGTTACAATATAATTCAGGATCAAATAACCATGCAAAAGAAAATCCCAATCATAGCAATCTCTCCTATAGTTATCTAGCATTGATCTTCCATATACTTTGTATATGTTCCATGAATTCAATGCCAATGCTGCTCATATGATACCTCCGAACAACACCAAAACCCCATGAGAGAAATTAATTACTAAGGCGTAAGATTTTGTCAGTTAGGACTGAGCTCCTGAGGGCCACAAATCAATGTAATAATTAGGAGGTATTTTTTGTTCCCACTGAACTAATTTTTGCCTTGTTGAGGATGATAGTCACCCCTGTTGAGAGTTCATGGTCTAAACAATCATCATTTATTACTAGCATTCTTAAAATAATCTCCTGCTACATCTCAAGACCTCCTTCTTGCCACTCTGATCTAGTCTTCAGAATGTTATCAAACGATTTTCCAAAAACATAAACTTGATCACCCCACCCCCTTCAATACTTCCAGTGACTGTCAGAATAATGCCCCAAAGCCTACCACTGCCTAAAAATCATGCGTGTCCTGGTTCTAACTCACATCATCACATATAACAACCTCCAACCCAATCTGCACTCCTGTAACACTGGCCTTCATTTATCTGAGCTCTGGCCACAGGGTTTGCACATGCTGTTCTTCTGCCTGAAAGCTTCTTCTCTGCCAACTTGCTTATTTAAAGGCTTTTTCTTCAGAATTTTGCTTAATAATTCCTTCTTTAAAGAATCATTTCCTGTATCCCCAATATCTCCAATAACACCAAATCGACCTTTTAAAAAATCTTTGATACCATCATACCCTCCCTTCAATAACACCCATCAGTTGTAATTTTATATTCATTTGTGTTATTAGTTCTATAGACTCTAATAAGTTTTTTTTATCATTTTTTTCACCAGTATCTCCCCAGTATCTAGCATAAATCTGTCACATAGTAGGTAATCAATGAATTTATTAAATGAATGTATAATCGATGAATTAACTGTGTGCTTAAGATCTCAAAAAACTGAGTAGTTAAAATCAGTAAGAAAGAAAAATCAATGAAAGCCATAACATAATAGTCAGCAAAGGCTTGATGAGGTAAAAGTAAACTATTCTAACAAATATAAACTATAAAAATGAGCAATATGACGTTAGACCTTGAATCTTCTATTCAATTTTATTCTGGAAATCTTACTTTTAAGTCCAATTATACAAATAATGTTTGACTGAGAGCTGCCATATTGTCACCTTGGAATGCTAGCCTGTGTAGTAAATACTAAAATTGTTCCAAATGTAATGTCTTGGTTTAGATCACACCCTGGAAACATGCAGTGCCTTAGGACATTGCAAGCCACAGTTATCACAGCACAACTCAGCAGTCACAGACAACACGAGCTTGCTTTTAGGGATCTGTCAAAACTGCTGCACCAGCATTTTGCCTCCTGGACTTCTGCTGCGCTGTGGGCTGAGGATAATGCCCTGGCATACAAACGGGCAGTCAGAGCAGCTCTCACAGCCTTAGGGTGTGAAGGCAGCCACTAACCTCTATCAACAGAAAATGGCTTTCATGCCAGTTACGGCACAAGTGTTTAATGCCCTCCATGCTGAGGCCAGCATTAATGCAGTGAAAAGTATGACAGGTTTTAGTCAGAAAGTTGGGCCTCATTCCTGCCTCATCATTAACCAGTTTGATGACCTTGGAAAATGCATTTGACCTTTTTACATCTTTGTGGAACATTAAACCAGATAAGTAGTTGAAACATTTCACTACTAAGCTCTCCTGTTAATAATATTTAACCATGCACTTTGTCCTTCTAAATATTATGTAGAATGATATTTAGATAATAGAAAAAGGCACTTGGTGAGCGATAATTGTTTCATTTGTTGTTTTGTTAAAAATTCTGCCAAATCTCTAAGGGGGAATCAGGAATGGTGGTGACTCAAATGAGGGAAGCTACATTCGACAGAGAACAGGGTAGGTGATTGGGCTAGAAGGACATGTCAATTTCCTCAGGTAATTTAGCGACATTTTAATGTTTTGTTTTTATGGAACAAAATCCTATAAAACTTAGCACATCAGAAAATAAAGCCCAGCAAGAGTATCTATTACTTTGTTTAGGCATTTTTAAATATTGAAAATAGCTCATGATATTTTATTACCACCTTCAGAATTACTTAAAGATATCAGGCTAGCCTGACCAGCATGGCTCAGTGGTTGAAAGTCAACCTATGAACCGGGAGGTCATGGTTCAATTCTCGGACAAGGCATATGCCCGGTTTGTGGGCTCGATCCCCAGTGTGTGGTGTGCAAGAGGCAGCTGATCAATGATTCTCTCTCATCATTGATGTACCTATATTTCTCTCCCTCTCCCTTCCTCTCTGAAATCAATAAAATATATATTTTAAAAGATCTCAGGCTAGACACCACTGTACAAGATGGTCCCTGAGATTCCTAGAAAAAGTGTAGTCCAAAATAAGTTTCCATTAAATGAGCTTTGGGATTACTGACTTCTGTAATCTAAGGAGAGAAATTGTTTTGGAAGGGAGCAATTATCCCTTGTACATATAAAATAAAACATGTAAGACAAAAACTTAAATTATATAATTCAAGCGAAAATATATCTTACTTGCAAATATTCCTTTTATAAATATTTTTTATCCGTGGTTTAAATTCATTTACATTATGCATTCTCACTGAAGAATACTGTATCCAACAGGACAAAAGTTCTTCCTGGGGTAGTGTTACTAAATATCTTAATATTACAACAGATATGGCCCTTCGAATCTCAACTCTCCCTAATAAAATCTTATTCCTTAGTATTTAATTCCTCTTGTTAGGTTTTTGTTTTTTAGGGGTATCACATGAGCAGCATTGATGAATTCAACAAGGATACACAAAACGTAAGCCAGATCAGTTCTACAAAACTATGGCTTTGAAAAGGGTGTGAATTGAGGACTTTCTCTTGCTCCATCTCTGTCATATTGTGAGAAGTGGTCTATGCATTGGCTATGGGTTGCGGTTAATCTTGTGAATGTTTTTATGTTTGTTCTTTATGCTTTTGTGTGTGAGTTGTATTTTGAGAATTAAATTTTAAAAGTTTATATCTTATTTAATTCAACAAAAATTATTTAATACATTACCAATTATGTCAAGTGCTGAAAAAATGTCAGCAATATCTACATGAATAGCTGCTAACAGCTAAAATAAAAAGTTAAATAAATAAATAAATAAATAAATAAATAAATAAATAAATAGTATATTCTCATATCAAACAAAGGTCTAAAGTTAAGTTTGCTAAAATAATTAGAAGCCCGGCCGGTGCAGTGGGTGAGCATTGACCTATGAAACAGAAGGTCATGGTTCAATTCCCAGTCAGGGTACGTGCCTGGGTTGCAAACTCCATTCCTAGTGTGGGGAGTGCAGGAGGCAGCCAATCAATGATTCTCTCTCATCATTGATGTTTCTATGTCTCTCTCCCTCTCCCTTCCTCTCTGAAATCAATAAAAATATTTTTTAAATAATTAGGAAATTAATTTTATTCCTCTCAATTATTTCACTCTTGCTGGAAAAATGACCCTTTGAGTTATTTTTTTTAATTCAGTTACATTACTACCATTATACATATTTATATACATTGTTAGGTTTTGTCCCCTCTCTAGACTTCTTTGCATTCAATAGCTGTCTTTTAAAAAATGTTTTCTAAATTTTTTTTCAATTTAAGTATGAACATGATTGTCACAACTTTCTATGTCTTCACTGGAGCAGAATGCCACTTATTTTAATTTTGCCATGTTGATGAAGGAAAAAATACTATACAGGGACTTTTATATGTTTGAATTAAACCTTTAAGGACATAGGGGCACCTGAGATGAGGATTACTTCTCCTTCTAAAGACACTGGACACACCAGCCAATTGACTCTGAAGGGGGTCTCAGTACAGGAAAGTAGCCAAAATAAAATTTTTAGAAATGAGCCATAACCCTGGAGACAATGCTGATTCTCAGATTGTGGGGCTAAAGCTCTTCACATCCTTCTTATATAAAGTTAGTTGGTCCTCATCTTTGAACTAAAATTTCTCATGGTTTCCTTTTAGGGTCAAACACAGGTGTGGAGCCTCATTGGAGTCTTTTATCTTTGGTCTAGTAGATGTTAGCTAAAGTAGTGTAAAATGCAGATCAAGGAGCTAGAAAGGAATTCTAGCTTCTGATGTCCCTGCATGGTGGCGCTGTGTGTGGCACAGGTTACAAAAGCCCAGAAGCAGGCAGAGCATGTGTCCTCCTGAAGTTGTGTGTTCTGGTAAGTGATCATGTCCCTGAACTTAAGGGTTTTGTACACCAAGTAAAGAATATGATGAGTTAGCTGAAAACTGTGTAAAAAAAAAAAAATCTGAGCAGAAAAAATATACAATCATTTTACTGTGTAATGAGATTTAATTTATTATATTGAATGTTTCTTCCTGCCTTCATCCTAAAACTCTAAAATACTTCTTTGGAAAGCACTGATCACTTCCCAAAGCTTTTCTTCAAGGCCAAAGGCATAAGCAAAGCTCCTTAAGCTTCTTTCGCTGTCTTTGGGAAACAGTCAAATGAAACTCCCAATTTTGTTCAGGGTCCAAAATACAAAAACTGGTTGGGAACTTAAAATGTTCAAGGCTTTTCCCATCATTAAGAGAGCAAAACAGGCTCTGAGCGGTTTGGCTCAGTGGATAGAGCATCGGCCTGCGGACTGAAAGGTTCCAGGTTCGATTCCAGTCAAGGGCATGTACCTTGGTTGCGGGCACATCCCCAGTAGGAGGTGTGCAAGAGGCAGCTGATCGATGTTTCTCTCTCATCGATGTTTCTAACTCTCTCTCTCCCTTCCTCTCTGTAAAAAATCAATAAAATTATTAAAAAAGAGAGAGTAAAACAGCTTGTTTTATCATACCTAATATTACAGAGTTGGATCTAATATTAAGGAACTGTCCTGGTATCTGGTTTTCCTTACAGCGAAAGGGATGTACTTGTGTGATGACTAGCCATGTGAAGATCATGCTGACTCTGGTACCTCAGCTTTGCAGAACTCTAGGATGCACACTATCCAGTATTCATGAGATAGACCGTTAAAAGCAAAACCTATGTGGGTCTTTGGGAAGCTGACAGGCATAGCTGAACACCTCTACATTCCCATTTACCTATTACCTAGCCAATGTAGAGAATAGTTAAGGTACCCAAAATGCTAGTAATAAAAGACTGGGAAATGCCAGCCATGCCTCCTCCAGTTCTTTTCTTGGTTTCATCACTATGAGCTCTCAAAACGTTTGAATGGCAACATATCCTCCTCAAGGATCATTTCAGAAATGCAGCACCACCCATTATAATGCAGCTCTAGCTAGTTCTACTCACCAAATTCTGTGCTGTGACTTAGCTGATGTCCACAAATCAAAGCAGACTGCAGCGAGAATGCAGCTAACTACACCCTAATTCTTCTTCAGTAATGAAAGCCCCAAATGTTAGCTAGGTATATGGACACCCAAAATAAGGACTACAGTTTTCCTTGTAGTTTGGAGAGGCTATGTCAATTTCTCACTGATGAAACAGTGGGTGCAACTTTCTGGAGGACAGTTTTAAAGAGAAACAGGGAACCCTTTTCCTTCTCTTTTCTTTTCTCTCTCTCATGTCTGATGGCTAGAATGCAAACATGTTGGCAAACGGTAGAGCAACCATTGTGGACCACAAAATAGAATCTGGATATTGAAAATTAATGAAGCTCTGGAATCCGATAATTGTGAAGGTGCCAGTCAGCCCCAGACCTCTCTTGTACATGATACAAATAGATAAAAATCCACCCTGTTTAAGGCACTGTCATTTTGGATATCTGACACTCACAACAAACCTGATTAGAATTTGGTAGCTAGAAGTCTGGTGCTACAAGTAACAGAACTACACATGTGACTTAATGAAAGTGGCCAAACAGTGAAAGATAAGCAAATTAGAATGCTGCGGCAAATATTTGGTAGTAAAGTTACCATAGAAACCTAGGACAGGCAGGAGCAATGTTTAAGAAATACTCAGAATATAGGTATGTTTTGAATGTTTCTTGCTGCCTCCAGCAAAGTCTTACAAGGAAAAGATATATTTGGTAACAGGACTAATTATTACCACAGTCTCCTCTTCTGGGAATGAAACATTTCTCCCTGCATACAGAATTCACTCACTCCCTTTTCAAGGAAGATAACTCAAAAGTGCCAGTGATGCTGTCAGTCAAGCTCAGGATCTCTGGGTGAGGCATAGTAATCTTTATATCAGGGGATAATGTGCAAGTAGCCTCTACAATAAGTCCATGTGCAACTCCTCTTGATCGTAAACCCTTCCTCACCTCCCCCACACTCCAGTGGTGGAGCAGGGTTGGGATACCTTGAATAAAGGCTCACATTAAAAATAGGAAGAATGGGAAACCATTGGCCTGTTGCGATTCTGATATTAGACTGGTTAGAAGTTCTAGTTCTGCTAGCCTAAAGCAACAGGACTCATGGGCGTTTCCTATGAGGGGCTCCCCAGTCTGTGGATCTCCATGGCCCTTGGATTTTCTCTTTGGGAGGCTTCTTCTTTCCATTATCCTCTGGGCCTTGTCTGAAGTAGGCATTGAAGAATACCTCTGCCTTACAAGCTGAGCGGTTTTCTCAGCATACTTCTTGCCCATCAATGGTACGGAATCCAAGAGTCATTTTAAGTCACAATAGCCACAATTGCATTTAATCCAGATTGGTGCCTCTTTCAGATGTAAAACTGTCTTCAAAACTTAAACTTGGTTGACTTACCTATTCCCACATTTCCTTTCTAGGCATATTTCTTTGCTGTACTTCTGTGGTTTTTTGCCCCAATGCCTCCCTCATTCTCTCTCTCTCCCTCTTTCTCTCCCACTCCTGCCCTCCGTCCCTAATCATAGGTTCCTTGAGCAGAGCAGTGAGAGCAACACTTTTTCAAATTCTGAACCATTTTAAGTCACTTTGAGCCATTTGGTCCAATTGAAAGGAATTCCAGGTCACAACACCCGAATCCACATTAAGTGATCTGATCCTTGCTGCAGAGCTGAGTTTTAATAGGCCTTTCTTGTTAAAGTATCAATTTTATCTTTTACTGTTTGTGTTGAGAAGCAGCTGTCTTCTCCAACCAGACAGGTTCTTGAATTTGTAGTCTCTCTCATCTCTTTTATTTATCCTTACTGATGGATTCTTCTCCAAATATATCTCTTTCTTGTAATATCTTGCCAAATGCAGCTAATAGCAACAAATTAGGCAGTAATAATAATTTGTTTTCCACCTCTTCCCTAAAGTTAGGTAGCCTTTTACCTTCCAGTTTACTGCAGGACACACTTCTGCCAAATGTTTCACCATTAGAAACCCTGGATTTCCAGACTTTAGTAATAGTTTCCTTGATGCTCTCTGACCAGCTGTTAAGCCAAGGCCACAGATTTTAGGGCTTATTTTATTATTAAAGTAGCACTTCACTCTTATTTCTAAGTTCTGTGTCATTTAAGGATAAGATAAATAATCCTATAGTAATAAAATTTCCCCAAATATTAACAGATTAAAGAAAAGGTTTATTTTCTCTTGTACCCTATGTCCATTGGAAGTATCTTCAAAGGCTCTGCTCACTATGCTCACTCAGGGGCACCATAGACAGTCTCTATCGCAACACCCCTCTCCATAATCATAGCTTCAGAGGGGAGAGGGGGCTCCTCGTAACGCTGAAACTATTTGGTAAGCAACACAATAGAAGCTCTATAGCTGTGAGTTGAGATGCAGGGAACAGATCCCACTGTATCTAATTTAAGGAGGAAGAGACAGATTCAAGGATTCAATGGCTTTTGGATAGTTGGGAGTTATAAATAAATAGACTCTAGGTTGAACTTTCATAAAAACTCTCCGAAAGTCACACCCCAGAACCAAGTTATCAAAAGGAGCTGTGCCTCTACTGCAATCAGGAATCCACCAGTGTCAGCACTCCATGAGAATAAAAACAGTCTCAATCAGGTCACTATTGCTGCCAGTTCCAGGCCACACCACTTCTGCTACTGTCTGTGTCTGCAGAATGAATGCAGGAAGTCCTGCCTCTCAAAAACCCACAAAGCTGGTGCCTTAGATCTCTGCTGATATTGTTGTAGGAAAATGGAAAACACCAGACCCCGTAGAGATAGCTAAATGTGGTCTCCTCCCATCACATTTTGATTCAGCAGATACAGTGTCGGCCCATGGACTGAAGGGTCCCGTGTTCGATTACAGTCAAGGGCATATGCCTCAATTGCAGGCTCATTTCCTAGCCCTGGTCAGGGCTCCTGTGGGAGGCAACCAATCAAAGTGTCTCTTTCACATCGATGTTTCTCTCTCTGTGCCTCTCCCCCTCCCTTCCACTCTCTCTAAAAATCAATGGAAAAATATCCTTGGGTGAGAATTCACAAAAAATAAAAATAAATAGATGTGGCCTCCTCCTAATCTTTACTTTCCAAATCTCATGCTAGTGCATACAACTGGCCAAATCCAAATCATGCCCAGAACCCTAGTTACAGTGAGCTCCAGCATCTGCAGTACAGAGAGAAACACTACAGCAAAGATGGAGTTGAACAAAAAAACAACATGTTCCTCTCTTTCTATGCAGTAATAGGCCACATATAAGGCAGTGCATTCCATAGCAACTGTAATACTTGTATATAATACTTTTTCCCTGCTTATTTTAATTTTAAGAGGCTTACACTAAATGTTCCTAATCAAGTCCTTAGGTATTCAGGAAAAGTTAAAATTTTCCTGATCTTCAGGAGAAACCAAGATGGCGGCATAGGTTAACGCCAGAGATTGCTGCCTCGAACAACCACTTCAAAAAACAACTAAAAGACGGAACAGACATCATCCAGAACCACAGGAAGGCTGGCTGAGTGGAAATTCTACAACTAGGAGGAAAGAGAATATCATACCCAGACTCAGAGGAGGCGCAGTGCTGAAGTGAAATACTAAGGTGCGGAGTGCACGCGGAGCGGGCTGGAGGCGGAGGGCGCGGTTGTTGTTTTCATTCGGGAGGGAGTCTCAGACTCTGAGCTCCAGATCCGGGGAGTCTCTAGGGACCCAGACTCAAACGGGAGAAGCGGGACTGTCTGGCTTCGGTCGGAACTCAAAGGCAGCTTTCTCTCCGAGGTTTGCAGCGGTTGCTGGGACTCTGTGAGGCAGAGCCCCTAGGGACGGAACTGAGAGCAGCCATAACTGCTCGCTCTGGCCCGTCCTGTAGATCCCCGGGGACCCGCCCCGCCTAAGCCCTGTGCAGAGCCATTTGCTGGATAGCCTCAAGCAAACGCTAGATTAGTACCGCCCTAGAGATCCAGCACAGAAGCTCTCCCACTGCAGACACAGCGGACTCTCATAGCCAGTTAGCCTGGAGGTCAAATCACCCCTGGTATTGCCGACAACAATCAAGGCTTAACTACAACAAGACTGCGCACAAAGACCACTAGGGGGTGCACCAAGAAAGCATAAAAAATGCGGAGACAAAGAAACAGGGCAAAACTGTCAATGGAGGATATTGAGTTCAGAACCACACTTTTAAGGTCTCTTAAGAACAGTCTAGAAGCCGCCGATAAATGTAGTGAGATCCTCAAGAAATCTAATGAGACCCTCGATGTTATGATAAAGAACCAACTAGAAATTAAGCATACACGGACTGAAATAACGAATACTATACAGACTCCCAACAGAAGACCAGAGGAGCGCAAGAATCAAGTCAAAGATTTGAAATGCGAAGAAGCAAAAAACACCCAACCAGAAAAGCAAAATGAAAAAAGAATCCGAAAATACAAAGATAGTGTAAGGAGCCTCTGGGACAGCTTCAAGCGTACCAACATCAGAATTATAGGGGTGCCAGAAAATGAGAGAGAGCAAGATATTGAAAACCTATTTGAAGAAATAATGACAGAAAACTTCCCCCACCTGGTGAAAGAAATAGACTTACAGGTCCAGGAAGCGCAGAGAACCCCAAACAAAAGGAATCCAAAGAGGACCACACCAAGACACATCATTAAAATGCCAAGAGCAAAAGACAAAGAGAGAATCTTAAAAGCAGCAAGAGAAAGAAACTCAGTTACCTACAAGGGAATACCCATACGACTGTCAGCTGATTTCTCAACAGATACTTTGCAGGCCAGAAGGGAATGGCAAGAAATATTCAAAGTGATGAATACCAAGAACCTACAACCAAGATTACTTTATCCAGCAAAGCTATCATTCAGAACTGAAGGTCAGATAAAGAGCTTCACAGATAAGGAAAAGCTAAAGGAGTTCATCACCACCAAACCAGTATTATATGAAATGCTGAAAGGTATCCTTTAAGAAGAGGAAGAAGAAGAAAAAGGTAAAGATACAAATTATGAACAACAAACATGCATCTATCAACAAGTGAATCTAAGAATCAAGTGAATAAATAATCCGATGAACAGAATGAACTGGTGATTATAATAGAATCAGGGACATAGAAAGGGAATGGACTGACTATTCTTGGGGGGAAGGGGTGTGGGAGATGTGGAAAGAGACTGGACAAAAATCGTGCACCTATGGATGAGGACAGTGGATGGGGAGTGAGGGCGGAGGGTGGGGCGGGAACTGGGAGGAAGGGAGTTATGGGGGGAAAAAAGAGGAACAAATGTAATAATCTGAACAATAAAGATTTAATTTAAAAAAAAATTTTCCTGTGTTCTCTTTTATAATTCATGGGGAAATATAAAACACTTCCTTCAAACAAAATATGTTAAGCACTATGCTTCAGGCATATGCGCAATCCCATAGTTTGTCACCATCCATTTTCACACCAATTCTATGAGGTAGTGTGTCCGTTAAGGGTGGCGTTCAGCTGCATGTCACAGACACCACCTACAGTGCTCTTGATCATGCATGGTGTTCATTTTTCATATGTAATAAGCAGTCTGGAGCTGGGCAATCCAGGGCCAGTACAGGGACTGAGACGCCTGTTTTTCTGCTCTTTCCCCTAAACTTGTAGCCCCCATCCTCATAGGCATAACTTAGCTGTTCTACTTCCAGACATTATTATCAACTTCCAGGATGGAAGAAGGGGAAGAACAAAGGCAGAAGGCAGCTTCGGGGCTGGGTCTGCCTCTTTTATAGGTGGTGCTTATTCTAGCTACCATGTGACTTCTACACACAACTCATTCGCCAGAACAGCGTCACATAGAACCTCTCTCTGCTTGAGGAGCTGGGGAACTAAAGTTTGTGCTTTGTTTTTGGCCAGGACTATTGCCAGAATCAGAATTCTGTTGGTGAGGAAGAAAGCTAGTGTGAACACTGACAGGTAACTAGCAGTGTCTGCCTCAGATCAACATCATTACCTTCATTTTACAACAAGGAAACAGGGTTCAAAAAAGTTAATTTGATCAGAGCACAATGACTTGGGATTTGAATTCAAGCCTTATGACTACAAATCCAGGGCTTTTTGATAAGCATTTATTTAAAAAAATAATTTAAACTTATTTTTGTTTACATATAAAGAAGCAAATCAGATTATTCAGGGGAAAAAAAACCTATTTACTAAAGATTCTAAAGAGCAGAAGTAGGAATCGAAACGAGAAAGGTGGACAGGATGAGATTTTCTGTGGGAATAGCATGATCCCATGCTTAAAAAACCACAATAACAAAAACCCCACTGTGCTTAAAAGCAGACTTAAAGATTATGGCGCATTTTCAGGCTAGTTTTCCAGCACTGAGTAAATATGTATTGCCTTGTGACTAGAATTCAGTACAGCCTGGCAAAACTCACTTTATTGCCTGCATTAACTCCTGCCTGGTGCTTGAGATTTGTAATAGTTATTAACTAAGCTAAGCCAAAAATTATCTCTAACTGTTATATGGTATTTTCCAGAATGATTTGTCTGATTCTCATTTCCCCAAACCTGGATTTTTCTGTCCTCTTTTGGCTTTTATTGAGAAAAGGAAATAGTCCTCTCTGCCCTGAAAGGCAGGCCCGCTGTGAATAATGCAGGACGAGGGTGCTGGATGTTACTTAAGGCTCTCAAGAATTCTGAGGTTTGAAGAAAATGCAAAAGAATCAGAAATGGGGCCCTAACTGGTTTGGCTCAGTGGATAGAGCATCGGCCTGCGGACTAAAGGGTCCCAGGTTCGATTCCAGTCAAGGGCATGTACCTTGGTTGCAGGCACATCCTCAGTGGGAGATGTGCAGGAGGTAGCTAATCGATGTCTCTCATCGATGTTTCTAACTCTCTATCCCTCTTCCTTCCTCTCTGTAAAAAATCAATAAAAATATATTTTTTTAAAAAAAAAGAATCAGAAATGGGGAGCCAAGTTCCCTAGCTTAGAGGACAGGGTGTGGTCCTTGAGAGAGGGTGCTGGCAATGGCAGCTACCTACAGGAGTGTATTACTCAGTCTGAGAACTCCGTAGCAACACCTAACTGGTCGTCGGTACCTTTCAGCTTGTGGCTTTCCCCCTAATGGGGTGAGATGTCCTTGCCTTACTATATCCTCACCTTGAACCTAGAGAAGACCCTGCCTTCACTTCTGCCTCCTTAAACATGGCTGCTTTTGGCACCGGACTTGCTAACAATCTGGCAGAAAGGGGTGGGTGACCGAATATAGCCCAATCCCTGGTTCTATCTACAGAGCATGGCTAATTCGTCCCCAAATAGTTACTGGTATTTGGGAGCTACAGAAAGCAAATTAATTACACTCCTGTGACTTTAAACATCAGCAACAAGGAGACATAAATAACACAGGGATTGAACCTGAAAAGGACTGGGGGTGGGAACCTGCGTAAAACATGCATGAGATAAAGAATCCGCACACAGATGAAATCTGATTGAAAGCTGGGAAAAAACAAAAACCGGGTTCCTGTTGGAAGATCACAGGACTCCCCGGTCCCCCTTGCTATTAATGCAATTACAAGGTTTGCTTGTACAATCATTGAAATAATAAAGCCTTGAGAGGGTGTGGCTTGTGGGGGTTTGTGCAGGTTAGGTTCCATTGAGGATGCAGGGCCAGCGAATGCAATCTTGTCAGGGGCTCCAGAAGCCTCCTGCAGGGCTGCCTGGGAAGATGGGAAGGGGTGCTATTCTAGGGATCTGAAGTGTGCAGTTTTTAATCACCCTTCAGGGTCCTTGCAAGTTGAGAAGAGGAAGAAGAATGTGAAGGAAGCAGGTAGTGCCAAGCAAAACTGGAATTAAGACGAGATAAAGCACAAGCACAAAGTGAGGTCTGTGGGAGTTCCACCCACAGAACTATGCTTCTGCTTTGAAAGTGTGCTAAGAAATCAAGAGGCTTTCACAGATATACATCATTAGAATTGAAGAACCAGCATTCAGCAAATATTTGTTGAGAGCTAAGGCCTAGTCCAGAATTCTCAAATTCTAGTATAAAAATACCTGCATGTTTGAAATGCAGATTCCTAGGTCCAGCCATAAAGACTCTGAATTATTATCAGGCAGCTCCTGTGACTTTGGATGGGTGGCTCTTAGACTGTCCTAATGACTTTGTAAAAACAAAATGTGGATTCTTCAAAAGTTAGCATCCAATCAGAGACTTGACAAATAAAAATAAAATGGAATATTCTTTTGCCACCTTTTGTTTGTTGCTTTTGCTGTCGTTTTGTTACACTCCTAATCTTATTCACCTCTGGCCTGTTTACTGGAGAGTAACATAACCCAGAATCACACACCTGTCAGAGCAACAGTATATAGATTCTAAATCTGACTTCTCCAGTAATTTGTCATTACTTAGAGCAAAATCCTACTAGTAAGTGAGCCTCCTTGAAAGAGAGAAGGAGGGACAAATCAAGAGGGAGGTGATTTGCAAGTGATCATTTCCTTTCAAAATTTCCTTTCAAGATTTGAAGATTAAGGACCTTTCTTCTGAGGAACATATTAATGGAGCCCCACGGATTCAGAAGATTCATTAGGGCTATGCAGTAGCTTTAAAGTTTGTCCACGAACCCATCCTAAAAGTACATTTCAAGTCACAACCTATAAAATACACAACAAACACGCTACGTACGTATATGTATTTGTGTGTAGTGTATGTTTATGTGGGAATGTATGGACAAATGGAAACATTTTATAAGACACTACTCACCATGTGAAATGCATTCTGATTCTTTCTATGCTCTGCCTTTTCTTCTCTCTCTCTCTTGTTTCTTTCTCTCCCCCACCTTCCTTAATGATAGTCAGGACAACATGAATGATTTTGTCCTGCTGTTTGAAAACTGCTGAGGTAGGTGTAGGATTCTAGCCTCTTGGAGTAGAAAAGAAGGGAGAGGAGTTGGAATTGGAAAAGAAGCTTGCTCACGAATTTGTCCTTCTTTCTTCCTCAGGCAGTAACTCCCTTCGTCCATCCATTGTCTATCTTGGCTTAGATAGTATCCACATCCTGTAGAGAAGACTTCAGTCTTAGAGTTGATGTATCAAAGCAGGAAAAATGCTCAGGGGAATATACTGATAAGAAAAGGAGTCTTTACTTCCTACCGGGTTGGCCTCCCCGCTGTCTTGCATGTGGCAGTCTCATTTTTCTTTTATTGCCTAACCTGTAATTCTAGTTACTCACCGAACCATTCTCTTTGCCTATTCCTCTTCCCTTCAGGGCTGCCAGAGAGGTCGGCACTTCTTTTCCTAGACCTTGAAGGCTACTGAAGGTACAGGGAGAACCCTCCATTCCTTAGTGTCCAGCTCAGGCAGGTGCAATCCACTTCAAAGGAAAGAGAATCGATGTTCTTATTTATTTTCAGCTAAAGTTCTTATTTCCATCATGTGTAAATGAACTAAGAGACTCAAATGACCCAAGATTCCCACAATCAACTTCCTTTATCCAGGTAGCAAGCTTCATTTTCACTGCAGCCACTTTACTATGTGTACTAAAAGCATTCACACTTTTCTCTGCTCTTGATTGTGTTTAGTCTTGAAAAATAAACAAGCCAATTTCATGAGTCATTTTTCATCACAGGAGGAAAAAACTCACCCTAGCCCCATCTTTGTTGTGACACCTTTTTATCTCCATAAAGTAAAACAAAAATCTCTGACTGATTGGTTGGGTGTTGTACTGTGCACCAAAAGGTTGCCAGTTAGGGCATATGTTGGGTTGGTGGCTCATCTCGGGTAGAGGGCAGCTGATAGATGTTCCCTTCTCACATTGATGTTTCTCTCTCTCCCTCTCCCTTTCTCACTAAACATCAATAAAAATAACTAAAGAAAAATAACAATTCAACCCAGATTTCACTTGCTACCAGTTTCCTTCCCATACACATCTTATGAAAACATGTATTCAATGGCTTTTTAAAAACCATCAAGCACTTTGAAAATTAATTCTCTTCTAAGATAACTTCATCATAAATAGGATTTTTACATAAAATTACTAACCTTGAAGTTTTTATCCAGTTTTAGAGCAAAGAACTGGTTTTATCCCAGTTCTTTTGAGTACATTGCCATCCAGTGAAAGCAAAGAATCTATAAGCACTAGTTTGAAAAGGTTCTCATATTGAGGCATTATGAGCATAAAAAATAGCAATGATGGCAATAGGTTGAAATAAATCAAATATATAAAAATCCACAGGTTCCTTGAGATAGTATAAAAAAAGAAAGTCATTGACCACTTCTGGAGTTTGCTAGGATACCAATTATTCTGAAATTAACAAAGAAAAAAATCAAGCATTAAAATTACTTTATGATGTTGTTTTATACATATTTACAGCCTCTGTGTGACCAAAGTGGATTTGGTCATATTTACAGATAAGGCTTCAATATACTTTCCTGTGATGGAAAATTTTGTCTTCTAATATAATTTTGAAACTAACCTTGCCTAATTTTGCTTTTCCTGTAATTTCACATGAACGAAATTATTAGTATAGTCTTCTGTATTTGACTTCTTCCAGACAACATTTTGTTTTGACATTTATCCATGTAGGAAATTTTGTTCCTCTTTAGTGCTGAGTAGTCTTTCATCATATGTGTTTACCACACTTTGTTTACCCATTCAGTAGTGCTTTTCCTATAGCTGTTGAAATGATCATGCTGGCTTTTTCCTTTATCCTATTAATATGGTGAATTACATTAGACAATTTTCAGATGTTAAACCAACTTTGCATTCCCAGGATAAACCTCCCTGGTCAAGATGTAGTATCCTTTTAAATGTTGGGTTTGATATACTAAAGTTTTTGTTCAAGATTTTTATGTCTGTGTTTATAAAGGATATTGGTCTTAGCTCTCTTTTCTTTTTAAGAAAGAAATGGCCATGCAGTGGCTTTTGGTATCAGGGTAAAACTGATCTCATAAAATAAATTTGGAAGTGTTTTTGTAATGCCCATTTAATGCCTAGCAGATCTTTGAGATCAAACATCAAACTATGCATATTTAAATCATGTATATGAAAATATATGCTTCAAATATAAAAGAATCTGTTATGACCTTGTTCATTCTTTTTTAAATTTCCATTACCAATATATCCTATTCATTTTCAAGCCTAGTTTGAAATAGCCTGGATTAGTGAGTGATTTATCATCACAGATTTTTTTTAATTGTTGACAGTATTTCAGATGTCCCCCATTTTCTCCCACCTTGTCCCCTTCCACCCAACCCCTGCCCCTTCCCAGGCCTTCACCACACTACTGTCTGTGCCCATGGGCTATGCATATATGTTCTTGTAATCACAGATTTTAGGAAATAAGAGCTCAACAATTTTAGGGGTTAATGCCACTAGATATCTAGAGGCGAAAACCAAGACCCTTAGAGATTGCCAGACTTCCAGAACAGAGCACCTTCCCACACTTAGAGGTCTCCATCATATAACATTCCTTACAAGCCTTTATGAGTCGTAAACGTATAATGTGTCTGCTGTGTATATACTTACATTAAAAACTTAACGTGTCCATCCTTAATATTTTTCCTCCCTAGGAAGGTCCGCCCACACTGGCACAATCCAAAGAGGGGGCAGCAAAACAATGAAACTCCAGGATCCTGTGGCTTGGGGTTTACTAGTAGAACTGGGCATGCTCAGTCGCCAGGCAGATTTTTTTCCCGTGAATTGGAAACTACAACAGCTCCTACTGAGCGCGCAGAGGTGGGCGTGCCCTCGTGGAATTTAGAACGTTGTCGCAGCCAATGGGGCCTCGCGGCCAGCTGCCGGCGCTTCTCATTGGAGGAGCCGGGAGGCCAGCGAGTAGAGGGCCCCCTGAGGGAGCAGCGGAGGTGCAGGTCGGAGAGGCCGTGCCCCGCGCGTGAGCAGCAGCAGCGGCGGCGGCGGCAACATCCAGCGGCGGCGCCAGCAGTTCCAGCCCGTGACTTTACTTTTTAGCTGCACGAACATAGTCATTATGCCGAAGAGAAAGGTAAGTCTTACCAAAAAAAAAAAAAAAAAAAAGATTTCAAAGGCCTTCAAATTGTGCTTCCAGCAAACCTTGTCATTGCCATGGCTTGCGCGGAATGCGCCCGGTACTAGTCGGCGATTGCGAATCTCTTCGCTCCCTACGCGTGTTTTCAGATGCTTGCTGTGGACATTGCGCTCCCTCCGCCCGTCCCCATCCGTCTCGGAATGTTACTTTCTGTCCGGCGACACGGTTTCCCCTCTTTTTGAACTCATTCTCTGCGGAATGGTTTCCGTCTCCTGCAAGAAGCAGACGCGGTTTACCTTCCCCTTTCCAGGAGGGGAGTCTCCTCTGCAAACTGCCCGGTGGTAGCTCGTGTGGCGGAAAAGCGGCGGGAGGGGGGAACGAGGACGCGCACGAGGAGATGGGAAAAGATAAGTCGGGCAGATGTTGGGGCTCTTCCCAAGGGGGCCGTGCCCGCGGCGGGTGCGCCGCCAGGGCTCCGGCGGCTCCGGCAGAGGGAAAGCCATGTTTAAAATAGCGCTCACCCCCCTGCTCGCTCCGCGGCAGACCCGTATGTACCAACTCCGGTGTCAATCAGGGCCGGGGACGCCGAGGCGGGGCCGCCGTTCGCGGAGAGCGCGGCGGAGTTGGCGCCGTGCACACGGGCGGCGCCTGGCGCCGGGTCACCCACCGTGGCCGCCAAGGGCAGAGGCCACCCGGTCCGCCCCGCGACCCAAACCCACCGTCGGGGAAGGCGGGGTCCGCCCTCTCCGGCCCCCCTCCCTGCGCAGAGGAAACTGGGGTCACCCTAGTCTCTCTTCATCTGCTGCTTGCGGACTATTATGTCCCCTTCCGCGCGGGCACCGGACACCAAGTATCTCGCGCGCGGACGTCTCTTTCTCTCGGAGTCCGCGCTGCGACTTGTCATTGTCCTGGGGAGGGATGGGAAGGCGTCCCTCCGCCCGGAGAAAACAGGTGTGCGGCGGCTTGGCGCCCTCCCCCTGCCTGCGCCCATGTTCCCGCCAGTGGCCGCCAGTGAGGGGACTACCTTTGAAGCATAATTACAAATAATATCCTGTTTGATCCGTTGAAGACTGTGGACTGATTTGTGTGTTTAAGTGAATGCATTCCTTAAAAATATTGAAGTTAAAAAAAATACAGCAGCTTTTGCATTATCTGTCATTATTGAAAATTTGATGAAAACTTGTCTCTACTCCTTTTTTAAAAAACATTAATTAAACCAGTTTTTTTAAAAAATAATCTTATTTTGCACATACTGTGTGCCTCTTACTGTGAGAATATTTGACTTGCATTATCTATCTCATTTAATCCTCAAACACCTTGAGGGGTGTTATCACCGTTGTACTGGGGATTAGAAACTTGAAGTACCCACTGTCTCACCAACCAATAGCTAGTACCAAAGATTTAATTAGATTCGTAGGTCCAAATTTCTTACCTTCAGACATTATTTACTCATTCTCTTCATTTAGTCTAGAGGAATTTAGGAAATCCAAGATACTTCAAGCCTAAGAAGATGGGTGGCTTGTTGAGAGTGCCAATACTTGAGATTCATTATTTGAACTTAATTTTTATGGAAGTATTTTTTTCCAGCCCTGTTGTATTAAAAATAAGGATATTAAAGTGATTCACCATTTTCAGCATTTTATCTGAGCTTTAATGACAATGCTTGGAATTCTAGTAGAGTCAAAGGAACTACTCATCAAGAAATGGGCTACAGGGTTAGTTGGCGCCATTTCCTTTCCTTAGAATTATTAACAAATTTAGATAAACAGTAGGTTAGGTGTTCACAAACCCTTTATGTTTAATGGATCCTGACATGGTAGAATCCTTGTTGTTCAAGAGCCAGAGTTGGTGAAACCATTACTTTTTCTTTCCCTCATTGTCCACCTCTCTTAAGGAAATAGAGGGAAAGGGAAGAAAAACAGTAGAGGAGCTGGCTTTTGATTATTGTTTTATTTCTCTGGAAGGCAGCGAACCCCTTGAAAAAGCTAGCAGGCATTCTGGGACTAGGGACAGACCTCTGTACAGGCACCTGTGTATCATCCCTCAGGACCTCAGAGTGTTCTTCAGAGATGACAAACTTCTCCTTGATTAATAGAAAGGTATTCATTTGCACCTAGAGCTCAAAAACCTGGAGAGGAGCAGCCACAAATTAAACATGGCTACTTGGCCATTCCATCCATCAGTTCAACTTTATAGCTGCCTCATGGAATCCTGGAGTTCACTGGCATTTATATTGGAAGCCATTGTCATTAGGTAAAGCCTGCCTAGATGCAAAGAAAAGAACTGGACATAATCCATCCATAGCTTTTGGAGATCTGTAAAGCTGGAGTAACTGTCAAAACATTTACATACTCAGTGTTGTTGTTTTTACTAAAGGACTGCCTGTTCTACATTATAATAAGTTTTAAAAGTGCCCTCACAACACTTTATGCCATCTTGACCTCTTTTTTAACCTGTTCCCAAAAGTCAAGAAAAATTATTTAATGAGCACATGTTTAGGCTTCTGCAGAATAAGAAGGGGCATAAACCATCTGGAATAAAAGTATAATAAAATTTAACAATAATAAAAAAACATCTGGAGTCCTCGCACGGCTTTAATGCTATGGGGATGCACAGGTTGTTCTCATGGAGCTTATATTTAATTCAATGAGGTGACGGGAGTGGCAGAATCAAAACAATTGAATAATATTAAGCCTATATATATGTTCTAGAATATGTATTATAGATTCTAAAAGCTGTAGGATAGAAAAGGAAAGAAGGTTGAATTTGGGCTGGTCTTGAAAATGTGGGTAGAACTCATATACAAAGAAAAAAACAGTCATTCTCTGTTATCAGGCATTTGAATGCCTCTTCAGATTGTATCTTAACTTGATAAGGCCTTAGTCACACAACTCAAAGCCCATGATATCTATATTAATGTAAAACATTCTTACATTTCTTTTTTTTAAATTAAATATATTTTTATTGATTTCAGAGAGGAAGGGAGAGGGAGAGAGAGAGATAGAAACATCAATGATCAGAGAGAATCATAAACTGGCTGCCTCCTGCACATTCCACACTGGGGATCGAGCCTGCAACCCAGGCATATGCCCTGACTTAACCGGGAATCAAACTGTGACCTCATGGTTCATAGATTGACACTCAACCACTGAGCCACGCCAGCCAGGCCTTACATTTCTTAATCATATATTTATTTTATCTGTATCTTTGCATGTGATGACTACATTAAACCAATTGGCTTTTTATTACTGCTGTAGTATTTTTTTTTAAGTAGTACATCACTCAACAGTGAAGAGTTCTTCAGTTACATTAAATCTCTTTCTGAGTTTGTGAGATTTAAGTAAAATTGACTTTCCCATATATTTATTACCTAATGGGTGGTGGCTCAATGGGTTACTACTCATTAATAGTGAGTGGAATGGCAGGGAAAATGACAATACTCGTGGACTAAGGTGGTGGTGGGATAGTGTGTGACTGAGTTCTAGACTGTTCTGGTCAGATGTCCATGAATGTCTGCAGTGGTCAAGTTATTTGGTTATGATCTGATGTTAAGAGTATCAGCCAGGCAGGCCTGGAGTCCTGGCATGATTAGCAATAGCAAACACATTTTCACATCCTTCTTTTTTTCCCACCAGTTCCTCATTGCTAGAATTATTAGAAACTAGAGGCCCAGTGCATGAAATTCATGCATGGAAGGGAGGGTCCCTCAGCCTGGCCTGTGCCCTATCGCAGTCTGGGATTACTCGGGGGATGTCCGCCTGCCGATTTTCTTCTGACTGTTTTTAATATGTTCTCTGCCTTTGTTTTTTTGTTTTGTTCTGTTTTGTTTTTTGTAGTTTCCCTCTAATATACCCAGGTATTAATTTTTTTTTCTCCTCGCAGTCCTCGCAGTCTGGGACCCCTTTGGGGGATGTAGCAGTGCACCAAGTGGCAGGCGGCCAGGAAGGAGCCTAAACTGGTGCTGGGCACCACGCCCCTCGCGCTCATTCTGGCCCATTGCACCTGCCGCCGACACTTGGTAGTACTGCTGCGGAGTCAGGACGGGCTCCTGCCACCGCAGCTGCGCTCGCCAGCCGTGGGCCCAGCTTCTGGCTGAGTGGCACTCCCCCTATGGGAGCTCACTGACCACCAGGGAGCAGTTCCTGCATTGAGTGCCTGCTCCCTGGTGGTCAGTGAGCATCATAGCAACCAGTCGTTCTGGTTGTTCTGCCGTATTAGTCACTTAGGCTTTTATATATATAGATGTCTAGTGTTTCACATCAGAAATTCTGTCATGAGAAGATTTTCCATGAATTTGGGATGTAAACACTAGTGTTTTTTTATACTTAACACATTGTTTGCGGGTAGTTTTTATCGCACGCGCTAACAGGTGGCGCGGGCCATTTTTGCTAATTTTTTGCGCAAATGGCAACGTTCAGTAAAATTACGATAACTTTAGTTTACGTATTTATACGTTACCCGCATTCTACTGCTAGTCTATAAAAAAACGTATTAATACATGTCCCGTGCTCTACTACACTGGTAGAACGTATAAATACGTAAAACATATAAATACGTTTCCCGCATACAATGTGTTAAATAAAGGGTTAAGGGGATGGGAGGAAGGCTGTCTGCCTCCTGTTTTGAAATATGAAATTAGGTTTGTTTTTGTTTTTCTTAAAATGGAAAGGCGCAGTAGTTCTGGGCTTGGCACAGGGGATGCCTAACTAATAATACTCAAGATTCCTGATTAATCTTTCATAATAATACCACAGGTTATAACACCAGAGACAGATATAAATGAAAATACAGATACATTTGACTATATGAAAAGGAATATTTTGATATGGCAAAAGAAGAATTGTTAAAATTTAAAAACTTATGAAAAACTGGGGGAATTATTTGTACCAGATATCACTGAAAAAAAAGTTTGCTATTTTATTTTATTTTTAATAAAAAAATTTTATTACATTTATTGGAGTGACATTGGTTAATATGATCATACACGTTTCAGGTGTGGGTTTCTATGTTACAAGATCTGTATATTGCACTGTGTGCCACCACCCAAAGTCAAATCTTCTCCCATCACCATATAGTAGGGCCCTTTTATTCCCCATTCCCTTCTCTCTGGCCCCACCACACTGCTTGCTGTTTGTGTTCATGAGTTTTAGTTTTATATCCCACATATGAGTGAAATCATATGGTTCTGAGTTTTTTCTGACTGACTTACTTCATTTAGCAAAATACTCTTGAGGTCCATCCATGTTATGGTAAATGGCAGTATTTCATCCTTTCTTATGACTGAGTAGTATTCCATTGTGTATGTGTACCACATCTTTATCCAGTCCTCTATCACAGGACACTTGTGTTGTTTCCATGTCTTGGCCACCATGACTAATGGTGCAGTGAACATAGGGGTGCATATATCTTTGCAAATACATGTTTTTGAGTTTTTCGAGTATTTACCCAGGAGAGGGATTGATGGGTTGTATGGTAGCTCTAGTCTTTATTTTTTTTAAAATATATTTTATTGATTTTTTACAGAGAGGAAGTGAGAGGGATACGGAGTTAGAAACATCGATGAGAGAATCATTGATCAGCTGCCTCCTGTATGCCCCCTACTGGGGATGTGCCCGCAACCAAGGTACATGCCCTTGACCGGAATCGAACCTGGGACCCTTGAGTCCGCAGGCCAACGCTCTATCCACTGAGCCAAACCAGTCAGGGCATCTATTCTTAATTTTTTGAGGAATCACCAGACTGTTTCCCATGGTGGTTGTACCAGTCTGCATTTCCACCAGCAGTGAATGAAAGTTCCCTTTCCTCCACAACCTCTACAACATTTGTTATTACTTGTCTTGTTGATAATAGCCACTCTAACAGGTGTGAGGTGGTATCTCATTGTAGTTTTGATTTTCATTTCTCTAATTGCTAGTGAGGTTGAACATCTTTTCATATACTGTACATCTGTTGGCTGTTCATATGTCTTCTTGGGAGAGGTGTCTGTTCAGGTTCTCTGCCCATTTTTTTATTGGGTTATTTGTTTGGTGTTGAGTTTTATGAGTTCTTTATATATCTTGGAAATTAATTCTTTGTCAGAGCTACTGTTTGTAAATATCATCTCCCATTTGGTTGGCCGCCTGTTGTCAGTTTCTTTTGCTGTGCAGAGACTTTCTAGTTTGATAGTCTCAAATGTCCTTATGGAAAAGATGTATGTTCTTATAAGAAAATAACAGGCTCAAATAGATGAAAATGTTTAGTTGTACTATAAATCAAAGAAATGTATATTATTAAGAATAATGAGATGCAGTTTTTTAAAAAGATTGAAAGTACCACTGCACATGACTGAGTGATATTGACACTCCATGCAACTCTCAAGCAATGTGTTTGGAGTATAATTTCCTTTTAAAAAAAAAATTTATCCAGCCAGTTGAACATCAAACTATGAACCAAGAGTTTGATTCCTGGTCAGGACACATGCCAGATTGCCTACTTGATCCCCAGTGGAGGCGTGCAGGAGGCAGCCGATCAATGATACTCTTCTCCCTCATCCCCTCATCATTGATGTTTCTATCTCTCCTTCTCCATTCCTCTCTGAAATCAATAAAAAAAATATTTTTAAAGAAACTTTATTGAGCTATGATCTACTTACCATAAAGTTCAGTCATCTTTTCAGAGTATACAGATCAATGATTTTTAATAAATTTATAGAGTTGTATAGCATTACCATAATTCAGTTTTAAACCCTTTCTGTCACTCCAAAAAAAGTCTCTGATGTTGTTTGCAGCCAGTCCTTTTTCCCACCCCAGTCCCAGGCAACCACTAATCCACTCTCCTTAAGTTTGCCTTTTCTGGAAATTTTATATAAAAGGAATCAAACAACATGTAGTCTTTTGTGTCTGGTTTCTTTCATTCAGCATAATGTTTTTTAATTATAACACATATTAGTATTCATTCTTTTTTATTGCCCAATAATACTCCATTGGGTGGATTTACTCCTTTTTGTTTATCTTTTCACAGTTTAATAGACATTTGGATTACTTCTATGTAAGTATTTCATGGACATGTTTTCATTTCTCTAGGGAAGTTTTTAAAAGGTAGAAATGGTGGTAGCATGAAAGTGTCTTTAACCTTTAAGAAACTTCTGCACTATTTTCCAAAGTGATTGTACCATCAGTGCATAAGAGTTCAAGCTTCTCTACATCCTTGCTCATACCTGGTATTGTTAGTATTTTTGCTATAGCCATTCTGATTAATGTAATTTAGATTTCCTATAATAACTAATGATAATGAACATCTTTTCCTGTGCTTACTAGCACAGTGTATATCTTAGGTGAAATGTCTATTCAGATATTTTGCCCATTTTTGAATTGTATTGCTTATGTTACTATTGAGTTGTATGAATTCTTTGTATTTTCTGGATGCAAGTCCTTTATCAGATGTATGATTTATAGATATGTTCTTCCAGTCTGTGTCTTTAAAAAAAAAACAAATCCTGTCTTAATAATATATTTTAAAGAACAGAGTTTTAAATCTTTGCCTAATCGAAGGCCATAGGTATTTTCTTCTAGATTTTTTATCTCATATTTAGGTCTATGATCTATTTTGAGTTAATATTGGATATAGTGTGAGATAAAGGTTTAAATTTTTTTTGACATGTGGATATCCATTTGGCCCAACACCAATTGTTGAAAAGATAATTCTTTCCCACAACTTGCCTAGGTACCTTTGTTGAATATCAATTTATCATGATTGTAAAGGTTTATTTTTGGGCTCTAAGTTGTGTTCCATTCTCTCCATGTCTATTCTTACATTAATACCACATTATCTGGGTTTTATAGTAAGATCTGAAATCTAATAATGTCAATTCTCCACTTTGTTCTTCTTTTTCAAAACTGTTTTGGCTATTACGTCCTTCACATTCCCATATAAATTTTAGGAGCAGCATGTAAATTTCTACAGAAATGCCTGTTGTGATTTTGATGGAAATTTAATTACATTTATAAATTAATTGGAGAGAATTGCCATTTTAGCTATATTGAGTTTCCTGGTCTGAGTATGAAAGGGTCTGACTGATAGTATGCCATCCATAAGTGCTTACTGAATTTGAGTTAATATTGATATGGAGCCTATATTTGAGTAAAGACTCCCAAATGGCAGTCTTTGTTCATTTTGTTTATTTACTAGATGCCCGGTGCATGGATTTGTGCACCTGTGGGGCCCCTGCCCTGCGCCCTCTCTCAGTCCAGGACCCCTCGGGGGGTGTAGCAGTGCACGAGGCAGCAGGTGGCCAGGGAGGAGCCCAAGCCTGAGTCGGGCACCGCTCCTGCTCATCCAGGCCCGCTGTGTCTGCTGCTGCCGCAGCTTGGTAGTGCTGCCACAGAGGCGGCCGCCACAACTGCCCTCGCCAGCCATGATCCCGGCTTCTGGCTGAGTAGCGCTCCCACTGTGGGAACACACTGACCACCGGGGGCAGCTCCTGCATTGAGCATCTGGCCCCTGGTTGTCAGTGCACGTCATAGCGACCGGTCGACCGGTCGTTCAGTCATTCGGTCTTTCAGTCACTTAGGCTTTTGTATACATAGATTCACTCACTCCATGTTAAATATACATTTCTTGAGCATCATCTTTATGCAAGCACTTCAGGAAAGTTATTAATGTTTTTATCAATCCTTTTAAAGTAAATGAATAAATTCCCTATTTTAAGGATCTTTCAGTCTGACAGGGTAGGTTATATACATATGCAAGTATTTATAATTCATGACAAGAAGTGATAATAAGCCACAAGAAAAGCGATGAGCTATGGAGCATTTCAAGGATTGACCAGAATACATGTCCAAAGGGAAAAAAACAAAAACAAAAAACTGTCAAAAGTTGTTTGGTTTAAATCAGGGGTGGGCAAACTTTTTGACTTGAGGGCCACAATGGGTTCTTAAACTGGACCGGAGGGCCGGAACAAAAGCATGGATGGAGTATTTGTGTGAACTAATATAAATTCAAAGTAGACATCATTACATAAAACGGTAAGGTCTTTTTTTTTTAGTTTTATTCATTTCAAACGGGCCGCATCCGGCCCGCGGGCCGTAGTTTGCCCACAGCTGGTTTAAATGGTTGGGGGTTATAGCTTCTTTTTTTTATTCTTAAGAGGAGGAGTGCTAGTTTGTTACTACAGGTCATCTGTCATTGGTCTTTCTATGAAGTATTTCTTTGCTGTTTGAGGAAGTTAAATTCAATGCCTGTTAGTACAGTTGAGATTGGATTGTGAACAGTAGCCATCCTTCTCAGAGATTCAATGACTTCTTGGTCCCTATGCCTTTCTGTTAATGACCTTCTTGTGTTTTAAAGGTGGTTGTCTGGGACCACGTTTCTAAGTTGGCTCACCTTGTTTGATTTATTACCTAATTTTGAATTAACTTTGTAATCCTAATTCCACTTTAGCATGAAGTCTTTGATGGCTCTGATCTTTTTTATTCCCATAGCTCCTAGCATAGGTACTGTAACTGTTTGTTGAATGAGTACATGAATGAATGGTTTTCAATAAGTATAAATGTAATTATACTTAAGTGTAAATTTAATTATTTCATATACTTGTTCGTGAGATTGTCCAATTTGGTCTGGCTTTACAGTTTACTAGATATATGATTTAGGGCAGGTTACTTCTTCCTAAGCTTCTAAGTTCCTAAATCTCTAAGACTCAGTTTCCTCATCTATAAAACCAGAATAGAATTATCTTCTACCTCATTGGGTTGTTGGAGGAATTAAATGACATAGTGAATGCAGAGTTCTTAGCACAGTACCTGGCACATGTAAAATAGTAGAGATATTCGTTATGGGATAATGATATTTTTAATTATTAAGAGAACTACTGTGAAATAATAGGCTTGTAGTAAGCCTCAACCTTCTATTTTGTAGGAGAACAAATGGCACACACAGTGCATAGGGAGTAAGCATCTCACCCTGGATGTCTAATTTACTGCAATTATAGGAGTAAATGTTCAGCAACCAAATAGAAATGTAGTACTTTTGAAAGGACATAAGCTTTAATCTGGTTCATTTTCTTACAGAAAAGAAATGTGTTTAAAAATATCTTCACATAACATTAAAATTCCCTTAGCAAATCAGTTATCATGTGATCCTCTTCTCTTATATTTTCCTCCTAAAACATTGCTTTTGTTTACACCAAAATTAAATGTATTCCACTTTTCTTCAGGGTACAATTTGGAAATGGTGACTGAAATAAATATCATTAAAATGACTGCTTTCATAGTACCTAGTATGTTGAAATATGAGGTTAGTCTCCTGAGTAATTTAAAATTCAGTGTTGAAGATAACAAACCAAATCAAAATGTTGAATTCTTTTTTCACTGGCTGCTTATTTATTGTACATTTCATTTTCTTCTCAGAAAAGTTCAGTCAAATCATGTATTCCTAGTCAGGATTTTTATAGAATCTAATATTCGTATATCTGTGGACATGTCCAGAAACAGCCATTTAAATATGCTCGAAGCAAATGCATATTAAGTCGCCCACAAAGTAAATGATATTCATATTCACAAGTAAAGAATAGAGAAAACAACTTTAAATTTCAAAATTGGTTCTAAAATTTAATATTCGAAGAGAAATGAACATCAGTAATAACATATAAATACATTTTTTACTATTAAAATTTAAATAACTGCCATTTATTGAATGCCTGTATGTACCAGTCCTGAGCTATGGACTTTATATACATTAGGCACCTTAGTTTTAATAAAAAAATATGTGAAGTTATAAAAATATATGTGGGAAGTATTAAGGTATAATTTCATATAACTTCATTTTACTCTCACAACAGTTCTGAGGTTGTCCTCGTCTCACAGATAATGATATGACAGTCACAATAAATAACAGTTAGGTAGCTTTCTATAGCTCAGGCACTGTTCTGAGCACTTTGATTTAATGCACTGAATCCTCCCAGGAAGGTGTGTACTCCTCACACTGCCATTTTGCAGAAGGCCCCTGTGCTGGGGAATGGCCGAGCTGGGATTGTGGGCCTGGCAGCATGGCTCCAGAGCCTGTGCTCTTAACCACTGAGCCCTCGGCCTTTCTCATACACAGTAAGAATATTAGGATTTAGTGAGATTGAGGCATTTCCCCTGGGTCACACAGCTAGGAAGTGATAGAATCAGGAATTCTAACCCAGCCCTCTTTTACTCAGGAATTTTGCTCTTAACCATTCCATAATACTTCTCATAAATATTTATATCCTTTTTTTAATATTTTTAATTGATTTTAGAGAGGAAGGGAGAGGGAGAGATAGAAAAATCAATGATGAGAATCATTGATCAGCTGCCTCCTGCATACCCCCTACTGGGGATCGAACCCAAAACCCAGGCATGTGCCTGGAGTGAAACCCGGGACCTTTCAGTCTGCAGGCGGACACTCTATCCACTGAGCCAAATTGGCTAGGGCAAAAAAATGTTTTAATAGAAAACAACAGTACACCTGTTATCAGACTCTAGTTTTATTCATTATCTTGGAATGTTTTTTTTAATCTACCTGTAAGCCAGAGGATCACCACAACAGACCATGTATAGACAACCTTCATGCCTGTTGCATGGGCAACTCACCACACACCCAAGGGCATCATCAAAGACAGGCAAAGTGCAAACCAGAAAACTCAATCAGGTTGAAACTGCTATTCTCATCCCACCATCTATAGATGCTTTGTACTCAAATCTAAATATTTCTTAATTGACTGCTCTCCAAACTCAGAAATTGAGTTTATAATTTACTCTATTAACCTTTGTTTTTCTTCTGTTTCCATAGAAATTTCTCTTATTCAATTACCTGATTGCTCACATGATTACAGGCTTAATCTAGGTGGAAGCTCACCTGCAACACCAAACATCAATTCTGAGAGAGAAATGAAATGAAATGAAATGAAATGAAATGAAATGAAATGAAATGAAATGAAATAATGAAATGAAATGAAATGAAATGAAATATCCTCATGTTCATCCTGTCCTAAGTAATCATGAGTATATGCAATTGCTAATACGTCATATTGTGCGATGTACATAACAGAAGAAATTGAAACCCAATTACCCATTATTCCCAAAAATGTAAACTGACTTAGAAGTGTAAAACCTGAATCTGATTGTAACCCAATTGATGTATTTAAATCTTGGCTCCTGGGAATCTTTGCTCTGGGAAATTTTTCACTCCTTACCTATTATTCTCCTCATAGTTATCCTATTAACCTCCCTAGCAATTGTATCCTTGCAAGGCTTTTAAATTCCTTTCAGCAGCCACTCAAACATCAAGTGATTTCCAGCAAGATTAGACAACTCAAAGAATTCAATGATTCAACCACACGTGAGATATGAGACCGTATAGAATGCAGGCTTCTGACCTCAGTCAGGTGTTTCCTCCATAAGCTCATCCCATACAAAACCACAACACATGGAAAAAGATAACTCTCATGAAAGAGGCAATTCTTAACAAAGAGTTGTGTAAAATATTTTGAGTTATTTATTTCATATTAACAATATACTCCCATTGTTGAATTATGCCTATTTATGCTAATAAAATTTCACTGAACCTAGTTGAATATGGCTTTTTCTTTACTTTCAATTATCTTTTAAAATGTGAGATATTTTTCCTAAAAGTATCCCTCAGAAAAGAGAGAGCTGCTGTTTATTTCCATTCATCCAAAGTCTTTTAAAGCAAAATTATTACACAGTTACTTTTATCTTAAACAACAAAATATTACTTTGGGAAGACACAAGGCTGATACGACTTCAAAGTACAATTTGGGTTTATAGAAGTTGATGAAATCAATTGATATAAGCAAAGGAGGAAGTAGCAAACATTTAGCATGTATTTGATTATTACTCCTCTGCATATGATCTCTCAATTCCAGTATTGGATTTTTAAAGATTTATTTTAAAAAGCAGTATCGTGAAGGAAGGAGGGGGTAAGAGATCAACCAAAGGACTTGTATACATGCATGCATATAAGTATAACCCATGGGCACAAACAGTAGGGGGTGAGGGCAAATGCTCGGGGGTTGGGAACAACAGGGGAAAGGTCAATGGGGAAAAAAGGAGACATATGTAATACTTTAAACAATAAAGAATTTTTTTTAAAAAAGCAGTATAGTATTGGAAGGTCCCAAAATACACTTTTAGGATGAATGAAAAACAGCCATACTAATGTAAAACAAGGGTACTGATGGCTTTGAATAAAACTTTTAGTGTCTATTTCATGTATTATAGGAATATTTGAATTTAAGGGAACTGTTATTTGAAAAACCTCACAAGATTTCACGGACAATGTAGAGGGAAATTAACATTGCTTTATTCAAGTAGTTGAATTATGTGTTACTTTTAACAGACACGTTTCAGTCTTCTCTGGATTGGTTATTTGGGTTTTTTGTCCTAGAATGGTTGTCCTTTGCTAAACAGTTCATTTTTTTCTCCAGCCTTGCATTTGTAATAAAAATTGTAAATTAACTTTAAAAGAAATTTCAAATAATAATTTTTAAAATATTAGCCAACAAATTAAAGACAAATCACCTCCAAGTAATACATTCCCAGGTTAAAAGAAGTCATTATTGGTTATAGCTACTCCCAGCTTTTCCAGATTAGCATGGATAACCCAGTTGTTGAGACTGGATTTGTTCTATGGCTGCTGGCAAATGGTTATAATAATGCAACTAATTCACTTAAGTTATAAAGCAATAGCTTCTGTCACTAAAAATTTAGAAGTAAAACTCTGAGAGCCTATACTTACCAGGAAAGACTTTGGGGAACTTTAATATCAGGTCCAGCACACGTTGCTGAGAATCCTGAACTCTCCTCTTTCTTGTGTGAGAATGAGAAACATGGCACCAGGGGTACTAGACTCACACTTCCCAGCTTCCTGCCAAACCCTCAGTATATCTTCCTCTGCAAACCCACAGGCTATTGCCATGTGGAAGTGTTCTCGAGTAACTCTTGAAAGGATTTTCTCTGATCCCTTCCTGAGTTTGGAGGGAGAAAATTGGGCTCATGACCCCCACAGTGCCCTCTGTAAAGTGGTATCTGCTGTTTATTGAAAAAGAAGCTCAGCAATTGGGTAATTTTTCCTGTTGATTCCATATGGGTGATCTATAGCAGGGGTGGGGAACGTCCGGCCCAAGGGCCATATAAGGCCCCTGAAATCATTTGGGCTAGCCCTGCCAATGCATTAGGGGTGAGTTAATTAAATGTTTGACCAAATATAGCAGGCTAATTTTTAAGTTGATAATTTTGAATGGCCCACAACTGATGTTATAAATATCCAAATGGCCCGTGGCAGAAAAAGATTCCTCACCCCTAGTCTGTAGAATAAAAATTCCAAAGTTCTTTTCTTGCTTTCCTGATAAGGATTGCTGGTCCTGTTGTAGTCTTAAGGAAAATATAGTTGTGTCCCCTTCAGTACACTGCAGTGCCCTCACATGCAGGACCCAGGCATCTCTGTGTAATGAAAGAAAGGGTACAGTACCATTGGCCAGCTGCTGAAGGAATCCATGCTCTCTCTGCCCCACTCTCCTCCCACGCTAGTGCGAGAGGGAGAGTTTTGAATCAGTCTTCAGAGGCTTCTAGTATTGCCTGACTCCAGTTCCTTCAGATCAGCACAGATGAAGCGATTATGAATTATGTGTCTTGAACAGAAAAAGAAGAGGCAGTGTATGAACCAGATTTATAAGCTATTGAAAAAACACAGAATATGCTATGAGTAGACCCCGTCATGGAATTTGTAGTAGAGAATAGATGTGGCACTGTTAAACTGGGCTTTACTTCTCGCCCTGTCCCCACAATATTTTTAATATTGTTTGAAAAAAAAATAATACAGAAAAATCCAGGAAATAATATAATATTCCCATTTACCCACTGCTCAGAGTTTACAAAGTTGACTTATTTTTTTTAGCATATTTGGTTCAGATATTTGTAATAAATAAAATGTTACCAATAAAGTTCAAGTTTGAAACATCCTGTTTCCCTTCTCTTGTCAGCCTCCCTAGAGACAACCATTATGAATTTGGTGTGTATTCCTTCAGTCCATGATTTTATGCACTTATGATATATGTTATATATGACATATACAAATCCATAATATTGATTTGTTCCTGTTTTAAAATTTGTGAAAGTGGAATCACTTTCTTCTTTTCTTCCTTCTGTCACTTGACATTGTAAAGATTTAGTATAACTTGCTTAGTTATATTGTGATTTTTAATGTATTTGGACCTTTTCTAATCTTACTTTGTGGTTTCTATTTTCCTGTATTTTTCCTTGCTTTGTTTTTCTCTTCCTTGCCTTTTATTTGTAAAATTTGCTTATTTTCACTTCTCCTGACTTGTAAGTTTATAGATCCTATTTCTTGTCTTAAAAATGTTAAGGACTGTCTTTAAATTTTATTTTAACAAAGCCTAAAATTGTTCTGTCTTTATTGTCCTTGAGAACAAAACCAAGACCTTTGACTTCTGATCTGTTCTACTCTCCTCTTTTGTGGTGGTTATTGTCTAGAACTGTGCTGTCCATTATGGTAGCCAGTAGCTTTATGAGGCTATTAACCACATAAAAAAATAAGCTCAGTTTTTAAAACTTTATTTTTAATCTATTTAAATCTAAAAAACTGATATTAGATTCAGTTATTGGAAATTGTAATATGTTTGAAACAACCTGGATATGTAAAATCACTATAAACTTTATGAACTTTAAATACATAAATAGGTGTTCCTGGTGAAAACTTAGCACTTGAATGAAGATGTGTTATGAGTATAAAATACATGTCAGATTTTGAAGATTTAGTACAGAAAAGTTTGTGTAATATTTCAAAATTTGTGTATTGATGACACATTGAAGTGATAAAATTTTAGATATATTTAGTTAAATAAAATATTGAATTAATTTCATCTACTTTTTATTTTTCTCAATGTGGCTATTAGAAAATTCAGAATTATATATTTCTATAGGACAACCCTGATCTAGGATTTCTACTGAAACTTTTAAGCTGGTGTCCTGACATGCATTCGTAGCACAGTACCACACTATCCCAGGGTAAAGATCAGTTGGGTTGTTCCTGACTGTAGATTTGTTACCTGCTTGTTAGTACAGTGGTTCTCAACCTTCCTAATGCCACGACCCTTTAATACAGTTCCTCATGTTGTGGTGACCCCCAACCATAAAATTATTTTCGATGCTACTTCATAACTGTAATTTTGCTACTGTTATGAATCGTAATGTAAATATCTGATATGCAGGATGTATTTTCATTGTTACAAATTGAACATCATTAAAGCATAGTGATTAATCACAAAAACAATATGTAATTATCTATGTGTTTTCCGATGGTCTTGGGCGACCCCTGTGAAAAGGTCGTTCGACCCCCAAAGGGGTCGCGACCCACAGGTTGAGAACCACTGTGTTAGTAGAAAGCACTTGCGGAGAGATTACCAGAGAAACCAGCTTTGCCTAGAGTTGTAGTTCTTCACATGTCTAGTCTTATGTTCATTCATCTGAAGGCATTAATATTTTCAATTACACCTGTTTTTTTAATGGTGCATCTTTTCAAGTTTCTCTTTTTCAGTAACTTACATCCAATTCAAACATTATTAGGTCAGTGTTTAGAGTCATCTCTCAGTCACATTGCTGTCACTAATCTTCTTAGAAAAATATTGAAAATAATGTCATTTAATCATTTTTTGTTTTTTAATATCATTTAACATCAATAGCTATGTGCTGCTTATTTAAATGCCTATCAGTAACAGGTAGAAGTACCCCAGATTTAAATCTACCTAGTGGCCTGACAGGTATACGGGCAGTCCAGCACTCCTTGACAACAGAGGGTCTGGTTTGTGACCAGAAGGGTCGAGTTTGTGAAGTGAGCCGAGGATGTGAGCACAGCTGAATAGCCCATCTGGGGATTGTCTTCATGTGTTCAGACTTGCCCTCCCTAACTCGGCTGACTGATGTAGCACTAGATCTGTGAACCAGACAATCCTGTGCAAGAGAGTGGAGAACAGAAAAGGGAGGCTCAGTTTCCCTTTATGATAGAGGAGGTCCCTTGGAGGAGGGAAAAAAGTTCATTGATTTGGAAAACAAGAGAACTCCATAGGTCTAGGGGGCTCTAGAGAGAGGTTGAACTACTGGGTAGCAGGAAACCCTAGGAAGAAAGAAGATTTACTCAGTCCTTTGACTTGAAGAAAAGCTTTTGTCTTTTTCAAAGACTTTATATACTTCTGACCTATGTTTTATATAGTATTTTGTGTTTAAATTTAGCATTATTTTATGTGTTCTTTCTATGTAGTCACATAGTCTAAATATTTTAATCTCATTGCATTCATAGTTACATAGTGTATTTAAACATTTCCAGTAAGTCGTTTCCAGTTATTTCATATTAGAAAAAATACAAATAAAACCATATTTTTTTCAGAGTCTTTCTTTGAGTCCTGGTTCTAAAATTGGAATTATTGGGTTATTATATGATTAGTTGTATGTATCTTTATCATATTCCCAGTTGTTCTTTGAAAATATTATATTAATTTACAGTGTCTCCTGCCCCACCAAACAGTGGGTTTTATGATCTTATTTTTCCCCCCTCATATTAGATAAGGCATTAGCTGCTTTATATTGCTAAGCCAAACGTTGTGCCAAACATTGGTTTGCTATTTGTATTTTTTTTTCTAATGGGAACTCTATTCATATCTTAAGTAGTTTAATTTTCTGATTGTTTTAATCTTATTGTCTTAGCCAATAAAAATATATTGGGGTATATGAAAATATATTGGGGTTGCCCTGACCGGTTTGGCTCAGTGGATAGAGCATCAGCCTGCGGACTCAAGGGTCCCAGGTTCAATTCCGGTCAAGGGCATGTACCTTGGTTGCGGGCACATCCCCAGTGGGGAGTGTGCAGGAGGCAGCTGATCAATGTTTCTCTCTCATCAATGTTTCTAACTCTCATCCCTCTCCCTTCCTCTCTGTAAATATCAATAAAATACATTTAAAAAAATATATATATATAGGGTAGGGGTAGTTCGTATGTCATGTAAATCTAAATATACTTTCCCCATTGTATGCAAGCCTATAAAAGAAGCAGGTTTTAACTGTCACAAGAGTGGGTAGGCACTGCACAGGGCTGGATTAAAATCAGGGAACAAATCAGCTCGGGTGGCAGGGCTCTTGGCTCTCCTGTGAAACTGGGAGTGTGGTAGAGATGCTGGAGTTGATAATGGAAAAATAGTAACCTTTTTTAAGATTTATTTTTATTGATTTCAGAGAAGAAAGGAGAGGGAGAGAGAGATAGAAACATCAATGATGAGAGAGAGTCACTAATCAGCTGCCTCCTACAGGCCCCCTGCTGGGGATGGAGACCGCAGCCCAGGCGTGTGCCCTGACTAGACTAGAACCTGGGACCTTTCAGTCTGCAGGCCGACGCTCTATCCACTGAGCCAAACCAGTTAGGGCAAAAAATAGTAATATTTTATAAAAATAATGAGTATCAAGTCAAGTGATATCAAGAAATGGGCTAGAAATCAAAGCGAGATATCCTGCCCTCATCTCAGAGAATCAAAGCAACTGGAACATGCAGGTGGATCGCAGGCACCCCTGCCACTGACTACTGGGTTTCTGTTCTTTAACTCACAAGAATGAAAATTGCTTAGTTTGAATGTACATTGAGAACAGGGACTCATATCAATTCTTGCACCACTCCTCGTTTAAAAATGAGAGCAGTTATGCAGTGTGTGTGTGTGTGTGTGTGTGTGTGTAAACAACATATTCTCTTATAAACTTACTTTTTCCCCACAAGGTATCTGTTGGTATATGTGGTCCAGAGAATTTAAATAGCTTAAAAAAAAACTCCATCTAATGTGTGTTTCCCAATTTAAATACAATTTACTGAAATATTTTCTTTCTAGTCTCCAGAGAATACAGAGGGCAAGGATGGATCCAAAATAACTAAACAGGAGGTAAGTGTATCTTTGATATCCTGTATTCAGTTATGTAACTGGAATTTTTAATATTGTTATGATTGTCTGCATCTGAATGAATACTATTCCTGTACACGGTTGTTGAGACTACATAAGCCAGAGAGTGTCACTGTGTAGTCTCCCTTGGCCTAGGTATATTTCAGTCGGGTTCACAGATGAGTCATTTTCCACTTACTGTGTTGCTTATGTTTCTACCTGTGGGTCCTGCTGTCTTATTAAAGCAGATACTGAGAATTCCTTCTGGGCAAAAATCGAGATAATAGGTAAATTCATCAAGGAGAACAAAGTCTGCCTTTCACAGCAAGGAAATCAAAGACTGTTGATTTAATAAATTCTCTGCTCCAGTGAGTGAATTATATATCACTTTTTAGGTTCTGAAATTTGAAAGGAGTCGTGTCTAAAGCCAGAAGCTATGGAAGGATACACAAGATGTCAAAATACTAAAGTTGGGTTTTTTAAATCAGAAAAAGTCTTAGGGCTTAGGATAGTTAATTAGGCAATAATTCAAAGAAGCTCTGTATTGATATACAGAAACCTCCAAACAGCTAGGATCTTGGAAGAAATGCTTGCATTTGACCCGCTTTGCTAATATCATGAACTTCTAAAGGAGATGGATGAAAAAGTAGCAAGTGAGATGGTAACTATGGTGACAGTCATTCATTTTTGCACAGAGTTTGCAGTGAACTTATAAACTAAAATGGGTCGTGAGCTAGATAAAAACAATGTCTAGTTACAGATTCTTTGATTGGGTGGTTCATATTGAGGATAATAATCCAGAAGAGTTTATCGTGGTAGTAAAATCCCTACAGAGGATTTGTACAAAGAAATTCATTCTGCCAAGTGGAAAACCTTTAACAGCATCTATAAAGAAATAATTTAAAAGCAAAACAAAACTGCCTATAACCACATCCCCACCATCCACCTACCAAGCATTCAGTCTAACAGTTTGAGAGGTGAAGTTTGTGATCCAAAATCAAGTCACTATACTAATGTTAGAACCAACCAAAAATGATGAATGTTTGAATTTTCTTGAAAATATAATTTGTAGGACAGTTGGCTACGTGTAACGAACGTTAATGTTTTTAGATTTGGGCATGAAATGCATTTGGGTTTCTCCCTAGGGATTGCTATTGAAATTGATCTGTCAGTCAGAAAATCTAGAAAGCACTGCACACAATAGATCTTGGATAGTGAAAACAGTCTTTCCGATCCCTCTTCACTAAAAGCAATAGAGTTGCTTAGAATATATGTAAAAGAATTTTGCTTCTACAGCTGTCTCATACATATTGTTTTGGCCCTGGAATTTTTATTATTTATATTACAGGCACACCTCATTTTGTGATTCACTTCATTGTGCTTTGCAGATCTTGCATATTTTACAAATTGAAGGTTTATGGCAACTGTTGAAGGCTCAGATGGTGTTAGGCATCTTTTAGCAGTAAAGTATTTTTATTGAAATATGTACATTGTGTTTCTAGCATAATGTTATTGCACACTTAATAGACTGTAAACACAACTATTATATGGGCTGGGAAATAAAAAATTTGTGCAACTCACTTTACTGAGATATTTACTTTATTGAAGTATTCTGAGAGGTATGCCTATATTATTTTTTTAATTATTATTTTTAATATTCTATTTTATATATTTATATGTATTATAGTATTGTTAACCAAAATATTTCCTAGACAAGACTCTACTTGTCATTTAAACTAAAACCAAATTAAAACTCATGATATTCCTTCAAGATATCAACACAATTGTTTGAAAAGTGACAAGGTTAATGGATTAGCTAGTGAGTTAGGGTTTAGGGTAAGAACTGTCAGACAGTTATTTATTGATTTTACCCCCACTGAATTGTTTAGATTTTCTAGTTAGGCCACTGAGTGTGCTCAGCCCTGACTATAGCGAAGGTACCAAGGATTTAAAGAGCTTCTATTCCTTCCGTGATATTTGCAGGGTGTGGTGCAGGTTAGTATTTGGACAATAAATGACCAAAACAATATATTACAGTCATTACACTTGGCCGTTTACAAAGCCCTTTTGCATACATTCTTTTTTTTCTGAACCTTACAATAACCCTGGAATGAGAGCAAAACAGATTCATTCCTTGAAAGAAATGTATTGAGCACCCTTATGCACCAGGTGCTGTCCTAGGCTCTGCAAGAGTCCTCAGTGAACAAAAGAAGCAAAAATCTCTGCCTTCATGGAGCTTCCATTTTAGCAGGGGAGAGAGTAAAATAAAACAATTGGATATTTGCTATAAAGAAAAATAAAACAAGGGAACGGAATAGCGAATGTCAGAGAAGTGCTGTTTGATAATAGGCGATGTTATTGTCTTCATTTTCACAAATGCAATGTCCTCAGAGACATATATGGTTTTCCCCACGTGTCGCAACCTGTGAATTGCAGAACCAGGACAGGTAGCTGCATGTCCTGCTTCAAAGTCCTCAGTCCTCATGCCCCTTTTGTGGTAATCGTAAAACTCTGATTGTCCAGTGGTTTTTCTCTGCCAAGGCATCTTTCCCTCCCTCCCAGTTTTGCAAAGGTCATTTCTATTTAGTTCCTCGTTTGTTTGGGGGAATTAAAAGCAGCTTGAATTTTGGTTTTGTTTGAAAGTTCCTGGTCAAACTCAGGAGCATGAAGAAATCTCATAAAAAATAATCATGTTTACAAATTCCAATGGAATGACCCATATACTTCAAGCAGTATTCAGCAAAGTCCAAAGATTCTACTTGAATCTAGCTATCTCTATCCCAGTGAACTTTGTAATAACAAGGTTAGACTTCCATGTTGCTTTTGCCTCTAGGACATAAAAGTAAAAGAATCCATGTCTTTCAGAGTAGCCTTCACCAGAATTGTCTCCAACCCAGGGAATGATAAGCTAGTTAGTAATTGCATACTGAATAATTCCATTGTGACCAGCACCTATATACCACAGTGACAAATCCTCACATTTTTCTGTAGCTCTCTTGGTGACCTATCATTCTGAAAGTCTTCCTTCCTTCTTTGAGGACCATTCTTTTGGCCACTTTTCCTGAGGATTCACAATCAACAAATCAAGAGAAATTCTTACTATATTTATTTTCATAGCGGTCCTGCGTCTCAAATGAATACTTCAATAACCTGAGTCTCAAATGAATACTTCAAATTCGAGTGTTTCAAAGAGGAAAGAAATAGCAGTCTAGTCTATTTTATGTCCAATAAATATAGTCCAATCATTGACAGACTTTAAGGCTATGAACGCTGATAGAACTTTCCAGGAAGGTGTACACCAAGCATGTCAAACTCGCACATGTACCCAGTTCTGCTGATTAAGTGAAAGGTTTCTCTCAGCCTCCACTGTTTTCAGTGATAGAGAAAATCTCTTCTGATGGTTCCCAGAAAGGAAAATTTAAGAAAATTCTTTTTTTTTTAATAGCATAGAAAGAAGAGCTGGGAAATTGTCGGCAGGCAGTCATAAAGTGATTTTACAGTAAAAGATGTGCTTTTTAGAAATTAGTTACTTACACAGCCCAGAGAAAAAACTTTGTTTTTGCCTTAATTTCCTGACCTAGGCTTTTGATTTTCCAGCTCTGGTACTGGGCCTGGATTATAAAAGGGCAGGGAACCTTTGCATCAGAGCAGTGCTTTGGCTGGAATGTCTCTCTGGAAATCCCACAGGGCTCTCTGACATCACCCCGCCTCTTCGGGTGTTTCGGTGTTCACATTGGGAGGAAAGGAGCGATAGCAAATGTGGGGGAATTTTTATGTGCTTTGGCCTCACTTCAGTGATTATCAGGACAGCTAGTTGGCGGTTAGGGAGAAGGTTATGAGTAATGCTTAACATATTTAGTCCCTTTCAGGCCCTGCACTGAATAGGGCCTGACTGAGTGCAGGCATACATCAGAGATATTGCAGGTTTGGTTCTAGATAGACCATAAAGCAATATCATAATAAAGCAAGGATATGAGTTTTTTTGTTTCCCAGTGCATATAAAAGTTATATTTACACCCTGGCCGGGTGGCTCATGATTGGAGCGTTGTCCCATGCACCAAAAGGTCGTGTGTTCGATTCTTGGTCATGGCACACACCTAGGTTGCTGGTTCAATTCCCGGTCAGGGCTTATACGGGAGGCAACTGATCAATGTTTCTCTCTCTAAAAATCAAAATATATCCTCAGGCGAAGATTTTTTAAAATACATTACACTATACTGTAATGTATTAAGTGTGCAAGAGCATTATGCCTAAAACACAATGTACATACCTTAATTTTAAAAGACTTTATGGCCAAAAATGCTAGCCATCACTGGAGCCTTCAGGGAGTCATAATCTTTGTGCCGGTAAAGGGCCTTGCCTCGCTGTTCATGACAACGATCATCTGCAAAGTGCAGTAAGATGAAGTGGTGACTGTAGCACCCCTCCCCAGCCCACACTGCTGCACATTTCTAGTGTTCACCTCCACATTTATTGAGGGCCCAGTAGGCACGGGAGCTACTGTTAGAGAGGAAGGTCCTGTGCAGGAGGGACACAGATGGGAGAGAGACGAGGCGAACAGTGAGGTGAGGCCAGTGCGGTACACAAGTGGAGAGGAATCCGCAAGGTCCGTTCACCCCTCTTTAACGGAGAGGCTGCCGCTTTCCTTCTCCTAGACCGTCTTTCTAAGCACTTTCATGCTGACTGGGCCTTACTGTGAGACAGTGTGAGTGGTTCTTGAGGCGACACAGAAGCATCAGTGCCGAGCTCTGTTTGGTAATTGCCGGGTGCCCATTGCTCCTCCATGCTCTGACTCTGCATTGAAGAACAACTCACCACGTGCCGCCCGGTTTAACTGATAATGTTGCCTTTTCTTCCATCATACCAATTTATGCAACTCCCCATCCTGGGAAAGGCATCACAGATTTTGGGTTATGGTTCCAGTGCGACGTGGTGCATTGTCGTGATAATCCTAACAGACACGGTGGTATTCCCCATGGAGCATCTGACACAGGCAGTCCCCCTGTGCTGTTAGGATGCCCAGCGGTACATCCTCTTCCCCTTTGCAGTGAATCTATCACAGCCACCACTTAACCTGCACAGCCCCCTAGTCCCGGCACATTCTGCTGGCCGCCTGAAGTCCACTTCTGATCTTTCCTTGAGATCCCAGGGTTAAAACTATTCATGAAGGCTCTGGTCCTTCATTTTTTTTCTGTAGTTTAAAGAAAGATGAGATTAGCTTCCTGTGGCTATTTTCAGCAAGAAATTTCTTAGATCTAGAGATGGCAAGAAATATTTCTTCCAGTTTGGCCTGACCAGATGACCTAGACTGACCTAAGCACAGCTTCAAGAATTTCATGATTCTTTGCACTTATGGCACGGGCAGCTACTAATCATTTTTGCTAACCCCTTAAAGAATTATTTGAAACATTTAAGCTATTGGAATGAGACAAAGTCTGCATAAGGCAGCAAGAATTAGGAAAAGGCTTGAGTTCATTTTTTGACCAAATGTTATTGAGCATCTACAATATGTTAAGTGGCGTATTATTCTACTAGAGTTAGAGCAGGGAATAAAACAGACAAAAAGTATGGAGTGTTTATTTCTAGGACACACAAAGAAAGGCAGTTGTACTTGTAGAATGTGAAATCCCTTGGGGAGCCATCTTTTGCTGGTGGTAAATGGAATATCAATTCTGTGTGCTTATTTCTGAAATGCCTGGAAGAGTTCTGTTATCTTAAATTTTCTTTGCCATCTCATTTGTTAACTTGCACCATCACTGAAGAAAAGATTTCCTGAAGCACATCATTCTCAGCACGGTTTCTCTCTAAATTCTATAAACTTCCAAATTAAAGGAAAATATTAGTGAAACTATTTAAATCTTTAAACATATACATTTAGTAGAGACATAAATGTGTTTATTTTGTTTCAGTTTAAAGCAGCGGTTCTCAACCTGTGGGTCGCAACCCCTTTGGGGGTCGAATGACCCTTTCACAGGGGTCACCCAAGACCATCGGAAAAAACATAGATAATTACATATTGTTTTTGTGATTAATCACTATGCTTTAATTATGTTCAATTTGTAACAATGAAAATACATCCTGCATATCAGATATTTACATTATGATTCATAATAGTAGCAAAATTACAGTTATGAAGTAGCAACGAAAATAATTTTATGGTTGGGGGTCACCACAACATGAGGAACTGTATTAAAGGATCCGGCATTAGGAAGGTTGAGAACCACTGGTTTAAAGGAAACATTTCTCATTAACTGCCTAAGACTTGTTGTCATTCTCTTTTCTAACATATAACAAGGCCGAGTCCTATTATTTTGATTTCTACACAATTATGTAAGTCTCTTGTATTAACTTAAAAGTTTTAGTTCCATTTGTAAGGAACAAGAGTCACACTGGAAGCTAGTTCTTAAATAGCACCTCAATGTTCCCACTGTCAATTTTATCACAAAAGTAGAGATTATGAAAAGTAGAGATTGTGGTTTGGAGCCTAAACTCATCTTCCTTTTCTTCCCTTAGTCGCCACACCCTTAGTGAAATTATTAAATGGGAGAGGCCATTTCTTTGAACAGTGTGCCCACACCCCTTCAGAAACTTCCTCTTGAGCTTTAGGGTGCCCAGGGTCATTGAACTCACCTGGAGAGGGTGATGGGAGCCATACATTACATTCTTTCCTCAAATATAAGACATCAAGAAAGAATTTTTTAAAATCAACTTGGTTGTGTATAATTGTTGCAGGAGGATTTACTAGGCCAGATTTCCCACTCATGAATGGGAATGAGGTTCTTGGGGTACTGCTGAAATATGCATTTTCAGAAGCCCCCAGGAGAGGATGGGATGTGGAAAAGGCCTTATTTGCATGAAGTTACTTTTCTTGGGTTCCAAAGTCTCCTGCCCTTAAGCCAGTCCTGGGAAAGGTGCAGCTGGGAGTTCAGCAAAGCCAAAAGTAAGGCCAGTGTCCAGAGCTTTCGTTCCATGTTGCTACTGGGTGTAGTTCAGCATCCAAGCTAATTAAACTCCAGGTTCAGTCCATTGTGTAGTCCAAGATGGCCATGAGGGAGCGTATCATCCCATGCCACGGGAGAGCTCAGAACCCTGTGCACCAGAGAGAAAGAGAGTGAACTTCCTTTGGTTGGAATATTCAGGTTTTTCCGCACTGGCAGTGGCCATGCCCATCTGGCCACTGACTAGATTCCAGGTGTGACTGACAGGCAAGTGCCTTCCCACGTCACTCAGACCTTACTGAGAATGCATCTATTGGTCTTCCCTTCCCTCCTGTCCTGTTAAATAATAACCAGGTTATCACAATGGCATCATAATCATCAAAAACATGTCTTTTTCCATTTCCTTTGTAGCCCACAAGACGGTCTGCCAGATTGTCAGCGGTGAGTACTCTCGAACCCCCTGGTATTAGTTCCTCTGAGTTCATGTTCCCCGTGTCCAGAGCTGAGCAGCAGAAGGAAGATTGTTTCCCTTGAGTGTTTTATTTGCTTTTTGGAAATTATGTGGGTCACAATAAATAGCAAATTCAACCATTGTTGCCAAGCAATTCCCTTGATCAGATGTGTCCGTGAAAAACAGTGCCCAGCCCCATTACCAAGAATATAAAGCACAGGAAGTTGTTTGACATTGCTAGATTTCTGAAACAAAGGAAATATGTTAAGCAAAATCGTAGCCTATGATGTGCTAAAGTGGACAAGAATTCTGATTCTCTGTCTACAATGCATACTTTAGTCAAAATGTTCTGAAAGTTATGACTCCATATGCTTTAGCCTCATTTCAGAACTAGAGAATCTTTGAAAAGGTAATGATTCCACTTTGCCACTTGGAGTCTGTCTTTGTGAGCCAGGCCCAGGGAAGAGGTGAAGGTTAGATCATTAAAGCAGGGATGGCAAGTATGCCAGGCCTGGTGATGCGCGCTCCCGCTCTTCTCACCACACTGGGCTCCTCGCTGGCTCTTGTGCTCCTCCTTGTTGCTGCTGATTGGTGTCTGGTTTTCATTCTGCGAAGACAGGTCAGCCTGGCTATCTGGTAGAGGATTTGGGTTAAAATACCAGCAGCCCACACTGCCCACTGAGATGTAGGGGAAAGGCATTAACCTCAGCTGACAGTTTATATCACCATACTAGATCGTACAGGAGCTGCAAGCTCCTTTGGCCTTTGAGGAAGCATGGAATTCATCCTCCGCCAATACCCGTGCCTGGCACAGATTAATAAATCAAAGCAGAAATGTATATTAGGACCAGTCACAAATTCAGAAGTGTAACTGGGTTTGAGTTGGACCAGTCACAAATTCCGAAGTGTAACTGGGTTTGAGTTGAGTGAGCCAGTGTTTCACACGAGTCCCAGCCTAAGGAAGTGGTATCAGAGGGAGAGCTGGGAGGTGCGGTTATGTGTGTACATAGTTATTCCAGATTCTCCCGAAACCCCTCAAAGATGGTGTGCTCTATCTGAGAGTAACTTTCAGCGAGGCTCAGAAGTGAGTTTAAACGCTCTTTAGCTTAACTATAGATTTTACTGAAAGCCATTGTATTCCATGGATCTCTAGCCCATTAAGGGGATGTAAGTCACATAATACCCAGATCTTAAAAGAAGGCTTTTCCTGAGCACCAGGAACCGGCAATATAAGCACGTGCCACTGAGATCATCGCTGCCAGTGCTGACGCAGAGCCTCGTCAGAGGCCAGTGGGGTTACAGACTGAAACCTCGTCATTTCCTGTCCCATCAAAACACGTGAATGCTGAGTTGGGGGCGGGGCGGGAGCTGTCTTACAGAAATACTAGAAAGGGAAATTCTTTGCTGTAAATTGAGAAAACACATGTATATTAATACAATATGTCAAAGCTAAAAATAAAACTTAAAATCCTGACAGTTTGGGGGCCATGCAAGCTACTGTATTTGGGGAACAGACGCAGATTTAGAGTGGTAAGAAGATGAATAAAAACATTCCTGACTTTTCAAGCTCAGTTTTCTTTTTTCATTGGAAAGGTCATGTCTAACAGCCAGCCTTCAGGAATCGAACTGTCTACAATTTTACTTTATGCCCTTGATGAAAAGCAACTAGAGGCCTTGGGGAGGAACATGTATTTTTCTCCACAGGGGGAGACCCTGGCCCGTGTTTTCTATAAAAAAACCATTCTCCCTAGTGCCAGAAGAGATGTACATGCATTTTTTCTAGCTGAATGAGAGAAATACTTTTCCAAAAATAGCTATAGAAAACTAGAGGTCTAAACTGGTTATTTTCCCCAGCATCCTCATGTGCCACCCATTCTCAGGGCCCTGGAAAGCAGGCCAAGGCAGAAGCCCTGTGTGTAGGGGACCATGGCCACAGGGCACGCCAGCACCGCTCACAGGAATGGGAAGGAGAACCATATGAGGCAACAGAAAAATAGTTGCCTCGTGGGCTCTCTGGTTAATACAATCTGTGAAAAATCTTAAACTTCGGGGGCTAACAGTAGACATTTCGTCATTACAATCGTGTTCTTAATAGAAAGCTCCAGGGGCAAAATGAGCCATCATCTGGGTGGGCAAGAGATTCTGTTCACCTTGAGCTGGCATTGGAGACGAAAGTAAGAAGGTGCTTGGCTCCAGAACTTGAAATCTACATCAGGGGTGAAAGGATTTGGAAATGATTTTGAAATACTTCCCAGGCAGCAGTCTTCATTACCGGATGGGCTTTGCCTGTGATTATGCTGTGACTTCTAGACTGTTGGGAAGGCTAGTGTGACTGAATTCATTGAGTCATTTGGACGAGAGCCTGAGTCATTCCTCCTGCTGCTGTGCTGTGATAAAAGGAAGCACCAGACATCAGAGATAGAAGCTTAACCTGTTCCCGGAGAAGAGCTATTCTGGACGCGGGAATAATGAGTCGGCTTTTAAATCTCACCTGCCGTTCACTTGAGGACCCAGATGAAAGTAGTTATGAAATTGCAGAGAGCTTTATGCTGTTAGCTGATGCTGAAAATAGAACGAAATATTTTTTAAATGAACAAAATCATAGTCAAAATGCACTGTTGTCTTTTGTAGCCTTTTTGTGTTTTTCTGGTTTAGTTTTTTTGTTGGGTTTTTTTGGGGAGGGGAGGGGAGAGGGTTGTACTGAGGGTTGCCTTTGTCAGTATTGGCATAATTTAATTTATCTTTGCAGAAACCCGCTCCACCAAAACCTGAACCTAAAGCAAGAAAAACATCTGCTAAGGTAAGAGGTGCTCCCACTCCCACTTTGGCTTTTTAAACAATGAATAAATTATAATTTCATATCCAAAAGTCATCCAAGGAAAGATCACGTTTAATGCTTCAGGCTAAATGTACTGACTAAAAACCTGTTACCCCTGCTACAGGCTTTCTCAACAGGCATAAAGCACAGTTTAATGTAACTTTTACCAGGGATGTGTTTTCCATGTGGTTAGTAAAGCGAGGAAAGTCAGCGAACAATGCTCTGAGGAGCCTCATGTCCATGAGGGTTTGGTACTTCCTCAGGAGCGTGCTGTTCACACGGTGCTCAGAAGGGTGGGCCTGGCCGTGGGCAGTACTGCTGCCGAGAGCGGAGGACCTCGGGAAAGGGCTTCTGACTTCATATCAATGGTCTTAGTCGGCCAGTCTAACTCATAGTAATCACGTACTAACTAATACTAGCAAATAACTAACACCAGCAAACATTGATATGGCCCTTATACTAAGCCAGACCCTGTTCTGACTGCTTTCCTCATATAACCCTCACATCAGTCCTACTGAGGTAGGTGCGAATAGCCCGTGTTGCCGATGGGGAAACTAAAGCACAGAAACTGACCCAAAGTGGCTTTTCTCAACTCTACTCTGTCCTTCAGAGCCTTGTCCCTTCTTGTGAATTGTTTTAAACTGTGCTGTGGTGTGAGTAGGTGATGCTGAAGCAGCACTCAGTTCTGTGGCTTGGTCTTAAAACAAGGATCTAGGTCTTCATTTTCAAGTTCTCTCTCAGCTTTGTAGTCACTCAAGCCCATGTCCCCGCGTGAGGTGTTTCATGTGCTGGGTTCTTCCCTGGCTTTGCCTCTTCCTTCACCAGCTGCTGCTGTTCTCTCCATGCCAGAACCACCTCCCACTTCATCAGGAGAGGAGGGCCACCAAACAAATACACGAGGGGAATCATCATGTTTTCGCAGAAGGGAAGGTCCAGTGGGCTCGAAGCAGCCTGTTACATGTTCAGAGACTCCACAGGACTCAGTTGGTGCCCAGAAAAACTGGGTTCCCATTTTCCCCCAAAAGCTACCGAGTTGGCCATGGTTGTGCTTTACCTTGTGTTTGGACGGAGACTGACTGACGTTAGCTGACAGCACACCGTGTCTAACATACTCTGTGCTTCGATTCTCTGTTAGAAAGAACCTGGAACAAAGATTAACAAAGGTGCTAAAGGGAAGAAGGAGGAGAAGCAGGAAGCTGGAAAGGAAGGTACTGCTCCATCTGAAAATGGTGAAACTAAAGCTGAAGAGGTACTTTGCATAAATACCTCCCACTGATTGAATCAGTGTCTTGAGAAATTGCTGGATCCTTCAGCTGCTGGTAGCATGTTCTTAATGTCTCTTTTCATTGCCTGTAATGTTATTGCAGATCCACATCTATCGCTCAACTGTTAGTGTCTCAACCTCCAGAGGTACCCCACCCAGCACACTGTCAGGAAAGGGGCAGATTGAAACAGTGAGAGTTAAGGGTACAGTAGAAAATTCTGCATGTGTGCAGTGACTAGAATTAGATAGTGGTGTGGTGCTGTGTCTTCGGAGCAGTGGGAGCTTGTAGGGAAAGCTTCTGCGTTCGTTTGAAAAGCAGAAAGCAATAAATGCAGCAAAGTGTTTGCGTAATATATTCCTGCCTTGTCTGTCTCACACCCAGAGTTGAAATAGGTTTTGGGGTAGAGCTGCTAAAAAACAGATGTTCTAAAGTGTGTGTGTTGGCGGGGTGGACTTTTATTTGGCTTATAGTAGTTTTAATAGTAACTATGTTTTTTTCCCTTTTTTCCCCCCACAGGCACAGAAAACTGAATCTGTAGATAACGAGGGAGAATGAATTGTCATGAAAAATTGGGGTTGATTTTATGTACCTCTTGGGACAACTTTTAAAAGCTATTTTTACCAAGTTTTTGTAAATGCTAATTTTTTAGAACTCAACTAGTTGGCATACAAAAATATATAAGGATGGACATTTTACCTTCTTATAATACATCTTTTTGGAGATTTCCATCATCCTCAAGTTAAATAAATTTAATATTGGAAGCTGTGTGTAAAATTGATTCAGCATTCCATGCATTCGCTTTAAAAACTTAGTCCTGTGCATACTGTGGTGTTTTTACTGTGCATATTTGAATTTTTCATGCAGTTTTTCTAGAGCAATAATCAGTGGTGCTTTTGTACCTAGGTCTATGTGATTTTATTGAAACATGGGTAGTTGTGGCCACCTGCTGACTATTTGTGGTTTAAAATAAAAAGGTGTTCTTGCCTGCAAAATACCTGCTTCTTAGTGTTTTCACTAAATTTAGGCAGTGTTTCATTTTTGCAGAAGATGTAAAGAATTTCTACAGTCTGTGCCCTGAGGGTATCTTTACTAAGTCAAGTAGGATTGTTTCTTAATTTTCTGGCATTTAAGAATGCCACTATTTTAATAAAGTCATCTGTGAGTGCCAGTGTGGAATCACATCTAAAACACTTCATACCAGAAGTGGCCTGCAATGATTACCATATATAAAACAATAAGACACCACTTTTTTGAAGTCCTTATAAACAGATAGTGTTCTGCTAAACCACAACTTGTGAAAAACCATAAACTCAGGCTCATCCTTGAAAAGTCCCCACTTTCAAAATAATACCGAGTCACATTCTTTGAGGACTTCACAGCTTTGAAAACATTTTACCCAGCGTGACCACATTTCAGCCTTGGAGCAGCCTGAGAAGGGAGTTGGCATAGGTATTATTAGAGCTTCTTTCTAGGCTAAGAAATAGGGACATGGAGAGTATGTGACTTACTTCAGGCCCATGGGAAGAAGAAAAAACAGAACTTGAACCTGGTCTTTTGAATTGTATACATAGTGTCTATTTTAGTCTGTTCAAGCTGCTATAACAAAATATCACAGACTGGGTAGCTTATAAACAACAGAAATTTCTCTCTCACAGTTGTGGAGGCTGTAAGTCGAGATCAGGGTGCCATTCAGTAGGGTGAGGGTCCTCTTCCAGATCACAGACTTCTCATTGTATCCTCAGGTGGCAGAAGGGGCCAGGGAGCCTCTGGGACCTCTTTCATAAGGCCACTAATCCCACTCACGAGAGTTCCACCCTCGTGACTTAGGCATCTCCCAAAGCCCCACTTCTACTACCATCATCTTTGAGTGGTAAGATTTCAGCATGAACTTTGGAGGGACACAAACATTCAGACCATAGCGATGGCCTTTTGTATCTGGAAGTCCATGGCTGTGTTGGGAACAGAGGAGCTATTTTATTACTGTAAATTTTTTTGTTCGCTTACATTTCCTGAGAAGTTTAGTAACTGCATGAGCGCTCAGGGAAGCTGAATTCTGGGCATTCCTCTTAGATGAAGACCTTCTGAATTTTTAGGATGTGAATAGTGCCTGTGCTGCTCAGGGACTCTTACCAAAAGGCTGTTGTTCCTCAGAGCCTCAGATGCTTTTCTGTTGTGGTTATCAACAAACACAGGCCCCTCCATCATGCTTGTATTTTGTGTCATTGTCCCTAATCTAGCATTAATCTACTGCAGATAACAACCTTAGTACACAGAATAATCTCATTCAGTTTCCTTTGCTTCTGATTAGGCAATGTACCTTAATTCATGAGTGTTATATGTACTGAAAACCACTTTTACCCCCAAGAAAAAATAGCTGGTATCCTGTGAGCACTTCATAAAAATATTTTCAATAATTTTTGGTACATTGCTGGCTAGCTTCCAATTCAGAAGTGGAATATAAACTCCATAGACTTACTTTTTTTAAAATTATAGGTGCTACAGGTAGTTTTTAAAAATATCAGACATTACAATAATAAATAAAGGGAAAAGTCAAAGTTTTCCTTTCCCCTATTCATGAGTTCCAGAGGTAATCCCTGCACACCATTTTCTCTATGACTATGCATACGTGTGTATGCAGATACGCACATACATAAACATGTACACATGATTTTTAAAGGAAGGAAATATACATCCTATCTAGAATTATTCAACCAATAAATTGTAATTGGAGACAGATTTCAAATATTGCAATGCTGCCATTGAGACTGCAATAAACATTCTTGTGCACAAAGCTTTGCCTACTTATATATTTCTATTCAAATAAGTTCCTAGAAGTGGAATGTCTGAAGTGGAATGTCAACGGGAAGGTACATTTGACTATTGCCAAAGGCATTGTGCCCATCCACTCTGTCAACAGCGTGCAAATGACATCTCTTCTTACCTTATTTTAGTCTCATAAATGAAAAATAATGCCTTACTATTTTAATTTTAAATTTATTTTACCACAAGTAAATTGAGTTTTTCATATGTTTAATGGTCATTTGAATTTCTTCTGTGAATTGTGATTTTTCCCCCCTATTTTTTTTACTGGGAAGTCGCTGTTTTAAATCATTATTATTTACAGTGTCCATTGATGCCATTACTTTTATTTCAAACATGGGTTCTGCAGGCCATGGATGTGTGTCTATTAAAATTTATGGGTATTATTACCACATTGACAAAACAAGGGACTACTATAAAGCAGACAGCTACCAAAATAACCCAGCACTTGAATGGATGTACTTACTGCAAACATATAGAAGGCGGGAGGTACCCATTACTGCCACACTGCTACTCCTTCAGTGGATTTATGCAGGCTGGGAAAAGGATCCCCTTCTCCAAACGTGTGTGTGCATTTGCTGGAAAGTTGTAATAGCCCTTTGCATCTATAATGACTTTGAGTTACATGGCACCCCTGTTGTTAAGCAGTGAACTGCTTGTACAATCATAGGTGATGTCCTCAAATCCTTCCTGGAGACTCCCCCACAAATTGTGGTGGAGTGAGAGGGGTTTTGAGAGGCAAATGCCCTGAAATTCCTATTTTTAAATTCTGTGAAAAGATAATCTGAACCAAAAGTCAAGACCTTGGTCCAACTATAGTGAACTGTCCCATAAAATTTTGAATGTACATTTACACAGTTAAGGAGTTTGAAACAGGTCATGGAAAAAAGATTTTCCTTGTCCTCAATTTTTAGAGGACTTCACTCTTTTTAAAAAAAAATATTTTTATTGATTTCAGGGAGGAAGAGAGAGGGAGAGAGAGATAGAAACATCAATAATGAGAGAGCATGATTGATCAGCTGCCCCCAGCACACCCCACAGTGGGGATTGAGACTGCAACCTGGGCATGTGCCCTGACCAGGAATCGTACGGTGACCTCCTGGTTCATAGGTCAGTGCTCAACCACTGGGCCACACTGGCTAGGACTTCACTCTTGATTAGAGGTACAGTGCTGTTCCTTAGGTTGCCAGTCCTAGCAGGCATGGGAGGTTGTCTCAACTTCTCAAATGTGTAAGAGCTATTACTGAAGCCTAACCTCTTCCACAGTAAATCCTTCTTGTACCTCTAATGGAGTCTATTTTAGAAAGATGTTAGCCACAAACCCACAAGAAACTAAATAACTTAACTTATTGAATGGCTTTTTAAGTATTATTCACTTGGTTGTTATAGAGTACCAACAAATGACAATTTGGACTTGGTAGAAAGAAAGTTCAGTTGTACTTCCAGGAAATAATTGGTTCTGAGTATTTTCTGTGGCTCTTACACAGCTGTCTTTTTGACTAGAAGAGTCCAGTCTGTCACAAAATGACCTGAGGAATTTGAATGACTTGGCAGGTAAAACAGAATTTGAGGGGAGTAGAGGATGGGAGGAAGGGGGTCTCAGAGTTGGGAATCACAGAACTGGGATAGATCTTTGTGAGTATCTGATGTCCTTTCCTTCTTAGAGGTGAGTCTCCTTTGAATTCCGAAAGAATTGGTGTATTTTTTCCCCCTAGGAAATTTTCAAGGTTTTCTAATAGTAGGCTTTAAATCAGGATAAGATGATTTAAAAATATGCATTCTTTTTGATGGAATTCAATTTTAGAAATGGTTTAAAAACCGGTTTATTCAGCACATACTAAGTCCCACAAGCTGCATTTAACTAGCGACTGTTAACCAGCTACTGTGTTCTGAGCACTTTGCTGGAGAAGTAATAGCAACCCCAAGAAGAGATGTCATTTTTGGCTTTGTTCTTATGAGATGAGACAGGCCTTTGGCCATATGCACTTCCAGATTTTTTAAATAGAAAGTTTAATACTGATTCATCAAAACTGAGACAGTAAAATCCTTGAGTGTCTACATTGTTCCCAATGGTGGAGAGAAGCAAATGAGAATTTCACTGATCTTCTCTGACACAATGAGTTGCTTTCCCTCTTGCATTCACACAGCACTTTTCTTGACCTAAATTTTGTACTTATTTCATTCTGTCCGAATCTGTAAAACAATGTTTCTTTTTTATTTCCTCAAGTAGAATTTGAGCCTCTTCAGGCAGGGAGTTTCTTCCTTATAATCTTCAATGTACTTACCTGGTGCCTGGTACTTAGTAGTTACTCAATGAACGTTTATGGAATGTTTAGATGAACTAATTGTAAGTCCACGATGTTCTCCCAACTTTCAAAGTATTACTGATCTCTGAGGGAGGCAAAACTAAAATATATAAAAAAGGAACAGAAAACTCCAGGGTACAAAATTAAGTGTTAAATGTGTTAAGTTCAGACAAAAGACTCCAGGAGACCAGAGAAGAGAACCATCTTGAGCAGCAGGGGAGAGATTTAATGCTGGTGAAAGCATAGTACTCCCGTTTTTGAAGGAGGTATGAGTGAGTCAGAAAGGAGCTGAAGGATCCTTCAGACAAGTAACGGCCTTTATAAAGGCAGGAGGAAGTATGTGGAGTGAAACATTTCTGGAGTAGGTTCATCACGCAGAACCGTGTTTTAGATACCTGAGCAAATCCATTCACTGTCTCCTGCTTCCATTTCTTTTGTAAAATGATTGGGTTGGATTTTGATAATGGCTGTTGAAACCATTGTTTTTAAAGCTGTAGGATACCAATCATTCTTTCTTGGTGGGGCCTTCAGGGTGCGGATGACACACTTTCTTGGCCATGACTTCACCCTTTGAGGCCATTCCTAAGGCTCATTGGCTGGACCAACAGAACACAATGTGAAGGCCAGTGAATCAGGGGATATCTAAAGGCCTGAGTGGCATGATGACTCTGCCCAACCATCAATGTGCACAGTTTGTGCAGAAAGACAGGGACACCATGGCTGGAGTAAAAAGTTGGTGGTGGAAAGCAGGGGAATGGACTGGGAACATCCAACACTCAGGACTAGCACAGTCAGCACTGGAGAATGTCATGTAAATGCCTGTGGGGGTGTGATGTTGTAGGCTAGGAATGAGAGATCCACGTGCTCAGGAAGCCTTGAGTGCTGGTCACCAGTATTTGTACTTAACTCAGCAAGAAACATGGAGCCTCCCTAGATTTTTTCCCCAGGGAAGAGGCAGGATGGGCATGATGTCTAGGGAAGAGGAGCCTGGCAGCTAACTGGATCCCTCAATCAATCTATATAGTCCCTTTAATTAGAATATAGTCTGGATATTGCATATTAGAGAACTATTGTTAGTTTTTCTAAAATGTGATTATGGTTATTTTTAGGAAATGTGTGCTGAAGTTTTTTTTTAGGAGTGAAGGGTTTTGATAGCTGGAACTTACTTTCAAATAATTATATACATAACTTATATATGCAACATATGTGCACATATACCATCTGCATAGATAAAGAAAATATGGCAAAATGTTAATTGTTAGATCTTGTGGTAGGTATACAAGGGTTCCTTATACTTTTCTGTATGCTTGTGTATTTTCATAAGAAAAGGTTAGAAAAGAAGTGGGGGAAATGTTTGTTCTTTAATCCTCTTATCAGAGCAAGAGGACAATTAATGATGATAGTCATACACATCAGGAGCGTACTTACCCTGTGCCAGGCTGTGTAGTAAAGAATTTGGCCTGACCCAGGCTTTGTCCCTAGCTCAGTGATGGCGAACCTATGACACGTGTGTCAGAGGTGACAAGCGAACGCATTTTTTTGGTTGCTTTTTCTTTGTTAAATGGCATTTAAATATATAAAATAAGTATCAAAAATATAAATCTTTGTTTTACTATAGTTGCAAATATCAAAAAATTTCTATATGTGATTCGGCACCAGAGTTAAGTTAGGGTTTTTCAAAATGCTGACAAGCCGAGCTCAAAAGGTTCGCCATCACTGCCCTAGCTCCTGAAATGTAATCTTTAAACCCTTGGAATTTCCCAAGTGATAAGAGTGTCTTTGTTATTCATGTTATTCAATTCTGGACAGAGGTGGAATGTGGGGGTTGCGGGGGATGTACTGGAGACTTTGTTCAAACCCCTGGGCAATCACTCAATCAATCATGCCTATGTAATGAAGGCCCAGTAAAAAAACTCTGGACTCCAAAACTCTGATGCACATCCCAGGTTGGCAGTAGTCCATGGGTATTGTCACACATTCCTACCAGAAGGATGACTCGTCCTGAGGACAATGGAAGCTTTCCTTTGGAACTCTCCTAGACTCTGCCCCATGTCTCTCTTCCTTTAGCGTGTTCTAATATGTATCCTTTCCCTGTACTCTCCCACACATGTAATAGCTTTCAGTGAGGTCTGTGACGCTTTCCAATTTTATGGCATTATCAAACCTGGGCTTGGTTTTGAGAACTCCCTGAACTTGTGATTGATGTCAGAAATGATGACAGTCTTGGGGACTGTGCCCTTAGACTTTGCAGTTGGCTAACACCAAGCATGGCATTCTCCTTTTGCATGCATATTTAATACTCATGAGTTGGATGGGACCTACCATTTTGCCTGTTTTACAGATAAGGAAACTCCAGAACAGATAGATAGCGAACTTGCCCAAGGTGATACAGTGAGTAGAATTTAAACGCTGGCAGACTGCCCCAGAGCTTGTGCATCGTGCTGATAAGAAAGCCAGCTTGTGTCAGGGATATACAATGAAAAGAATCCCAGGGTAAGTCGTTCAGGGAGCAATGTAGGCTGCGTCTTGTCTCCTTCATTCTCTAACTGCCGTTCTGCACAATAATAATGAACCTTTCGAATCAAGACCCTGAGGCAAAAGAAGACAGTGCCCTGAAAGATTCAGTGATGTTGGATACTCCACAATTTGTTTTCTTTAATTTTTAAAAATCTTTATTGTTGAAAGTTTTACATGGGTCCTCCTTTTCACACTTCATTTTCTAAGGCCATTAAGTGGACTAATTAATTTTATAAAGAAGTCCAAGAGTTCTGACAGAAAGGGCTTTCTCATCAACTTTTCCCTTATCCAAGTAACAAGACCGCCACATCCCCTGTTAATAGGAGACTGCTGTACAATTCCAGTGGCATGGAAAAAATGCTTTCAGAGAGAGAGAGCAGTCCCACACCTCTCGCCACTAATTGATAATTGACAATAATCCAAATCTAAATAACATGTGCTTCAGAATTCTAAAATAAAACTGGTGAAAATCTCAATACCCTAAAGAAATTATTTAAGGGGAGATCTGTGTAACAAGGGCTGCTCCTCTATACTCTCCTTTTGCAAAATTCAAAATGCTCCTATAGGAAAGTTCTAATTTTAACAGGCCACTAATTTCAAGATTTTGCAAGCACTTTGGTCATTTTCTAAACCAATTAGCTGAATATACATTAAATTTTAATCAAAATATCACAAAAGCTTCCAGATAAATGGTACTGTATAAGTGCAAGCAAAATGTGTGAATGGCACTCTGCAGTAGTCACCAAATTTGGGCACTTGCTCTTTGAGTGTGTGCATTGAGGTGTGAACAATGCCCTTACACAGGTAGTGAGGATGCTATTCTCTTGCCACTCCCAAAAAGCCTGGAGGTAAGCAATGGAGGGGGGGGGGGTGCAGGAGTAGGGGGGACAGTGTGAGGGATAGGCAATGCCAAGAGCATATAAAAACAAGAGAAACCTAAGAGATTAAACCTCTGGTTTATTTAGCTGCTTTATTCTGCTAAATTAAGCCTAATGGCCAAAAGGATCTCTAAGAGGTATTATTTGTGTCATTCTATGGACTTCCGTAAGTGGCTTATATTTCACCTAAAACAAAAAAGAAAATAGACAACTCCAAACATTGTGTCTTGAGATTATGCTTTCTTCTGATCTCTACTATAATCATTTTCTGATTTTTTTCAATCATTGAAAATGTTTCTGAAACATAATTATGCACTCTCCTAGGACCTTATGTAGAAAGAGAGACAAAGAAAAAGGGGAGGGGAGGGGAGGGGAGGGGAGGGAAGGGGAGGGGAGGGAAGGGAAGGGAAGGGAACCAAATAAAATAAAGGGGAAAAACCACCACTCAAGGAAAATAGGCAACAGTGTTTGCTCAGTTCCTCATCTGTGAAATAAGAATAAGAAAAGTGCCTCTCAAGGTTGTTATAAGAATTAAATGAATTAATACTTTAAAGTGCTTAGAACAGTGTCTGGCACATAGTAAGCTATACCTTGTTTTAACAATTTTTTTAAACACAAGTAAAAAACAAAACAACAAACATTGCAGGTCCAAGTGGAATGAAGCAAGTAAGCATTAGAAAACCTGCCTTTGTCCTCCTTACAAGTAATTAAGTGCCCTGAGGTAGTCTGGAGGCAGAGAGAATTGAGGTATGGTGGGAGAAAAGTGTTTTCAGCAAGTCTCAGCTAAGTGTGTTATCCCTTGGTTTATTTTCATTAGATGAGGGGTTTTTTTGGGTCCTGCATACTTTGAAGTTTGCCTCAAGGGAAAAGGTTGAATTGGGAGTCTTTGTGACTAGAATCTTTGGCCTGGAAGGTTGGCGCCTTCAACTGTTTTTCATGCCAAGTCTTTGAGATTCTGTCCCTGTTCCAAAAGCAGACAGGAGCTTCCTTGCAAGTTTTTCTGAAAGAAATGAATGAGACTAAACTCCAACAGATTTCTGCCTTTATGGACCTTTAGCCTAATTAGTTTGGTGAATTAGTGTGACGGCTGGAATGCAGAGTGCAGCAGGCCCCAGTTCTGGGGGTAGAGACACACGAGGCCCCACAGATCCTGAAGCAGGACCAGTCCTACAGCTGGTCAGGGGCACTCGAGAGGCCACAGTGAAAAGACTGCAGAAGAGCTGCTGCCATCTTTTGGCTGATTCCATGGGACTGTAGATTTTAACTTTGAGCCATGCAAAATTATATTTATAGCCAGAAGGCTTTGGAATACCAAACCTGGTGAGCTCAAGATATCACATCATGTACGCTTGGGACTTGAAAAGATGAAGAAAATGTTAAGGTGGTCTGAATAGCTCTTTTCTGTCTGCAAAGAAAAGGGGGAAATAAAAACAACATTTTGCAGCGACAGGAGGGATCCAGATCAAAGAAAAACTTCCAGGCCTTAAAGCAGTTGTACTGGACGCCATCAGATTCACCCACCTTGTATAACAAATATTTGTTACCATCCCTTTTACTTTCCTGAACTAAAGCTCATAGATAGTTTCAAAAATTCAACATACTGTTCTAACTGCAAAATGAAGAATAATTTTTTTAAAGTAATTTATAACAAACTATTTCAATGTGTGAATGGGCGTGACTTTACAAGAAGACATAATGAAGTGGATAGATGCACAAAATAAGTTTAGATTTAAGAAAAATAAGACATTCAGTGAATTATCAACATTCCGTATACTTTAAAGTTTAAAATAGGGGATAAATATGTTTGTAGGTTTGCATGGAAACACTGTGATCAACCGCCATAGTTGTAGGGAAGGCTCAAAGACTATAGACTACACTGTTGCTGGTGATGTGACTTTCTGAAATGGAGCACACCACTTGTTAAAGTTGCAAACTAAGCACAATATTTAAAACTATGCAAAAAGTATTCAGAGTATTCAGTGTGTATATGTTAAAACAGAATTAGATTCTAGGCTTGGAAATGTATAAATAGGATTTCTGAAAAATCTGCATGATTTTTCACCAGTGGGACAGGTGAAAACCCTGAGAGAAGTAAGGCAATGCTACATTGTGTGGGACTGTTCACACCGTGCAGGATGTCTAGCATCCCTGCTTCTGCCCAGGAAAACCCAGTAATCACCTCCAGACCTTCCTCACCCACCTCCCCACTTCTGGTCATTTTGACAACTAATGACTCCACAGAAAACCAGAACAGCCTCTGAGGGCCTAGTGCAACCCCCATTAAGAAATATCACTTTAGCCCGGCCAGCATGGCTCATTGGTTGAGTGTTGACCTATGAACCAGGAGGTCACAGTTGGATTCCCTGTCAGGGCACATGCCCAGGTTGTGGGCTCCATCCTCAGTTTGGGGAGTGCAGGAGGCAGCCGATCAATGATTCTCTGTCATCATTTATATGAAACGTGGGGTTCAGGGTACAGGCTTTTCTTCTCGTGGGTCCTTGTCTGGCGAAGTTGAAGAGGAAATTTGTGGACTGAAAGATTTCTTTAGTAAAAATGCAGAAGTTTATTGTAAGCATATACAAACTCTCCCTGGGGAGGGCTCCCCAAAGAGAATCCCCTGGGAGGGCCCTCCAAAATGGGAAAAGCCTGCTCTCTCTCTAATGGGGAAAAAATACAAAATCTGTCTCCTGTCCCTTTGTCTCGGGTTTACATAGGCTGCAGCTCTTTGTCTGACCCTTTCTGATTGGACCTTCCTTGATGTAGGACCCCTGTGCTTTCCTCATTGGTCACTCTGCTACATGGCGTCAGTTTCAAAGTCCAAGCCCACATGGCGCCCCTGTCTTTCTCTCCCCTCATCTTGCAACATTCCCCTATCCTCTGTGAAAATATGTTTCCTTCTTCCTGGTATCCTGTGACTTTTCTTTATATCTCTGTGAAAGCATAAAAGTGTCTTGCATCAGCTATTCCTGCCTTCCACATATGCATTCCTCTCCCATGGAACCTCTTTATTTCCTGGCTGCCTGTCCTATCTCTAAAATTCCTTTCATATGTTTCTCTCGCTCCCCCTCCCCTTTTTCTGAAACCAATATAAATATATTTTAAAATATATTTAAAAAACAAACAAACATGGGAAGTAGGAACATAGATAAGTAATGTGCGTAAGAACACATGGTAAAATAGCAAAGACAGGATTTCAGTCTATAATATTTGTTCTGAAAATACTTCTTTCAATCTTGCTTCAATAACAAATGTATCTGTGGGACTATTCACGATGAATTGTAAGTTGTTCTCTTCGTGCTGCCTGAAGTTGGATCATGAGCTGATTCATTAAAGCCCTGGCCGGGCTCTACTTTCTCTTTCTCTCTCTAGAGCCCACAGGTCAGCAGGCACATGGAAGGTGCTAGTCATCCAGGACAGTGAAGAGGCATCTTTGTGCTAAGTGCTGGGGGTGCACAGGCGACTGGACAGAACACATTCGCTGGTGTCCAAGCCTCCTGTTTGGTAACCACGAGAATGCATGAGTGCTACTCTCCGAAATGGGTAGAGGAGCAATGATTTCAGGAGGATAGCTACACAGAGACCAAAGTCCTCTCAGATTTGCCTTGCTTTGCACATTAAAACTTAAAAGATTAGCGGGAATAGACTGAAACAGATACACATGAAAGACAAACTGAATTCATAAGGTAGTGGAGATCTTGAGGGGGAATGGAGTTAACAAAAGAGGAGGCCAGCAGAGGTGTGTTCTGGCAAGAACAAAGATGGAAAATGATTTTCAGTAAATGGAAGTGACTTATGAGTAAGGCCAACAGCAGTTTATATTAATGGTGATGGGGAAATTGTAAATGTGTGGATATTTTATCTGGAAGAATATTGAATAGCTTAACATCAGAGAAACTGTTTCTGGTTTTCTAGGTGGTCGAGGAGAAAAAGAGGAACAATGTAAAGAGATAAGCCTTCAGCAGCAATATGGTAAGAGAAAGAGTAGGATTTAGCAATAAATTAGTAATGGATATGAAGTTGAAGGGAGTTTGTGGGGAAGCACAGGACTTGGTTGGAATGTCTGTAAGGAGGATTCTCTGAAAGGATGGGGGCCTCTGAGAGGACCTTGCCAAAGGCGGCAGCCCCTACTTTTGACTTTTCCAAACAAGAATCTCTATATGTTTAGTCTTTAAAGACCTGACCTTGTAGAAGCATGTGCTTTCTCAAGGATACTTAACCTGCTAATTGTATCTAGAGCTTAATTTTAGTTCAAGCTGTTATGACAATAAAAACCTAGGGAGGCAGGCGAACAGGGCTACTTGGCGGTGATGGCCAAGCAGTGCCTTAGCCCTCTCTTTCACAGAAACGTGTGTTAGAGTAATCATTCATCCATCGTCCAGGGTCTGCCAGTCAACCCTGGCAGGAGTTTATGAAGTTATCAAATAAAGTGCTATTGAAAAATTATGAAGAAAAAGAAAGAGTAGGCAGTTTTGTTTTGATTTGACTTGTTTTGTTTTGTTTTGGGGAGGAGGGGGAACAATTACATTGTCCAGTTGAGGAAGAAGTAATGGCAATGAACTCCTGTTAGAAATTATATCCATAAATACCATCAAAACATATTTGAATGGCCAGTCTTGCATTTCTTTTCTTTTTTAACCTAAGAAGGAAAAAACCATCATCAACTCTGGTAAATAGCCACAATTATAAATAAATACATAAATATAATATACTAGAGGCCTGTTGCACAAAGAGATTCGTGCAATAGGCCTGGGTCCCGGGTGCCGGAGGAAAACCGGTGCCGCTCCAGCCAGAGCCGCCTTCACAGCCTTTGCTGCTCCGGCCAGAGCCACCTTCAGTCTTTGCTCCACCACTTCGAGCCTATGTATGCAAATTAACCACCATCTTTGTTGGCGGTTAATTTGCATATCTCACTGATTAGCCAATGGGAGGCGTAGCAAAGGTATGGTCAATTTCAATCTTTGTCTATTATTAGATAGAATAATAATAATCACCTTTATCCTATATAATAAAAGCCTAATATGCTAAGTGCCCAGTCGTCCTTTCAACCAAAGTATAATATGCTAATGATATGCTAAAGCCACTCAACAGCTCGCTATGATGTGCACTGACCACCAGGGAGCAGACAGTCAATCAGTAGGTTAGCTTGGACTGAGCAAGACGGTCCAGACACACCCTGGAGCCCTCCCGTGGTCCCTCCCTGGCTGGCCTACCTCTCATGTCTCTCCCCGGCCCTGATCATACAAGGGTGGGGTCCCTTGACTTGGCCTTCACTCTCTTGCAATCCAGGACCCCTAGGGGGATGTCAGAGAGCCGGTTTCGGCCTGATCCCACAGGTCGGGCCAAGGGACCCCACTGGTGCATGAATTCGTGCACTGGGACTCTAGTAAATAAATAACTGTGAAGTGGTAGCCTATTCTTGAAACCAAGAACTAGGTTCTTGGTTTTATCACTTGCCACACAGACACCTTCCAAAAGTTATATGTACCTCCTCCCAGCATCTCTCTTTCTCATAAGGAGACTAGATTTGATATCTATTATTGGATTAAAAATTTCAAGAGAAGTAAAACTGACTTCATTCATAGACAACAAGATCCTGTATATAGAAAAGCTTAAGAACCACATGCAAAAACTATTAGAACTAAAAATAAAAAATTCAGCAAGATCTTAGGATATAGGACCAATATAAAAAATTATATTGTATTTCTATATACTAGCAATGAACAGTCCTAAATGTTCTAAAACTGGATTTTAGCGATGGTTGCAAAACTTGGTAAATTTATTAAAAAATCATTGAATTGTACACTTAAAATGAGACTGTTTCATGATATCTAAGTTATATCTCAATTAAGTTTTTTTTTAATTGGGAAATGTCAAAAGGCAAAGAGGACATTTTTTTTTTTTCAACAAAAGGAGGATTTTGTTTATTATTTATTCCTAACTCCTATGTTGTAATCTCCAGCATCACATACTCTAACCCTGAGCAGGAGAGCCCTAGTTTGGGAATTCCTAGGCTCTTTCTGGAGTAAAAGTTGAGATGTATGGCTACCAGTGTCTTAAATCTCAGCAATGACAGCAGAGGGAAGAACTTTAACAATCAGCTTGTACTGCTGTTTATCTGGAAGAGCACTGAAGAGCCTGGTCGCAAAGAAACAGATTAAGGTAAAGTGAAAAGTCAAGTCAGGTAGTCAAGGGCAGTTCTGAGGGAGTCAGGATTCCTATTCCCCAGGATTAGTTGGGTCACACCCTAATGGGATAAGAGTCACTTTGGAAGGAAACTCTACCTCTTTGACTTCCAAGAACCAGTCATCTCCTTGGGCCAGAAGGAAGTCCTGGCTTTAATAACCCTAAATAAATAGAACATATAGAACTCTCAACACTGAACTTTCAACAACTCTCAACGTCTTTGAAGACAAAGATAAAAACACAATCATTGCATGAGGGAGGGGGGTAAGAGATCAACCAAAGGACTTGTATGCATGCATATAAGCATAACCAATGGACATAAGACACTGGGGGATAGGGGAGGCTAGGGGACTGTCAAGGGTGGGGGGAAAAAAAGAACACATATGTAATACCCTTTGTAATACTTTAAGCAATAAAAAAAATAAAAATAAAATTAAAAAAAACACAATCACTGCAGGAATTTCAATGGCTCATTTACATCGATGGCCCTCTGCCTTTGGCTTTTCAAAGCCCTACCCACATATAATTCAAATCACATTTGTAAACATAAAACATTCTCAGTATCAACTATAAGAATATTTCATACTTGCATGAATAATTTGTATTTCCTGTCTTGAAATATAAAAACCACCAGTGGAGTGAATTAAAATTCTGGGCTCAGAAGCAAAGTTTTCAGATAGATTTCCCCATGCTTTTGTGATTGAAATAAACAGGTGCTCAACAGGAAAAGTAAGTTTCCTTTTTTTTTTTTTTTTTTAAATACAACAATGGAACTCATGAACTGATTCTAGAGCATTTTGCCTATAACGGTTTTTATTTCCATTTTGATTTGTTATTTTTTTAATTATTATTTTTGAGACATATTGATAGACTTGTGAAGAATACAGCACTCCTTTGTTATCCATCATATTTTGGGACTACTGGGCTAACCAAATACTCCAGTGCAAAGAGAGTTGACTGTAAAGAATAATAATAATGGGTATACTAATAGCTACATAACATGTACTATTACACAAACTTAACACAAACCTGTCCTAATTTTCTGCAAAGAAGTTTTAGTGAGGAAACTAAAGTAACTTGTCTGTGATCACATGAGGCAGCTCGATAGATTTGCAGTGCTAGAAACAGTGCTAAGCATTTTACATACACTATAACTTTTATTCTTCATAATGCCTCTGAGAAGAAACTATAATTCTAATTTCATAGATAAAAAAAACAGGGAGTTAGGAATAATTCTTATCCCAAATTTGTATTTAAAGTTGGACCAAAGAATCTCATCAGACACTACCTGGCTTCTCTCTTCTATGTGGCATCCAGCACATCTTGGATGATAGAGAATATGTATCAAGTTCTGCAAGGATGTCAATGTGAAAATGAATTATATAATTTCCAGGAAAACCTGGTTAAATAAACTGACTTTTGTAAAAAAAAAAAAATCATTGTCATCGTTGGTAACAAACATCTGCCATTCCCAAAAAGTAGCCACTCAATTTTCATTAGTGACGCTGAGTTGTGACAATTCCTCATAGCTGGCAAGTTAATGGCTAGATTCAAAATACAGACTCAATAAGAGGAAGAGCAAAAGGAGGCAATTCTTGCGGCTTCGATGCAAAGCATGCATTAAAAAGGTAATTTATAAGAAAGGTAGACTGAATAAATTTGAGGATGAAATAACAAATGTTAAATTAGGCTTTAAAATTAAATTAAGGAAGTTTCAGAGTGACCAAATACAATTTTTTGTTTCTTCTTTTGTGTTAGCATTTGTTTTAGAATAGCCTGTTATTCATCTTTACTGGCTTCTGAAAATAAATATATTGAGTTAAAAAAAAAAAAAAACAGCTTTAATAAAATACCCCTGTTCTTGATGCATGTGTGTCTCCATCCACAATGTTTTCTTCACAGGGTTCAAGAGCTAAAGAGCAATTTGGGGTTGTGGCCTTTCAGAGCCAGGCAAATTATCACTGTAATGGGGTCAGCAGAGGGCCAATTGCTTTTCCTGAATTAGCATGTGAAAGGAATGTGGGCAAATTAACTGTGTCCGACTAAACTCTACTTTACTTGCTATGAGGTGACATATTGCTAAAGCCAGATTGGTCTCCCAAAATGGAACTCTTCGGGGATCCTGTGCAGGTTCATTTCACTTTCTGGTCATTGGTCTGCATAATAATAAGACTCACAGGTATTTAGTACTCACTACATACCAGGCTCTAGTGCTTTATAGCTCTTACTTTGTTCTCAAAATAAGCCTAGGAGATAATTGATTCATCAAGATGCATTACAGAACAAAAGGAACCAATCTAAGTATTTTAAGCAAGGTGGAATTTAATATAGGGAATTGGGTGTTTACAACATTGTTAGCCGGGCTGGAGGGATAAGTTCTAGACCCAATATCCAGAAGTAATTCCCAGAGAAATACAGAACTAGCCCACCAAGAGAGCAACTTTCATGAAGGGCACCGAAGCTTGTAAATTCACCAACATGTCCCAGAACAGGAAGCTGACTTCAAGAAGCTGCTTCTACTGCCACAGCCTTTGACACCCAGGAAGCTGGAGAAAGGATACTGGAACCCTGCTGAGAATAAAATCTCACATCTCCAGGATCTTTGCATGCCAGTGAAAAACTGGCCAAGTGGGATGCCAGGATGGCCTTAGGTTTGCCTTCCAAATTTCAAACAAATCCATCTAAATGACAAGACCCAAATCACATCCACACCCCTAGCTGCAAAGGGATTTGAGAAATGCAGATTTTTAGTTTTTCAACCTCTACAAGAGAGAAAGAATCCAAGGAGGGAGGTGGAATGTAAGATAAGCAAAGCAATCCACAGTGTTTATCCCATGTGCGTACTATATTACAATCCTCATGATCCCTTTCATAGATCAGGAAACAGAGGCACAGAGAATTAAGTAAATGGCCCAAGGTCACACCAAGGTGGTCTTCTCTGGAACCTGTGCTCTTCACCACAGGACTTTACTCGTTCCCCAGGTTGTGGTCCCGTGTCCACATAGGCTAAAAGGAAATCCCAGCAGCATTGTTCACCAAGGCGAAACACGTTTCAATGATAAAAAAATTCCAACAAGGTAAATCAGGAAAGAGCCAAAGCCATAGTATACTACTCTAGTCTTCATACTTTTATAATACTAACAAAAATCCACTTAACCAGCTACATCTAGCAAAACTCTTGAATTTTACTCTTTCAGAATCTCTGACTATTGATTCAGGTACTATGAGATGCTACTGAGAAGGTGTTTCAGCCTAGAGAACCAGGAATATCCAGGGATCCAATCCCCGATAAATCCCCATTAATCACTAAATTTAAACCCAAATCTTAGAATTTACTACCAAAATGTGGGGAGGAGCCTCTTCCAGAGAGATGAAATCAGAGCTGCAGAAAACAATAGAAATGTCTTTCGTTCCCTAGCCCCGAGTTGGTGTGGCAGAGACAATGCCAAGGGTTCACCAAGTCCATTTTACTGTCCTCTTGGGCCCCTTTGCAGCTAGGTTGGAGCTGTGTGAGTTCTGGGCAATGGAAGCTGGGAAGCAGTGATGCCCAGTACTTGCAGGCCTGGCCATCCCTTCTTGATGGCCACGCTGCGAGTTCGCACTGGTGGTGTCACAAGATAGAAGGAGCCTGAGCTCCTTCTGAATGATCGCCAACCACATTAGACTGTGATGTGAGCACGCAATACATTTTTCTTGAATTGAGCCATAGAGGTCTGGATCTGTTTGTTGCAGCAGTTAGGCTGACTAATACAGCTGACCTGAACCTTCTGCTACATATCTTCTTAACAAAGGCAGGCCAGGTCGGATTTATAAGGGAGTATGAAAAAAAGGCATTACTCTCTGGGTAGCCTCAATTACATGACATTTTACGTACCTCTCATCAACATCAGACTCTTCATACAGAAGTTCATTCAAGAGTTGCCATCCCCTTTGCTTTGCCTCTGTTTCTCAGACCAGGCAAAGCTGGACACAGTCCTGGAGAAGAGGGAAAAAAAAGAGCTAAACGGAGTCAGAGAGAAAGGGGACTCTACCTGAAATTGCTGGACCTTTAAACTCCTTTGATAGTTCCATCCCTGGAAAACAGTAGCCCCTTCCATTCACTGAAATCAGTTCACTGGGATCGGCCCTCTTCTGCCTGGGGTGGGAGCAAGCAGCATAGAAAGGACAGCAGGGAGAGAGGGGGTTTGTGCGGACTCTTCTGGGGACCAGTGGTGACCACTGAGACAGCCTGCACTGGTGAGGGCTCCTTCCTGTGCACTGAAAACATGAAGAGGCTAAATCAGATTTCACCCCCCTAAGAAGAAAACCAAAGATCTTTAAGAGTACCATTTACATACGATAGCAAGTATGTTCATTGTAGATCACTTTTAGCTGTTCATTAGACCAAATCCCCTGGGGATCTTTTATGTCAATGCTTTGGAAATTAGTCCTTGTTACTTTATGTAATTAAAAACAATAAAGCTAAGTGCCTGTTCTACTCTTTTGTAATTTTAAACAGGGGCTCCCAACCTCAGGTCCTATCTCCAGGCCCCTCCATGGCCTCAGAGGTAATGATAGGAATCTATGCAATATTTTCATCATATCAGAAAACCTTAGAGAAACAGGACATTTAACTTAAAGCTGAATGAGCTAACAAAATCAAGTTTCTGTTTTTTGACTGAGATCACATCAGCTTAGTATAATAATTATCTCAGAGGATAATTGATTGATAATTATCTCATGCTAGTTGGACACTCAGAATAACAGTCATTTAATGTATTTGATTAATATAAATGGGTAAATGACTCAATAAGACTTTTATAAAGAACAACTTTTAAGAAATAAGCTCCACGAAGGAGGCTATTCTTAGAAGTTTAGGAATCTAGCCAAAAAATGGAAACAACCCAAGTGTCTCTCAACTAATAAGTGGATAAATAAAATGTGGTATAACCATACAATGACATATTATTTAGCCATAAAAAGAATGAAGTACTTACACATATTACAACACGATGAGCCTCAAAAGCCATCATACTTAGTGAAAGAAGCCAGTCATAAAAGAGCATATAATATATGATTTCATATATGTGAAATGTCCATTAGACACAAATCTGTAGAGACAGAAGTTGATTAGTGGTTACAAAGTGCTGAGATGGAGAATGAAGAGTGATTGTTAACAGATATGAGATTTCATTTTGGAATGATGAAAATTAGGTTATGGTGATTGCTGTACAACTCTGTATATATACTAAAAACCATTGAATTGTACATTTAAGCAGGTGAATTTTATGGTATGTAAATTGTGTTTTTGTAAGCTGTTAACCTTTTTCAGAATCATAAATTGAACTCCATAATTTTCCATTTGACTTGACCCCAAATTTGCCTGAATTCACAGAATCTTACAGCCTGGGAGTAAAGTTGAGTTCTGGAGAAACAAAAGCAAACAATAACTATGTCGTCTCTCAGAGGAAAATGCGAGAACTTCAGCCCTCTCTCCCCACTTGCCTTGAGTCCTCCCATATTCCCGCAGGAAGCTGTGAGATAGACTGTGATCCAGGAGGAGCTCTGTCCTCATACAGGACCGGGGCCTCAGGCACACATTTATTTATTTATTTGTTTAAAATTTATATTCATTGTTGAAAGTATTACAGATGTCCCCTTTTCTTCCCACATTGAGTTCCTCCACCCTGCTCCCACCCCCTCCCCAGGTTATGCATATTATATGTGGAATCTAATGAACAAATAAACTGATGAACAAAATAGACCCAGAGACATTGAAGCACACAACAGAAGCGCCTTTTCAATTCCATGCAGAGAGTAAGGCCGGTGGCCCTTCAACCATACCAAGGCCAGTCGTCCTTCTTGGCAGTTTCCCCTTTTCCCTTTGCTGCCAATTTTACCTGGCACCACATCTGCACACATGGCATGCTTTCCTTTTCCCCTTTGAGGCATTTAACAAATTTTTACCAACGTCATCAAAAAGCACAAAAGCATTCTCCTAATTAAATTGTAAGTCAATTGTGAAAATTTCAGAAAATATATAAAAGTAAAAGGAAGAAAATACAACTACCATCTAATAATATCCTTTGTTAACATTTTGGCATAGTTCTTTCTAATATGTAATATACATATGTATATACATATTTTTTACCCAGTTGATATCATACTGTAAATTCATTTTTGTAGACTATAGAATCATGTAACTAGTCTCCTTATTGTCACAAGCTGCTAAAATGCCTAGAATCAAAAGCACAAAGCTTACAACATTCATGTTCTGGAGAAAACTCACTCCTAGCTTAATTTTATGTTTTTCTATTCAGATTTCTTCTGTCCTACTTTTCATGTTTTTATTTCTATATTTAATCTTGTTTTATTATATGAATTTCTATAAACTACTTTAAAGGCTTTCCAAAGTCATTTTTTTCATCATAACCATTTTTAAGTGTACAGCTCAGTATTATTTTTTTTTAATATTTTTTATTGATTAAGATATTACATATGTGTACCCTCTACCCCCCCTCCCCCTGCTCATCCCCTCACCTCCCCGTTGTCCGTGTCCATTGGTTAGGCCTATATGCTTGCATATAAGTCCTTTGGTTGATCTTTCCCCCTTGCCCCCACCCTCCCCTACCTTCCCTCCAAGGCCCGACAGTCCAATCAAAGCCTCTCCGTCTCTGGATCAGTCCTTGTTCATCAGTTTATGTTGTTCATTATATTCCACAAATAAGTGAGATCTTGTGGTATTTATCCGCTCTCCAGTTCCATCCATGCTGTGGCAAATGGTAAGAGTTCCTTTTTCTTCTTCCTCTTCTTAAAGAATACCTTTCAGCATTTCATATAATGCTGGTTTGGTGGTGATGAACTCCTTTAGCTTTTTCTTATCCGTGAAGCTCTTTATCTGACCTTCCATTCTGAATGATAGCTTTGCTGGATAAAGTAATCTTGGTTGCAGGTTCTTGCTATTCATCTCTTTGAATATTTCTTGCCACTCTCTTCTGGCCTGCATGGTTTCTGTTGAGAAATCAGCTGACAGTCGGATGGGTACTCCCTTGTAGGTAACTGACTGTCTTTCTCTTGCTGCTTTTAAGATTCTCTCTTTATCTTTTGCTCTTGGCATTTTAATTATGATGTGTCTTGGTGTGGTCCTCTTTGGATTCCTTTTGTTTGGGGTTCTCTGCGCTTCCTGGACTTGTAAGTCCATTTCTTTCACCAGGTGGGGGAAGTTTTCTGTCATTATTTCTTCGAAAAGGTTTTCAATATCTTGCCCTCTCTCTCCTTCTGGTACCCCTATAATTCTGATGTTGGTACGCTTGAAGTTGTCCCAGAGGTTCCTTACACTATCTTCGTATTTTTTGAATCTCTTTTCTTTTTTCTTTTTCGGTTGGGTATTTTTTGTTTCTTTGCATTTCAAATCTTTGACTTGATTCTTGGGATCCTCTTGTCTGCTGTTGGATCTCTGTAAATTATTCTTTATTTCAGTCAGTGTATGCTTAATTTCTAGTTGGTCCTTTTTCATGACCTCCATGGTCTCACTATACTCCTTGAGGGATTTATTAAATTTATCGGCGGTTTCCATAAAATTCTTGAAAAACCTTATAAACGTGGCCTTGAACTCTATATCCAGTCGTCTGGCCTCCTCCGTTTCTGCCAATTGTGACCTGTTTCTTTGTCTCCGCATTTTGGCTGCTTCCCTGTGTTGATAGGGTGGCCTGCGCGCCAGGTGTCCTGTAGGGCCCAGTGGCTCAGCCTCCCCAGTTACCCGGGGTGGACACTCTTGGTGCACTCTTGGTGCCTTGGTTGTTGTAGGATCACTGGGAGGAATTGACCTCCAGGCCAATTGGCTGTGGGAAGCAGCTGTGTCTGAAGTGGGAGAATGGTCCCCCTCTGACCACTGGGTACAGTGGTTCCTGGATCTAAGGAGGTGCTAATTCAGCCCCTGCCTGAGGCCACACAGCCGGAGCCACGAAGAGGCTCAGCTGTGAAGCAATGCAAGCCGCTGCGGGGCCTTGGGCCTTCTCTTGGAAGTTCCGGGTCTGCTTGGCTGGGCTATAGTTAGGTACATTCACATGCAAAAGCCTCTGCCGCAGCCTGGGTGGGGCGGGGTCTCAGGGAGTCAAAAGGGGCGGAGAAAGACGCTATGGCTGATTCTCCGCGCCCGGAGTCGCGCGTCTCAGTGTCCCGGTAACGGCTGCAAGCACCTCTGAGGGAAATCTGCCCTCAAGTTCGCCCGCTGCCGCCTGACAGAGTCGCCTCTCCCCGTATGAGACCTGGGTCCCCAGAGACTTGCCGGAACCGGAGTTCAGAGCAGTCGGGAGCTTGTGATTCAAAAAGACAGCCGCGTCCTCAGGTGCCACCCCCTTTCCGCGTGCGCGAGCCGCCGCCACCGCGGCGGAGGCGGCGGCGTACCTCTGCACTCAGCCTCCGCAGCTCCTCTGGCTCTCAGCGTGCTTTTCTTTCCTTCTAGTTGTAGAAATTACACTCAGCCAGCCTTCCTGTTGTTTTGGACGATGTTTGCTCCGTCCTTTGGGATAATTTTCAATTGTTGTGTGGGGCGACTATTTCCCGGTGTTTATCTATGCCGCCATCTTGGTTTCTCTACAGCTCAGTATTATTAAGTATATTCACACTAGAGGCCCGGTGCACAAAATTCAGGCCTAAACCAGCAGTTAGACATCCCTCTCGCAATCCGGATGCTGCATGCACCAGTGACCATACTTTTCATTCAGGTGAAAAGCATCTTGCTGTTGTATGGGCAGCTACATTTTTTTGCCCTGATTATAAAAAGTAGTACATAACATGATTCTTCTGAGGCAGTAGTACCATTTTCCCCATCTTGTAGGTGGAAAAACTGAAGCAGAGAGAAATTAAGTAATTGGCTTTGTCACACAGTTATAAGTGTCAGAATCAGGGCTGACCACAAAATGTGCATGCCAGAGTCCATGTATGTCATCGCTGCATCATCCTGTTCTTTCAGTGTTAGGGTAGTCTTGCCAGGTTTTAATTTTTAAATTAAAGAGACTGTCCCCAGTATATAGGGTAGGGTCCCTAGGCCTGGCCGGCGATCAGGGCCTATTTGTGGGGCAACCAGTGGGTGGGGTGATTGGGGGCCCCCCTGCTGGCACCCGCCTTGGCTGTCAGCCTGGTGCAGCCCACTGGCTGGCACCCTCCCCCAATCGCCACCGCTGGTTGCCTCCCTCTTGGGGGGGAGAGGGGTGCAGACGCTCAACAGTGGAGCTGCCTCCAGTCAGGGGCAGCTCCTGCGTTGAGAGTGTGGTCAGTGAGTGTCATAGCGGCCAGTCATTCCACCATTCGGTCGATTTGCGTATACCATTTGTATACCATTTTTAAAGAAATGATTATTCGCATCTTTTGCCTATTTTTGTGTTTATGTTGTTGGGGGTGTAGGAGTTCTTTATATATTCTGGATATTAACCACTTATCAGATATCTGATTTGTAAATAATTTTTACAAAATGGGTTGCCTTTTCATTCCAGTGATGTGTCCTATGATACAAAGAAGTTTATAAGTTGGATGCAGTCCCATTTCTCTCTCTCTTTTTTTTTTTTTATTGCTGGTGCTTTTGGTGTCATAATCAAAAAATCAAAAGCAAATCCAATGTCTTGAAGCTTTTTCTCTGTTTTCTGCTAGGAGTTTTATAGTTTGGGATCTTATGGTTAGAGGTTTAATTTATTTTGAGTTAATTTTGTAGATGGTATATGACATAAGGGTTTAACTTCACTCATTTGCATGGGGATATTAAGTTTTCCCAGTACCATTTGTTAAAGAGACTGTTCTTTTCCCTTTGAATGTTCTTGGCATCCTTGTCAAAGATCATTTATTTGATCATATACAGAAGGATTTATGTCTGTCTTCATGCCAGTACCACACTGTTTTGATAGCTATAACTTTATAATATGTTTTGAAATCAGAATGTGTGATACCTCTACCTATGTTCTTTTTCAAGATTGTTTTGGTTATTTGGAGTCCATTGAGGTTCCATAAAAATTTTAGGATGAATTTATTTCTATTTCTGCAAAAAAAAAAAAAAAAAAGCCATTAGGATTTTGATAGGGATAGCATTAATTCTGTAGATCACTTTGAGTAGTATTGACACCTTAATAATGTTGTCTTCCAATCCATGAGCACAATATGTCTTTCCATTTATTTACCCTTCCTTAATGACTTTCATCAGAGTTTTGTAGTTTTTGGTGTATATGTCTTTCACCTCTTAGGTTTGGTCTATTCCTGAGTATTTTATTATTTTTGATGTTATTGTATTTGAAATTATTTTCTTAATTTCTTTTCAGACTATTTATTGTTAATGTACACAAACATAACTGATGTTTAAATGTTGATTTTTCTATCTTGAAACTTTCCTGAATTTGTTCACTAGTTCTAACAATTATTTTTGTTTAATCTTTAAGTTTTTAATGTATAATATAATTTCATCTTCAAATAAAGATAAGTTAATTTATTTGGATGCAATAAACAGTTTTTTAAATAGTAAATTATTTCCTGTTTTATTGAGGCATAATTGACATAAAATATTGTATTCATTACAGGTGTATAACATAATCATTTGATATATGTATACTAGTACTAGGTATACTGGTTAATAATGCTGGATTTTGCAATCAAAGAAAACATGATAATTTCAAGAGAAACATCAAAAGTGCTTTATTTAAAGTAATGTCCACCGCTAGCTACACATTTCCCCATCTTTCAGGTAATTTGTGGATATCGTCCCAATAGGACTTTTCTTGTTTTGAGGTAAACCACTCAGAGACCCAATTTTCCACTTCTTTGTATGTTTTGAAGTGCTGCTCAGAAAGTGTGTGTGCCATCGATCGGAACAAGTGGTGATCTGAAGGAGCAAGGTCTGGTGAATACAGCAGGTGGGTTAATATTTCCCAGGCAAGATCTTTTAATGTGTCTTTAACTGGTTTGGAAGTGTGTGATGGTGCGTCATCATGAAGCAAAATTACTTCTGGCATATTCTGGTCATTTCACAATCAAAGTGTGGTTCAAATTGATTATTTGTTATCAGTAGCGGTCAGTATTAACATTTCACCTGGTTTTAGAAGCTCATAATACACCACACCTTCCTGATCCCACCAAACGCAGAGCATTGTCTTCTTTCCTAAGCGATTTGGCCTTGCAGTTGATGATGATGGTTGACTTGAATCAACCCATGATTTTGTGCATTTGAGATTCTCAAAATAAATCCACTTTTCATGGCCAGTCACAATTCGATGCAAAAAAGTCTTTCTTTCGTGCCATTGAAGCAACATTTTACTGATGACTTTTCAGTTTTCCATTTGTCTTTTGTTCAGTTGATGTGGCACCCAGTTTCCTTCCTTTAAAATTTTTTCCATTCCTTGTAAATGATCGGAACTTGTTTGCTGAGCAACATTTAATGTTTCTGCAAGTTGTTTTTGAGTTTGACACGCATCTTCATCCAATAATGCTTGTAATTGTTGGTCTTCAAACTTTTTCGGTTGACCTGGACGTTCTTTGTCTTTCACATCGAAATCGTCACTTTTAAAGCGTTTAAACCAGCATTCACAAGCATCTTGAGGTGGAGTATGTTCACCATAGGCTTCCCGAAGTATACGATAACTTTTTCTTCGAAATAAAGTAATGAATTAAAACTTCCTGCAAATGCTATTTTTTTTTTTTTGGCACAAAATTTGACATTTTTAAGCGTAAAAATATCTGATGTTAACACCTTCAGCAAATTTGACATATGAAGTTTTGAAGTTTGTTGTCAATACAACAAAATAGCATACATCTCAAATCGCATATATACCAGCATATGTGTAACTCCATCTATTGAAAAAAAAAAACCACATTATTAACTGGTACACCTAGTATAATGTGAAATGTATTTACTAAAGTAAGTTTAGTTAGCATACATAACTTCATATACTTAGAATTCTTTTTCTTTAGATGAAAACTTTAAAAATTTACTCTCTTAACAACTTTTAAATATACAATACAGTATTGTTAACTATAGTCACCATGTTGTACATTATATCCCCAGAACCCTTCTACTTTATAACTGGAAGTTTCTACCTTTTGATCACCTTCAACCATTTTCTCCAACACTCCTCCCTGCCCCCCACCACCTCTGGCAACTACCAATCTATTTTCTTTATCTATGAGTTTGGTTTTTTGAGATTTCATATATGAAGTCATATACCATATTATTTTTCACTGTTTGACTTATTTTACTTAGCATAATGCCCCTAAGGTTCATCCATGTTGTCTAAATGGCAGGATTTCCTTCCATATGACTGAACAATAGTTTATTGTGTATGTATGCATAGATATATATATATATATATATATATATATATATATATATATATATCATATTTAAATTTTTTTATTATTTTTAATCCTCACCTGAGTACATGCTTAGAAGAGGAGAGACAGAGAGATGGAGAGGGGGAGAGAGAGAGAGAGAGAGAGAGAGAGAGAGAGAGAGAGAGAGAGAGAGATGAAAGAGAAAGAAACATGATTGGCTGCCTTGTCTAAGTAACCCAACCGGGAAACGAACTAACAACCTTTTGATGCACAGAACGACACTCAATCAACTGAGCCACTCCAGCCAGGCACATATTTTTAAATCCATTCCTACATTAATGGATACTTGGATTGTTTCCATGTGTTGGATGTTGTAAATAATGCTGCAATGAATATGTAGGTACAGATGTTTTTTTCAAGATAGTGATTTTTTTTTCTTTTGGACAGATACCTTAAAGTGGAATTCTCAGATAATATGTTAGTTCTATTTTTAACTTATTGAGGAACTTTACAATGTTTTCCATAGTAGCTACCAGTACACCAATTTACATTCCCACCGACAGTGGACAGGAGTTCCCTTTTCTCTACATTCTCACTAACATTGTCTTTTTAATAATAGCCCTTCTGACAGGTGTGAGATGCTATCTCCTTGTGGCTTTGATTTGCATTTCCCTGATAACTAATGATGCTGAGCACTTTCACACAAGCCTGTGGTCCATTGCATGCTTTCTTTGGAAAAATACCTGTTCACTTTTTCTACTCAGAATAAATTTCATATACCAATTTTTACCATCAAGAGAATTTCCTACATCGTTAAAATACTTGTAAATATGATTTTAAATCATTGTATATTACTCCATCATTTAGATGTACTGTAATTTACAAGAAAATTCCTCATTCCTTTGTTGTTGAACATTTAGGTTGTTTTAAATTTGTATTATGAACAATATTCCAAAGCATATCTCTCTGTATTTTTTTCATCATGTTTAGGAATATATATATATATATATATATATATATATTCCTAGAACTGGCTCCACTAAGCTAAAGAGTATGGATACTAAGGCTTTGACACTTTTTTTTTTAATTTGGAAAAGCATAACTTTTTAAAAAATATTGATTGAACATAATTTGTGATATGTCATATCTATCTTCTGAATATTTACATTATATCTTACATGTTTAGATGGCTTGAACTATACCTTATATGTAGCTTTAAATACACAAATAGTAAATGAATTTTATTTTTTATAACATTGAGCTCTTTTGTTAACTTTAAAATTTATTTCCCAGTTCTGCTCCTGCTCCTCCTTTTGGGGATGCTCAACAACCAATACCCAAAAGTGGATTTTGAGAGGCCAGGATGGGGTGGGGAGCCTATTTTGGGATATACTAAGTAGGAAGCAATCATGGGGCCTTTTTTAGACAAAGCTTTTAAGGACAGAGGATGAGACTGAGAGTCATTTTCTGAGGAAATACAGGAAAGCCTGACGGTCCTGAAGTAGATTGGTCTTAAGAGTGCAGACCTGTGGTTTAAATGAGGCTAGTATCCCAGCTGGGGGGTGATTGGCGAGGCAGGAGATTTGGGGTGGTCACAATGATTGGGATGGTACCTGGCATCCAGGGAGCAGGGTGAGAAATGCTAGAGACATTGCATGGCTTGAAACTATTTCCTAAAATAATTTTCCAGCCCCTAAAGTCAATATATCTCCCACCAGCACACACTAGGCTAGTTTTACGTTGATGCATGTAGACTCCAAGGGCTACCCTGTATTCTGTCCCTTTAACCATTAAGGGCCATTGAAATGTGGACATTCAGTGAGTGAATAACTTTAAAGTCCCTAAATGTGGACCATTGAGTGTTGAAGCGCTTTAAAAATGTACACGCCAATACCAATGGGTTGAGAATAAAAAGAGAAAATTTATATCTATTAAAAACCTCTTATTATACCACCAACTTTGTATATTAGTTTCCTGTGGCTGCTATAACAAATTATCACAAACTGGGTGGCTTAAAACAGGACTTTATTCTCTCCCAGTTCTAGAGGCCAGGCATCTGAGATCAAGATGCCAGCATTCAAAAGGGCCACATTCCCTCCAAAGACTTGATCATTCCCTGCCTCTTCCTGTTTCTGATAGCTGCAGACACTCCTTGACTGTGGCTACTGGTCTCCAAACTCTGCCCTCAATAACTTTCTCCTCTTCTGTCAGTCTATAGTCCCTTTACCTCAATATATATATATACATATATATATACATATATATATACATATATACATATATATTATATATACATATATATATATATATATATACACACATTTTTTATTGAGAGAAAGGGAGAAACATCAATGATGAGAGAGAATCAATGATCAGCTGCCTCCTACACACCCCACACTGGGGATGGAGCCCATAACCCAGGCATGTGCCCTGATCTGGAACCCAACAGTGACCTCCTGGTTCATAGGTCGACGCTCAACCACTGAGCCATGCCAACTGCGCCCTCTGCCTCACTCTTATAAGGACACTTCTCATTGGATTTAGGGCCCACTTGGCCAAACCAGGATGATCTCCTCATCTCAAGATTCTTAATTTAATTATATAACCAAAGGGTTTTTTTTTCCCAAATAAGGGAACATTCACAGACTCTGGGGATTGGGACATGCATATATTTGGCGTGGGGATGGGGGTGAGCGCACACCATTCAGCCACTACACTTTACTTCCAGAATCTTGTCCCATTTTACACTAATCTTGCCCAATCTTGTGACAGGGGCATCAGTATCCCTTGTTTACAAGTGAAGAAATGGAAATTTAGAAAAAAATAAGTAGTTGGCTGAAGTGTCCTGATGCGTTCCAGGGCTAAGATTCACCGCGAGGCTCCCCGAGGCCTGGATTCAGCATTGAGAAGCTCCGCTCTGTGCTGGGCAGTTCATGGCATTGTCCTCCCCAGTGTAGACGCCGCTTTAGACAGCAGTGCTCCCAGGTGACCTGGTACACTCTGCTGGTCTCAACCTAAAGGAAGTAAACATTCTCTTTGGCAAAAGAGCATTCAGTCTAATACAAGAAAACATGTAGTCAAGCCATTGAACGTGCCCGTTTCACTATCAATTATCAATAAGTACCAGCCTAACCTAAACGTAGATAATCGTGCAATGTTCCAAAAGTGCCTTTTTCCATTTCCTTAGCCCCTGAAAAAAAGTCTCTTTTTTTCCTTTTTAGCTCAGTCTAATTTATTCTCTCAACATTTGTTGAGTACCTGCTATAATTTATGGCATAACCTCCCTTGAAATCTTTTTTCCCTTATTGTGGACATTTTTATTTTAGATACATTTGAACTCACAAAAAAATAAAAAGGTATAAATATATTCTAGCATTCTCTACATCCTGGATTAGTTTTTGAGCTGAATATACTGAGTATTTGCTTTTTGTTTTACTCCTTTCTTTTGCTTAAATTTAAGATGAATTAAGTAGCATCGAGATTTTACATAACTGTAACTGCCTACTTCTAAAAATGTATTTTTTTAAAAAATAAAGCTTTTTTCACAATTCGGATTTAGGAGTGGTTTGAAACAGGGCCAGGAGTGTACTCTCAGTCAGACCCAGCAAAGCAATTATGAAATAAAGGGAGTGTCATGCTGCTTTTCAAAGCTAGCTCATCCTTCTCCCCAGGACACCTTTTCAACAGATACACATTACTGTGTCTCAAGAGTGATACATCTCACAGAGTTTGAAAAGTTGATAGTTTAGAATCATAGCACCTTTTAGGGAAGGGATAGATTTCTTGATAATCTTGTGTGTTTAAGGCAATAATATCTTTAAGAACACCCCCCCCCCCAAAAAAAAAAAAAACAACACACACAAACACACACACACACAAATAGCATCTTATCACTGATTGGGGAAATTTAATGGAAATGCAGAAATTAAAATGACATTAATATGGTCACATTGCAGAGGATCTGAAGAAGAGACTCATGTTTAGATGCTTTAAAATGTAAATAGTGCCAGCAGGGGACAAAACCTCGCTTCACATAATCGGTTTTAGATAAACAAGTAGGAGAAATTTGCACTAATTCTATAGGGGCATAATTAAAAATAATTAGGAAAAATACCCCACATATTTTATAAAAAAACTCCAAGAAAACAGACAGAGATGGATTTTGCATTTTCAGAAAATGGTGAGCATGTAGCACAGGGTTGGGATCTGAAGTCCCCAGTGATGCAAGCTTCCTTCCTTGTGTATATACATGCCAATTTACTTGGAAAAAAATAAAGAGAAAAAAATACAAAAGACTGTCTCCAGGAAAGAGGAGTTACATGCTTAATGACTTGCTGGCAACCATCAATAAGTATGCTAGTTAAAGCAACTGAAGAATGTAATATACATACTGCATATTCAGGAAAATACTAAAAGGGATAGATAGAGATAGATAGATAGATAGATAGATAGATAGATGATAACCTATGGTGAAATAAAAAAGTAGACAGAATGACAATCACTCTGGTTTTTGCTACAGTAACAAATAATAGCCAAATTTCAACGCATCTACAAACATTTATTTCTTGCTCACATTACATGAAGGCTATTGGTCAACTGCGCTTGTGCTGAGCATGGCTGGGCTCTATGAATCTTATTCTGGGACCCAGGCCGAAGCAGCAGCCCATTATTTGGGGCACGCAATACTCATCTTTATTGTCTTAATTTCAGTGTCTTTATTGTCTATGTTCAAGTTGTGTGTTTCTTCTGTGGTCATGATTTTTGTGTGCTTGATGTTCAAATGCAGTCCTGCTCCGGCACCTTCTTCTTGAATTTCAACCGAAGTTGTTTTAAAACATGGCTGCTTTCTGCCAGTAAGATGGTGTCACTTACCTATCTTAATTTATTGATATTTCTTCCCCTAATTTTCACTCCTCCTTTCTCTGAGTTGAGCCCTGTTTTTTGTATGCAATGTAGCATACTTCTCGTCAGCTCACAGATTAAACAAATAGAGGGATAAAATGCACCCTTGTCTGACAACCTTGCCTATAGGAAACCATTCTGTCGCTCCATATTCGGTCCTGACAGTGGCTTCCTCTCCACAATACAAGGTACGCAGCAGGACAAATCACGTGCTGAGGGACACCCATTTCTTTCAGAGAAACCCGTAGCTTTCATGATCAATGCAGTCAAAGGCTTCACTGTCCTGTCATCTATAAAACATAGACAATCCTTCTTCTAAAATTCTTTGGAGCACTCCCTATTCAGTGAAGGATCGTGATTTAAAAAATGACAAATTTAGCCTGGCCAGTGTGGCTCAGTGATTAAACGTGGACCCATAAACCAGGAGGTCATGGTTCAATTTCCAATCAGGGCACATGCCCAGTTTGCAGGCTCGATCCTCAGTAGGGGGCATTCAGGAGGCAGCCGATAGATGATTCTCCCTCGTCATTGATGTTTCTATCTCTCTCTCTCCTTCTCCCTTCTTCTCTCTGTAAAATCAATAAAAACCTTATTGAAAATATTAAAAAATGACAAATTTAAGCTGTCCTACTTACTTCGAGCACATCACGAGAAGGCAGGGTTTTTGGAAAAGAATAGTAGTGCTGGAAAAAATAGAAGGCAGCAGGAAAAGAGGAAGACCAAATGTGAAATGGATTGACTCCATAAAAAAGCCACAGGCAAGAGTCTAAAGGAGCTGAGCAGGAGTGTGGCCTGAGCAGCACTGTGGCCTGTCTTTCATAGAGTAGCCACTCATTCACAGAGTGGCCAAGACTAGGAGCCAACTCAATGGCCTGTAACACAGTACTCACAGTGGACAGCAGAAGTTGAAGGACAGAGCCAAATCACACAAGGGCATTGTGATTTTCTGCTGGGACGCAGCATACTTCTCGATGGCTCACATTCTATTGGCCAAAGCAAGTCCAAAGTCAGTAGGGTAAGGAAACATGGCAAAGATTGAGAGGAATAAAAATTTGTGGACAAATAAAATAGCCTAAAAAAAAAAAAAAACAAATAAAATAGCCTATCACACCTAAGAATTAGAAAACTCAAGGCCTGTTTAGTTCAATGGTTAGCGCGTCCTCCCTCGGACCAAAGGGTTCCCCATCAAGGGCACGTATCTCTAGGTTGCAGGCTCCATACTTGGCCCCAGTTAGGGTGGGAACTGGAAGCAAACAATCGATGTTTCTCACCCCACCACTCCACTCTCTCTAGAAAAATAATAATAATAATCAGAAAACAAATGTATATATTTTAATGAAAATATTGTGATTATTAAACACTTAAGCAATTTAAACAGAAAAATCTAGATTGCTCTCCCAGTCAGTGGTGGACCCAAATTTTATTTGTTCTCAAACTTACGCAATTTTTGTGATTATTTTTAGGAAAATATGATCAAATACTACTATTACAAAATTAGGGCTCTTTGAAGCTTAAACGTAATTGCCTTCAGTTTACGTAATGTAAAAAAATCTAATGCTGATCATCAACAAAATTGTAGCAAAAACACTTAGCCACCATTTCAAAAAATATATTGGTACAGTTCTTCAAAAATAAAATACCATAATTTGTAATAGGCAAATGATTACTTATTCATTTGGACCTAAAAATACAGTAAGATAATCTTCTGTCCTCCTGAGACTGCCTCGGTCATACACTAAAAGGGAGGTGGGAATTCCCTGGAGGGCCTCCTATGAAAAAAACCATAGATTCACATTTTTATTTACTCAAAGAATCCAAATTGGCTGCCATTGTTTAATGTATTAGGTACCTCTTCATGGTGCTGTTGTGATGAGTATATTATTTTGGAAAAAAACATTTGCTCCCCTCATCCCAGAAAATAGGTGATGTATAGATGCCAGGTGTTTACTAAGAAGTACACATTGTTTTTAGTTTAAAAAGTAATTCATTTCTTATACATTTTCTATATGACTAGATGTTATTGAAGATAATGGGGGAAATGGTAAATCGTATCATCTTTAAGCCAGGTGAGCTCAAACTAAACAATAAGAGTGTTATATTGGGGTGTATGGCTGTAGACCCAGATCCAGTCAACAAGTTAAGACACAAGAATAACTTGAAAGGTGGAGGCCAGAAAGTCTTTACATTCTACCCATCACTTGGTAGGGTAGGCAGGATAATGGCCCCCAAAGAAACCCATTTCCTAATCCCTAAACCTGTGAACATGTTACTTGACACAACAAAAGGGGCTTTGTAGATATGATTAAGGTTACAGATCTTGAGATGGGAAATTATCCTGAAATGTCCACATGGACCCCCTCAAATCACAAGAATCCTTCAAAGCAGAGACTATTTTCTGTGGTCAGAGGTGATGTCAGTGTGACTGGGGAGAGAGACTCGACCTGATATGCTGGCCTCCAAGAACACAGCCCTGCTGACACATCGATTTCATCTGGTGAGATCCTCACTGGACTTTTGACCTACAGAACTGCAAGATAATAAGTTTGTGTTGCTTTAAGCCACTAAGTTTGTGGCAATTTGTGGAGGCAGCAATAAAAAACGAATACACTTGGTGAAGCAGGGAATGCGTCACCTGATGACTTATGCAGATGGGTTCTTAATTCCCCAGTGTGAGTGCTCCGGGAAGATTAAATTCCCTGAACCTCATCTTTTGACTCTCACCCAAGTTTCTGAGGCTCTCCCAGGTCCAAACACTGCCACGCTGTCACGGCCCACCAGGCAGTATTTCCAACCCAGAAATCTCTTCTAGTTTATTTTTTCCAGTTTCCTCAATGTGTGTTTGTGAAGTGACATTTCAGATCCTCTTAGTTTAATTATTCTGCAAGAGGAAAAGTGGGAAAATACAATTTGGCAACCCCGTGGGTCACACTCTCCAGTGTGATTAAGCTGTTTGCAGTGACCAGGGAAATGATGTTGGAAGCACGTTACTTTTCTGCTGGAGCAGTGTTTAACACTGTGGTTTGTTGGTGTTGCTGAAACTGAGAGCCTATAATATTTAGTTCTTCAGCGGTCCTTGAAATACGGACATATTTGAACTATTAAACTGCATTCTGTTCAAATCCACCTAAACACGGGTGCAACGAAAGCATGCCTGTATTTTTGTTCTTGGCTGGACATACTGCTGTGCAAAACAAGTGTCTGTCTAGCTCCAAAGGGGATACTCAGGAAGAAGCCATACGAGGAAGCTTTAATTAAAAACAAAGGCAAAAATGAGTCATTGGGGAAAGTTAGAAAAAGATAGAGACTATATGCAAAGGCAAGGGATGGACTAATTCCAAAATGTTGTTTAAAGTAGTTTGAATGGAAATGGTTTTTGACTGGAGGTGAGAAACGGTCACACAAAAGCTATAATAAATGGTTTTCCCTGCACATAAAATAGACTGGAAAATGGATTCGAGCAGCAAGGAAGGCGTGATAAATAAATGGACTAAATCTACTGAGGGAAAACAGAAGTCCTCCTGGAGAAAGACACTGTGAAACAATAAAGCCTCTTGCCAAATAATGGACCAGAATGATGACCCTTGAATTAATTGACATTGTCAAGTTATTGTATACTATTTTATTACACTTTAATATGTATTCTTTTTTAACATCAAAGGACTTAATAATGTCCAGAAGAGTGTTTAGCATCCTCACTGAGTTTAATTTCTGGATTTCAGCTATGCATCACCACACGAACAGAATGTAATACTAATGGAGCATTACTTTGCAAGGAATATTGGCTATCTATAATATACACTAGTTAAAAAGAAGCATCGCTTTGCTAATAAGATTTAAATACTGGAGGTTGGCAAAAGAGAAGGCTGTGTTCCTAAACTGGAGATATTTATTCATGCCGACTTTCTTCCCACTATAATCCAAGCAGAAGCCACAAGAATGTATTTTGTACTTCCCCTTGAGAGACAGCTAAGTGCAACAAAGAACACTGAACTTGGTGCCCGAACACCTGGGTTCCAGTCCTCATGCCCTGCCTCTGGCACCAACAATGCTAGGAGGCCTCCCAGAGCCTGTTCTCTACCTGGAAAACAGAGATAATGTTACCTATTTTTGTCTGATTCACAAATGAGGTAACATGATATACTACAATAGGAAGGTGCATTGTAAATTTTAAAGGGTACTATATATTAGAGACTTTACATTGGGCTTAAAAGATAGATAGATAGATAGATAGATGATAGATAGATATCATTGAAACACCAATTCAGTACAAATATATAGTTATAATGTTTGGTATAATTTTATCAAAATTTAATCTAATGATAGTTTGGAATGTGGTTCTTATCATCTTAGGCTGTATGTGTTTATAGTGGATACTCATTGCACATGAATATTTGGAAAATAAATGTTGCCTTCTCCACAGTGCTGCCTAGAGCTAGCTTTTTGCCTTTGTTTTTGAGTTCCTTATATTGTTTGTTTACAGCCAGATTATGCTTTCATTAAGGTACGGAACAAATGTTAAGTTCACTGATTTATTGACCAGAAAGTACTAACCACTTATTATGTGGGTAGCATTATACAAGGTATTATTTTGTAAACTCAGCAAAATGAGTGGTTTGGTCCCCCCACCCCCACCCCCTTCTAAACTGACTAGCTCTTTGTCTGAATTAATCAAATCAACCAGTAAGTTTTTGGCTTTCTGTAGACACAGCTTAAATGTCACTTTCTATCTCCAAGCTGCTATTTTGAGAATTGGTGATGTGTAGGTGAAAAACACTTTACTATTTAGAAATAGAGTACTACACAGTAAGGCTTATTAGACAGTTATTTTCACTTTGTAGTTTTTATTTCATTTAACCTTTTATTTTAAAATATATTTTTATTGATTTCAGAGAGGAAGGGAGAGGGAGAGAGAGATGGAAACATCAATGATGAGAGAGAATCATTGATCAGCTGCCTCCTGCAAGTCCCCTACTGGGGATCGAGCCCGCAACCCAGGCATATGCTCTTGACTGGAATTGAACCTGAGACCCTTCAGTCCACAGGCCAGTGCTCTATCCACTGAGTCAAACCAGTCAGGGCTCATTTAACTTTTTATTATGGAAGATTATAAATATGTACATAAGCATATGGGATAATATAAGGAATCCCCCATACACCTAACCCAGCTTCAACAATTAACTCGTGATCAATTTTGCTTCATCTGGACTCCCACCTAAACCTTTAGTTAGCAAACATCAGAAATTATATAATTTAATACTAAAATGCTTCAATGTGTGCCTCTAAAAGATAGGATATTTTTAAAAAAATAACCACAATAAAACCTAGCTGGTTTGGCTCAGTTGATAGAGTGTCAGCCTGCAGACCAAAGGGTCGAGTTCAATTCTGGTCAAGGGCATGTACCTTGGTTGCAGGCCCCTCCCTGGTCCAGGCCCTGGTCAGGGGGCGTGCAGGAGGCAACCAATCGATGTGCTTCTCTCACATCGATATTTCTCTCTGTCTTTTCCTCTCTCTTCCAGTCTCTCTCTAAAAACAAACAAACAAACAAACAAAAAAAACAAAACAGGAAAAATATCCTCAAGTGAGGATTAACAAAAAATAAAAATAATAATAACCACAATCACACATCCAAAACAAAATTAACAGTGATTCCTTAATGTCATCAAATATTCAGTATGTGTTCAAATTTCCAACTGTTTTATATTATACTTTTTGCTGTTTGTTTCAATCAATGTTCAAAAAGGTCCCCATATTGTGATTGGTTGAGCTGTCTGTCTCTGAAGTCTATTTTAATCTTCAACTCTCTCTTCTTTCCTCCTTGCAATTCATTTGTTGAAGAAACTGGGTCATTTGTTCTGTCATCTTTTCTACAGCCTAGATTTTACTGACTGCATTCTGTGATATAGTTTAATATGTTTTCCAATCTTACGTGTTTCCTGAATATTACTATATGGATGTAGAACTGTGCTGCCCAATAGAATATGCATATGTAGCTTTTTAAAAAATAAACTTCGTATTTTAGAATAGTTTGACTTACTGAAAAATGTGAAGACAGAGAGTTTACGCCCAGTTTCCCCTGTATTGAATATTAAGCATTTTCTTTCACGCAGGTAATTTACATACATATATTATTTCTATATATTTTACTATTAAATCAAGAGTCTGAAATTTTGAATTTTTCTACATTGTGCCAATTCAATCAGTTCAAGTGGCTATTTGGTTAAGTGATGCTAACTAAAGTGTCTGTGTGACCTTTGACTATTTTTTTTTTAATTTTTAGAGAATTGACTAAATATTTTGACATCTTGTAATTACAAAATACCTAGAGAAAGTGAATAAAATGGCAAGTATCATAAGGAGAGATTAAGTTTAGTTCTGGGGAAATCGTACAGTAAAAATTTAAGGCAAATCCTTTAAGGTAGACTTTCTGAATAGCTAGATAAACCAGTAGTTAAAATTTTCATTGTAAAATTTATGAATTACTTGTTATGAAAATACACAATGGTATTTTAAAAATCTAATACTAGAGGAATAACACATTTTCAAAGATTGTCATTTCTATACAAAATATACTAATTGGATTTTTCATCTATTTGTTAAGGTTATTTTCATAGAATTTATTTTTTAAAGATTTAGTTTCATGTAAGTTATCCATCGAGATTTCAAAGCCAGGCAAACCGAGCAAAACAACTTACCAACTATTTGACATTGGGCAAGTCAATCTTTCAGCATTGTTTTCTCCTCTGTAAAATCTGTCTTAAGACAAATTGATTCCTATATGTGAAGTACTTAATACATATCTACATGTATATGTAACATATATGTATATCTACATATATTAATATATGTGCTATATACATATATTAATATATACACACAAAAAAAAATATCTAGAGTCCAGTCCATCTTAATGTTCAATTATAGTTGTCCCTTTCTTACTTTTAATACTTTATTTTCCTTCTAAATACTTTAATATTACTCTTCTTTAGTAATATTCAGAAGTTAAACATTTTGCTAATCTAACTTCATCATTCAATTCAAATTAGTAGAATTTTGTTCTAGTTTATATGTTTCTTTATACCAACACTATAATGGGAATGTGTATATATATATACACATATATATGTATGTACACACACACACACACATATGTATATACACACACACACACACATTTTTATCTTTTGTATTTTTTAGTGTGCAACCTTTGCTCATTCTTCCCAAGGCATTAGGATTATATTATAAGTAGAATGCAAAAATAAAAAGGGTTTCAATATTCAGCTTTTAATATTCTAAGCAGGAGTTTGAGTTTGCAGCAAGAAAATACTTCTGAAATCCAGGCTTTGTCAAAAGGTTCCAAAAATTTCTCTGTTGACTTTGTCCATTGAAGTTATCAAATGCCAGAGATAGAGGCCCTGGCCAGGTTGCTCAGCTGCTGGGGTGTTGTCCTGTTCACCAGAAGGTTGCGGGTTTGATCCCTGGTCAGGCCCTTACGGGAGGCAACCGATCAATGTTTCTCACATTGTTGTTTCTCTCTCCCTTCCTTCTCTCTCTAAAATACGTAAAAGCATATCCTCAGGTAAGGGTAAAAACAAAACAAAACAAAAAAACAAAAAAAAACCAGCAAAGGATAGACAGAATTCAGGATAAGAACTTGGGAAGATCATGGATAAAGATAAGGAGAAATTAGGTTATCCCTTTTGGCCTAGGGCAGATTTATAGGAAAGAGAATAGAGACAGAAGTAGGAAGTAAGATTCAGTCCGACCATTCCTTTGCAGGCAGAAGCCCCTATGGAAGGGGTAGTGCCTTTAATATATTGGAGAACCCTGAAAGTGAGGGTTTCTGCTTTGCTCTCTTTGTGGAACCATGGGAGGAGACATGGGTGAGTAGCCCAGCAATGGCACTTGGTAGAAAGAAATTGTCTAGACCAAGAGTCTGGTCTCCTGGCTCTCCTGGCCTATGTGCTGTGAGCCGGGGATCCAGAGTGCCTGTGTGTCTTGGTGGGAAAAGCAAAGATCCAGAAAGGCCTGGTGGATTGACAAGATCCAGGGGTGAAGCAAACAGGCCAGTGGTCCAGTAGTGGGTGTCCACACAATGCCTCACAGCGCAAATGGGACCGTGAGCAACCAGCAGTCACAATGTCAGGAACCAGACCAGGCACTCAATTGCAGAGACCCATGAGGGTCCACTGAAGTCACCATCTGAATGCAAATCCCCTTCTCACCACCACTCTCTCCACCCCTTCTCCCCTCAGATAATGTCATGACAGTGTCTTGGAGCTAAATGGAAGGAGAGAAAAATTTTATATAATTAGCATTTTCTCAAAAGAGATTGACATGCCCCACAGAGACTGATTAAACCACCAAAAGCTCGGTTATGTGAATCTGTACATTTAAAACACACTCACTATCCAGTGAGTGAGAAAGAGTTATGAGAAATCAGTTATGAGAAAAAAAGTTACTAAATTTGCAACCCAATACAAATAGCAAAGGATTTGAAGATAATAAATGCCTGTCCTTATCTGGCTGCTCTGCAAACCAGATGGGACAAGTTGATGGGACGCAACTTTGTCACTGCAGGTATGACCGTGGCAGCTGCATGCTCTGAGCTGAGCATGCTAGGAATGGGACCACACAAGCAGCAGGCACATCTCAGCTCTGGGCCAGGAGGTGAGGGCACGAACAAGAAGCCAAGTTCACCATCTGAATGCAAATCCCCTTCTCACCACCGCTCTCTCCAAGTTCAAGCCAATTACAAAATGTCAGGTAGAAGAAACCAGGAGGTAAGGAGAACTGGAAATCCAAATGGTAGCAGAGGACCAGGTCTGAGTACAACCTCCCTCATGAGGAGGCAACATGGAGGCTCAGTTGTCCAGGAACATCTAGGGGCCTAGGGCTATCTGATGCTTTCCTTAATTAAATGTATTATGCAAAAGACTGGATATCACAACAGTGTGGTAATGGGGGGAATGGGGGAAGGTGGAAAGGGCATAGAGAGGATAAATGGTGAAGGAAAAAATAAAATAAAATACTGGATATCTAAAAGCAGGTTCACTGAAAGTATGTCATAGAATGTGTCTCTTAGTCCCACAGAGGAAGCCTTAAATTAACATTAAGAATCATTTTGTCAGGGTAGAGAAATATGAGAACGTTAAATCATAAAACTAAATAAGATCTGGATAATTAATTCAGGGGAAATTTCCTCAGAGGTTCACATTGAGGAAAGGAAGTCTGCAAGAATGTGTGTATGGAGGCGGGGGCGGGGGGGGGGGGGGGGATAGATGCAGGAATTCTGATGGACTATATTTTAATTCAGTCCTTTTTATGGCATCTAAGAGATTCTTTGATAGGTAATAAAGAGGCCCTTGCTAATGATCCAGTAGGAGCCCAGACAAGTCAAAAGACCTTTGAAACAAACACAGTAATTAGGGAGGAATGGGAGCACAGAGGAAGAACAGAGAGAGAATGACACTTTTTAGCCTGAACTAGCCAGTGTGGTATCTAGTTGGTCAACTCTCTCAGAGCATATTCACTGAGGACCTACAGGTGCTCGGCTGACCTAGAGGGTATAGACGGGAATGTGGGGTGCCAGAAGAGGCTTCCTGGAAACAGTAATATCCAAGTGGAGACCTGAAAGAGTGAGCATTTCTTTCCTCTCCTCCCACTCCCCTCACTCCCATCTCCTAGACCTAGGCTGTCTATTGTTCATCTGCATGGCACTTTTCCATTGCCTAACACAGTGTCTTCACAAAAGTGCTCAATAACTGTTGAATGAATGAACCAAACTCCTTTAAATCCCCTCAGAACCATCCCTGGCCCTCTGACCCTCTCCTGTAGTGGAGAGGAGCTTCCTCCTTGCTCCCAGAAGCCCTGTGACTACCAATCACTACAGCCAGCACTATAGGTTACTTTGATCTCTCTCCCCAGAAATCTGAATCCTGAGCAGAGTGGTGCTGAGACAGAAAATGGTGAGTGCAGATTCACTCCAATGGGCTTCCTGAGTGCACTGTGCATGGGCTCCTCCTACCTAGATTCCTGGAACAACTCTAGGGTCTGCCCCTCCCCAGGTTGTCATCAGCTTTCCTTTTGATTCTGTGAGCAAACCTGTGTTCTTCCAGCAAATTTCTTTTCTGTTTAATCAGGCAGAGTTTGTTTTAACTGCATACAATCAGACTCTTGTAGTGGTTGGATGTGCAAGTTCCACTTTTGCCATGGTTTATGGGTATAGATCAAATCAGCAAAAAAAGAAATAACTGAAAAAAGTCGTGTGTGTGTGTGTGTGTGTGTGTGTTTTCTACTACATGTATAATGCACAAGAAAAACTACACTTTGTGCTATAATATACAGGAGTGAGGGAAAAGTAGGTTTACAGTTGTGAGTATGCAAATCAGAGTTCATTCTTATATTTTTATTTATTAATTAATTATTGCACTATTTATTATTAACCTGCTTTTGCCCATCCCTATATATAAAGGGAAAACAGGCCAACTATGATTTATCATGGAAATCTATATGTGTCCTAAGGTAACCTGAAATTTTAATTACTCAAATGAGAGCTCTCTTTGCATATTTAAAGTTGTCATAATTCTTTTTAAAAAACATATAATGCAATATTACACACTTTTAAATTTAAGTTCTTTGTTAACTGGACTGATATACATTTCCCTTAAATATAATATTTACATTAAACTGATTTATTTATGAGGTAATTATAAAACAATAAAACACATCAAATTCATAAATTAGAGGAAATAATATGCAATTGTAGCTTAATTTGCTACAGTAAACTATAAACCCATTACATTTTATTAATACAAATATATGCATATTTTTATGTAAACACTATGTTAATAATTTCATGATGAACTTTAGCTGTTATTTATTTTTAAATTACACTTAATAAATTAAACTAGCAAATTTATAAAAGGTGTTCACTTTAAAAAGTACTTATTAAAATCCCTTAGGAATTAGCCTATAAGAACAATCACCTATGTTCTCTCTGAATAATAATTATTTTTTGGAAGAGTAATATACAAAGGTTTTCAATAAATAATTTTGAGGGATTTTCCCATCTCTCCTTTTGACTGCGAAGTTTTATTCATTTATTTTTCTTTATTTTTCTTGTTGACGCTATTGCAGATGTTCCTATTCCCCTCCCCACCTCTCCTTTGCCTGCCTCCACCCAGCCCCCACCCCTCCTGCCCTCTGATCATCATCACACTGTTGTCTGTGTCTATGGGTTATGCATATATGTTCTTTGGCTAATCCCTTCACCTTCTTTCACCCAGTCTCTCCCTCTCTCTGCCCCTCTGATGGCTGTGAAGTTTTAAAAGATTTAATCTACTTAACTCTTCTTTGGGTGAATGCATATTTTGCAAGCAGAATGTTACATTGAACACTGGAAATAATTCTAAGGCAGTATTTATAATGGTAGCAAAAAATTACCTAAAAATTTACCAAGAAGTTTTCACAATGCCTATAATGTACATTGTGTATAATACAAGTACACAGAGGAATTTTCTAATAGTTAATATGTCATCCTCTATGTTTGGCATATTCTTGGATTAAAAGATATGTTGCAAAAAAAAAATATGTTGCCTACAGAGGCAACACTGATTTTTATTACTACATACATTGTATTTACAACTAAGCAGAAAGAGAGAAGACCGAGTCTGGTATCATCTCCCTTCCCTTGTTTGAGGTTGCTTTGCCTGGCCTTTCATACCCCGACCTGTGTGGATCAGGCTGAAACTCTGGTCTTCAACAAGGGTTGACTTGGGGGTTATACGAGTGTTGTTATTTAGCAAACTACCTCTGATAGCACTTAGTAAAATAGTCTTTCATGAGCTGGAAAATATTTCAAAAGATGGTCCTGGTTTCCTTATTTTAAATTCTGGGCTTTTTGGTTTGTGAAAACTACTAGAAGTGTGTGTGTGTGTGTGTGTGTGTGTGTGCAAAAAATGCATAAAATAACTATATAGGAATAAAAAGACCAAGACAGAGAGGTCTTCTGAAATAACCTACTTTGTAGGTGTGCATGAATACATAGATATTATACACATTATAATTCCCAGATAATTTGTGCTACTATAAAGTTCTTAGTCATCATCCTAAACTGGGTCCTTGATATTTTCCCAGAAATCCTACTAGATCTTTCACATTTGCCACCAGCTCTTTCTCATTCCCACAGCAATCAATCACCAAATCTCATCAATGCTTTCTCCTAAATATATCTCCAATCCATTTGATGTTATACATTCCTGGGGCTCCTTCAGAGCTCTGGTCTCCATCCCTTGATGCTTGATCGTAGCATCAAACGTCTTGTGGGTTTGCCTACCTTTCTTACCATTCCTCTTCTTTCTGTATTCCCAATAATCCATTTCGGACTTCTCTTGACTTTTAAAACATGCCACATCTTCTTCTTCCACAAGTTTCCACGTGTCTTCCTTTTTCTCTCTACTATTTAAACAATATCTATCCTGCAAGTTCCAAATTAAATATCCCTTTCTTAGCAAGTTATTCCCAATTTTTAGGCCTGGCTGGGTTCCTTTCCTATATGTTCTGTCATAATAATCAATTCACTTGATTGCTTTTGTTGGTTGAATGTATCTTCCCTGCGTGTCTGTAAATTCCTAAGGGTAGGGACCATGTCTTGCTTTCTCTCCTGTGCTGTCAGCTCCTCAGGTTCCAACTGAAAATCCAGGGAATCTTTATCCAGTCTGGGAGAAGTTTCGAAACCTTCTCTTCTTACACTTCCTGCTTTCTTCCAAATATTTTGTCCTTGCCAAGGCCAATGTTTTTGAGACTCAAACGCAAAGAATTGATTCCTTTGTTCTCTGTCTTTGGTTGTTTCATCCCTCTGTCAAGACAATGGCAAATCGGACAGCCGAAAAGCCTGGGGTATAGGAATGTGTCTGTGAAAGAGGGGGCCAATCAACTGTCATTCCACCTCACACTCACAGCCAGCACCTGACCCAAAGATGACATCTGTTCTCCACGGCGTCTGGATCCTGTGCTGCACAAGGATCCTGTTCTCCTCCTGTGACTAAAGGTCTTATTCCCCCGGAACCAGGAATTTTGTCTGCTGACAGCTATGGCTCTCAGCTTTCTCTGGGAATTGCCCTCAGCTACAGAGAGCCTCCTTGCCTCAGTTCCAGCCCCTGGCTTTAGTCATCTCATATCCAATCTAAAAGCCAGCCCCTCCCACTGACTTAATCCCAGGAGTTGGCTGAAGCCTTGTTGTGACTACATTACAGACCATTTTCGTGGTCCCATTCTGCCCAGTCCTTTCCTTCACGCTGTGTTGATCCCAAGAACAGTCCCCAATAAATTTTCTGCACACAAACCTCTATTTCTGCACATAAACCTCTATTAGGAAGGAACAGTCTCCTTCCTTCCTAACAGACTTGTTCTTTAGACTCCTCTGTCTGTGTTTTTTTGTTTTGTTTTGTTTTGATTTGTTTTCATCTGTCTATCTCCCAGTTCCTGAAACCTAAAAAGGGTAGAGAAATTTCAGTTTGCTTAGAGTCTTCCCTTAAACAAGTGATATGGGAAAAGGATTATAGCCTATTTCTGTTAATTTTTTATTTTGGATACAGTCAGTGAGTATATTGTTCCAAGGAGAGGGAAAGACAGGGGACACAAAAACTTCTGCACTTTTACTTCTTGCATATTACAGAATATATAACATATGTATATGGAGAACTCATAGAATTAAAAGTAAGAAAGAAGTGTAAATGAAAGTTGCTGGTAATTTTTTAAGTACAAATTATATCAATTTCTCTAGGAAACAAAGTAACTTAAATCATTTTAAAGAGTAGAGCTGGTGTTTGTTATGCAGATTATAAAATATCATATGCCGAGACTTTTAGTGTCAATTCCTTTTCCCTAAAAAACTGAAGAAAATCAAGTTGAAGAAAAGGTAAGATTAAAAGAGACAACATTCACTGTGTTTTTTTAAGTCCAAAGGAATGATAATATTACTTTTTCCTGAGAGTCTAGAAGTCATATAGTCTAAAGTCCTGGCCAGTTCAGGAATATCTTCTGTGAGTTATTTTATTTTTGTTTAGAGCACACAAACATATTTCTTTTCTTTCCTTTTTTATTTATTTATTTATTTTTTTTTAGTGTGAATTAACTGTTAGAAATATTTTTGCTTCTGTTGTTATTTCACTACCATGGGTGTAACAGTAAGGACATTTAAAAGGAGAGCATGTGATTACAAGCTATTTGATAAAATGATAAAAGGGATTCATTTGTAAAAGTCGTTCTATTTCAAAACTACAATGTTCCCTGCTGTTTTATAAGGTTAAATTTAAATTCTTCAAAAATGGTTTCATGGTGCATTCATTTACAAATATATTTCTAATATTAATTTTATAGTTTCTTGTTTTGAAGTTTAATTAATAATCTTTGTTAAATGTCAACTTCAGGTTTTATGCATACAGTGCTTTTTCTTGTTCTTTGATTGTGTTAATATTGATGCTGTTGCCCTATCTTTTGTTTAATTTTGCCTCTGGGATCTATTACATTTAGTTAGCACAGAGCAACTAAAGGAGTTACATCGATTTACTTTGGTTTGCCCTCAAACTCATACTATACTTAACCCATATTCATGATAGTTCAGAAGGTTTTCCCTCCTTGCTGAACAACTACAAAACAGAGGTGAAGAGTGTCCGAGTAATGTAGCATAATAACTCTCTTGAGCATTGCCTCATTATGAATGGATTGTGCTACAAAGAATGCATCTGTAATTTGTTTCCCTGTGTGAATGTATGTGTATGAGGAGCAAGAGCTAGAATGTCCCCCTTGCCATAGAGTTTATTACTTTTTTGCCTCTTTATGAACACTAGAGCAATTTTATTCAGAACATGAAAATTAAAACAAAGTAATAACAATTGGCCAGTCTTTATAAGTGGTTCTTTTGTTCTAGGCACCATGCTGAGTGTTTTACATACATTTGGCCAGTTAAGCCCCATAACCCTGTACTGAGTGGGTTGGTATTAAATACCCACATTTTATAAGTATAACACCTGAGGCTCAGAGAGGTTTAAGTAATTTGTTTAAATTCACATGGCTGAAAAATTATCACAAGTCCTCTCTGATTTCTTTTAGCTACTCTTTTCAAACTTTTAAAGATTTCAACTTCAAGTCTTGACTGACTTCTCCAGAAACAGCCTTTCTGCCCTTAACTTCCAATGTGTTTAACTCAATTCCATTGCTTTCCCTCCTCTCTGCATAAAAACAAAACAAAACAAAAAAACACACACAAAAAAAACACAAAACTCCACACTTCTTCCCACTGCCAGCTATCTTCCCTTTTCCCAACCACCTCTCACTACTCCACACTTAATCTCTTTGTTATCTCCTAGAACTTGCTAACTGGATGACTAGCTGCCAAACAAAATCACAGGAGGAAAAGATAAAGCATCTCATCTTTCTCTCTTAAGCCTTTGCTCCCTTCAACTTCCTTGTCAGTGAGTGTTCAAGTTCTCCTATTTCCCGAGGCAGGCCCAGTGCTAAAAATAGGCCACCATGTGCGGTTGCACCAGTGGCATTTCCTGGGGTATGAGAGTCCCAGTCGGAACAACTGGTGAGATGAGATGATCAAATTCTGCAAGTGAGTGCGGGGACACCCTATCCCTTTCCCCTGCACCCACTGCTAAGATGCTCACACTTCCACAGGAATTTGTTTATAGCCACTCTTAGAACAGATCAAAAGGAACCAGTGTGTTTCCTCTTCTCAGATGAGGGTGGCATAATTTACCATTGTTTCAAGGGCGTAAAACAAATGTAATCATTGAGATAGAAATATAATTCAAACCTAACTGTCAACCATACCATTGTTACAGCTAAGCAGAAAAGCTTGATGAGACGTAAATGTTAATTGAACTACTAATGTTTAGCAAACCTAATTAAACACATTGCAAATCAATGGAGGGACATTTTTTTCTCATACATACATATTTGGGGAGCTATTTTAAAAGAAAGATAACATTAAAAAAAAAAAAAAAGACTTCCTGCCAGGATAAAGATGAAAAAAAATGATAAAGAGAAATTATATAAAAATCTGTACTCTCCCTCATCAATCTGTTATTATGAAACTAGAGGCCCAGTGCATGAATTCTTGCACAGCTAGGGTCCAGCCGGCCTCCCCTGAAGGGGGCTCATTGGGCCGGGCTGGCAGGGGGGAGGGCTGAGGGTGGTTGGCCGGCTGGCCCTGCCCCAATCAGGGTGTTGGGGGCTGATTCGGGGCTGGACTGGCTGGAGGGAGAAGGGAAGCCAGTCAGGTTAGCTGCTGCCACAGTGCATGCCATAGCCACTGGTTGTTCTGGTGGTGGTTCTGGTCGTTCCGCCGGTCTGGTCACTATATATATATATATATATATATATATATATATATATATATACACACACACACACACACACACTATATATATATATATAGTATAGTATATAGTATAGTATATATATAGTATAGTATATAGTATATAGTATAGTATATATATAATATATATATATGACACAAAACTTTTTCACACACACAAAAAGCTTTATCATCTTTTTCTGACATTAAAGAAGAATGTAAAAATTACACAAAATCCTCCACACAGAAAAATCAAAATTTTCTTAACAATCTTTAATGCATACACACAATTCATTTCCTAACCATGGGGCCAGGATGTGAGAAGTAACTTGCTGAAAAGTTTTTTTCCTCACTCTTAAAAATAGGTCATTAAAAGAAACTGGCTGTTTTTCTTCTGGCCAGTGTCAAGTGTAGATGCCACTTCCAGAAAAACTGCTGCAGCCATCTTGATACCAGCCCCAGCAGGAAGCCAATTCAAAATAAGTGAGTGAGAAATTACTTGAATAAAAACACTGGCTTAAGCCCACCCTGCCTCTGGACTGCCAGGCATTTGAGCCCAAAAAAATGCCTGTATGAGTTGAATTTTTTTGGTACTAGAAACTGAATGCATCCTAACACATATTTTTTGGCCTAACAAAAATTTTAATATTTATACCGGTTAATAATGCGGATTTTGTAATCAAAGAAAACACAACAATTTCAAGAGAAACATCAAAAGTACTTTATTCAAAGTAATGTCCATCACTAGCTACACATTTCCCCATCTTTCAAGTACTTTGTGGATACCGTCCCAATAGAACTTTTCTTGTTTTGAGGCAAACCATTCAGAGACCCAATTTTCCACTTCTTCATACGTTTTGAAGTGCTGCTCAGAAAGTGCGTGTGCCATCAATTGGAACTGTGGTAATCTGAAGGAGCAAGGTCTGGTGAATACAGTGGGTGGGTTAGTACTTCCCAGGCAAGATTTTTTAATGCAGTGGTTCTCAGCCTTCCTAATGCTGCGACCCTTTAATACAGTTCCTCATGTTGTGGTGACCCCCAACCATAAAATTATTTTCATTGCTACTTCATAACTGTAATTTTGCTACTGCTATGAATCATAATGTAAATATATGATATTCAGGATGTATTTAGGTGACCCCTGTGAAAGGGTCGTTCGACCCCCAAAGGGGTCACGACCCACAGGTTGAGAACCGCTGTTTTAATGTGTCTTTAACTGGTTTTGAAGTGTGTGAAGGTGAGTCATCATGAAGCAAAATTACTTTGCCGTGTCTTCTGGCACATTCTGGTCATTTCACGATCAAAGCGTGGTTCAAATTGATTATTTGTTGTCGGTAGCGATCAGTATTAATGATTTTACCTGGTTTTAGAAGCTCATTATACACCACACCTTCCGGATCCCACCAAACGCAGAGCATTGTCTTCTTTCCTAAGCGATTTGGCCTTGCAGTCGATGTTGATGGTTGACCTGGATCAACCCATGATTTTGTGCATTTGGGATTCTCAAAATAAATCCACTTTTCATCGCCAGTCACAGTTCGATGCAAAAAAGTCTTTCTTTCGTGCCATTGAAGCAACATTTTACTGATGACTTTTCAGTTTTCCAGTTGTCTTTCATTCAGTTGATGTGGCACCCAGTTTCCTTCCTTTAAAACCTTTCCCACTGCTTGTAAATGATCAGAAATTGTTTGCTGAGCAACGTTTAATCTTTCTGCAAGTTGTTTTTGAGTTTGACACGCGTCTTCATCCAGTAATGCTTGTCATTGTTGGTCTTCACACTTTTTCAGTTGACTTGGACGTTCTTTGTCTTTCACATTGAAATCATCACTTTTAAAGCGTTTAAACCAGTGTTCACAAATATCTTGAGATGGAGCATGTTCACCATAGGCTTCCTGAAGTATTCAGCAGCACTTTTCTTCAAAATAAAGTAATGAATTAAAAAATAAGGTATTTGGTAATTTCGTGCCAAATACTCTTTTTTTGGCACAAAATTCGACATTTTTAAGCGTAAAAATATCTATGATGTTAACACCTTCAGCAAATTTGACATATGAAGTTTTGAAGCTTGTTGTCAATACAACAAAATAGCATACATATCAAATGGCATATATATCAACATATGTGTAACTCCACCTATTGAAAAAAATCCACATTATTAACCGGTACAACTAGTATAGTGTTAATCACATGATTTGTTTATTTATTCATCCATTTCTTTATTTCTTTTTAAATTGAATTTATGGGGGTGACATTGATTCACAAAACCATACATCATCTGCACACCAGGAAGACAAACTAACTGAAAAATGGGCAAAGGACCTGAAGTGACACTTTTCCAAAGAGGACATACAAATAGCCAATAGACATATGAAAACACGCTCAGAGTCACCAAGCATCACAGCGATGCAAATTAAAATCACAATGAGGTATTATCTTACCCCTGTCAGAATGGCTATCATCAATAAATCAACAAACAGTAAGTGCTGGCAAGGATATGGAGAAAAGGGAACCCTCACGCACTGTTGGTGGGAATTGCAGACTGGTGCAGCCACTGTGGAAAGGAGTTTCCTTTAAAAATCACATATTTTCTTAACAATTTCAGGGTTACTAACTTGCTTTAAAAGGTATCCCCAATGTATAGGTTATACATATGATCTTCTAATTTTAACTTTCAAAAATTTTATTATTTTATTTAACTTTTAAGACTAATGCAATGATATATATATATATATATGTCATATGAGGTAGCAGTCCAACTATATACTAGTATATCTACCCAGCTCTCTTTCATATTCTACATAGTAATTATCACTTCAGCAACTGCTCAATAATTTTACTTGCTTCCATCTTGCCTCTTACCTTCTCAGCAGAAGACTTTACTTCTAGTATCACAGAAAATAATAGTATTCATCATGAATAAACTCCTCAACTTTCCTTTTCTGCCTCCAAATTTTCCTATATTATTTTTTCTCCCTAAATTTTCCTGTATGTTTCAAAGAAAGAAGTGGCCTTGTTTTTTTCCATCTTCTTCTGCCTCCTTTGAATTGTATGCCTATTAAGTATTGACTTTCAAATTTGTATTTTGGTCAGAATAAGTTATGCTGTGTGGCAGTAATAAAACAAAACAAAAACACAAAACCGTAAGTCTGATGGTTTAATAAAAATTGTGTTTTACTTATTTTACCCACCAAATGCATTGTGGACCTGGGCCACTCTGCACTGCAATTGTCTTTGATGTGGTGGTGACTAATGAATTCAGGCAGCTATGATCCTGTTCCTACATGAGTCTCTCTTGGTTCCCATGACAGGTGAAGAGAGACACTTCAATGACAAAGAGTTTTTCACTATCTCTGCCCAAAAGTAACACATTAAACTTTTGCTCACAATTTATTGGTCTGAAACTATTCACATGAGCTCAACTAACAGCAAGGAATCTAGAAATGGAATTTTCTTAGTCCATGGGAGAAAAAATATAAACAAATTCGAGAGCCATGTAGAATTGTTTTTTTCACTTTTCTATCATTCATTTTTCTCATTTTGATAAGTCTTTGCCTCTATCACAAATAGTTCCAAGTCTAAACCATCTTGAAAAGTGCCTACCCACCATTTCATATGTATAATTTCCCTTAGATATTCCCTACATTCCAGCCACACTGCACTGCTTGATGTTACCCACATGCTTCATGCATTCAACAGCTTTTTTGTCTCTTCCTCTCATGTAATTGCAGCTTCCTTGCACACAGATACTCTTTCCTAGAATGTGCGTTTCTCCATCCTTGCCTCTGCAGCATCTCTGCTCATTCCTCAAAGCCAACCCGAATACTTATGTAGCTTTCCATGAGTACCGCAGGTAGAAAAAAAGGCTCTCATATCTGTTATTTACATATTAGGATGCTACTAGGATTCTTTTGTATATTAAACTCATCACCAGTCTCTCTCTCTCTCTCTCTCTCTATATATATATATATATATATCTATATATATATATATATATATATATGTGTGTGTGTGTGTGTGTGTGTGTGTGTGTGTGTGTGTATATGTATATATATATATAGATGTATTATGTATTGGAGGGGACATGCTCATTTATAATACCTATGCTTCATATAGAAGTAAAATTTACTTGTATATTACTGAAGTTATAATTACTGAAGTTATAAACACTTGATAATGTTTATAACTTCAGTAATATACAAGTAAATTTTACTTCTATATGAAGCATAGGTATTATAAATGAGCATGTCCCCTCCAATACATAATACATATATATATATATATATATATAGAGAGAGAGAGAGAGAGAGAGAGAGAGAGAGAGAGACAGGAAGCTATCAGAAGAGTACCTAAACATGCAAACATTCAGTAACCTCTATTATAGTATATTTTAATTATTTGCATGATTTCTTAACCTTCCATCTAAACTATGAGATCATTAAGAGAATAATTATGTTTTATTTATTCATATACTCAGCAGCTTGTACCTAGCACACAGAAGGCTTTCAGTAAATGTTAGTGAATAAATGGCTGAATAGGTCAGTGAATAGTAACATTTCTGAACACTGATAGGGAAGACTGCATGTTGCAATTTTTAGGTATTTATGTTAGGGTTCTGTTTTATCTTTTCTTAAGAGAACACATTAAATACTTATTTCTTCTAAAGAATTATTTGGTAGCAGAAGTAGCATGAGGTAAAGAATTATGAATAGTATTATAATGTATTATTTATGAAACATTAAATAACCATGGCATAACACAAAACACATACTAAACAACCTATCCATTTAAAGGAGTTAAAGTATGCCTTGATATTTATGATATAATGCCTTGCAATTGAGGCGGGTATAGTCTGGCATGTCTCCCATGATTGGTGATAATGTTTATAACTTCAGTAATATACAAGTAAATTTTACTTCTATATGAAGCATAGGTATTATAAATGAGCATGTCCCCTCCAATACATAATATAAATTCTAGAAAGAATGGACTAATTAATAATAATAATAAAGCTAAACGAATGTTTAAGGAAACATTTTAAAATATTCTGAGGATATTTATAATTATTAGTAAAAGTTATTTAAATTTGGAATAGATAACAAGATTTAATAATGTTTAAATATTAGGATATCATTTTAACCATTAATTTTGGGTATTTTTATAATGCTTATTCATTTAATTATATATTCTACCATTTGGCTTAAATGGTATGACAAAAGTAGTTATCTTCTGAATCTTCCATTTGTTCTAAAATATAAGCAAATAGACAAAGGGATCCTGGCCAAATAACAGTGTTTTTATTCATTTGTTCATCATAAGTTATACCATATAGAATTTAGCCAATGTGGATCTTGCTTTTGTTAAAAAATGCTTTTTAGAAATTAAGATTCTTTTATATATCAAACTTATTTTATACACACACACACACACACACACACACGCACATATATATACTACTGGCCCGGTACATGAAATTCGTGCACTCTGAAGGGAGTCCCTCATCCTGGTCTGCGCCCTCTCACAGTCTGGGAGCCCTCAGGGGATGTCCGACTGACAGCTTAGGCCCACTTCCCATGGAGAGCGGGCCTAAACCCACAGTCGGACATCCTTAGCACTGCTGCAGAGGTGGGAGAGGCTCCCGCTACCACTGCTGGGCTCACTAGCCATGAGCCCAGCTTCTGGCTGAGTGGCGCTCCCCCTGTAGGAGTGCACTGACCACTAAGGGGCAGTTTCTGTATTGAGCATCTGCCCACTGGTGGTCAGTGCATGTCATAGCGACTGGTCATTCTGCCATTCGGTGTATTTGCGTATTAGCCTTTTATTATATAGGATTAGAGGCCCGGTGCACAAAAATTTGTGCACTCGGGGGGGAGGGGGGGTCCCTCAGCCTGGCCTGTGCCCTCTTGCAGTCTGGGACCCCTCGGGAGATAACGACCTGCTGGCTTAGGCCTGCTCCTGGGTGGCAGAGGGCAGGCCCAATCGCTAGGTGCAGCCCCTGGTCAGGCTCAGAGCAGGGCCAATTAGGGAGTTGGGGCACCGCCCCCTGCCATGCACAGAGCAGGGCAGATTGGGAGGTTGTGATGCCATCCCTAGTCACGCTCAGCATAGGGCCAATTGGGGGGTTGGGGCACCGCCCCCTGTCACACTTAAGGCAGGATCGATAGGGAGGTTGCGGCACCACCCCCTGTCATGCACAGAGCAGGGCCGATCAGGGGATTGGGGTGCTGCCCCCTGTCACGCACAGAGCAGGGCCCATCAGGGGGGTTGGGGCTCCGTACCCTACCATACACAGAGCCGCAGGGCGATCAGGGGCTTGGGGAGCTCCCCCTGTCACTCATAGAGCAGGACCAATAGGGGAGTTGGGGCACCACCCTCTATCACCCATAGAGCAGGGCGGATCAGGGGGTTGGGGTGCTGCCCCCTGTCACGCTCAGGGCAGGGCCGATGGGGGGGGGCGTTGGGGTGCCGCACCCTGTCACACACAGAGCCGCAGGCCGATCAGGGGGTTTGGGAGATCCCCACTATCAGGCACAGAGCAGGGCTGATCAGGGGGTTGGGGCGCCTTCCCCTGTCACACACAGAGCAGCAGGGCGATCAGGGGGTTTGGGCGCTGACCCCTGTCACACTGATCCCGGGTTCGGAAGGCCTTGCGGCTCCGCTGATCCCACTGCTTGGAGGCATGTTACCCTTTTACTATATAGGATAGAGGCCTGGTGCACGGCTGGGGGCCGGCTGGTTTACCCTGAAGGGTGTCCTGGATCAGGGTGGGGGTCCCCACTGGGGCGCCTGGCCAGCCTGGATGAGGGGATGATGGCTGTTTGCATCTGGTCACACCCCCTTCAGGGTGGGGGTCCCCGCTGGGGTGCCTGGCCAGTCTGGGTGAGGGGCTGAGGTCCGTTTTCAGGCTGGCGGGTGACTGAAGCTCCCAACCGCTCCTTTTTTCCTTTTTTTTTTTATTCTGGGCCAGCTTTAGCTCTGAGGCTCAGCTCCAGCTATGAGACCTCGGCTGCTGAAAGCAGGTTTCTGGCCTTTGTTTACCTTCTGTATTAGAAACAATGTTGCGGTCCTGCTGGCTGAAGCCTGGCTGACTAAAGCAGGTTTCTGGGGGTTTGTTTAGCTTCTATATTTGTTACAATGTTTCTTAGAGAGCAGCTGAGAGGCCGGCAAGGCAGGCGGGGAACCTGGCTTCCTCTGTCACTGGAGCAAGCAAGCCTCCCTGTTCGCGTCAGCTGCCTGGCTGCCGGCTGCCATCTTGGCTGGCAGTTAATTTGCATATCTCAGTGATTAGCCAATGGGAAGGGTAGCGGCTGTATGGCTAATTACCATGTTTCTCTTTTATTAGATAGGATAGGCAGGAAGCAATCAGAAGGGATACCTACATATGCAAACATTCAGCAAGGGTTTGCACTGAAATGGGAGTCAGAAACCAAAAGGAATGCAGAGTAAATCCAGAAACTGGAGTCAAGGATCAAAGGCAAGTTGGGCCCTAACAGACAGGTTATTGAAAAGAAAAGAAAAAAGATCAAGCAAGAGGAATATAGGTAGCCAAGGCAGTGAGCAAAAAACATAGTATGAGAGAGGATCACGAAGGGGGCAGAATAGTTAGCTGGGAGTGAATTAGTGCCAGAAGAATTGCTCAAAGAGCAAGAGTGTCTGTTCAGAATTCTGCTGGACAACTCATCTTTTCTACTTTTGTTTATTCTTAATCTCCGCATTGGGGGGTTTTGATCATAAGCCTTGAAGGCATGAATAATGACTTCTGACATTTCAACTCTCACAAACATTTTCTTTCTCTACAAGAAAAAGAGCAAAGGTCTTAACATTTCAAAATCCAAAGGTAAAAACATGCACCTAAGAATTTTTTTTAACACTGAGAAATTCTTTAAAATTTACCGAAGCCTTTCTCCCCCTGTATGTTGTTTTAAATTTCATTTTACAAGAATATATATATATATATATATTATAATTTCCCCCAACTTGGAAGACAGTAACCACATATTTGTCAATCATTCTGTATGTTCTATTTCATCTCACTGATTATCCATCTCCTACTAAGTAGGAACAAATGGAAAGTATTCAAGTCAACTTTTTGCTATTTTATTTATATCATGAGAGATTGTGGTGGATTAACAAAAAATATATTTTTATATAACTAATGGTCATCTCTTGTAGTTGCTGGCACCTTGGCAAAATTAAATTTCAGATTTGTTTCCAGAAGGAAATGGGCCAAGTAATTTTCCATGGTGGAGGTAGGCTTCATTCCCTCCTTAGATAACCAGAAAAGCACACCCCAGCTGGTGTCTGTGAATGACTGGAGAGAAAGGGGCATCAGCTCTTCTCTTGTGTGAGGCTGGTAAGTTAAATTCACGATGATAGCCACCTTCGTGCTATTATATATTGATTTAAATGCAAACAGAGGCTCCAAGAAGTTTAAAAGTTTAGCAAAGGTAGCAATGCTGGTGAATGGTGGAATTATCAGTTAAATTAGGCTCTGGTTCCCAAATAACAATTCTCACTTTAGGTAAGTTATACATTTACTTTGAGATTCAATTTCTTCAATTGTCAAGAAATTAGAAATATGTTGTTACTACTGTAACAAAAATCCTGGCACACAATCTCAGTGTCCAGAGATGAAATGTTTGAAGTGAGTATGAATATGACAAAGATACTGGACTGCCTTTTCCCGTCATAGAGAGAGCAGTACTAGTATATTCCAACCAATTTCTTCTTTAAAGAAGAACTACTTTTGTGAGAGGCATTAAGAGACAGTGGTTAAGAGCACAAAGCCCCTATTTTCTCATCAATAAAGTGGGGGTCATAATATCTGGTTCATAGGGTTGCTGTGAAGAGTAAATGAGATGATGCAAAGAAAGTGTGGGCTCAGAGCTTGAATATAGTAATCAATCAAAGCATGTTATAAATTACTAATATTATCATCATTATAAAAAAGCTATATTTCAATCTTAGATTACAATTACAAGAGAACAATGATGTTCATTGCTTAAGGAATATAAAACTCTGAAATAATTTTTAGTTACTCAAAATAAAAAAAACACAGCCATTTTTATATCTCTAATTTCTTGGAGAATTTTGTTTTGTAGGATCAACCTTTCTAAATGGAAGCCACACCAGATGGATGGTGATTCACATAGACTTATGCCCAAGATACTTCATTCCCAAAAATGATTGGCCAGGTTTTTGGTTTTTTTTTTTTAAGCATCAACTCATTTGTTACAAAAAGTAGGGGTCTCTGAAGGCTGAGCATAGCACTCGAGGGTGCCATAGTTGGCTCCCATTCCCAGGCATAGCCATTATCAAATTGGAGATATTCACAGACAGCCCAATAGCCCATGTCATTGATCGGTGCATAATTTTGGCCATAGAACTATTTTATCAAATGCAGACATTTTTATTACATGCAAGTTAAATACAAACAATCAGCTAGTGATTTGGTTGTAATGTATTAAGAACCAATTTAGGCTTTCCAACTAGGTAAACAAAGTAGAAATGTAAAATACAGCATGAAATATGTTTCTGATCTTTCCAATGATGTGGACCCCCATATCTAAATCAAATAATCGCTGAATCAAATCACCTACTATTCAGAATTGTGCGATCATGGAGTGAAATTCCCAATCATATTGTGTATGCACAGTTAATAATGGAACTTCATGGCTTTAATGAATGAGCAAAGGTAAAATATTTTACTATCTCCATCAAGCATTCAAAAGATCATAATCCTACTCAGATTATTTATGATTATAATTTTTTTTGCTAAAAATCAAGTTACCCCCCTCCCCCCAAAAAGCTTAAGCTATTTCTAAGGGCATAACATTTAGAAATAACATATGGTCCCTGTAGTCAAGAATAAGTTCCTTAAATTAGCCAAAGACATTCACAGAAAAGTGAGTTGGAGGAAATAGGATCATGGGCAAGAGGGAAAAAAATGTCATCTCTCTTCCCTCTGCTCTTCATGTTCTTTGCATAGCTGAATGTGGTTTTCATTTTCTACCCAATTCTAGAGGTAAAAATAGAGGTGCTATTAGTCTCAAAATGTGCTCACATTTTGTTTAGTTACTATTTTAAATGTTATTAAAATAGAAGAGTACACCATATCATGAAATGTGAATATTACTTATTCATTTAGTAAGCATGCATTGGATGCCTTCCATGTGCCCAGGGCTAGGCCCTTAGGACAGCACATATTCCCTACTCACTATCACAGTCTAGTTGAAGGGAGAAGACAGACATAACCTGGCTCCTTTTACTCTTGCATTCTCTAATCTTTTCAGGATCATATTACTTACCTGCTGAAAATCCTTCAATGCTTTCCCATGTCAGTAGAATAAAATCCAGCTAATTACTTTGTCTCATACAGTCATGCATGATCATGCATCTACCTCTCAAATTTTAGCTTTTGCCAGTACCATCCACTGGCCTTTCAGCCTCTCCCATTTGTCTTGCTTCTTCCCAACTGAAGGCTTTACATATGCCTCTCCTGTGTCTGGGGCATTCCAACACACACACACACACACACACACACACACACACACACACACACCATAGCTAGTTCCCTCTCATTCTTATTCTTCAGATTTCAACTTAAGTATCACCTCCTCCTGGAGAGACTGTCCCTGAAACTCACATGTAAAATTAAGCCACTTCACATGCTTTCTCTTATTCCCTATAATACATATTCTTTATATTTAATGATTTTACTTTTAGAGCAGGAGCCCTGGCCAGTGGTGCTCAGTGGGCTGGAGCACTGTCCCCTGCACAAAAAGGTTGCCGGTTGATTCCTGGTCAGGGCACATACCTAGGTTGTGGGTTCAATTCTCAGTGGAGGTGTGTATGGGAGGCAACCAATCAATGTTTCCTTCATACATCGATGTTTCTCTCACTCCCTTCCCCACTCACTAAACAAAACAAACAAAAAAATTCAATAAAACATATCCTTGAGTGAAGATTTAAAAAAAATTGGGAAGTAGGTACAGAGATTTTTCTTCGCTTTCACGCATGCATATCTTCCTCCATTATTAGTATCTCCCACCACAGTGATCTACATTGATATATCATAATCACCAAAGTTTATTTACAATAGTGTTCACCAAGAGTGTTCACTCTTGGTGTTGTACATACTTGTTCATGATAAGTTTCTCCTACTTATTAGCAGTGAAATACCTGGATCATAGTAGGTGTTCAATAAATTTTGCTGAATGAATGACTATTGAATGAGTGAAACAGCTAGGAAATAACTGCAGGGTAGCATTTACACAAGCACATAACAATTTAGTACTAATTCTAGATGTATATTCTGGGAAAGGCTTGATCAGAAAGGAATGGAACTTGCAGTCACAAATAATGTGTCCTACATGCTAACAATTTTTTTTTGTTGTGGTTAGAAACTTCCTGGTAATCACATTTTAATTCTAATTCCTGGAAGTAGGTAAATAAGACAATTATAATACTTAAAAAAAAAAAGGTGGGTTAATTAAGGCACTTGCCTCACACAAAGTTGAATTAGGCCACAAAAAAGATCCTTTGCATAATCTCTCCATGACTTTGCATTTAGTTAAGTGGATTCCAAGCTAATGTAACTAACCTCTAATTTTAAAGAAATTGTAGACATGCATTTATTATTTTTCCTTTGGAGAACTTCTTGATAAAAATTGGGTTGCTTTACTATCTATTTAAATCTCATTAGGGCATGGTTAGAAGTTCCAATAACAGCTCTCTCCAAGGGTTTGAGGTTTGGCATCCACCTTTGTAGGAGTTGATTCACTCTTTTTAAACTATTTTCCATGTAAAGAAGTGGGGCTCATTATCTTCACAAACCTAATAATTAACTAGGCATAATGCTTCTCTTTATATATCACATGACTGATGAGAAAATAAATCATTCATTTTACAAATATGTATTAGGAGCCTACGGTGCACCAATTATTAGGGCAGGAGTGAAAGGGTCAGAATCAACTAGGAAGGGAAAACTGGCATGGACATATCATTCAATGCAGAGCTAGCTACAGGGGTGGCACAAAGCTCTGCTAAAGAGCAGTTAGGGAGGATTTCTAGAGAAGATATTTAAGCTCAGGTCGAAAGTAAAAGTATGAATATTCCTGGTGGATTAGGGTTGGAACCTGGGTAGGAAGAAGCTGGGAGGATTGGGCAACCCAGGCAGAGGAAATCTATGTATATAAAACCCTAATATGCAAATAGACAGAACAGCAGGGCAACCGAACAACTGAAAAACCAGTCGCTATGACGTGTGCTGACCACCAGGAAGCGTGCATGGAACATGGCAGGCGTTGGCAGCAGGCGGCAGAACGCAGAACATGGTGGGCATCAGCCATGGTGGGATGGTGGAGCAGGTGAGTGGGGGTGCCAGACCAAGGCAGGGCGCCGGTCACTGTCATTGTGGCTAGCCTCTGGTGGTTACTGAAAATTCTTTGCTCCTGTGCACCACGGTCCCGTCTGGTGCTCACACCTGCTGCCAAGGCCAATCTCACTTGCACCCACTGCCGGAGCTGGAGCCGCCGCTTGCACCTGCTGCTGGCTCCCAGCGCCAGCTCCAATTGCTTGGTGCTGTCAGTGGGTGCAAGCAGCGACTGCCAGCCCTGATTGCCCTTCAGGGCTTCTCCACCTCCCCCTGCTCCTGAGGGATGATTGGGACAGCAGCTGCTGGCACTGGCCCCAATCGCCCTGCGCCATGAGTGGGTGCGAGCAGGGCCACTGGCAGATAGGGGGCCAGGGGCCATGGCAGGAGGGTCCAGGCGGGGGTGCAGAGGATGGGCCGAGCCCCGCCCCTGTGCCCACTGCAGCCTCGCGGCCCATAGTTCCTTTCAAGGTGCACAAATTTGTGCACTGGACCACTAGTATTGAAATAAATGTACAGGGGTATGAGACAAATGGCGCACAAGCTCAGCTTGAATGAAGCAACTAGTTTGAGAGCTAGAGCAGTTAGTTAGGCAAAAAAAATATTTATTGGGTGATTATTAAGTGCTGAGCACCTTGCTTGGTTTAGAACAGTGGTTCTCAACCTGTGGGTCGCGACCCCTTTGGGGAAAACACATAGATAATTACATATTGTTTTTGTGATTAATCACTATGCTTTAATTATGTTCAATTTGTAACAATGAAAATACATCCTGCATATCATATATTTACATTATGATTCATAACAGTAGCAAAATTACAGTTATGAAGTAGCAACAAAAATAATTTTATGGTTGGGGGTCACCACAACATGAGGAGCTGTATTAAAGGGTTGCGGCATTAGGAAGGTTGAGAACCACTGGTTTAAAAGATTCCTGAAGTAAATGAGACAGACCTTCAAAAAGATTAAAGGTTAGCCCAGAAGACAGATATTAGGCAAATGATTTCAAGTGTGGCATGTGCTTCAAAGAAGGAATATAGGGTGCTGTGAGAGAATACTAGTAAGTCTGGAAATATAATTAGGCAATACCAACAAAAGTTGTTTCTCTCTCATTTTTGCCCACCTTTGCTTTCTTCCACAAATGCTTCCATTTCCTTTCCCCATTCCCAAACCCAATTCAAGTAGCTTGTCTCATTGCCAAAGAGGAACACTTTGCCAGTTTAGAGAAAAGAAGTAACCTCTGCTGCTTCCTGGCATTGTGGTCATTGGTATAATAATTGAAAGCGTGGAAGTGGACGACTGACCTAGAGAGGACAAAGGATATGGGGTTTAAAAAGGGCAGTGCCTAGCATAGAGCTATGAGAAGCACACAGAGAAATTTGCAAAAGAGCTGACATGAGAAAGAGTCAAAACAGAATAAGAGAGAGAGAAGGCAAGTTAGGTGGGGAGTAGGCAAGGCTCAGCTCTATGACAGTGTCAGGAACAGGAAAATGAACATCACTACAGATCTTACCTACATTAAATGTATAATAAACACCCAAGAACAACTTTATGCCTACCAATTAGGGAACTTAAATGAAATGGACAAATTCCTTGAAATACACAAAATATCAAAGCTTGCTGAAGAAGAAATAAACAACAGAAATAGCCAGTGTTGATTAAAGAAAATGAATTTGTAGTTAAAAATCTTCACATGAAGAAAACTCCAGGCCCAGGTTGACTTCACTGGCAAATTGTATCAAGTATTTAAAGATGAAATAATACAAACTCTATACAAATGCTTCAAAAAAAAAAAAAGAAGAAGAAAAGGGGGAACACTTTATTTCGTAAGGCTAGCATTACCCTGGTAACAAAATGTGACAAAGACATAATGGAGTTAGGGTTGAAGACTCTGGGCTGAATTCCCCCCCCCCCCCCCCGCCCAATGTTCCTGATATACCTTTAACTTTCATAATTCCTGTGCAACCATGCCACATTGGAGATCTTTCCCCACAATCTTGCCTCCTACCCAGAGGTATACTACTATTGTGCTTATTATTCAACTGGGGGTCCAGTGCACAAAATTGTGCCCCTTGAAAGGAACTCTGGGCCATGAGGCTGCGGTGGGCACAGGAGCAGGTCTTGGCCCATCCTCCGCACCCCAACCCGGCCCCTCCTGCTGCGGCCCCAGGTCCTCTGCCTGCCAGCAGCCCCGCTCCCGCCACTGCTGCTCACATGCGCTAGAAATTCAAATTGTTTTTTAATACCTTCCATTCATCTCATCCTCATATTCATGTTTTTCTTAACCATCTTGAACATATGAAATATATATATATATATTTAATAGTTTGTTTTTATTGATTTTTAGAGAGAAAGGAAGAGGGAGAAAGAGAAACATCAATGTGAGAGTGTAACATAGATGTTACCTTCTGCACACCCCCAACTGGAGATCAAGCCCATAATCTTGGCATGTGCCCTGACCAGAATCGAACTGGCAACCTTTTTGGTGCACAGGACGATGTCCAACAAATGGAGCTACATTGGTCAGGGTTTTGAACATATGGAATATATTTAAATTAGCTATTTTACCATCCTTGCCAGCTAATTCTACTATCTGTATCACCCCGGGTCTGTATCTATTCATTGATTTTTTTTTCTCCTGGGTATGGGTTGCATTTTTCTGCTTCTTTATGTGGTGTTAATATTTACATAGTTAGGTGTTGTATTTTTTAGTGTTCACTTAAATATTGTTGGGCTTTGTTGCTTGGAATCAGCTTGACCCTTTTGATATTTGCTTTCAAGTCTGTGAAGCAGATTGAGAAAAACTTTTAGTCTAGGCTAATGTGTCCCCATTACTGAGGTACCATTCTTTTGAGGACTCTACTGAATGCCCATGCAGCAGGAGTTTGTTTCATTCTGGTTAGTCAGAATGCAGATTATTGGTTGTCTGTGTGAGCTTAGTGATGGTTCAGCCTATTTCTTCCTGAGAGTTGTTTTCTTCAGCCTCAGGCAGTTCCTTCCATAAATTCACAGATCAGTACTCAACCTCAAGACCTCGGAGGAGCCTTGAAAGATCTCTGGAGCTACCTCCTCCCCCAAAGCATTTACTTCTTCAGTATTTCCCCTCACAAATTCTAGTTAATTTTATCTCTCTGCACTTCAAACTCTATCTCTTAACTGAGCAAGACTGCCAGACTTCGTTTTGGTTCTCTCACTTTACTATGGCCTGGAAACTTCCCAGGCAGTGAGCTGGGGCAATCAAAGGGTTTACTTCATTAGTCTCCTCTCTCTTAGGGATCAAATGTCCTCCACTGTCTACTGTCTCAACTTCTAAAAAATGTTTTGTTGGTTTCTAATTGTTTAAAGCCAGTGAATAAATAGACTCTCTTTACTCCAGTATATCTACAAGTGGATGTAGCCAACTTAAATGCTTTAAGGTCCAGTGGTTCTCAACCTTCTGGCCCTTTAAATACAGTTCCTCATGTTGTGACCCAACCATAAAATTATTTTCGTTGCTACTTCCTAACTGTAATGTTGCTACTGTTATGAATCGTAATGTAAATATCTGATATGCAGGATGGTCTTAGGCGACCCCTGTGAAAGGGTCATTCGACTGCCAAAGGGGTCGCGACCCACAGGTTGAGACAATGTGGTAAAATTTATGGGTACATCACTCTGATTGGCCAAGAAGTATTAATTGGAGGAGAGTGGGACTAGATACAAAAATCAGATTAAGTAGAAATCATCTGTGCAACAGACAGCAGAAGCATAAATTCTAGGTAGTAGAAATGGGCGTGGACAAGAGGTGATGAATATAATAAATATTTAGAGCAATGGGATCTATTGATTGAATATGGAAAAATCAAATGAGGTAATGAACACAAAATCATTTTCAAACATTTATTGAATAACTACTGTGTGCCCAGCAGTATGGTAGATTAACAGACTACAAATATAAATACAATACAGTATCTGGGTAAAGAGAGTTAAAAGACTTATAAATATAATTATAAAACAATACAGGGACTGCCAGAATGGAAGTACAAGCAAGGGGCTATATTACATAAATGATGGAGCAATAATAGCAGAGGAGAGGCTTCCTTGAGATAGGGGGCCATACTTGAGATAACTCTTAAAAGGTAGGTAGAAGCTTTTTAGACAGATAGGGAAGAAAAGAACATTGCAGGCAAAGAATAATAAAAGCATAGTGACTTCCCAGAACAGAGACAGTCTCACTGTGAATGAAGTATAGATTATGTTGAATAATCAAGGTATATAAACATCAAAGTGTAATATTATAAAAGCAAGATATTATTGCATTTCCAAGGATTGTTCCTCTATACATATGCATACATCATGTGAAATGTGTAAATAAGTTTTGGTGATGCCATGGTACTCAAAGTAGATTCTGTATCATCAGTTATATAGAACAGAAGAAATCAATGTTTATGCCTACTTCCAACCCAGGATTCAAGGAATACAATTACTAAGAATGTCTGCATTTATGTACCAAGATAATGTTCAAACAATCCATGCAGTCTAAAAGAAATAGAAATGAATATTTGTAATGGTTCTAAGAAATAAAAAGAATTTTACATAGCATTCATTTTTTTAGAGTTCTCTTTATGTAGGTAAATTCCCTTGGCAATCATTGTTACACAACAAAATAATATTCTTTCTGTTATTTGCATCCATGACTCTAAAAAACATATAGCTCTCCTTAATATTTCAATTTTAAACATTCTGATGTTAACTTTGTCTTCATCTACCTGTTTCCCATTTGGAATTCCCATCGAGAAGTGTGCCTGTTCTCTAGTCATGACCCTCTCTTTAACCTTCTCCAGAAAATAGCCTCCAGTCTGTTGCTGTGTAGTAGAGGGTTAGTCATCTGCAGGGCCGAGTAGCGAAGGTGTCTGTGTAACTGCTTCTCAAACAGACTTTCAGCCAGCCTATTCTTGCCCAGCATTTACTTTCTCTATCAGAGGTGCCAGATACTAATTGCTGATCCTTTGGGGTGTGAGAGGGGGTGGGAGTGGGGACCGGATTCTGCACTACATGTAAATCAGGCTGCTTCTTGGCTTCTCCCCACTGCAGCCTTAGCTCTCCTGGGTCTGCTAAGTTAGTTTCCATTTATCTTTCTTCTTTCCAGCTTCCTATATTCTAGTGATATTGTTTTGTTTTGTTCTCTTTGTTTTTGTGGGTTTAAACCTTATGTTTAAAAATCCATTTACTATCACTATAGTGGTCTTCAGGAGGAAGCTGATATGTGTTCAATACTTCCTCTTTAACTGGAAGTTCTTCAGCTCATTCCTGTTTAATATCTGTGTCTTTTATAATGTACATAACATGTTTGTACAATAATACACACACACACACAATCCTATATAATAAAAGCCTAATATGCAAATTGTTCCCTCGGGCAGTTGTTCGACCAGGAGTTTGACCAGGAGTTCGACCACTAGTTAGACCACCTGTTATGATGTGCGCTGACCACCAGGGGTGTGGTGCAGAACATGGTGGGCATCGGCCATGTGCTGCGACCTTTCACTGGGGGCAGGGTGACAGGGACAGAGGTGTGGTGAGAATGCGGGGTGTCCTCCAAGCTTGCTCTCCTCCCCCTGCTACCCTCCCCGGGATGCCAGGGCTCATGCACCAGGGAAGCACACATGCTCAGGTGCCAGGTGCCCGCAAGGAACTTGCCCCACACCCGCGTGGCCTCTTTCGGGTGAAACAGGCTGCAGCCGCTGGGAATGCAGGGGCCAGTTGGGCTCCCCATGGGTTCGCGCAGGAGCCAGTCTGTGAGGTGGCCGCGCTGCCCACCTGGCTTCCATGCGCTGCCGCTGGGTGGCCCAGAGTCCCATTCTGAGCCCTGGCCCACGGCATCCGGCCGCACTCACCGCATCTCCGCATGGGGACTCAGGTGCTGTGACTCAGGCAGAAGGGGAATGTGGGGGCCTAGAGGCTCAGATGATACCCACGGCCTAGAGGTCAGCTGTGACCTGCCCTTCCACATGAGACACTCACACTTCGATCGCCGGCCAGGCCTAGGGACTGCACCCATGCATGAATTTCATGCACCAGGCCTCCAGTTTATGAATAAATACCTACTATCACATTGCTCAATTTAAATTATTTTTTCTTCTTACAGATTATGTGATTATAAAGGTTTAAAGGCTATGGCTCTTCCTGGCCTCTCAATCATGGAGCACCCCAAGGATCAGAGCTTGGCATTTTTCTCTTTTTGTATTCATACTCCTTGAGGTGATCACTGTTGATGCATCCTGACGTTGATGACTCCAAAATGTATACATTTAGCCCTGACTTCTGCATTCAATACCAGATATCCAGATAGTCACTTAATATTTTCACATGGATGTCTAACAGACTCAAATTTAACCTCCAAATCGGAACTCTTGACTACCACAACCCCTCACCCTCCACAAACTGCACCCTGCCCAGGCCACACCAGTTATACAACCAAAAACTTTTACTGAATATCTATGATTCCAAAGCCAGAGAATACAACACTAAACCAAACTGAAAGACTGCTGCCATGAAGCTACATGCTCAGAGGTGGAGGAGGAGACAACTAAAAATTTTGAAATCAATATATATCTTGTTTCTTTTTATATATACTTTATTAATTTTTTACAGAGAGGAAGGGAGAGGGATAGAGAGTTAGAAACATCAATGAGAGAGAAACATCGACCAGCTGCCTCCTGTACACCTCCTACTTGGGATGTGCCTTCAACCAAGGTACATGCCCTTGACCGGAATCGAACCTGGGACCCTTCAGTCCGCAGGCCAACGCTCTGTCCACTGAGCCAAACCGGTTAGGGCTATCTTGTGTTTGTATTTCCTTACATTTATGTAGGTTAAGTGCTACTAAGAAAAATATAGCTAAGTAAAAGGTATGGACAGTCATGTATATCTGTGTTTTCTGTTATCTCTTCTTTCCAGCTTCCAAAATTTTGTCATTAACATCTCCTATTTTGCTCTTTTTCTTTGTGAGTTACTGGGTTTAAAATACATTTATTAGCTGCCATTTAGTAGAGTTTGAGGAGAGTGATGAAGGAAATGCAGATGTTCAATCTTCCATCTCCACCTAGAAGTTGAAGAGTGTTCAGGGAATATTTATGAGAAAATGATATTTAAGCAGAAACCTGAAAGAAGTGAGGAAGTAAGCCATGTAAAGATCTAAAAGAAGAGCATTCCAGATGGAGGGAGCTACAAGTGAGAAAGCTTCTAAAGGAGTGCGTTTAATGTGTTCAAGGAACAGCAAGGAGACTAGTGCTGCTGACGTGGAGCTGAGAGGTGGGATGAAAAGGGGAGACTTAGAGAAGGAAGTTAGAAAGGTGGCAAGGGGCCTGATTGTTTACTGGAATCGATGGTAAGGATTTTTATTTTTATTCAGAATGAAATGGGAAGACCTTGGAAGATTTTAAAGAGACATTATTAAAACTATGTTTTAAATACTCACTCTGGCTGCTGTAGAATATCCTGTAGGGAGATGAAGGCAGAGAAGCAGAGATATCATTAGGAGTTTATCAGCAAGAGTTGATGATGACCTGACCTAGAGCAGTGCCAATAGATGTGGTGAGAAGTGGTAGGATTCTGGATATGCTTTAAAGTTAGAGCCAGAGAATTTTACTGATAGACTGGGCAACAGAAGAGTCAAGTATATTCCGAGGATTTTGGAGACTGAGGAAAGAATTGTCAATGAAACAGGAGAACCAAGAGAGGATGGTGCCTAGAGAAAAAGTGATGGAAGTGTTTCAAGAAGGAGGGAGTGATTGATTCTGTTAAGTCCTGCTAAAAAGGTGAACAAGATGAAGCCTGAGAAATGGTCGTTAGATTAACAATGTGGGGATCACTGATGACCTTGACGGGATAATTTCAGTGGAAAGAAGGAAATGTAGCTTAACTACAGTGCTGCAGACACTGACTTGCTGACTCGGAATAAACAGAAGTTATCTGTTGGAGTAATCTTCAAAAGTAGGCAAGAAAGAGGAGAGCCAGAGTTTAGATGGAGATGGTGCTCTTAAGTAGGAGACCAGACAGTTCATTCACTGCAATGGAGGGAAGCCAGAGGGCTCAGTTTGCAGTAAGTTGGGAGGTGTAGCCAGAGATATGGAAGCTCATTTTTTATTGAAATAGGAGGCAAGGCCATTATCAGCTGAGAAAATGGAGAATGGACAAGTATTGATTAAAGGAGAGAGAACAACATGTAAAATAGTTGTCTAGGAGAGTAGAAAGGCAAATTAACTAGGACATTATAGTAGGATTGCATGACAGGGCAAAGTTCCACTTGAAGTCATGAAGAAAGATTAGTTAGCTTGGGCATGTGATTTTTCTCCATCCATGTTTCATCATCAGGTGCAAGTGAAGAGTCAGTGGAAATTTCGATTTGACCCAGTTTGAGGTTTTCCCCAGCAAGGTTAATGGAGAGGGGCAAGGGAGCTGAAAGTGTGACAATGTAGTGATTATATTGTGGTGGGCCACCTCAGCTAATGCATTCTTTATCACTTGGTTGCTGGGTAGTAAGAATTGGGGCCGGCCTGATGACCCTGATCGGGCAGCCAACCTCCCACGGTCCCTCGCCTCCAACTCCCAGGTTGGCTGTAAGAGTGCACTGACCACTAGAGGGCAGCTCCTGCATTGAGCATCTGCCCCCTGGTGGTTAGTGCACTTCATAGTGACTGGTTGTTCGGTCGCTTGGTTGCTTAGGCTTTATATATATAGATTACTGGATTTGGTATTTAACATTTTCTCAAAAATAAGAAAAAGTGAGTATTTTATTTCAAAAGAGACAAAAAAAAAACCCACAATAGCTGGTGCCAATAAAAATTAAAGCTTCTAAATGAAAATTAGAATTTAGGAAAATTTTATCTACTACTATGAGCTAGACAGCTTCCCAGTACATAAGAACTTTTCTAATGAGATCAGAAGAAATGTGAATTTTTTAATATCGTATAATAAAATATGTCAACATTTGCAAAATCCACATAAGTAAGTTGGCAAATGACCTGTGCATGAAGTTATAAAATCATATATAGGCAAAAGATCCATTCAAATTTTAAAGTAGACCAATGAATTTCAATACACAAAGTGTTAAATTGATAGGGTTTCAGATTCCATGTTGTAACTAGCCTTTAAGGAACTACTACTTGTTGAGGTTTAGTGTAGTATCAAATAAGATATTCACAAGTATCTGAAAAAGTCCATAAAATATTCTTCTTTTTCCAGCTATGTTAGTATGAAGACTGATTTTTTTTTTATATAGTTCAACCAAAACAACATGTTACAACAGAAACAGATAGGAGAATCCAGATGTCTTATATTAAATCAGACATTAAAGATATTTGCAAAAATGAAGAATAATATTCTATTTTTTTGTTGTGGAAAATAGCATTATTTTTAATAAAATTATTGATGTTAATATGTAATAGGTTAATTATTGTTTTAAATAAAAGAATACATAAATATTTTCTAATTCTCAGTTTTAATTTCTAGTACTAGAGAGTAATAGGTATAACTCATATACACAAAATGTTTTGGGGTTCTTAATGACTTTTAAGAGTGTAAATTTCTGGAGACAAGTAAGTTTGAGAGCCACTGCTCTAGGACTTGGAAGGAGAATGAAAGAGACAAAGATACAGAGGTGAACAAATATATAAAGATAACTTCAGATTGTATAAGGCTCTAAAAGAAATCAGGTGATGTGATACACAGTACATGGGTAAAATGCTTTAAATACTAAGCTCAGGGAAGTCTCTGAGGAAGTTATAGTTTGATCTGAGACTTGAAAAAATGAGTAAAACTGATCAATTAAAGAGCCAGGGGAAGAGCATTCCAGGCAGAAGGAGAGATAATTTCATCAATCTGAGACAAAAAATGTTTGCATGTCTGAGAACTAGAGAAGAGTGGCTAATTGAGTGGTCATCAGAGGAAGCAGTACTAGAGGAGGTTGGAGAAGTGGGCAGAGGAGCAAGGCCCTTGGTGGCCTCCATTTGGATTAAAGCAAGTCCAGTGGGAAGCCACTGAAGGCGAAGTAGGGACTCTATAATTTGGCTAAAATGTTAGAAGCTGACTGTGGATGTTGTCTACCACATGAGGGAGAAGGAGAAGGATGTGGATGCACTCTACTGAATATGACACAGTAGCTAGAGACAATGTAGAGCTTAAAAACATAATGCTTTATGGAAACAAACAAAAAATGACATCTATGAATGTAAATTTTAAAATATACACATGCAAAATGAAACTACATGTTTCCAAAGTACATTTAACCTTAAGAACACACATCAAGCGCATTAGAGCAGTTACCTGTTAGGAAGGAGAGGATGGGAGTGAGGGATGTGATAATGTGAAGAAATCCATTTAGAATTGCTTTTTGGTCTTGTTCAGATCAGTGATGACAATGGAGCATGAACCGACTTAGATTAACTCAACCTCTGCATCTATTCCATCCTCCTCTAAATTTTTTTTTAATTAAATAAAAACTATGTATATTGTAGGATGGTAACAAATTCACAGTTTGCATATTTGTACAAGGATAATAAGAAAAAATTGCTACCTATTGTATGATTGATCAGAGGAATCAGCTAGAGACCTGTAGAATTCTTGAAAGCTGAAAGAAGATCTCAATAATTTGGTTTTTCTAGTTCCCTGGTTGCAAGTATATCTTTTCCCTGTTGGAAAAGACATCAACAAAGGGGACTCCACATCCTCTTTTAAGAGCCTGTTTTAATATGTAACAAACAACCCTTCTTTCTTATGTCTGTACTGTGTTTTCACTGTTACTTTCAAGTCATTTCTGAGAGAAGATGGATAAAAATTGGTCTATGTCTTTCTTATGATAATGCCTCATGTATTCAGAGACAATTATTGTCTCCTGACTAATTAATTCCAACTCCTTCTACCTGTTCTCATGGGTCTTATTTATTCACTATTTTAATCATATTATTAAACTACTCTGAGCTTCTCCACTTCACAGCATCCTCAAGGTGAAGAGACATAAAATGGATGCAATACTAATTCCACAATGGCCCAATGTATGCCTAATTGAGAAAGAAATTATTTCCAACGATTGCTACCAGGAGTCCTTAAAGATAATAACTAGGGGCTGGGAAATCTCATCAACCTTTTTCTTTATGCATTTTAATTATAACAATCCCTTATATGTATAAATGTTATTGTTACAAAACACTGTCTTATTTGATCTTCCAACTCAATAGTGATAGGAAAAATGTCATAATTCTCATTGCATAGATGAGTAATGTAAACTACAAAGAGATTAAAGTAACTTTCCTGAGGTCACTGAGCTCATAGGTGCTGGAGGTAGGATTTATGATTCTAAGCATGTAGGAAGCATGTTTTATTTCAAGCATGTAAAGAGCAGTATAGCATAAGAGAAAGAACATTAATTTGTTGTCAGAAGACTTGGAAATCAGACCCCAGCTTGGCCACTGGCAGCCCTGTGACCAAACAGGGATAATAGGGCTAATGTAAATGTATGGTTAAGGTGTAACAGAGTCTATAAGCATTGATTTTCATGTTTTCTTTTCTTTGTTTTGATTATTTGAATACATCTGATTTAAAAAAAATTACTCCAAAATAATTTCCCTTTGCGTTTCTGCTCCCACATCACCAGTTCATTCTTCTTGAAAATGTTTCCCTTTGTTGTTATTTGGGTATTCTTCCTGTTCCACCTGGACTAGAGCAACATCACCTTGCTCTTGCTTTTTAGATATTCATTAACAAAATTAGGAAACACATTTGCTATGACACTTTTGCTCTTCTTTAGATTATATAATCATCTTCAAGAGATTAATAGCTATAGACAAAAGAATGAAAAGCATTAGATATTTGTGCTTCCTTATACTTTTGAAAGGTATACTTATAGGAGAGAGAACAACATGAAGCACTAAAAGATGGAGCAAGTGACCACAGGAATTGAGAAATAAATATTTTAATATCAATGTAACTTTTGTAAACCTAATGACTTTTTAAGCCTTTAAAAGTAGGGGGGAAAGGGAACATCTGTAATACTTTCAACAATAAAGATAAATTTTTAAAAAGTTAATATTGGAGAACAAAATTTCAGAATGTGTCCATGACCCACTATTGCAATATTTTATTTTATTACACATAATCACAGTACTTATAGACCAGATTTTTCCCATATCGAGTGTTACAAAGGCTTTACAAATTATAAGCAATGTGTAAACTTTATTTTTTGCTACACAGGGGACATCTGAAAGTTTCTGGTTCACACCCACACCTAGAAAATGTCCTCTTCTCATTCACAGACTGAACATTGGTCCAGGGCCTGTGTCCAGAATTTCCTGAGACTCAGTGACTCCTTATTTATGGTTTAGTTGTTCAGTACTTCCTTGGATTACATGAACCAATTTAATTCTTGTTTTGCCTTAATGTGGTAAAATCTCTCTCTCTCTCTCTCTCTCTCTCTCTCTCTCTCTCTCTCTCTCTCTCTCTCCTCTCTCCTCTCTCTCTCTCTAGCTAATACCTGCTACAACGAAGATTTATTTATATGTGTAAGGTCACGTCTATCAGCTAGGATGCTGAGCTCAGTAGGTCCAATGGGAAAGTGAACAGGAGGAGAGAGCAGCCTGGAGAAAGTAATATTAACCTGGCAACGAAGAAAAAAATCATGTAGCATGGGAAGATTCAAGAACGTTACCTCGTGAGTGTTCAACACTGCACAGTCAAGGCATTAGCAACAGTATTGAAAGAACAAACAAATGAACTGTCTGATAACTGTCTCTGCTTTCATAGGCACTGTGAGATATTATTACTCAGTTGCCATTGATTTGTTGTAATTGTTGCTCACTTCAGCTTTGCTTCCAGTCTTGAATGATTTCAATGTGCTGACATCGCTGTAATATTCAAAAGTGTGACAGAAACATATCAGACTGATCTACATAATAGAAAAAAGTTGAAACATACTTTATTTTCTCAAACTCTAGTCTTCTCTATTTACATTTAATATGTCTAGAATTGGAATATATTTTACAGTGATATGAAAAAAACCCCCACAAAAACCCTTCCAGCCGTAGGGGGCGAGGTGGGAGGCGTGGGGAGGGGAGAATATGTTGTCATTGTCTGCGCATGTGCAAACTTGTATTTAGCCAGAATCTATTCAACTTTGTTATTTGCTGTTGAATTTTAATTTAATGAGAATCTTACTTATATAAAGTGAAAGCCTTTCACTAAAGCATTGAACGTCTATCTGTAAAAAGCTCCCAGCTGGCTTTTAAGAAAAGTAATTATTAATTTACAAAAAACCCTGTGATTTTACCCAAATAGAAAGTGCAGGAAAAACACTGGTAATCTTCAATATGCCTAGAAATTCTCCTCTCAAGCTTTATGATGTTAGAGTTCAAGGTTTGAGTTTAAACTATGATATGCACTGGGTCACCATTGTATTATCCATAATTAAAAATAGCCTAACATCATGCAGACTTCTTGATGTCAGACATGTAGATTTACTCTCCAGTGCAGATTTGCTGCTCAAAGAAAAAATACAGAATTATGTGGATAAGAGAATTATATTGGCAAATTAAAATAAATTATCTTCATTTAATATAGTTTTTATCCTTGAAACGATTGCAAAATGAATGAGGTGTCTCAATATTCCTGGCAATTGAGAGGTCCATATATTTTTTCTGTACTTTTAAAAGATTGCTAGTTGTGACTTGAGTATCTGTTTTTCATATACATAGATGTAAAAAAAAAGTGTGCCTGGCCTGTCTTGCTGTGTTCTAACATTGGCCTCCACCAAGTGGTTTCCGGTTTGATTCCCAGAACCTGGGTGGCAGGTTCAATGCTCCGCCCAGGTTGGGGCTCCTGCGAGAGGCAACCAATCAATGTGTCTCTCTCACCTCTCTCTCTCTCTCTCTCTCTCTCTCTCTCTCTCTCTCTCTCTCTCTCTCCTTCCCTCCCTTACTCTCTCTCCCTCCCACTCTTCCTCTCTCCCTTCCACTCTCTCTCTAAAAAAATAAAATAAAATAAAATAAAAATAATTCAATGGGAAAAATATCCTAGGATGAGGATTAACAAAACAAACAAACAAACAAACAAACACACAAACAAACAAAATATGTGTTTGGATTAAATACACCCTGGTTTAACTGAATTGCTTAATAAATAATTTTATCTTCTCATCCTCTAAAATTTCCAGGATATGATTGCTGTTGTAGAATGATAGTTCTGTAAGTTTCATCTGCCATACTTTTAAAAAATTATCTTTTGTAGAAAATGCTTTTTTAAGTTTTTATGAAAGGTTTTCGCCAAGAAGTCTACTCAAATCAATTGGTGATGATTAAATGAGTTTCACTGCCACTTTAGGGATTCTTTTTAAACTCTCAGAGAGATTGGGAATTGATTGGGATTGAAACAAGAAGAAATCTCCAACTTTAAAACATTTAATAAACCGCTCTGAAAAAAATTGAAAACTGCATGTCTTGAGGCTAGTGATTACTGAGATGGCAGGGTCATTAATAAGGTAAATAGTAAACATAGCCAGCCATGTAGCGGCCTTTCATTCCAGCATCAACTGATCTGACGAAGAAGGTTTAAGTGACCTTTAAGTTCAGAGTTGCAGCAGTATTAGGACTTCTTATTTTGGAATCACCCATTTAATTAAATTCCATAACCTATCTAGAATTTGTGTTCTTTGTCAAGTATACGTAGCTTTCTTGGATATTTGATATTTTAATAAATAGTTGTATCACAATATTTTAATGTCAACATAACCTTTGGTAAAGCAAAATTTCATTATGTAAGGATGTTTAATTTTTTAAAAGTAACTGAATACCTTTGTTTATCAGGACCCTAGTAAAAAGTAGTATGGATGGAGTATTGCAGCTTGATACTAGCAGATCAGATTCAGTTTCTTTGATCTGCTTAAGTTTCCACAGGAATGGATCTTAAAATAGTCCCCACATCATGCTAAGATATTGCAACCTGTCACTTTTGCCACCTGTGCTTGAACTGCCTACCGTTGTTCAAGGGAAGCCACATGCAAGCATGACCAGACTTTATCATCTCTATCATTGTTATTATGGGCCATAAATTAGGAGAACACATTAAAGCATTTCCTATAATCATATACTACTCTTGCAATTACAATTGCTGCTATTAAATTTAGCCTTTTTTTTCTGAACCCTGACATTTTATGTCAGTGCTGCATAGATAAATGATAATTTTCTTTCAGGGAGTAAAATACTTCACCGAAACAATGAGTACAACGGAAAAGCTTATATATTGATTTAAATTAATAAGAACACAGGAAGGGATAAGTTTTCATTTTTAAAAAGATGGTATTTTAAAAAATTAATATTCACTCATTATAGTTAGTTACAAAACAAAAAAATATGTTCTTAAAAAAACACACACCAAAATCAAAACACACAAAACAAACAAAAAACACCCCAGACTTTGTAGTAAAACACAGAATCTGTAGTTCTATTTATTTTATTGGATAATTGGCTAGTAAGATATATCCTCAAACAATAATGCAGTAAAATGTTTTAGTGATAAAAGAAAGCACCCCCCTTTTTGAAATATATTTTATTAACTATACACTGTATGTTTTATGCTTTTTGAATTAAAGAAATGAAATCAAAATGGGAAACTACCAAAGGGAGAACTGAGCATAAGTTGAGTCTGAGACATGGCATGAAAAACAAAACATATGAATGGATGATGGAATTTTTAAAAAGAATGACTTCATTGTTACCATTCTTTTCACCAAAGAAACATTCCCAGGTATCAAAAATGAATCAAAAGGGAGCATAAGAACCAAAGATGGTGCTTACTTAATAAACACTATTCAAAAATAAGAAGGTGGGCTTGCTCATGAACTTCAGCTGTTTTGAAGGTTCTGGTTAGTTAGAAATGACATAGAAATAATAACACTTCCCATATAAAAATTATGATAGTGAATTACCATATAATGATTAAAATGACTAACCTACATTCTGAGATCTAGTGTTGCTGGACTAGAAAGAGGAAAATAGCGAAGAAATTATTTACTGTGAGAAAGAATGTGATTTTTTAAAAAAATTACTTGTCGCCCTAACCAGTTTGGCTCAGTGGATAGAGCGTCGGCCTGCGGACTGAAAGGTCCCGGGTTCGATTCTGGCCAAGGGCATGTACCTTGGTTGCAGGCACATCCCCAGTGGGAGGTGTGCAGGAGGCAGCTGATCCATGTTTCTCTCATTGATGTTTCTAACTCTCTATCCCTCTCCTTTCCTCTCTGTGAAAAATCAATAAAATATATTTTTTTAAAAATTTACTTGTCTTGGTATATAATGAAATTAATTTTATCAAACTGGCTTCGTGATTTAGCACAGACATTGGTAAACTAACACCTCAACTTTAAAAGTTGACCATGTGGGTGAACATCTTTTGTTTTTTTTCAATGTCAGTTTCCAGCCTTAACCAAAAGCTTCACCTGAACGTGTATTTATTTTTTAATATGAAAGAAAAATAAAAACCAAATATAAGACAGTTACATTTTTTAAGGCACCAAAAGGCTGATTGTCCTGATGTTGAACCACCAGATACAATTTGAGACTTGGCAAGAGATCATTAGGCCAAAAATGTCCACTCGGAGGCTTGAGTGATCTAGATTCTTAACTTATCTTCAGAGGATAATTTTATAAGGGTGTCACTTGCAGTACTTTGACTGGGTCTGGTTTTTCTGTAACTCTACTCTGCAATGGGACTAGAACTAGATGGAGGAATCTTATATATAACAATGCTCTTTGAATACCAAATAAAGGTTATGGATTCTGTGTACATAAAATATGAACACTTACACAAATATCTGCATATACTATAATATCAAGATGTTCACCGATTCAAGAGCTCCTGTGTACCTGGTCCCAGGTAAAGAAATTATTTTGCAAGGTCACATATGCTATAAACTTGCTGTGAGCACAGTCTTTTCCCTGCCACTGAAGTCTACATAACTTCCATAATATGATAGTCTCACCTGCCAGTAGGTATAATGCTTACTGCAGGATAAAATAGCAAAGGAGAGGAGTTTTGTCTGCTAGTAGTAAACCCAGCATATAAAAGGAATAAAGAAGCCCTAAGTATTAGTCAACCCGTCTTCACTGACAGCCCCAAAGAAATCAAACCTAAACTTGCCTAATGCTCAAATTTTATCTCTTGATTTTACAGTAGCTTTGATAGACAAATGTATGTTTTACATAAGTAACTATAAAATAATATATATTTTACTCTTTTAAATGGGTTAAAAATATGTCATTATGACATTCTAACTCTGGTGGGGGAAAAAAGCACAAAAGAGAATATACATGGTTTCAAGCTTTTCTGCAAAAAATAGAACAGTGGTGAACAAGAATTAGGCATAGCAGTTAAATCTCTTGCTTGGATTTTTGTTACAATTAGAGAATGCATTCATCATACAATGTCTTACTGTCAAATTGATACCAATAGCTTACACTGAAGACATTTTATGAAGCTGATAGGTGAAAATTATATGAGTCAAGCACCGAGATAAATACAAGAGTGAAAAGCTTTCTTTTCCCCTTGGGGAAAAGTCACATTTATTTAGAGTGTCAAGGTTTAAAATGTTACTTAAAAATAAGCATAATGTAAGAGAGATAAACTACTCTAATTTGGGTGAGATAAACATTTTATAAGTTGAAATGGATTTCTGCTTACAGCCAAGATGGAATAACAGAGATTAGATTTACTCTCCTGCCTGACACAAATAAAAAACTGAATAAAATATATTAATCATTGGTTTTCAAGAAATTTAACATCAGGAAATCCGTGACAGTGATCTAAGATATAGAAAACAAATGAGATGAACAACAAAATTACCCAGTTTATTGCCTAGAAATATGTTCTAGATTGTGATGCAGAATGGAGGAAACCAGATGGAGACTAGGAAGTCTCCCTGAGTTCAGGAAGCATGGTTTGAGGCCAAGAGGGCCAAACTGATAGAGTTTGCAGGGCACGGAGGGGAAAACTGTATAAACAGAGATATCCTACATACACTAACAAAGCTCACTCAAGAAAAAAAATTAGATCATTTTAATGGTAATATATTTATTAAAGAAAATGAATTTTTATCTAAAAAACTTCTACAGAGAACAACTCTAGTCCAGAAGGCTCTATTGGTGAATTTCACACAAATGTTTAAAGAAGATAACAATCTTATAAAGACTTCACCAGAAAACTTAAAAAAAAAAAATACTTTCCAACTCATTCTATGAGACCAGCTTTACTCAGATTAAAAACCAGACTGAGACTATACAGACCAGAAACTACAGACTAATATTTTTCATTTACATAGATGCAAAAGAATTTTTAACAAAATTTGAGCAATTTGAATCAAAAAGTAAACTCCAAGTAGGGTTGTTTTTGTGGGTCTTTTTTTCAGGAATGCAAGGTAGGTTTCACATCTAAAAATATCTTTAATGTAATTCATGATACTAACAAATTAAAAAGGAAAACCATATCATCCCAACTGGTGCAGAAATGTTTAATTCACATCATTCCTGATTAAAACTCTCAACAAACTAAGAAAAGAAGGGGACTTCCTTAATGTGATAAAGGGCATTTATGGAAAGCCCACAGCTACCATCAGACATAATGGAGAAAGACGGAATGCTTTACCCCTAATGCCAGCAACAAGGCAAGTATGTCTGCTCTCACCATCTTTACTCAACATTTTATTAGAGGTTAGAAATAAAAGGTTTGGACATTGGAAAGAGAATAAAACTGCCTTTATTTACAGGCAATATGATTTTCCTATAGTGCAAATTAAATGGAAACACATAAAAGAGGTTAAAACTACTAGAGTTTAGTGAATTTGAAGCATAAAAGTGCATTATACAAAATTTAGCTGTTTTGCTCAGCTGGTGTGTCTCAGAGAGGTGATTGAGCAATGCCCCATGTACCAAGAGGTCACTGGTTCGATTCCCAGTTAGGGTACGTGTCTGGGTTGCAGGCTTGATCCCCAGTAAGGGAAGTGCAGAAGGCAACCAACTGATGATTCTCTCTCATCAGTGTTTCTATTCTCTCTCCTTTCCTCTCTCAATAAAATCAATAAAAACATATTTTTAAAATGTATTTAAAATTTTAGTTGTTTTTCTTTATATTAGCAATGAAAAATTAGAAATTGTAATAGAATTTTTGACAAAGAAGCAATGACGATTCAGTGGAAAAAGAATTATCTTTTGAACAAATGATACTAGAAAATTTGGACATGCATATACAAAAAAATTTGATCTATATGTCACATCATATACAAAAATTAACTAAAAATGGATCATAAAACAATGTAAAACCTAAAACTATAAAACTTCTAAAAGAAACATATTAGAAAATCTTGGGTTAGGCAAAGATTTTATAGATATGATTCTAAAAGCATGGTTTATAAAAGAAAAAACTGATAAATTGGCTTCAAAATTAAAAATTGCTCTTCAAAAGGTACTGTTAAGAGAATGAAGAGAAATTGGGAAGAAAGTAAAAGTTGTAATTTGAACATATAAGCCACAGACTAAGAAAAAATATTTGCAAGTAATCATTATATCTGATAAAGAATTTCTATCCAGATGTTTTTTAAAAACCACCTCTCAGATATCAATAACAAGAAAACAAATAACACAATTATAAAAAGGGCCATAAGATTTCAACAGACCTTTCACCAAAAAAAAAAAAAAGACATAGAAATAGCAATAAGTACATGAAATGATGCTTAAAATCATTAGTCATTAGGGCAATGCAAATTAAAACTACAATACACCACTCCAAGACTATTCAAAAGCTAATATACTGTACTAACACTAATTAAAAGCAAATGGGAGTAGCTGAATTAATTTCAGACAGAGCAGACATCAAAGCAAGAAAAGTTATCAGAGAGAAAGATGGGCATCACATAATGATAAAGCAGTCAATTCTCCAAGAAGATACAAGAATCCTTAATGTGTATTCATCTAACAACATGGTGTCAAATTATATGAGGCAAAAAACTGATAGAACTTCAAGAAGAAATAGATAAATCCACTACTGTAGTGGGAGACTTCAATACCCCTCTACCAGAAATAGACATCTCCAGTAGGCAGAAAACCAGAGGGACATAGGTGAACTCTAAAACACCAACAACTAATTGGCATCAATAGACTACTTCATCCAACAACAGCAGAATAAGCATGCAGTCTCAAGGTCACATTGAATATTCACCAAGAGTCTGGGCTGTAAAACACACCTTAACAACTTAAAACAATAGAAATCAAACAATGTCTGCTTTCAGACCTGAATGAAATTAAACTAGTAATCAATAACAGAAAGATAAGTGAAAAGTCTCAAAACACGTGAAGATTAAACAGCACACTTCTAAGTAACACATGGGTCAAAGAAGAAATTTTTAAGAGAATTAAAAATATTTTTAACTAAATGGAAATGAAACAACTTATCAAAACGTGTGAGATACAGTGTAAGCAGTGGTTAGAGGGAAATTTATAGCATTAAATGCATATATTAGAAAAAGAAAAACAAGTCAAAATAAAAAAAACACTAAGTTTCCACTTTAGGAAACTAGAAAAGTAGAGCAAATTAAATGCAAAATAAGCAGAAGAAAGGAAATAATAAGAATTAGAGCAGAAATAAAAGAAACCATAATCAGGAGATCAATAGAGAAAACCAACAAAACCACAAGCTGTTTCTTAGAAAAGATTAATGAAATTGATAAGCTTCTAACCAAACCAAACAACAAAGAAGAAAAAGAGATTGGACACAAATACTAATATAAGAAATGAACGAGAGGATATCACTAGAGAGCCTATGGACATTAAAATAATAATACAATACTATGAACAGCTCTATGCACACAAATTTAACAAACTAAGATAAAATGGTCCAATTCCGCCCTAACTGGTTTGACTCAGTGGATAGAGCTTTGGCCTGCGGACTGAAGGGTCCCAGGTTCAATTCCAGTCAAGGGCATGTACCTTGGTTATGGGCACATCTCCAGTAGGGGGTGATCGATGCTTCTCTCTCATCGATGTTTCTAACTCTCTATCCCTCTCCCTTCCTCTCTGTAAAAAATCAATAGTATATATATATATATATATATATATATATATATATATATTTAAAATAAATAAATAAAAAAAAATAAAATGGTCCAATTCCTTAAAAGACACAATTTGTCAAAACTCATACAAGAAACAATCTGAATAGTTCTACATCTAGTAAAGAATAGATACTAGATAATCTTCCAAAGCAGAAAACACCAGGCCCACATGGTTTTACTGGTGAACTCTACAAAATATATAGGGAAGAAATTATACCAAAGTTCTATAATTTCTTTCAGAGACCAGAAGCAGAAAGCCTACTTCCTAACTTATTCTATGAGGCCTGCACAAGAAAGAAAACTATGAACAATATCTCTCATGAATATAGATGTAAGCATCTTCAACAAAATATTCTTCCCTGTATTGCAGCAATGAACAAGTAAAATTTGAGATTAAAAACACAATACCATTTTCATTGCATGCCAAAACATGAAATATGTAGGTATAAGTTAACAAAATATATGTATAATCTATATGAGCAAAACTGCAAAACTCTAGTAAGCAAAATCAAAGAAGAACTAAAAGAATGGGTAGATATTCCATATTCATGGATAGGAAGATTCAATATTATCAAGATGTAAATTCTTTCCTGCTTGATCTACAGATTCAGTGCAATCCCAACTGAAATCCAGCATTATTTTGTGAATATTGACAAGCTGATTCTAAAGTTTACATATAGAGAAAAAGACCCAGAACAGTCAACACAATATTGAAGGACAATAACAGAGTTGAAGAACTGCTACTATTCACCTTCAATACTTAATATAAAGCTACTGTAATCAAGACAGTGTGATATCGGTGAATGAATAGACAAATAATCAATGGAACAGAATGGAGAGCCCAGAAATAGACCCCTCCCCATAAATATAGTTAACTGATCTTTGATAAAGGAGCAAAAGCAATACAGTGGAGCAAAGATAGTCTTTTCAACAAATGTTGCTGGAACAACTGGACATCCACATGTGAAAATAAATAAATAAATGTAGACACATATTTTACACATTCAAAAAATGAACTCAAATGGGATGAAAGGAGTAAATGTAAAATGCAAAATTACAAAACTTCTAGGAGATAACATCGGAGAAATTCTAGATGACCTTGGGTATGATGATAACTTCTTAGATACAACACCAAGGGCATAATCCATGAAAGAAATAATTGATAAAGATTAAAAATGGTGGCAGAGTAAGTGGATGCTGCACGGACATGCTACCTGGAATAAACTGGTATTACAACTAAAAAATAGAAAAACTTCCTGAATAATCAATGGAAAACCCGCAGGAAAGAACCCTGACACCCAAGGACTGTAAGTGGAGACTAGAGACTGGTAGAAGGGGCAGAGGCACGAAAGGCTGGCTGGGCGCCCACAGACAGCAACTGAAGTCCTGGAGAGATATCTCAACTGTGGGGGGTTGCCACTGAGAACTCTGGGATCTAATCCCCAAGCTAGGCCCTCCAGCAGAGAGCACCAAAACTGAGGAGGGTACCCACATAACATCTGGCTGTGAAAAGCAGCAGGGTACTGTCAGAGAGTAATAGCTAAAAATTCAGGCACCTTCTTAAAGGGCCAACACACAAAATTCCCTGTGGAGCCATCCACCTTGTGCTCAGGCAGAGGGAGGGTGAAGTGGACTGGAGCTGTGAGAGAAGAAGCCAGGATTGGGGACTCAGGGGATAGAGCTCAGAAGGCAGACACCCCAAGTTTCCTGGGCTGAGCATTCCCTCACACAGAAGAGGACATCTTTCCCACATAGACATGTGCCTTGCCTAGGGGGAAGAAAGTTGATACATGCTATTGGAAACAACCTTGCCCTGAGGCCACTTAATAGATTAAAAATAACAATTAGCCTCCAGGCAGAAGCAACTGCCCCACCCTGTTGAAAAAACTCTCACAACACCTGAGGACGATTGCCTGGGGGGAAATTAAAGTTGGAATCCTATCAGTCTGTAGGCAGAGATGTTTTCTGGAGGCTTTGAGTCTTTTCCTGATCTAATTAGTTAGAAACAGCCTTTTAACACTGTCCTGCACTAGAGATTGAGAGGTGTAGAGCAAGCATGTCAAACTCAAAGGCTAACACAAGACAAATAAATGAGGTATGCAGCCCGCAGGCCGTGAGTTTGACATGCTTGGTGTAGAGGATCTACCTAATACATAGTCACAAACCCAAACAGAAAGCCAAAATGAGGAGACAAAAAAAAAACCCTCAAATGAAAGAACTAGAGAATTCTCCAGAAGAGATAAATGAAGCAGAGATAAGAAATTTATCTGAAACAGAGTTCAGAGTAATGATGGTAAAGATGCTCAACAGCATGAAAAAAGATACAGTAACTATGAAAAAAGAACAGTCTGAGATAAAGAATGACATGGCACAAATAAAGAACACATTGGAAGGAATACACAGCAGATTAGGGGAAGCTGAGGATCAAATCAGTGAATTAGAAGACAGAGTTGAAAATATCACACAATCAGAAAATCAAAAAGAAAAAAACAGAGGACAATTAAAAAACAGAGGACAGCTTAAGGGAGCTGTGGGACAAACATGAAGTGTAACAATATTAGAATAGCAGGTGTCCCAGAAGAGGCAGAAAGTTCCCATAAGGCTGACACCTGATTTCTCATCAGAAACTCTATAGGCCAGAAGGGAATAGCATGAAATACTCAAGGTAATGGAAAGCAAGGACCTGAGACCAAAATTACTATATCCAGCAAGGCTATCATTCAAAATAGATGGTCAAATAAAGAGCTTCCCAGACAAAAAAAAGGCTAAAGGAGTACATCACCACCAAGCCAGCATTACAAGAAATGCTAAAGGGATTGCTGTAATGAGAAGAAGAAACAGAGAGAGAAACCTAGCCATTCAGAATTAAAATGGCAATAAATAAGTACCTATCAATAATAACCCTTAATGTAAATGGATTAAATGCTCTAATCAAAAAGTGTAAGGTAGCTGAATGGATACAAAAACATGACCCAACTATATGCAGTCTACAAGAGACCCACCTAAAAACAAAAGACACACACAGGATGAGAGTGAAAGGATGGAAAAAAATCTTCCATGCAAATGGAAAAGAAAAAAAAGCTGGAGTAGCTATACTCATATCTGACAAAATACACATTAAAATGAAGGCCATCACAAGAGACAACAAAGGTCACTACATAATGCTAAAGGGATAGATTCAACAAGAGGATATAATCCTGGTAAACACATATGCACCCAACATGGGAGCACCTAAATATATAAAAAAAAATTTCTAGAGGACTTTAACGGAGAGATCGACAACAGTACAGTCATAGTAGGGGACTTTAACACTCCTCTGACTTCACTTGATAGATCTTCAAGACAAAAACTTAACAAGGAAACGGAGACTCTAAAGGACACACTGGATCACATGGATTTAACTGATATTTATAGAACATTTCATCCCAACGCAGCAGAATATACATTTTTCTCAAGTGCACATGGATCATTCACAAAGGCAGATCACATCTTAGGATACAAAACAAATCTCTACAAGTTCAAGAAGATTGAAATCATATCAAGCATCTTCTCAGATCACAGTGGAATGAAATTAGAAATCAACTACAGTAAAAACACACAAAAACATTCCAACACATGGAGGTTAAATAGCATGTTATTAAACAACTAGAGGCCTGTTGCATGAAGAGATTCGTGCAATAGGCCTTCCTTTCCCCTGGGAAAGGTTTCTCTCTCTGTTTCTTCTTCTCATTACAGCAATCCCTTTAGCATTTCTTGTAATGCTGGCTTGGTGGTGATGTACTCCTTTAGCCTTTTTTTTGTCTGGGAAGCTCTTTATTTGACCATCTATTTTGAATGATAGCCTTGCTGGATATAGTAATTTTGGTCTCAGGTCCTTGCTTTCCATTACCTTGAGTATTTCATGCTATTCCCTTCTGGCCTATAGAGTTTCTGATGAGAAATCAGGTGTCAGCCTTATGGGAACTTTCTGCCTCTTCTGGGACACCTGGGGGCTGTTGGCACCAGTTTGCCTCCGGCACCCGGGGCCCAGGCCTTTGCTCTGGCCAAATTCTGGCCGGAGCCAGACCCGGAAATGTCAGGCTTCACTGCTCCACCGGCCCTGCAGCCATGAGGCCTCGCTGCTCCGCCTGCCAGGAAATGTCAGGCCTCGCTGCTCCACCGGCCCCGGGCCGTCAGGCTTCGCTCCACCACTTGGAGCCTACGTATGCAAATTAACCGCCAATTTTGTTGGCGGTTAATTTGCATATTGTGATGATTAGCCAATGGGAGGCGTAGCAAATGTACGGTCAATTACCATGTTTGTCTATTATTAGATAGGATGAATGGGTTACCAATGAGATCAAGAAAGAAATCAAAAACTTCCTGGAAACCAATGAAAATGAACACAAAACAACCAAAAATCTCTGGGCCACAGAAAAAGCAGTCCTGAAAGGGAAGTTTGTAACACTACCGGCATACCTCAAAAAAAAAAACAAAAAAAAAATCAGCAATAAATTATTTAACCCTACAACTTAAAAAACTAGAAAGAGAACAACAACAACAACAACAAAGCCCAGAATATGTAGAAGGAAATAATAAAGATTAGAACAGAAATAAATAACATAAAGACTAAAAAAACAATACAAAAAAAATCAATGAAACCAACAGCTGCTTCTTTGAAAGGATAAACAAAATTGATAAACCATTAGCTGGATGGCTTCACAGGGGAGTTTTACCAAACAGTCATAGAAGAACTAACACCTATACTTCTCAACTATTTCAGAAAATCCAAGAGGAAGGAACACTTCCAAACTCTTTTTATGAGGCCAGCATTATTCTAACTCCAAAACCAGATAAAGACACTACAAAGAAAAAGAATTACAGGCCAATATCCCTGATAAACATAGATGCTAAAATCCTCAACAAAATTCTAGCAAATCGCCAGTACCGGTTTGGCTCAGTGGATAGAGCGTCGGCCTGCGACTCAAGGGTCCCGGGTTCGATTCCGGTCAAGGGGCATGTACCTTGGTTGCAGGCACATCCCCAGTGGGGGGCGTGCAGGAGGCAGCTGATCGATGTTTCTCTCTCATCGATGTTTCTGGCTCTCTATCTCTATCCCTTCCTCTCTGTAAAAAAAATCAATAAAATATATTTAAAAAAAAAATTCTAGCAAATCGTATCCAGCAATATATTAAAAAGATCATACACCATGATCAAGTGAGATTTATTCCAGGGATGCAAGGCTGGTAGAATACTCTCAAATCAATAAATGTGATACATCACATAAACAAATTGAAAGACAAAAATCACATGATATATCAATAGATGCAGAAAAAAGCATTCAACAAAATCCAACACCCATTTTTGATAAAAACTCTTAGCAAAGTGGGGATAGAGGGAGCATATATCAACCTGATAAAGGCAATATATGACAAAACTATAGCCAATGGGCAAAAACTACTAGTAAAACAATTTCCCCTAAGAATAGGAACAAGACAGGATGCCCACTTTCACCACTCCTGTTTGACATAGTACTGGAAGTGGTAGCCATAGTGATCAGACAAGAAGAAGAAATAAAAGGCATCCAAATTGGAAAAGAAGAAGTAAAGCTGTCATTATTCGCAGATGACATGACATTGTACATAGAAAACCTCTAAGACTCCATCAAAAAACTACTAGAATAAATAAATGAATTCGGCAATGTAGCAGGATACAAAATTAACACCCAGAAATCTATGACTTTTTTATACACTAATAGTGAACTTAGAGAAAGAGAGACTAAAAAAGCAATCCCATTTACCATCACACCAAAAAAATTAAGATACCTAGGAATAAACTTAACTAAGGAGGTAAAAGACCTGTACTTGTAAAACTACAGGACATTGGAAAAAGGGATAAAGGAAGACATAAACAAATGGAAGAATATACTGTGTTCATGAATTGGTAAAATCAACATCATTAAAATGTCCATATTACCCAAAGAAATCTATAGATTCAATACAATCCCCATTAAGATAGCAAAAGAATATTTCACAGACCTAGAACAAACACTCCGAAAATTCATATGGAATAAAAAAAGACCCTGAATAGACACAGCAATCCTGAGAAAGAAGAACAATATTGGAGGGATCACAATACCAGATATCAAGCTATATTACCAAGCCACTATTCTCAAAACTGCCTGGTACTGGCACAAAAACAGACATATAGACCAATGGAATAGGATAGAGAACCCAGAAATCGACCCAAATAGTATGCTCAATTAATATTTGACAAAGGAGGCAAGAACATACAATGGAGTCAAGACAGTCTCTTCAATAAATGGTGTTGGGAAAATTGGTCAGATACATGCAAAAAAATGAAACTAGACCATCAACTTACACCATACACAAAAATAAACTCAAAATGGGTAAAGGACTTAAATGTAAGACAGGAAACCATAAAAATCTGAGAAGAATCCATAGGTAGCAAAATATCAGACATGTCATAGCAATATCTTTGCCAGTACAGCTCCTAAGGCAATGGAAACTAAGGAGAAAATAAACAACGAGGACTACAACAAAACAAGAAAGCCCACTGCATGGGAAAACATATTGCCAATGTTATCTCCGTTAAGGGTTTAAGCTCCAAAATTTACGGGGAACTCATAGAACTCAACAAAAGGAAGATAAACAATCCAGTCAAAAAATGAGCAAAGGACCTAAATAGACACCTTTTGAAAGAGGACAGACAGAAGGCTAAGAGACATATAAAAACATGTTCAAAGTTACTAATCATCCGAGAGATGCAAATCAAAATGACAATGAGGTACCATCTCACTTTTGTCAGAATGGCTCTATCATCAACAAATTAACAAACGACAAGTGCTGGTAGGGTTGCAGAGAAAAAGGAACCCTCTTGCACTGCTGGTGGGAATGCAGACTGGTGCAACCACTGTGGAAAAACAGTATGGAGTTTCCTCAAAAAAATTAAAAATGGAACTTCCATTTGACCCAGTAATCTCACTTCTAGGAACACATCCCAAAAAATCAGAAACACCAATCAGAAAGGATATATGCACCCCTATGTTCTAGCAGCACAATTTACAATAGCTAAGATTTGGAAATAGCTTAAGTGCCCATCAGCAAATGAGTGGATTAAAACATGGTGGTACATCTATACCAGTGGTTGGCAAACTGCGGCCCCTTGAGTGTGGCTCTTCCACAAAATATCCCGTGCGGGTGCACATGTACAGTGCGATTGAAACTTCGTGGCCACACTCAAAGGGCCAAAAAGCCGCATGTGGCTCGCAAGCCACAGTTTGCCAACCCGGATCTATACAATGGAATACTACCCTGCTGTAAAAAAAGAAGGAACTCTTACCATTTGCAACAGCATGGATGGACCTGGAGAGCATTATGCTAAGCGAAATAAGCCAGTCGGAGAAACATAAATATCACATGATCTCACTCATTTGTGGAATATAATGAACAACATAAACTGATGAAGAAAAATAGAGACAGAGAAAAAATATTTTAGAATATAACAGAAGTAATCCTGTTATATGTAGATTTTTAATATTTCCTACAACTTTTGTGATCGTATACTAAAATAACTATGTTAGTACAGTTTTTGTTTTTCTTGAAATATTAGTGATTATTGCATGTAACATTACAAAAAAAAATAACATAGATAGTGCCGGGTGGGTACTGGAAATACCGAGAAGAACATTTTGTAAAGCACATGATTGTCTAACCATATGCTGTATACCTGAAACTAATGCAAAATAATATTGAATGTAAACTGTAATTAAAAATAATTTTAAAAAGAAAAAATAAAACATGTTAGAGCAAAAGTAAAAAAATAAAATAAAGTAAGTCTCCAATCCCCATTAAGGATTATTTGTGTATTCCAATGTTACAAGAACAGTATTTTAAAGCATTTCAATAAAATATGTTAATTAAAAAAGAAATAATTGATAAGCTGGAGTTTATTAAGCTTACAAAATTCTACTCTGTAAAAGACAATGTCAAGAGAATTAGAAGACAAGCCAAGGGCTGCCAATATTTACAAAACACACATCTGTTAACGGACTTTTACCCAAAATACAGGAAAAAAAACTCAACAAGAAAATAAGCAACCCAATTAAAAAAATGGGCCAAAGAACTTAATAGACACCTCACCAAAGAAAATATATAGATGGCAAATAAGCCTATAAAAAGATGCGCAACATCCCAAGTTAGCAGAGAAATATTTCTAATGTTAATGTATAGTACCATGGGACAATGCTTTTTGTTTCTAGTACTCTTCCTTGTGGCACTTTGCATTAGTTTTTGGCACAAAAGCTATTTAGGATAATGTTTTATAGGGAATAATCTAAAATAACCATAGATCCCTTGTCTAGCAGAATAATCTAAAATAACTAGTAGATCCCTTATTTGTTCTAGTAGTTCATCTTAGGATCCTGCCACTTGACATCATTAGCTTGGCCTTTTCTCCCCATAAAAGCTTACTATCAACTGAAATTAGTAAATTTTAATGTGCATTTGTATGCCCCATCACATTCTAAAATATGAAACTGACTGACTCCATTGTTGACTCTGGATCTGTTCTTCAGAAACTTACTAAATTCTTTTCTTGCTATGTCTCATTTCCTCTTTACTAAAATTTGCTTATATGTCCAATAAAACATTGCTATTATATGTATAATTGCCTTCTATCATATATACATACCTACTCATACATCTAAGTGTGGTTTTGGTAGAAGAAAAATAAGAAGAGCATGAAGCATGACTTTGAATTCTGGTCTAGATGATGGAGTAGGTAAGTGCTATGCTCACCTCCTTGCATGACCACATCAAAAATACAACTAAACTACAGAACAACCGTCATTGAAGACCATCTGAAGTGTAGCTAAATGGAAGTCCTATAATTAAGAAAATATGAGAAGCCACATTGAGACTGATAGGAGGGGTAGAGACACAAAGCTGTCTGGTCCCACACCCACATGTGGTGGTTAAAAATCAGAAGGGATATCTTGGCTGCAATGGTTCTCCCTGAGATGTGAAGAGTCCCAGCCCAGGGTTCTAGTGCCAGGAAGACAAGTCCCCATAACTTCTGACTGTGAAAGCCATCAGGGAATGTAACTGAGTGAGAGAAGAGCTCCTAGAATCCTAGGTGTTCCACTAAAAAGGCTCACAAATGGACTCACTCACTTACAGATCACATGCTCTGAGCTCCAGCACTCGCGTAGTAGTTTGAAAGGCTGCAGGGACATACAGGGAGGAACTGAATTGTCTGACTTCAAGGTGAGGGCTGAGGAGACAGCTTCTCCCAGACAAAGGTGCTGGCAGAAGCCTTTGTTCCTTTGCTGAGCCCTCTCCTTGAAAGTGTAGGTAGGTACCATATCGGAGTCTACATCAACCTGGCTAACACCTTTGGTCTTGCCCGGATGATTCTCAAGACCTCACCCCACAAACTTGCTGGCCCACCCAAGCTGCTTCCAGTAGCTTTTCCATACAAACACCCTGTTTTGGCTCTTGCTGTGGACTTTCTTAAAATCTCCCAAAGGTTCACAAACACCAAACAAGCAGCATCTGGCCGCGGTGTGCCCTGAACCTCCTACTAAGCAGCTCAAACCCCAGCATTAGTGGGAACCAGCCTCAGATCCCAGCTTAGCCTCTCCCAGGCACCTCTAAGCCTATCATAAGTGGCAACCATCTATAGATCCCTTTGTAGCTCATACACAGTGGCCCTAGATAGGGCATAGGCAACGACTGACCTGGGCCTGTACCAGAGCCCCTCTCAAGAGGGTCCAGAATCAATATACCCAGCAGCCAGCTGCAGACCACACCAGAACAGCACCCAACCATCTCCATAAATTATACACCCAAAGGGAAGAGTCGGCGGCATCAGAATCCTGCTAAAGTGAATCCTGTGACAGAGGGTCAGCTGCTGCAAAACAGTTCCTTCACTGTAGTTACAGCCAGTCCTCACAACCAGTCAGCCTAAGGGCCAATCCCTCCCACTGATGTGCCCACAGCAATCAAGGCTCAACTACAACAAAAGGGTACACACAAATCACACAAAGGACACACCTGGAGCATTCGGCTCAGGTGACTAGGGAGACTGCACAACTGGGCACCCAAAAGGACACTTACTACATAATACCTCTCTGCCAAGACCGGGAAATTTATATCAGCTCTACCCAACACATAGAAACAAATACAGGGACCATAACATCCCTTTTTTTAATATTCAAATAATTCTGTAATGAAGGCTCTGAAAGGACAGAGCTAATGTCCAAATGTTACATGATATTCTGGTGTTTCTTTAAATACAACATATATTTTGTTTTCTTCCTTTAAGTAAAGTATCATATGAAATTATGGCAAACTGGGGTCATTGTTAGGAACCATCTATATAATAAAAGCCTAAGCGACTGTTATGTAAGAACAACCAGAATGACTGGTCACTATGATGTGCACTGACCACCAGGGGGCAGACGCTCAATGAAGAAGCTGCCCCCTGGTGGTCAGTGTGCTCCCACAGGGGGAGTGCCACTCAGCCAGAAGCTGGGCTCATGGCTGGTGTGCTCAGCGGCGGTGGTGGGAGCCTCTCCCGCCTCCGCAGCAGCACTAGGGAAGAAGCAGCCGAGCGGTAAGGAGCAGCGAGCAAGTGGGTGGTAAGGAGCGCAGGGTCCCGGACTGCAAGAGGGATGTCTGCCTGCTGGCTTAGATCCAATCTCCACGGGGAACAGGCCTAAGCCGGCAGGCACACATCCTCCAAGGGGTCCTGGACTGCAAGAGGGCACAGACCGGGCTGAGGGCCCCCCCACTCTGCATGAATTTTGTGTACCAGGCCTCTGGTACTAACATAATTCCAGAAATGACCATAGTTTCTTTATCTAATAGGCATATTTTAAGGAAAACAATTGAATGTGTTAAGTGCCTGTTGTATATTCTGAATTGTTGAATATACCGGGGACATAGAAAACCAAAATGGAGAGCTCATTCTACAGGAAAAATATTAGTGAATCAGAACAATATAAAACTGTAACATACCTGAAAGCTGTGCTACAGTTGAGACATCGAAAGGGGTTCTGGAAACACAGAGGATGAATACCTAGCTGTCTGCTGGGAGGAGAGGCATACAGGCTTTCTCAAGGAAGTGAGGATTAGGTCGTGACTTGAAAACTATGAGAATTGGTCTCATTCTGAGATGAAGAGTCCAGAAAGAGCAACCAGTATATGCAGAAAACGAAAGAAAGGCTTATTTGGATAATTATTTCCATATAGGAGGAGTTTAGAGTGCTTCTGGTACAGTGGGTAAAGTTGAGTGTGAAGAGGTTGAGGAGGGCAGATTATAAGGGATCTCATGTCATACTAAGGATTGTCCAGGAGTTCATGAAGCATCATTTAATGATTTAAGCAGTTGAGTGATATGCTCTGTTTTGTTAGCAGTTTACATTTCCAACCATAAGAGAACTTCTTTAGAAAGGATCCCAATGTCCTTGTCCAGCCAATCTATTTCCAAGGCTTAATACAGTGCCTAGAATATGATAGCTGCTCGAAAAATGTTTAATATATGAGGAAGTAAATAGATAAATCAACCAATCAATGACAGAGCTAAGTTAGTTAGAATTTGCTTCTGGACTACAGATCAAATTTTTTACAGGGGTAATGTTAAGTTTTATTTTCAGACATTTAAACAAAAAGGGGGTGAAATATGATTGACCAAATGTGGATAATTATGAATGCTGGGAATCTGGTACCTGGTGGGTCATATTTCTGTTTTCTTTACTTTTTCAAACATTTGACATTTTTCCAGAATAAAGAGGCTTAAAAAATTGCTCCTGAGATAAGGAGAGCTGATTTCTAGATTCCAGTGTGTTGAAGCATAAATATCTTAGTTTTAAAAAGCTGAACTTTTAAAGAATGATATATTTGTACTTAATAAAAATGAAAAGAAAAATCATGGACACTATAAAAAACGTTTGGAGTCAATGCAACCCTTGATTTCTAGATTTGTAAGTTTTTGAACTAATGTTGTCTAGAGAACTTCTTGATTTAAACCTTTTCATAGTTTATATTATAAAACTGAAACTAATCTGTTAGAAATGAGTTGTTAAATTTCTTTAAAATATGGAAATTATATGCTCATTCCAAAAAGTACTTTGAAAAAAATGTTTTCATATTAATCTATATCACACTTGATTACTTCACAAAATTTGTTATTTTGTAGTTACTAAAAATAACTTGGTGGAATTTATTTCTGCTTGTATTTGTAAAATATATATACTTTGTACTAAAAACTATATATATAAAAATTGTTTCTATTTCAGGAATATAAATTCTTTATATTTAAATTTAAAAGGTATGGATAGCCATTGATTCATACCTCTTTCAGTCCATTCAATAAATTGAGTAATTGCTCCTAAATAAAGTTAGGTTTTAATAATTGATAACCTCTGGAGACTGGCCAGACTAGCACTGAAGTTTTTGCTTTGCAGGTGTAGAGGAAAGTCTCAGCTGCTTCAGATTAGCTCTCATATCTACCATCAGCCTCTGGTGAACTGGTATCTCCATGTACTGGACACAATGCTGTACACATGAGTGTCTAACTGAAAGCCAGTATTTTAAATGATGATTCTTCAGTTGATGTACAGAGAGAAAGTAAGAATGCTGCAATGCGACTAAGATAGAAGTAGGAATGGCAGATGGAGACAAGGGACAGAGAGTAAAGATCGACTTTGGGTCTTTATTTTAACTCATATGATTTTGCCCAGGAAAAAAGGAAGTTTCACAGTAGTAGTACAAGTCACCAAAACTTGTGACAGAACTTATTTTTCTTCTTAACATTAAAAAAATTCATTTCTATTAAAATAATCTCTTAATAATAAAAAGGAAAAAGAAGAGACCACGTAAGAAACTGGCTGAATAAAAGGGAAATGAGCTTTGTAATTATCCTAACAGAAAAATGCTATGTTAATAGGCATTTACTAATGTGTGTGTACATTTTTTGGAGATACCCTACATATACTTCACAAATAGAAAATTCTTGCTGTTTATTACTTCATTTCTTTCCTATGGAAAAGCAGAGGAAGGAACTGTTTTTTCCTCCTTTCACACCCGCTGTGTAAATTGTCTCTCTAGTCTTTTGCCTAATAACCAGGAGAGCTAGAAATAAGAGATACTGAAGATCTTAATGTGTGACTGTCTCAACTAATAGAAGCAAAGAATAGATTCCTTCATATTTTAGAGCTCTTAAGATCTGTCCAAATTAATTGTGTATCTTACTTCCTATATTTGGTTTACCATTGGAAACTAAAGTTTGAGTGATGGAAGAGAAGGAAATTGGAAATTTGTAGAGATACTGAGAAAACTGAAAATTTGCTATATCAGGGAAATATGGAAATCTTATACATATATTTGGACACATACACAAAAACACCAAAATATTGAATGACAAAAACAAGTATAAAGTGTAACATGTGCAAACCAGAAAGGTAAGGATGGCAAGACAAAAAGGCAATATATTTCTTCCTTCTAATACAATACAGCTTACTTGATATTCTTAAGATGTTCTAGAACAATGTTCAGCTACATTATTCTGATAACTGTTGAGAGGAAATAACACATATGCCCTTACCAGTAGATCCCATTTAAAGGCTACATTAGTGTGGTTTTTTTTAAAATATATTTTATTGATTTTTTACAGAGAGGAAGTGAGAGAGATAGAGAGTTAGAAACATCGATGAGAGAGAAACATCGATCAGCTGCCTCCTGCACATCTCCTACTGGGGATATGCCCGCAACCCAGGTACATGCCCTTGACCGGAATCGAACCTGGGACCTTTCAGTCCGCAGGCCGACGCTCTATCCACTGAGCCAAACCGGTTTCGGCAGTTTTTATACAAATTATTATCAGTTGGTAAATTCTGATGAACATTAAAAAACCCGCTGTAACCATTTCACCCACACCAATATTTTTATGCATTCAAATGTAAGCATGAAAATTATGAATGCAATGGAATTTGTAGGTGTAACATCAAAACCAAATTATAAGCTTTTCTTAAATTTTGAACATATACATCTCAGTTGGAAGACCTACTTGCTATCAATATTTTAAATTTTAACTGTATAATAGAACTCATTCTTTAGGGTAGTTAGCTAACCAATATTTCAACAAATACACTACTATAGCCATCAAAAGGAACAAAGTAGAGAGGCATAAGTCAAGATCTTTGCCAAGTATTTAAATAAGAGAAGAAAAATAGAGGCAATTTATAAAATAAGGTAGTAAATTAGGCCTTCCTATAGGAATTTGGAAAAATGGAAAGCCCATTTTTTATTACAAAGTCAGTTTAAATCTATATTGGCTTTATTTTCCATTTTGAGTTGGATCTTACTTTCATATATGTCTTACTGTCATATTTGAATCTCAAGTCAGACTTGTGGGCACTCTGAAGATCTTATTCTTTTAAACAACCATTCTCCTTTCCCAACAACAGTGTCTACTTTGGTGTCCTTGATTCTGTGTGTTTTTATTATGCAGAGATTCCTCACTAACTTGTCAGATAAACCTCCCCCTTTCCTTTCCATGAGTAAAATAATTTTTTTCTTCTTTGGGGTTTTTAGTTTACGAATTTGGGTACATGTAAAGGCAAGTTACTACATAACTCTTGCCATCAAATTCCCTCTTAAAAGCACATTGACAATAGCATGCTTTGTTTAACACACTACCACTAGCAGCTTTCAATGACACTGCATCCCTTCCCCGAGACTATGCTCTCTCCCTCCACTGTTCTCTGATCAGTCCAGCCCACTCTCCATCCATCAGACATCTTCATATGATACAGCATGCCTACAGACTTCTCCTTTAAGTTTCTTGCCATCTGGAACAGCTTTTTCTACTCCATCCACTGTGTTGCTTTAAATCTTGGGGGAATATGTTCTAAAATTGCTTTTCTACATTAATCTTTGTAATCGTACGGTTAGATCATGAAGTGATGTTAAAAATAAAACATGTATGTCCATGAAGATATGTCTTTCTTGTGCAAACTAAAACTTACATTAGAAAAAAAAATTCCAAGCTCCTAGGATTATTTAATTTGGAGGAAAAAAAGTTGAGTGGTGAATTACTAATAACATTTAAATAAGTAAGGGATTATTTGATTGTTGGTAACCAGCTAATTTTTGTTAGGTTAAAAGGAATTGTGCTCTAATTTAAGTGAAAAGCTTTCTCAGTGGAGACAATATAAATTGTTAAATAATGACTTGGCTTCCTCTAGTCTTTCTGTAGCAGCTAAATAGTATATTTGCTCATATTGCAAATTTGACATATATTCAAGCTTGATAAAGGGAGAAGAATATGTGTGTTGAGAGAAAGTCAGAGAGATCTGAGCAGAAACATACAATATTGGGGAGCAATCCAGAAGAAGGAGTGAGGTGTATTACACAAGATTCTTTTGACAGCTGTATTTTGTTGTCAGGACAGATGAGTATTAAAAAAGGTTGTTTTTGAAGAACAGTGTTTTCTACTTTTCCATTTCTACATTTTATAGCTATAAATAAAGCATAATATCAACATAAAAAAGGGATTTAATATATATAACTTTAAAAAATTTTGCAGAGTTTTTTGAGCTATGTATTATTTCATGCTAGTGGAGATAAGCGAAATTTTTTCATAAGTGTGGTGGAATCCTTTTATTTATAAATACTATCCTATCTTGTTCCAGAAAGAACTTGAATGGCAGCATTTGATTATTTCATTAGAATAATAACTTATCACAATCAAGACAAACTTTTTGTAAAATATTTATCTTGTTTCATGTGATGCCAAGTGAAAACAAGTGGTGAATTTCACAGAAATTTTTCTTGAACTTCACATTTCAAGAAAAGTTTGTAATTCTCCTAAAGAGACTACTATAATAAAAACATGAATCATTGGTTTTCCAAACTTTTACTATTTTTGTTAGCCTTCTTATATAAAAGGCATGAAAATCTTTTAAATTAACACTTTATTTTTGAAGTCCATGAAAAAGTTAAAATAAACCAATAGAAAGGGATATAGATGGAATCTGAACTACCCTTATATGCAAAAGAGAAGGCTGAGAAAAGAATTGCAAGTGCCATCACCTTGGGAACTAAAATATAGGACTTCAAGGTAAGATTTTCTTTCTATATGATAGGCACAGTCTTTCCGTATATACATGCACAATAAATCACTTAATAACCCTATAGTTAACAGAATCCAGAAGTGTGTTTTATGTTTAAAGAAATTAAAATGTTATAAGGAGTATTACATTTAAAAAACTAAGTAAAATTCAATTTAACATCCACTGTTAAAAACAAATAGTTTATTTGGCTTAAGAGAAGTTTTAATTCTTAGCAGTTAATATATATTTTCTTAAAACAGACTGATAGTTATAAATTAGTTCAAAGGCAGCCATCTTGAAATTAGGTCTTTGAAAAATAAACTATAAATATTGTCAAAGGTTAGTCAAAATGACAGAAACATCATATTCAGAAAACTTCGAAGGGCTATTTTCCTTAAAGAAATTAGGAGCTAAGTATAGTAGCATACTTAGGGAAAGCTTTTGTAGCTTCTAAATGGAAAACATACATGAGATAATCATACTAGCTTTCAATGTTTACATAACAGTCACAAGATATATGTGGAAAACTTTACTCAGGGTAATTTTATATTTCATGTCATAATTTGGTTTATTTTCCTTCGCAAGGATACAACATCTATTAGGAAGAATCAGACTAATACAAACATTTCAAAACCACAAGATTCTAACTATAATCCTTAGTTCTTGAAATCTGTTTATTTGAAGAACATCGTAATATAAAATATTACACTTATTTGAAGAATATAATACTTTTTAAAAAGAAAAGATACACTAGAAAGCATCAATCATAGAAATAAACAACTGCATAAAGGCATATTAAATGTCTGTCTCTTCAAACCTAACCACCTAGAAGAAGCTACTTTACCTATAATAGAATGGAATTACTGTCTTTAAAAATGCAAATATTTTCAATATTGGAAGGATAGCCATTTCAATAAATAAGTTTCTCTGGTAATTAAAATGCAATCGGACAACTCTTTTTTATTTGAATTAAGGTTGTTAAAAAAAAAAAAAAGGCAATTTTTACATCGTATTATTCCAAGGATGTCTAGTCTTTCTTTCTCCTCCAGCATATGTCCGATGATTTCTGGATGTTTTCGTGTAGGATAGGGCATTACACAGATGCAGTCTGGCAGTGCAGCCCAAGGCAGTTGCAGCAAGTATCTCCCACTAGGAATGTTAAGGAGCTCAGCGGGCACAAGGCTTGAGGAAACAATCCAGAAAACCACGATACAGCTTGTGGGTCCTTTCCCCCACGAATCACCTTTTTCAGACCACATTCATAAAATGCAGTTTATTATCTAAAATTTTTAAGGAGAATCTTTTGTTAAATGTTAACAAAAGAACGACTACCCTAGCTCCCTTTAAAATGCAATCCTTACAAACAAAAATCCACTCTCAAGTCTTTTGGGAAAGTGCTTAAATCATCTGGAGATAAGTATCACGTAGTGTCCTTGTTTCCTAACAAATGGCTTTTTCCATTGTTTCCATTAATTTCACCCATATTCGTTTTTTAACAAACAAGGCCCTCATCCTCATCACAAAACGCAGATGTATGATTTAGCCTGTAAAAACGGTAATTACATACTAATTTACGAAAGATTAATTTTTTCTCCTTTTGTCAGTTTTCAAGAAGTCTTCCCGTGATTAACTGTAAACAGGAATGGTTTACACCTCAAATTATAAGCCATTAATTAGTATGACGAAGTCAACTACAAGATACACAGATAATTTAAATTATTTAATCACTAATCACCCGGGTTAAAGTGTAGTATACTGTTTCAATATCCTTCGGAGGTTATTGATCTGTCACTAAACTACCTCCAGATCAGTTAGGATAAATACCAATGTTCTTTCCTTTCTTTCATGTTTACATTATTCCTTCTGGTAAACACTTAAAAAAAAAAGCATCAAGGTTCTTGAATCCCAAATCCCTAATTAGCCGTCACTACTAGCCGTTTTGTAATCAGGAAAAGAGTATCTGAAGTACAGATCGGGAGTTCGCTTTGCCCCTGTAACAATAACAGCATTTTTTAAATGTACGCTTAAGGCAATGGCAGTAACATAAGATACACGAATAGGTGGCTTCAGCGAAGAGCGGGCTAGCAAACGCAAGTGCTTTAACAAAAAGAGCCCGAACCTTTCATTGCAATATCAAGCGCTGGAATAAATTACACTTTGCATCGGTTGCAGAAATAACGCAGGACAAGACTTACACAGATGCCAATCCGCAGCATTTATACACATGCACATGGCAAGAGACAGAAACCAAACACTCTCATTCAACTCGGGCCGGGGAGCGCGATCCCGAGTTTGCCCAGCGTGAGAGTGCGCTCTGCGTGTGTCTGTGTGCGTGCGTGAGAGTGAGACCCATCCTCGGGGCATTTCCCCTCTTTGGGCAGTTTTGCTTCATTTGTTTCCTATTTCTGCTACATAGAAAGTAACTTCCATCTCAGCGCCAGCCAGCGCCACTGAATAGAGCTGTGCTGCGGCTCCGTTTGCGTCAGATCCCTCCGCGGAGCCGGCCCCGGCCCCCTCCCTCACGCGATCGGCCTCCACAGAGAAAGCGCCTGCCAGCCAACCCGCGGCCCCGGCTCCGACATCTTCTCCAGCTGGAAATAAATAAACAAATCGCACCTTCGGCCAGGGAGGGGTGGGGTGGGTGGGTAGAGGGGTCTCACCGCGCCTCGGGGCGTAGGGCGCGAGGCACTCCTTTTTCTCTCCAGGGGGCGGGAGCGCGGGCCGGGGCCGAGCCTGGGGCCGGGAAGGCGGCGGACTCTTTTCTGCGGCGGAGGGATCCGCGGCGGAGGCGGCGGCGGCCGTAGCCGCTGCCTGAGAGTTGTTGTTTCCTCCTCCTCCGCCTCCGCCTCCGCCGCCGTCGCTTGAATGGTGGAGCCGAGGCTGGGCTCGTGAACACACAGTGACAGCTATAGGGCAGGCGGAGGCACCATCCCCGCTTCCCCTCGGCGGCGGGGTGTCCCGCCAGCGGCCCTGAAGTGACCCATAAACATGTCTCGTGAGAGGAAAGGCCTCTCGGAGCTGCGATCGGGTAAGTCGAGGGGCTCCCGGGGCCGCTGGCACCGGGCGATTCCGCTCGCGGTCCTCCGCCCCCCGCCGCCCGGCCGCTGAGCCCGTGTCTCCCCGTCCCTCTCTCCCGCGCAGAGCTCTACTTCCTCATCGCCCGGTTCCTGGAAGATGGACCCTGTCAGCAGGCGGCTCAGGTACGGCGGCGCGCGGCGCGGGCCGGGCCGGGTTCGGCGCTCGCGGGCGTGGGGGAGGGCGGCGGCGGCGCGGGGCCGCGGCCCGGGGCGCGGGGCTCAGCTCTCCCCGCTTTGTTGTTGCAGGTGCTGATCCGCGAGGTGGCCGAGAAAGAGGTAAGGGCGGCGGCGGTCCGCCGCGTCCTGCCGCCGCGCGGTCGCCCTTGGGCCGCGGCGCCACCGCTGCCGCCGCCGCTGGGGCGTGGGGCGCGGGGCTTGGGGTCCCCGCCGGGGCGCGGGGCGGGCGGGGGAGGGGCGCGGGCGGGCTGGGGCCGGGGGGCCCGGCTTACGGGACGTCCTCTCCCCGCAGCTGCTGCCTCGACGCACCGACTGGACCGGGAAGGAGCATCCCAGGACCTACCAGAATCTGGTGAGACATTCACGTCGCGGAGCAAAGAAACTTTTCCCCGAGTCGAATAAAAATTGAATTTCCCGCAATTTTTTACAGAGACAAAAACTTGGCCCCAGAAACGTGAAAGCTCCCCAGGCCAGGGGGGACGTTGGGAAGTCGGCGCGGGGGCGGCGGGGGGCAGTGGCCGGGGGGACCTGCACCCCGGGGCCGTAGGGGCTGCAGACAATTTATTTGTGATATTTGGTTAATGTGCTAGAAATAAAGATACGTCATGAGTGTTGTGCAGTGCAAGGCCGGAGGAGGAGGGGCCGGCGCGCGCGGCCGTGCGGGCGCGGGGGCGCGCGCGGCGGCGGCGGCGGCGGCGGGAGCGGCGCGCGGGGGGCGCGCCCGGCGCTCTGCTCGCGCGGTCGGCGCGGCGCTCTCCGGCCGCACACAATGGCTGGTGACTAACCGCTCCGAAGTGGCATTAGCATTTCACCGGCAGGCTCCTCGGCAGCAGCGGAACCGTGGCGAGACGTGATCTAATTTTTTTTTCTTTCCTTCTCTTCGTTTCTTTTTGCTTGCTTTAAATGCAGAGCTATGTTTTTTTGTTGGAGGGATTCAGATGTGTGATGAGAGTTGGCCTTCAGCACATCTTGCATTTACCAAAACAGCGTTCGCAGAAGTGTAAAAAAAAAAGCCTGTTAATGCCCTAAAGCCAGAAGTTGAGCAGGCTTTTTTTCCAATTTTGCTGATGCTGGTGTTCTGCCCCTTGTCCGATGAGCTGTTCCTAGAGGCCACTGAAGCGTCTTTATTTTCTTTGGCCACGTATTTAGTGAAGATGGAACTTGGGAAGTCAAAGTTTTCCGATATATCTTGGGATAGATTTTGTTAAATCGTTGAAAAAATGCCTACTACTTAGTTTTGTGGGTTTTCAGGATGGATAGTTTAGTAATTTGTAGAAATTGACTTCTAAATGTGGACCTATTACTTTAGGACTGTGACTGTGAAAAGTAAGGCATCTGTATCTGGGAGTTCTGTGTATTTCCCATGTTCTTTTCTCCTAAACGGATTTAGGTTATTTGTATGAATATGTGCGTGTGTTGGGCAGTTAAAGCACTCACTCGGGGCAAATCAAGCATTTAAAATTTATGCATGCATTGATTTTCTGAGACATATTTGCAGCTGATGTTGTGATGTAGTTAATGACTGTTACTTAATGAGGGCTTCTGAAACATTTGGACGTTTCAAAGCTAGCTTAGAATTGAATGGCTTGAGTAGGGTGAAGGCATGACGTGATTTTGATTTGATGGCTTTCCCTTTCACTTGGATGTAGAACATTTAACGAGTCTAATTCTCTTATGATTTAATATAGGTTGCTGATAAATGCCTACATCTGTTGAAATAAGCAAGGGCACTAAGGTTTATTAGTAAATTTAATGGAAACTTTAATAGTTTGTAAGTAGTGATTTAGGCTAGTTTCATTCAATACTTGGCTAAAATGAATAGAGTTTGAAGCCAACTCAAATTCATTAACTGCAGTATTTAAATTTTTAGATTGTAATCTTTGACAAAATCTAAAGTGCCCTTCCTTGTTACTCCAAAAAATTACAAAGATTATAATTTTCTTTTTTAAGAATTGGGCAGATTTTACAAAACTCATCTTTGCATCTTATAAAAACCAACAACCCCAAGTTTTTAAAGATTGCTGTGTTTTCTTGGAGACAGTTGGTAATGTTATATTTATATTTTTAAAATGAAGTGGTAAATGGTATCTGGCCAAATAAGGGGAATGTCTTATCCTTGTAGGAATATTGTTTTTTTTTCTCCAGTAACAAAAAGGGCACCAATGGTGATTTTTAGTTAATTTAATTTTTGAGAGGGTTTCTTGTCTCTCAAATATTAATGCATTTATATTCCTGGCTCTTTCTCAAAACTTAGGACACAATAAGTAGAGTCTTCATCGGTATTAATTATCGACATCCGCCTTTTTCGCACGGAAGTGGTTCTTGGTGTGTTTTCATCTTTATTCTAGAACAGTCATGTTGGCATTTCATGAGGCAGTTAAAATTCTCATTAGAATTCAGAGTTCTCTTTTTATTCATTCAGCATGTTGCTCACTCCGTATCTACTGGATACAAGGCGTCATTCAAGGTGCTTTCATATTCATCAAACTATATCTAGGTGTGTAGGTATGCTGTTTAACTTCGACTTTTTAATTGAGATTTAGTTAACTCTAAAAACATTTTGGAACAGCAGGTATCTGAGCACATTCTTGTTTAATAGTAAGTAGGATCTTGAATTTTATGTCTAGATGAACATGCAAAACTTCGTATAGTGTTCTCTATTGTCTTAGTTTATTCTTATGACATTAACATGTTTAACTTTGTTGCCCTTCAAATTGCTTTTATTTGACATTGATTTGAAGACTTTTGGTGAATGAAACCAAAATAACTATTTTTGATAGGTGGTTTCAGTAAGTGTCTGCCTCTACCTGGAAATTTGTTGTTACATTCCTGATAAATGAGTAACATTTTAAACGGAAGAATTCATTTCTAGAAAAATCTCAAATTACAGTTATTTAGAATAGGAAGTAATATTTATATTTATGAGCTTAAAAATAGGTGTAGATTAGTATATGCAATCAGCCTACAGATACAATCAGTGATTGATTGTACCAAGAGGAAAGTGGAGATTTATGAGCAGTTATAAAAGTTTACAGATTTTTTAAAAAAATTGATGTGTTTATTTCAAGTGTGATTGATAAAACTTCATTGTGATTATTCCCCTCTACCTTAAGATTTAAAATATTTTTGATAGGAAATTAAAGGTTTTTTTAAAAAAATTTTTGCTCTATGATATATGTCTTAGTTTTATATTTTTAAAAACAGGAGGTCGATTTAAAGCAAAAGGGCATTTTAAAAAACTTTTATCAGAATTGTTATTTTTTAAATGGAGAGGCTTAGGAGGCAAACTATAGAATAGGAAAACTCAAATAATTTTTGGACAATTATTTGTTTATTTCTTAGTTTGCATGATGGAATTAGTTGGTTTGTTAACTTCCCTTTCTAGTTGCCACCTTAATTAGTGATGGTTGCGTATTTATGAAGAGATCTTGACACAGAATTTTTACTCATTTTTACTAGATTTGGGACTCTGATCACATTTCTTGATTACATGGCTTTTTTTTTTCTTTCCAAAACAGGGTTCATGTTTTGCCAGTTTGTTGAAATGATATAATACTTATTTTATGTTTTGTAGTGGTATTTACTTTTCTTAAAATGATTCCACTTTATTAGAAATCATTCTATTTAAGTGAAATGATTGGGAGTCAGGAGATGTTGGGGTTGTGATCTTAGCCCTGCCAACAGTTAACCTGCAGGTAATCTCCAGCAAGTCATTTCTGGAGCCCCAGTTATTCATGAAATAAGTGAATTACAATTTTTCTAATCTGAAAATATGTTTTTTGAAATAGAAATAGCAATACATTGTCCCTAATAGTTCAACTCTTTCCTTTTGGAGTTTTATTATCCAAAACACAGAAAAGCAGATACAGAGAAATCAGGCAGATTTTAACATTTTATAAATGCTTTCGATAGTGCCATTGTTAGGTTGTAGTATGATTTCTCTTTGCAAGGATGAAAATTTTTAAGACACTAACTACATTGCCCACTGCCTCTTTACCCTCTAAGTTAGTATGATTTTCGGTATGGTTTAAGTTATTAGGTTTAGTGAATTATTGGTGGTCTTAAATTCAGAGGTGAACAGAAACCATGGTTAGGAATTACTTAGGTATGTATCAAGTATTTAGTGTGCTGATTAATGTGAAAGTTAAGGTAAAAAACAGGAGACAAGTTTTAGGGAAAAAATACATAACACTTTAAATGTTTTTGAGTCAAGGAATCTCATTCTATATTAGAGATAACATAGTACTTTTCAAAACTTAACCAGTATAATTTGGAGTGGGGTGTGCCATATGAAGTGTGTGTTGCAGAGTTTCCATTTTCTTTTTTAGTAGAGTATCAATGAAATAGTAAGCTTAGCTTGGTAGCCTCTAAAACAGGGCTTTAATGTATCATGATCATCATAACAAATGAAATGTTAGCTGAAGTGGACAAAATTTCATCTTATACATGTAATTATTATAATGGTACTTATAACATTATTTTTAAAAGTGAGAGATTTACAAACATTTCAAAATTAAGTAAGTTTCTGTTAAAATCTTGATACACTTGAATTGGCCTTATGCAAAGAGGAAGTTGTATTATCTTCTCCCTAACTACACAGTGATGTTTTGATTGTTATGGGGTAGAATAATAAGTACTGCAGGAGTCTGTTTCCCACTCTATGAAATGGGCTAATAATAGCACCTATGTTGTAAGATTCTGTGAGTGATAACAGACTGGCACAAGTCACATGCTAATTAAGGGTTTGTGTTTGCTATTACTAGAACTATAGTAGTTATAATAAAGTTTGTTCCAGTTACAGCTTTCTAATGTATTAAAGTTCATTTTAAGAAAAACATTATTTCAGAAACAAGTATACATAACTTTCTGAACATAACAGCTAAAGTATAAAAAAGGGCACTTAAAAACTTCAGAAAATACTATTAATATAATTACTTTTAGATTCAAGAATAAAAAAGCCTAAGATATAAAAAAAGTATAGTAAATACCAAAAATAAATAATTCTTTAAAAATGTTGGGTAGAATATCTAGAAAACTTTTGATGGTCTGTATAGTGATTCAAACAAGACTATTTTTCTGTAACAACATTAAGAAGTATTTGGGTGTTTGAAATATCCAGAATTGATTAGAGGATATATGAAGCTTTTTTCTTTTGAAAAGTGACGTTTAGGAATATGTGAAGGATGCTTGGCTGTTGCATCTGACTCCTCCTATCCAGAGATTTATGTAATTTAAAATCATCACTATAGTTTGTATTCTTTTTGGAAAGTGTAAGTGTTTTGCCAGTCTGGCTTAATACTATGTGTGTTTTTAATTAAAGAGTTTAATGAAGACTTACAAAAATTTTTAAGTGAACATTAGGTTAAATACTATGAATATCAATTTTTCAATCCACTTGGTATTTCTTTATTAGATAGATAACTAGAAATTCCTTTCACTTACTGCAGCCATACTCCCCCCCCTCCCCCAAGCTTGTTGTTATATATCATATCACTACAGAATTGTAGCAAATAAAACTGTATTTTACCCAACTTATTCTGGATAAATAATACCAAACAGGTTGATTTTATTCTTGCTAGTATTCCCTCACAAAATTTTAGAATTCAGAATATTGCAATACTAAGCAAAGGGGCAGTTAAACTAAACGTACCCATTTAGTATCACTTCCCATCTTAATGTATTTTTTATTAACTTTAAGAAAGTCATTACAATGAGTTTATTAGAAAAATTATTAAAAAATTGTTAGCAGTAAACATTTAGGTTAAGTTGCTTTCATAATTACATCTAAAGTAAAAAAAGACTATTTGATAATAGGAACCAAATTGAAATTTTTAGGAATAAATTTAAAATGTGTAAAGTTACCAATTTCTGTGTTTTGTTTTGTTTTGTTGGTGAGTTGCTATTGTTTGTGAAATAGTAATTTATGAAAATTAATTATTTAGGAATTATTAAATATGTTAATGAGCATATGGAATATAGATTTTAAGTATTTTATAACAGATTGGGGGAAATGATAGTACTTTTTATTGAATTTGAGAATTGAGGGTACTGAAAAATCAAATTATGATGATGCACATAAGAAATATTTAGGTGTAAGAAGCTTTGGTCTCTATAGAGAAGTCAGTCATTAGGTTTAAATCAAGTCTACCTTTAGTTATTCCCCCCCCCCCCCCCCACACACACACACACACACAGTGTTTGGATCTCAAGGATCATTTAAGGAAGAGGATGGTTGGATGAGAAGTTTTGATACTAAGAAAAATTAGGTAGCAACATCGTCTGATACAGCTCTACTTAGTTAAAAGGAATTGAAATTATAAGAGATGTGATTTGTTGTATAAGGCTTAGTAAGTTATTACTATTCATAACAGCATAAATGGTGGCAGCCTTCTGCAAAGGAAGCACATAAAAAAATCCATGTAGTGATTCTGGACTCCAGACAGCCTGTTGTCATGGTGGCATGACCCATTTGGTCTCTGTCATGGATAAATAAGAGGCACATAGTCTTCTCAGAGGTTATAATATAAATCTTCTCAGAGGTTATAATATAAATTCAAGAAATATTTATCTTTGCTTGTGTCACTTGGTTCTAGTTTAGTTTTGGGGTGTGGAAATAATAAATTCTAGGCAACTTGGAGAAATACACATTTTCTGAAACAACTTTACTGCTTTTGTATATGTGGTGTTAGTTATTTTGAGTACAGTGTTTGAAACTGAAACATTACTAAAAATGAAACTGGGCATTCTCTTAAAATCACTTACTTTGGCATCTTAAGCATAAACTGTTTAAGAATTTTCCATCTTTAAATTAATAGATACGAACTTTTTCAACAGAATTATAAATTTGAATTTTAAATGACTAAATAAGTGTTTTAAAGAGGATTTTTTATTACACAAATTTTGCTTAGCAAATATGACTTGATTTAAAAATGAAACTTCAAAATGTATTTAAATAGTTAAGTTTTGTTGTGTTTCAAATTAATTTTTATAGAGCATCTTTGTGTTTTGTGGAAACCTTAATTCTGGATAGGTTTGGGTGTTTTTGTTTTTTGTTTTTTTAGCAGAATATAGCTTGTGATGAATAAAATTTGAAAGCAATATTGCATTTTCTTTAAATGAAAAATTTGTATTGATAATTGTATTTGTCATACTGACTGAATTATCTAAATGAATTCTTAGGTGGTTGACTAAATTGTGAGTATAAGACAGTCTTTCAAGTGTGTTTATTCACAGTTAAGAGTAAATAGACCACCAAGATCAGTTTTGACAACTAATACTCTTCTATATTAATTTCATTATACATCTAATTATAAATAAATCATAGGCAAGTAAGAGTACTTCTGAGAACAGTTTCCCAGCTTAGAAGATTTGACTTGAAAGTGGTTATATGGGTTCTAGTAAGTTTATAATCATGAAACATGTGACAATTGGGGGGGGGGGGGAGTAATGTTTTGAGAAGGAAACTGTAATGTAATAAAAATAACAGTTAACTTGAAATTGGAAGATCTGGGTTTGATTACTGTTTTTCTTTTTAAATGTATGACCTTGGACATACTACATAACCTTTGGTCTTCAGTTTTCTTTACTTGTGAAGTGGGTAGGTACTCGTTTGTGAAGATAAACAAATTTGGAGAGTACTTGGCACAGAGTATTCTTCCTATATAATAAAAGCCTAATATGCAAATTGTCCTCTTGTCTGGGAGTTCGGGGCGGGGGGGGGGAGGGGGAGGTGGCCAAACACCCTAGGCCCCTCCCCTGGGCCAGCCCCGCCCTGGTCGGCAGTGGTGGCAGGCAGCCGGGGGAATGGAGGACCCAGCCGGCAGCTGCTAGGGACCCTACCTATGCACGAATTTCGTGCACTGGGCCTCTAGTTTCATATATTTGTCTATATGAAGATGGTATTAGTAAAATTACTCAGAAAAAACGTACACTTGCTTTAATGAATATAGATAAAATTTAACATATACTTTGTAATAATGGTAAGAAATTTATAATTATAACTAGAAGTTTTGAGAAGTTTAGGGGTTGGGTTTTAATAATAGGCTTATAAAGTGATTAAATAGCAAATAGATTTTTTAAATTTATGGATTTTTGTTTATGTGCTAAATAGTCATACAAATAGTAAATAAAGCCCGTTAAGCTGACCTTTTATTAATTTAATTAACTTATTTTTAATCCTCACCTGAGGATATGGTGTGTTTTTTTTCTTTTTTCACTAATTTTTAGAGAGAGAGGAAGGGAGGGGGAGAGAGAAAAACATCTATTGTTTGCTTTCCATACTTGCCCTGACTAGAAGTCAAAACTGCAAGCTAGGTATGTACCCTGACTGGAAATCGAACCTACAACCCTTGGTGCACTGATGACCCTCCAACCAACTGAGCCACCAAGCCAGGGCTAAGCTGACCTTTTAGTATTCAGAACTAGAGCAGAAAGCAAAAGCAGGTAGCCTTTCAGATCTGAAAAAATGGTGAGAAAATAGATGAGACAATCTGAAAAACACTCTTTTTAGAACCAATCAGCTTTTCTAGAAATGAAGGACCTAGTCAAATCAAATCATACTAGTGGTAATTATGAGGTGGATCTTATTTTCATAGGGACCTCTTATATGCTAGACAAAGGACTGGCATTTTCTCAGAGGTAAATTTAAGTCATTGGAATTAATATGTTGATCTAGTTTCACTTGGAAAAGATCCTTAAAAAGATGACCTTTTTTCTCCTTGTTTAGGTCTAGAAAGATTTTTTTTTAATATATTTTTATTGATTTTTTACAGAGAGGAAGGGGGAGGGATAGAGAGCTAGAAACATCGATGAGAGAGAAACATCGACCAGCTGCCCCCTGCACATCTCCCACTGGGGATGTGCTTGCAGCCAAGGTACATGCCCCTGACCGGAATCGAACCCGGGACCCTTGAGTCCTCAGGCCGATGCTCTACCCACCGAGCCAAACCGGTTTTGGCTAGAAAGATTTTTTTTTAACATGAAAGGCAACATGTAAAAGCACCTCTTGGTACTATGATTACCTCCCAAGGTGGTGATCTTAAAGTCCTAGTCTTACAGATGAGGACATTGAGACTTCAAGTAAAATGTTTTTCCCATGCTCAGTTGGAAGCTTAAATCTAGGTGATCTGACTTTAGAGCCCTTAATCAAACCTTGACCTTTTTTTAAAAGTTGATTAGAGAAGTTCTTAATGATAGTATATCTGGTAGAATATAGTGGCTTCCAGGTTCTTTATATTCTCGTTCCACTGATAACACCTGCATTTAAACAATACCTTCCACTGATAATGAGAAAATTTTCTTGGTTGGAGGGGATGGCTGTTAATATGAAGTAGCATACCATGCAGAAGCAGGTTGGTTTATCGCAAAATGCAGGAGAATAAACCACTCAAAGAGCTGTTTCTTTTCTTTGGTTCTTCCTTGCTACAACTTATATTTTCAGGAGATTATCCTATTGTTCAAATTGTAATTGATAATTCTAGGAATATTTTATATATGCAGTCTGAGAAAAGAGTGCTACAGATTTATGATTGGGCCAAGATGGAGAAAGTATGAGCACAGTTGCCTTTGTTTGCAGAATTGTATTACCCCTATTGCTGGGAAAGTTACTAGAACCAAGGGTCATTCTTTATATCTGGGTGGGTAAATTATGGATGACATGGGCAAACTGTGCAGATCTGCTTTGCAAGGCTCCTAAGCTAAAGTTAATACCTTTTAAAAAGAGTTGCATTTAGATAGTATTTCCCAAAGACTAAAATATTACCATCTGACACTGTATAGAATATGTTTGCTGACCTCTGTTTTATATAATGTAATATACTTACAAAAAGTTTAATTAAGTTCAGGTTTTAGCCATTAATTATAGACAGTTAACAAAAGATTGTTGTTGTTACTGGTCTATCAAGTGATTCTCAATTGGTATTGGAGGTAGGGGCAGGGATATAAAAAGTTTGAAAAGGCTCTGGCCAGTCCACTGGTCTAGGTTAATAGTAATCAAATTTTACAGTCTTAACCCTTTTGGTGTAATTTACTTATACCTCTCTTGTAACTTTATTTTTAATTTTTCCACATATAAGAGGAAACTTTTTTTAAATTCTTTTATTCCTTTTTTTTTAATATATTGGGGTGACACTGGTTAAAATTATACAGGTTTTAGGTGCACAGTTCTATAGCACATGATCTATACACTGTGTATTCACCAAGTCAGGTCTCCGTCCATTACCATTTATCCCCACTACACCCTCCACTATCCCCCACTCGCCTCATCCAGGCAGTCACTATGATGTTGTCCCCGTGAGTTTTTTCTTTTTCTTTTTGCTCAATACCTCCACACCCCTGACCTAGCCTTCCCACCATCACCATAGCTGTCAGCCTGCTCCGAGTCTGTGTCTGTTTTGCTGGTTAGTTCATTTTGTTCCTACGATTCCACATATGAGTGAAATCACATGGTATTTGTCTTTCTCTGGCTGGTTTATTTCATTTAACATAATGCTCTCCAGATCTATCCATGCTGTCACAAAGGGTAAGATTTCCTTTTTTTACAGCTAAGTAGTATTCCATTATGTAAATGTACCACAGCCCTTTTATCCAATCATCTACTGATGGATAATTGGGCTGCTTCCAAATCTTGGCTATTGTAAATAATGCTGCAGTGAACAAAGGGGTGCATATATTCTTTTGAATTAGTGTTTTGGGTTTCTTCAGATAAGCTCCCAGAAGTTAAATTGCAGGGTCATAAAGCAGTTTGATTTTTTTATTTTTTGAGGTAACTCCATACTGCTTTCTTTCCACAGTGGTTGTACCAGTCTTCATTCCCACCAACAGTGCACTAGGGTTTCCTTTTCTCCACATCCATGCCAACACTTGCTGTTTGTTGATTTCTTAATAATAGCCATGCTGACAAGTGTGAGGTGATATCTCATTGTTCATTGGCCCTTTAAGAGGGCGCCTGTGTCTTTAGTGGACTTCTCTCTCTCCCTGCTGGTCAGAAGCCCTGGTGCTTTTCACAGCCAAATGTTATGTGGGTGCCTCTTCCTAGCTTTTGGTGCTCTGGGCTGGGGTGGGGTGGGGGGCTGTTTTGGTGTCCACTCCATGCTTCTCAGGTAGAGCCTATGGCCAAGACATCCTTCCAGCACCTCAGCTGCCTCTGTGGGTGCAGGACCAGTTCTTTTCACGTCTCTGCCCTTCCTACCAGTCTTGATGTGGCTTCTGTAAATCCTTGGTTATGAGACTTCTCTTCAGCTAGTCTTCAGTTGGTTATTCAGGATGATTGTTCTAAAACTTAGTTTTAATTCCAGTTTGTTCTTGGGAGGAGGTGAGTGTACCTCCCACCTACTTCATTGTCAGCTTAGACCTCCATCTTTTTAAATTTAAGAGTTTAAAATTTTAATCTTAGTAATGTACAAAAGTAGGATTGATTTCCTTCAGCCATTTTGGTAGAGTATTAGTTTTATCTTTTACTTGTATCCTTAGATTTTAAGTGTTCCCCTTTACCTGTAGGAAATTATGCTCTTGTGCTTATTTTTTTTTAGTAGTGAGAATGAACTTTAAAACGTTTCTTTTTCTGGCTCAGTTTAATGTCATTTTAAAACTGTATAAAATGTCCCCTTTATAGCTTGCTTGCACACTGATATATGTATATTTGAAGCAATAGGTGCTGTGGGGTTGGGCAGTCTGAATGAGCTCTGGTGTTAGTCTGCCTTGGTTTTATTCTCATCTCTGCCATCCACTGAATGTGTGACCGTTCGTGGTGGTTTTATTTTTTGCACCATAATTTATTTATTAATGGGAATAATAATAATACATACCTTTTAGGGTTTTTAAAATAATTAACTTAGTTGTTATATGTAAAACTTACCACACTTACCCCAAGGGCTAGCATTTAGTGTTCAGTCATTATGTTTTAGCTCTGTAAGTGTTATTACTATTTATCACACTTTAACTTCATAATTTGGTCATGTATTTTTATGTGTTGAATATCTAAAGAGCTTGAAAGCAGCTCTGGTCATGGAAAATAATGGGTATATTAGAACTGAGGATGTCAAGTTGTGTTTTGTTTTTCCCAAATGATAATGTATAAATAGTTACTGAGAATTCAAATATAGATATTTTGGAGAAGGCAGTTTATTAGAATATCATTTCAAGTTTTCCTTTTTATTTTAATTTCCTTTAAATTATTTATTAGTGTAAGTAAAGTAATAGTTTGTTCAAACCCCAAAAGGCTTAATATTAAAGATAGAGCTTTTACTAATTTGAAAATTAAAAGTTATATATGTGTAGCCGTAATGAGCTATTTTAACTTTTTAAATTTGTTCTTGGTTTTACTTTTTAAATATTGACCATAGGTCAGTAGTGGCATGGGTTAATATTCATGAAGAATAATGTTTAGAAAAAGACAGTAGCAAATGATAATTTTAATTTTTTCCTTTAAATATGTATTGTGTGTGACAAAGTTGGGACCAGATGGGCATATATGGTCCCTGTTCTCTTATAGTTTGTGGTGAACTTGAGAATTTAAAATGTATAATCATAAACTGATAACATGAGTTAATGAAAAGTCACTGAGTGTATGCATCCAAGATATATATAGACTGAATAGGGTAAAAGAAAACAAATAAAATTACACTGGAGGGAAGATCTAAAGCATATAGAGAGTTGTGTGAAAGGGGTGTGGAAAATGAGTTCATCACCTGGGAAAAGCCTGACTGAAGAGAGTGCAGGTAAAGAACCTGAAAGGAGATGGGTGTGTCTAAATGTAGACAGTGGAGCTGGAGGGTGTATTGCTGGGAATGTGCCTGGTAAAGCAGAGAACCAGGAATGGACCAGAAATGTGTGCCAGGGTTTGTAGACAATGTTAAGGATTTGAATCTGTTAAGAATAAGGAAAGCCTCTTTTAGGTAAGGGTGACTTGACCAGATATATGTTTTCTGAAAGAGCATTCATTCAAAGGAAAATAGAGAATAGATTTGATTGAGGTAGAGGACATGAGTAGATGTTGGAAAGATGGGAGTTTATTGCAAAGATGATTTGAGGTTGGGCTGTTATTGTGGTGAAGGAGAGAGCTGCATTTAAGGATGGGAAGGACAAATCAGTTGGATTTGGTGAAACTGCTTGGATATTGGGAATGAGGGAGGAGGGAGGAATGGGCAAATAAAAAAATGACATCTTGATTTGAGGCTGTGTATATGGTGTTGCCGTGTTGGAGGGTTTTGGCATGAGGCTTAAGAGTTCATTTTTACATGATGAGTTGAGAAGGCTTTGGGATTTCAAAGAAAGATGTCTTCTAAGAAAGTGTGATATGTATAAGGACTGTCCAAGAAGAGAGTATAGAGCAGCCGTGGGCAAACTACGGCCCGCATGCCAGATCCGGCCCGTTTGAAATGAATAAAACTAAAAAAAAAAAAGACCGTACCATTTTATGTAATGATGTTTACTTTGAATTTATATTAGTTCACACAAACACTCCATCCATGCTTTTGTTCCGGCCCTCCGGTCCAGTTTAAGAACCCATTGTGGCCCTCAAGTCAAAAAGTTTGCCCACCCCTGGTATAGAGTGTGAAGAAAAGGAGTTCTAGAGCTGGTGTCCAGGATCTCAGACCATAAGGAACTTACTGTTTAGTAGCTTAAATAGAAGAGAAGTCAGTGCTTCTGCATATTTTCATGTCTTCATTTTTTTAACAATTTATTAAGCACTCAGTCTAAGTACTGCATTTAAGTACTGGGTTGACAGGTAAACAGGGTCTCATTTCATGCTTATGCAGGACATGGACCATAAATTGGCAGTTTTAGTATAGTGTCAGGGGTCTTATGAACCCCCCAAACAAGGCAAGATTGTGGTAGTACCTATATATGTGGTTTTTTCAGGGATGGGGAAAAGGAACATAACTATCATTAGATTCCCACTGAGGTCTGGGTATTATTAAGGAAAATTAATACAATGTAAGTATTGCAAACTGTTGGGGATGGGGTCATAAAGGAACATTTGGGAAGGAGTATATAATGTACTATGGAAACACAAAAGAAGGCAGTGGTAATATAACAGGTCAGGTAAGGCAGTAAAGCATTGACTGAGACTTGAAAGAGAGTGATAGTGGAGGTGGGTGGGTAAAGAATAGATTTTAAGCAGAGAGATCAGCTTGTATAAAGTCTCAAAAGCCAGGAAGCATGAGGAGTTTAAGCATTGAAAGTATCTCTTGTAACTAAAATGAAAGTTGATTTTGAAAAATTGTAATCATTAAGAAAATATTTAGTCAGGAAAAAGTGGATTCATAATATTTTATTAAAAGATGAAATTCTGCAATAAGGATTTTCAGGTTTGTTACCTGAAATGTATTTTGCAAAAAGACTCTAATACAGGATCATCACAGAATTAACATTAAGAAGTAATCAACTTTCTTGTTAAAGTAAAATTTTACAAGGAATTTTGATCAATTTAAAGAAGTCACATTAGAATAATTATCATATACAAATTTAGAACTGGAAGGGACATAAATATTTTAGATACTTTTTAAAATTTTATTGTAAGCAAAATAGGAAAGATTAGAGAATAGTATAAACATATCTAAAAATTCTTATTTTGGTATTTTCTTTTAAATGCGTTTTCTATTTAGCTAATCATACTGAAGCAGATATTTGAAAAAGTATTTTTTGGGGTCAAGATGATACTATTAGGGAAAAAGGGATACTATAGCTAATGAGTTTGGGAAATTGTGCATTAAACACAATTAGATAGTTTTATCTTAAGATTTTTCAGAGGCTTTAATGTCATTGTGCTTTGTGAATCTCAAAAGCAGAGATGTAGTGTGTATAATTTGTATTAGAACCTCTTTTTCAGAAGTATTTAGTCTATCAGTACTTATTGACTATCTATTGTATGCCAGACTGTATAATTTTAAATCACAGTGTGATGGTATGGCTTCATGCAGTCTCCATGACAGGAGTGTATTATGAGGAAAAGTAAAGTAAGTTCCTCTCAATTAGTTTCAGCTTAGAGGGGTGAATACTAGCTAAGTTTTTAAAAATACCATCATGGTCTTCAGTAGAATATGACAGTTATTACAAGATGGAATGAAATGATTTAATCCCCACACATCTCCTCCAAATAAGTTTTATAAGGAGTTCATACTAAAATTGCCATTACTAAATGAATTTGAGTAGAAATTCTCAAACTTCTTGGCCTCAGAACCCCCTTACATGAATAAAAATTGTTTAAATTCCTTTGTTTATGTAGATTATAATCTCATCATTTAAAAAATAGAAATTTTAAAATGTTTTATTTAAATTTATTTCACAGTACTATAATTAACTTTATTTTTTTAATATGCAGTCATTTAATTTTATTTATAAAGCATATACTAACATGAGAATGACAGATATTTTATGGAGAAAAGACAGGATAGAAAATTTGTATATGTTATATAAAAGTTACATATATATATATAAATATATGACATATGTGAATGATTATAACATAATGTAAAAATGCAAGGTAAACAGAGAAGAATGAAAAAAGCAAAAGGCCATACATCAACATTCTTTTTTTTTTTATTGTTTAAAGTATTACAAATAGTAGTACATATGTCTCCTTTTTTCCCGATTGACCTTCCCCCACATTACTATAATTAACTTTTAAAATAAAATAATTATTTTCCAAAACAAATTTGTGAGAATAATGTCATTTTTACATGATGAGTTGTTTTACATTTTTTTAGAACATTTATTGGTCTAGCTTAATAGAGATAGATTCTTATATATACTTCTGTATTCATTCTGTTGTAACATCACATGTCATGTGGCCTCTGGAAAACACCAAATACTCACGAAAAAAATGAGAGTGAAAAGTAAATAGTGTCTTATTATTTGTAATTTTTGCCTGAGGAACTCCCAGAGATTTTCTGAATACACTTTGAAAACAGCTGAACTAGAGAGTATTATTATTTAGGTACTACAATGAGAAATTGTTAGTAACTTGATAACCTCTAAATATAAAGTGATTAAATAGCATACTTTATTTTCTCTAACTCTCTTTAGATTAATATGCAAATATTGTCTATTTACTGAAAATACTGTAGGATAAGTAAAGTAGCATTTCATAACGTGTTTTCAAATGGTAGCATAAATTAAGTAGTGTTTTCAAGTTGTTCCAGAAATGCTCAAACTTTCTAGTAGGTAGGTTTTTGGTTTTTTTTATACAAGTCAAAATATGTTTCAGTTAATAGTTGGAATTTGGCCTTTATGTTAGGTTCTAGGTAAATCATAAAACTCAGCATAGATGCTCTCTAAGTCTTTAAAATTTTGTAATGAAAACATGAACAATCAAGTTTATTTAATCTTGAATTATTCTGGAGATACTCTTTATAATATCAAGGATATAAAACATTTTATTTTGTAGTTTGACTTTTTTGAAAATTAAAATGTTAAACTAAGACATTCCATTTAGATTATAATGCTGTATATTTTTTTCATCGTTCAGTATTTGCATTGACTAGCATCTGTTAATTTATAACTTGGTATATTTAGGTTACATTAATTCTTTTGTATTTTTCCTCCTCTGTGGTTTAAATGATGGTTGGGTAGCTGTTCTGTTCTGTGAGTCAAGTGATTTCACAGAATAAACATGAACTATTCTCCCAAATAAAATGAAATGTTAACTAGCCAGAACAAATTACTGTATTTTTTAAAGAGTATTTATTTGGTATAAAGAATTATATCACTTTATTTAGCAAATATTACATGTCTTTTATATAATAGGTGAAGTATTACAGACATTTAGCACCTGATCACTTGCTGCAAATATGTCATCGATTAGGACCTCTTCTTGAACAAGAAATTCCACAAAGTGTTCCTGGAGTACAAACTTTATTAGGAGCTGGAAGACAGTCCTTACTACGCACAAACAAAAGTATGAAAAATTTCTAATAGCATTTAGACATTCTTTTCTTATTGTTTGGCTTTGTGCCCTATCTTTGTAACCATAAGTATGTGTGTTTAATAGGCTGCAAGCATGTTGTGTGGAAAGGATCTGCTCTGGCTGCATTGCATTGTGGAAGACCACCTGAGTCACCAATTAACTATGGTAGCCCACCCAGCATTGGTGAGTTAAGCTCATTTTCTTTTTTCTTATATATTTTATTGATTTTTCACAGAGAGGAAGGGAGAGGGGTAGAGTTAGAAGCATCGATGAGAGAGAAAGATCGATCAGCTGCCTCTTGCACACTCCCTCCTGGGGATGTGCCGACAACCAAGGTACATGCCCTTGACCGGAATCGAACCCGGGACCCTTGAGTCCGCAGGCCAACTCTCTATCCACTGAACCAAACTGGTCAGGGCAGTTAAGTTCATTTTCAAGTTGAAACTAAAAATGTGTTTTATTTACTGTTAAATCAGAGAATTTCATATTATGTACATAAGCATTCAAAGAGGAAAAAGCTATCAGATTATTTTCTTATATAAGTGATATTAATAGTGAAGAAGTCATCCTCCTATATAATAAAAGGGTAATATGCAAATTGTCTCCACCACCGGGAATTCAACCAGGGAGCGGGGCTGGCTGGCCAGCTGCCCACAGTCCCTCCCCCGGCCGGTCTAGCTTGATCAGCCCGAATTGGGGTGGGCTGGCTGGACCCACTATTTCACGAATTCGTGCACCGGGCCTCTAGTAATTTATAATAATAAAAGTGTAATGTGCCAATTAGACCGGACATCCTTCCAACGAAGCTGCAGTGGCAGGTGCCAAGCCACTTGTATGAGTTTCGTGCATCAGGCCTCTTGTAATATAATTATGGATTGTGTATGTTGTATCTAATTTGGCTAATTAGTTCATCGATATTTTATTTTTACAAAGAATTGTTTACTGCATCGATTTTCAACCATGCACTATTTAGTCGGAATTTACCTCTTTTCCCTTAGATTGTCAAATGAAAAATGACAATAGCAAAAATAACAATAGCCATCTGGTGTGAATGCCCAGTCTTAAACCATAAATACATAGGTCATATAATAGAGTTGCATCTTATTGGTCATGTTACATAATAATGTTGTATCTGATTGGTTAATATCCTAAATCCTTGTATATAAGTACAGGAACCTGATTTTTATTTAAAATCACTTTGGAACAAAAAGTATAGGTACTTACTATTATTATTTTCTAAATCAATATTATACCTTCTTTTTATCAGGTCTGCAAAAAACATGTTATTTGTTGTGCTGCAGAATTTTAGTAATTTATGTGAGCCATGAGATGAAAAAGGTTGAAAATCGCTGGATTACTAACCTGTATGTTATTAGATTGGTTTAATGGGCAACTGTATCATAATACAGAACAGTTATAAGGGTGGAAAACAAAAAGTTTGGGGTTTTTTTTGTTTGTTTTTTATAAAGCATAGTGCATTTTTTTGCCTTTAAAATTTCAAAGAAAGAAAACTGATGTAGATAGGTCTTCCTCTTGAAAATGCCTCCTAGATCCCCTTTACCTTATCAGGCCCTTACCTTTTCATAGACTCCTACACATCTTCTTATGTCTTCCTTTTCTCTCCCTTCCACAAACAAAAGCATGAAAAATTCCAGGTCATACTATATAACACTGTAATAGTCCTTTTATTTAATTCTACTTTAGCTATGTCGCTCTTCTGATGAAGGTAGTATAATGATGTTAACATGTTTTAATCCTATATAATAAAAGCCTAAGATGCTAAGTGTTAGACTGTTCAACCAGTCGCTATGATGCACACTGACCATCAGAGGGCAGACATTCTGACTGGTAGGTTAGCTTGCTGCTGGGGTCCAGCTGATTGGGACTGGGCGAGACAGGCTGGACACGCCCTGGAGCCCTCCTCGACCCCAATGATGCACCAGTGGGGTCCCTAGGCCTGGTCTGCACCCTCACAATCCGGGACCCCTCGGGGGATGTCAGAGAGATGGTTTTGGCCAATCCCTGCAGGCCAGGCCAACAGGTCCGACCAGTGCACAAAAGCACTGGGCCTCTAGTGATATTATACTTCCTTTACCACCAAGTCTAAACTTGCGAATTTTCAGAGACCTTCATTTTATTTTATTTTGTTTTTTTATTATTTTCATGACACTTTATTTTAAAATTCTATTCAAAATGCAAATACTTCTGATATTAGAGAATTAAGAAAATATTTTTTTTTTCCTAGTGAATCACATTTTATGTCTCCTTTTTTTTCCCCCTTGACATTCCCCCGGCCTCCCCTACCCCCCAGTGTCTTGTGTCCATTTGTTATGCTTATATGCATGCATACAAGTCCTTTGATCTCTTACCCCTCCCTCCCGCCCCCCAACCCTCCCAAGCCTTCCCTCTGTAGTTTGACAGTCTGTTCGATGCTGCTCTGCCTCTGTATCTATTTTTGTTCATCAGTTTATAATGGCAGAGACCTTCATTTTAATCATTGCCTCTTCTATCACCCCATCCTCCTGCCTAGCCATCTATCCAAATACTATTTTTTTCTTTTTTGGGTACTTATTATAGTGATAATATTAGTTTGGAATAATTTTACTGTATGTTTATATACTATATCTTTTTCCATTGTTTTACTTGCAGTCTTTTGTATCCTTTCATTTTTTCTATCTCGTAAAAATAGTATCAAAGTCACCTTTAAAAAAATACAGTATGACAGTCTTTGTGTTTTATCTGAAGCATTTTGTCCTTTATATGTAATTATTATATATTTGTGTTAAAATCTATTGCTACTGGAAAGTGATCTCTTTCTCTGGTTGCTTTTAAGATTTTCTTGTTGGTTTTCTGCAGTTTGTGTTTTGGTGTTAATTCTTTTTAAATTTATCTTGTTTGAGATTTATTAGGCTTGAATCTATAATGTCTCCTATTACATTAGAAAATTCTCAGACATTATCTTTTAATATATCGTCTCTGCTTAATTCTCTCTCCTCTGGGAACTCTAGTTGAACAGATGTTAGACTTTTTTACTTCTCAGTTTAGCCTTTTTTTTTATAATTTATATTCTTTTTATCTCTGTGATGCATCTGGATTGTTTTCTGTGACCTATATTCCAAAGGTATGTGACATTTGTATGTTGGGTAATCATGGATGATTTTTTTGTGAACATATGATTGCCTTGGTTAAATAATGATCTCTTTCTATAACCTATATATAAAAGGCTAAGTGACCAACCGTATGTCTGTCCAACTGTCTGACCGACTGGCTGGTACTCATGATGCACACTGGCAATTTAAAAGTAGATGTTGACTTGTGCATGCGCGGTACACATAAAGGTGTCGCTGGCACCAATCGCACACATGTTTTAATTATTTATTTATATATATACATAGAGAGAGAGAGAGGCCCGATGCACAAAAATTTGTGTACTTGGGGGCGGGGGGTCCCTCAGCCCGGCCTATGCCCTCTTGCAGTCTGGAACCCCTTGAAGGATGTCCACTTGCCGGCTAAGGCCTGCTCCTTGGAGGATCTGGCCCAAGCTGGCAGTCAGATATCCGTCTGGCAGCCTGGCAGCCCTCGGGGGATGTCCACTTGCCAACAGAGAGCAGACCAAAGCTGCAGTCGGACATCCTTAGCGCTGCTGAGGAGGCCGGAGAGGCTCCCGCCACCACCGCTGTGCTGGCAGCGGTCAGCCTGGCTTGTGGCTGAACAGAGCTTCCCCTGTGGGAGCGCACTGACCACCAAGGGACAGCATTGAGCAACTGCCCCCTGGTGGTCAGTGTGTGTCATAGAAACCAGTCATTCCCAGTCGTTCTGCTGTTAGGGTCAATTTGCACATTACCCTTTTATTATATAGGATAGAGGCCTGGCGCACGGGTGAGGGCTGGCTAGTTTGCCCTGAAGGGTGTCCCGGATCTGGGTGGGGGTCCCGCTGGGGTGCCTGGCCAGCCTGGGTGGCGGCTAATGGCTGTTTGCAGGCTGGTCAAGCCCCCCCGAGTGGGGACCCTCACCCTATGGAGGTTTGACCAGCCTGGGTGAGGGGCTGATGGCTGTTTTCAGGCAGGCTACACCCCTTTAGGGTCGGGGGTCCCCACTGGGGTGCCTGGCCAGTCTGGGTGAGGGGCTAAGGGCCATTTTCAGGCTGGCCAAACCCCCTGGTGACGGAAGCGCCCAGCCTGTCCTTTTTCCTTTATTTTTATTTATTCTGGGATTTATTTACCTTCTATAATTGAAACTTTGTAGCCTTGAGTGGAGCTCAGATCCGGCTGTGGCAGGCGGGAAGCTTGGCTTCCTGCATCACTGGAACAACCAAGCCTCCTCACTTCAGTTCCGTGGCTGCCGGCCACCATCTTGGTTGGGTTAATTTGCATATAGTCACTCTGATTGGCTGGTGGGCATGGCTTAAGGTGTAGTGAAGGTATGGCCAATTTGCATGTTTGTCTTTTATTAGTGTAGATACTATTTTGATGTAATTTTTTATAGTAACATAATTACCGCATGAATCTTTTTTCTAAATAATTTCCTTTCAGTTTGCACAAATCCTTGCACTGGGCCACTAGTCCTATCTAATAAAGAGGGAATATGCTAATTGACCCTCACACCATTTCAAAAACGGCTGCGCCCACAGCCAATAAGGAGTGAATATGCTAATTGGCTGCCACGCCCTCAAAGATGGCAGAGCGCACAGCCACAAGATGGCCAGCAGGGAGGGCTTTTGTGGGTGACCAGGCCAGCAGGCGAGGGCACTTAGAGGCAACCAGGCCAGCAGAGCAGAGTAGTTAGGGGAGGCTGGGCCGACAGGGAAGGTCAGATGGGGGGGACTGGGCCGGCAGGGGAGGGCAGTTGGGGGCAACCAGGCCTACAGGTGAGGGCAATTAGGGGTGATCAGACCGGCAGGGGAGCAGTTAGGCGTCGATCAGGTTGGCAGGGGCATGGTTAGGGGGTGATCAGGCTGGCAGGCAGAAGTGGTTAGGGTGATCAGGCAGGCAGGCAGATGAGCATTTGGGAGCCAGCAGTCCCGGATTGTGAGAGGGATGTCTGACTGCCGGTTTAGGCCCGATCCCTGTGGGCAGTCGGACATCCCTGGAGGGGTCCCATATTGGAGAGGGTGCAGGCTGGGATGACAGACACCCCCTCCACTCAGTGCACGAATTTCGTTCACCGGGTCTCTAGTCCTATCTAATAATAGCCAAACATGGTAATTGACTGTACCTCCCATTGGGTAATCAGCGAGATATGCAAATTAACCGCCAGCAAAGATGGTGGCTAATTTGCATACTGCAGGGAGGGTGGGACAGCGTGAACCGCCATCCAGGCACCGTGGGCGACGCCAGATGCCACCTGCCTGCTGCCCAGGACCCGATCCGGTCCAGGGCCGCAGGCACGCTGGCCCCACAAGCCCCAGGAGCTGCCTGCTTTCCGCCCAGGACCCGATTTGGTCCTGGGCCGCAGGCACACTGGCCCCTCAAGCCCCAGGAGCCGCCTGCCTGCAGCCCGGGACCAGATTGGTCCCGGGCCGCTGGCGGGCCCTGGAAGCCCCAGAAGCCGCCAGATATGGCAGTAACTCTATCAATAAGCACTCTGAAAGTCACTGGCATAAATGCACCAATTAAAAGACAGATTATGAGGGTGAATCAAAAACAAAACTCACTTTAAATATAAAGACACATACAGATTAAAAGTAAATCAATTAAGCTGCAGCCTGTTTTGCTCAGTGGATAGAGCATTAGCCTTTGGACTGAAGGGTCCCAGGTTAGATTCCAGTCAAGGGCATGTACCTCAGTTGCTGGCTTGATCCCCAGTCCCTATCAGAGCATGTGCAGGAGGCAACCAATCAATGTGTCTCTCCCTTTCCCTTCACTCTCTCTAATATTCAATGGAAGAATATCCTTCCGTGAAGATTAACAAAAACAAAGTAAATGGATTAAGTAACATTAAAGAAATTATAAGAAAAATATATTCCAAATTTTGTTAGTTGTATAATGGTTATGTTTAATTTATTAACACCTAAGAAATTGGGTGAAGGGTAGATATAATATGCTGTAGTATTTTATCATTATTTTTTCCATGTATGAGATTATTTCAAATTAAAATATTAAAAAATTAAAAATTAATAAAATATTAATTGAAATGTATCCACATTACATGAAAAATCTCCTAATTGCATCTAGCATAATTTATTAAATTGTGCTAAAATTTATAAGGGTTCAGTTAAAAAATATCTTAATTCTAAATGATATAATAGAAAATATGTAATAGTGAAGTTATAAGCACTTATCTGAAAATACAAATTTAAAGAAGTGAATTTAAAGAAGGGATTAGCCAAAGAAAATATATGCACAACCCATGGACACAGACACCAGTATGGTGTTGGCCAGAGAGAAGTGGGGGGCAAGAGCTGGGTAGAGGGGGCAAAAGGGGGGAAATAGGGACATTCTATATCATATATAATAAAAGTGAAACATGGTAATTAGCGTACGACCGCTACCCTTCCCATTGGATAATCAGGGCGATACGCAAGTTAACTGCCAGCCAAGATGGCCTCCGGCATGCCAGGCAGCTTGAAACTAACATGAGGCTTGCTTGCTTCAGTGAGGACTCCAATGTTCCCCGCCTGCCGCTGTAGGCCTCTGAGGTGCAACTCTAAGCAACTTTGTTACAAATATAGAAGCGAAACAAAACCCCAGAAACCTGCTTTAGTCCCGGGCTTCAGCCAGCAGGATCTCAACATTGTTTCAAATACAGAAGGTAAACAAAGGCCAGAAACCTGCTTTCAGCAGCGGAGGCCTAAGAACTGGAGCAAAGCCTCAAAGCTAGCTGGCCCAGAATAAAAAGAAAAAAAGGAGCGGTTGAGAGCTTCAGTCACCTGCCAGCCTGAAAACAGCCCTCAGCCCCTCACCCAGACTGGCCAGGCACCCCAGTGGGGACCCCCACCCTGAAGGGTGTGTGACCAGCTGCAAACAGCCATCATTCCCTCATCCAGGCTGGCCAGGCACCCCAGTGGGGACCCCCACCCTGATCCAGGACACCCTTCAGGGCAAACCAGCCGGCCCCCAGCCGTGCACCAGGCCTCTATCCTATATAGTAAAAGGGTAATATGCCTCCCAGCACCGGGATCAGTGGAGCCGCGAGGCCTCCCGGCACCAGGATCAGTGTGACTGGGCAGCGCCCAAACCCCCTGATCACCCTGCGGCTCTGTGTTTGACAGAGGGCGGGGCCACAACCTCCCTATCCGCCCTGCTCTGTTCCTGACAGGGGAAGGCGCCCAACCCCCTGATCAGCCCTGCTCTGTGCCTGATAGGGGGAGCTCCCCAACCCCCTGATCGCCCTGCTGTCTGTGTGTGACAGGGTGTGGCGCCCCAACCCTCTGATCAGCCCTGCTCTGTGACGGGGCAGTGCCCGAACCCCCCCAACCCCCCAACGGGCCCTGTTCTGTGTGTTACGGGGTAGAGCCATAACCTCCCCATCGGCCCTGCCCTGAGTGTAAGAGTGTCGGCACCCCAACCCCCTGATCGGCCCTGCTCTGTGGGTGATAGAGGGCGGTGCCCCAACCCCCACCCCACGGGCCCTCCTCTGTGTGTGATGGGGTAGAGCCATAACCTCCCCGTCGGCCCTGCCCTGAGTGTGAGAGTGGTGGCGCCCCAACCCCCTGGTCTGCCCAGCTCTGTGTGTGACAGGGGGCGGTGCCCCAACTCCCCTATCGGTCCTACTCTGTGACAGGGGTAAGCTCCTCAACCACCTGATCGGCCCTGCTCTGTGCGTGATGGGGGAGCTCCCCAACCCCCTGATCGACCCTGCTCTGTGCGTGACGGGGCAGTGCCCCAACCCCCTGATTGGCCCTGCTCTGTGCGTGACAGAGGGTGGTGCCGCAACCTCCCCATCGACCCTGCCTTGAGTGTGACGGGGCGGTGCCCAACCCCCCAATCGGCCCTACCCTGAGCGTGACTGAGGGTGGCATCGCAACCTCCCAATCCGCCCTGCTCTGTGCATGACGGGGCGGCGCCCCAACTTCCCAATCGGCCCTGCTCTGAGCCCGACCAAGGGCTGCACCTAGGGATTGGGCCTGCCCTCTGCCACCCGGGAGCAGGCCTAAGCAAGCAGGTCGTTGTCTCCCGAGGGGTCCCAGACTGCGAGAGGGCACAGGCCCGGCTGAGGGACCTCCCCTCCCCCCGAGTGCACAAATTTTTGTGCACAAGGCCTCTAGTAATAATAATAAAAGGCTAATATACACATTGACTGAATGGCAGAATGGCCGGTTGCTGTGATGCACACTGGCCACCAGGGGGCAGACGCTCAATGCAGGAGCTGCCCCTGGTGGTCAGTGCACTTCCATATGGGGAGTGCCACTCAGCCAGAAGCTGGTTCATGGCTGGCCAGTGCAGAGGTGATGGCAGGAGCCTCTCCCACCTCCGTGGCAGCACTGAGAATGTCCAACAAATGGTTTAGGCCCGATCCCTTGGGGGCCTAAGCCTTTAGTCGGACATCCCCTGAGGGCTCACTGTCTGCCAGAAGGACTGCAAGCTTAGGCCTGATCTCCCGGGGAGTGGGCCTATGTCAACAGGTGGACATCCCCCAAGGGGTCCTGGACTGCAAATGGGCGCAGGCCGGGCTGAGCCCCCCGCCCCCCAGTGCACAAATTTTTGTGCACCAGGCCTCTAGTCTTATTATAATGAACAACTATTTAAAAAAACAACACAAAGAATTGGGACACTATAGCAGCAGTTCTCAACCTTCCTCATGCCACAACCCTTTAATACAGTTCCTCATGTTGTGGTGACCCCCAACCATAAAATTATATTCGTTGCTACTTCATAACTGTAATTTTGCTACTGTTATGAATCGTAATGTAAATATCTGATATGCAGGATGTATTTTCATTGTTACAAGTCGAACATAATTAAAGCATAGTGATTATTCACAAAAACAATATGTAATTAACGTGTTTTCCCATGGTCTTAGGCGACCCCTGTGAAAGGGTCGTTCGACCCCCAAAGGGGTCGCAACCCACAGGTTGAGAACCGCTGCACTAGAGTATATTTGTACTTAGAAAATAAAACTGGGGGTAGAATAGTTTTTATGAAATAAAAGGAAATTAAAATATTATGGAAGCTTCCCCTATAGGGAAAAGTTTATTTTCTCTCTGAGAATTTCAGATTTATATATTAAAGGAAATATGTTATGTTGTTCTTTGAATACCTTGTCAGGCAACCCTGTGGTAGGCAATTAAAGTGCAAGAGGGTTGATAGTAAATAACTTTCCTATTAATATTTGCTATGTAAGTAATTACTGTGTGCCAGGCAGTACTCTAGTATTTTCCCTTTTAAAACCTTAAATGGTCTGTAGGAGGAACTATTATTTTACAGAGAAAGAAATTGAGGCATGGAAAGTTTTGGCAACTTGACCAAAATTACACATTTAATGAGTCATGAAGACAGACTGACTCCATTATTCTCAATAAGCTAAACTTTCAAATAGTAACCTTGGGCTACTCAAGAAAATTGGTATTAGTCATATATGGTCAGATCAGTAAGTATTGCTGACATGAATATAGGGAATATAAGTATGACAAAAATATCTTGGGTTTTGTGTTACAACAGAGAAAGTCAACTGGTATATTCAGGTAACAATTAATTACTAAGCAGATAATTGTACCTTTCTGAAAGATTTTATTTTATATTTTTTATGTTATATTATACAAAAGTTATATTTTTCTTCTATTCATATCATCAGGAAAATGCTAGTTCTTTATATTAAAAAAAATATACCTGTACTAGAATGCTTGTCAATTATACCTACTTTTTTATTTTTACGTATACTTTTTGAAATCTAAGCAAAAGCTGGATTGTCTATCCCAGGGGTCCTCAAACTACGGCCTGCGGGCCACATGCAAATACAAATATTGTATTTGTTCCCTTTTTGTATTTTTACTTCAAAATAAGATAAGTGCAGTGTGCATAGGAATTTGTTCATAGTTTTTTTTTAAAATATATTTTATTGATTTTATACAGAGAGAAAGGGAGAGGGATAGAGAGTTAGAAACATCGACGAGAGAGAAACATCGATCAGCTGCCTCCTGCACACCCCCTACTAGGGATGTGCCTGCAACCAAGGTACATGCCCTTGACCAGAATCGAACCTGGGACTCTTCAGTCCCCAGGCCGATGCTCTATCCAGTGAGCCAAGCCGGCCAGGGCCATAGTTTTTTTTTAAATTATAGTCCAGCTCTCCAATGGTCTGAGGGACAGTGCACTGGCCCCCTGTTTAAAAAGTTTGAGGACCCCTGGTCTAACCACTATGCTGTACACCTGAAACTAATACAAAATAATATTGAATGTAAACTGTAATTGGAAAATGTAAAAGCAGAAAAGCTAGACTAATCAAACTGACTATTCTAGTCATGGTTTAGTGTCATGTCTTGTTAGTTTACGTTGGTGACAGCCTTGAATATCTTTGCTAGAAAATTATGAATAGGATGGTATGGAAAGCAAAATTCATCAAGATTTTTACCTTAATAGTTAGCCTGCATGGTGATACAGTGTATCATTTCAAGTTATCACAGAATATGGGTCAGAAAACATTTTTAAAATACAAACCTTTGTAATACTGACTTATTATTTTTTGGGGGGTTACTCTTTGCCATTTTCTGTCTGGCTATCTTTAAAGATTTTCTTTGCTCTTTTTTTGGTCAATGTGGTGTTACCAAATATCAGTGGGGGAAAAAACCACAAAACCTTAATATTTAGCTTTTCTTAAAATATAGATTTAAATGTTTAAAATCCACATATTTTAAATTTGATACATTTGGGATATAGGTAGGTTTTTAAAATACAGTTTTAATTTTGGAATAGGAAATCATCAAAAAGTTTCACAGAGCCCAACGCCAGGGATCCGTTTTTTTTGTTTATTTGTTTGTTTTTGACAACTTAGCATTTCTGTACAGACCTAATAAAACCTATGACTTGCAAAAAAATTTGCACAGATTGTTCAAAGAGCTCCTGTGTACCCTGTATTCAGTTTACCCTAATGTTGTAATCTGGTACAGTTCTCAAAACTACTAAACCAACATTGATACATTATTATTAACTAAGCACCAGCCCTTATTCATATCTCAACAGATTTCCCACTAACTACATTTTCTTGTTCCAGGATTTTCAGTCCAGGGTACCATACTGCACTTAGGGTTTTTCATTTTCACTGAACTTCTTGCTGTAAGTCAGATAGATGATCACTTAAGATCAGTATAGTGGTAAATTGGATTTTCATTCTTAACTTTTTTCCAAACTATATGCGAACTATTGGACCTCTATTTGAATACCTCAAATTTGTCTCATACTTCAAAATGTCTAAAATAGAACTTTTGGCCCTCTGAAACTTATTATTCTAAGCCGAGGAGTCATTTTATTTTAGACTTTTTATTCACTTTTTGTGTATGTATAGTAAATTAGATCTTATACTCTTTTCTAAGGTCTTTTGCATCTGTTTTCCATTACTATATCCACAGCAACATTTCAAGCCTTGGTACTTAATGCCTGAGTTCTACATCATTCATTCACTTACCAAGTAAATGTTGAGTCCCTACCTTATAATTGGCAATGGGCTATGATAAATGAATTCTTTTAGAATTGCAGGATGAACAAGGAAATGGCCTCTGTTCTAGAATTTACGGGTTGTCCGATTTTTTGCTACAGTCTTATTTCTGTATTGTAGAACTTAGCTCTATCCGGATTTCTGAATCAGGGTTTCTTAACCCTACCAGACTGCTGTACCGATTTTTCGGTAATTTCCGAATCTGCCGCTGTACCGCTGTACCTAATTTTCAGTACTTTTCCTAGATCTATTTTCTACAGTGTCTCCAAGTTCCATCTTATTCTAACCACTTGTTTGCATGTAACTAACATTTTTCTATATCATGTTGGTTTTTTCTCTTTAATGCTCAGGAGCCCAGGTATAGGGGACAGTTAGGTTCATGGTCTCAGGTCTGGTATGGTTAACCTTGATACTGCTTACATTTTGGGCCAGATAATTTGTTGTTCTGTGCATTGTATGGTGTTTATCAGAATCCCTGCCTGTACCCAATAAATTTTAATAGCAAACCACTCTACTCCATACTTGTCCCCCATGATTGTGACAACCAAAATGTCTCTAGACCAGGGGTGGGCAAACTTTTTGACTCGAGGGCCACAATGGGTTCTTAAACTGGACCAGAGGGCCGGAACAAAAGCATGGATGGAGTTTTTGTGTGAACTAGTATAAATTCAAATTAACATCATTACATAAAAGGGTACGGTCTTTTTTTTTTTTTAGTTTTATTCATTTCAAACGGGCCGGATCCGGCCCGCGGGCCGTAGTTTGCCCACGGCTGCTCTAGACATTCCCAAATGTCTCAAATAAAATTGCTTCTAGTTGAAAACCGCTGCTCTAAATGTTCTAAAAGGCACATATGCTCATATCCTGCCTCCTTTCTCCTGATGACTTTGAATAGGCTCAGCCCTATAATGTGGCTCCCAAAACTAACTTTTTCCTACTTGTCCTAACCTGGACTCTGTCCTCTAGCTTTGTACAACTCTTCTGCAGCCCTTACAATCAGCCAGACCCTCTTTTATACCTTTGTCTCTGCACGTTTTGTTTTTCTCTGCAATGTCTTTTTTGTCTATTCATCTTTTAAAACTTAAATGTCACTGGATAGAATTAAGTGCCTATTGTTAGTTATCTTTGTATAGCTTTTATCACATAGTTGTAGCTATTTATTTACCTTTGACTTTTATAATATTATACTTTTAAGCCCTGGAGGATATGGATTATGTTTTATTTTATTGGACTTTATAGACCAAATTCTTTAGCATCTACACTAATAAAAGACAAAGATGCTAATCGACCGTACCTTTGCTACTCCCAAGCCATGCCCACCAGCCAATGAGAGTGACTATATGCAAATTAACCCAACCAAGATGGCGGCCAGCAGATAGGGAGCTGGATCAAGCAGGAGGCTTGGTTGCCCTGGCGATGGAGGAAGCCAAGCTTCCTGCCTGCCCTGGCCCGCTGTGGCCTCCGCAAAAGGCAACAAAGTTTCAATTATAAAAGCTAAATCCCAGATACCTGCTTGCAGCCAGCCTCCACTGGGAGCTTGGGTGGCTGGGGGCTGTGGCCAGCCTGCAAACAGCCGTCAGCCCCTCCCTCACCCAGGATGGCCACATCCTCATGGGGTGAGGGTCCCTGCTCTGGGGCTTGGCCAGCCTGCGAACAGCCATCAGCCCCTCACCCAGGTTGGCCAGGCACCTCAGCGGGGACCCCCACCCTGAAGGGGCTGTGGCCAGTCTGCAAACAGCCATCAGCCTCTCAACCAGGCTGACCACACCCTCATGGGGTAAGGGTCTCCACTGGGGGCCTTGGCCAGTCTGCAAACAGCCGTTAGCCACTCACCCAGGCTGGCCAGGCACCCCAGCAGGACCCCCCTCCCTAAAGGGGGTGTGGCCAGCCTGAAAATGGCCCTCAGCCCCTCACCCAGGCTGGCCAGGCACCCAAGTGGGACCCCCACCCTGATCTGGAACACCCTTCAGGGCAAACCATCCAGCCCCCACCCATGCACCAGGTCTCTATCCTATATAATAAAAGGGTAATATAATAAAAGGGTAATATGCAAATTGACCCTAACAGCAGAGCGACTGGGAATCACTGGTCACTATGACACACACTGACCACCAGGGGATAGACAATAAATGCATGAGCTGCCCCCTGGTGGTCAGTGTGCTCCCACAGGGGGATCTCTACTCAGCCACAAGCCAGGCTGACAGCTGCCAGTACAGCAGCACTGAGGATGTCCAACTGCAGCTAGGCCTGCTCCCCACGGGCAAGTGGACATCCCCCTAGGGCTCCCGACCTGCCAGAGCGATGTCTGACTGCCCGCGTAGGCCCAATCCCCCGTGGAGCGGGCCTAAGTAAGCAGGTGGTCATTCCTTGAGGGGTCCCAGACTGCGAGAGGGCACAGGCCGGGCGAAGGGACCCTCCCGAGTGCACAAATTTTTGTGTACCGGGCCTCTAGTCCTGTATAATAAAAGCCCAGTGACCAGAACGGTAGAAGACCAGAACAACCGCTCTACCAGTCACTGTGACCACCTCTAGGCTTCTATCACCGGATGGCGAACGGGGAACCGGGCTGGGTGGTGATGGTGGGCAGTGCTGGCGAGCGGTGGAACGGCCCACCTCTTGGTCCCTCCCCTGGCCCACAGCCTCTAAATGCCGGATGGCAAATGGGGAACTGGGGATGTAGCAGCCCCAGGCCACACCCCACCGGTTGCCCCCCACACACAAGCCGACCCGCGGCGGCAGTGGGGCCGGCTAGCAGGCAAGAACAGCTAGCCTCTCGGTCCCTCCCCCCAGCCCTTAGACTCCGATCGCCCAATGGCAAACTAGGAACCTGGGTGGGTGTTGGGAGGGGTAGGGCCGGCTGCCTGCAGCCGGGGAAGAGGGCCCTGGTGACAGGCTAGGCCTACGGACCGTACCCACGCACGATTCGTGTGCTGGTCCTCTAGTTAGTAAATATTAACTAGACAGTAGGTAATTCATGTAGTTGATGAACTGGGGTGAAACAAGGAAAGTTCAGCAGTGGTGAGGGTAAAAAAAAAAAAAAAAAAAGTAGGTGGTTGGAAGAAGAGAGATAATTATCCAAGGGTAGCTTTGAGGTAAGGAAAAAAAATCTTGAAACTGTTATTTAGAAAATGAAGGTTTATTAGTGAACTAAAGTATCAATTGATTACACTTGGAATATTAAAACCTATGCTTGTACAATTTAAGAAGCAACTTTTGAGCTTATCTCAGTGCTTTCTTGTTGGTTTTTAAATACATTATTATTATTTTTAAAGTTTTAATTATTGATTTAGTTTTTTCAGAGGGAGGGGGAGAGAGAGAGATAGATATTTTGTTGTTCCACTTACTCATGCATTCATTGGTTGATCTTGTATGTGCCCTCTGGGGTTTGAGTCTGCAGCCTTGGTGTATGGGGATGATGCTTTAACGACTGAGCTATCTGGCCAGGGTTTGTCTTGTCTTGTTTTATTTTACTGACTTGTTTATAAATCCGGACTACTTAGTACCTACTAGTCTGTAATGCAAATTGTAAATATTTACCAAACTTAATGGAGGTAGTAGCTAAAACTCAGTTATTTCCCTGGTTATTTTGTCTCTGATCTTATGCATTTATATAGCATCTTTTTGCCTTCTCTGAAATTCTTTATGCATTAGTCTTGTACCAGCCGTGTCTATTTATAGGCATACCTCGGCGATATATCGCCACAATAAAGTGGCTGTTGCTATAAAGCAAGTCACAATCTTTTTGCTGGAAGAAGGTCCGTCCAATTTGTAAATAATTGCAATATCTGAATCATAGTAAAACAAACCACAATAAAATGAGGTATGCCTGTATTGATTTACGTATAGGAGCATTTTGTCTCAGAATCTGAACTCTAGAAACAACAAGACTTGATATGTTCTTTCAAGTTTATATCTTGCCACATAAATACTTAAATTTGAGAGGAAATTGTTCTTTGAGAAAGCTTTAGAATCTTGGCAAACATTAAATTTTTTCTAAAATGAAATTTTGTTTTTGGGAACCTTGATTTCTTTTGAAAAATCAGCTTTGGTTTTAGTTACATTCCTTCCGGTCTATTCTTACTGCAGTCAAGAGATTAAACTGCAACTACTTCAAAGCTATCTTATAATATCATACCCACTTCTTTCTTCCTAAAAGCCTTCAGCTTATTTTCCTTGGGAAATAGTCCAAAATTTCTGACCATACCTTAGAAAGTACTCTTAGTGTGCCCTCTGAAATGAAATTTTGTTTTTGGGAACCTTTGATTTGTTTTGCAAAATCAGCTTTTGCTTTTGGTTACATCCCTTCTGGTCTATTCTTATTGCAGTTAAGAGATTAAACTGCAATTACTTCAAAACTATTTTATAATATCAGTAGTGGCCCATTGCACAAAATTTGTGCAAGGGGCTAGGACAGCCATGGGCAAACTACGGCCCGCGGGCCGAATCCGGCCCGTTTGAAATGAATAAAACTAAAAAAAAAAAAAAGACCGTACCCTTTTATGTAATGATGTTTACTTTGAATTTATATTAGTTCACACAAACACTCCATCCATGCTTTTGTTCCGGCCCTCCGGTCCAGTTTAAGAACCCATTGTGGCCCTCGAGTCAAAAAGTTTGCTCACCCCTGGTCTAGGCCCTCGCAGCCCCGGCTTCATCTGGAAGGTTGTCCGGACGTTAGTTCTGCTGTTAGGTCTAATTAGCATCTTAGCTTTTTATTATATAGGATGGCCACTTCTTTCTTCCTAAAAGCCTTCAACTTATTTTCCTTGGGAAATAGTCCAAAATTTTTGACCATGCATACTCTGTAGTATGCCCTCTATCTTCTTAGTCTCTTTTATTTATTGATTTTAGAGAGAGAAATGGTCAGACAGACATTAGTTTGTTGTTCTACTTATTTCTGCATTCATTGCTTGATTTTTTTATGTGCACTGACTGGAGATTGCACATGCAACTTGGCATATCCAGATGATGCTGTGACCAGCTGAGAATCCTAGCCCTCTGTCCTCTGGATGCTCACCATACTACACAACTTCCTTAGGTTGTTTGAATACTATGTTCTTTCCAGCCTCAGAGCATTGCACATGTTCTTTCCTCGACCTATAATATGCTTCCATCTTTTACTGTACATTTTCCAGTCAAAAAGAGCTGAACTTTTTCAATTTAAATGTCAGTGTTTCAGAGAAATCTACTCTGACTCTCAGATAAAATCTCCCCTCCCCCCAGTTTATTACTGTACTATATTTTTCAAAATTTCCTGGTATCTTTTGTTTGATGACACTTGATATTGAATATTGTAAGTCCTTGTTTCATGTCCGTCTTCCCTGCTAGACTGCAGTCTCTCAACTGGTAAGTGCATTGTCTTTTGTTTTTCTCTATTATATCCTTTAGCCCGTACTTGGCCAAAATAGGTGCTCCATAAGATGTTTGTTGACTGAAAATTGAATGATTAAAATATTTTAAATAGCCCTGGCCAGTGTGGCTCAGTTGTTTGAGTGTCGTCCCATGCACTGAAAGGTTGCCAGTTGGACTCCCTGTCAGGGCACGTGCCCAGGTTGCTGGTTCAGTCCCTGGTTTGGGTGCATATGGGAGGCAACTGGTCGTTGTATCTCTCTCACATCATTCTCTTCTTCTCTGTTCCTTTTCCTCTCTCTCTGAAATTAATAAAAACTTACTTAAAGATATATTTGGCATAAAACTATAGCTTTTATTTTTATTTATTTAATACTAGAGGCCCAGTGCACGAATTCATGTGCCAGTGGGGTCCCTCGGTCTAGCCTGCGGGATCGGGCCAAAACCGGCTCTCCAACATCCCCCAAGGGGTCCCGGATTTTGAGAGGTTGCAGGCCAGGCTGAGGGACCCCACCATTGCACAATCAGGGCCGGGGAGGGACGAGGGAGGTTGGCCAGCCGGGGAGGGATGTGGAATGGCTCCAGGGCGTGTCTGGCCTGTCTTACTCAGTCCTGATCAGCTGGACCCCTGCAGCAAGGTAACCTACCGGTCGGAGCATCTGCCCCCTTGTAGTCAGTGCATGTCATAGCAAGTGGTTGAGTGGCCTTAGCATATCATTAGCTTATTACGCTTTGATTGGTTGAACGGACGACCTGACACGTGGCATATTAGGCTTTTATTATATAGGATTTTTATTAATTTCAGAGAGGAAGGGAGAGGGAGAGAGATTGATAAGCTGCCTCCTGCACACCCTCTACTGGGGATTGAGCCTGCAACCCGGGCATGTAACCTGACCAGGAATCAAACTCAGACTTCCAGATTCATAGGTTGACGCTCAACCACTGAGCCATGCCGGCCAGGCAAACTATAGCTTTTAAAAATAAATGTTTTTTAAAGAACTATAAAATACATAAGATATTTAAAACTTAAAATATTATATTATTTTCTGTCTGAAGCAGAATCAGACTAGTTTCCAGAGAAGAAAAGAGGAGGCAGAATAATATAAACCAAGTAATTATACAGCCCTAGTAGTTGTAACGTCTGTTTTGTTTTTAGTGCTTGTTATGTACTTGGTTCATGATATTTTTTATTTAACTTTTAGAATTATTGTTGCTTTCTATATTTTATTTCAGTTAGCATTTGTGTTCTTTTTTTCAGACAAACATGGTATCTTTCAAACAAGAGGTATAGCTAAACATCAAAATTGACTGTGTAAAGATTGGGAGGATAGCTACTGTGCATAATAATTATGTTAGTTACAGTAGTAAAATGAGAGCTCTCAGGGGCATAGTGTTGCCCAGGTGATTATTTATTTCCCTTTACTCTTCCCTTTTCTTTTGCCTTCCTCCTTTTTATTTTTGACCAAAAAGTTGATTACAGAATTATCAGGATTATCCTTTTAATGTTGCAACCTCCTCCTACTTTAACTAAACTTGGGACTTTTGTTTATTATAGTTATAAGTTTATTTGTCTTGTTCCTGTGTTGGTCATTTGTTAGCTATTGGTGTAGGATGATATAGAGATCAGATGGTGCTGTAGAAATAAACCAATCTGCGTTGAATTATTTCCCAGATTATCTCTGGCTAGTACCGTCAGAAAAATTATTGTGGCAAGCTTATCAGTTGGCTCTGTAGTGAATTAAATGTTAAAAGTTTCTCCTTATATGATTTCTTTCCAAGTTACATTGAATGTAAACTATCTTTGATGTGTTAGAAACGAAACTTATAAATAAAATTGTTAGCCCTTTATAATTTACTAGAGGCCTGGTGCACGAATTCGTGCATGGGTGGGGTCCTGCCAGCCCACCCTGATCGGGGGCAGGGCTTTCTGGGGGAAGTGGCCGCAGGCAGTTGGCCGGCCAGCCCAGCCCCCTGGTCGAACTCCCAGTCAAGGGGACAATTTGTATATTAGCCTTTTATTTATATAGGATGGCTAAACCAGATGTGAATTGTTTATAGCATATCATTTAATCCATTGTCATAGGCAGTGGTTATTCTCTGTGGTATAGTACATTTCAGTTAGTTTAATATACTTAATTTTTACAGTTTCCTTTTTATGGTTAAATAAACTTAAATTCCTTACATCTTTATCTGTGGGCCTATTTTTCTCAGTTTTTAAATATAAGTTAATCTCTTTAGACAATTTAGATTTTTCATATTGCTCTTGAGTTCCATGCAGTAGGTTGAGCTATACTTTAATTAAAAAATTAAGCAGAATGAATATATGCTCAATGGAGAAAACTTGGAAAAAAAGAGCAGCTCAAATATTAGTCAGTCTCGCTGATTATCTGTTATTAGTACTTTGGTATGTTTTCTTTCAGTCTTTTTTCCTAATAGTTTTCTTCCTAGGCAGCATAGTAAGAGTGTGCTCTTTGGAATCAGACTGTTTGAATTCAAACTTGGGCTTCATCTCTGGGAAAGTTACATTTTGTTCTTCAGTTTTCTTATTGGAGACTAGAGGCCCAGTGCATGAAATTCGTATTCTGTAGCCCTTTTTCTTCCCAAACTGTGTTTTGTATTTTGACGTTTATCCACATTGTTAATTGCTATAGATAAGCCTTTTTCTGCCATCAGATTCTTGAGGTCTTTCTAATAAGAGACTCTTTCTAGCTCTAAGTCCTGGTGACTTTTCTCTTCATCATAGCCATTTCACTTTTGGTTTTATCATAACTTCTCTTTTAGTGAATTATGTAGCAATTTTTTGACCCCCACAGTCATATCTCCTTTTCATTAGAATATTTTTTGTGGGTCTTTCTTTTTTTTTTAAAAAAAAATAAATATATCTTATTGATTTTTTTTTTTTACAGAGAGGAAGGGAGAGGGATAGAGAGTTGGAAACATCGATGAGAGAAACATCCATCAGCTGCCTCCTGCACATCCCCTACCAGAATTGAACCTGGGACCCTTCAGTCCACAGGCCGATGCTCTATCCACTGAGCCAAACCGGTTAGGGCTGTGATTCTTAAAATGAATAAAATTATATGCCTTATCAAATACTTTATACCACACAGTATATTGGATAGGAATTCTGGAATCACTAATACCGTATATACATATATATATGTGTGTGTGTGTATATACACACACACACACATATATAGATACACACATACACACACACACACATACACACACACACACACACACATATATATATATATATATAGAGAGAGAGAGAGAGAGAGAGAGAGAGAGAGAGAGAAAGAAAGAAAGAAAGAAAGAAAGAAAGAAAGAAAGAAAGAAAGAAAAATTATCTTATTTAGTTAGAAATTGCCCTCTTTGTTCCTGGTCATGGATGTAGCATTATTTGTGGGTTATATGTATGGGTTCTGAATCTATGAATTTAACCAACCATGGATCAAAAATATTTGAGAAAAAATGTTGCATGTTGCTGATGTATACTGTGTAGTTAAGCTAATGATGGTTGTATCTATACTGAACATGTACTGAACATGAACAGACCTTTTTTATTGTTTACTAAGCAATACAACTATTTTCATAACATTTACACTGTATTAGGTATTATATGTAATATAGAGGCAACTTAAAACATACGGGATGGTATGTGTAGGTTATATGCAAATACTATACTACTTTATATAAGGGACTTGAGTATCCATAAGGGGTGTTCTGGAAGCAATAGCCCATGTAAAGGTAGATCAGTTTGAAATTTATTTTTATGTGGTCTTGCTTTACAAAAGTTTTACTAAAATTTTTTTATGTAGTTTACTAAAGTTTAGTTTTATAGGTTCCCAAACTCTTGTTTTATAGTTAAGAGTTTAGCCATTGTATTAATCTTACATTTAGAAAACATTTATTAACACAGACCATGGAGATGAAAATGATTATTCAGAATTTATCTTTTGTACTGTAATTTAGGAATTGTTTATGTGGTTATTGATTATAAGTTATAGCTACTTTTGCATTTTATTTTCAGAAATTTTGGGAGCTTTTAAGGTCTTAAAGTAGAATCACAAAATAAAATAAGTCAAAATATAGTATAAAAATGAATTTAATAAAACTTAATCAAATTACTCTTTGGTAAAGTACTCTGGTGTTATTTCTGACCTGAGTATCCATTTTTCTGTATCAGAAAAGAGTCCACCTGTACTGAAATACCTTCTGAGTTACATATTTTATTTTCTCTGCCTCCTATTTAATTCTGATAATCAGAAAAGAGCCCACGTTGTGCTAAAATACCTTCTGACTTACATATTTTATCGTCTCTGCCTCCTATTTAATTCTGGTACTGGCACAAAAATTGGTTTTCAGGTTTTGGGATCTGACAACCACATGCTTCTTCTTGTAGTCACTATACTTACTCCAGGGCTTTGATTTCATGAGCTCATAGAAGTTAATAGGCACTAGTTCTGGAACCCTTCAGTTCTGATTGTTAAGGGGGAACAGCTTTCCTACACTGTAGTAGACATTGTACAGCATATCATATTGTTAACGGTTAAAAAAAATTTTAAAAACCTCTGCATTTTTGTTAACTAATAGTAATTTAATTTTTTCAACTCATCTTTTTAAACAATGGTTAATTTTGATCTTAGATAAATTATTGCAGTCAAACCATGTGTCCCTGTCCATTTTACAAAGTGCTTAGCAGAAGGAGAAGAAAATTTAGAAGGGCTGGGGGTTTATGGTATTTCTGCTTTATGTTCGTTCTTACTTGCAGAGATTTTATTATTTACTAGGGGCCCGGTGCACGAAATTCGTGCACTGGGGGTGTGTGTGTGTGTGTGTGTGTGTGTGTGTGTGTGGAGAGTGTCCCTCAGCCCAGCCTGGCGGCTCTCACATACTGGGAGCCCTCAGGCGTTGACCCCCATCACCCTCCTATCGCCTGATCGGCCCCTTGCCCAGGCCTGAAGCCTGGGTCAGAGGCGTCAGGCTTGGACAGGGGACCCCCATCTCCCCCCGATCACTGGCTCTGGCCCCCGCCCAGGCCTGAGGCCTCTGTCCCAGGAATCATGCCTGGGCAGGGGACCCCCATCTCCCTCTGATCGCTTGCTCCACCCCCCGCCCAAGCCTGACGCCTCTGACCCAGGCTTCAGGCCTGGGCAAGGGGACCATCATATCCCCCCAATCCCCGGCTCCGCCCCCCACCCAGGCCTGATGCCTTGGCCAGAGGAGTTGACCCTCATCACCCTCCGATCACCAATCACCGGATTGGCCCCTTGACCAGGCCTGAGGCCTCCGGCAGAGGTGTCAGGCCTGGGCAGGGGACCCCCAGCTCCCCGCGGTTGTAGGCTCCGCCCCTGCCCAGGCCTAACGCCTCTGGCCTAGGCGTCCGGCCCGGGCAGCGGGGACCTGCAGTGGCAGCGGGGGGCGCCGCGATCGTGGGCTTCGCTTTAGGCCCAGGCAAGGGACCCCTAGCTCCTGGGACTGCCAGCTTCGACCATGCCCAGCTCCCATTGCTGGCTCCACCCCTACTTCCTGCTATCACTGGCCAGGGCGGCAAAGGCGCCTGATTCTCTGATCATGGCTGGGGGGCAGGGCAAACGCGGCCCCAGGGCCGCCTTTGCCCTGCCCCCCAGCTCTTAGCTCCCCCCTGGGTTTCAGATCACTGTCAGTGGCAGGGGGCTTCTTCCTGCTTTCCCTTTTGCCTCCCTGCATTGTGCCTACATATGCAAATTAGCCGCCATCTTGTTGGCAGTTAACTGCCAATCTTAGTTGGCAGTTGACTGCCAATCTTAGTTGGCAGTTAATTTGCATATAGCCCTGATTAGCCAATGAAAATGGTATCGCCGTACGCCAATTACCATTTTTCTCTTTTATTAGTGTAGATTTTTCTAATGTCCTAAAAAATGTAGTTACTGTGGTATTGCAGATGCTCTTTTCTGGCAGCTACCCATTTACCACCCATGAAACTTAGTTTAAATGGCACAGATTTGTATAGTGAGAAAAACTATGGTAACTTTATGTTTATCTTTTTCTAAAATCCTCTGCATTGAAAACTTGGTCTCAACTATAAGAAGAAAGCATCATGTTCCTGGATATAAGTGAATGAAATTAAAGTTATGTTTTCAACACATTAATTTTTTTGCAGTCATTTTTATTGTTAAAAGTATTACAGATGTCTCCTCTTTCCGCCATTGACCCCTCCCAGCCCCCACCTAGGCCTTCACCATGGTTTATACACATATACAACAAATTGAAGTTTTAAAAACTTTTTAGTGATCCTCAAATTAGATAATAATCAAGACTAAGACATTTCAAAATGGACACATAATAAAGTAAAATAGCCAGATCAATATTAAAACATTATTATGTATAAAGTTAAAATTTTGGTACTGGCATATAAATAGACATATTATCAGTGACCTGACACAGAAATACGTATATAAGACAATCAAAATTTAACAGAAGGATTAATAAATGAAAAGGCTGGGATAATTGGTTGATCATTTGGGGGAGAAAAACCTTCCCTCCAAATCTTCACTCACTTCAAATTATATACTGAAGCTCCAGCTATATTAAGGAAATTTAAGTTAAAATAAATTTAAGCCAACATAAATTAAAAAATGTGAAAGTGGTTATTTATTGTACTGTTGGCTGGTAGGACTTTTCATATTAATACAGCAGAAGAAATTACAAACAAAAGGAAAAATATTGACAGAATTGACTATGTAAAAATTTTGAAATCGTGAGATGTCAGGAAACAGCATAATATTGAGAGCAAAGTATATTATGGAAAGTGTTCCTAGAAATATAACTGGAGAAATTAAAGTTGAGGAACTTGTTTCTAGTCAATCATAGTGTCAAATTTCAACACAAGTATGTTGAACTTAATGGCTTATTCTTATTTCATTTAGGAATATAGCATAGCTGTTAAAATGCTATTTATGAAGGAAACCTTTGCAGAATTCTAAAATTATGGATTTTTCTTTTTTGTTTTTATTTTCTACATTGAGTATGCATTAGTATTATGATTAGAGGAATAAATCAATTCTTGAAAAATCTATGTTTGAATTAGGAAAACGTGACTTGGGGAGCAATTTGATTTATCATCCTAGCACTTGAGAAGTAATCCTATCTATATAGGCAGTCCTCGGGTTACGTCGGACTTGACACATCGTTTTGTGGTTACGTTGCCATCTCCCATTTAGTGTTTATAAAAAAAAAAAGTTCCATCATTTTGACATATGTACATATGTGCTTTATGATTTTATTATTTATTAACCACAAGTAAAGGCCAGGAGTTGTTATCTTTCTTTCAAATTTTTTTTACTGTTTCACTTCATTACTGCTGTGTATGTTCTTCATGTGAGTGACATAGGTGCTTATGTAGGTGGGTTCCGACTTACGGTGAAAATCACGTTACGTCATGCTGTAGGAACATCTCCAATGTAACCCGAGGACCTACTGTACTAATAAAAGGGTAATATGCTAATTAGACCAGATATCCATCTGGACATCCTTCTCGACAAAGCCACTGTAGCGGGGGCTAAGGCCAAGGTAGTTATGGGCGATCAGGCTGGTATGGGGGTCAGTTAGGGGCGACCAGGTCGGCAGGGGAGAGCAGTTAGGGGTGATCAGGCAAGCAGGTAGGTGAGTGGTTAAGAGCCAGCAGTCCCGGATTGCCAGAGTGATGTCCAAGATTGGAGAGGGTGCAGGCCAGGCTGAGGGACCCCGCCCCTCCTGTGCACGAATTTCATGGACCAGGCCTCTAGTATAAAATAAAAGGCTAATATGCAAATTGACCAAATGGCAGAACATCCAGTCACTATGATGTCCACTGGCCACCAGGGGGCAGAAACTCAATGCAGGAGCTGCCGCCTCGTGGTCAGTGCACTCCCACAGGGGGAGCACCGTTCAGTCAGAAGCTGGCCTCATAGCTGGCAAGCACAGCAGTGGTGGTGGCAGTGCTAAGGATGTCTGACTGTCAGCTCAGGCCCGCTCCCCATAGGGAGAGCGGGCCTGAGCTGGCAGTCGGACATCTGCCAAAGGTTCCCGGATTGCAAGAGGGTGCAGGCTGGGCTGAGAAACCCTACCCCCCACCCTCTGAGTGCACGAATTTCATGCACCGGGCCTGTAGTAGATAAGAAGAATCACTGTTCAGATATGTGTACACAGTTATATCTAACATTAAGAAATCATGGGCCTTTTGTTTATTTCTAGTAATTAATTCTGTAGACTTTTGCACATAGACTTGACTTCAAAGATTGTTCTGAATGATTTGCTGTAAATTACACTTGTTATTTTGCTCCTTTTCTGTCTTCAAACTTTAAAGAGATTGATATTTTAAATGGATAGCTGTAATTTCTGGAATGTTTATTTCATTTACTGGTCTATTTACTTGGAAAATTGAGTAAATATGTTTACTCCTTTTTCCCTCCAAATTAAATCCATTTAGCAGGGCATTTGAAATGAAGGAGTATTTAGAAATAGTTTCCATCTGGAACCTGTACAATAAAGAAATCCTCCATTTTTGTTTTATTCCTAAACCTAATTGTTTTACTAACATGTAACTTTTTCATTAAATTCACCAAATATATATTGATCATCTACTAAGTGCCAGTTACCACTGTTCTTAAGCTAATCAAAGAGCAAAACAGACAGAAATCCTACCCACATAGAGCTTATTATAGTGTAGTGGGGAATATAGGAAATAATTAGTGAACATAATAAGCATATTAATTTAAAGCATCAGGTGATAAGTGATGGACAAAGAACAGTAATAAAGCTACATAAAGAGGGATTAGGAGTTATGGATGGTGGTGGTAGGGAATCGGTTGCAGTTTTCATTCGGCTGACTAGGTTAGGTCTTGTTGACAGACACGTGAAGAAAGACTTGAAGTGGTAGGTCAAGGAATTAGACATATGTGTATCCTAGTCAGATGGAATAGCCAGTGCAAACATACTAAATTAGGAAATAGATATAGAGGAGAACCAAGATGGCTGCATAGGTTAACGCCGGAGTTTGCTGCCTTGAACAACTACTTCAAAAGTGAAACTAAAAGACGGAACGGACATCACCCAGAACCACAGGAACGCTGGCTGAGTGGAAGTCCTACAACTAGGAGGAAAGAGAAACGCCCAGAGGAGGCGCAGTGCTGAAGTCAAATTGATGAATACCAAGAACCTACAACCAAGATTACTTTATCCAGCAAAGCTATCATTCAGAATTGAAGGTCAGATAAAGAGCTTCACAGATAAGGAAAAGCTAAAGGAGTTCATCACCACCAAACCAGGATTATATGAAATGCCGAAAGGTATCCTTTAAGAAGAGGAAGAGGAAGAAAAAGGTAAAGATACAAATTATGAACAACAAATATGCATCTATCAACAAGTGAATCTAAGAATCAAGTGAATAAATAATCTGATGAACAGAATGAACTGGTGATTATAATAGAATCAGGGACATAGAAAGGGAATGGACTGACTATTCTTGGGGGGAAAGGGGAGTGGGAGATGCGGGAAGAGACTGGACAAAAATCGTGCACCTATGGATGAGGACAGTGGGTCGGGAGTGAGGGCGGAGGGTGGGGTGGGAACTGGGAGGAGGGGAGTTATGGGGGGAAAAAAGAGGAACAAATGTAATAATCTGAACAATAAAGATTTAATTAAAAAAGTAAAAATAAAAATAAAATAAAATAACAATAATTTGATTTCTATTACTGTATTTACCAATAATGCTTAAGCAACTATAACATTAAAATTAGCTAATCAAAATAAAAAAAAAAACCATACTAAATTAGGAGCATACCTGATGTGTTGGAAGAATGGGGAAGATTGGAGTGGCTAAAGCAGAGCAAATAAGGGGTAGGGGGAGTAGTAGGTGAGGTCAGAGAGGTGATGGGATACAAGATTATGCAGGGCCTTGGTAGACTGGTGTATAAGGAATTTGGTGTTATTCTGAATGAAATGAAGAGTGGTTTACTTTTGAGCAGAGAAGTAAGTGTTGCAAGGCAACCAGTTACATTGACTACAGTCTTCCTAGAGGAGGTGACATTTTAACTGGCCCTGGATATGAAAGAATTTTCCAAGTAGAGATAGAGATTTGCTTTGGCAGGCTTAATTTAAGAATATTTTTCATCACTGTACCTATGAAAATAAATGTGCTTTTTAAAACGAAGCTCCTATATGCTGCTTGATTTAAGGTTAAACTATTGTAATGTCGTAGAACGAACTTATTTCTTTGTGACCTCTTATGTCTGTAATCATGCTCATTTAGAAAATTGATGTTCTAGTCTAATAAAATTTAAGGAGTTCCTATAATCCAAGAGACATTTCTTTCCTCTTTTACTCAAATCCAATTAGTCTACTAACAGTTTCTTTGGAAAGTGAATAGTTGCCATTTGCCTTTCTGCTATAAAACTATAAATTAAATTGAACCATCTTGGGTATCATATTAACTAAAATTCATTTATATACATTTTTATTTTAAAGGCTCTACACTCAGTTGTAAGAAACATGTATATGACAGAATTTCTGTCCTTAAGGTACTTTCGATCTGGTAAGGGAAACACATTATGCAAATTGTATAGTAAAATAAAATGTGAATTTACTAAGTAGGAGTCCTATAACATTGTTCTGTCTACTTTTGTAGAAATTATTCAATCTGGTCAGACCTTCAAATTTAGCCCCCTCAAATTGAACTTTAACTATTGAATCATACTTGTATTTCTTTTTCTAACTCACTGTATCAAGTTTGAATTACCAACTTATTACCTGAAAATTCTATATACTGGACTCTCTGTAGGTCATATATTTCATTTGCACCAGTTTGTAATTTGGTTGAGAGCAAGATTGTGGCTAGTACCTTCTTCTCACTTAGGATACAGTCATATGTTGATAGTCAGTAGTTAATTGGTAGTGAAGCATAACAGGCTAGTGTGCAATATAATTTTAACTGTAAATATATTGCACTTAATGTTATGTTTCTTAATGGAAAGTTTTACTTGAGAAGTTGACTGTAAAGTAACTTTTTGAGAGGATAATCTTTTTTTTCAGTTGACTCTCAATGAAAATGAACTTTAGGTAAAGATTTAGTAAAAACTATTTAAGAGAGCAGTAATATTTTTTTCTCTTTAGCTGAGGGAAGTATTTTTGCTTAGAAAATACTTTACCAACTCTGATTTTCCAAATGATCTTTACAAAATATTCAGTTAAAAAATTCCAATACACAATCAAGTGCTTGATCATCATTAAAATAATAGTTTTGATATTATAATTACCACCAACAATCCTTTTTTATATGTGAACAATGTTAAATATTTTAATAAAATTTGACATTTTTAGAATTTTATTAAATTTTGGAGGGAATTAAACTATGTTTTTGTAACACTGTCAGTGTTTGTGATATGTCATCACATTTTCTTTTTTGATATATTTTTATTGATTTCAGAGAGGAAGGGAACGGGAGAGAGAGATAGAAACATCAGTGATGAGAGAGATTCATCAATTGGCTGCCTCCTGCACGCCCCCCCCCCCCCCCCCCCCCCAGGGATCAAGCCCGCAACCTGGGCATATGCCCTCGACTGGAATCAAACCCAGGACCTTTTAGCCCACAGGCCGATGCTCCATCCACTGGGCCAAACCAGTTAGGGCTCATCACTTATTTTCTTACAGAAATGTCATTGATTCTTAGTTTTTCTCAAATGTCATTGAGAGGGATGTCTGACTTTCTGTTTAGGATAAGATTATTTGCATTATTGTTTGGCAAGACAGTTGATGTCTGTGCTTTTATGTGATGCCTGTTCTAAATCACTTTGGAGCCAAAGTACTGGAGGATGTCTTTTACCAGGCCATTTCTGTGCGTAAGGAAAGATGTGTCAGGCCTTATTAGAAACTTATTGAATCACTGTATAACCAACTTAAGCCTAAATATACTAATTCATAGTTGTTAAAGTTTATCTTAGATATTCATAGATGTTGAAATAGATTATTGTGTAGAACTTATATATTAACAGCAGGAGAGATAATCCTAATATATAAAAAGCTAGGGGCTGTCACGAACGAAACAACTGGACAGATGACCGAACAGCAGGCTGCGTGGGGTGACCAGGCCGGCAGGGGAGACAGTTTGGGGGGACCAGGCTAGCAGGGGGGAATTTGGGGGCAACCAGGCTGGTGGGGGGGGCAGTGAGGGGTGACCAGGTCGGCGGGGGTGGGGGGCAGTTGAGGGCGACCAGTCTGGCGGGGGGGCAGTAAGGTGGGACCAGGCCAGCTGAGAGGGCAGTAAGGGGCACCCAGGCTGGCAGATGGTGGTAGTTAGGGGCAGCCAGGCTGACATCAAGGGCAGTGAGGGACGACCAGGCTGGAAAGGGGGAGCAGTAAGGGCAACCAGGCCTGTGGTTGGGGCAATGAGGTGTGACCAGGCCGGCAGGGGGGGCAGTGAGGGGCGATCAGGCTGGCAGGCAGGTGAGCAGTTAGGAACCATCAGTCTAGGATTTTGAGAGGGATGTCTGACTGCCTGTTTAGGTCCAATCCCTGGCATCAGGCCTAAACCGGCAGTTGGACATCCCCCGAGGGCTCCCAGATTGGAGAGGGGCAGGCTGGGCTGAGGGGACCCCCCCCCCCCACCCCCACGCGCACACACACGAATTTCATGCACCGGGCCTCTAGGCTATCTTATATAATAAAAGCCTAACGTGTTAAGTATCCGTTTGTTTGACTGTTTGACCAGTCTCTATGACATGCACTGACCACCAGGGGGCCGATGCTGCAACCAGTAAGTTAGCTTGCTGCTGGGGTCCGGCGCTGGGGTCCGGCATATGGGACTGGGCGAGTCAGGCCGGACACGCCCTGGAGCTCTCCTATGGTCTCTTCCTGGTTCCAGTTATGCACCAGTGGGGTCCTTCAGCCTGGCCTGTGCCCTCTCGCAATCCAGGATCCCTCAGGGAATGTGCGCAGGCCATACCAGGGGACCTCACTGGGGCACGATTGCGTGTACCAGGCCTCTAGTTAGAATATAAAATGATTGATACAGTAAAAGAACATAAGGATAATGTAATTATTTCTTGAAATATTATTGTAAAATATTCTTTAAATCTCACCAGTCCCCAAGATTTTTTTTTTTTTTTGCTTTCAAATACACAAATACTTAAAATATACAAACATTTATTGTATGTGGATAAAAAAATACTGGTATTCTGTACGCTCTAATTGAGATATTTGTGTCTCATCAATAATTGCTAGGCTCTAAATCTAGTTTAAATAGCATTTTTTATATATACTTAATTATCTTTGGGACTAAACTCAAGTGAGAAACTGTAGTACTTACTATCCATCTAGTCTAGTGCTTACTAGATGGCACTTACAGTTAGAAATAAAGCTTTATATTAAAAATATGTAGGTAAATAATGTGCCTGCTGATCAGTCAGCATATGTTTATTAACGTATTCTTTGTTCATAATTATCAGTATAGAAGATAAGTACAGTCATAATTTAGTTGGAAGAGAACATTTTGTGCTGCAGTGAAGTAAATTTCAGTTATATTTGAAAGATAGTTAAAATGGATTAGTTGAAAAAAGAGCAAATAGGTTTTAGAGAAGGAGTCACTCATACAGTTGTTTGTCAAGATCACCATTTTAATTTTAAAAAATAATGCAGTGAATTATTCTTCTGTCTTCATTTGTAGTTTTTAAAAGCATCACTTGGCGTGTCAGGATTAGTGTGGTTAGGAATTGCTAAATGATAAAATCTAAAAATTACTGGATCCAGTTTAACTGCTTTTGTAAGAAAACCTATCTCATAGAGACCTTTAAAGAAATAATATCATATAAAATGAGACTAAAACTGAATAAAGAAGCCTGAATTTAAATTCTAGCTTCATATTTGTGACTTTAGACATGCCATTTAAATGAATTTGATACTTTGTAAAATGAGGATAAAAGTGCCTAACTTAATGAATTTCAGGTGACACAATATGTTTTTATTATGACTGTTTTGGAGACTTTTAACTAGGAGCCATATACATTAGAAAGCATTGTTATTATCAACATATGAGAAATTAGAATATGTGAATTCTTAAAAGGTAATAATTAAAAAAAATAATTTCTGATTTATAAATATTTTCCTCCTTTTTCTTGGTAGCGGATACTTTGTTTTCAAGGAGGCTGAATGGGAAATACAGGCTTGAGCGACTTGTTCCAACTGCAGTATATCAGCACATGAAAATGCATAAACGAATTCTTGGACATTTGTCGTCTGTGTACTGTGTAACTTTTGATAGAACTGGCAGACGGATATTTACTGTAAGTAATTTTAAAAATATCTTAATTCATATGTAAAATTGAAGAAACATTTCATATAGTTGAACCTCAGATAAAACCTTTATTTTTCCTTTTAATAAAAAACTGGAAATTTGGGTAATTTAGCTTATTCACAGAAGATTTTACTTAAGACTAGACTTTATCCAAGTTTGGAAAATTCCTAAAAGACATGTTATGTCACAGTCACAGCTATATTAAAGTCCTGCATCATGGATAAGTGTAATTCCCAGCATTATTTCAAATATATAGTTTAAAATTTTGGAAAATGTCAAATAATAACTTTAATTTTAAACCCAAGGACATTTCCAAAGTATGTTAAGCGTATTAGAGGAGACTGCTAAATATGTCTTTTTATATTACTTGTAGAAAACAGCTAGTCTATGGGAAATTTCCCTTTAAAATTGTGGTAGAAAAAATTCTGAGCATATTTAACATGCTTTGTTTATTACTTTTTCTCCTTAATACCTCACTCTTTAACGTGTATGATGTTGTATTCAAAGAGGCTCTTTGGGTTCATTTTTTATTCTTTTAACTTGTTGAATGGAGAAAAGCACTGGTTTTCAGTTTTAGGTGAGAAAATTATTTTGGGGGGAATTTCAATTTATTTTTGGACATCTTAACTATTACATCTACTAAGGGTAATACTTTTCATATTAAAAATACTTGTACTTAACAATCAAATTACTCACAAAGTTCTTAATTTCTTTTGAAATAAGAAAACAGCAAATGGAAGTTAAAATGGAAATTCCTGTCTCTGTCTTTGAAGCAAGCAGCTGTGAATTTTACACAGTTGGGACAGTTATAGATTTCCTCTTTTAAGTAAACATGCTTATAAACTGAGATTTATTTATATCTAGTTCTCCTGTACTTGTATATCCAGTCATCGGTAAACCAGTAGGATGTGAGAGAGATTTTTATACATATCTTTTCCCTGATTCTAATTCTTTCCAGGTAGTTGTAGGTCATTTTCTACCTTAATATTCCCCCCTGTTACCTTTTTTTTTTTTTTAATTTCCATTCTCTAGGAAGCAGCATAAAAGTGAAAATTTTTAAATTTTCTAACCAAGGTTATTTTCACTGTGAAGAATAGGTATATCTGTTTGCTAAAGTTTCTGACATCTGCAACAATAATTACATACAGCTTTTTCAAATTTATTATACTAATATTTAAATTTAGTTTTCAAAACAAAATGAATAATTTATTTCTAACATTTAAAAGAATTCTTTCAAAAATAGTAGTCTGTAATAATGAGAAAAAAGCATTACATTGTGTTTGTACTTCATTTTGGTGATTAAAAAGTTATGCCATTACATTGAGATTAAAAAAATAAATAATTCCTTAGTCTTTGTGTGTAAAGTACCTTGTGGGAATTCTTTTTTAAAGATTTGAATTAGGTCAATAATCTAGAAATTATTTTAGGGAAGTGGAGTGCAATAATAATGCTTTTATACTCTCATAAGTTTAGTTAGAGCGGTAGGTACAGAGTTGGAAGACTCCCCCACTCTGAATCAGTGGTTAGAAAACTACTGTGAGTAAAGTCTAACCACCTGTTTTTGGAAATAAAATTTTATTCAATTATAGACATGCTTAGTTGTTTATGTATTATCTATGGTTGCTTTTGCAATAGCACAGTTAAGTAGTTATGACTACAAAGCCTAAGATAATTACTATCTGGCTCTGTATAGAAAAAAAATTGCAGCTCCTATTCTAAATGTGTAATTCCTACTTTTAAGATCATTTGATTTGGGGAACAGGAACGATATGTGAAGAGGAAACTGTTTTCAGTTATTTTCCTTTGTTGAAGATATAAATCAGGGGTCCTCAAACTTTTTAAACAGGGGGCCAGTTCACTGTCCCTTAGACCACTGGAGGGCTGGACTATAGTTTAAAAAAAAAACTATGAACAAATTCTTATGCACACTGCACATATCTTATTTTGAATTAAAAAAAACAAAACAGGAACAAATACAATATTTGTATTTGCATGTGGCCCGTGGGCTGTAGTTTGAGAACCCCTGATATAAATGAAGGGAGAAAATTATCACTATTATTTTATATGGTCTCAACAAGAGTCTAAAAATGTTGATGTTTTACATATGTGATACAATTTATTAACACATTGTTTGCGGGTAGTTTTTATCGTGCGCTAACAGGTGGCGCGGGCCATTTTTGCTAGTTTTTTGTGCAAATGGCAACATTCAGTAAAATTACGATAACTTTAGTTTTACATATTTTTTTCAATTAAACTTTTTGTGATTTGCTATAAAATGTATACTGAATTATTTTTCTTAGAATCGCACTGAATGCGTGGCGAGGCAGAGAATTGTGTGAAGGGATGACTCTACACAGTTGAATAGATTACCGTTATACCTGGAAGTACATACATAATTCACCATTGTATGTATTACAGACCCAAATTTTGTCCTTTGGAATTCATATATCTGCATGTTAGCATCCCTTTAGAGTAATAAAAAAGTATAAAAATAAACGTATTTATACGTTACCCGCATTCTACCTCTAGTCTATAAAAAACGTATTAATACGTGCCCCACGCTCTACTACCAGTCAATGTAAAACGTATAAATACGTTTCCCGCATACAATGTGTTAATTGTGCCCAAATCCGTCTCATTTGTAATTTTTTATTGGTGATTTGCAGTTACAGATTCCAAAATGTTTCCTTGTGAATAGAAATGCAAAAATATGAGAGTCTATTATTTAAAATTTTCTTGTATTCTAATGATTAACCCCTCATTTGGCAGGTAGGGTAAATATGTGTTCACTGTTCATAACTATAAAGTGGGATGGCTGCTGGGTGTGTGTTTCCTCATTCCACTGGGAACACGCTAGCCACTGACTAATGCTTTGAAAAGTGAGAGGATAAGGCTTTTGGACAGTAGAGCATGACTGATAGTAGATCATAGTATTCTCTCAGGAATAAGCCATTCACTCAAAATACCGTCTTTCATTCCAGTGAGGGGTCACACTTGTTATTTATTGGAATAGCAATTCAATAGTAGACTAGCCAGTATTTCCTATTTATGTCTTATGTGTCTTAAGACTTTGTACATTTACTACAAAGGTTTTTGTGCAGATGTATTTGAAAGCTTTTGCCAAGGGACTAATTCTCTTGAGTTTTTTCTGAGTAGGAACAGCTAGAGGCAGTTTAGATAGCAGTGTGGTTAAGAGCCTCAGCTTGGCATTAAGGGACTACTCTTGCCGAAACCGGTTTGGCTCGGTGGATAGAGCGTCGGCCTGCGGACTGAGGGGTCCCGGGTTCGATTCCGGTCAAGGGCATGTACCTAGGTTGCGGGCGCATCCCCAGTGGGAGATGTGCAGGAGGCAGCTGGTCGATGTTTCTCTCTCGTCGATGTTTCTAACTCTCTATCTCTCTCTCTTCCTCTCTGTAAAAATCAATAAAATATATTAAAAAAAAAAAAAAGGGACTACTCTTAGTTCAACTCATAACTTTACCACTTCCTTGCAGTTTAGTTAAGCATGGACAGATGATCTCACCCCTCTAATCACCAGTATCTCATCTCAAAAAAAGTGGGAGGGGGAAAAAAAAATGGGAGGGGAAATAAGTAATAGGAGTTTTGTGGGATTACATGAAATAATGTATATAATTAGTATAGAACAAGATGTACAGTAAACAGTCATTAAGTTTTACCTGCTGGTCTTAATTTCATAGATTTAAATAAATTTTATTTTTTTATCCATGTAAGAATTTTATTTATAAACTAGAGGCCTAGTGCACGAAATTTGTGCACTCGGGGAGAGGTGGTCCTCTCGCAGTCTGGGAGCCCTTGGGGGATGTCCGACTGCCGCTGCGCTCGCCAGCTGTGAGCCCGGCTCTGGCTGAGCAATGCTCCCCCTGTGGGAGCACACTGACCACCAGGGGGCAGCTTCTGAGTTGAGTGTCTGCCCCTTGGTGGTCAGTGCATGTCATAGCAGCTGGTGTGCCGCCATTCAGTCGATTTGCATATTAGCCTTTTATTATATAGGATGTTATACAAGATTTAAACTGAAATCATTGTAATTGATAAGTGAAATTCTGTATTAGGAAGTTTTGCCATTATTTTATACCAGAATATTTAATAATAGATGTTTCCCAGTAAAAAATGAGAAGAACCCAGGGAGGGCGCTAGCATAATTACCAAGTAGTACTTGATCTCTAATTCTCTCTCTCTTAGTTTTTAAATTATTTTTACTTGGTTTCAGAATCATTGCCTTAAACAATATTTACCTAAGAAAAGTAGAATTAACAAATTCTCTCAGGAGTAAGCCATTCACTCAAAATACAAAAGTACGTTGAGGACCATATAAAAAGATCATCCGCCCTCTCCTTCCCTTTTAGAAACAAAATGTATCTCTCTTTTCAAAATAAGGAAAAAGAGCATAAAATATTAACATAAAGGCAATAAGTTATGATAAGGAGTATGAAATTATGCATTTTTTTTATTGTCTAAAGTTTTACATATGTCTCCCTTTTCCCAAATTGACCCTACCCACCACTCCTCCCTCTTCCCCCCCTCCCTACCCCCCCAAGGTTATGCATTCTTTTAACACACTTCAGTCTTTAGGATCCAGACACTGTTCTGAAACACTTAGGATATAGCAATGAAAGTCATAGTATCTTCTAGAGAGTTCACAGATTTTCAACAGACAATATTGATATAATGTAAAAAGAGACTGCTCAAGATACAGAGGAGATAGGTAACTAATCCAGTTTATAGTAGAGACTAGAGGCCCTATGCATGAAATTCACGCCAGAGTAGGCATTCCTTCCCCCAGCTTCCAGCACCAGCTTCCCTCTGGCACCCGGGATCCAGGCTTTCCTTGCAGCCCAGCTTCGTCTGGAAGGTCATCCAGAAGGACGTCTGGTTAATTAGCATATTACACTTTTATTATTATAGGTGGTAAGAGAAACTTACTAGAGAAGGGACACTTCAGCTGAGTTGAGCTAGACATTGCAGACTTGGGAAAGACATTTATAAACTTTGGGAGAATGTAATGTGCAATTGTGAATTATTGGATATGGCAAAGAATAAATATGGGTCATCGTCAAACGAGCTAGAGATAGTGGTGAGGGACAAAATCCTCAACATCCTTTTGGGTATATGAAAGATTGGGTTTCTTGCTTGAAGTCAATGGAGAGAAAATGACAAATTTAGACAAAAGAATGAGTAGAAATTCTTTTAATGACACCCTGGGCATTAAAGAGGATGGATTGAAACTAAATATATACAGAGGAATTGGTTCTAGCAGTGATCCATGAAAGAAATCATTAGGGCTTGAACAGAGCCACAATGAAAGTAGGGATGGAATTAACAGATTAAAGCTAGAATCTGTAGAATTTAAGAAATTCATTTGAATGTAGGGAGGCTTTAAGAGAGAACAGTATAGAATGACGTATTTTTAACTTGTGTGACTGGTTACAAAGTTTAGTCACTATCTGTGATGGTAGGGATTTAAATGGAGAAGTTTGTGAGGTTGGACATGTGGAATTTGAGATATTCATGTGGCTAGCTAAATAGAAAAGTTCAAAAGGCTGTGGGAGCTCAGGAGAGAGAGCTAGGCTAGAAGATTCAGCTTGGGAATCATTGAATAAGGAAATTGACTATATTACCTCATAAGTATGTAATGGAAGAAGGCTGAAACTTCACCCTTTAAAGCAGACCAAAGACAAGGAGAGGCATCAGTAACAGGCTGAGAAAGCGCTGCCTAAGAGGGCAGAGAAAAATAAAAAAGAAGTGGTATTTTAAAAGCCAATGGATTTCCATTTCATGAAAGATCGAAATCTAAAGTGAAATTAGAACTGAAAGACATCTTTTGGATTTGACAAGGCAATTAATGCCCTTAGCAAAAAAAAAAAAAAAAAAAAAAAAAATTAGTATTAGGGATAGGAGTGAGATTGCAATGCACTGAGGAGGGGTGTTAGGAATTGAAAAGCTGAAGAGACTTGATATAGACTTATACTCCAAAAAGTTTGACAGTTGACAAAGAAAGGCTGTTTTCTGAATGTGGAGTACCACCACTGAACTTCATACTTATATTGTATTTTCTACTATGTTGCAAAAATTTTTTAGATGTCTATTAAATTAAGAGTTTCTTAATAGGAAAGACTTTTTCTTGAACCTTATTAGATCTATAGTGCCTTACAGAGTATCTGGTGCATACAGTGGGCATAACAAATGAATGAATCAACCATTCAATTAGGAAAAAAAAAAAGAATAGTAGACTGATAGAGGAGATAAGTGCGAATGTCTATAGGACAGATTTCCTTCTGTGGCTCAGTTACACTGGTCTATTTTTGTACTAGAAACTTGCAAAACCCATTAATGACTTACAGACTTTTTGTATGAGCTATTTCCTTTGCCTGGAATTGCCTGCTTCAAAATATTTCTTTGTCTTATTCCTGTATTAGCTGTTCTCTGTTCAGATGCCACTTTCTTAGAGATTCTTCCCTGCTTACCTTCCTGCCCCTACTCCACCAGTATCTATCTCATTCCTGTATTTTTCCTATAATATCATTCTCTGAAATTTTTATTTTTATAACGTTTTTCTTGTATCTTTTACTGAGTTCTGTGAGGACAGAGACCTTGATTATTTTATTACCATTGGCTAAAATAGAAATGCATGAGTGATTCTGCTTTAAATAGGTAAATGAATTAGTGAAAGAGAAAGGGAAACCGCTTTACAATAGAATGCCAACTAATAATTTAGAAAAAATGATGGTTTAGCAGCCATCATAGTACTGGTTGATTCATTTGTGTGTCATCAATGAAGGCTAACACTGGTAGAGGATCTTAGTTTGAAGATCTTGGCATAATTTTGCAGTGTTTCCACACGATATTATTTAATTAAGTATACTAATCAATTAAAAGGGGGAAAACTGCAACTTTTCAGGGTAGAAACCTTGGAAACACTAACTGAAGAAATTTCACTTTATTAGTGGTGGGAATGGCTTGACAGTATGTGTCCTCTGAAGTGTTGCACTGAGAAAAACAGCATCTTGTCTGTGGGATATACCAAGTCACTAAGACCTGGGTCTGATCATGAAGAAACATTAGACCAGGGGTTCTCAACCTGTGGGTTGCAACCCCTTTGGTGGTCAAACGACCCTTTCACAGGGGTCGCCTAAGACCATCCTGCATATCAGATATTTATATTATGATTCATAGCAGTAGCAACATTACAGTTATGAAGTAGCAACGAAAGTAATTTTATGGTTGGGTCACAGCATGAGGAACTGTATTTAAAGGGCCAGAAGGTTGAGAACCACTGCATTAAACAGACTTAAGGGTCGGGGTCGTCTACAGAATGTAAGCTCTGTATTATTTATAAATTTCTGAGGACGAGAAACACAGAGAAAGCCTGAGGAAGTATTCCAGATAGAGTAAAGAGACAATATAACTAAAATGTAACAAGTGTTGCTATATGGGATCCTGGCAAAAAGGAAAATGGGACCTTCCTGGGATAGTTGACAAAATTTGAATGGGGCCTTAGGATTTGATGGCAGATTTATCAATATCAACTTCCCAACTTATGTAGGTGAGTGTTCCTATCTTAGAGAAATATGCCTAGGCTATTTGGAAGTGATGGGACATCAAGTCTGCAGCCTGCTCTTAAAGGGTGCAGAAAAACACACGTGTCCATGTGTGTGTGTGTTGAGAGATAGGAATTGAAGAGAGGTGGTGCTGGAGCAAATGTAGTGAATTGTTAATAGTTGATGAGTCTGGGTGATGAGATACGGAGGATATTGGCATTATTCTTAAACTCTTAAGTTTGGAATTAAAAAATTATGTTTTAAAAGTGTATGACAGGTATTTGTAGGGATGATGGTAAGTATTCAGTAAGTTTGTTAGTAATGGAAAGAGCTAGAGGATGGTAATTCATAGGAAGAAAAAATTGTGAAATATTGTGTGGGTCAAGAGGAAGGAACTAGGAGAGCCGACTTAAATTTATGAGAAGAGATCATTGATATGCAGTGGTTTCTAAGGAGGAGATATAGATGAGTAAGTAGATTAAGATGGGATATATAAAGAGCAGCTTATTTTGACTATTTGGAAAGATAGTTAATTAGGTTTCAGAATGAGCAAAGCCTACTCTTCAATGTGAAATATTTTATCTGCTAAGAATCTTGCTTAGGAAATGGGACTGTGTTCTAGACATGAGTGATACAATAATAGTAGAGGAAAAGAATGATGAATACAGACCAGTTAGGGATTAAAAAAAAAAAATACTGATTAGCCTTAGGTGGACAGAGACTGAGAAAATTGAGCATATGTTGAAAGGCTTGTTACTGAAGTTTAGGGTAATTTGTAAGGAAAATGATAGATTGGTAGGAAAGAAAACCAGTGCTATTTTCTTAAAGAAGGAAAAAAAAGAACATTGAACTAAATTTAAATTGTAAGCAACTTTTAGCTGCTTGAAGAGCAAGAATACTTTTTAGTTTAAATAAGAAAATAACATTGTAGAATACATAGTATTTTAAACATTTAATTATTTGTTCTAATGGCACCAAGAGGTGAAATCTGACTTATAAAGCTATGTAGTAGTAGCAAGAGAAATAAGAATTTTCTTTGTTCTGACAAGAAACAACAAATTCTCCAAGATAGAAGTTTAGAAATTACATATTTCTTATATCGTTTGTCAAAGTAATAATCTTTGGTTGATCTTCACGATTGATGCTTCTCTTAGCAGGGAAAGGTTTATAGGTCTACTTTTTAATTTTAAGGGCATTTGAGCAGAAGTAACCTACTGTACTGTTGCCAACTGTGTGCAGTTTTTTGCTTGCAGAAGTCAAACATTCTTTGTCATGTACTGCTCCACCCTGTACACTTTTCATTGAACAGATCACATAGTTGTCACCTCTAATCTTCTAGCTTTTAGTTTAAATAAAGAAATGCATATAAACCCTTTAAAACTTGTCTTTCAGAAACTATTAAATTTTTACAGACTTTAGGTTCTGCTTAGTCTGCATAGAATTTAATTGATTCAAAGTCCTGTGTCTGAAGTTATTTCGTAATGTTTTCATATAAATAGGTAGGAGATTTTTTCTAGGTTTTAAGGAGAATATTAATACCCAAGTACATAACAAAGTAGAGGAGAAAGCCTTGTCACAGAGACCTGTGGGACTTTTCTTTACCAGCTTACCAAAGCCAAATGTGTACTAGACATTGCCTTATGCTTTATTTTCGGAGAATGTTAGTATTTGGTAGACAAATAAAATAGGAATTACCTGTATTGTTAGATTCAGATGTATGCAGGAAGAAAAGGTCTTTGGTGCCACTATTTTCATAATCTCCTTAAAAGTATTAAAAGAAATAACAATGATTCTGGAGTAAGAGCCTGCTTCTGTTTTCTTTCTCTGTCCTAAGCTAAGGTGTATATTGATTGTCTTAAAGGCACAGGGTTTATCATTATGTACCTGGTTTCTTTAGGTATGGTGATGGAATAAGCAAATTTATAGGGTACTTCAAACTAAATTGCTATTCTTAGGCAGATTTAAGGTTTATTTAAGTCCCACCCTTTCTTACCAGGACTTTTTACTATATGGGTGTGTGTTTTCTCAGGATAGAAAAAAAAAGGTACTTTTATTCCTCCTTCCCTCCCTCCCTCCCTCCCTTCCTCCCTTCCTTCCTTCCTTCCTTCCTTCCAAGCTTCCTTGGCTTCGTCTTTGCATTGAAGATGTTTTGACATTTTTAGAAAACACACTACTATATATTTGGTGTCACATTTTGTTTGGGGATTTAAGTAAACTAAAGCTATACATTCTTATTGTTGTAACTAGGGGCCCGGTGCACGAAATTCGTGCACTGGGTGTGTGTGTGTGTGTGTGTGTGTGTGTGTGTGTGTGTGTGTGTGTGTGGAGAGTGTCCCTCAGCCCAGCCTGGCGGCTCTCACATACTGGGAGCCCTCAGGCGTTGACCCCCATCACCCTCCTATCGCCTGATCGGCCCCTTGCCCAGGCCTGAAGCCTGGGTCAGAGGCGTCAGGCTTGGACAGGGGACCCCCATCTCCCCCCGATCACTGGCTCTGGCCCCCGCCCAGGCCTGAGGCCTCTGTCCCAGGAATCATGCCTGGGCAGGGGACCCCCATCTCCCTCTGATCGCTTGCTCCCCCCCCCACCCCCCGCCCAAGCCTGACGCCTCTAACCCAGGCTTCAGGCCTGGGCAAGGGGACCATCATATCCCCCCAATCCCCGGCTCCGCCCCCCACCCAGGCCTGATGCCTCGGCCAGAGGAGTTGACCCTCATCACCCTCCGATCACCAATCACCGGATTGGCCCCTTGACCAGGCCTGAGGCCTCCGGCAGAGGCGTCAGGCCTGGGCAGGGGACCCCCAGCTCCCCGCGGTTGCAGGCTCCGCCCCTGCCCAGGCCTAACGCCTCTGGCCTAGGCGTCCGGCCCGGGCAGCGGGGACCTGCAGTGGCAGCGGGGGGCGCCGCGATCGTGGGCTTCGCTTTAGGCCCAGGTAAGGGACCCCTAGCTCCCGGGACTGCAAGCTTCGACCGTGCCCAGCTCCCATCGCTGGCTCCACCCCTACTTCCTGCTATCACTGGCCAGGGCGGCAAAGGCGCCTGATTCTCTGATCATGGCTGGGGGGCAGGGCAAACGCGGCCCCAGGGCCGCCTTTGCCCTGCCCCCCAGCTCTTAGCTCCCCCTTGGGTTTCAGATCACTGTCAGTGGCAGGGGGCTTCTTCCTGCTTTCCCTTTCGCCTCCCTGCATTGTGCCTACATATGCAAATTAGCCGCCATCTTGTTGGCAGTTAACTGCCAATCTTAGTTGGCAGTTAATTTGCATATAGCCCTGATTAGCCAATGAAAACGGTATCGCCGTACACCAATTACCATTTTCCTCTTTTATTAGTGTAGATGTTTTCAGTTTATGCATAATATGGTACATTTTGACATAGACAAATGGTAACGTATTAATGAACATACTTTCACAGTTATTATAAGAGGTTTTCATTATTGAAAAGTGAAAATAGTGATCCATTGCTGTTTGCTTGGCATTACATGAATTATTTTAAAAAGTATTTTTAATTTTGTACCTAGCTAGATTATGCATTTCTTAAAACATTGTGGCAAAAAATAAAACATTGTGGCTCAAAGAGTATAGTGACAAGGTCTTGTCTGCATAAAATTCTTCTGTAGTTACCTCTTCAGGTTAAATTCAAACCTCCTTAACAGGCATTTTTAAAACACTCTTATCTTCCTCAGATAAAATCTTTTTAGCTGAATTTCTTACTTCCACTATACTTTGTACTCCCAACGTTTTTCACCTTGCCATTTCATAATTCTAGCAACCGATAAATGACTTTATTTTCTCCTAAGCCTTGGAACTTGGCTGAAAAAAGTTGTCAGCTGGGGTTTTTCTAAAATCATACTATCTTATTTTATCAGGACTTTCACTGTTGCTCACGGATTTTATTTTATTTTTACCTTTTTTTATTATTGCTCTTATTCTTTCATATTTCTATAAACTTGCCTTACTTTTTTGGGGTTCCTTTTTTTGTTTATCCCTTCCCTCCTTTTAGGAAATAATCCTCAGATACTTGTTTTATTTGCTAAGGTTAGAATCATCTAATTTCTTTGTTGTTTATTTCAATACTAGAGGCTTGGTGCATGAAAATCGTGCATGGGGGGGTGTGCCCCTCAGCCCAGCCTGCGCCCTCTTGCAGTCCAGGACCCCGCGGGTAGGGTCCCTATGCCTGGCCCATGATCAGGGCCTATGGGGGCTTTCCTTCCCCAGGCTGCCAGCAGCTGGCTCCACTTCTGCCACTGCCAATGCTTGCCATCTGTGCAGCACTGTGCCCCCCTCCTCCCTCCCCCGCTACCCGTTGCCTCCCTCTGTGGGTGACAGGCATGGGGTGGGATTGCTTGGCTGGCCTGGGCCTCCCTCTATGGGGCAATTGATTGCGGGCCCCCAGATTGGCTGCCCCGCAGAGAGAGACCCTGCCCACCCACTGCAGCGCTGCCGGCCAGGTAGCCGGGGCTCTGCAATTGATCGCTGTGCAGAGGGTGGGGTGGGCTTCTCTCTTTGGGGCGATCGATCGCCGAGCCCCTTTCACCATTACCATAACATTGCTTTTATTTTAATGTCCATAATTCTTTTTTTTTTTAATATATTAATTTTTTTACAGAAAGAAAGGGAGAGGGATAGAGAGTTAGAAACATTGATGAGAGAGAAACATTGATCATCTGCCTCCTGTACACCCCCTACTGGGGATGTGCCCACAACTAAAGTACATGCCCTTGACCGGAATCAAACCCGGGACTCTTCAGTCCGCAGGCTGATGCTCTAGCCACTGAGCCAAACCTGTTAGTGCCATAATTCTTTTTTTAACATTTTGATTGAAAGACTGCACTGTCCTACTCTTTGGTTTATTATTGACCTCATTAACATTTGAGATAGGCTTGTGGGAAAAAGGTCATCTGTTCAAAAATTCTCTCTACGGGAATTTTGTCCTTTCACATTTGATTTAAACACATTTATAGTGCTTTTAAAAATATTTTCTGAGCCCTAACTGGTTTGGCTTAGTGGATAAAGCATTGGCCTGCAGACTGAATAGTCCTGGGTTTGATTCTGGTAAGGACACATGACTGGGTTGCTGGCATGATCCCCAGTAGGGGGTGTGCAGGAGGCAGCCAACCAGTGATTCTCTCTCATCATTGATGTTTCTATCACTCTCTCCCTCTCCTTCCTCTCTGAAATCAATGTAAAAAATATATTTTAAAAATAAAAATGTTTTCCCAGTAAATTTAATTTTTTTTCTTTTGCAGTCCTTTTTAATTATTTAAGTATATTTATATTTCTGATAGTCATTTTGAAATAGATGAATTTGTCAAATCATCCGTAGTTTCACATTCCCATTAAAATAAATCAATTATTACAATTAATGATGCATGGAATAGAAATTGCTTATGGATGCTTTAGGATTCTATTTCAAATTCTACCAGTTCTGGGGAGCAAGGGTGAGAGGAGATAACTACTCTGTAGGATCATGGAAGGAGGATAGTGAAGAGAAATTTCCCTGACAGGTAACTTATAAATATTTCTCTCCTGCAATTTAATGGAAGAATAGAAAGGTTAATTGGGATAATTCACACTCACTGAAAATGTGCATAGTGTTTTTTGTTCTTTTCATTTGTTTTTTATTACTTGTCTAAATAGAGTAAAATTATAAAGTAATATTAAATTGTTAACATTACTAAATAATGAACTCAATATGAACATAGTGGGTCTTTTTGTTAGGTTTTAATCAGTGAAAAGTCCTTGGAGGTGGATTTTTAGATCATAGGATGCCACTCTTGTCCTATATAATAAAAGCCCTAAGAGCAAAACGACCACCAGGGGCCAGACTCTCAACCCAGGAGGAGGGGGAGGGGGGCACAGTGAGGCCTGGAGGCGCATGCTATGGCCCAGAGATCCCAGGAACCACAAGCTCAGAGCTTGCTTTCCAGTAAAAAAAAATTAATTGAAAATCAAAAATAATGCCCAATGCTGCCATGCTGGGAAGAACGGCTCCAGGAGGGAAAGGCCTCCCCAGGCCCCACCTGGCCTGGCTGACACAGGCACTCACCAGTGACTGCAGCTACTTCCAACTACTGGCTTCCTGTCTGCCCTTTCCTAGACTACGTGTGCTTGGGGGCGTGGCTTTGGCCTCCTTGGCCAATAGCACCACATCAGCTCCGGTGTCCAGCTTCTGGCTTCCTGCCCACCCCTTCACAAACTGCCTGTGCTTGGGGGTGTGGCTTCAGCCCGCCCCCGCCCCCCCCCCCCCCCCCCCCCCAGCGCTGGCTGGGCATTGATTTGACCATGTGACTGACATCCATGTGCAGTTACACTGCATATTTACATTTGGAGAGAAGCAGGGTAGCCCGCTCCTGCCTCCTGCTTGACCTTCTAAGCTAAGAAAGGCCTGTTGATCTCCATGTTTCCCTCCTGTCCAGAATCAAAACCGCTTGGGGATGAATGATTCCACCAATGGCCCCAACACATGCTCGGTGTCACTGTCACAGACATTCTCAGTCATTACAGCCCATTCCTCAACTTGCAGTGCCCTGCTCCACCCAACTGCCACTCCTCACCCGTCACACCCTGAGGACCACCTTATGTTATCCTATCTGAAATGTTAGCAAGATCTCAAATGCCCCCCTGTCAATAGCTTCCTTGCCCTACCTTTCTTCCTCTAAAAAACTTGCATTTTAAATATATATATATTTGATTGATTTCGTAGAGGGAAATAGAGATAGAAACATCAGTGATGATAGAGAATCATTGATTGGCTGCCTCCTGCACATTCCAGACTGGGGATGGAAACATTCCCTGGCCCCTCCCCCAGCCAGCAGGCCCCCCACTGGCTGCGCAGCACTGAGGTTAGGAGAGAGGGGAGGCAGGGAACCGAGGGGTGGCGGGGCGCTGAGGACAGCGTTGGCATCTGGTGTCTGTTCCTTCAGCACCCAGCTTGGTCACTGTCACCTCCTCTCCTGATTGGCCCTGATCACCTGCCAGGCCTAGGGACCCCACCCGTGCACGAATTTCATGCACTGGGCCTCTAGCTTTCAATAAAATTTTGGTTAAAAAGCTGTGGGCTTTTTTCCCCTGTTAACATGAAAAATATGTGAAACACCTTCTGCAGTAGAATCTAAAGCAAAGTATTATTCAGATACAAAAGAACAAAATGAATTGTATAAGTAATGTGATGTATAATGAGATGTTGTGAATTTACTTTTTTTAAATATTCTACCTGTATTAGCATACTTAAATTTTTATTTTTGTTGTGAATGTAGGTTAGAGCCAGATATCACCTTAATTAATAGGTCAATAAATTGACTTAATTTGTGGAATGTAGTGAAATTGAGAGTTGAATGAATACTTGGAAGCCATTTTTTAACTCAGCAAATACCTAGTGTGTTTCCCATGTGCCAGGTAAACCAGCTTTCTGAAAGTCATAGTTTAATATAGTTTCTTCTTCACTTCCCCTAGATAGCAGTGATACAGTGTCATTTCTCTATTTTCCCAAATAGCTCTTTTATTCGCCTCTTCTGATCTTTCTATTCTGTAATAATCTCAGTTTTATCACTAATTCTCTTCTGCCTGTACTATTTTAACAACTTTCACCTAGTTTTCTACTTTCTAGCCTAATTCCCACTGATGCCAGGATGACCTTTGAAAAACACAAATCTGATTTTGATACTCACCTTCTTGATACCCTTAAAGTGATCCTCATTTTATACCATATTCCTTAATATTCCATAAAAGGTCCTTCACAGTTTTTTCCTGACTATATCCTATGCCTTCACCTCACACTCTAAGTTAGCTTAGACTACTTATAGTTTCTTAAAGAACTAACATATTTTTTTCATGACTTTGATCATACTTTTCTCTCTAGTCATCATATGGAATATTTGTTCTTTTTAAACCAATAGGAATATTATTAAAATAAGAATAGAATAGTACCACCAACAAAAGCAGTTCTGGTAGATGATCCATATATAGCTTTTACTGTGCACCAGGCACTCTGCCTTCATTACTCATAGTTTTTGCAACAACCCTAAAAGATAGGTACAAATAAGAAAAGAGAAGCACAGGAAGCATGTGTAACTTGCCCTAGGTCAAGCATCTAGAAAGTTGGTGTAGCAGTTCATGAACCCAGACATTTGCTACTACACGACATTGCGTGGTCATGCATGAGACTGTTTAAGCATCACTGCATCTGGTTTTCTTTCCAGATCTTACCTCTCCACCTCTCAGGAAAAACAGGCTGCTTCCTTGTTTGGATCTCATCTGTATAGCCCTTAGGTCATGTTACTGCATTTACACTCTTCTGCCTTGCTTCATAAGGACTGGAATACCATGTTTTTGTATCTTATCCTTGTATCTTCAGTGGTTTTGGCACATACTTAATGACAAGCAGTTGGATAAATGAATGCATAAGTCACAATTTAAAGATAGAGGGAACCCCTCTCTTTTAACCTTCTTATTTTGTAGATGAAGAGACTGAGATAAAGTGAACATGATGGTAATATCAGATTTTAATGTGGATGCTTTACCAAAGTTAAGTTTTAGTACTAGTCTTTAGTGGTTGGGAGATGTTTAATTTGCTTCAAAGCTCAATCTGAAGAGCTGGTTTAGTGGTTGAGAGTGTTCTGGGTAGTGTTGGCAGAATCTGGTTAAGAAGTACAGCATTTAACATGTTCTGTTAATACCATGTGATCATTTATATGCCATATCTGTTAATTATAAAGCAGATGACTAGTATCATTTGCTTTTTTAGGTCCTCTGAATAATGTCTAGATACATTGGTGCTTTTTTTTTTTAAAATATATTTTATTGATTTTTTACAGAGAGGAAGGGAGAGAGAGATAGTCAGAAACATCGATGAGAGAGAAACATCGACCAGCTGCCTCCTGCACATCCCCCACCGGGGATGTGCCCGCAACCCAGGTACATGCCCTTGACTGGAATCGAACCTGGGACCCTTCAGTCCGCAGGCCGACGCTCTATCCACTGAGCCAGACCGGTTTCGGCTACATTGGTGCTTTAAAAAAAAAAAAAAAAAAAAAAAAGATTGTGAGGTGAAGAATTTTAATATATGCAACCTTTGAAACTGGTTGGTAAATTTTGAATCTAGAAAATGGATATATGGGGTTAATGATGATATTCTCTACCTTTTTTGTATACTCAAAACTTAAAACATTTTAATAATATAAAGTAGGGGGCTATAAAGAGAGATTGGGAATAGAGTATAAGCTATAAGATGAATAAGGAAACTTTGAGAATGAAAAAAATAAATAAAAATAAAGCCTAAAAGTTCTAATCTCTACTCTGGCTGTGTGAAATTGGAATGTTTATTTGTAAATGTAGGTCTTCATAGTATGCACCGTATACTTTACAGTTTCTTCCTGAGCTTCTTTTGCTGTTGTAGCATAAACAAGTAATTTATGTTTTTTTTTATTGATTTCCTACAGATAAAATTTTTTTCTGGTAACTGGCTTTGGCTGACTTTAGATGTATGTTTAGCTGAAGATCAATGATAGGAAACATTTTTAGCTTCTTATGGGAAAAAGCCCCAAATTAGCTTACTTTTATTTTTATATAACACAATACCATAAATAGGATTAGTCACTATTGTATATTACATTTATTTTCACAATTTTTTTTTTCTTACTTCTGAAATTCAGGTTCTTTCACAAGATTCCAGATAAAAGTTATTATGGATGGTAGGTAAGGGCTAATAGATAAATGTTAGCTATTGGTAACATCCTACTTTTGTTAGATGTGTGCACCTGGATATTCTTTATAAGTGAGTAATTTAATAAAATAGCCTTGTGTAAAGGACAATTGATAACACAAGTATTTAATACGTTTCAGTTCTTAAAAATATAATTGTTGGGAAGTGGGCATAAAGATGTGATTTCTTTATCTTTGTTAAGATTTTGAATTAAAATATATAGAGTTAATTCTGTTACTTGCTATTCTTATTTTAAGGGTTCTGATGACTGTCTTGTGAAAATCTGGGCCACAGATGATGGCAGATTGTTAGCTACTTTAAGAGGACATGCTGCTGAAATATCAGACATGGCTGTAAACTATGAGAATACCATGATAGCAGCTGGAAGTTGTGATAAAATGATCCGAGTCTGGTGTCTTCGAACATGCGCACCTTTGGCTGTTCTTCAGGGCCATAGTGCATCTATAACATCACTACAGGTACTTGTTTTAATCCTTGTACTATCCATTTTTATTATAATTTAAAGTAAGTTTTGAGAAGTTACTTTTATAATTCATTGTATAAAGTCTACTAAGACAAAGGAATATTACTTTTTTCTTTATAAATACGTGGCTTTAGATAACTTGGTAGTCATGACCTTTGTCATTTCTCGACGTTTTTAATTCTGTTGCTGCTATTTGCATGGTGAAAAATGGGTTTATTATTTGGACTATGTCACTCTTGTAAAAAATTTTTTTTTTTCTTCTTTGATTGTTTTTCAGTTCTCACCATTGTGCAATGGCTCAAAGAGATACCTATCTTCTACTGGAGCAGATGGCACTATTTGTTTTTGGCTGTGGGATGCCGGAACCCTTAAAATAAAGTCAGTTGCTCTTTTATTTCACAGATGTAACTTTAAAAGCATAAATGTGTTTAGTGGTTGAAATTGCAGAAGTTATAAAGTAGTTGACAGTAGGAATAAATTTACTTTATCTTCTTGAGTGAGTAACATTTTGGCTCTTCACTGACCTCTCATTTTTATGCTTTCTTTTTCTTTTCATGCTTCTGAGAAAGTTTTCTCATGTTAACATGTTTGTTTCTTCTTTCTCTTATCTTTATCCTAGCTCTAGCTCTAGCTCTTTCCTATAGACTATACCTGTCTTACTACCATTTATTTCTGTATGCTACCTAGTTTTATCTAACTATCTCCTTCTGGTGCTGAGAACATAATCTTAGAGTTCATAAGCTATTCTTTAGAACAATTGTAATTATTTGTTACCACATCTATAAACTGTAGTTTTTATTGTAGACACTTAGGAAAACAATCATTACATTTTCACTAGGTAGGTGCACCCTCCCTTTTGGAGGTTTTTGCATTTATGTTTTCACTTATATTATCTTAGTTTATCAAAACAAGTTGGCTGGAAAACATTATCTTTTGATTAAAGGACAATGAGACAAAGAAAGGTTAAATGACTTTCCGATAGTTAATACAGTTTTTTTAAAAATTGGCAAAGCCAGGACTAGCACACTTCCTTGCCCTTCGGTCCTGCACTGTCTACGCCATGCCACCTTTCAAGTGGATGTAGTAGGTACAGGAAGTGCTCTCTTTACTCCATAGACAGTCAGTGAATGGGGAGGTAGTACATCTAGTGTTTCTACACTGTTGAAATGGCCATTTCTGTGCTTTCAGGATAGAAAGTCATTCGGATTAGAAAGTTTATCTCAGTAATTATCTCTTCTGTTTTTAAATTACCAATGAAATGAGTTATTTAATAAAAAAATTTTTGCAATTTATTCTTTTAAAACAATAGTGTTTAAGTAAATTCATATGTATGGACATTCCTGGAGAATACCTCTTCTAGTAGGGCATTAGGGGGCCACGGCAGTTTGAGTAACAAAATAAAACAAACTGCTTCATTTGAAAAAAGGATTGTGCCCCTAACCAGTTTGGCTCAGTGGATAGAGCATCAGCCTGCAGACTGAAGGGTCCCAGGTTCGATTCTGGTCAAGGGCATATACCTTGGTTGCAGGCACATCCCCAGTAGGGGGTGTGCAGGAGGCAGCTGATTGATGTTTCTCTCTCATCAATGTTTCTAACTCTCTATCCCTCTCCCTTCCTCTCTGTAAAAAATCAATAAAATATATTAAAAATAAAAAAAGAAAAGAAAAAAGGATTGTGATCAAAGACATGGTTCCTTGGAGAAAGCAAATTTCATTTCACCCTAGTTGCATTTTTAATATTTAGAATGTTAAAGGATTTCTGTAAACATTTAGATAAAAGTTGAAATAGCTTACTGATATATATGGACAATAGCAGTAGTTAATTGTTGTTTTCCTTGAGCATTTATTTACCTCCCTATGGACATGATTGGGATACCTTTATCTTTTTCATTATTGTTTTTGTATAGAAGAAAAAGTGATTAGTGATCTTAAAATTAGCATGGGAATAAAAATGGTATTACAAAATTAAATTCTTTGTGCTTCTTGAGAATTACATTGCTAAGTATAATAATACTTGTCTGTATCATTGAGAAGTTATTTCATATAACTTCTATGTAGATTTTTTAGAGCCTTTATGTAGATTTATCTATAAACTCTTTACCATAAATTTTTCATGTAAAATTTTTAAAAATTTAGACGTAAGTAGGGCAATACATATAATTTTCTGCTGTTTTTTAAAGTCTATCATAGCCATTTATAATAATTTCAATAGTTGCATTATATTATATTCCATTGAGTTGTTGATCCATACTTTGCTTAGTGATATTTTTTAGTTTTTTTTGGACATACAAGGTTTTCTAGTTGTTTGTAAGTAGTATTCTTTTCTATTTGCTATGATAATTGTTCCTTAAAAACTTTCAAGCTAGAGCCAGGCATCAAAATAAGAGTGATTATTTTTTTTAGATATAGGGACACCTGTTTTCTGTATTACACATAGTTGATACCTGCCAAAAAATTTGACAGGATTTAAATTACCATATTTATATCATATAAGCTTTAATTACTAATTGAAGGCAAAAAATGTATTATGCTATAATGCTTTTGCGTGTAAGTGACTTCAGCAATCTTCTCTGCATTAATTGAAAGAATCAGTTTCATCACTAATTGAAACCTGTTTCGGAAAACCAAGGCTCTTGATAAATTCAGAGAGTTTGATGTAGGTTTTGTATGTATGGTAACACTCCCCCCTGCAAAGATGCTGCTTCTTAGGTGAGGAATCTGACTGGCTGGGGCCCAGAAGCTAGCTCAAGAGGTCTCTAAGTAGGAGGAAGGCTGTCCCAAATATATGTAGCTTAGATGTAAGGCGAGAATTGGAATTCTAAAATATGCAGGTAATAATGATATACAGTTTTTATTAAGCACTTATTCCACTAAGCTAGTACCGAGCACTTTACATTTTTTTGTATCATTAATCTTTATGGCAACTCGTATGAGGAAGGTATATTACTATCTTCAGGATGTGGAGTGGTGGGAGGAAACTGAGGTGAATACTGACTGGAAGTATACCATCAGAACCCACTTTCTCTGTCTCTTTCTTTTTTTATTTTAAAGAACCTTCTCTTAACTACTGTGCCAAACTAAGTAGTGCTTATTCATTGATAGAGTATCTAGAACTGGTTTAACCTAATTAAAATACTAATAATACTAATATTTATTAATATTTATAATTAAAATACTAATAATACTAATATATATTATGCCAATAGCTAAGCACTTTACATGCATTATACTCATTCAATTTTCTCAGCAACTCTGAGATATCTTCTCTTCTTACCCTCGTGTTACATATGAGGAGCCTGAGGTACAGAAATGTTAACTTGCCTAAGGTCACATATCTGAATAAGTGGCAGAGCACGGAATTGAACTCAGTTTGTGTCCAAGGCCACATCTTAAAGTAGTTCCTCAAGTATGCACTTAAAAATAATTTGTACCGCCGAAGCCGGTTTGGCTCAGTGGATGGAGCGTTGGCCTGCGGACTGAGGGGTCCCGGGTTCAGTTCCGGTCAAGGGCATGTGCCTGGGTTGCGGGCACATCCCCAGTGGGGGGTGTGCGGGAGGCGCCTGATCGATGTTTCTCTCTCATCAATGTTTCTGACTCTCTGTCTCTCTCCCTTCCTCTCTGTGGAAAATCAATAAAATATATTTTAAAAAAAAATAATAATTTGTACCTTCTTATCTTAAACTAGAGGCCCAGTGCACAAAATCATGCTCAGGTAGGGTCCCTTGTGGCTGCCGACTGCTGGCCGCCAGCCAGGGCCTTCCTTCATTCCGCGCCTCCCCCTGGTGGTCAGCACATGTCATGGTGAGCGATCGAACTCCCGGTCTGCCGGTCAAATTCCTGAGGGGGCACTTTGCATATTAGGCTTTTATATATATAGATTATTTGTACCTGCTTATCTTTTTTCCCTTAAAAATATTAAAGCCTATTTCAAATGTTAATGTATATGATTATTTGCATATTCTGGTTATGAGTTCTAACTAAATGGTTGGTTGTTGTTTATGTGAATGATTATGCCAAAAAATTTTTAAATGTAGAACTGCTGACCCATAAGATATTAAGGAAAGTGCAGCACATTATTTGCCTTAATAATTTCAGATTAATTTACTTAAATTTCAACTACTTTATATTTTTAATATATTTTTATTGATTTCAGAGAGGAAGGGAGAGGGAGAGAGAGATAGAAACATCAATGATGAGAGAGAATCATTGATTGGTTGCCTCTGCACACCCCCTATGGGGGATGGAGCCCACAACCCTGGCATGTGCCCTTGACTGGAATTGAACCCGGGACCTTTCAGTCCACAGGCCTATGCTCTATCCACTGAGCCAAACCAGTTAGGGCTCAATTACTTTAAATTTACACTGATAAATTTAGCTTTAAAGAATGTTTTAATAACTTTAAGTTTATGTAAATTACATTTATTATGCTCAACTATATCAGAGCCTATGGATATTAAGAAAAATGTTTAAAATGTTAATTTTTACAAATTTATTTTAAAAACTTAACAAATAATGTGTTGTGTTCTATATCAGCAAGAAAGACTATTATTGTTCAGAATATATAATAGGTAGATCCAAAAAATAGATTTTATTTCCCTAAATGATTACAAAATTGAAACCACTCTATATTTGAATGCTGTGGATTGTGAAAGTTGCACAGTGCTTCTGGTTGAGGTTGAAGACTATTTTTGAAATTTTCTCTTAATCTGAGAAAAACTAGGTCAAAATGTATATTAAATAGGGCTTTAAAAGTAATTACTATATTTTGGAGCATTACAAATATATATGTATTGAAGTTGGTATATAAAATCTAATTTTTTTCTTAATAAAGTTAGTTATAACAAATATTTAATACCAATAGTATTAGACATAATCTAATACAGTAATACAATTAATGTAAATATAGCTGAGTGTGACCTATTTTCTACATATCAATGTTTTGATGAGCATTATAGTTGACTGAATAGTCAAATAGTTTAAGATTCTTTTACTAAGCATCTTAATTTTTGGAGTTTTATAAGACATATTTTGTGACATTAGAAGATAAACAAGGGGAGATGTTTAATGTCTGACATGGAGAAATTTTAGTTATTGGTGGTGTGTATATGTTGCAGAGGCAACACCTATTTTGCTTGAGTGTCCATGTTTACAAATGACTTGTTTATGTATTTGTGCTCTATCGAAATCTGTGAAATGTAAATTTGATTAGGAGTGGGTATAACTAATATATGCATGTCTTGTTGTCGTAGTGGCTTTGGAATTGTTTTCTGTGTGGATTGTTATGTAATCAGGAGCTCCTACAAAATCTGTATGTGGAGTTTCCACAAGATCTACTGATCATGACATATGATTTCAAACCTGTTTTTAGGAAGGGAGCCATCTGTTGCTTCTTATATAATTCTGTGATTATTTTTTGAAATAGCAGATTCCTGGTGTTGGTATTCCCTTTGGGATATTTTTAATTGTTAATTTTTTTGTATTATAGTCCAAGACCTGCAAAATTTACAGAGCGCCCTAGGCCTGGAGTTCAAATGATCTGTTCTTCTTTTAGTGCTGGTAAGATTTTTTTTTCTCCCTAATTTTCTACTTTAAGTTATACATTAGATCTTTCTCTTTTCCTGGATATTATACAGGGTGGGGCAAAAATAGGTTTACAATTGTTGGCATGGAAAATAATTAATAAATAATACAGAATAAACTCTGTTTCACTTACAACTATAATCTTACTTTTGCCCCACCTTGTATTTTCAAATGCAGTTATGTGCTTGAGGTAAGCTGCCCTAGAAAGTTCTCTGCACTGAGTAATTGTTGTGCAAAATGGTAAAATTACAATGTCACCCATAAGCAAAAGCTTTTAATGTACGCAGCGTATGTACATTGTGTGTAAATACACAAAAACCTTTGTTTCAGAGTTGAGAAAGAAGTGATAGATCTGTTGATTAAATGCTAAAATTTTCATGGATTAGAGAAAAATAGATTGGTTAAGGCACAGGAGATAAAAATATGACATTTTGTGATAAAGACACCATCAGGGTCCCTGACTTCACTTACATACAGCACTGTCATGGATTGAGTGTTTTTGTCCCCTCATCCCCATGCTGGCACCCTGATCTCAGATTTCTCAGCCTCCAGAACTATGAGTAATAGATGTCTATTGTTTTTGTTTTGAGAGAGAAAGAGAAGAGGGAAAGGAAAAAAAAAAGCTAGCTTATAGTGGAACACAGTTTTGGAAAATATTTACTATTGTAATATAAATCGTATTCTAATACATATGCCAGGGGATGAAAATTAATTTAGAAGTGATTTGAATTTTTTTAGAATTTAGTTTATATACTCATGTGACTAATATTTTTCTTTAAGAAGATTATAATGCTCTAGGACAGTGGTCGGCAAACTCATCAGTCAACAGAGCCAAATATCAACAGTACAACAATTGAAATTTCTCTTTTTTTAAAATAAATATTTTATTGATTTTTTACAGAGAGGAAGGGAGAGGAATAGAGTTAGAAACATCGATCAGCTGCCTCCTACACACTCCCTACTGAGTATGTGCCTGCAACCAAGGTACATGTCCTTGACCGGAATCGAACCTGGGACCCTTGAGTTCGCAGGCCGCCGCTCTATCCATTGAGCCAAACCGGTTAGGGCTTGAAATTCCTTTTGAGAGCCAAATTTTTTAAACTTAAACTATATAGATAGGCACATTGTTATTAACTTAATTAGGGTACTCCTAAGGCTTAGGAAGAGCCACACTCAAGGGGCCAGAGAGCCGCAGTTTGCCGACCATGGCTCTAGGAGGAGAGAATAAGTAGTTTCAAAATTTACTCTGTTAAGGAATACATCTTCGAGTAGGTATCTTGTTAGAAGAAAGGTACTTTAAATCTGCTTTATATTTTCATAGATTTTGGAGGTATCCCTTAGCTAACTAAAATAAACTTGATAGTTGTACTACGTTATTAATTACTTTGACAGTTGTTCTTATTTGCTTTTTAAAAATTAGCTGTATAATAGATTGTCAAACTGCAGTGGGAAGGCCGGGGAGGGTTGGGGGGCAGGAGGTAGGGGGGTAAGAGATCAACTAAAGGACTTGTATGCATGCGTATAAGCATAACCAATGGACATAAGACACTGGGGGATAGGGGAGGCTGGGGGACTGTCTAGGGCGGGGGGATAAAATGGACACATATGTAATACCCTTTGTAATACTTTAAGCAATAAAAAAAAAAAAAAAAAAAAGAAAAAAAAAGAAAAAAAAAAAAATTAGCTGTATAATAATGATGACATTCAAATTAACTTGAGTTTATGTAGCAGCATTTTGAATGGAAATTAATCTTTTTAAACACATTATGATCTGCAGATTTGAATTGAATTGATGATAAGTGAAACATGAATGGATTTTAATATTTAATGTTCCCAGTACTAGTTATTTCCACATTTATTTCCAGTTTTACTTTTATCTTTTCATTTCATAATTGTGGATAGCAGTAGTGCCTAAGATAAGTGATAGCAAACTGATGACATGAATGTATTTGAATATCAATATTCAAACATTTTTAATTTCTAACTTCTAGATTTCCACTGTTACTTCTATGAAGACAGTTTTTCTAGTCATAGCACAAATGTGGGCACTATACATGTGTTTGAAGTACTCTAGATACAGTTATACATATAGCACTCACTGTTCTCAGCATTGAGGGAGAGTACTGATTCCAAGGAGAGAGTAAATGGAATATATAAACAACTGTAATGGAAGCTAGACTGTGTATGCTATATGACAAAGTCTTAATGAGAGTTCAGAGGAGATCAGGCTCATTTGATTAAAAAACTTGTAAAGACAATTACCTGAAGGAGTTGGGCCCTAAAAGTTTTATAGAATTTTAGCATATGAGAAATAGGGCAAGAGAGGGATTTGACCATTTAAAAGGCATGTTTTCTAGTGAAGATTACTGTTAATTTCAATTTAAGATTATGTAATCACTTAGTGAAACAATTTGTAGTGGAAAGCTTTCTTTCCTAGTTAAAACTATGTTAGCAAACTTCTTTAATTCAGGTTAGATATATACTTAGGATAAATAGGAATAGTTTTAAAGTATTAACCATTTAGTATACATTCTGGTAATGTTTGTGTAACATTATCTAATTTTGAAATTGTGTTTTACTCTTAAATGTTTGTATGCTACTATTCTTCAGGTGGAATGTTCCTGGCCACAGGAAGCACAGACCATATTATTAGAGTTTATTTTTTTGGCTCAGGTCAGCCAGAAAAAATATCAGAATTGGAGTTTCATACTGTAAGTATGGGTGAAAAGAATTAGATGAGTACAATTTAAATGAGTCTTAACTGTTTATTTTCAGGATCCTCTTTTTTGTTTATCTGTTTATATATAGGACAAAGTTGATAGTATCCAGTTTTCCAACACTAGTAACAGGTAAAGTAATTATTTTTGTTTAATTCCAATTTTTAAATTATGAAATAAAGATAATTTTTATACTCAGATTTTAATTAAAATTATATAGGAATTAACCACCTAAAAGAAAGACCTTAAATAGTTATATTGAAAAGTGTATAGAGCATTCACATGTGAACATATCTTTGTTTCATTTGTAATGTTAGTTTAGTTGGCCATTTTTAATAATAGGGATTTTTATCCACCTTACCTATTTCATATATATATATATATGTGTGTGTGTGTGTGTGTGTGTGTGTGTGTGTGTGTGTGTGTATATGTATGTATATATATATATTAATATACACACACATACATACACAAATCAAAATAAAGGGACACTTAGTAGAGATTGGAAATGTATCACATTGTAATATTTGAGGCAGAACTGGTTTTTCCATGTTCTGGTTTTAAAATGAAAGAAAGTTATTTCTAAGAACCTTGAATAGAACGAGTCAAGGTCATTAATATTAAGAGAAAAGTCAGTAATTTTCTATTTGAAAATATCAATTCTTTTTCTAAGGTACTAAATGGTGGCCTCGAAACTCTTTTGGATATTACTTTGAGACCTACTCATTCATACTAGAATACATGTGTATAGAATTTTAAAAGCCTATAATGTTTCAGGAATTCTTAAATTTGCATTGAATATCTGGCTGAGTATGAAAATGCTATGTAAATAAAGATGAGTGTTGTCTTTTTGAATATTTTTAAAAACATAACTCTTGGAAAGTTCATTTAGGTAGAACATGTTTAATTTTTATTTTGGTGGTGGACTTTTTAATGCAGGTTTGTAAGTGGGAGTCGTGATGGAACAGCGCGAATTTGGCAATTTAAACGAAGAGAATGGAAGAGCATTTTGTTGGATATGGCTACTCGTCCAGCAGGGTAAGAAATCAAATTTGTTATAATACGTCAGTATAGATAGGTCATTTAGAGTATGCTGTATAACAAACAGGTTGGTGTGTCTCCAAGCCTATAAAAACATATATCATAATCATTTCATAATCATTGTTAAAATGATTGCTTTATGACTTGAGGTTCTACTGGAGAGGAAAGACTTAAATATTTTATTTTTTATCCCCCCCCCCCCCTTTATTGTTTAAGATATTACAAATGTGTCTTTATGAGACTTAATTTTTATAAAATGATTTTTGCACTATTGGAGAAGACCTACTACATTAATGATGTTTTTTTTTCAGTTCAGTTTTGTTAAGACATGATGGTATTGTAAAAATAGTTTTAACCCTTTGAGTGCCAACAAATATCCTAGGAACTATGCTAAAATTGCCAAGGCATTTTTGCTGATTTTACAGCTGTTTAGAAAAAAAATTAGGAATTGTAAGTAAATGAAGTTACATATTCAAAAAACTTAAGGAATCCTTTACTACATTTGTTTTCATCTTTGACATATATTGTTTGCTGATTGTATTACAAAATACTCGTAGAAAAAAAATTTTGAACAAAACATATAATGTTAAAATAGAGGGACACCCTTCTCCAATATCTTCCACAAAATCGTCATCTTCACAGCAAGAATTGACATATTTAGCAATATCATCATCACTAATAAAAGCAGACTTAGAACTGGACCCCATTTTGAAGCTTTAGGGCTACAAAATCAGAGTAAACATCATAAAATCGTAGTACCTGTAAAAAATTAGGCAGATAAATGCCAGTGGTCAATTTTAGAACTACAAACATTCGGCGTTATAAGTAATCTGCACTTAGGTGCCATCTGTCAATAAAGAGTGAACTACTAGCATCTAATAGCGACACTGCAGGAGGAGTGTGATAGCGCTCCTGGCACTCTAGGGGTTAAGTTTCACTAGTTTTTTAAAAGCAGAGCATATTATAATGTTACATTTGTCACAGAGGGATCATGTGGTTTATCCAATGGTTTTCTCTAGCCAAAAGAAATGATATTATACCTTGTAACTGTTATTTTGGTCTTAACCATTTTTTTCTATTTGTTTTTGTTTGGTAGTCTTGGATGGAAGAGCAGAGCAGTTAGCAGGGCATGACAGTAACAGTAAAAGATGGAGAGCAGCATGACACAGAGTTCCAGGGTCCAGATAGAGTTAAAGCAGTGACGTTTATTTTGAAGGCTTATTAGGAGTGCTGGAAATCCTGGGTTTGCTGACTTGGTGCAGTGATCTTTGCCGTCACCTTATGTTTATTCAAACTGTTCTTAACTGCTAGGTGATAGTTATGTTAATATAAGTTATATGAAAATACATTTAGCTTTTTGTCATACTTGTATTTTAATAAATAGTGTCAGTGTAAACAAATACTGTCTCCATCACTTTCAGTCAAAACCTTCAAGGAATAGAAGATAAAATCACAAAGATGAAAGTAACTATGGTGGCGTGGGATCGACATGACAATACAGTTATAACTGCAGTGAATAACATGACTCTGAAAGTTTGGAATTCTTATACCGGTCAACTAATTCATGTCCTCATGGTGAGAAAAAAAGATTAAAATTTATTTGGTATAATTAAAACTGATTGTAAAATTCAATATTTTCATTTAGGAATAGTCTTACATTAGCTAAAATCTCTAACTTGCTAGATTGGTAACTTGCCAAAGATTGGAAATAATTTTAAAATACAATTAAATGGGTTCGGCTTGGAAATACAGATCCATGCTGTTTTTTAGTATGTAGGGTTGCATCAATAGTATTCTCAGGTTTCACCAAATGATAGCAAACTCTGGACAGTGATATTAGCTCAGCTTCATTATTATACATTGATAAATATGAAGATTTTGCCACCTTAATTCTGAAAACTCAGAACTTCGAAACGTTTCCATATTGTTGGATGGAATTTTCTTTTTTAATATTTATAATTCTTTGCTACTTCAAAAATACTTTAGGGTCATGAAGATGAGGTATTTGTTCTTGAGCCACACCCATTTGATCCAAGAGTTCTCTTTTCTGCTGGTCATGATGGAAACGTGATAGTATGGGATCTGGCAAGAGGAGTCAAAATTCGATCTTACTTCAATATGGTAATTATCAGTCTCTTTATAGCTATTAAAGATTTGGGGACTTATTGACTCAGGTACTCTCCATATCACAAAGGAAATCCATTTAAGGATAAGTTCAGACATTATTTTGATTTAAAGTTTCAGAAAGTTGCTTATTCCACACTTTTATTTACATGCTATATTTAAAGGAAAATTAATTATGCATTTACAATACATATGAATATTATGATAACTAAGTTAATTTTTAAAATAGTTTTAATAGTGAAACTTTGAGAAACAAGTATGACGATACAATATAGAAAGAACAAAAGTTTGGAAAACTTATGTGAAGAAATTGTAAATAAATTTTTATATTGTGTTATTGTATTTCACCAGTAGTCCTGTAGTACAACATAATTTAATTAAAATACACCCATTTTAAAATGAAAGCCACAGAAATCAGCCATTCTTTCCTTTTACCAAATTGTAGTACATTAGATATTTATTTGTGATTAAGCACTCTTTCCTCCATATTTTGTTGCTTATATAGATTTTAGTGTATTTTGCTGAAAACTTGGAATTGCAGTGGTTTGATATCACATCTTATTCTGTAGTGTTTTCAAGAAGTGCTTCTTGAATACTGCTTAGTTACATTTTTTTGCTCTACTTCCTATACATCAATGATACCTTAAAAATAAAAACAAAAACGTGTCTACTATTTCGGCATGTTTAGATATTTTTAGAAATCAAGGATAGAAATCTTTGGTAATAAATCATAAAATAATGCAATTAATAGTGTGGTTGGTCAGTTATTTTGCAAAAATAATTGTTTCACAAAACAGTCTTGGGAAATATAATACTTTGTGAAAAAATTTCATGAAAGTGATACCATAGTTAGAGTTACATCTATGTAGTAAGAAATCATTGATCAAAACAGTTGAGGGAGGATTAAGCAGAAGATAAAAGGAATAATTTTATTAATGAAGGAATTGACTAGCTGTCTTTATTGATATGCCTTAATGTACAATAAGGTAAGAAATAAGATTTGTCAAATTCTTATTTTTCTAAAAAGACAGTGCTAATTTATTTGGGGTACAATTGTTAGTGATGGATGGATTTCCTTAGTGATTATATGTATAGAGGAGACTTTTTAAAAACAAATCTTTAAATATGCTGGTAAAGAATATTCACCTCTTCTTTCTATCCTTGTGTTTTCTGGTTTGCTTCTTTTTGGGACATTTCTATTGAATGTGGAAATTAGAAAAGAAAACAGTTTGTCTATACTTATATTACTTTCGTAATTTTATATTTTCAAAGGGCATTGGTATATTAATAGAGTATTTAGAGGGAAAGTTTTCTCTTACTTGAGTACTGCTGTCACCTTTAAGTTATAAAGGTGAATTTATTTATTGTCAGGTAAGTCTATCATACTAATATTCGATTTTATCAGTAGATATAAAAATTGAAGCACCTTGAGATTGAAAAGATTTTCTCTTAGGCCATTACAAATTAGTGATATAATCAGGAGTAGAAGTCACCAATATTATATTGTATACTCTTTGAAATTAGCAAAGGAGGTTAGTTATAATACTGCCTTAAAAATTATTTCTTGTTTAATGAGTGTTTTAGATAAGGATATTTTCCCTGCTCTTTTTAATAAGAAATTAAAAGCCTTTAAATGGCAGAAGAAACAAATTTATATAATAAGTAGAACCAAAAAGGATTAAAAATAAATCTTGCATTTAACAAAACAGAAAATGAACTACTCTATCTCATTAACATAAAAATACGCTGTTTAATTTTTTGGATGATTTTTAAAGGCTTCCAAAATACTTCTGCATATTATTTCATTAGTGTCTTATGAAAAGCTTGTAAGATAATAAGGGTAGATTTTACTGTTACTGGCTTTGCAAATGGAGAAACTACACAGAGATAAATGCTTTGCTTAGTGTCAGCTAGGTCACACAGCTATTATATGGGTACTTGTAACTTAAAACCAGTTTTTCTGTCCTTTGTTAATGTGTTCTTTATGCTAACTCTAGTTGGGTTAAGTTATTGCACAGCTAACTTCCAACTCTACCCAGTTAGTGATGTGTGCAGTGGGAAAATACTTTTTAAATGAAATTAACTCCAAGTAGATCTCTTAAGATATAAGTTAGCTTGATAATTTTTTTTTCTCTTAATATGAAGTCATCTTATATACCCTGATTTTTGCTCTTTACTCTTTTGGTGTTGGGTTTTTTTTTCCATTGTTTTATCTATGGGCATATGGAAGATAAAGCATCCAGCATTGCTATTAAGAAAATTAAAACAACTTGAGGGAGGAGTAGAAGCTTGTGTTCACGGTACACTATCCTGAATGTTGAATGTTGGCTGTAGTTATAACTCTTTGGCTCTCTGTAGCTAATAAGTAAGCTTTGGTGTTGCTAAAATTACCATATGTTGATTGAGTACAAATTCAATTTCTGACATTAAATTGAACTAGTAATCATAAGTTCGAATTAGTAATTATTTTATCGTTTCCTATGTAAAGGCACTAGGTACGGTGAAAGTTTAGAGCAAGTATTAAGATTAGTATTATTAGTATTTTGTGTGAGTTTTAAAATCAAACTTATAACATGAATAAGTAATTTCACCATTAGATCTATGGCCAGAAAGTAAGGAATGTAAATAGTGCCTTTATTTATTTACTTTAAATATGTATTTATTTATTTTTAGAGAGAGAGGAAGGGAGAGAAACTTCCATGAGAAAGAAACATTAATCCGTTGCCTTCTGCATGTTCCCTATTGGAGACTGAGCCTACAACCTGTGCCCCAACAAGTAATTTAACCAGTGACCTGTCAGTGCATGGGAAGATGCTCAACCAACTGAGCCACATTGTCCAAGGCTAAATTGTGCCTTTAAAAGAACAAAAAATTTACATACAAATTCTTAAAACAGGTTTTTATCAAGTATATTATGAGAATACTGTTTCAGTATTGGTCATGCCCCCCACCCCCTTCCCTTTTTTTTTTCTTTTAAATCTTCACCTGAGAATGTTTTTTCCATTGATTTTTTTTTTTTTTTTTTTTTTTTTTTTAGAGAATAGGGATGAGGGGAGGAGAGAGAGACAGATACAGACATCGATGTGAGGGAGACACATAGATTGGTTTTGGTTGCCTCCCTCACGCGCCTGGAGCAGAGCCAAGGATTGAGCCTGCAACAGAGGTAGATCTACTTGCCCTTTACCAGGAATCAAACTCACAACCCTTCGGACTATGGCCGACACTCTAACCACTGGGAAAACTGGCCAAGGCTCCCCCTTTTTATGATCATTTAATTTTCTATTTGAGAGTTATACCTTTAAAAGGTAATGAAATAATGTAATAAGTAATTATTTTGTATTAAAGCATTTTATTATACTTATTTATTACAGAAATTAAAATTGTTTTATGAAATTTTAGGAATAGTAAAAAGTCCTGTATCATCAGAAAGCCTTTTAAAGGTGAAAGGTTGAATTTTTAAATGCCTATGTTTGGTATATAGTAATTATGTTTTAATAAATAACTTTTTAATGCATTTAATGAATTTAAAATATTGAGCCATTAATATTTTAATATTGCACGGATATTCATCATTCAGATATTCTATTTTTTTCTGCAGCAAGCTATGATAACACTTAAAAATCTTATACTTTATTTTAGCATCACCCAAATATGTAAAAATTTTTGCGACTGAGAATTGAGATAAAGATTTAATTCCTTATATGCTTACATAATTCCCTAATTTATTTCATTTCCAAATCTTATAAATAAATTCTCAACTTGCTAGTGGAATTTTCTATAAAAGTGATGGAGTAATTTTCATTATTTTTACTGCTAACTTTATTGTTAATTGAGGAGCTGAATAATAAAAGCAGTTGGAGAATGAATGCTGAGTTTTGTTATAAGAAGTACATGTCAAGTGACATATGGTATGAAATGGAATGGACAATGTATATTCCTTGTACTCTCCCCCTTGTCTCCTTTTAAAAAATGAAATAATCTTAAAATGAACTTTTAAAAGCACTTACTGGAAAAGCATAATATATAAGGTAGAAACGTTGAACCCTTATTTTTTTTCTTTTAATGAACCTAAGAAAGAAGCTAAAGAGGATATTATCGAGAAGGTTATAAACATAAGACAAATTCTATTGTTAAAAACCTGAATTCTCAACCTTAAACTTTACTTATCTACATTCCTTTTTAAAAGTATGTAAATTTATTCATCTTTTAGCTGAACAGTCCTTATATAACTTGAGTGTTCAGGGCAAAAGTAGAGTATATTTGGACATCTTTTGAAGACAGATAGTGTATAAGAATACTCTTGCCGAAACCGGTTTGGCTCAGTGGATAGAGCGTCGGCCTGCGGACTGGAAGGTCCCAGGTTCAATTCCGGTCAAGGGCATGTACATGGGTTGGTGATGTGCAGGAGGCAGTAGGAGATGTGCAGGAGGCAGCTGGTCGATGTTTCTCTCTCATCGATGTTTCTGACTCTCTATCCCTCTCCCTTCCTCTCTGTAAAAAATCAATAAAATATATTTTTTTTTTAAAAAAGAATACTCTTATCTCCCTGGGTATAGTTAGTAAGCCCACATATTTGTGTTTAGTAGTGGCAGGAGGTTAATATCAATATAGTTTTGTTTTGATGAAAGTTGTTCTGAACTCTATTTTAAAAGCTCTAAACTCCCAATTAATTACTGAGAGGCAGATAAATTAGTCCCGGAAATAACTTGAAAATGTATACAAATTCACTGAACTGAAGCTGAGGGCATTTGTAATATTTTAATTCCCTGAAAGAGGTAGGCAAGTTAAGAAGTTTATAAAAGCATAAATGTCTTTAAATTTAAAAGTTTATTTTTTAGCACTTGTTCTCTTAAATTATCACAGCACAGCTAAGTTTTAACTACAAATTTAACTAAATGAATATTAAATTCATTTTGAAAGATATGAAAAGAGACTTTTAAATTTCTTAGTACTAGGCCATTTGATTATTAGGTAGTAAATAAAAGATGTTTGGAGTGGTGTTTGTAGATTCCACATTAGTAGTTTTCCTCATGTGTCTGGCCCTTTTGCTTTTATCTTGCTCTCTTTATATCTATTGTTCTATCTGTGTCTATGAATCTGTCTCTCATGTCTGTTTCTGTCATGTTATTCAAAGCTCTTTTCTGGTTGCCTCTTGTTCTGATTTTAACTGAAGAGTACAATATATCTTTTGTTAGAAAGCAATTTCACTGAATTTGATTGTTGCTTTGTTTTTGTTGTTTCATGAGTAATTTCCAAATAACAATTTAATTAATTTTTTCTTATTTTTATAATTGTTAACCTTTCTTTTACTTGAAATTTTTAAAAAATGTTCCAGTGTCCACTAATCCAGAACAATAAATTTCTCCTTGCAACGTTCTAAACAAGCAGAGGCTGCCAATCCACCACTCAGAATTTTTGCACATGCTTATTGATATTAACCTGTTCTCAGTGTGATTTCTATTTTAGTTTTGGACAGTTGTAGCTGTATGTATCTAGGAAAGGGAGAACAAAAAGCTTTAAAAAGGTATATTATATCGTGTTCTCTTGTGAATCCAGATTTCAAGATCTCTATCTCTTTTTCCTTCTTTCTTTCTTCCTTCCTATCTATCTCATTACCTATCATCACCTAACAAGATGTCATATCAGCATTCTGTGTGTTAAAGGATTCTTTGATGCTTCCAGTCTTTGTTTCAACCTTTCTGGGTAAGGAATTACTTTCAGTCTTCTGATTATAAACTTCATTGCTGCTGTCTTTCAGATTTCTGGAGTTCTTTAGATTCTGTCTCTTTCTTATCTGTATCTTGGTATCAAAGACATATCTTAAAATTTGTTGTCATGACTGTGTGTGTCCCTAGTTTGTCACACTATATTTGGGGAATTACATTTATGTTGTAATTCTTTAGTATGCTCTATGAGTTGATATCCAGAGGTATTCAAGATTTGAAAGTTATAAGGGAAAGTATTTTAAGTTCTATATAATGTAAACACACAGGTGAAGACATTTTGATTAGCAAATGTACTAAGAGATGGTACTTGATTTTAACCAGTGTGCAGTTGAATTGAGGAGATAAAATATACCTAAAAAAAGTATTAATAATAAGTAGTTTCAAATGCTAGCATGCGTATGAGAAGGTAATTGCTATATCTAAAGATGTAGGGAGATCACTTAAGGTGGTTGGTCAGAGGTTTTGTTGGGAAGGAGGAATTGAAAGTATGCCTTGGACAATAAGAAGAATTGAATCAGTAAAAATAATTTTAAAAAAGGAATATTCATAGAGCAGTTCACAAAAATATGTCTGGAATAGATTTTGAAAAATGGTTGATAAAATGTGAAGTTGAGGTGTGTTGTGGTGACCTCATATTATCACGTGAGCATAAAGAATAGTTAACATTGTGGGGATTTTTGGTAAATTATATTTATATTCCAGAAACTTAATAGAAAAATAGTTTGAATGCCAATAGTAGTATTTCAGGTATGAAATTGGATAGGTGGAGGAAGAATTACTTTTATTAGTGACATTATTATGAAAAATTACTGAGGTAGGTAGGAAATTTGTGGAAGAAAAAAATTATATATATGTACATATATATATGACTTCGTAATTTTATAGAAGGGTTAGAGCTAGAGAGTGATAGATTTAATAAATTAGTTGAGAGCATTAAGCTAGGTGATTTTATAATATTGATATTAGAAATATGAAAGATGTGAAGGAAAACTGATTCTTTATAGTTTATTTTTATACATTTACTGTTACATAGTTTTGGACTATCTATGTGGAAATGGGCAGCCAGACTTGGAGATAGAATAAAAGAGAAATAGAATAGTGTTTGCCTCCTCATGGAGATAGAAAAGGCAATGTAGAGAGCTTAAAGCTAAACTTTTAGAAATAGTCATATTTAGCAGGGTAGCGAAGAGATCACAATCTCTAGACACTGTGTCAGAGGGACCAAAGGAGGAAAATAGTTTTCAAGGAGGACTTGATTCATAGTATTGCTGCCCTCAGAGAAATCAGAATATGGTAAACAAAATCCTGTTAAATTTTAAGATGAGTTATTTGTTTTGGTAATATATTTTTTTCCTAAATGAAAATTAGAGTTGATTCTTTAAAATCACTTTTATATATCTACTGGCTTTATCAAGCCAGTTTCCTTTTTATGTAAATTTATCTTGGCACCATTTATTTTAAAAAGCTATATTTTATTCATACCTAATAATGTTACCATAAAGAATTTTCAGTATTAAAGGAAACATTCATTCAGCAGTGATCTTTTAAAGTAATTTCATGACACCTAGACTATTGGAATGTTGATTGCTTCCCTTAACATAGATTCTTTGTTTACATTGTAACTATTTTAATAATTAAAATGTCACCAAAGTATGACGGTGACTATCTTCATTATCTAGTGTACATTCATAATTACCTTTTTTTCTCTCAGGTTGATAAACTTTTAAGGTTCTTCATATATAAGAAAGGACACTTTCCATGTCTATCTCATAAAATTATAAGGTTATTTTAAATAACTTATTTTAAATTATGTACGATTTTCTGGATGAGATGCTCCCTTTTAATCAATGATGTATTTAAAAATGTGAATTAGACCAAAAAAATTGGCATTGATTATAGACTTGGAATTATTTCATAACAGAATGATTCTGCTTAAGAGAGTTCATATTTTTTACCTTTCTGATTTGTGTTGTGTTCCTTTAGGAATACATACTTCTCATATTCTGCTGTATGTGCCTCATGATTGATATAATTTAGACCCTATAATTTAGTCTTCATTGTAGTGCTTTTAGCATACCTCATTTCTAAAATTGTCCAGTTCTTCCAAAAAGTCTTCCTGAATATCAGATTTAGGATTTTAGATCTGGATAGGACTCTAAAGATCATTTAAGTATCTCCATCATTTCACAGAGAGAGTAGGTGATTTGCTTATTAATAGAGGAAAGGTCTCTTGGATCTAAGACCCCATTCCTCTGTTTCCATTAATTATTCATCTTTCCACTTCACAAAAATCATATTAGAAGTTATGGATAGTATTCTGCCTTGAAAAGGGAACTGATATACTTCATTAAATATTACAATTCTATCATTATTATTTCTTAGAATTATTTTCAGCATTCTTTAGCTAATATGAGAATTTTCTTGCAAATGTATTCGTTACTTTAACTCGTCAGGTTCTTTCATCTTTTGCTTTAAAAATTAAAATAACATTTATCATAATTGCTGGATATATTTTTATTTTTTATTTTAACTCCTATTATTGAAATTTTTGCACTAATTACTAAATACTAGCTTTTGGATTTCTCAGCTTTATTGTGACTTAATGTATATAAGTATTATGTGGTGTTTATTAACATGTTTCAAATAATATTTCATAAGCATACTTGATTTTCTTAGAGGAATAATTCATCTAAAATTTACTTTGAACATTTCTCATTCATTCTGGGTTTTTTAAATTCACTAAAGCTGTAATAGTACTAGCATAAGTTATATACAATATTACATTTTATATTAACTTATTCTCTTGTTAAGCAGTACATTTAATTTTATGTAATAGGTTTAACTTTAATATGGTAGAGAGGATATTTTTTTCTTTCGGTTTTTAAATACAAACCTCATTGCTTTCTCATTACACATATGTATTCAATAGTGCATAAATTTTTTCTTTGAGAATTCTTATAAATGCTTTTACCCCAGTTTAAGAAGATAAAATTATTTTCAGCGAGAAATATTTAACTTTTTTTGTTTGTTTGTTTTCTTAGTTAATCATAGCATAGATAATAAAAACAGCTAGGGTATATTTAGTATATAGAAAAGTAAAATATTTTCCTTATTTCATATTAACTGAAAAGCCTTGTCTACATTTTGTAGTTATGGGTGTTGGTTAACTGAGGAACCATGACTAAATATAAATTTGGCATTTTAATTAATAAGGTCATGGCACCTTTTCTAATTGGTTCATGAGTAGTGCATATTCTTTTAATGCCTTCTTTAATGACTAAGATTAATCCAAATACATTTTAATGTATTTTACCTATTTTTTATTTTATTGATTATACTTTCATTTTCTTCATATAAAAATCACTTTGAAGTTATGTAGATGCCTTGCACACACAAAATTGATACCATCCTGCCATATTAACAATGGCATGTGATACATCAGAAATTCAGTGGTCTTCAATTAGATTGCTATTTTTTTTTTCTTTGCTTTTTTTGAGCTTTATATGTTCCGTGTCTCCCAGGTACTTTTTAAAGATCTATGAAGTGTAAATGTGGCAACATTGGTAGATAGCAAGGTTATAGGTGAATTAATTCTCAAACCACTACCCCTCCTCCCCATAAAAAGAAAAAACTATAGAGCAAGATTGCCTAAACATCACATGAAGGCTATCCTTTGGCATTGCTGAGTCAGATTTCTTTCAAATCTCTTTCTCACTTTTATGTTCTTAGAATTGTAAATTTAGACTTACAATTATGAGTATATTTATGAAGTAGTTGCTTTTTTTGTTTTCTCTTTTATGAAAATTAATGAACCAAGATAAATAAAACATCTAATAACACATGGCCAAGGCAGTTTCTACTCTTTTATCTTTACTTGTTTTATGTAAAATTCTTTTTAGAGGTAAACTTTGCTGATGTGGTTACTTATAACAGTTCATTTAACTTTTTATTTGGAAAAAAAATTGGGGCTTGAATTCGGACATTTCTGCTTATAATCTTTCAATTTTGGCAAATAGTAAGTTATGTAGCTAACAGTGCCTTTATGTTAACTTGGGGAAATATATTCTTTCTCATTTTTAAAAAGTTTTCAAGGATTTGGTATCAGTTTCCTTCCTCTGCTGTCTTACCCTCCAACTTTCTTCATAACCAAGATATGGTCCTGTTTCAGATAGGATTCATTTTCTTGCTTTTATGGTAAATCTTAAAGTGTAGTAGACATTAGATACATTCAAGTTCACTAATTTCCTTTTGTATGATTAAGTTTTGAGGGAAGTTATTCTTCTTTTCCATTATTATTACTATCCAAAACAGCATTAATAAATACCAGTGGGCTCATTCCTTCTTTTCAGCAAGCTAAAGGGAAAACTTCTATTTTGTTTTTGAGGCAATTCCATTTGTGGTATCGAAATGTATTAGGGAGAGCCCTTCTTTTTAAAGTAAAGTTTTCTCTTTTGACCAAAATGTAAACTTTCCTTAAGAAATCTACTATTCTTCTAAATTTTAATTTCACTTCTGTATTTGCTGAACTGAACATTTATCCCTATGCCATATTTTTAACACTAAAAAAAGAAAGTTACCACTTCTCTCTTTTCCAAGCGTTACTTTGGGATATCGGAATAATACTAATAAAATTCAATTTGTTCTAGATCAGTGGATACCGGAACAGAGAGGAGGTGTTTCTTACCTGATAAAGTGTGTGTGTTCCGATTCTGCTAATCCAGAAATCCAATCTCATTTGTTTAAAATCATCCTTAGTTGTTATTTGTTAGGGAGTCAACTCCCTATTTTGATTTTTTTCTGAAATTCAGTCCCTAGATGTGCTTTAGATAGGGTAGAATTTTTACCTCTTTCAGAACACTGCTAAAGAAGTTTTCAACTGGAACATAGTCTGAAGAAGCACTGAGAGCAAAAAAATTCAGAGTGGTGATTGGCCACCTCTGTTTGATTGACAGGTTGCAGGGAGAAACCCATTCGTTCTGGATTAATGGAACTGGAAAGCAGAAAACAATTATCAGGTAAAAAAAACCTTTTCTTTAACCTTTGAAATTCACCATTTAAAATATGAGACCATCAAGGGAACTTATTACCAAAAGGAAAAATAATTAGTGTTTCACGAGCAGTCATCTTTGGCTACTACTACCAAGAGTTACCAAGAAAAAGAAAGCTACAGTTACTACACATTGTCAGCCTTTGCCGAAAGGACTTGATTAAATGCAGATAAGTTGAAAGCGTGTAAAGAGCAATTGCGTTTTAAGTCTGGGTTAAAGACATGAAGCAGAAATCTATGGGTGGGGGAGATTAGTGGTATTTTATTTCCTGAATTGTGTTTGGTCTGTGGATAAATAGAACAATTTGGTTTTCAGAGCTTTAATCTGGCACTTTTCATGAATATTCACAAGTTTTGTTACTATACTGTGTTTGTTACACTTATTTACTTTACTAGGATGTATACTTATATATCATCATAAAATTCTAGTAACAATAGTGACCAGTTCTTTATTTTTTTAATGGCAATTTTCTGATTACTGGTTAAATACATTTCAGATTGAAGGCCAAGGACATGGTGCAGTATTTGACTGCAAATGCTCTCCTGATGGACAGCATTTTGCATGTACGGACTCTCATGGACATCTTTTAATATTTGGCTTTGGCTCCAGTAGCAAATATGACAAGGTAGGGTATAATGACTATCTATCTTCTTTCTTTTAATCCCTGGATGTTTAGTGGTTGTATTTGGGGCAGGGGGTGAGAATCATTTATGCTTTCAACATATTTGAAGAATATTTCAGCAAAAAGAAGAGCCATATTTTAAATAGTCTGGAGATTTATGTTTTGGAGAGAAGGGTGAAGACAACAGTTTTTAAATCTTTTCTATAATAGATAATTATATGTTACTTAAATAAGTAAAAATAGAGTCTTTATATTTCAGAAGGAAGAACTTTATACTTAATTAGCCTTCAAGAACAATCTAGATTGTAGTCTTAAAATTGGAGTATATAAACTGGGGATGGGCGATATTATCCATAAAAGGACTTGAAATTATGTAAAACATTTTATTTGTATGGATAATATGCTTTTACCTGGGGTACAAATTTGTGGTTTTCAAATGTGTGCCATACTGATGGTAGCTAATCTTTTTAAATAATTAAGACTCTTAAGATGAGTGACTAAAATTGCTTCTGCAGTAGGGTGGTATAAAAGATTATCATAAAAATTGCATAGCTCATGGTTTAGTTTAAGACGTTCCAAATTGTCCAGTAAAAATGTTGATGTTACAGATGTCTCAAGCATGAGTTCATATTAATAATTTATATTTCAGAAATTTAAAAAAAATGCTTAACTCTTGAAAATTGGATAATGTTAAATTTTTATATTAACATTATATAAACCCTATTCACTGTATACTTAAGGATTTTCTTAAATTGTATAAGTGATGTCATTAAAGAGTTTAATTCTAAGAATAAATTCATTGAATGTTTACCCTTTGTAAAAAATGCTAAAAAATAATTTAAAAAGTAAGATAGGGTGTGATAGCTCTGTGAAAGTTATAGTACCGCGGAATGATTTATGCCTAGATTTGACTTCATCATGTAATTTGAAATTATATTAGCTATCTTTTCAGTCTCTTTCTTGTTTCAGAGAAAATTCAAAGTAGCTACTTTTCTGATTATAAAATTCAATGTAGAAAACATAAAGATTTATTTACAATTCAAAAAAAGAATATTCTTTTATATTGCTCTTAATATGATTTATGGTGGACTGTTTGCTTTCTATTAGAAATTTATAATGATAAATTTTATTCTTCCGATAAAGTTTATTCTTCCAATCTTTTATCATCCTTTCTTTTTAAAGATAGCAGATCAGATGTTCTTTCATAGTGATTATCGGCCCCTTATTCGAGATGCCAACAATTTTGTGTTAGATGAACAGACTCAGCAAGCACCACATCTTATGCCTCCTCCTTTTTTGGTTGATGTTGATGGTAACCCTCATCCATCAAGATATCAGAGATTAGTTCCTGGTCGTGAAAATTGCAGGGAGGAGCAGCTCATCCCTCAGATGGGAGTAACTTCCTCAGGTAAATGTTCATTTTCATAGACAACCAAATTTTTCTTTTCCTACTGAAATTTTATAAAATTATTAATTGGGTAACACTCTGTTTTGAACATATGAGAAGTAAAATGATTTTCTGTACTTCCCTAAAGTTTTTTGAATAATGCTTTTGAAAAATGTTTAAGAATTGTAAGGTAATTAAGGAACATAGAAGGTTTAAAACAATAATTTGATCTATATCCATTAACCTCCGGGGACTAATAAGTTAAGTTCCTATATTTGATATGAGATGAGTCAACTTACTTATTCATTCAGCAACATAAATTGAGAATATCCTCTGTCCCTGACACCTGCTAAGCTGTGGTATTCAGTAATCACAGTTGTAGACAGATACATGGTTAAAAATTGTGATAAACCTTATGAAGGGGGTAGTAATAGTGTGATTTGAGAGACTAAGATTAGATAGTCTATTCCTATTGAAGATTGTTTAAGTGATCAACTTTTATTTATTGAATTGATTTTTTTTTTTTTTTTTTTTTTTTTTAGAGAGAGAGAGAGAGGAGGAGGAGAGAGAAATTCATTAATTGGTTGCCTCCCCTCCATGCCCCTATTGAGGATTAAACTGGAAACCCTGGGTATATGCTCTGACCAAGAATTAAACCCGCCATCTTTTGGTATGGGATGATGCTCCAACCAACCGAGCCATATACCAGCCAGGGCAAAAGTGATTAACTTTTAGAAGTTTATATGTAAGAGAGGGATGAAAAATGTTGAGAGCTATGATAGTGATGTAATGAAGGTGAATATTAAATGAGTTACGAAATTGGAGTTTAAAAGTCCATAGACACCGTCTTCCACCCTTTTGACAAGAAACCACTAATTTATGAAGTGAAAATAATGGACTCTATAAAGAAGGTTAAAGCCAGGTTTGATATTATGAATCATTCTGTTATATTTTAGAGTAGAAAAATGTTTGTTAGATATTTTAAGTTCTTGACTCTAGCATAACAGACAAGTAGATTTAAAGGACATACATGAGATATAATCTACACTAATAAAAGACAAACATTCAAATTGACCATACCTTTGCTATGTCTTAAGCCACGCCCACCAGCCAATCAGAGCAAATTAACCCAACCAAGATGGCGGCCAGCAGCCACGGAGCTGGAGCGAGCAGGAGGCGTTGTTGCCACAGTGATGGAGGAAGCCAAGCTTCCCACCTGCTGCGGCCAGCTCTGAGCTCAACTCAAGGCAACAAAGTTTCATTTAGAGAACATAAATAAACCCCAGATACCTGATTTCAACCGGCTTTGGCCATAGAGCTGGAGCAAGCAGGAGGCTTGGGTTTCCACTGGTGATGGAGGAAACCAAGCTTCCTGCCCGCCCTGGCCGGCTCTGAGCTCCACTCAAGGCTACAATGTTTCAATTATAGAAGGTAAATAAATCCCAGAATAAACAGAAGAAAAAAGAAGAAAAGGAGAGGCTGGGAGCTTCTGCCGCCAGGGGGTTTGGCCAGCCTGAAAACGGCCTCAGCCCCTCACCCAGACTGACCAGGCACCCCAGCGAGGACCCCCCACCCTAAAGGGGGTGTGGCCAGCCTGAAAACAGCCATCAGCCCCTCACCCAGGCTGGCCAAACCTCCATGGGGTGAGCTTCCCAACAGGGAGGGGCTTGACCAGCCTGCAAACAGTGATCCATCAGCCCCTCATCCAGGCTGGCCAGGCACCACAGTGGGGACACCCAACCCTGAAGGGGGTGTGACCAGCCTGAAAACACCCATCAGCTCCTCACCCAGTCTGGCCAGGCACCCCAGTGGGACCCCCACCCTGATCCGGGACACCCTTCAGGGCAAACCAGCCGGCCCCCACCCTTGCACCAGGCCTCTATGCTATATAATAAAAGGGTAATATGCAAACAGCAGAACCACTGGGAGTGACTGGTCACTATGACACACACTGACCACCAGGGGGCAGATGCTCAATGCAGGAGCTGTCCCCTGGTGGTCAGTGCGCTCCCACAGGGGGAGCTCTGCTCAGCCACAAGCCAGGCTAATGGCTGCCAGCACAGTGGTGGTGGCGGGAGCCTCTCCGGCCTCCTTAGCAGTGCTAAGGATGTCCGATTGCAGCTTAGGTCTGCTCCCTGTTGGTAAGTGGACATCGCCCGTGGGCTGCTGTACTGCCAGAGGGATGTCTGACTGCCAGCTTGGGCCTGACACACCCCCCCCCACCCACCCCCCAGGGAGCAGGCCTAAGCCAGCAGGTGGACATCCTCCGAGGGGTCCCAGACTACAAGAGGGCATAGGCCTGGCTGAGGGACACCTCCCCCCCCCTCCCCCCCGCCCCTCCAGGGCACAAATTTGTGTGCACCGGGCCTCTAGTGTATAATAAGTAACTTAAGTAATGAATTCAGATTCTATAGGCAGCATAGAAAAAACTATTTCATTGCATTGTAGAGCACCCACTTATTTTTCTTAAAGGATTGGTCATGAAATTTCATGAAGATAAACATATTACATAGGAAAGACTGCTTTTGTAACTATACATACCCACTCAGGATGAAGGCTGTGGAGAAACATGAATGAAATAGTCCCTGCTGCCACTTGTAGAGTGTAGTACAATCCAGCAGACCTGAGTATCTGGAGTATGTGAAATTAAAATGTCTCATTACAGGGACACAGCATGGCTTGGATTTTAGGCATAAGGAAATGAGGAAATGATTCCCTTATTAAAATTATAGTGCTACTAATTAGTGTGATTACTTTTTTCTTCATTTAACTTTTTATAAAGGGCTTTCATTTAATCCTTATATCTATGGTATCTCAATCCTAAAAGTTTAGAAAATGAAAACAAGAGTCTATCTTGTCCGAGTTAAAGTATATGAAATCATAGGGACTCAAACTCAGCTTGACTTCCAGTCAATTGTTTCTTCCATACTAAGCTGACGTTGCTCTAAAAAGTAGACTTGATTTTGAAAATGAAATAGACACTGGTTATCAGTACAGGGCCACAAGAGAACCCATAGCAATAATTGTGGCTTCAAAGGAAATCACAGAATTTTTAAGTGTTCTAGGTCATAGAATTCAGGTTAAATATTATTTATTTCATTAAGAGTTAAAAAATACAAAAACAGAACAAAAGAATTGTTTATTTTTTATATATTTTTAAAATTTATTTTTATATGATTTTAGAGGGGAAGAGGAAGAGAGTGAGAGAGAGATACTAACATCATTGATGAGTGAGAATCACTGATTGGCTGCCTCCTGCACAGCTTCCACTGGGGATACCCAGGCATGTGCCCCGCCTGGGAATTGAACCATGACCTCCTGGTTCATAGGTTGATGCTCAACCACTGAGCCATGTGAGACAGGCAGTAATAATTTTTTTTTAACTCAGCATTATTTTTTTATTATTATTAAAGTATTACAACGAGTATTACATATGTCTCCTTCCCCCCCCCCCCCCCTTGACAATCCCCTGGCCTCCCCTACCCCCCCGTGTCTTATGTCCATTGGTTATGCTTATATGCATGCATACAAGTCCTTTGGTTGATCTCTTACCCACCCCCCTCCTGCCCTCCCACCCTCCCCAGCCTTCCTGCTGTAGTTTGACAGTCTGTTTGAGGCAACTCTGCCGCTGTATCTATTTTTGTTCATAAGTTTATAATGGTCTTTATTATCCATAAATGAGTGAGATCATGTGGTATTTTTCCTTCATTGACTGGCTTTTTTCACTTAGCATAATGCTCTCCAGTTCCATCCATGACGTTGCAAATGGTAAGAGTTCCTTCTTTTTTACAGCAGCATAGTATTCCATCGTGTAGATGTACCAGAGTTTTCTAATCCATTCATCTACAGATGGGCACTTAGGCTGTTTCCAGATCTTAGCTATGGTGAATTGTGCCGCTATGAACATAGGGGTGCATATATCCTTTCTGACTGGTGTTTCTGGTTTCTTGGGATATATTCCTAGAAGTGGGATCACAGGGTCAAATGGGAGTTCCATTTTTAGTTTTTTCAGGAAACTCCATACTGTCTTCCATAGTGGCTGCACCAGTCTGCATTCCCACCAGCAGTGCACAAGTGTTCCTTTTTCTCCACATCCTCTCCAGCACTTGTCGTTTGTTGATTTGTTGATTTGTTGATGATAGCCAGTCTGACAGGTGTGAGATGGTAGGTACCTCATTGTTGTTTTGATTTACATCTCTAGGATGATTAGTGACTTTGAGCATGTTTTCATATGTCTCTTGGCTTTCTGAATGTCCTCTTTTGAAAGGTGTCTGTTTAGGTCCTTTGCCCATTTTTTGATTGGATTGTTTATCTTCCTTTTGTTAAGTTGTATGAGTTCCCTATAAATTTTGGAGATTAGGCCCTTATCAGATATGACATTGGCAAATATGTTTTCCCACGCAGTGGGTTTTCTTGTTGTTTTGTTGATGGTTTCTTTTGCTGTGCAGAAGCTTTTTATTTTGATGTAGTCCCATTTGTTCATTTTCTCTTTAGTTTCAATTGCCCTAGGAGCTGTATCGGTGAAGAAATTGCTTCGGCATATGTCTGAGATTTTGTTGCCTTTGGATTCTTCTAGTATTTGTATGGTTTCCCGTTGTATGTTTAAGTCCTTTATCCATTTTGACTTTATTTTTGTGTATGGTGTAAGTTGGTGGTCTAGTTTCATTTTCTTGCATATATCTGTCCAATTTTCCCAACACCATTTATTGAAGAGACTATCTTGACTCCATTGTATGTTCTTGCCTCCTTTGTCAAATATTAATTGAGCGTATTGGTTGGGGCTGATTTCTGGGCTCTCTATTCTATTCCATTGATCTATATGTCTGTTCTTGTGCCAGTACCAGGCAGTTTTGAGAACAGTGGCTTTGTAATACAGCTTGATATCTGGTATTGAGATCCCACCTACTTTGTTCTTTCTCAGGATCGCTGCAGCTATTCGGGGTCATTTTTTATTCCAGATGAATTTTTGGAGAGTACATTCTAAGTCTGTGAAATATGCCATTGGTATTTTAATGGGAAGTGTGTTGAATTTATAGATTGCTTTGGGCAGTATGGACATTTTAATGATGTTGATTCTACCAGTCAACTCAGCATTGCTAACTAAATTTCTATTTGAAAATCTAGATCTATAATAATATTTATTTTTGAAAAATATCTGTCGTGCTAGGTAAAAATAGATGGTGGCTATTGTAATAAAAAATTGACTCTAATGCACTTTGTTATATTTACTCTGAACAATACACTTTAAATGTGTTTCTTCAATTGTAAACTTGAGCTATGTAAAATTACTCATGGTTATTTATACATGAGATGTTTTGCTAGCAGCATACCAGGAAAGAAGCATCCATAGGCATTTTAACAGTTACCTCTTTCTTCTTTTACCACTTTCTATCTTTGTGACCTTGGACAAATTATTTTATCCCATTGATTTTTAGTTTTCTCTTATTTTATAACATTATAAGCGTAATACATGTATCCCTTCCTTTATATCTTCATTACTATACTTTAAAATATATATATATGTGTGTGTGTATATATATATATATAATTCATTTCAGAGAGGAAGGGAGAAAGAAGTGAAAACATCATTGATGAGAGAAAATAATTGATTGGTTGCCTCCTGCATGCCCTGCTGTTGGGGATAGAGCCTGCAACCTGAGTATGTGCCTTGACTGGGAATTGAACTGTGACCTTCTGGTTCATAGGTCAATGCTCAACCACTGAGTCACACCAGCCAAGCATTAATACTTTTTTACTGTAAGATACCTTTTGTGTCTTCTTTTCGTAGCCCATGTTAAAAGTTTGATCTCATCAAATATTCTCTTCTATACCTTCATACCTCATATTGATTGCTCCCTTCTCAAGTCTCATGTCAGTGCTTTCCTATATCTCATGACACTTAAACATTTTTTATTCATTGAGCAGGATTGAACATATTTGTATATCTAGCTTTGTGCTAGATTTAGAATTAGAATATTAAAATAAATAAGTCAATCCAGGCTTTTGAGGAACCCATGCTTTTGGGCTTCCTTTCTGTATTGGGCTGAACACTTGAGATATACATGTACATATTGTTCGATTAAATGAAAGAGAATAACGGCTAATTTTTTCAGAGATGGTTTGGGAAGATTTCACGAATGAAATGTCATGAAGATACCATTTTAGTTGGTGCTTAAAGGATAAGATAGTGATAATCACGTGTATACTTGAAGTGAAAGTATTATGGTCAAAGCATAAAGATGTTTATCCCATAAGAGTAAGAGTCAAGTAGTTTCATATGGTACAGGTGAGAGTTGATGCTGGAAAAGTAGAGTGGGTTAAAACACATTAAGTTCCCTCCTACCTCAGAGTCTTTCCATCGACTCTTAGCCTTCTATCTGGAGTGTTCTTATTCTACCTCCCCACAAGGATTACCAATTCTTCTTTAAGTGTTAGGTCAAATGCTGCATTCTCAAGGAGGGCTTCTTTGACTTTTGTGACTCACCATAGTATCATATCCCTTTCCTATTTTCTCTTTCTAATCATCTTTATTTAAACCTTTTTTACAATCTGTATCTATGTATGAGTTTATTGTTCAATTTCCCCATTGGATTGTCAGCTTCCTGAAGGTCAGGGACCTTGATGTTTCTTTTTTTTTTTTTTTTTTAAGGTGACTATTTTTTTTTAATATATTTTATTGATTTTTTAAAGAGAGTAAGGGAGTGGGATAGAGACTTAGAAACATCGATGAGAGAGAAACACCAATCAGCTGCCTGCTGCACACTCCCAACTGGGGATGTGCCCGCAACCAAGGTACATGCCCTTGACCGGAACCGAACCTGGGACCCTTGAGTCCGCAGGCCGATGCTCTATCCACTGAGCCAAACCGGTTAGGGCCTTTGATGTTTCTTATTCACCACTGGATCCTCAGTTCTTTGGCATAGTCCCTCGCACATAATAGACACTCAAGAATTTGTTGAATAATTAACCTGTAAAGATTTATTTATTTATTTTTTTTGGAAAGTAGGTAATCAGATTTGCCTTTAAAACACACACACACACAACTATGATCTCTAAGATGAAGTCCTGTTATATAACTTTATTTATTTTGGTTTTCTCACTTGCAAATTAGAGTTAATCATACATACCTAAATGATTATATGAGTGCCTTAATCATGATAAACACTCAGATATCCTCATCATTTCAATTTTCAATAGATTAAGATTGATGGGGACATGTTTCCATTTACTCGCATCATTTACTGTTGATCATTTTAGGTGTTCTCAAGCAAAATTTACTTTTACTTCTAGACTCAAAGTGAGGTAAATGAGTGAAATGGTTTGAATAGTTGACTAAAGTATTCTTAGCATTTTATGTCTTATTACATAGGACTGAACCAAGTTTTAAGTCAGCAAGTGAATCAGGAGATCAGCCCACTGGACAGCATGATTCAAAGACTACAACAGGAGCAAGACCTGAGGCGTTCTGGTGAAGCAGGTGTCAGTAATACCAGCCGTTTAAGTAGAGGTAAGATGTGATGCTCTTAAGTGAAATATTAAAAACCCAAAACAGTCTATATTTTTAACAGTAGAGACGAGATTAAACAAATTATTGTACATCTATAAAATGAAATACTATGTGCCAAAATGATAATGTTTTTGAAAAATATTTAATGACCTAAGAAAATGTTCCTAATGTAAGGTTTTAAACAGTAGATAGAATTTTTAATATGTATATTCTTCCAAATACCCCATAATAATCATGTAGAACTTAGAAAACTTTCAAAATCAAAATAAATGTTATTCAGTAATTTATAAAATGTATTCAGAGCCACATTCTCAAACAACTAATCACTTTGTTGTATATGATTAAACTTTAAGAGAAAAGTTAAAGCAAATTTATGAACCATAAGTGTCCTTGGGTTTGTCTGTTTCTGCTTTTTATATCATTACTAGAGGCACGGTGCACAAAAATTTGTGCACTCGGGGGGAGGAGGGGTCCCTCAGCCCGGCCTGTGCCCTCTCGCCAACTGGGACCCCTCGGGAGATAACGCCCTGCTGGCTTAGGCCTGCTCCCGGGTGGCAGAGGGCAGGCCCAATACCTAGGTGCAGCCCCTGGTCGGGCTCAGAGCAGGGCCGATTGGGGAGTTGGGGCGCCGCCCCGTCATACACAGAGCAGGGCAGATTGGGAGGTTGTGATGCCGCCCTCAGTCACTCTCAGGGTAGGGCCGATTGGGGGGTTGGGGCACCACCCCCTGTCACACTCAAGGCTGGGTCGATGGGGAGGTTGCAGCGCCACCCCCTGTCACGCACAGAACAGGGCCAATCAGGGGGTTGGGGCACCGCCCTCTATCACCCACAGAGCAGGGCCCATCAGGGGGTTGGGGCGCCGCCACTCTCACACTCAGGGCAGGGCCAATGGGGAGGTTATGGCTCTACCCCGTCACACACAGAGCAGGGCCCATGGGGAGGGGGGGTTTGGAGAGCTCCCCCCTATCAGGCACAGAGCAGGGCTGCTCAGGGGGTTGGGGCCCCACCCCCTGTCACACACAGAGCCGCAGGGCGATCAGGGGGTTTGGGCGCTGCCCCCTGTCATGATGATCCCGGTGCCGGGGGGCATATTACCCTTTTACTATATAGGGTAGAGGCCTGGTGCATGGGTGGGGCCGGCTGGTTTGCCCTGAAGGGTGTCCTGGATCAGGGTGGGGGTCCCCACTGGGGTGCCTGGCCAGTCTGGGTGAGGGGCTGAGGGCTGTTTTCAGGCTGGGAGTGACTGAAGTTCCCAACCGCTCCTTTTTTTCTTTTTTTTTCTTTTTTATTCTGGGCCAGCTTTACCTTGAGGCTTGGCTCCAGCTCTTAGGCCTCCGCGGCTGAAAGTATATTTCTGGCCTTTGCTTACAATGTTGCGAATCTGCTGGCTGAAGAGCGGAGGTATTTGTTACAATGTTTCTTAAACTGCCGGCTCAGAGGCCTGCAGCCGCAGGCAGGAAACGTTGGTTTCCTCCAGTGATCCTCCATCACTGAGGCAAGCAAGCCTCATGTTAGTTTCAAGCTGCCTGGCTGCCGGCCGCCATCTTGGCTGACAGTTAATTTGCATATCTCGCTGATTCGCCAATGAAAAGGGTAGCGGTCGTACGCCAATTACCATGTTTCCCTTTTATTAGTGTAGATCCCCAAAATACATGGTGAGCATTTTTAAAAAGTAATTATTTTACATCTTCGGGCCTTAATAGTCAATACTTACGACTATTAGATATGTTTATTAACATATCTAATCAACTGAATAACTATGTTTTATTTTCATTAAACTTTTGCCTATGGTTAAGTTCCTGATTTGGTAATTTATTATTTGCCACAATATGAAGTTTCATGTGGAAGTTAGTGCAGGGGTTTTTTTTCTATTATAAGTTAATGGAGAAGTGTCTCTAAATATAACTTACTATATTTTTTACTAAGGTTCTGTAAGCTCTACCTCAGAAGTTCATTCACCTCCAAATGTTGGGCTAAGGCGGAGTGGACAGATTGAAGGAGTACGGCAAATGCACAGCAATGCACCAAGAAGTGAAATAGCCACAGAGCGAGATCTTGTAGCTTGGAGTCGAAGGGTGGTAGTACCTGAGCTTTCAGCCGGTGTAGCCAGGTAAGTGGAGTTGTGGATTCTTATGTACCCCAGTTGTTTGTGTTTATTTTGAATTATAGTCTTAAAAGTACCTTTTAAGCACTGTAATTTATTTTAAATTTATCTGAAGAGCTAGCCTTTTAAACTAATTGTAAAAAATGTAATACATGTTTTTTTCTAGAATGAGTCATGTAAAGGATATGAAGGGAAGATGTGTTAGGGTGAATGGGGGAAATAATAAATTTGGATTAACCAAATATGAAATTTATTGACTAGCATATTTAAATCTTAACCTGTATTATTTAATTGTAGCTTAAAACACTCCAGAAATTTGTTGTAATTAAATTTTCAATGGATTTTATTCATTATTCGTATCATTCACAGGCATAATGAAAATTACTTATTGGTAATACATTATATAAATATGTTTATATATTAAAATGATTCTTTTTTGTATTCGAGTATATTATACATGTATAAACTTAAAAGTATTGATTTGATATAATCTTTTTCTTGAGGCTCATGCTATAAGGGAACTTTAAAACCAGTTCTTTTTTATTCTTTAGTAATTCATGAATGTGGTCCATCTGAATCCAGCAGACTACATACTCTTAATACTACACTATAATAAAAAAATGTGAAGGTCAAAATGTGAATTTGATTTTAGGATTTTCTATTTCTTTTTTATTCTTACTGATTTCAGAGAGGAAGGGAGAGGTAGAGAGAAACATCAATGATGAAAGAGAATCATTGATTGGCTGCCTCCTACACACCCCTTGCTGGGGATCGAGCCCGCAACCCCAGCATGTGCCCTTGACTGGAATTGAACCCAGGACCGTTCAGTCCATAGATCGACGCTCTATCCACTGAGCCAAACCAGCTAGGGCAAGATTTTCTATTTCTTAAAAAACTCAAAAGATAATAGTTATTTACAGACAGTCTCTTACGAATTTTTTTACTTTACAATGGTGTGAAAATGATTTTCATTCAGTAGAAACCATACTTCAAATATTTAATTTTGATCTTTTCTTTGACTGGCAATATGATACTTGCTCATGATGCTGGTTGGGTAGTGGTAGTGCGTTGCAGCTCCCTGTCAGATAGGCAATCATGACAGTAAACCTCCTATACTCTATGTTGCCAGTGTTTTTTTAGGGTATTATGTTCTGAGCATGTTTAAGGTAGACTGAGTTAAGTTGTGATGTTGGTTAGTTTAGGTGTATTAAATGCATATTTGATTTCCAATATTTTCAACTTATAATGAGTGTATCGGGACGTAACCTTATCTTAAGTTGAAGAGCATCTATGATTAAAATAAATACCTTTGAATGTGAATGTTTATATAGGAAATGCTTTTTTATTGGACAATACTTCAAATTTGTGTTAGGGTAGGATTAAATGTACACCTAAAGTATACATTTGAACAATAACTTTATCTGATGGAAAATACACCTGAATGTCTTTAATAAAAATTAACTTTCACTTTATTTTTAGTTGGATTCCTATCCACTTTTTCATTCTTATTATTAGGGTTGGGGGGCTGGTAAGGTAATTTAAAATAAAAAAAAGCATAAAACAGGAAATCAGAATATTACTTTTTATAATTGATACAGCTGTGGCTTTATCTTGTATAAACAAGATAATGTGGCTTTTACTTGGCATTAAAGTGCGCTTTCTAATAAACTCCAATAACAGGTAACATTGAGCTTCTCGGTATTTCTCCCCATGGAGAAGCAGCTGATTTACTTATTTAAAATGCAGAGCAGAATATATAGATTGCTAAGCTGGCTTTTTCTTCCAGGAATTAGTTCACTTCTCCCCTTCTTAAAAACCTAAATATGCATTTACCAGTGCTTATCCTTTTGGGGATGTATACCAAAGGAATTAAAACTTATGTTCACACAAAAACATGAACATTGATGATATATAGCAGCTTTATTTGTAATAGCCAAAACCTAGAAACAACCCAGGTATGTTCTTCAATTGGTGTGTGTTTAAACAAACTGTGGTATATCCACTGCATGGAATACTACTTTGCTATAAGAAAAAGACATAGAGAACATACTAGTGATGGCTAGACATTGGGGAGAAAAAGGGCTGAGGAAGAGGAGATAAAGATAAATTATGATAATTAGAAGGGCACAACAAGTGATCTCTGTGGTGATGGATACATAAACGTACACATGTGGTACAAGTAATCACATTCTAACACAGGGGTGGGCAAACTTTTTGACTCGAGGGCCACAATGGGTTCTTAAACTGGACCGGAGGGCCAGAACAAAAGCATGGATGGAGTGTTTGTGTGAACTAATATAAATTCAAAGTAAACATCATTACATAAAAGGGTATGGTCTTTTTTTTTTTTAGTTTTATTCATTTCAAACGGGCCGAATCCGGCCCGCGGGCCGTAGTTTGCCCACGGCTGTCTAACACCTATATACACAAGTACAAGTAAAACTTGGGAGTTCTGAATATTGATGGATTGTATCAGTGTCAATATCCAGGTTGTGATATTGTACTACAGTTTTGCAAGATACTACCATGGAAAAAACTGGGTAAAGGATAAAGGAATCTTATTATTTCTTAAAATTGTATGTGAATCTATAGTTATCTCAATAAAAATTTTAATTTAAAAAACTACAAATAAATGGTTAAGAACTAACAAAAATTAAATCAAGGCTATTATTTTCATAAGATTTAAATTAACTCATTTTCCACTCAGAATTATGACCAGCTGCAAAAGAGATTTTGCAGTTAAGTAAAATGACATTAATGTACTCTAGTAAAAACAAAATTAACTTTATAGAACTTTTCCAAATTTGAATGTTAACTCGCAGCTGTGAAATCTCCAGGAAAAATTATAGTTCTAAAACTTGAAAATTGTAAAGAATTAAAGTAAAAATCAAAATTTTGATTTTTGTCCTTGTGAGTTCAGGTTTCATGACATTGTAATTCACAATTAATGTTACTCAACGTTTTCTGTTGTACAATTTCAGCTGAATTCTGGATAGAGTTGAAGTTTTTCAGTAGATGAAGGCTGACTTGCCTTTCACTGGAAAGAATGTACTTCTTTCAGGGATTTGGGTTATGTTAGTTCAGCCAGAAGGTTCTGTTGTGCCTTTTCAATTTATTTTTATTTTAGGATTTTAGCTATTTGGCACAAAAGATTATCACAGCATAAGCCCTATACTGATGTAATATTTCCACATAAATCCAATTTCTAACTCTATAGAGCAGTTACCTTAGGAATATAATCATGTTCCCAGAACCTAATATTTGATTTGCCAACAAACATAGCAGAACCAGTAGTATCAAGTTCAAGTGGTCAGTCTATCTTTACCATGTTTCAGTCACCTAATGCCAAATGTACAGAGCACATAATCTATGAATATAAACTCAGAAATATTTATCATATGCCTCTCTAAAAGAAAAACATTAAGAGTAACATTCCTTCTCTAACACCCAATACCTCTTTAGGTGAGAAATTAGTTGTAAAAATTCAAGATTAACATGTGGCTTTTAATTTTCTTTCAGTAGGCAAGAAGACTGGAGAACTGCAAAGGGAGAAGAAGAAATAAAGACTTACAGATCAGAAGAGAAAAGAAAACACTTAACTGCTCCAAAAGAGAGTAAAACACCCACTGTCTCCAAGGTAAATAGTAATTACTTTTGATGTGTAATATTTTCTTTATAAATTTAGTAACCTTTTTAAGACCCTTTTGTAATAAAAGATGTCAACTTTTAAAATAAGATGCTTAATGAAGTAAAATTATTATAGTTATTTCTTGATTTCCTCATGTATTACCTATACCAATAAAGAGCTAATATTCTAATAGCCAGGACACTCTAATTCATAACGACCAGACCATTAGCATATTAGACGGGACCACCTGAGCTGGGGAGGGCAGGGTTGAGAGCCCATAGTGCCCCAATCACCAGTCCTTTGCCACCCACCGCTCACACTCAGAGTGTCCCCTGGCCCACCTACCAGGGGAAGGAGCACAGTGCAGGAGGCTGGAGGCTTCCACGCTTTCCTCCGGCGCCATGAAGGGGCAGAGCCGCCACATTGCTCTGGAGACGGGGCAGGTACGCGCTTGTGACCAAGAATCAAGCAAGCGATTCTTCGGTGTGCAGGCCAACGCTCTAACCACTGCACAACACCGACCAGGGCAGGTTTAAATTCTTACATTTATTGAGTTTTATTTCTGTCGCCATGTTGGACTTTTTTTTGGACTGTTGTCTTTTCATCTGACGCAGAACTTTTCCCACATTCTGTATTTAGAAGAAAGAAAGCTAGCTACCTGATATTCGAGTCTCATAGTGACATGGTAGTTTTGTGATCACCTTTTTGGTTTCTAGTTTGTCTTTATTAATATGCCTCACAGTCTGTGGTCCTCTTTCTCATATCTGTTTTATAGGTTTGGTTTTGTGTTGGTATGGGAGAATTCAATGTTAGGCTTGGTTTATTAGGAATCCTTAAATCCGTATTAGTTAATCAAAAGCAAGGTTTTTATAACATCAGTTAGCAAGTGAATTTCAATATACACAAATCTGTGATTTTACCTGATATAATAAGATATTTGAACAGGTAGTCTAATCTAGTTTATGTAATATAAATATGTATGGATTTTTTATAATTAAGAAATACAACTTTTAAAGTAAAAAGTTAGCTCTTTAAGCATTCTGTAAATAAATTTAATTTACTTTTTCCCCAGAATCATGCTCATGAGCATTTCCTGGATCTTGGAGAATCCAAAAAGCAGCAGACAAATCAACATAGTTATTGTACCAGATCTGCATTGGAAGAGATTCCTAGACCTTCGGAAGAGATAGAAAATGGCACTAGCTCTTCAGATGTAAGATCTCATTACATGCATAAATTTGTTTTCATTTTTACTTTTTTGAAAAAATATTACTTTTATTCTTCATATTTATTGATAAATTTATAGATGTAGCTCAAACATGGTATTTCTGGGCCTTATAATAATAGTGATAGCTTCCATTAGTTCTGAAGACCTGCTGTGTATGTTCCAGGCATGGCACACATATGCATAATCTCAGATGCACAACACAAATTTGTATGAATTACTCATATTTTATATTTATGAGGAATCTGAGGTTCTAAGATGCTTAGATTACACATTTACCTAATCCTATATAATAGAAGGTTAATATGCAAATTGACCAAACAGCAGAACGACCAGTTGCTGACATGCACTGACCACCAGGGGGCAAATGCTCAACGCAGGAGCTGCCCCCTAGTGGTCAGTGCACTACCAAAGGGAGAGCGCCACTCAGCCAGAAGTCAGGCTAATGGCTGGCAAGCACAGCAGCAGTGGTGGGATCCTCTTCCGCCTCCGCAGAAGCGCTAAATATGTCCGACAGGCCCCAAGGACTCCCACACTGCAAGAGGGTGCCCAGGCTGAGGGTCGCTCACTACCCCTATCCCCACCCCCAGCGTGCATGAATTTCATGCACTGGGCCTCTAGTTACTAAATAGTAGAGCAGGGATTAAATCCAGATTCCTTTTACTCTAAAGCTAAGGTTTTTAAATGGTACCATCTAGCCTATCTAATAATAGAAAACATGGTAATTAACAATACCTCTGCTACGCTTCCCATTGGCTAATCAGGGCGATATGCAAATTAACTGCCAACCAAGATGGCAGCCAGCAGCCAGGCAGCTGAAGCGAGCAGAAGGCTTACTTGCTCCAGTGATGGAGGAAGCTAAGGTTCCACGCCTGCCACAGCCAGGCTCTGAACTCCAGTCTAAGCAACAATGTTGCAATTATAGAAGCTAAACAAACCCAGAAACCTGCTTTCAGCCAGCCAGCCTTAGAGCTGGAGGCACAACAAAGTTTCAATTACAGAAGGTAAATAAATCCCAGAATAAAGAAAGAAAAAAAGGAGAGACTGGGAGCTTCAGTTGCAGGCTTGGCCACCTGAAAACAGCCCTCAGCCCCTCATCCAGGCTGGCCAGGCACCCCAGTGGGGACGCCCACCCTAAAAGGGGTGCGGGCAGCCTGAAAACAGCCATCAGCCCCTCACCCAGGCTGGCCAGGCACCCAAGCGGGACCCACACCCTGATCCGGGACACCATTCAGGGCAAACCAGCCAACCCCCACCCGTGCACCAGGCCTCTATCCTATATAGTAACAGGGTAATATGCAAACGGACCCTAACAGCAGAAAGACTGGGAATGACTGGTCACTATGACACACACTGACACCAGGGGCAGACGCTCAATGCAGGAGCTGCCCTCTGGTGGTCAGTGTGCTCCCACATGGGGGAGCTATGATCAGCCACTAGCCAGGCTGATGGCTGCCAGTACAGCAGTGGTGGTGGGAGCCTCTCCTGCCTCCTCAGCAGCGCTAAGGATATCCGACTGCAGCTTAGGTCTGCTCCCTGTTGGCAAGTGGACATCCCCCAAGGGCTGCCAGAGGGATGTCTGATTGCCATCTTAGGCCAAATCCCCCAGGGAGCAGGCCTCAGCCAGCAGGTGGTCATCCCCCGAGGGGTCCCAGACTGCGAGAGGGCACAGGCTGGGCTAAGGGTCCCCGCATCCCCCCCCCCCTCCAGTGCACAAATTTTTGTGCACCGGGCCTCTACTATATACATATAAAAGCCTAAGCAACCGTTCAAATAGTAGGTATGACACGCACTGACCACCAGAGGGCAGACACTCAACGCACAGGCATGGAAACATGGAGCCGACTGAGGAATTTCAGGGGAGGGGGGAGGGTGGGGAGAGATTAACCAAAGATCTTATATGCATCCTAGAGGCCCGGTGCACGGATTCATGCACCGGTGGGGTCCCTCAGCCTGGCCTTCCAGGATTGGGCTGTACCGACAGTCCGACATCTACCGAGGGGTCCTGGATTACGAGAGGGTGCAGGGTGGATTCATGCACTGGGCTTCTAGTGAAACTCTAGTCTGGTAACTATAATTAACCAATAAGCGTTTAACTATTTTTCTTACTTTTTTTTTATAAGTCAGATAACATTTTCTTTTTAAAGAAATTATTTTAATTTACTTGAGAGAGAGAGAGGGAGGGAGGGAGGGAGAGAGAGAGAGAGAGAGAGAGAGAGAGAGAGAGAGAGAGAGAGAGAGAAGAGAAGAGAGAGAGAAGAGAGAATCAGGGATTAAAACCATAACCGGGGTATGTGCCCTGAATGGGAATTGAACCCACTACTTTTTGGTGTAGGGACCATGCTCCAACCATCTAAGCTACATTGGCTAGTGCTTGCTTAGTTTTTAATCTCTATACCGGTGGGTTAGTTTTTTCAATGTAATAAATATTTCCGTAAATATCATTGTTCCTACTAAATATTCTTTCAGCAAGATAGTCAATTTGTAGGCACAAATTAATCTTATTCAGCACTTAGAACCATTTCTCTTCCCCACTCACCCTACCACTCCCTCCCCCACAGTTAGCTCAAAGACTCTATGATCTTAAATAATGATTACCAAACATTTTTGAAGGTGTGATGTGTTTTACAATGTTAGACATATGGGAATTTTCTGAGTATATTTTATATGGGTAGGGCAATGTTAATTCAAATTGAGAGTATTCTACCCATAATTTAAAAGTTAGTCTTTGGTGGCTTAGGTCTTAGTGTGGCCAGGTCAAAATGATATGTCTAATCTGGTAAAAAGACATATTCCCTAATTACATAAACTCGACACATGAGAATTTAGATATGTATACAAAACATAAAATGTATGTCAGCACATTATTTGCCTTTTAAATGGTTCTGTATTTTTTAAAGGTTTATAGCAGGGGTGGGCAAACTTTTTGACTTGAGGGCCACAATGGGTTCTTTTTTTTTTTTTTTTTTAATATATTTTATTGATTTTTCACAGAGAGGAAGGGAGAGAGGTAGAAAGTTAGAAACATCGATGAGAGAGAAACATCGATCAGCTGCCTCCTGCACATCTCCCACTGGGGATGTGCCCGCAACCCAGGTACATCCCCTTGACCGGAATCGAACCTGGGACCCTTCAGTCCGCAGGCCAACGCTCTATCCACTGAGCCAAACCGGTTTCAGCACACAATGGGTTCTTAAACTGGACCGGAGGGCCGGAACAAAAGCATGGATGGAGTGTTTGTGTGAACTAATATAAATTCAAAGTAAACATCATTACATAAAATGGTACGGTCTTTTTTTTTTTTTTAGTTTTATTCATTTCAAACGGGCCGGATCCGGCCTGCGGGCCATAGTTTGCCCACGGCTGGTTTATAGTATGATTTTTTAAATATTAAGTTTCTAGAAAATACTTTTTTGGTAATGTATTTATTTTTAATTAAATGTATTGGTGAGACATGGGTCGACATGATAATACAGGTTTCAGGTGTGGGTTTCTATGTTACAAGATCTGTATATTGCACCATGTATCCACCATCCAAAGTCAAATCTCCTGTCACCATATATTAGGATCCCCTTCTCCCCCTATCTCCTTTCCTCTAGCAACCAACACACCGTTTCTGTTCACGAGTTGCAGTTTTATATCCCACATATGAGTGAGATCATATGGTTCTTAGCTTTTTCGAACTGACTTATGTCACTTAGCATTATATTCTAGAAAATACTTTAAATATGATTCAGCTTACTAGAATCTTATGTATTTTCGGGTGCATTTGTTACATAAGAAAAATTTACTAATTCTTTATGTTCAAATTAATTTGTGCTTTACCCTCCTTTTAGAGCAATTAAATAAATTTCTAGAGGATTATATTAAGAACAGAATAGCACCTTAGGCACAACGTATTATTAATGGGAAAAACTGCTGATTTTGGTTCAAATATTTTGTACTTTCATATAATGGCTATTTTATATTTAGCAATATATCTTCTTCCTCTTTAAAGAAGTAATATACTAAGGGTGGGAATAATCAGATCATTTGTTTAGATTTTTCAGTTATACTAAATAAAGATTAAAGAGAAACAACATGCTTGGATAGTTTTTAATCCTCTACCATTTGGACAAAATAATACCAGACAGGAATAAGCCATTTCTATAATAATAATTATAATACATAAAAGTTTGTAATTTTAAGCTTCCAAAAGCATCTATTTTTTTAAAAAGCTAAATTTTAAAAAATTCCCAAGAGGTAAAAAATGATTTGCTTTGTCAACTATGGAATTTGATAACCAATCTAGAAGAGAAGTGATAAATCTTCTAAAAACAATAAATATGCGATGGGGGGCAAAAGTGTAGGTTTACAGTTGTGAGTATGTGAAGCACCATTTATTCTTGTATTACTTATTACTATGTTTTATATAGGAACCTACTTTTGCTGTATCATGTATGTTATTTATCCAAGAGATTGCTCTGAATCCAATATTAAAAATAAATATTGTATGCTTGGATACATTTAATAATTTGGATATATTTAATTATTAAATACATTGAATAATTTTTATATAAAAAAGGCCTGTATTTTTGCAACTAATATAAGTCAGGTTTTTATTTAAATATTCTGCTTTGATTGGTAATATTAGATAATACTGATAATTTTCTATAAACATAAAACGTTATTTTATAAAATTGCACAATAAAATATATATTCAATATCTCACAGGAAGGTGAAGTTGTTGCTGTTAGTGGTGGAACCTCTGAAGAAGAGGAGAGAGCATGGCACAGTGATGGCAGTTCTAGGTAATTTAATGAATTTTTATTTCTCCCAATGTAATTAATATAAACTCTTTAGAAAGCTGAATATTCTTTTGTATCAGTCTCTTTGATTTCAGATTTGCTCCTTTTTCAGAGATATTTTGTAGTCATCCAAAATTTAGATTTTCTTTGTAACATGTTTTCTCTACTAGAAAAAAATTTGGTTATTGCAACTAGATCTACAGAGATGCTTTATCTTTCCAGGTGATGTTTTATTATTGAATGTTATTATTTTAACACTGAACCACAAATTAGTTTCATTACAGGTTTTGAGAACTATTTGAACATTAAATTATGAAAGTAATGAGATCTTACAGAATTAACTATCTTATATAGTAGAATTTGTTGAATGCTGTTAATAATTTTTTTCCAGTAGTGAGAGTAAGTTTTTCTTTTTCCTGTTACCGCCACCTCATTTGGTCATGTAAGTGAGGATTCTTTCAACTTCTTATGGTAGTAATTCACATTATTACAGGGCTGATATTCTTTTCTGACTTTGTAAGATCTTAGTAACAAGAAGGAGTGTAGCCTCTGGAGATGATAATTATGTTTAGCTCCTCACACTTACTCCTTAGCAGCAGTAGCTTTTAATATACAATTGTCAGAGTAACCATGAAGATGGAGGCTCTAAGAATTCCATATGTCAATGTTAGAATCAAGGACTTTCCTATGTCCACAACAGAAACGATAGGCAAGTGCTCATGGTTATATCTGGTAGGTTCCTGCATTTGAAACAAGGCAGTGAAACAAATATTTTCTTTTGGGCAATTTTATAAAGAACATGGGCTTTCAGTTTTATAGTTAGGTCTATGCTGGCAGCAGAAGATTTTCCATAAGAGCTGAGTGCTTCAGATAGTAGCAACTGTCAGTATTTGGCAGGTGCCATTTGCAGGGACCGTGACTGCAGCAAGTATAAATAAATGCTTATAAGTTGAGAACAGTCTATTCTTGTATAGATATTTGCTCTACAAATGCATTCCCATGCATCTAGAATAGTGTCTGAAATTTTTTAAGTTCTCTAGAATCAATTTTAAAATGAAGTCTGAAATCATACTAGAAAGCCAGTTAATTATTTAAATTTTATCTGTGGTGATAATTCTTGGGGAGGTATAGGTAAATGCCTATAAAGGACATTGAGCCAAGGGGAGGAGAGGTGGTGGGAGTGGAATAAAATTTCAGAAAAATCTGTCCTTTCAAGATTTACCAGGAATGTTTTTAAAAGAGTGAGGTCATATATCACTAAATTTAGGCAAATAATTATTGATTTTAACATAGTATAACTTAGATTTAAAGCATTTATATTTGTAAAACTGTATAAAATCAAGTAATGTTCTCATATACTAAAATTGAAACAGAAGATAACATAACTGGATTCTTTATTTTGCAACAACATTAGTTAAGCATAACTTTTAAGTCTGTTAAAGGTAAACTGAAAAGAAATGGCAAACATGAATTGTAGTGATACATAAAATAATAGGGTAAGGGTTGAAGTTTTTTGAATCATGGCATGCTTCGAAGCATAAGATATATCTAAGATATATGTAAATGCTCAGTATAGTTTACAATCACAACCTTTTCACTGAACAAAAGTACTTCTGATCTTGCCATGAGGGCATCAGTGTTCAACATAAGAAATTCCCCTGGCAAGAGCTCTCACGTCTCAAAAAAAGTAATCCCTGTGCCTCCTTCTCCTCAGTGTTGATACTTCCTGTGCTGTCCAGGGCTATCTTTCTACTGTTACTAGAATTGAGGAAGGTGATTCTGCTGCTTGTTTTTGCATGCCCCACAGTATTTTGAACATATGAAGCACTATTAAATTAATATGCCTAAAATCATAGAAGGCACTTAAATTCATTGTTTCAATTAAAGATGTGGCCCTGCCTTAGCCATTTTGGCTCTGTGGATAGAGTGTTGGTCTGTGGACCAAAGGGTCCCAGGTTTGATTCTGGTCAGGGGCACATACCTAGGTTGCAGGCTCCTCCCCGACCTGGGCTTGCACAGGAGGCAACCTATCGATGTGTTTCTCTCACATAAATCTGTGTCTCTGTCTTTCCCTCTGTCTTCTAGTCTCCTTAAAAATCAATGGAGCCCTGTCTGGTTTGGCTCAGTGGATAGAGTGTCTGCCTGTGGACTGAAGGGTCCCAGGTTCGATTCCGGTCAAGGGCATGTACCTTGGTTGCGGGCATATCCCCAGTGGGGAGTGTGCAGAAGGCAGCTGATTGATGTTTGTCTCTCATCGATGTTTCTAATTCTCTATCCCTCTCCCTTCCTCTCTGTAAAAAATCAATAAAATATATTTTTTTAAAAAAATCAGTGGAAAAATATCCTCAAGTGAGGATTAACGACAACAACAAAAAGCTGTGGGCTTATTTATCTTAATTGTTTTTTATATATTTAAGTAAGTTAAGCCTATAGAATTTTAAGAAACTGTTTAGAAGATGAGTTGAAAGTTAAGGAAACACTTTAGTTTATTAATATGTACTATTTTGTCATTTATCTTTATTATACTCATTTTTATAAAACAGTCTTAATATGTATTTTGTCTGTGTGTGTTTTAAATAATTTTTTTTCTTTTCTAGTGACTACTCCAGTGATTATTCTGACTGGACAGCAGATGCAGGAATTAATTTGCAGCCACCAAAGAAAATTCCTAAGCATAAAACCAAGAAAGCAGAAAGCAGTTCAGATGAAGAAGAAGAATCTGAAAAACAGAAACAAAAGCAGATTAAAAAGGAAAGGAAAAAAATACATGAAGAAAAAGATGGACCAATATCACCAAAGAAAAAGAATCCCAAAGAAAGAAGACAAAAGGTTAATTTATATATAAACTAATGTTTTCTATGAAAACAAAGCACACATTTTAAAAGTGCAGTTTATGAACATTAACGTTGTTGAGCTGTACCAGCAAGCAGTAATAGAAAAAATTTAGAAGTATACAGTAGTAAAACAGAGTACAGCAGGTCCTTGAATAAGGTTTCAATTAATAGCCATTTGATGTAATGGTATGAGATGCTATAGGAACACTTGTTTATATTAATTAGCCTCTTACAAATTGGTTTTATTATATGTCATTTCGACATTGTAAGTCAGAGATCCTATTAACAACCGTGAGTACCTAATTATATATCAAAATATATTTAGTTTATTCAGGTTTAAATATTTACCTTATGAGAGTGTTTTCTTGTGGAATTAATTACTTTCTAAATATTGAACATTTCGTCTATAACAAAAGCAGATTTTTCTTGACAATCCCATGGGGTTTGTTTATGTATGTTTTTTAAAATCTACAGTTTATTAGTCCTTTAATTGCCATTACCTTTTAAACACCCTTATTTTTATTTCTGAAAATAAACAGGAAACATAGGGAGAACATCACCTGGAATAAGAATGGCAAAATTTGGCCTTTGGGGATCAGCCCAAATCTGGCAGTCCGACATCCCCCAAGGGGTTCCGGATTGCGAGAGGGCACAGGCCAGGCTGAGGTACCCCACTGGTGTGGGCCTCTAATCCTATCTAAGAAAGAGGGAATATGCTTATTGACCCTCCTGCCATCGCGAAGAGGGTGGCACGCACAGCCAATAAGCAATGAATATGCTAATTGACTGTCACGCCCTCAAAGATGGAGACACCCACAGCCACAAGATGGCGGTGCCCAGTCCCCTCAGCCCCGCTGGGCCAGCAGGCGTGCGGCAAGGCCAGGCCCACCTCCAGGCAGGGCTGACCCGAGGCACAGTCAAGCCTCAGATGGCGGCTGCCCAGCTGCCCAGGGCTGCCTGAGGCTCAGGTAACCAGGGCCAGCCAAGGCTTACGCTGCCACCACTAGCAGCAGCAGAAGTGTGATGGGGGCGTCTCCTTCCCCTGATCTCTGGTGAGGGCTCCCGGGACTGTGAGAGGCGGCAGGCCGGGCTGACAGACCACACCCCCCTCCAGTGCATGAATTTTCACGCATCGGGCCTCTAGTATAAATATAAAGGCTGTAACAAGCCTTTACTGATTTATATAGTATGTGAGCTATAATCACATGGTCCTTAGTCTGTCATTTGTAGAATTAAATACTAGGGTCTTTTAAGGTCTTTATCCCCAAAGACCTTTGAACGTTTTAAATAATTCTTTAAATTTGTCTAAAGTGTTTATTTTATACTAGAGGCCCGGTGTATGAAATTCATGCACTCGGGAAGGGGGGGTCTTCAACCCAGCCTGCACCCTCTCGCAGTCTGTGAGCCCTCGGGGGATGTCTGAGTAACAGCTCAGGCCCGCTCCCTGTGGCAGTCAGACATCCTTAGCACTGCCCTGGAGGCAGGAGATGCACCCTCCACCACCACTGAGCTTGCCAGCCATGATTTGGCTTCTGGCTAAGCGGCACTCACCCTGTGGGGCCATACAATGACCACCAGCATTGAGCATCTGCCCCCTGGTGGTAAGTGTGTGTCATAGCGACTGATCGTTTTGTTTGTGTTTTTTTTTGCTGTTAGGTCAATTTGCATATTAGCCTTTTATTATGTAGGATGTCTCCATTGAGCTCTTGTTTGTTTCAGCTTTATAGTTATGAATTACTTTAATTTGGATTCCACTGCCTGCTATTCTTCTTGTCACCTCCTTTTATCTGGGGAAGATTTACCAAAGAGAATACCATGCTTTTGCTCAGTTTTCTTCTTCTCTCTTGTCAGTTATGATAAATGTATATGGACACATTATTTTATGTGGTAGATTGGTTAAAGAAACCTTATTTAGCCATGTATCTCACTAAAAATGTTAACACTTTTTTTTCCCTAAGTTCAGGACAATTCTGATTCACCTTTGAGTTTTGCACTGTGAGACTATAATTCTTTTTTACTTTGTGGTTTCGTTTGATTGATAATCATCTACAAACTAATACCTTAGGCTTCTTTATGCAGTGCTGCATTTTTATTTGCTATTACTGTTTGGTATATTTTAATTTCACTGTTTTACTTATACCAGTAGTGTTGTAACAGGATCTATCTGCCACTAAATTTATGTGGGACAGATTTAAAATATAGTAAGATTACACCCTAGCCGGTTTGGCTCAGTGGATAGAGCATCAGCCTGCGGACTGAAGGGTCCCAGGCTCAATTCTGGTCAAGGGCACATGCCCAAGTTGCAGGCTCGATCCCCAGTGTAGGGGTGTGCCGGATGCAGCTGATCAATGATTCTCTATCATCATTGATGTTTCTATCTCTCTCTCCCTCTCCCTTCCTCTCCTTAGTCAATAAAAATATATTTTAAAAAAAATAAAATATAGTAAGTCTAGGATATTGTAGGCCATTTCCTTTCATTTGGATTTTGTTCACATGGTTTGGTGCTAGCCTACTAGTAGTAGATCCAGCAGTGGGTAGAATTGTCCTTATTCCTTAGTCTTCTTGTTATCTCAACTAATATTTCCCTTTTTATGCATAGAGTTGTAGAGCTGGAAAATAAGAGATCATTAAGCTATTGATATTATTGCTTCTATTAAAATATTTTCCATGTGACTAATTCTGTTTCAATTAATTAAGCAAGAAAATCAGTAAGGTAGATATAGAAAATGCTTATAAGAAAGTAGAATTCTCCAAAAATGAACTAAAGAAATCTCAGATGGTATCTGACATATATCCCTTATGGTTTTAGGGGCTCTGGAAACCAGATCAATAAATTTTTATTGTGTACTTATTATTTATAAAGCAACACAGTGGATAAAAAGATATGCAAGACATAGTTAATATTTATGCTAAAAATAATGTGTGACTAACAAGTTGCTTGAATCCCCTAAGGTAAAAATAGAAGAAATAATCATACGTTTAGTTGCCAGATAATGTTTAAAAATAATAGATCAGAAACCAAATGGGGACATCTTATTTTAGAGTTTTCGATAAGGCTTTCAGAAGAAATAAGATTTGAGGTGGGCCTAGAAGAATTTCTGTGGGTAGAAAATAAATTAATTACCCATATTTCCAAAATTTAAAAGAAATCTTATCATTAGGCTAGAAATTTTGAGGAATATTCAGTGCATTTTATTCCCTAACTGGTTTTAAATACTAAGTGACAGAAATCTACTTTAACCAAAAATTATAGGTGTTCTAAGAATTATTGGTGAACAAGATTTATTCTCAAAATGATTCTTGGCTATGCAAGAGTCTTACAGTTATAAATATAGTTATTCCTATTTAATGTCCAATTTATCTAGCTTTATGTAAGAGTGATTAGTTATTGCAATAAACATAGAATTTTCCTTATGGGAAGAAATACTTGTCTAATTTAATTGGCAGTCCTTACTGAGGCTGGGTTTAACAATTTTTAGATTTTTTTGTACGTGTTTTTCTCTTTATTAAGTCAAAGGACACCTTTTTTAAAATATACTTTAACTTAAAACCTCAATATATAAAACTGATAAAATTTGTGGATCTAACTCTGATGCAGTACATAGTAACAGTGGCTACTCAGAAACGCTGTGGATAAAATTACCATTCAGGTGTCATCTGACTTAACATAACATTACAAATCTTAGACATACAAAATTTATTGTCAAGTGATCCTCTGTAGCCTGTTGTACTCTGGTCCTCCTCATTCCAAAACCTTGATGTTATTCATTGTAATTATTGTGGTTCTTTCTTTTAAATAAGTTCAGCACCTAATTGTTTTCACCATTTCTGCTGTCACTCTCACTTGATTTATTGCAGTAGCCTTCCATCATTCTTTCTACTTCTGCCCTTTCCCCCTTAGAGTCTATTCTGTGAAGCAAGTATTGACAAACTTTTTATGTAGAGTTCCAGCTATTCTGCCATTGTAGCCTGAAAACAGCCATAGACAATAAATAAATGAATAAATATGGCTGTGTTCTAATAAAATTTGATTTATAGATAGCAGACTGAGCTTGGACTGTGGGCCATAATTTCAAAATCCCTGCTCTGATGCATCCAGAGTGATCCTTTAAAAATGCAAGTCAGATCCTATCACTCTTCTGACTAAAATTCTCCAGTAGACCCATGTCACATGCAGTAAAAGCTCATCTTTTTTTCCTTCCTTACTCTCCAGGAAGATGTGGTTAATGAAGAGGAAAATGGACATTGAATAGTAGCTCTTACAGTACTTGTTGCACATAGTGTTCTGTGATACCCCATTATGACATTGCTTCTTATAGTGAACTTGCATTAACTCAGTAATAACTGTCTTCTTTTTTAAAAAACACAAGAGAATAAAATTTAGAATCCTATATATATAAACAAAGAACCAAACAGTTTTAATCAATTGTATGAAGTTTCTCTGCTTATAAATACTAGGTTTCAAAGTTCATTTTTTCTAAGTCTAGTGTAACAACATTCAGACCATGATGGCCACTTGTCGGTGAGCAGCAAAGTTTAAAAGGCCTAGTTTTATATTTATCACATATTTTATATTTAACATATTTTCTAAGTGATCCTTTCTAACCTGTTGTACTCTAGTCCTCCTCATCACTTAGAAAATTAGTTTTCTCAGAGGCCTACTTTTATATTTTTCCACAAAAATTTAAAAGTAAAGTAATTGGCTTAACAGCATTTTGTTTGGGAAAAATCCGAAGAAATTTTTTGTTGTTGTTAGAAGCTAATTGTGAGCCAAGAGTGAGAAATGCTATTTTAAAAAGGGAAGAGGAGTATTCTTGGGCTATAGAGAAGTATAATGCCCAGCCATGGAAACAATTAGACTTCTGTGTTTTACATGAGTTAGCCCATATGAGAATATCTTAGTTGTTATGAACACATTGTGACTAGGATTTAAAAAACAAACCATCAGGTATGCTTTGCTTTGCTACATGCAAAGTTTATAAAACTGATGGAACTTTGAGAGAAAGGGAGACTACACAGAGCTTATACTCTGATGTTTATGGGAATATCTTTTCACTTAGTTTTGTTGTGAATGTTGTCTGTAGGTTTTGGATTATCTAGTTTTTTGTGTTGTTTTTTTTGTATGTATGCACAGTGATTTGGCCACTATTGCCATCTTTCCAGAATAGCTTTTTAATACCTAAAAAATATACATTGTTATACAATGATTTCCTTTATTTGTTTAAATACCTTTATAGTTATTTTAAAACACAGATTATAACTGAATGCTTTTACGTAATACTACTTTAAATGTTCTAAACCTTAGAGATTGGCGGTAGGAGAACTAACTGAAAATGGATTGACATTAGAAGAATGGTTGCCTTCAACATGGATTACAGATACTCTTCCCCGAAGATGTCCATTTGTACCACAGATGGGGGATGAGGTACGTTTAAACTTTTAAAACATCCTTTATTTGTTTTTTCAAGTTACTTTAAACATTGTTATAACTCTAGAAACAGAACTCTGGAAGATTGCAGTTGTTTCTTAAAGTATCGCATTCTAGGTGTTTGTAGCTATGTTTGGAAAAAGTGAAGTCAGGAGAAAAGTGCTAATGATCATCTTTTTTGAGATTTCTATAAATATTGTAAATCAAAATAATTTTCAAAATGGAAATTTTGATGACATTTTAAAAACTACCATTTATTTTTAATAATAGAGTTTTGTTGCCAGTTTTCTTTTTAAAATTAAAATACATTAGTTTTTCATTTTAGACTTCAGTATTTTCTTTTAATTTCATTCATAAGTTTTATGTAAATGCTTACAATGTTCATAATTTGTCTCTTAGATCTTTAAAAAGTTCTATTATTTTAGAATAAGAAATATTTCATTTTTAAGAAAATGTGATTGGCCATCATTTGATTTTACACTTTGGACTATGAAATGAAAAATGTATGATCTTAAATCAAAGTTTCTCATTCAGGGATTCGTGTCTCCTTGCATAATGTTAAGAGATAGGATTATCTGGTGTCCAGTAGATGAACAGTAAGAAGTCAGGAATTAAAATGGCTTCTTTAGCAAAGCATACTAATTAGCTGTAGAAAGTGGCAGGTGGCAGTTGATAGTAGAAGAAGGAACTCAAAAACTTTATATTGCAAGAATAACTCTAATGAACAGTCTAAAATAATTCATGTAGAGATCCTATTTGTCAAAGAAGTTTTGAAGCGTACAGAACATTATCACGTTGTTGTAATTTAGTACAATGATAGATCCTAACAGATCCTGCCACATCAAGAAAATGCTTGATTATATTATATTTAACAAACTGTTTCAAGATGGTCAGAAAGTTCATAATTGTTTGTTGAATAATTTCCTATCAAAATGTCCAAGTTGTCTTTTTAGTTGTTGGTGCTTAAATAGGTAATTTCTCATTATTCAGCACCATTCATTCCTTCATATTAGATTTCAGACAACTGAATAATGATATTAATGGATAGAATGAAAGTATGTAGAATAATGAATGTCCGAAAATATTACTAAGAACTTAACATTTTTAAAAATTTTAATACCTTTTTTTTTAATAAGCTCTATTTTTTTATTAGTGGGAAGAATTTTTGGTATCCAATTACTGTGTTCAAGTATCAGTTCTACAGGATAGTAGTCAGGAGTTACTTAAATTTGACCTTTATAGCATAAGGATAAATGGATGTATTGCTGTTTTTATAAGGATAAAATATATGTGACAATACATTTTTCACTTTCAAGTTCTGCATATGTATAAACGACTGCTGCAAAAGTAAGGGAACAATAAACCTAATCATGATCCGTCATCATAGCTTTTTTATGCAACAAGATTAACTTATTTTGAATAAAAAAATAAAATGGTGAAATGAAAAACACTAAAAAATGACTACTCTTCTTAGTCTATAACAAAATTAATGTTATTTTGAACACTTCAGTTATGATTGACATTATAAAACACATGGCACAGAGGTTACACGACACATTAAGGATTTCTGCTGCAGACTCAGCTGCTTAAGAGCCAGGTGAATCACAGCACATGACACAGCCACCGAATGAACCCCATCCTCGAACTATTTGAAAATATTATTGAACTATATACAATAAATTGTGTTCATTTATTATCATTATTATTATTAAGTAGAGGATCGGTGCATGGATTCGTGCACCGTTTGGGTTCCTCGGCCTGGCCTGCGGGGATCACGCTGAAACCAGCTCTTCAACATCCCCTGAGGGGTCCCGGATTGCGAGAGGGCGGTTCTCAGGTGACACACCTCCTCTGGTTCCGGGTGTATCACCTGAGAACTATAGCTGCCAAGTCACTGCAGCTCAGCAGTTCCTGCGTTGATTGTCTTCCCCCGTGTGGTCATAGCTACTGGTCTAACAGTTGGATACTCACTTAGGCTTTCATATATATAGACTAGAGGCCCGGTGCATTAAATTCATGCACAGGTAGGGTCCCTAGGCCTGGCTGGTGATGAAGGCTGATGAGGTTCCATGCCTCCTCCTTACCTCGCTGTCTGCACACCACCACTGTACAGTTCCCCACCTCTTCCTTCCCTCGCTCCCTCAGCACCCTGCTGCCACTGCTGGTTGCCCACCATGTTCCGCACTGCTCCCTTGTGGTCAGCGCATGTCATAGCAAGCGATTGAACTCACAGTCGAGCTCTCAAGAAGACATTTTGCAAATTATCCTTTAATATATATAGGTATTTAGTCCAACAAAAAGAAACAAAAACTTGAGGAAAAGAAGGGGGAAAATAAAATATTAGAATAACTTTAAAGGACATTAAATTCTTGCATATTGAGTTAAAGGAAACACATTCAAGTTTTAAATTGTGACTTTATTTACTTCTCAGGTTTATTATTTCCGACAAGGACATGAAGCATATGTTGAAATGGCCCGGAAAAATAAAATTTATAGTATCAATCCCAAAAAACAACCATGGCATAAAATGGAACTACGGGTATGATATTCATTACTATTTAATTGCCCCAAATTACATATTTATGGAATATGGAGAAAATGATATTGTTAATAGTTTTACTATAAGAAACTGTATCATGAAGATACCTTTCTCAACTGAAGCAATCTGGGGAGTAGAGGGTGTTTAACGTTCTAAGAAACACAAGATTGACTAATTTTGTATACTCTGATAGTTTATAAACTGCGTACAAAATATAATTATAGTGAAAATTAGACAACACTAATGTCTAAGGTAAAAATTCATGTTTGTAAATTTGTTAAGTATTTCTAGATTTATCAGCAGTACTTCAGAATTACTAGTTCTAAACCTCTAAGTGTTGGAAAACTCTTATTTCATTCAAAGGTTTCATTCTAGTTTTTCTTTACTGTTTAAAATTTAAATATAAATCCTTGGGTTATGTCGGAGATCCATTCCTACGGCGCGACATAATGCAGTTTTCGCTGTAAGTGGGAACGCACCTACATACGCTCCTATGTCACTCACATGGAGCACATACACAGCAGTAATGTAGTGAAACAGTAAAAAAAAAATTTAAAAGAAAGATGATTCCTGGCGTTTACTTGTGGTAAATAAATAATAAAAAACATAAAGCACATAGGTTCATACGTCGAAATGACGGAACTTTTTTTTAATATAAATAAATGGGAGATGGCGATGTAACCACGAAATGACGTACGTCGAGTCCGATGTAACCTGAGGACTATCTGTATGTACCTCAATGAATTTACTTATGTACACACACACTAAAGGCCGGTGCATGACATTCGTGCACTGGAGGTTGTGGGGGTCCCTCAATCTGACCTGCACCCTCTCCAATCTGGAAGCCCTCAGAGGAGCCCTCTCCAATCCGCGAGTTTCTGTCTTTGCAATCATATGAGCGAATTGTCTGAGACCCCAACTCAGTTTGGTTTGTTGCTCAGAGAATAATAGATGCTTTTTTTTTTCTTTGCTTCATTGGTGGAGATTTCATGGAAGTTTTAGGATATCTTCCCTTTAATTTTTCCTAGACACTCTGATTTTACTTAAGTCTCTCACCTTTGCTTTCCCTCCATCCCCCGCTGCAACAGTAACTTGCTCCAGGCTCACTTTGCTCTAGTGCAGCAGTTCTCAACCTGTGGCTTGCGACCCCTTTGGGGGTCGAACGACCCTTTCACAGGGGTCGCCGAAGACCATCGGAAAACACATAGATAATTACATATTGTTTTTGTGATTCATCACTATGCTTTAATTATGTTCAATTTGTAACAATGAAAATACATCCTGCATATCAGATATTTATATTACAATTCATAACAGTAGCAAAATTACAGTTATGAAGTAGCAATGAAAATAATTTTATGGTTGGGGGTCACCACAACATGAGGAACTGTATTAAAGGGTCGCGGCATTAGGAAGGTTGAGAACCACTGCTCTAGTGTCTAGGACAGTGGTCGGCAAACTGCGGCTCACGAGCCACGTGTGGCTCTTTGGCCCCTTGAGTGTGGCTCTTCCACAAAATACCATGTGCGGGTGCGCACATACAGTGTAATTGAAACTTCGTGATCCATGTGCAGAAGTCGGTATTTTGTAGACGAGCCATACTCAAGGGGCCAAAGAGCCACATGTAGCTCGTGAGCCACAGTTTGCCGACCACTGGTCTAGGAGATCCGTCTGTCACCAGAACTACAATTCCCAACATTCCTGGTGCTCCCTGCGCTCTGGGCTTCCGCTTCTGGTCCTGGGGCTGCCACCAAAACTATTCCAGAATTCCTGGTGCTCCCTGCGATCTTGGTTTTACCCTTCCTACTTTGTCTCCGTCCCATGGCCTCCCACTCTGCCACGTCTTCCAAGCCACCAGCTCTCCCTCTCTGCTCTCTGTCTGGCGGCTTGGGTAGCCAATTTTCCCAAGCCGCTCCATTCTCTGCCGGCTCTCCCACTCTGCTCTTCGCCTTGCGCCTGTGTATGCAAATTAATCTGCCATCTTTGTTGGGTTAATTTGCAGGCTGGTGAGTGTAGCGGAGGGATGGTCAATTTACATGTTTCTTTTTTATTATATAGGATACACACACAGAGTAAATTACCTATATGAAGATTTAAATGAAGATGCTTTTTCAGTTATGTTTAGCAATTCATTTATCTTGTGATGATGGTTTCTTATTTCCTGTATCTTCCTCAGGAACAAGAACTGATGAAAATAGTTGGCATAAAGTATGAAGTGGGCTTGCCTACCCTTTGCTGCCTTAAACTTGCTTTTCTAGATCCAGATACTGGTAAACTGACTGGCGGATCATTTACCATGAAGTAAGGACTGTTGAAAAAGGCAATAGTTTCTTAGTATTGTAAATTGTTTATCAAGATTCAGTTAAATTTGAATGTCTCTTAGGTATTTTTAGGTATGTGACCTAATCAGTTTGTTTCTCTTTGTAATTAGATACCATGATATGCCTGACGTAATAGATTTTCTAGTCTTGAGACAACAATTTGATGACGCCAGATATAGGCGGTGGAATATAGGTAGGTAATTTTAGAAACCATAGATGTTTGTTTTTAATCTAATCATTTAATATTTTTCATTATTTAGGAAAAGATAACCACAGAAATTGTCTTGTCATTTCTGGGACTATTAATAGCAAGTACAATATTGTGTCACATACTTTTAAATATTTTTTTTTATGAATGAAATGCTTTTAATTTAGTTGATGCTGAAATTCTAAGCATTTGTTTCTCTTACATTTGTTAACTTATACGGTTCTTTATAGCTGTTCTTTAGCTGTTTTGTTTGTTAACTTAAATCTTTATTCAGAAATATTAATAATTCAAAATTGAAGCAAAAGATGTCTTCAAGGTTCAAAATGTTTAATAATAATTTAGACTGAGATTAAAGCTAAATTGACATTTTTTGTTCGTTTAACTGTTATGTAATTCTTAAACATTAATACTGTTATCAAAACTCAAAAGACATTTTAAAATCCTTAAAAGTTTCTAGGTATTTAAATGCATTAATTTATGTACAAATGGATGTGCTGTTCATTAAAGTATTTCTTTTAAAAATGTCGTGCAGGCCACTCTTTGTCATCTTGGAGTGAAATGTGAATTTATAGATAGCATAATGTGGTTTAAAAAGGCACATTAATTGATATATCATTCAATCTCTCCTCCAGTGCCATTGTCATGATTTGTTTTTTTTTTGTTTGGGCTTGGTGGACTTGGAAATGTATATGTGTTTTCTAAAAGGAAAAATTAGGAAAATTCAAGTTATCAAAATTACGGTCATGGGAGTTACCAAAAAAATTATGTATCATGTATCATTTCTCTGGAAGTTTTGAAAGGTGTATTCCATAAAATAAAGGAGTAAGCCAAGATAGAGAAAGATATGGAATCCCCCCTATCCCACAGGAAACAGGAAATTTTTTCAGAGCAGATAGGAATTCCCAAGTAATAGTCAACAAAAGTCTAAGGATAGCATCTAGCAAGCCTATAAAACAACCAGATCAGAAGATATTGTCTACCAAGAATGCAGTCTTCAGGGGAACAAAATGGAACTGATAAATTATCTAACATGTTTGACTTTGTGGGAAATTATATTGGAGAGTGTTTTTTAGTTTGAGCTGTTAGAGAATGTGGGAAGACAATCATAAGTGCAGAGAAAACTAACCATTTAAAAAAATGGAACAATTCTTACAACATACAAGAAAGTAAGTGTGTGCAACTTGACTTAGGAGCAAACAGTATTTACATAGTCATGATAAAGAAAAACAATATGGATTAAATAAAATACATATACCTTTTATATACAGTTGTATGGATAGAGGTCACTACTTAATGTCTAAAATTGGTGAATGGAGAAATAGATCTATATTCATTATTTAGAAATTTGTAAGTATCTCAAGTTGGAAGAGTTAAAAGTTTTCTTGGTTTTGGTTATAATTTTGTACATTTGAGTTTCAAAACTTATTTGCATGCGTTGGTTGATAAGGTACATTTTATTTTTTTATGAACATGCATCTGCCAATTAATTGCAGAACAAATATTCGTGCCCACAAATATATCAGAAATGAGCTGATAACAAACTAAGGAGATAAATATGGCGAGCATTAGAGAAATAAAAGAGATATTTCAAATGGATGTACATCAGAATTTTTTCACTTGGATCTTATAGCCACTACCACCACCAAATTTATAGATTAATATTTCTTCTAAAGTTAGTACTTCTTAGTCTTTTATTTCTGAAGATATAGTAGTACCAAATCCTTGTCCACGGGTATGTGTTTCAAGGCTCCCAGTGGATACCTAAGGCTGCAGATAGTACAGAACTTTATATATAGTATTTTTCTATGCATACATACTGTGATAAAGTCAAATTTATAAATTAGGCACAGTAAAGAGATTAACTACAATAAGTAATAAAATAGAATAATATAACAATATATTATAATAAAAGTGAATGTTCTCTCTCTCTCTCTGTGTGTGTGTGTGTGTGTGTGTGTGTGTGTGTGTGTGTGTGTGGGATGTCCTAAGATTGCTTCTTGCTACTCAGAATGGTGCACAATTTAAAACTTAAAATATTGTTCATTTTTGGAATTTTCTGTTTAATATTTTCAGTCTGTTGTTGACCACAGGTAACTAAAATTATGGAAAATGAAATTGCATGTTGGGGGGACAGGGCTATACTGTATATGTATCTGTATAACAACTGCTGTTTCAAATTATATTAATAGTAATTGCTCTAGCCTTCTTCAGAAATGTTTAATGCTTATTTTGACTAGTGGACTCTATTCCTTGTTTAACTTCATTGTTAGCACTGTAGTGTACCATTCATTTGGGTTAGGCATTCATTGTTCAGTTCTATCTCTTTAGAATAATGTCATCAGACTATGTAGGATCGTAAATAGTTACTAGGTGTACCGGTTAATAATGGGGATTTAACATCATAGATATTTTTACGCTTAAAAATGTGGAATTTCATGCCAAATAAAAGCATTTGTGGGAAGTTTTAATTCATAATTTTGAAGAAAAAGTTATTGTGTACTTCAAGAAGCTTATGGTGAACATGCTCCATCTCAAGGTACTTGTGAACGCTTTAAAAGCGATGATTTCAATGTGAAAGACAAAGAACCTCCAGGTCAACCGAAAAAGTTTGAAGACCAACAATTACAAGCATTACTGGATGAAGATGTGTGTCAAACTCAAAAACAACTTGCAGAAAGATTAAACGTTGCTCTGCAAACAATTTCCGATCATTTCCAAGCAATGGGAAAGATTTTGAAGGAAATCGTGCCACATCAACAACTGAACGAAAGACAACTGGAAAACCGAAAAGTCATCAGTAAAATGTTGCTTCAGTGGCACAAAAGGAAGTCCTTTTGCATCGAATTGTGACTGGAGATGAAAAGTGGATTTATTTTGAGAATCCCAAGTGCACAAAATCATGGGTTGATCCAGGTCAACCATCAACATCGACTGCGAGGCCAAATTGCTTCAGAAAGAAGACAATGCTCTGCATTTGGTGGGATCAGGAAGGTGTGGTGTATTATGAGCTTCTAAATCCAGATGAAACCGTTAATACTGGCCATTACTGACAACAAATAATCAATTTGAACCACGCTTTGATCATGAAATCACCAGAATGTGTCAGAAGACACAGCAAAGTAATTTTGCTCCATGATGACACACCATCACAAACTTAAAAACCAGTTAAAGACACGTTAAAAGATCTTGCCTGGGAAATATTAACCCACCCTCTATATTATCAGACCTTGCTGCCGGGGTCCAACCCCAGCAGGTCCAGGGGTTCCCAAAGGCGTAGACGGAGTCGGCGAAGAAGGAATGACACGGAGACAGCGTTCAGTTGATCAGCAGCCTAGCCAGGATCTCCAGCCAAGTTCTGGTCTCGATCTCCAGAGAGGTTCTGCTTAGGATCTCCAGCCAGGTTCTGTGTCCATGGTCTCTTGCTAGGTTCTCCAGCCAGGTTCTCCAGCCAGGTTCTGTAGCCATGTTCCCTCGCTAGGTTCTCCAGCCAGGTTCTGTCCAGGTTCTCCAGCCAGGTTCAGTCACCAGGTTCTAGTCAGGTTCTCTTGCCAATTTCTGTAGTCAGGTTCAGTCAAGGATCTTTTGCCATGTTCTCTCGCTAGGTTCTGTCTCTAGGTTCTGAGGCCAGTTTCTGTCCAGGATCTTTTGCCATGTTCTCTCCAGCGAAGTTCTTCTGTCCCTAGAGAACGTTCTGTGTAGGTTCTGTGCCAATCTCTGTCTTGTTACATCTGTATTTATACCAGTTGATTCAATCCTATCAATCGCTATTACAAAGGTTAGGGCGTTTCTTATCTCCATTCCAGGGAGTAAAGATTATGTAACTTAAGCATGATTGTTCATAGTTAAAGTGATTAATTACCCGCCTGGCACTTAGTTAAGAGATTTTATTCCCTCCCTAACTTCAGGGGAAAATCCCTACCTGGGGAAACAACCTTTCTCAGAGACCTTGGTTAAAACACATAGTGCCAAGAAGGTGAGCAAACATATTAAGAACAGTATGCCATATATGCCAGGTCCCTTGAAACAGCAAGCATGGACCGGCTCCCGGCACCTTGCTACTTCAGATTACCACTTGTTCCAATAGATGGCACATGCACTTTCTCAGCAGCACTTCAAAACGTATGAAGAAGTGGAAAATTGGGTCTTTGAATGGTTTACCTCAAAACAAGAAAAGTTCTATTGGGACATTATCCACAAATTACCTGAAAGGTGGGAAAATGTGTAGCTAGTGATGGACATTACTTTGAATAAAGCACTTTTGATGTTTCTCTTGAAATTATCGTGTTTTCTTTGATTACAAAATCTGCCATTAGTAACCGGTACACCTATATGAAACTCATCATTCATTATATTTACTGTAAGGTGGTGGTGTCAAGAATGCTGGTTATTATCCTTGGTCAGGTGGCTCAGTTGGTTGGAGCATTGTCCTGTACACCAAAAAAGGAAAAAAAGAGGTTGTGGGTTCGATTCCCTATCAGGGCACATACCTAAGTTGTGGGCTCGATCTTAGTCAGGGTGCCTATGGGAGGCAATCAGCCAATGTTTCTCTCTCCCTCTCTACAATAATAAAACAAAAAATATATCCTTGGTGAGGTTAAAAGAAAAAAATGCTGTTTATTAAATTATATAGTTTCTCGCTAAGCTTAGTATCACTCATGCATCTGAGGAACTATTAGAGACTCAAATATAATGATAGCTCATATTTCTGTCTTGACACTGGCTGTTAGAATGCTTGAATGTAAACTTGGATCCCAGTGTATACCCACTCAGAGACTATGTATAACTTAACAACATGTACTCTTGGCTCCAGCTTTTTTTTTTAAATCAATAAATTTCTTTTATCTCCTTTTTAAATTTTTAAATTTATATTTTAAATCCTTTCTGGTAAAAAATGAGAACAAACAAATACTAATTGATTTGTTCAAAGTCACGTGGGTAAGTTATTTGAACTCAACCTATGCTTTTCAGGAGAAAAGTCATTAAGTACTAAAGTAAAGTACCATGAAAGCCAGGGAAGGGGAAAATGTGTCAAAAAAGGAAGAGAGTAGTTTGTAGTTTTCATATGACATAGAGGAAAGCTGAGAAGATAACTTATTAGGTCAGTTTCCCTAATTTGCATTTGGGTAAGGAAGGAAAGGTAAAGAGTGAATTTGTTTTACAAAGATTAGTTGTTTTTGTTGCTTTTCCATTTGTTTTTTTATAGGAAAGGGAGTGTATGCATGAGTGTTATAGCTGGGGGTAATTGAGGTGAAGGAAGGTAGTTTGGATTTTTGTTTTTGGTTTTGTTATTTTTAGGCTGGACTCTTGAATGTTGGTTAGAGTAACCTAGCTATAGGAAATAAGAAATTAAAAGATAGAGTATAAGTATTTGTTGAGCAGAAATTATGAAACTATACATTTATTTGAATGAAGAATTTTGACATAGTCCTTACGAATTAAAAATTCTAGATTGTTAAAAATGCTTGAGGCAAGAGTGAATTTCTTCTTACCTAATAAAATGTAAGAAATGGTACTGGAAACTGGTAAGTCACACTTCAGGTGTGCTTATTAAATAACTTTTTTCCCAGTATTGCTGATTTATTTACTTATTTTGAAGTTTGTATGTCACTTTTTATATAACTTCTGAAATCATACAGGCAGTTTAAGTATCTCAAGGTTATACTTTTGGATAAAGGAGCAACGATAGCAGTTTTACATTTCAGAGTAATGAGATGGCTTTTATTCTTGTCCAGGTGACCGTTTCAGATCAGTCATAGATGATGCCTGGTGGTTTGGAACAATTGAAAGCCAGGAACCTCTTCAACATGAATACCCTGATAGTTTGTTTCAGTGCTATAATGTTTGGTAAGGAAGTGTTTATTGTAATTTAGTGCAGCCTGAGTTGCTTTGAATGTTTTCCCCATCTATCTATATAAAAGCCTAATATGCTAAGTGTCTGACGGTTCAACCAGTCACTATGGCGCGCACTGACCACCAGGGGGCAGATGCTCCGACCAGTAGATTAGCTTGCTGCTGGGTCCAGCTGATCCAGACTGAGTGAGAAGGGCCAGACACGCCCTGTAGCCCTCCCACAGTCCCGCCCCAACTGGCCAATCTCCTGAGGTCCCTCCCCAGCCTCTAAAATATTTCTTCTAATTAATTTCCTTTCAGTGTGCATGAATCCATGCACACCACGCCTCTAGTCTATCCATAAAGAGATAGAGATTCTTCTTTTAAACACTGAAGCAATTATTTTTATGACACGATTTTATTTTAAAAATTGAATAACAGTATTTAGGTTTCTTTAATAACAGTATTTTTTTTTTTTTTACTTTAAGCTGGGATAATGGTGATACAGAAAAGATGAGTCCTTGGGATATGGAACTTATACCTAATAATGGTAAGTGTATGTTAGGCTTTTCAGATATGTATTATGGAATTAATTTCTTAAATAAGATACCTGATTTGCTGATTTGCTGTTGCATAGGGTTGTATTGACCTGGACTTTAAAGGCATAGCAGTGAACAAGATATACATAATCTTTGCCCACTGGAATTTATAATCTAACAGGGAAGATTGAAGTTAATTAATTACAGCTAAATATGAAATGTTTTGCAAGTTATTATTCACTCCTAAAATGTTATCTTTGTAACTCTAGAATACTTAAGAGTATAACATAATATAAAAAGTTCAGGCTTTTGAGTGAGACAGCATAGACTCATATCCTAGCTCTACCATCTTCTGACTATTCCATATTGGCAAGTTCCTTAAAGTCTTCAAACCAGACTCTTAAGATTCAGCCTTTGAAATTATGTAAACTAATATCTTCCTTATGGGGCTTCTGTGAGGATTAAAAGACACCATTTGTCTAACAAACTTATTATAGAACCCTGACCCATGTAAGGGCTCATTGAGTAGGTAATTACAATTAACCTATCTGTATAATAGAGGAATATGCAAATTAGCCAGGATGCTGCAACATAACGACTGAACAGCAGGGACCTGAGGCTGCATGGCTCCTGGCAGGGCAAGGGACCTCAGGCCACGCCCCCCGCCCCTTGGGGTTTGACAGGGGGCCTCAGGCCGTGCCCCTTGCCTGGTGGGGCTTGATGGGAGACCTCAGGCTGTGCCCTCTGCCCCAGCGCTGGTTTGGGAGACTTCAGACCCCGCCCCGGCGCCAGGCCAGGAGACCTGAGGCTGTGTCCCCTGCCCGGAGGGGCTTGACGAGGGTGGGGCCGGCTGGGTCTGGGTCTCCCACAATGAGGTTGGGGCCGGCCAGGTCTGGGTCTCCTGCGTTTTCGAAGCACATGCAGGTGGTAGACGGGGACTTGACTCTAGGCGGCACGGCACGCCCCAGACTATGACAGGAGGGAGATTTTCATATACATGTTACTAATTTTCTTTCATTTCTTGACACTTCTATTATAGAGAAAGGGCAAATAACCATATTAAAATATTTCCTCTAATTAATTCTCTTTTAATGTGCACGAATTTTATGCACCAGGCCACCAGTAATAATATAATAACTGTCACCTTATATATGGCCTGACACATAGCCTTGGGATTTGGGAGTTAACCTTAGGCAGTGAGTATAACATTTTTCTGGAACTGAGAAAAGGCCAGTGTGGCTAAATACTTGAGATTGTATTTTCATTCTACCTCATTACCTATCTTTGTTTCAATTTAAGAAAAAAGCACACATTTTACTGTATATGCATAAAATGTTTAAAAGGATATATATTCTAGATTACTAATAAGGATCATTTATAAAGGCTAAGGATATGAGGACTTCCATAAATTATGCTTTGCATTATGCTATATTCAATTTTTTAAAATACTACTTTTACTATCAGATAAAAGATTTTTTTTAAAAAAAGGAAAAAAATATGACTTGTGAAATAGTAGAAATAATCATTTATGAATATTCACTAGTTATTGTATTCTAAGAAGTCAGAGAAAAAAATATAACTTAGAGAAAGTAAACCCAATATGATAAACCTTAGAAATGAGAAAATCATGCTAATATTGTCCAAGACTAGTTTTTCTTAGAAATTATCACTTGAAAAATTTAATACCAGTAGTGTATTTTCATCTCACTACTAGTCTAGAGCTGTTTAAAACTTTAAAATATTTTAATCAACTTGTGACCATGTTACATGGCTTATATTCTGATTTTGTTGTTCTTTGTGAAAGTTTAAATTCACATTGCACTATTATGAATATGAAAGAAATGAAGCTGCTAATTAGTGTTGTAATGCCTCAGGTGTTTATTGAAATAAATTGATGCCATTAAAATACTATTTGTTTCCTGCCTAAATATTTCTGTATGTGGAGGGGTACATTTTTGTTGTTTTTTATCTATTTGGATACACATACATATGTACCCATAGAGTTTAATTGCATTTTGTGAGGAGGAAAAATTTTGTACACAACTTTCTCTAATTTAGGTCTGGTTCAAAGAAAAAATTACTTGGGAGATTTAAAGACTTAGGTCATCATAAACCCCTAATAATTCTCTAAAAGATTCAGTTAAAAATTCTATTAAAGATTTAGGCATTCATTAAGGAAACCATCATTTAAGAGCAATAAGCATAAGAATTATCCATCAGTATTCATAATTTTCTCTGTTCCTACATTTTTGAAAATGTAAGCTTTATTTGAAGTATTCCAAAAAATCCCACTTTAGTTCAGTTTTACCTTATGTATATTTTATCAAAATAAATAAGTAGATTATATTATGAAATAATTGATAACTTTTAAATTTGCCTCATTTTATAGAAATACTTTCTACTTTACCTTAAATGACTAGAGGCCCGGTGCACAAAAATTTGTGCACTCGGGGGGCAGGTGGGTCCCTCAGCCCGGCCTGTGCCCTCTCGCAGTCTGGGACCCCTCGGGAGATAACGACCTGCTGGCTTAGGTCTGCTCCCGGGTGGCAGAGGGCAGGCCCAATCCCTAGGTGCAGCCCCTGGTCGGGCTCAGAACAGGGCCGATTGAGGATTTGGGGCGCCGCCCCCTGTCCTGCACAGAGTAGGGCGATCAGGAGGTTGTGATGCCACCCTCAGTCACACTCAGGGTAGGGCCGATTGGGGGGTTGGGGCACCACCCCCGTCACACTCAAGGCAGGGTCGATGGGGAGGTTGCGGCTCCACGCCCTGTCACGCACAGAGCAGGGCCAATCAGGGGGTTGGGGTGCTGCCCCCTGTCACTCACAGAGCAGGGCCCATCAGGGGGTTGGGGCGCCGCCCTCTATCACCCACAGAGCAGGGCCCATCAGGGGGTTGGGGCGCCGCACCCTGTCACACACACAGCCGCAGGGCAATCAGGTGGTTGGGGAACTCCCCCGTATCAGGCACAGAGCAGGGCTGATCAGGGGGTTGGGGTGCCTTCCCCTGTTACAAACAGAGCAGGGTGGATAGGGAGGTTGTGGCCCCGCCCCCTGTCACACACAGAGCCGCAGGGCGATCAAGGGGCTTGGCTGCTGCCCCCTGTCACGCTGATCCCGGTGCTGGGAGGCATATTACCCTTTTACTATATAGGATAGAGGCCTGGTGCATGGGTGAGTGCCGGCTGGTTTGCCCTGAAGGGTGTCCTGGATCAGGGTGGGGGTCCCCACTGGGGTGCCTGGCCAGCCTCGGTGAGGGGATGATGGCTATTTGCAGCTGGTCACATACCCTTCAGGTTGGGGGTCCCCACTGGGGTTCCTGGCCAGTCTGGGTGAGGAGCTGAGGGCTGTTTTCAGGCTGGCGCGTGACTGAAGCTCCCAACTGCTCGTTTTTTCCTTTTTATTCTGGGCCAGCTTTAGCTCTGAGGCTTGGCTCCAGCTCTTAGGCCTCCGCTGCTGAAAGTAGGTTTCTGGCCTTTGCTTACAATGTTGCGATTCCCGCGGACTAAAGCAGGTTTCTGGGGTTTTGTTTAGCTTCTATGTTTGTTACATAGTTTCTTAAACTGCAGGCTCAGAGGCCTGCATGGCAGGCGGGGAACGTTGGAGTCTTACGTCCCTAAAGCAAGCAAGCCTCATGTTAGTTTCAAGCTGCCTGGCTGTCGGCCGCCATCTTGGCTGGCAGTTAATTTGCATATCTCACTGATTAGCCAAAGGGAAGGGTAGCGGTCGTATGCCAATTACCATGTTTCTCTTTTATTAGATAGGATAATAAAGCAAATTGTGAGGTAAAAATTTGGAGAAGTAATTAAAAAGTTTTAAAAAATTATTTATTCCCTAGCTGGTTTGGCTCAGTGGATAGAGCATTGGCCTGCAGAGTGAAGGGTCCCGGGTTCGGTTTCGGTCAAGGGCATATGCCCAGGTTGTGGGCTTGATCCCCAGTAAGGGGCGTGCAGGAAGCAACCGATCAGTGATTTTCTCTCATAATTGATATTTCTATCTCTCTCCCTCTCCCTTCCTCTCTGAAATCAGTAAAAGTATACTTAAAAAATAAAAAATTATTTAAGTTTTATTGACCCTTAGAACATACTTTAATGAAAATAAAGAATATACTTATCAAATCATTATAAAAATTTACTTTAGTTTTATAACAATACCAATTCTATTTTTAAAGATAACCTAAATATTAGGAGATTACCACATATTTTCACTAAATTTGTATTTCTTTCTGTGTATTTTAGCTGTATTTCCTGAAGAACTAGGTACCAGTGTTCCTTTAACTGATGTCGAATGCAGATCATTGATCTATAAACCTCTTGATGGAGAATGGGGTTCCAATCCCAGGGATGAAGAATGTGAAAGAATTGTTGCAGGAATAAACCAATTGATGACACTAGGTAAATGATAATAGTAGCATATTAACATAGAAAAGCTGGAAGAACGCAAACAGAATAGTCTTTCATAATATTAAGTCAGTGGTTTTCAGACACTTTCACGTGGAAGTTTAAAAAATGAGATCTTACACAGGACTTAGATATCTAAAACAGTTATAAATGGGATTGATCCAGCTGAATTTAGAGTGAGAACCCCCAGAAATGCCAGGGGTATTTCTGAACAATCTGGTTCCTCCAGAACCCAATTTTAAAAACCCTCGACATATTCAGGCTGACATGATGTAGATTGGGAGAGAATGTCTGAAAGCTGAATTATAATTATTTGGATAGCTATGTTAGTTCCCTTAACTTTACAATGCATATACATAAGAGAATATTTGTAAGGGGATGGGAGAAGGACATATTAATTGCTTTGCCTCATAAAATAAAAACAATGACCACAAGTTATCTGGAGTAACTCTAAACTAGTATGGTGCTTTGTAGCAACCTCCTCTTTCAGTCTGGAATCAGTTTCAGAGTCTAGGGAGAAATTAACATGAATAAGAAGAGCTAAAGACACTGGAGACACATTGGATAATATTTTCATCTGAAGTGTTTTATAAAATGGCAACACTTCATAAAAATTGTCTCAAAATGATTTAAAATTACTATCTTAAGTAATTTTAGTAGTATTTTAGTAAAGATTTAAGTACATGATGTCATACGGTGTGTGCATGAGCAAAAAAAATGGAGCTGCTAATTAGTGTTATATGCCTAGATTTTATCAGTTTACTGTTGCCATTGGGTCAGTGACTTGGAGCCAAAGACTTCTGTATCTGTTTCCTCTTCTCTGCTTGCCTAATATTTCACAGAATTATGTTGCAAAGATTAGATAAGGTGATAAGTTTTGAGAAAATCAAAGGTTACAACATTTGAATGTAATGTATTATTATAATGTTACTGGTAAAATGTCAAGAACACAGATACAGGAATGCCAGGTTTTAATTAGAGAAATGTGTGTATCCTTAGTAGGTCAGATATATATTATTTGTCCTCTTTTCTAAGCAACCCATGAATAACAAATATCTCTAGAATTTTGCAGTGTAATTGTCTAAATAATAAAAAATGGGACTCTTAGGTTAGCTAAATTAATGTATTTCCTATGAAAAGACAGTGGCAGCCTAATGTTATGTGGATCAAACCTTAAGTTTTAATTCATGCAGAATTGTCCATGAAGTATTTTAAGCAATACAAATATAAATTTATAAACTTATTTGTCTTATTTATTTTAGATATTGCTTCAGCATTTGTGGCTCCTGTGGATCTGCAAGCCTATCCCATGTATTGCACTGTAGTGGCATATCCAACAGATTTAAGTACAATTAAACAAAGACTGGAAAACAGGTTTTACAGGTTAGAACTGTTTGCTACTACCAAAGGAAAGCTAAATGATTCTTTCCTCCATTTACTGATCTTCTATAGCACTGTTTCTCAAACATTGATGTACATAAAAATCATCTGGGATTTTGTTAAGGTTTACAGGTAGGACCTGAGATTCTACATTTCTAAAAAGTTTCCAGCAATGTTGCTGCTGGTGGTCTTAGAGTTGCTAATATGAGTTTCTGCTCACTGTCTTTATATTGTATTTTATAAAGCAAGCCGAAGTATTTCATTTTCTCCAAGATACTGCATTGAAATATTTGTTTGTTAATTGATTTTTCATAGAATAATATAAAAATTTGTCTTTTTTTTCTTATTTTGCTTCTATTCAGCTTATGAAGACTTATCCTGAATTTTCATTTTTCAGTTATAGGTTAGCTTGAAATATAACTAGGGGTTTTTTTTTTTAAAGACAATTTTAATTAATTTGCATCATCACCTTCCTGTTAATTATTTCAATAAATATTGAGTTCTAATCTCAGACAGGCTTTGTAGGTTTATTACCTAAAATACCTTGTCAAAAAGTGATTTAAGTCTATAGTTTTGACATAATGAAATCATATTTGTTTTCATTTTTCTTATATGACTTGCTAGACAGGCCAACAACATTTTAATTCAGATAATACTTCATTAAAATTTTCTCTTTCTGACCAGCTTTATATTACTTCAGTTCTTTACATTTTTATTTATTTAAATTAGGAAAGTTTTTATTCATATTTTTCTACATAAAATTAGTGCTTTCCATTCTTTTTATTACTTAAAGTATAACTCTAATTTGGTACTTTGTTTACCTGGCACTGAAAATGCCATTTGTTATTCCTTTCTGACAAAAGTAGATTTTCTCAATAAAACCATTACTGGCATTTGGGGCTGTCCTCTATCCTTTAAGTGCCAATAGCAGCCCCTAGTTGTAAAACTAAAAATGTCTCCAGACATTGCCAATGGCCAGAGTGGTGGCGGGGGAAAGGAGGGGGCCAGAATCACCCCTGATTAAGAACCACCAGAATAAAAGAAAATTAAGAAATTAGATTGCAGGTTCTGAAGACCTTTCTGATCTTGTTAGGTGTTTCTACTGTTGCTTCATTGATATTTATCAAAAGCATAGGAAATGATAATGTGCCTCTCAGCTATCTTACCTTTGTAGCACATTTCTTTAAATTTTTAACTCCACGTGTCAGAAGTTTAAGAGAATAAATGGAGAAGAAATTATTAACTATAGCCTTCTTTCTCCTAGTCCCCCTAAATTGCTATGTCTTAGGACTTATATCTAGTGCTTCAAAGATGGAACACGATATGGAGGGTAACAGGGAAAGAATTGTTCTTATACAATGGTTTTTGTACTTCAGCTAGAAAGATAAACTACGGCATCTCCCACTGTTGTTATAAATATACTTTCTCATAGAAATACTGCTCATTATAAAAATTGCTAAGGTATACATATCAAGTACATTGCAGCTTAAATAGAATTTTTGGCATTAGCCTGGCTTAATAATAATCAAGTTTGGAAAACATCTTTTGGGATACAATCCTTACATAAATTTGATACTACATGTTTTTCTGATAATATGGTTACAGACCGGAATTATGTTCATAAGTGCCATTTCACTGTTTAAGCTTTTTTGCTTCTCTGTTACTTATTGGCTTCAGACTTCTTACAGTTTATGATTTTCCTCTTCAACACTTCTTTTAGTCTTTCGTTAAACTGTCAATTTGCCCTACTGGTATTAATCTAATACCTTATTTTACACACAGTTTTCTATAGGGTTTTCTGAAGATACCTGTGATTTTATTAATAGAATTAGCCTTGTGAATGCTATTTTAAATCCACAGAAGTATTTCTGTATCCACAATTATAAATTTTTAAAATTCCATATAATTTTTTTTCACACTTCAGTAATATTCTAGAAGTCATCTTTGGTTTTTCTTTAAGAAATAAGATAATAAACACCAAATGTCAATTCAATGTTAAAAATAATTTTCATATACTTAACCTTTCTTGGTAAACTAACATGGTTACTGTGTTTTTATATTTTTATATCACATAAGCAGGCTATCAATTAGTTTTTCATTTTTACATGTCATTTAATTGCCAGTAATATAATTAGATGAAAATTGTTTTCTGTTCACATAAATGTCAGATATGCTTATTATAAAAAATGACACCATATTTGACAGGAATAAGCTAAAAATAAAAACTCCAGTTCCCTTCTGCTACTCTCCCTATAGACAGTCTTTCTCCCTAAAAGAAGGAACATTGTGGTTAGACACAGTGTGTCTAATCAGACATATGCTATGCAAATACATAATGTTACTACATTTTTTCCCCCTTACACAAAGAGGTGATATTTTGAAAATAACTTTAAGGTGTGAGTTTTGTACCTGATTTAAGACTGCAATTTGAAAAGTTTCAATGTCTTGGTTTAAAATTTTGTGGCTATATTTCTAAATATAATGAGGTTAATCCTTCTGTATTTTGTTTAAAGGCGGGTTTCTTCCCTAATGTGGGAAGTTCGATATATAGAGCATAACACTCGAACATTTAATGAGCCTGGAAGCCCTATTGTAAAAGCTGCTAAGTTTGTGACTGATCTTCTTCTACATTTTATCAAGTGAGTTATTTTTCCACACGTAATTATAATCACTGTAATAATTAATAGAAATATTGTCAGATACAATCTTTTTTATATGAATAATATCAATGCTGTGTTATACACATGGTCTCACTCAAAACAGGGAGCACATAATGTCTGTCTAAGGCAGCGGTTCTCAACCTGTGGGTCGCGACCCCTTTGGCAGTCGAATGACCCTTTCACAGGGATGGCCTAAGACCATCCTGCATATCAGATATTTACATTACGATTCATTACAGTAGCAAGATTACAGTTATGAAGTAGCAACGAAAATAATTTTATGGTTGGGTCACAACATGAGGAACTGTATTTAAAGGGCCAGGAGGTTGAGAACCACTGGTCTAAGGTAACATTTAAACATTTAGTTCATTAGTATTATTTACGAAATCATAAAAATTGTGTTATACAGTTAACATAAACAAACATGTATCCTTTTCTATATCCAACTGTTGGACAATAATAATAACTATTTATTGAACATGTAATGTTTAACCTAAAATAATTCTTATAGCCAAAATAATCTTAAATGTGGGAGAGATCAGTATCTGGAATTTATAGTTAAGAAAACTGAGTCTTTTAGAGGTTAACTTCACAGTCAATAAATGTCTGCTATTTGATTTGAAAGCCTTTAATTTTAATATTATAGTACCCTGTCAAGTTTATAAACAAGTATTTAAAGAGTCTAGCAGGGGACTAAATTTAACTTTCGAGATGATTCTTCTTTAAAGCCTGCTTTACCTCCTCATTCATTGATCCTATATCAAGAGTGATAACAATCACTTTTTAAGGCAGCCACACTTTTATTTACTTGTCTTGGGGATTTATGTAAGCACTAGAGACCCAGTGCATGAAATTCATGCACTGGTAGGGTCCCGAGGAGCTGCCTGCAGGGGCCTCCCTCCCTTCCCCTGGCAGGCCCCACCTCCTGGTCGAACTCCTGGACGAACTCCTGGTCAAGGGGACAATTTGCATACTATGCTTTTATTATATAGGATAGAATGAATTGAGCCTTCTAAATTGAAGCCAGAGGATGAATGATCTTGTTAAGAGGAGACAATGTATTTTATAATTTAAATATTCAGCTGCTATCAGCTTTTATTTTTACATGAAGGGATCATCAAGACTTTTTTTTTTTTTTTTTTTAACATCTCAAGCTATTGTCTTTACCAATCATAATCAGAGGCTCCCTTTTCCTGGTATTAGTTGTTTATATTTTTGCTAATGAATGTAGGTAATTTCAATATAAGAAAACAGTAGAGAAAATTAGTAGAATGAACTTTATGCCCTCCGTCTACCTTATTCCCTAAAGAAATCTGTTGCCTTGCAAGTGGTTTGGGGGTTATTGTTGCAATCCTTTGCTTTTCAGTAAAATTGATAATCAAGAATTAACTCTCCTCAGAGGACTGTTTATTTAACTTGGTTTCATTAGCTTATAATATTTTAACTAAAGTCTTTAGTCTATAATTTTGTGTTATGTGGATATTTATTTACATCTATTTTTTCAGAGATATGAATCAGTAGAATTTGGATAGAGTAAATTTATATTTTAGTGAAATAATTTAAATAAAACAATTATTTTTGTATTTGGAATAGACTATACAGTTGTATTTTTTTCAAATAGTTATTGTGAAGTGCCTTGTAAGAACAGACTAATACAACATTTTATTTATTTTAATCCTCACCCAAGGATAGGCTTTCCATTGATTTTTAGAAAGAATGGAAGAGAGCGCGGGAGGGATAGAGAAACTGGGGCCAGGATCGAACCTGCAACCCAGATACTTGTCCCTGACCGGGAATCAAATCCAAGACCTTTGGTGTGTGGGCCGACAGTCTAACCGCTTAACAATACCAGCCAGGGTAATTAATACATTTAAAGCATTCATATTGTATGTATCTAAAAATAAATCTCTGGCAATTTATATATATATATAATTTGTTAAAGCCATTTTTAACTGAAAGTAGTTTTCAAAATGTTATTTCAAAATTTTGATTATACTTTTTAATGGATTTATTTGGCCTAATTTCAAACAATGGATGTATACAAAGTTATGTAATAGATACTTGGAGATAGAAAGAAGTGTATATTTAACCTCTTAATATAATTTATAGACAGGTAAATCTGTAAATAACTATAATTTATTTCTTTAAATTGGGTGAAGTAGAGTACATGAGCAGAAAGAAGTAAGGGATACAGTGTTGTAAACTCATATGTGGGTCAAATCACGGAGGGCCTTGAATGCTGATCTAAAGAACTAGACTTTTAAAATATGGGCACTGGAAGCATGGGTCTATGAAAATATTTTAACATGAAACTTATCTGATGCATAATATGCCTTAAATATTGTAATTTAAAAAAAAATTATGTATTGATTTTAAGGAGAGATAAAAATACCATTAATTTATTATCCCACTTATTTATGCATTCATTGGTTGATTTTTGTATGTGCCCTGAGTGGGAATTGAACCCACAACCTTGGCATATTGGGACAACGCTCTAACCAACTTAGGTACCTGTCCATGGCATCTCTGAAAATATTTACTGCAGTGTATAATATTTATAGGGAAGAGACATAAAGCATAAATAGCAGATTGGCTGCTATAGCTTCCAAGTAAGAAGTGATGAGGGAGCCGAAACCGGTTTGGTTCAGTGGATAGAGTGTTGGCCTGTGGACTGAGGGATCCCAGGTTCGATTCCGGTCAAGGGCATGTACCAGGGTTGCGGGCACATTCCCAGTAGGAGATGTGCAGGAGGCAGCTGATCAATGTTTCTAGCTCTCTATCTCTCTCCCTTCCTCTCTGTAAAAAATCAATAAAATATATTTAAAAAGAAGTGATGAGGGATTAATTTATGGAAGTAAGAGAAAGGCGGATGCCAAGATATTTTAAAGGTTATATTCACAGAACTTGTCCCATGATTGGAAATGAAAAACTGTGCACTACTTCGAAAACGTGGAATACTGTTTTAAGAAAATACAGAAAAACGAGGAAGAGTGTCTGGGAGTGACATTTAGGTTCAGAAATGTGGAATTTTAGATAATGGTGGGGGAATCTCAGAAGAGTCAGACCAAATTACAGGAATTTGGAATTCATTTACACAAATACAATGCAGAAATACAAGGTTATCAGGGCAAAAGTTACAGTGTCAAGAGAAGATGACTAAGGATAAAATTTTAGGAAATAACTATGTGTAAGAATGAAAAAATTAAGAAATTAATAGGTATTACCTTTTCCTTGTAGACTGAGTAATAAAAGGAGGCATCCGACCCACATCAATGATCTGAGCAAAATTTGAAGATGAGAATTGGATTGGGTTTGGTGTAAAGAAATAGGCCTGATTGGAGGTTTCACATAGAGTGGAGGAGAAGGGTCAGATGTGTGTTTTGGCGTCAACCTATGAAATAAGCCTTCAGCCTTTAAGTTTTATCTTAAGATCGGTTTTAGTAACAGATTTAAAGGGAAAATATCTCATGACTCTAATCTCATATACTAATATTTCCTTGTTATTTAGGGATCAGACTTGCTATAACATAATTCCACTCTACAATTCAATGAAGAAGAAAGTTTTGTCTGACTCTGAGGTATTTAATATTTCATTATAATTGTTACACTGGTCTTATTCTGTATAAAAAACATACACACAGTAGTTTTAAATAAATGCCATTATGAAAACTATTTTTGTCTAATGCTATAGTTAACTTAATGGTTCAGAATTTTTTTGTTTTTTGTTATAAAGAATTTTTTTAAAAAAGATAGGGAAGAGACTTTAATGAGTCAGTAAAGTGCTCCAGCATATGCATTATAGATTTACTAAAGTGTAAAGGAGATAATTGGTATATAAACAACTGTGGATTACGGTTGACACTTGAACAACATGGGGTTTAAGGGCGCTGACTCCCTGAGCAGTCAAAAATCTGTATAACTTTTACCTCCCCCAAGACTTAGCTACTAATAACCTACTGTTGACCAGAAGCCTTACTGATAACATAGTTTATTAACACACATTTTATATGTTATATGTATTATATACTGTATTCTTACAATAAAGTAAACCAGAAAAAAGAAAATCATAAAAGAAAAAATACATTTATGTATTATAGTGTATGTATTTAATAAAAAAAAATTGTGTGTAAGTGGACCTTCCTAATAAACACATATTCAAGCGTTCATTGTAATAATGAAACCTAGAACATTTAATAAATTAGATAAATTCTTGCTTCAAAGGAAGAAGAGAAAGATGCTGATGTGCCAGGAACTTCTACTCGAAAAAGGAAGGTAATATATTTTTTGTTTTAACAGAAGAACTTTATGTGAATTAAAATGTACTCAGAGCATTTTTTTTTCTTTTTTCTTTTTTTATTTACTGTTAGTATTCCAAGTAAATTCCCATCACAAAATGCATGATTACCAGAACTAGCTAAATGATATTTTCTATTTTTTGTGTTACTGGATATTACCTAATTATGTAAGACTGCATTAAAAATACAAGATTTATTTTTGTCATTTTGTTAATATTTTTTAACACTTTTATTTTAGGACTATCAGCCTAGAAGAAGATTACGAAATAGAGCTCAGTCTTATGATATTCAAGCATGGAAGAAACAATGTCAAGAATTGTTAAATCTCATATTTCAGTGTGAAGATTCTGAGCCTTTCCGCCAGCCGGTAGATCTCCTTGAATATCCAGTATGTATTTTTGAAAATGTTTTCTTTACCTGTCTGTTTCGCTCCATGTCTTATTCATGGAAATTTGCTATTTAAATTATTTTTTATGGTTATAGTGTATTTCTTCATTATTTCATACGTGTTCTCATTATCCATTTGGTTATAAAGAGCATCTAAGTTGGATATTGTGGTAAAATAGAAACAACTCTGAACTAATATTCCAAAGAATTGGGTTATGGTTACTAATTGTGCAATTTTCTCAACTAATGTTTTTTTAATTTCTACACACACACACAAATTCTATAAATTTATTACAACCTTATGGGGTTGTAGAGATGAAATGAGATTACATTAAAATAGTTTTAAACTGAAACACTATATACAAATGTAAGTTGACATTATTATATATGTTTAGGTTAGGTCAACTCATGATCTTTTGGGATTCATGGTTAAAAGATTGAGTAATCATGATTTAAGTATTTAGTTTTGCATGTAGTCTTAGCAATCTAAATAAGCTTAAAATGAACCTTAATTTCTTCATTCAGTTATTAAAGTTTGTACAGTTCAGATAACTTTTGTGGTTTGAAATTAAAATTAAAATGCAGTATTTTATAATATGAGACCATGAACTGGATGTGGTATTATCTGACATATGTGTTTATGTGTATGTTCTAACTTAGTGATGAAAATAGAAATTTCATCATAAATATCATAAATGCCTTTTCTCATTTAAAATCAAGAAACATGGAATTTTAAGTGTAAAAGATTAATCTTTAATTCCAGCAGTGTGATAAACTGGGCTAGTTCAAGCCCTACCCTCCAAAAAACTCTGTAGAGGAACTGAGCTAATGCTTCAGTGCTCTGGTTTTCAGTTCTTTTTGTTTTGGGAACCTGTGGATTTCCCTTCGTTTCTTGCAAACCCAACTTTGTGTCTTAGAAAATAAGTTATAATTTACCCACTGCTTGCAGGAGTTTGTATTCTGGACTTTTCCCCAGAAAAGAAGTGATAGATTTTAGAAGCACAAGTATTAACACTGAGCACGGAGACAGGTGAAGCCATATGAGCCATGATGAGGAAGGAAATTGGAACTGAGACTCCACTGTTGAAAGACATTACCTTCAATGAAAATAATAGAATAATTATTCTTTCTAAAGAAGAATGTCTCTTTGGTGTCAGAGAAATATCCCTAAGCTTGCACTATGCACGGATTTGGAGTCTAGATTTACACACCCTGTGGTGTAGATATTCATCAAGGGAAAAGAAACCAATTCCTACTAAAGCTGAACTAATGATAAAAAGAAATTGTAAACTATATAAGGGTGTGATCTGTTATGTATATGATAACAGAAACAATAAATGGAAATAATAGATTATTCTGAAACATGATTATACTTCATCAAATCAAAAACACTTTCATTGTAAGATGAATGGTATTTTATGTACCACTAAGACCAAGAAATAAAATTGCCAATTAAACTTTGACTTGTCATTTTGGTTTAAGAGATAAATGGAGGGATAAGAAGCATAAGGAAATAAAGACTAAAGACAATAAGAAAAATGTTAAAGCAATTATACAGAAAATACAGGAGACACCCAAAACTGGCCCAATCAATTCATTTTACTGAGGTTGAACTGAGGCTTAGATTAAGTAGCTTTCCAAATTATGTAGCAATTTATTGACACAGTGAGAACAGGAGGCCATTTCTCGTGTATCTAGTGCACTAGAGCTATATGTATTGTTCTTAGAGAATAGTTAATACATAGGAATGCAGTCTCTCTTAAGTATTCAAAATAATGAGAATGCTATTTAGAACCTCTCAACCTGCAAGGTATTAGCAGACAGAAAATACCAGAAGAAAAAAATTTAATCTGTCGCTTGTTGAATTCCTTGATGGAGGTGTGAAAACTTATGGCTCTTTACGATTTCTTAATACTGTCACAAAGGAGAAGAGGAAACTTGGATAACCTGCTTTTTTATACTTCAGAATTAACTATAATCAACTATCAGCCTTATCAGTAGAATATTTAAGGCAATAATGCTCTTCATACTTAAGCTTTTGTGTGAAAATAATTACTTTACATTTTGAGTTTATCCAAATCAAGATTTTAAAAATTAAACTTTTTTATGGAAAGTAGAATGCTAAATATTCTACTCCATTTACTTATTCAACAGAATTCAATTGAGTGGCTACCATATGCACTAAGGAAAATGAAATGCTCTACATAAATTTGACATTTAACCAACATTTTATAAAACATGAAAAATTTTCTATATCATTTTTCCAAATTTTGCAGTTTATAAATCCAATATATTATAATATTTAATATCCAAGTAATTATAGATTTTGGTCAAATTGATTTGATGTCCTTAAGAATATAGAAAGGTTGGACACTGTCCAGATGTTGTTACCATGCATAAAGCAATTTTGTAACTATTCCCTCACTCCCATCTGAAGAGTCAGGCATTCAGTCTTTGGAATATTAAGTATGTTTTTTATTGATTTTGGAGAAAGAGGAAGTTGGGGGCGGGGGGGAGAGATACATCAATTGGTTGCCTCCCATATGCATTCTGATCAGGCATCAAACCTGCAACTTGGGTTTGTGCCCTGACGGTGAATCGAACTGGTAACCTTTCTGTGAGAGGGACTATGCTCAACTAACTAGGTTACACCGCCCAGGGCTGGAATTTCCCCCCGCCCCCCCCCCCTTTTTTTTTTTTTTTTAATGACAGCCTTCTGCTAGTAAGGTACTTAATTTCTGCAAATGGCCAAGTTATGTAGACCAAATTTGGTACATAAGGTAGACTTGTACACTGTTTTTTGCTAAAATCAAAATATTACTAAAAGGTAGTAAGACCAATTTAATGTGTGACTTTATAAAGTGGTTCTAAAGTTATTAATAGGTGAAACACTTCAAAATATTTTAGTCAGCCCATGCCAGGTGGCTCAGTTAATTGGAGCATCATTTTGTACACCAAAGGGTTGCGAGTTTAATTTCAGGTCAGGGCACATACTCAGATTGTGGGTTCAATCCCTGAGCACACATAAAAGAGGCAACCAATAGATGTTTCTCACATCAATATTTCTTTCTCTCTCCCCCCCCCCCTTTCTTTGTCTCTAAAATCAAAAATATATCCTTAGGTGAGGATTTTAAAAAATATAAAAAATACATTTTTTGGTCAAAAGCTATATAATTGGATTTATGAGAAGGCGTAGGCATACTTTCCCCCATTTTCCCCACTAAATAGAACTAGAAAATTGTGTATGTTTGGTATAAAAGAAATTTAAGAAACTTCTGAAAGGTGAAGAGAAGATGGACGGACAGGGTAGGACCTGAGGAACAACACAGTAGTGAATTTCGTGGGGTTTTGTTTGTTTGTTTGTTTGCTTTGCCTTACATATTCACTACCTGGATACTGGAGAAATGCCAACATGCACTGACCAGAAAAGCCTACTGTCTCCAGCCAAGAAAGGGGTAGCCTAGCAGCACAAAGTTTATAGACAATAATTGCTCTATCAGCCAAATACCATAGAAAAATTGTGGCCTTACTCCTTTCCCACCTGCAAAGCCTTTGGAGAGCCATCTCCATGCTTCCCAAGTACCAGCCTAGACTTCCACCCCCCACCTGGCAGTAATGAGGTAACCCTGCCCTATGTCTTTGTGTGATATAAGCAGAGGCCTAATGGGGAGTCAAGACTTTGACCACTGATCAGTGATAACAAGGCGACCCTCATAGTGTCAGTAGAGGCTATGCAATAACAAAGGTACTCCCACCCTAGCTGGTATCATGGAAATCTAGCAAGGAATATGAACTCCTAGCCCTTTCAATAGTTTCAAAGAGGTAGTTCTCAATCCTCAAGCGTCCATGAAGGCCGAATAAGACCTGGACTTACACTCCCACTTGGCAGTAACAAGGCAGTTCTCTCTCTTAGCCCAAAGAGAGGTCAGAGTAAAGCACAAGATTTAAAAAAGATCTAACCTTAGACTCAAAATGTCCAGGTTTTAATCAAAAATCTCTAGTCATACCAAGAAAGTTTCAAAAGGATTTAGAAGAATCAAATGGAAATAGAACTAAAAAATAATAACTGAAAAACTCGCTGAAGAGAGCAAAGGAAAGAATCAGTGAGCATAAAGGTAAAAAATATGGGTAGGGAAGGTTTCTGTGCATCACTTGAACTGGTGTTTCCGTGCATCACTTGAACTGGTAAATGTTGACACCATTATATTTTGATGATCATGTATATAAGATACCTGAACAACTACTTACTAAACTATATAGAGATTTATAGTCGTGAACATTATAGACAAAACAAATGGAATTGTTCAAGTGACCTATAAGATTGGAAAAAATAAACAGAACAAACCAAACAATTAAATGAGACATAATTGAAATCATATAGTGTGTCTTTCAACTACATTGTAACCAAACTAGAAATCAATAACAAAAAAGTAACAAGAAAATCTCTAAACACATGGTAACTAAACAGCATACTTCTAAATAATCCATGATTTAAAGAAGACTTATTTGGCCCTTAACTGGTTAGGCTCAGTGGATAGAGCATTGGCCTGTGGACTCAAGGGTCCCAGGTTCGATCCCGGTCACGGGCACCAAAATACAAAAATAAAAAAATACCATAAATAAAGAAGACTTATTTGGAAATAAGTTTAAAAAAACATTGTACTTAATGAAAATGAATACAAATCAAAATCTGTGGAATACAACTAAAGCAAATCAGGGAAATTGATAGCACTAAATAGTTAATCAGAAGAGGAAAAGTCTCAAATCAATAATATAAGCTCTCTCTTTAAGAACCTAGAAAAAGAAGAGTAAAATTAACCAAAAGTGAGCAAAAGAAAGGAAATATTAAGAGCAGAAATCCATGAAACTGAAAACAAAAACAACAGAGAAAATCCATAAAACCAAAAGCTGGTACTTAATTGGCAAAGCTCTATTAAGATTTACAGAGTTAAAAAGAGAGAAGACATATTGCTTCTATGAGGAATGCAATAGGGGATATCACTGCAGACCCTGCCAATATAAAAAGGATAATAAAGGAACACTACAAACAACTCCACATATAAATTTGACATCCTAGATGGAATGGGCCAATTTTTAAGTTCAAAGTGCCTTATTCACCCTATATGAATAGATTATTTGAATAGCCCTATAACTAATAAGGAAATTTAATTTGCAGTTAAAAGCTTTCAGAAAAGAAATCGCAAATCTAGATATCTTCACTGGAGAATTCTACCAGATGTTTAAAGATTTCACACAAATTCTACACAGTCTTTTCCACAAGTAGAGAAGAGAACACTTCGCTCAATCTGTAAAGCCAGTATTATCCTGATATCAAACTAGACAAAATCAGTACAAAAGAAAAATTTAAAATTCTTAATAAGATCAACAAATTAGAATTCAGCAATATATAAAAATGATTTTATGCCATGACCAAGTGGATGGTTTTTTTTTTCAGGGATGTAAAACTGGTTCAGTATTCAAAAATTAACCATATTCATTAATGTAGAATAAGCAGTTAACAGAATGAAATACCTGTTCTGAAATGTACATGTTGGATATGATAGGGTATAGTAAAGTCATCATGGCCACTGGAGAACAAGAACGAAGCTTTTGAGAGGAAGGTTATTATACTTGCAGGTTCTACGGAGAGGGCTCACCCAAAGCTACTTGGCACCATAGTGAATCATCACATTTTGATTGGGTGACAGAAGATAGGAGCAAGGGAAAAGTTTAGGCCAGACCCTTTCTTGGGATTTCAGTGAGAGAGACAAGGCAGGGCAAGGGTAAACAATTTAGAATGGATTAACATGTTCCCAGTGCAGCCCTTAGCTAATGTTAAGAGGAAGGTCAGTGTCTTCTCAGATTTGTAAGGCCCCCAAAATGCCAGAGCATCAAGAATACAGAAAATAAGAAAAAATAGTATAATTGGCCCTGTGACAAATGGATGCTAAATAGACAAATACATAACCTAAGAAAACTAGGAATAGCGGGGAACTTGAATAACTTGATAAGTAACCTATAGCTAACATTATGCTTAATTGTGAAAAACTGAATGTTTCCCTCCCTGATATTGGAAATAAGGCAAGAATGTCCATTTTCACTGCTATTCAATATAGTACTACAAATTCTAGGCAGTGGAACACAGCAAGAAAGGAAATAGAAGGTATGCAGATTATTAAGGAAGAAATACATCTTCCAGTTTTTAAATGGCAATCCTGTTTGCTTCATGGTAAAACATATTTGATCATAATTTAAACTTGATGGTTCAAAGTCAAGTTATATTTCGAAAAATATGGTTGCATATGCCCAGGCTATGGAAAAGGTATAGTACTCTTTATCCCTATTAGGAGATACTGTATTTAGATACCCTTCTACTGTTCTGTTGCTTCTTTTCTGCTTTCACTTGTTTTTATTACTTTTTTATACATAGTTGGCTAGATGGAGACTGGATGATTCCCCTTCTCTGTAATATGAATTACATAGGCTTTGTGACAACTATTTAAAATTATGATTATGTTTCAGTGAGTCAGCAGCCTTTAGAGTTTATAGGTAGCATAAAGTTTTGGGGTTTTTTTACATCAAACTTATATTTGTAGTTGTAGAGCTGAAATTTTTTTTTCAATACTTTTTTAATCCCCTTCTAATACAATTCCATTTACCTCTTCCCCAAGGAGCTTTGGGGGTGAGGGGCAGCTGTGGGAAACAGAATTTAACAGGTTCTTGAATGAGAAAAATCTTGTGTTGACTGCAATATAAGGTAGAGAGCATGAAAAAAATTATTAGGAAAAAGGGATCCTTGGTGAGGAAAACAAGGAACGATTATTAATAGTTCTAGGACTTTTGTTCATCACAGAAATTGTATGTGAATCCCTGTGCTGAGATGTAATGCCTTGTGGTAGTAATGATGATAATACCACCTATTTTTCCTCTCTTAGGACTACAGAGACATCATTGACACTCCAATGGATTTTGCTACTGTTAGAGAAACTTTAGAGGCTGGGAATTATGAGTCACCAATGGAGTTATGTAAAGATGTCAGACTTATTTTTAGTAATTCTAAAGCATATACACCAAGCAAAAGATCAAGGGTATATAATTAAATTGTTTTCTTTTATTTGTGTTTAAATTAAATGAAATTATTAGAAAAAGTTTTGTCATTTTTATTTAAAATTTAGAGCAAAGTTGATTGACTTTCTATGTTCTTAATAGTATCCTACTGGAAAAAAAGAATTGACTTCTTTATACATTGTTCCTTCTATGAAATAACACTGGTGTCACTAATGTTTAAGGATGCCTACTTTTCGTGAAGTAGTATAGTTAAATAGATATCACATATGTATTGTCCTGGTATATATTAGGGCTATGTGGGCTTTTGCACCTATTTTCTGCATTAGAAGAAAGGACCATTTTTGTGAATGATTCATAAAAATGAGTAAAACTTTAATTTACCCTTGTTTGGCCAGATAAGACATCACAAAGGGGTGATATGTGTACATGAATCGAGAAAGAATAGATAGCTAGTTTTAGGTAGCAGTGGAAAATAGATTAAAACTCTCAGGGATAGTGTCAGTATGACCAAGTTTACAGAAAATTTTGTCTGTATAAGCCATCTGAATTCATAGTAGGGCTTTTCTTTAAGAATCTCAAAGCTTGGGAGATTCGTAATCTAAATACAAAAATAATTGTAAAAATGCTCCAGTTTTACTTTTCAACAAAAGAGATTGGGAAAAGGCAAAGTTTAAATTCTAAAAACGTTTGGCTAGAAAAAATGTTTAAATTATATGTCAATATTTTCTTTTGAGAAATGTTGGAATAGTTTCTTTTTCTTATCATAGATTTACAGCATGAGTTTGCGCCTGTCTGCTTTCTTTGAAGAACATATCAGTTCAGTTTTATCAGATTATAAATCTGCTCTTCGTTTTCATAAAAGAAATACAATAACCAAAAGGAGGAAGAAAAGAAACAGAAGCAGCTCTGTTTCCAGTAGTGTTGCATCAAGGTATTTAATTTCTTTTCAGCAGCATCAGCTGATCTATAACTTTGTCATCTAAATGATAGAACTCAGTGTTTTTTAATATTTCCTTTACTATTCCCTATATTACAGAATGATATATTTGACATGCAAGTTCCTATGATGTGGAGGATTTTTAATCTTTTAACTAAAGCTTTTCTAGTGTAAGTGCTTAAATTCAAACTGCTAAATCTATACAGTAAAAGAGCATTTTTAGGTTAGTGATGGCATCATGCTTTCTGTCATATATAACTACAGCATTTACAGTGATCCTTCACTAAATATTCCATATGAAATCCATATTTTAACATTTTTCATAATAGTGCAAATATTGGATCCAATAGTATTTATAAAACTGTGTTTTATACCACATAGAGCTATAAGAATAACTAATGATACTATTTTATTTACAGCCCTGAAAGGAAAAAAAGAGTCATAAAACCCCAACTAAAGTCAGATATCTCTACCTCTCCATTCTCTGCAACTACACGATTAATACCACCAAGGCATAATGCTGCGCAAATAAATGGTAAAACAGAATCCAGTTCTGTAGTTCGAACCAGAAGCAACAGAGTGGTTGTAGATCCAGTTTCCACTGAGCAACCTTCTACTTCTTCAGCAGCGAAGACTTTTATTTCGAAAGCTAATACATCTGCAATGTCAGGGAAAACAAGTAAGAATCAGTTACAGTTTCTAAATTGAAATATATACCATGATTTTTTTAATTTAAGCTTTTACTTTGCCAAAGGAAATATATTGGATTTTAGTAAATTTTAGCAGACAATGTTGGTTTTTCATTATCGTTTTTCTTCTTTTTGAAAAAATATATTTTTAATAAAAATAAAATTGAGGTTAAGGAGTGTCAGTATAGAATAATGCTTAAAAATGGCAACTCTGATCCAAAATGCCTGAATTTCAATCCTACTTTCTAGACCAGCCGTGGGCAAACTACAGCCTGCGGGCCGGATCCAGCCCGTTTGAAATGAATAAAACTAAAAAAAAAAAAGACCGTACCCTTTTATGTAATGATGTTTACTTTGAATTTATATTAGTTCACACAAACACTCCATCCATGCTTTTGTTCCGGCCCTCCGGTCCAGTTTAAGAACCCATTGTGGCCCTCGAGTCAAAAAGTTTGCCCACCCCTGTTCTAGACTCCCTAGCAATTTTCCAAGACTTGCCTTCATAATCTTGAAGTGAGTGGATAGCTTATAAGAAGTTCTAAAATTAAGAGTTTGTTTATGCCTTTTTCCTATTTTGAAAATAGATTTCCTAAAGAAGCTTTAAGTCCCCCATGTTTTGTCCTCTTGGCTAATTTAGGTAATTCAGGTTATATGTAATCCCAACCTTCTTGCTTGTTTTTAGGTTAAATAACTCTTAGTTTTTAATGTTTCATATGTGTGTGTGTTTTAGTTCTAGAGAATTCTGTGAAACATTCCAAAACTTTGAATACTTTATCAAGTCCTGGTCAATCCAGTTTTAGTCATGGCACTAAGAATAATTCTGCAAAAGAAAACTTGGAAAAAGAAAAGCCAGTCAAACGTAAAATGAAATCATCTGTACTCTCAAAGACATCCACTTTTTCAAAGTCATCAGCTCTCATTGAGCAAGGTAAGGTGCTTTTGTATCTTTTAAGGTACAGTAGATCTTTCTTAAAAATGATACTTTTGTTGGAGTTAGCATTCTGTCAATTTTTTTAGATTGCTCATTTAAAAGTCACATTCTGTATTAGTTGGTAAGTTTAGTGAGACATGTTTTGATTTGCAGCCTTGTGCCAAAGCAAACTGCATTATTACATTTCAAAGGCCAAGAAAATTTTTCTATATGGAAATGAAAACAAATTGTGGACCTGCCATTGTGGCTCAATTGGTTGGAGCATCATCCCCTACACCAAAAAGTTGCAGGTTTGATTCCCGGGCAGAGCACATACCTAGGTTGTGGATTCCATCCCTGTTTGGGACACCTATGAGAGGCAACCAATCAATGTTTCTCTCATACTTTAATCTCTCTCTCTCTCTCTCTCTCTCTCTTTCTCTATATATATATCTGTATATCTCTCTCTCTCTCTAATTATATTTAGTTAGCCCTTATAGTAGTCTTCACCTTTTTTTAAAAAATATATATTTTATTGATTTTTTTACAGAGAGGAAGGGAGAGGAATAGAGAGTTAGAAATATCAATGAGAGAGAAACATCGATCAGCTGCCTCCTGCACACTCCCCACTGGGTATGTGCCCGCAACCAAGGTACATACCCTTGACTGGAATCGAACCTGGGACCCTTGAGTCCGCAGGCCGACGTTCTATCCACTGAGCCAAACCGGTCAGGGCACAGTCTTCACTTTTTAAGAAAATTCCGTAGTTACTACATCACAAAATTCAATACACCAGTCTTCACAAAGTAATAATTCATCAAGGCTGTCTACAACAAGGCCATCTATTTTAGTATACAACTTTTGTCTTTCACAGCTATTCTTCCAAGTTCTTTCATCGGCAGATTTTAGTTTTAAAGGCATTATGTTTGAAAGAGAAAGTAAATGATATAAATCCACTCTATGACATGTTAAAACTATATGGCTTATTGGCAGCAGACACTTCAACAATAAGCATTTTGTATCATGACTTCCAATTGTATCTAAACCATTTCATCTTCAATGTTCTCCCCAGAAACCTCTCAAATTTTAATTTTTTATTGAAATGCTCTCATTTTGATTAATGGTATTGGGATCTATCCACTAACATAAGTTTAAAATCAGGGAGTCATCCTAGCCTTGTCTTAAGCATCCAGAACTAGACAGTTGTTTCTGCCTATTTAAAATCTCTAATGCCTATTTCCCCCTCACCTTTCTCATTTCCATGGCCTTAATTCAGGCTTACAGAATTTCTCACCTGGACTGTTGTCTTAATTTTCTAACTGATCTCTCTGCCTCAGTTCTTAACTCTTCCTTACCCAGTCCATCTTCCACATTGCAACCAAAGTGACTTTTCTGATCATTTCTCTCTAGCACAGGTGCACAAACACACTTAAATCCTTACTTTCCAATCATATATGAAATCAGATTTTAATGTTTTTTGCATATTATATAAAACTAGAGGCCCATTGCACGAAATTCGTGCACGTGTGTGTGTGTGTGTGTGTGTGTGTGTGTGTGTCCCTCAGCCCAGCCTGCACCCTCTCCAATCTGGGATCCCTCAAGGGATGTCCAATTGCCCGTTTAGTCAGGCAGTTGGACATTCCTCTCACATCCAGGACTGCTGGCTCCCAACTGCTTGCCTCCCTGCCTGCCAGATTGCCCCTAACTGCTTCTGCCTGCCAGCCTGATCACCCCCTAACCACTCCCCTGCCAGCCTGATCTACTTCTAACTGCTCCCCTGCTGGCCTGGTCACCCCCAGATGCCCTCCCCTGCAGGCCTGGTCCCTCCCAACTGCCCTCCCCTGCAGGTCTGGTTCCTCCCAACTGCCTTCCCCTGCAGGCCATCTTGTGTCCACATGGGGGCGGCCATCTTGTGTGTTAGGGTGATGGTCAGTTTGCATATTACCTCTTTACTAGATAGAATTCTTCATTACTTGGCTAACATTCAGCTTTCTTATTTGCTTTCCCCCTTTTATTTCCCAGCTATTTCGTAACCTACTTGGAAGTCCCTGAATATTGTTGTCCTTTTCTTCCTGTGGAGTGTCTTTTTCCTTCTAGTTCAATGGTTTCCTACTACTTTTTTAAGTTTTACTTTAAAGTGCAATATTCTCCAGGAAGCCTTCTCCTGGTTTCTTTAGGCAAAATCAAGTACTTCTTTGTGTTCCCAGAATACCCCGTTCATTGACTTCAGTGGCCCTTAAACTGTTGATAGAATTATTCGTTTTTACATGTGTCTATCTCCATTTGACTCTGAATTCTTGTGTTTTATTATTCATTTTTAAATCACCTCAACTTAATATGTAGTGGACAGTAAGTCTTTGAATAAAATAAGCAAATGACTTTGTATACAAATGTTTTACCATTTCTTCCTTTCTGAACTGAATTAAAAGTTTTAAATAGTATATTGGCCTTGCTTCTGTCACTTCTGAATCCCAGTGAAATAAAATGTATATAGTGAATTTGTACTAGTATTACAGTAGGGGAGATTCATTAGCCAATTTGATTTATAATTTTTGAGTATTACAAATACATAAGAGTACCAGTACAATATAGAAATACAATTAGCTTTAAATAACTCATTAATGATGACCTATTGCATAAATATTGACACCTGAATTAACTACTAGAATTAAGAACAGTGCTATCTAGTGAAAATATAAGCCAAATATGTAATTTAAAATTTTCTAGTAGCTACCTCAAGTAACAGCAAACAGGTGAAATTATCCATTTAAATAAAATTTTATTTAGTCTATTATATCCAAAATATTATTATTTCAACATATAATCAGTATTTCAAATGTATCCTGCTTTCATTTTCAAATTTAAATTTAATTAAAAATTCAGTTCCTCGTTGTCATAGGTACATTTCAGGTGCTCAGTAGCCACATGGTTAGTAACTACTAGCACAGATCCAGATCAGTGCTTTTTCGCTTTCTTTTTTTGAGTTCTTGAACTCGTTTTTAAGAGAGCTGCGTTAGTTCTTAACCTTTTATTAGGTTTATATATTGCCTTGTGAAGCTGATGAAACCTGAAGTCCTTCCCCCAGAATTTGCACATAGGCATATTCACTCAAAATTTGGACCATTTCAAGGAGTTAGGGAGTTCCTGAGTCCAGTCAGTAGAACTTTTGTAGGGGGGATGCGGACTGGATATTTAGAACCCTTGTCAGTAGTTTTAATGGAAAACAAATGGAAGAGATTGACAGAATTCTCAGGCAGTTTAAGTGTAATTGTTTGTTAGTAAATGCTCAACTGCTTTATGTGTACACACATATCTTCCCCCATCATTATAGAAAACCACCAATCTAAAGAAGATCATTTGTACTTTGGGGGTCAGGAAATGAAGGCTTTGTCTCCTCCCTTTGCTATTGGCTCTGACCTTTTGTGAGTCTCTTGATGTTGTTTTTTTTTTAAATATTTAGGAAATAAAACTCCAACCCATGACCAAAAAATACTATTACGAAAAAGCATTCTCTCTTAAAGCAGTTTCCATCCTTTTATGGATTTCCTTTAAAATATTTTATTGCAGATCATGTACCACATCCAAAAAAAAAAAACCAAAAAAAAAAAAAACTCCAAAATTTTGGAAGAAAAAAGTTAGTGGTAGTGCATGTATGTCATCTTTTTGTTTTCTTCATCTAAAAGGGTATAGACTCTTTTTTTATCATGATCTCCAGATCCTACATATTTAGAATTTGATGTCCCAAATTTTCTTTTATATTTTAATAAAGCATGATGACCTTTATAGTAGAGATTGTTACATTGGTATTTTAATCATGATACTGGTGGCACACATACCAGGCATACGTTGGAGATATTGCAGGTTCAGTTCCAAACTACCTCAATAAAGCTAATATAACAATAGAGCAAATAACACAAATTTTTTGGTTTCCTAGTGCATATAAGTTATGTTTACACTCTGCTGTACTCTGTTAAGTGTACAATAGCTAAAGAAAATGTACATACCTTATTTTTAAAATACTTTATTGATTTAAAAATGCTAACGATCATCTGAGCATATTGGAAAAATGATGCTGATAGACTTGGTTGCAGAGTTGCCACAGACCTTCAATTTGTTTGTTTTTTAAAAAGCAATATCTGTGAAGCACAATGAAGCGAAGTACAATAAAATAAGGTGTGCCTGTAAATAATATTAAACTGTTATGTTAGCCTTTTGTTGTTTTTTCTTATGTTAGTAAAAAAAGTAATCAGGATTATGTCATTACATGTAAGTATAGTGATGGACTTATTTATGAGTTTGAGGGTCAAATAAAAAAGCAATTCCATATATTAAATGTGGTGATGTTCCCTTTTTTTACAGATCGTAAGAACAATGCTCTTGTACCAGGAAGCATTCAAGTAAATGGCCATGGAGGGCAGCCATCTAAGCTTGTGAAGAGGGGACCTGGAAGGAAACCTAAGGTAGAAATTAATACCAATAGTGGTGAACTTATACACAAGAAAAGAGGTAGAAAGCCCAAAAAGCTACAATATGCAAAGCCAGAAAATGCTGAGCAAAATAATATACACCCTATCAGAGATGAAGTAGTTCCTTCTTCAACATGCAATTGTCTTCCTGAAACTAATACTGTAAAGGAGGATTTGTTACAGAAAAAGAGTCGTGGAGGCAGAAAACCCAAAAGGAAGATAACACAAAAACTAGACTCAGGTCTCATAGTTCCTACAAGTGTTAAAATGCTAAGGAGAAGTAACCGGAAAAAGACAGATGATCCTGTGGATAAGGAAGAAGAGTTTGGGGAACTTAAAGGCTCTGAACCCCACATGAGAACTAGAAACCAAGGTCGAAGGACAGCTTTCTATAATGAGGATGACTCTGAAGAGGAGCAAAGGCAGCTGTTGTTTGAAGACACCTCTTTGACTTTTGGAACTTCTAGCAGAGGACGAGTCCGAAAGTTGACTGAAAAAGCAAAAGCTAATTTAATTGGTTGGTAACTTGTACCAAACTATCTATTTTACTTCAAATCATAAAGCAGGTACAATTAAGGAATACGTAGAACTAAGGCTTCTGTTTCCTTGCTGCTGTGGTGGTTTAGGGAATATTATGATTTGATTTGCAAAAAAAGGTAAACTTATAAGATACTTCACTTCTTTAAATGAATATATATATAAATATATACATATATATTTTAAATGTTTGCTATTTATTACCCTTAGGTAGTTACGCATTTCAACATTCATTTCATTCACTATTCGAAAAAAACACCACCACAAAATTGAGTACCTATAATAAATTCCCTGTTTACTTCTGGAAAAGACAGTTCTACATTTTTAAGGAGCATAATATTCCTAGTGATAGAGCATTTCATGTTAAAATGAATTATTTTTTACCAAGCCAGGTACATTTCTATTGATACAGAAGTCATGCCCCTTAGGAAGACATACGTTACCAGAGCAGCAGTAAATTAACTAATGTGTTTCTTCTAAAGATAAATATAAAATTCCCACAATTTGATACCCTACAGAGTTTAATTTTAATTGTACAATGTTCATCTACAAAGATTCTAGAGGATGCTTTTGCTGTATTCCATTTCTGCCAAACATAAGTGAAAATGTACTGATGGAAAGGAAACATATCCACATTGGAAAACATTTGACTGTCTAATTTTTCAGACCTTGATTCTTATATAAATCACTTGATCTCTGTTTATTGTGCCAAAGAGTGAGAATCAGTGCAGTGGAAAGCCTGTTTTTGACTGTCAGAACAGCATATACTTTTCAGTATTGGAAAGGCTGTATATTATTCTAAAGAGCGCGTTATTAAAGAGTTATGCTGAGATGCATCTTTTTTTGGTACTAATAGTAGAAAGTAATGCACTGGTGGGTCCTTTGACAGAGATGTTTTAGAGAAAATGTTTAAGTGGTTAAAGGATTCAAGGAAAATACAGGAAAAAGGTATGGGATTTGATGTTTACTTATTGATCTGGATTAATGTCATTTCTAAACTTTAGACATAGCTAATAGGCTAAAATACTTACAAAGAAATGTGTCTGTGTGTGTATGTGTATATATTGATAAATGGGTATAATTAAATATATATACAAACACATACTTATATGCTATTACCCAGACATAAATTCTTTTCTTCAGGATTTTTTAGATAGTGGTAGAATAAAAATAATTTTTAAATGTCATACTTTAGAGTTTAATTTTAAGGGGAAGATTGGTTATTTTCATTCAATTATTAAAAGTTAAAATAGGCCAAATCACTTTTTATGCAATCATGTTTTATACAGTGGTATCATTGCACATTGTGTTTTTTCTGCACTTTTTACGGTATCCTTATCACGCTGGTATGTCAATATACACCCTAAAGAAAAAATTCCATTTAATGATTGTGCCTTGTATTCTATTCTTTTTTTGCATCATTAGTAAAATTAAGTTGTCTATTGTAAATGATAATTATATGACTTAGGAGAATGTATTGCTATATGTACTGCTATGGAAAAGGAAAGCAGTTATTTATTTGTTTATGGTACAGTTACTTATTTTATACCTTAAAAACCAACATAAATACCATTTCTATTGTTTAAAAATTATTGTCCATTTTTTAAGAAGTTGAAAGAATGTAGTATTTTCTGAGGACTGGTATGGTACAAAAATGTAACCAAAATTTTCAGATACTACATTTTTTTATTTAAGTGAGGATGGGAAAATATGTATCAGCATGACCCTGATGTAGAAAAATAAAGTTTTTAATTGAACCTCAACAAAATACATTACATAATTATTTCTTTACTTATTTCTGGTAGAGATAAATGTTAGCTATCATTTAATTGTCTTGAAGAAGAATGGAAAGCAATGCATTTGGGCTTTTTAAATCATTTATAACTAAATTTGTACAGAAATCCTGTGAAATTAAGTAAACCATTTTCCAGATCTTAACTGGGTTGCTGTGATTTTGCAGTTGAAAAATTTCAAATTTTTCAGGTTTTTTGTATATTTATTTTTTTCTAACATATATTTACTATATAATTAAAATTCAGTAGCTAAACTCTTCATAATTCAGAAATGGATGGCTTGGTTGTATAGTAAAATGAGTCTCAGTTACACAATAATAGTTTATATGTTTGAAATTTGCCATTAAAGTAATTTGTTGCTTTTGAAGGCAATCTATTTGATACATGTTATTTCCTGATGTTATCTGCATTGTGTTAGAAAAAATAATAATAGACTATAAATCCATTTTTGTAAAAAATATGTGTACAGTTTTAAAGTGTGTACAGATAAATAAAGGAAGCACGTACACAGTCTTAGAGTGGAATATGCTCTAGTGCGGTGTATGGATTAGTTCTAATTCTTGAGCAAAGAAATGAGTATTTACCATTTTACCTGCAGCAAGTAACTGTGTTACTCCTGTTCTAAAGACACTGTATATTTATGACCCTTATTTGGACATTATTAGACACTGGTTTCTTAGTAAAGCAAAAATTACTTGGATGAGATTATTTGTAATTAAAACACTTAAAAATGTATTAGTAATACGAGATATATTTAGATTTTATATCTTTAGAATTTAGCTTCTATACATTGCAGAAGTTGAACTGAGAAATTTAGGTCATCAACATATTTTTGTTTTGTTTGACCACTTGGAAAATACCTTCTTTGAGACAGTGACTCCTTGTATGTATTGTTTATAGGCAAAAGGAAATGTTGGCAGTTGTCTTAGGTGAGCAATAAAAAAACTCAAGTTTACTGAAAATTTCAGAAATAACTATATAACCTGTTACATGAATGGGAATTGTAAATCAATTTGTGTATTTTTAAGTACTAGCCCTAATATTCTCCCTTCACCCCAACATTCTCAAATTCCAATCAAAGCTTAAACAGTTGTAAAATGTACAAATGAGCATTTTAAACATTCAGCCTAGTTACAGTCTCACAACTGGGCAACTGATAAATACTTTATTAAAATTTATATATTTTTAAAATTTTATATTTTGCTATTTGCTATTACGGCATTGGACTGTTTTCTAAATACATTTCTGTACTCAAGATTTGTTGCTCTTGTTTCCATTCTTTTTATTATTGCACAGCTTCACAGTTTGAAGACATCACAAAACTCATCCCCCTAAATTTAATTAGAAAACTATACAGAATATTTGTGAGCTTGATTGGGTCACATCTGAGACATGAATTTGGCTAATTTGGTATCACGGAAATGGATTACCATAAGATACATTGATCAAAACAATCCTCATGTGGCACGTATGTGTTAACACCTGGGATTGTCCCTTATCTGCAGTGCAGTACATTACAATTTGACATTTTAACAGATGTGTTCAAATAACAATTTTTTGTGATATTAGAAACATTTACATGTTTTAAAATGATTTATAATATAAATTAGTTCATCCAATTAATAGTGTTTAATTCTAGCATTCCATTTTATACATACCAACATATCTCTCAGATGTCAACTATAAGCAATTTTATTTTCAGTGTTCCAATGAATGAAACCTAAATGGATGTTTTTGTTTACTAAAACTTACTTTTGAGTAGGCTTGAAAGGACCAAGACACTTGAGTATTTAAAGGGCTGTAAGTGTTCTTAGATGCAGGAAGTACATGATATTAAAAGTTATAAAGGGGGAACTACTTTTATGTTCTGTGAATTACCCCATACTTAGAAAGTAGTTTTTACATAATAGTTTGAGAAGTGGTTTAGTTATATTTAGTTGAGAATTTACTTTGCTGTTAAAATTAGAAAAAAAAATATACCTTTTCCTCTCTTTTCTCCTTAAACTTCTCCTCAGTTCCCCAAATCTCCAAGTGATTTGAACCAAATGTTACTTTACTAAGAAACTATTTTTGTTCTTAATTACGCTGAGCTAGTCACTTCAAATGAAGTCATTTTGTACCAACTACAGTACCCAAGACAAGGTCAAATTAAGTCAGAAACCTGTAAGTACCACTTTGGATGTTCCACAGATAAACTTTGTACATGCTGCAGTAAAATGATTAGAAAATATCACAAGTTATAAATACATACTTACTTTTAGTTTTGATAGCTCTGTGTTGAAATATTTTTTTAATGCAGATAAAATCATCAGGAAATTAATCTTATATGGCACAAACCAAATACATATAGTGGGTGGCTATGAGTTACGTCATTTACGGAACTAAAAAAATAGGTTTGAGATGATATATAGTACACATATATGATTCAGATGTACACGTATGCTCGTTACTTTTAAGATTGTGCGTGTTGATTCATCACGGTAAATATAAATTGAGACAAAATACAAAGTTACATTTTTGGACCATATTAAAACTGTAAGACATGGGGTCTTATTAAAGATTTTCTAGAAAACTGTTAAATGCTGTCACACGATATTTAGACTTGTAGAATGTAGTTCAGTTTTTAAAAAGTAACTGACCTAGAGGGTTAAAGTTGAAACTGACACATTTTCAAATTAAAATTATGCTTATTTTGTACAGAAAACAATGTTAAACACAAGCAAATCTGTTTATGTAATAAGTAACAGAATTTAAAGACAAATTAATTATTTACCTTTATTGAGGTTTGGGTTTTTTCCTTCTTGCAACCTGGAGTATCATGTTATAAATGGCAGTCTCACACCAGAATAGCAGTACCCTTTCTTTTTGTACATATTGATTGGACCTTTCTTTATTGTTATGTGGACACTTTCTATGTTAGTTTTGATGCATAATTCTTTGAATCCTTTTATACTAGAATGTATGTGTAACAATTCCTGTCCCTGCAATGTAGTAACTATAAACTTATTTTTAAATAAATAGAAAACTTGTTTTTCTAAACTATTTTGTAGAGCCTCATGATTTCTTTATTATTCTTTTTTGTTTATTTGTTAACACATGAAGTACTCAGTACATAATTTCAACAGGCACTATACCAAAGAAGCTTTTATATAAATGGTGATGCATTAAATTTTCCAATGCTGAGTATCAAAAAGTTAAAATTACTAGCCAATCAAAGGATTGTGAGTACTGCAATGTAATTTAATTCTAAAATAACAAGGTTAAAGATAAATCATTTGCCTTTTAGTGTGTACACTTAATGAAATAATCTTATTGACCTGTTACTGGGTGATAACTTCATATTCATATATTTTTGTAAGAAATATTTAAAAGGAACAGTTTGCATAAGTATTTTCTTAAAAGTATGAAGTGAAATTTAAGGGAAAAAATTAAATAGAGGAATGATGGAACGTTTTTCTTATTAAGCAACTATACAAAATGAGATTTATAAAGCGATTGCTGTTTTCCTAGGAATTTGTTTAGATTGGCATACATATTTCTTGGCTTCTTGAGAATCCCAATTTTAATATAAGGAATATATAAAGGTATAATAAGTGACAATCAGATTAAGCACATGAGGGGATGGTTTGTACTTTTTGTGCTATTGGTCATTTCTGCCTAAGAAATTTTGTTTAAATGACTGTATAAAATTTAAGATAAGGAAAGCAGGTAAAATATTTCTAGGTACTTTTTCTTCCTACAGTATGCTGTTACTAATATATAGTGTATACTTAGAAGAACCAATCAAGAAAAATTCATTTTCAGCAACCACTTTTTCTCTCTTGTATTGACATCAATTTTATGTTCTAGGCTAAGTTTCCCCATTATTAAAAAACATTTAAAACAAAATGTTCTGTTCCTTGGATTTGTAAACTTTTCACACTTCACACATTTATCACATGGTGATAACTTTTTTGGTTTTGTTTGGGAAAAGAATAATGGAAAGGATTCAACGAGGCAGCTTTCTGCCTAGCTAGCAAGGCATGTTGGCAGCACAGTGCAGTGGAATGAACTGGGCTTAGAATTGAATCGTCTCATTGAGCTTTACTTTCCTCATCTATAAAGTCAAAAACAGTGCTTAGATAATCTGCAGAGTCCAATTCCATCCAAAAAGCCTATGATTATTTGTTGTCCTCTGTATCCCCAACTCACTCTTGGCTTTTCTATTTAGTCCCTAAAGAAAATATGCCATTTAATGCATAGCTTCCAGATAAGCTGTGTCTTGTGACCATAACCTGATTGTAATAAGTGGGAGATCTGAATCCTTAGAAAAAGGAGTTCAAATGCTTTTGTTGCAACAAACTATAAATTGCGAGTTGAATTGAAATGTGTTAATTACTAATAAAAAGTAATAAACTTTGTGCTTTTCCAGTGGCCATCTAAAAAATGTTAATTCAATAAGTGAACCAGTAAGAAGTGAAGACCAAAGAGCATTTGAGAGGGTAGGTCTTTATAATTTAACTAGAGACCCGGTGCATGAAAATTCATGCACTGGAGGGGGGCGTCCCTTAGCCCGGCCTGCCCCCTCTCACAGTCCGGGAGCCCTTAGGGGCGGGAGGCAACCTGGTGATCAGGAAGGCGACGCCCCCATCACACCTCTGCTGCTGCCACTGCCAGCAGCGCAAGCCTCTGCTGGCCCTGGTCACCTGCACCTTGGGCGGCCCTGGGCGGCTGGTGGCCTGAAGGGACTGGGGGACTCTGGGGGCAGGTGCACGGAGCAGCCGGGCCCACCGCCCCAACGGGGCTGAGGGGACTGGGCACCGCCATCTTATGGCTGTGAGTGCCATCTTTGAGGGCATGGCACTCAATTAGTATATTCCCTCCTTTTGACTTTGGGAGCTGCCATCTTTGAGGATAGGGCACTCAATTAGCATATTCCCTCCTTTTGGCTGTGGGCGCCGCCATCTTTGAGGGCAGGACAATTAGAATATTCCCTCCTTATTGGCTGTGGGTGCCGCCATCTTTGAGGGTGTGGCAGTCAATTAGCATATTCCCTCTTTATTGGCTGTGGGCGCTGCCATCTTTGAGGGCGGGGGAGTCAATTAGCATATTCCCTCTTAATTAGATAGGATATGTTAAGATTGCTGGAGGAGTTATGCCACCAAAAATTGTGGAATAGAGAATTTCAAAACTCCAGCCCTCCACTAAGCTGTCAGAATCAACTTTTTCTCATGAAAAACTATCAGGGGAATGTTGAATAAAGAAAGAAGCTGCTAAATTTCAATAAGAAAGTTGCGTTGTTTTAGCTTATCCACCATTCCCACTCCCTTTCTGGCAATACAGCAAGGACCAAGAGGATGGCAGCTTGCATTCCTAGTACCTGAGAGAGGAACGATACGAATTTTGTTCTAAAAGAATTGTCGTTTTGACCTTTCTGGTGGTTCCCGAAGGGGTTAGTTCTGGGGCTTGCCTTTGTTTCACTGCTGAAGTGGCCACAACAGATGGTATAAGCAGCAGACGGACCATAAAGCTTGGGAGGAAGGTATTACATGGGAGAAGGGAGTCTGGGTGTCTGACAACCAATAACCCTGATGTGCAAAAACCAGACATTTGATTTTGGAAAACAGAGTATCAAACAAGTTTAATGTGCTGGATATAATACCAAAACTCAGATAATGGCTTATCTTTAAAATTAAGATTCATTTCAGTCAAGACTTTTTAAAAAGTTACCCTCTGAGTTAACCTTTCCATAATTCTAGTTAGGTGAAAGGCAAGTTAAGAGTCGTACTTCCTTGAGTTTTGAGAAAATTTTTCAATGTTTTCTTACAAATTATTAACATAGGGGTTTGCTAATAAATGTACTAGTTTGTTGATTCCTAGTTAAAGCAAGTATTTTTAAATTTAGAGGAAATGTTTAAAATTATATTACAAATAAATTTTTTAAACATTTCATATGACTCAAACATTTTGAGTTAGTGTAATATTGCAATTACAAATATAGATTCTAAATTCTGTCATCCTGTGGTTACAAAGCAGCTAAAACATGTCAAAAGACAGAAGAGTATATCATTTGCTAACTTCCTATTCTTCCTATTTTACTTACTATTGTACCTAATATGGGGATTTTCCCAAGAAATCTAAGAAATGCCATTTTTTCACTTCATTAATAGAAATAATTAAACTATTCCTAGAGAAAAACAGGAGTGTGATTTTAAATATGTGTCAGTTTGTTCTCATCATTTTTTGTCTAAACTCTCCCAGACTCATTAAGGTATAATAGACAAAAATTGTTTGGATTAAAGGTGTATAACATATGGTTTGATATATACATTGTAAAATTATTATCGCAATCAATTCATACATTCATTACCTCAACCTAGTTATCTTACTTTTTGGTGTAGTAAGAACACTTAAGAACTCTCTTACTAAATTTCAACCACACAATTCAGTATTATTAAAGATAATCACTGCCATAATATTAGAGCCCCAGAACATACTCATCTCATAAATGAAAGTTTGTACCTTTTCCCCCAATTCCTGCTCCCTACCGGCCCTTGAAACACTGTTCTGTTGTCTGGTTCCACAAGTTTAACTTTGTTAGATTCCACATTTAAGTGAGATCATACAGTATTTGTCTTTTTCTGTCTTTTTATATCACTTCGTCTAATGTCTTCCAGATTCATCCATGTGTCACAATGGCAAGGTTTCCTTTTTTTTTTTCTTTTTTACTGATTTCAGAGAGGAAGTGGGGGGGGGGGGGAGAGAGAGAGAGAGAGAGAGAGAGAGAGAGAGAGAGAGAGAGAAACATCAACAATGAGAGAGAATCATTGATCAGCTGCTTCCTGCATGCCCCCCACTTGGGATGAGGCCGCAACCTGGGCAAGTGCCTTGACAGGAATCAAACCTGGGACCCTTCAGTCCACAGGCCAACACTATATCCACTGAGCCAAACCAGCTAGGGCCAGTGTTTCCTTTATAATGGCTATGTAATATTCCACTGTATATATGTACCACATATTTTTATTCACTCATCCATAGATGGACACTTAGGTTGTTTCCATGTCTTGGCTGTATTGAATAACTAGAGGCCTGGTGCACAAAATTCACACAGGGGCGGGGGGGGGGGGGGGGTGTTCCCTCAGCCCAGCCTGCACCTTCTCCAATCCAGGAGCCCTCGGGGGATGTCTGACTGCCGGTTTAGTCCTCATCCCGCAGCCAGGGCCTAAACCGGCAGTCGGATATCTCTCTCGCAATCCGGGACTGATGGCTCCTAACCGCTTGCCTGCCTGCCTGCCTGATCACCCCTAACCACTCTACATGCCTGCCTGATTGCCCCTAACTGCCTCTGCTTGACAGCCTGTTGCCTCCTAACTGCCCCCTTTGCGTTATTTGAGGTATTTTAGGTTGAGGAAGAAGGCCATGGATATGGAGGACAAGTTTATCTTTACTCATCAAGGTTAGTTTTGATTTGGTTTGTGTTTTGTTAGCTGCTTCTTTATCTCTGTTTTGGTTGAAGTTATGTTTCCTCCCTTTGTTATTACCCATTCTTATATTTCTTTAGGTATTTTTGTAGCTATTACACAATTTAGGTTTACATCTGTATATTTATAATCCTTCAGTTACTGTTGACTCTACCAGAAATGGATTTTTCTCTCAAATGTAGCAGAAGCTCTGTAATTAAATCTTCCCTCCTTAGCTTTTCCCGGGGGAACAGGGGAATGCCATCTAGTTTATTGAGCTTATTACAATACTTTTCAACAGTATTTGATCTGAATACTTAAAAAATTGCCATTAGCTTTAACAACAGAAACTCGTAAAAATCTTTAAAAAGTAGCCTGAGCACTGATGGCAAATGGGGGATCAAGATAATTTTGGAGAAAATGAGGTCACTTAATACCCTTAGATGAAAAAGTAAGATTTCTGAAATATAATTACTTTTTAGCTTTATCATTTTAGGAATCGATACAATGAAGATGAAGAAATCTTTGCTTTGCATGTATTGAATTGTGAAACACTCAAAGTATTTAAAATTTTATTTTATTTAGTTGACATTCAACTTTGATTTTTACTTCACCCCCTACTCCAGTATGGAATGTAATACCTAGACAGCGGTTCTCAACCTGTGGGTTGTGACCCCTTTGGGAGTCAAATGACCCTTTCACAGGGGTCACTTAAGACCATCAGAAAACACATATTGAATATATAATTACATATTGTTTTTGTGATTAATCACTATGCTTTCATTATGTTCAATTTGTAACAATGAAAAGACATCCTGCATATCAGATATTTACATTATGATTCATAACAGTAGCAAAATTACAGTTATGAAGTAGCAATGAAAATAATTTTATGGTTGGTGGTCACCACAACGTGAGGAACTGTATTAAAGGGTCGCGGCATTAGGAAGGTTGAGAACCACTGCCTTAGACTTTTCACAATTGATTTAGCATCAACTATAAAAAATTTATTTTCATGCTATTTAATTACTTGTGCTAGAGTTGACTTATATGAATCATTATACTAATTTTTAAAAAATGGAGTTACAGTAAAAATGACTAATTCAACAAAAGGAAACAGCATATGTTTTTGTAATAGCTACAAATTAATTAATTGTTACCAAGTACAGATATGGTTTTCTAAAATAGCCTTTGAAAGTAAAATTAATGCTAATGGAAACAAATTCAATTTAAGCATCTGACAGCCAGCTTTTCCTCTTCCTTAGCCTTTTACTAACCAGATACTGGGAAAACAAATGTTTAAAACATAGCCCTACTCTTGAGGCATTCATAGTCTTATGCAGACTATGATAAATTAAAAATGGAACTGCCTTTTGACCCAGTGATTCCACCTCTGGAAATATATCTGAAGAAACCCAAAACACTAATTCTAAAGAATATGTGCATCCCTATGTTCACGGCAATGTTATTTACAATAGCCAAGATGTGGAAGCAGCCCAAGTGCCCATCAGCAGATGAGTGGATTATAAAGCTATGGTACATTTGCATGGTGGAATACTACTCGGTCATAGAAAAGAAGGAAATCTTACCTTTTACGACAGCATGGATGGACTTGGAGAGCATTATGCTAAGTGAAATAAGCCAGTCACAGTCAGACAAATACTATATGATCTCACTGACATGCAGAATCTAATCAAAATAATTTAACAAAGTAGAAACAGAAGCATAGATACATAGAACAGACTGACAGCTGTCAACAGGGAAGAGGGTGGGGGAGTGGAGAGGACTGGGTGAAAAAGATGAAAGGATTAAGCAAAAATCCTATCTAATAATGGACAAACATGGTAATTGACCGTACCTTCACTACATCTCCCATGGGCTAATCAGCGAGATATGCAAATTAACTGCCAACAAAGATGGTGGTTAATTTGCATATGTAGGCACGAAGCGGCAGAGTGAAGACTGAAGGCGGCTCCGGCCGGAGCGAAGGCCTGGGTCCCGGGTGCTGGAGGAAAACCAGTGCCGGCAGCCAGGGAAAGGGAAGGCCTATTGCATGAATCTTTTTGTGCAACAGGCCTCTAGTAAAAAAATAAAACAGACACAGACAACTGTAAGGTGATAGTTAGAGGGAGGAGGGAAGAGGGCAAAGGGAGGCTGAATGGGGACAGAAAGAGAGTTAACTTTGGGTGATGGGCACATGGTGCAGAGTGCAGATGATGTTTTGTTGCATTCTAGACTTGAAACCTATATGGTTTTGTTAACCAATATCACCCCAATAAATTCAATAAAAATAATTACAATATATGAATGTGTTCAGGTATTTATGAAAATGTTGGAGCTAATTACCTGAATTTGACTTGTTGCCAAAAAATTGTTTATAGAAGGGAAGGAGCAGAGGGTAAGTGATAGAACCTCTATATTAAAACACTTACACACATGGTACTTGGAGTATTTTTTAAAAATTCAGGGATCATTATCTTTTTTTATGATCATTTAGATTAGCACTTTCTCCTGCCATCTGGAATTTTCATATCTTAGTGTGTAAACTAATTTTAGTTTTTGGTTCACTTTTGTCTGTTATTAATTGTACTGAGTATATGAAACACTGATAAATCTTCAACCCTGTGTAGCAAGTAATATGTTTTGCTTAGTCTTTCTGTGTGTTTTTTCCCACTGTTATAATGGAACCAATTTACATCTGAAGGCCAGAGCCAGCGTTTGTTCATTTTGATGTGGGATCATCCACCAGCGACATGACTACCTGGGAGTAACTGTTGGTTGGGAAGTTGAAGCCAGAGCTTCATAAGAATGGCTGAAACAGAACTATCCTCCGATAACCCGGCAATAATGGGGTATTAATTTTTTTAATAAAAATAGTACAAATAATCCCCCTTGAAAATTATTACCTCATCCTGAGAGTAGTGTTTGACTTGGATTAGCCACTGTGAATTCTAGTCTTTTAACATAACTGAACATGTTAAAGTAATTTAGGCCACATTAGATTATGAGTAGAAGCTATTTGCATAAAAAACTGATAAATATTTGCTATTATTTTTATTGATTTTTAGAGAGAGAGGAAGGGAGACAGAAACATTGCTGTGAGAGAGAACACCGATAGGTTGCCTCCTGTATGTGCTCTGACCAGGGAATTAAACCCGCTATTTAGGTATGCCCTGACCAGGAATTGAACCCACAACCTTTTGGTGTACTGGACAATGCTCCAACCAATTGAGTCATCCAGCCAGGGCTATTTATGTTATTTTAATTAAACTACAATTGACTGTTAAAAAATGTGGGGGTTAGGGATACCAACCACCTCCCACCACACAGTGAAAATCCACATATAACTTTTGACTCCCCAAAAACTTTGTTGTCCCTTAGCATCCATTGAGGATCGGTTTCAGGATTTCTGAGGCTGCTCAAGCCCCCTATAAAGGATGGCATAGCCCTCTACATTTGTGGATTCCAAACTGCTGAACAAAACAGTACAGGTATTTATTGAAAAAAATCCACATATAAGTGGGTCTACATGATTCAAACGTGTTGTTCAAGGTTCAACTATAATACATACAGTTTTTTCTGGAATGAATAATAAAGCATTTTCCTTCCATATAATTTTATAGTATAGGTATCATAATCCCACTTTGACCTAATAATTCACATTTTTATTTCTTTAAGCCAGTCAGAAGAATTCCTTACTATCAAATTCTCATCAAGTCTGACAGAATTGGGATAACCTTGACCTACATTCCTGGGGAGGACATAACAGTTATGGGATATGAGGTACAGCATCTTAAGTTACAAATTATTTTTGCAGGTCTTATTTACATTGAACTCAAATTACCTGTCAAATAAGAATACTGATAAAAGTAAGGTATATTGCTACTATCAAAAAAAAAAAGTAATTAGCATGTAACTAAATAAAATCCTAAATTTATATCAACCAAAGGACTTACATGCAAGCATATAGGCCTAACCAATGGACACAGACAACAGGGGGGTGAGGGCATGCATGGGGGGGATGGGAGATAATGTGGGGATAAGGACACATATGTAATAACTTAATCAATCAATCAATAAATTTTACAGTTAAAAAAAATCCCAAATTTTGTCAGTAGTATTTAGAAACCTTATTTAAATAGTATTTCCTTTTATAAAGGAGCTTAGAATATAGTGGTTTCGTTTCAAATATCCTAATTAGAATTTTTTTTTTAAAGAAAACAGCAATTAGAATTTACTGCTTTTTGGGAAGATTTTTTTAAAAAATATATTTTTATTGATTTTCAGAGAGGGAGATATAGAAACATCAATGATACAGAATCATTGATTGGCTGCCTACTGCATGCCCCCTACTGGGGATCGAGCCCACAACTCGGGCATGTGCCCTGACTGGGAATCGAACCCTGACCTCCTGGTTCATAGGTTGATGCTCAAACACACAGGTTGGATTGGAAAGATTTTTTAAAAGGAGGTTCAGAAGAAAGGAATTTTGTTAGGATTGAGTTCAGGATAGGTTTATTCTAGCAGGCTTTGTGGCACAGGTCCACTAAGTAATTCATTGTGAGATTCCAGTATATGCCATGTGTCAGAAATTAAATTGCCATCAACTGTCTACAAAATGTGATACACCCTTAGTACACAGGGTATCATACGTAAACCAGTCCAGACTGAAGAATTTTCTTAGCTGCTCTATAGAATTGTATGACTGTCCATTTTACATAATTATTTTTTGAAGCAACATCTTTAAAAATTTCTGCAAATTCTAAAATGTGTTTGATAACTTAAAATCAAATTTGTATTCTTTCATACTAAGTTGAAACATACAAATATGATAGAACCAAGAATATAATGAAGCCATGGCTAAGAAAAATCTAGCCATATGATTAAATTTTTGAGTGTAAAGTTTTTTTTTCCTTTATGTACAGCTCCAATTGCACTTTTCTACCTAACTAGATAAATAAAAGCTGATATAATTTAACATTTTTTTGAAATAAAAATTCAAATTCATTATATCTTAAACTGTTTTTCTTATAACCTTATTTTTAATCTGGCTAAAAACTCATCTTAACGTTAGACTTAGAACTAAGTCAAATTAAAAAGTAATATGTTTTTATTCATTTCAGAGAGGAAGGGAGAGATAGAAACATCAATGATGAATTATGGATCGACTGCCTCCTTCACACCCCCTATGGGCATCTAGCTGGCAACCCAGGCATGTGCCGTGACCTCCTGGTTCATGGGTTGATGCTCAACCAGAGCTACACTGGCCAGGGCAGAAAAGCCAACTTTTGACAATAATCAGAGAATGCAGTTGATAATGGCTACCATGTACTGAGTGGCTGCATTATTTTCATGGTTATATGTTTTACCAGCTTTAATCTTATAGTAGTAAGTATTGTTAGTTTCATTTCATTAGTGAGGAAAGAGAAGCTTAAAGAGATTCAAGTGCCTTGCGAAGTTTGCGAAACTGGTAAATTTGCTCAGCAAATACTCGAGAACTGACTCTGGGTTGGCCCTGACACTATGTTAGGTCTGAGAATGCAGCCATAAATAAGAAAGACAGGATCTCTATTCTAAGGGAGCTTTCACTCTAGGAGTAAAGTCAGGATTTAACATAGTGGTGTCAGATTCTAAAACTTTTCATCTTAGCTTCCATACTCCCTTCCTGCTAAGAACATTACAGAAGAGATGGATAAAACTTCCAGTGTAACTTAAGAAAGGTGGGGATGGAAACTATATACAGTAGGTCCTCAGGTTACGTTGGAGATCTGTTCCTAAAGCACGACGTAAGTGATTTTCGCCGTTAAGTCGGAACCCATCTACATAAGCACCTACATCACTCACATGGAGCACATACACAGCAGCAATGAAGTGAAACAATAAAAAAAAATTTAGAAGAAAGATAACAATTCCTGACCTTTACTTGTGGTAAATAAATAATAAAAAACATAAAGCACATATGTACATACGTCAAAATGATGGAACTTTTTTTTTTATAAATAAACCAGTGGCCTAGTGAATGAATTTGTGCACATTGAAAGGGAATTAGAATATTTTAATATCATTATTTGCCCTTTCTCTATAATAGAAGTGTCAGAGATTAAAGAAAATTAGAAAAATGTATGTAAAATATATATATTTATTAATAAATAAACAACATGATATAACAAGAACAAACATGATATAAAAACAACAAAAACATGATATAAAAACAACATTGATACAGCTGATTCTGCGAGGGACAGGGCTCCCACCGCCCTGCTGTCTGGGTCCTGGGTGTGGGTATCTGGCTCCCCACTCCCTCCTGTCAACAGTCTGGGCCAGCGCCTGTGGGGACGCAGTGACAAGCCCAGCCAGCGCCGTGAGACCCAGAGTCAAGTCCCCATCCACCCGAGTAAGACTCAATGCACGCAGCCACGCCCACCCGCACGCACGAGCCTCACCCAGCACACAGCCCTGCCCACCCGTGTGCGCCTCGAAATTGCGTGAGTCCCAGACCCCCTGGCGCCTGCGTCAAGCCTCCCCTCCCCCCCTCCCCCGCCCCACGTGCTTGCAAGGCTCCCCTGAGTCCTGGAGTCCCGCCCTATGGGGCAAGCACCACACGGGACTCCTGCGATGCACCTCCTGGTCAAGTCCCTGCTGGCACCCGTGGGGATGCAGTGTCAAGTCCCAGTCCACCCGTGCGCACCTGCTGAGTACGCAGCCTCCTGGTGATCGGTCATTACGGTGTGACAGCGTCACGACCACAGGCTTGGACTGCCTGTACTGGGATATGTTGTTGTAGGGAAGAAATATTGGTATATAGGTATCAAGATAGGTCAAAATTAAAACTTTGGGACCTGAGCTGAATGGTGGGGAATGGAAAGTCCATGTAGATAATGTGTAATTCAATAGCAATGCCATGTACATAGTTACATCTCAAATAGCCTAAGTAGTATCTCAGTGTATAACCCTGCACTGTTCAACATGGTGACCATTAGCCACTAATGGCTTCAGAGTACTTGAAATGTGGCTAGTAAAAGCAAGGAATTGAATTTTAAATTTTTTACAATTTTAATTTGAAAACAGATAGTTGATCCAGTTGCTAGATCTTTTAAGCATATTTGGAACAACTTGGATATGTGAATGTATTGTTTAGACTAAACTTTAGGAAACTTAAAAATAGATAATATATTTCTGGTGAAAATTTAGCATCTGAATTGAAATGTGCTATAAGATATTCACTGAATTTTGAAGACAATATAAAAGTAAATATAAAATACCTGTTAATTATTTTTAATATATTGATTACATAATAAAATGATAATATTTTGGATATACTTTGTTAAATAAAATATTAAAATTAGTTCCAACTGTTTTAAAAATTTTTTAAAAATGTGTCTACTAGGGAATTTTAAATTACTTATGTGGCTTGCATTATATTTGTATTGGAGAGTGCTGGCATAATCAAAGCAAAGAAGCTCTGATGAAGAGAGTCTGGTCCATATATTACCTTTTATTTCTAGTATCAAAATACTTTCATAATATACTTCCTTATCCTTTTATCAAAAGTTATGTTTTGCTTTTCATTCTTTCTATTAATGTTAATGATTATGCTAATAACTGTGTCAATATTTCTTCTTATAGTAGAAATATAGAAGTTACTTACACATATACTAATATAAATTCAGTATATATAAGTGTGCACATATTTATTTCCAAAGAGTATTTCCCACAGTAAGATTTTCAAAATAGAAAGTAAACATAAGTATTCTGTGGAACTATATTTAAGGATTCACAGATTTTGGGGAGAAAACACTTTATATACTATACTATATATATATATGCAAAAGTAAACATTATAAAAAGTATAAAAATAGACAAAAAGATATAAACACAATATATTTTGGTTGGAATTTCAGAGATGTCTTTTTTTCTTCTCTTTTCCCTTTACTTCAAAAGTTAAAAATACTTTTGAAGCAGCATGTATTGTTGCACTTTTGATTTTTTGTTGTACAGTTAATGAACTTGAGAGTTTGGATGACTGGTGATCATCTATTTGGCCTTCCCATTCTTTCGTTTCTTCTTCTTTGATTAATAAAGGTTTTCCTAGAGTTTGGCCAACAAGGTTACAGACTTCTTGAGCTTTGCGCCATGCATTCTCAACAGCAACAAGACAGGCTTGCCGTCTTAGAAATGAAATGCAGAGATTATTAATATGACATTCAATGAACTGTAACACTGAAGAGTTTTGTTTAATTAATTGATAATTTAAAGATGTGCTGAACTTACCGAAGATTTTCAACAGAACCTGGAGTATGATAGAACTGGGGTTGACTGATAACAACAGAGCTATCTAGTTTTTCAACAAGAAAGTTACAAATATTTTGCATTTTTCCAAATTCAGCAAATGTAATGCAGACCTGCAAATGAAATGACACTTGAAATTATTTTCATGCCTGATACATTATTTCAAAATTTTCTCTAAATTAGAGTTTAAAAAGTAAAGCCATATTACACTGAGGTCATTTTACAGTATGTAACAGATATAAAAAGCCTAGCTGATACTTATAACTAAATTATTTTGTTATTAAATTTATTTTTGCTTATGAATTTTATCTCATATTAACTTGAATATTTAAAAATACATTTTAAGCCAGTCAGGGACTTTTTATGAAAGAGAAATGGAGGTTTTCCCCCTTCAACTTTATTATTTGGTTGAATTCTAACTCTGATAAATTTTTCATGACTCCTTAGTCGAATCTATGCCATTAACTTTCTGATTAGCAGTAATTACATGATACTTCACTTCACTGCTGTCAGTGAGGTAGGTATGTTTCTTCTTCCAGTAGTTATTTTCAGATTTATATGTGGAAACATCTATTTCATTATGTCCCCTTTCTATAAATATGTGGGAGGAATCCCTATAGTTAGCAAGACAAAACTGTAGTCTTAAAAACCTTTTTAAGGAAGCAGACTAAACCTTTCTTTTAAGGAAAGTTTACACAAGCTTAATATGTAAAACAAAAAAGTACAGGTACTGGACAGAAGACAGGAGTAGCAAAGAGAGAGAGGGGTGACCTGACCTCCCGAGTCATCTTATACAAGCAGAACAGTTGCCTTTAATCATAAATGCTATCCAGTGAAGACTATGATCGGTCTGATTTCAGTTCTAAGTAAATAAGGTATTTTATAATCATTTTGTCAACTTATATTATTTTAAAAAGCTTACTGGGATTTTGATTGGGACTATAATGAAGCTATATATATTTAAGGAAGAACTGATATCTTAATGATATTGAGACTTCCAAATCACTAACAAGGTATGTTTCTCCGTTAGTTAGGTCTTCTTTTATTTCTCATAGCAATGATTTGCAATTTCCAGTTATAGCTCTTTCACATTTTTAAAATCAGACTCATCCCTAGGTATTTTATATTTTTGCTGCTTATCAATTCTAATAGCTCTTTTGTAGGTTCCATCAGATTTTCTACATAGATGGTCATGTTATCCATGAATAAAGACAATTTTACTTCTCACTTTCTATTCTGGATGCCTTTTATTTCTTTTTCTTGCCTGACTGCTTTAGCCAGAAAATTTCAAGTACAATGTTGAATAGAAGTCATGAAAGTAGCTATGTATGTCTTGTTCCTGATTTAGGCACAAGTATTTAGTGTTTTTTCACCATTAAATATGTAGATTTTTCATAGATTTTTTTTTTATCAGTTTGAAGAAGTTCCCTACTATTTTAGCTTACTGAGAATTATTAGGAATAGATAATGGATTTTTGTTAAATGCATTTTCTGCATCTATTGAGATGATCATACGGTGTTTCTTTTTTATTTTATTACTGTAGTAAATTAGATTGGCCTGTACTAGCTATATTAAAGTACAAAACAGATTGATATTATCATATAAATGCTTTCATATCTCTGGTCAAGAAGAATCCCCATTAGTTTAGCATTTCAGTAATAAAGCAGAAACTGAATTCCAAAATAGGTGAGATTTTAAGTGCTTTTAATAAATTCATCTCCTGGATAAATCAAATCTCGGCTATTGAAATGTTCTGCATATAAGCCTTCTGAATTATAATTGTTAACCTAAATTACCATAAAGTAACGGCCAAAATCCTCCCTAAAAGTATGTGTAGTTCTAATTTCCAAAAAAAGGCGGGCAGATAAAACTGAACAAACTAATTCTAGTGGGCTAGACACCTTTCAATCCCAGGCAAGATTCTAGAACAGAGTATTTTAAAATTTAGTTTGTAAGAAATAAGAAAAGGAAAAAAAAAGATTTCTATCAAAGGAAAGAAAATAGGGCCTTTGGTTCATTTTGATCCCTTGCCATAGGCCTCAGCACTTTGCATATTTTCTTTTCTCTTTGGTACTGACTGCCATAAACTATTTTTGTCTTCCCCCTCAAGTCTCCCTGGCTTCCTTGTTCCTGTCTCTGAAGAAATGCATACAGGGCTCCCTCCAGGTAGGCCTTTGTGAATAACAATATAAGGACACAAGAATTTAAGACTGAAATCTTGCAAGGTCCTTAGAATCATACATTCAAACTCTGATTACCGAGTTTCTTGATGAGACACTAAGTAGAAAACTCATCTGACTTCTAACTTTGCTTTTACTCTTGAGAGTGAAATTCACCAACTCTATACTGTTCTTTTAATCTCTACCTTCTGAATCACTGCCAAATTATTTCTTTCCAAAGGCCAATATATTGAACATGTACATTTGAAATCATTAAGAACAAATGAAGATGTACTAAATTTGACTTTCTAGTTGTTAAATCACCAGAGAAATACCATAGCCATAGGGCGTTTTCATTTTACCTATATATTCATACAAGCCTTAGGATATAATGACATACAGTCTTCATGGCAACATTGTTGCTTACGGTCATAGTTGATTAATGCTACTCAGTATTTTAATTAATTATATAGATAGAACACTGATGATCAAGTCAGCAGTTGAGATAAAGCTGGCAGTACTAAAAATAACACGGCTTGATAAAATTGAGATTTAAAAACAATCCCAATAGGCTGGATATATAGATCAAATCTAGTGGATAAAATCATCCAGAGATAAGTGTAAAATCCTATAATTCATTTTAAAACAGCAATAACAAAGTGTAAGATAGGAGAAAGATGATTTAAAAGCAGCATGTAAGAAAGACACTTTTTTTTTAGTTGTAACGGTTAACTAAAGGAGTTTCTCATACAAGAAATGGCCAAAGAAACTGGGGATCGCATCTCTAGAGAAGAAAAAAGTAGCATCAATATGATACTGAACTGCAAGTGTGTGCTTCAAGGAAGAAGAATTAGCGTTGCTTTGTTCTTGGAGAGGTATACTACTTATAAAAAAGGAGTACTAATAAGTCAATTCTGGTTTAATGTCAGAAAATGTTGTATTTATTAGATATCTGAAAATGGAACGGGCCTTTTATATTCATGCTTGTCTATGTATAAAGTATTCTACAACAAAAATTAAGAGTTAAAAAAAATTAGATGAGATAATGTATGGAAAACACCTGACAATGGAAAACATGCAATGAAAAGGAGAGGGGAAAACTGTCTGAGTGGTTATATTGCTTTTTCTATTCAAAAGACATTTACTCAGTCTTTTATATCCCAGGCTTTTAAAATCCCTTCTAACACTGAGATTATGTGGATATATGAACTACAAAGCCTATGTTTTTAATCCAAATCCCCTCCTTACACAAAACCACCATTCATCCACCTTTAAAGATGTCACTTAAAAAATTTCTAACTTTCCATCTTCTTATCTTTATAGCTAGAGGCCTGGTGCACGGATTCGTGCACCGGTGGGGTCCCTCGGCCTGGCCTGTGCCCTCTTGTAATTGGGGACCCCTCAAGGGATGTTGGACTGCCGGTTTCTGCCCAATCCCCGCAGTCCAGGCCAAGGGACCCCACTGATGCACGAATCTGTGCACCGGGCCTCTAGTATGCACATAAGATCTTTGGTTAATCTCTTCCCATCCTCCCCGCTCTCTACTTCCCTCTAAGATTCATCAGTTTATCCCATGTTTCCATGCCTGTGCGCTGAATGTCTGCCGCCTGGTGATCAGTGTGCAGCATAGCTACCAGCTGAACAGTTGCTTAGGCTTTTATATCTATCTATGTAAAAGGCTAATATGCAAAGTGTCCCCTCGGGAGTTTGACTGGGAGACCGAGTGTTTGTTTGCTCACTATGATGTGCGCTGACCACCAAGGGGTGGCATGGAACGAAGGAAGGCCCAGCTGGCAGCTGGAAGGCCCCGATCAGCCCTGATTGCTGGCCTAGGGACCCTACCTGTGCATGAAGTTCATGCACTGGGCCTCTAGTATATAGATAAGCAGCAGCAGCATGGTAGGTGGAAGGATAAAGAATCTTTAGAGTGCCTTTCAGGATGAAAGTTTCAGATATTACATGAAAAGTAATGTTCTACCATCTCCTCTTAATGTATATATTTAACTGTCCATGAGAATCTTGGTATATGTAAGACATTAGGTATTACTTTTCACGACATCTGCATCCATAAAGCCACACATTGTTCTTTACCTTGTGATCCCACCAACCTGGTTTCTGCTGACTGCTGAGGCTGACTTAAGGGCAAGCATGTACTAAATTGTGTGATATGAGTTCTGTGTACCAGGGGGCCCTATACAAAATATAATCAGATTCTCTCTTAAGAAATTTGAGTACAAGATATTAAAAAGGTAAGTACAGCAGAAGGAAGATGAGCAGAGTTTAGCCAAGTTCTCATTTAGCCATGCCTTATAATAAAACAAGTAGCTCTAATGTACTTTCTGTACATTAAATAATAATTTACTTTCTGCTAATAAAATATTATCTGCCTGAAGGTATGGCTAGATTATTTCTTGAGTATTTTCCACCTCTAAAGACAAAGATTCTCTGACTAGATAAGATTCCACTCTAACCCTGTTCTTGTTTCCTGTGGCAAGGCAGCAAGCATGCACCAAGCACATACCCCAGGATGTTTCTAATCAGAAACAGACAGCAGTCCTGTAACCTACTCACAACTATAACATACTCTGATTCATAAATTCTGATCATAAAATCTTTAAAGATCAGTAAAAAGTATACACAGTTGTAGGAAATAAATGTTATCATTGAGTATACAAAAATATTTTGTTCTTTCCACAACACAATAAAATTGCATTGTGAAACAAAAGAATGTTAAAAAAGTGTTTCAATCCTTTGTTATGACTTTATTAATTTGCTTTTTATCTAAAAAGAAATTTCTCTCTTGTAGTGTTTCCTGCTCACTATGTAATGATATTTTAAAGTTTTATTCAGGTGGTAATTAACTGCTACTTCCCCCTTGTTATTTTTATTGCATTTCAAAACAACTTCTCTTAAGTATATCTCATTACATTTATTTTAAAAGCTCACAGATATGTAACACCAAAAATGATTTTGAGAAAACCTTTTATCAATACCATGAGAAACATTTCTCCTGTACATTTCAGTTCAAGAACAAAAATAAATGTAAATTATTCACACAAAGTCATGCTGTTTTCAATTATTTGTAAGTACATACCTCTGCTTCCATGTGATAAGCATTTTCCACTCTTCTAAAATCCTTTGTCACAGTTACATTTTCTGCCTGAAACAGAAAGTACAAGGGTATGATTACTAAATGTCTGGAAACTAAATGGAATTACTCTAAAGTAATGTTAGAGTTTTTAAAATATTTAATATACAGTCTGGCCAGTTTGGTTCAGTGGTTGGGCACTGACCTATGAACCAGGAGGTCACTCTAACCTGTTCAATTCCCAGTCAGGGCATATGCCTGGGTTGCAGGTTCGTTCCCCAGTGTGGGGCATGCGGAAGGCAGCCAATCAATGATTCTCATCATTGATGTTTCTACTTTTCTCTTCCTCTCCCTGAAATCAGTAAAAAAATTTTTAAAAATATATATTTAATTTAAAAATAATTTAATATAAATGTACTGAATATTTATAGTATGCAACTTTGGGCAAGTTACTGAACTTTTTTGAGCCTTAGTTTCTGCATTTATAAAATTAGGTTAATACCAAGTATATATTACACAGAATTGTTTTGAGGATTTAATGACAAGTTATATATATATAACACTTGACACAGAGAAGATACTAAGCAAATGTAAATGCCATGCTATTTTAATATAAAAGATGCTATGCTATGTAATATAAAAGTTTTCTAAAATATCGGACCCAGACCAGTTTTTGAAAATATTAATGCTTTATGAATCTCTGCATAAATTTCAGGTACACAATTTTGATAAAAATGTTAAATTTTTTATTTACTTTTCAAAATAGTTTTTAAAATTTAGTAAAATGAACTCTTTAGCTACTCTCATCTTTGGGGACAGGCATACCTTATGTTTTACAAAATTTTTGTATCCTTCAAAATATATGCTAAATAAATATAAAGATTATTATGCTCAATAATAATTTAATTGTATGTTATTTTTAAATTTTATTGATTTTAGAGAGAGAGCAAGAAACATTGATTTGTTGTTCCACTTATTTATGCATTCATTGGTTGATTCTTGTGCCCTGACCAGGGATCAAATTAGAAACCTTGGTGTATGCAGATGACACTCTAACCTGAGCTACTTGGCTGGGATCTAATTATATGTTCTTTTGTAGGGGACCTACCTGCATCTGAATTTTAAGATATAAACTAAGTTCAAATAGTTTATATTATCCAGAAAAATTAGAAAAAACTTTAACCCAAAACTTTGAACTAAAGTTCAAATTATAGCTCTAATGCCTGTCATTCTCATGAAAATATGTATGCATTTTTATGATAAAGACTAGAGGCCCAGTGCATGAAAATTCATGCACAAGAAGGGGGGTCCCTCAGCTCAACCTGCTCCCTCTCACAGTCCAGGAGCCCTCAGGGGCAGGAGGCGACCTGGCCATCAGGGGAAGGCAACGCCCCCATCACACTTCTGCTGCTGTCACTGACGGCAGCGCAAGCCTCAGTCGGGCCCTGCTTACCTGAGCCTCAGGCGGCCCTGGGCGGCTGGGCAGCTGCCATCTGAGGCTTTCCTGTGCCTCCGGGTCGGCCCTTGGCGGCTGTTGGGCTGAGGGGACTAGGGGACTCTGGAGGCAGGCACACAGAGCGGCTGGACCCACCTGGGGACAGGGCCGGCCTTGTCGCGTGCCTGCTGCCCTGGCGGGGCCGAGGGGAATGGGTGCCACCATCTTGTGGCTGTGGGTGCTGCCATTTTTGAGGGTGGCACAGTCAATTAGCATACTCCCTCCTTATTGGCTGTGGGTGCCACCATCTTTGTGATGGTGTGAGGGTCAATTAGCATATTCTCTCTTTATTAGGTAGGATAATTGCTGACTGTAGAAAACTTAGAATGCAGATAAATTTAAAATGAAACTGTACTGTATTTCTTGTGATCAGCTTTATTCACTTGATTAACATGAAACTTTTCTGTCAATATTCTTTTATATTGGGGAAAAGGAGACATGTAAAACTTTAGACAATAAATAAATTTAAAAAAATATAAAAAAATAATCTTTTATAACATAAACATATCTCCTACCAAGACATTAAAGCAGCAATATACTCTAGTGGTTAAGAGCATGTGGTCAGAGTTCTTGGCTGGAGTCTAAACGCTGCCACTTCCTATCTGTGTGACTTGAATAAGCTAATGCCAATAACTACTGTGATCCTGGGAGTTCTCATCTCTAAAGCAGCAACTAAACTGCCAGTCTCATATGATGGGAGTATCACATAAGATAACATCTGTAAAAGTTCTAGCAATAGTACAAAGTTTTTTTATTATCAATAATATCCAAACTCCTCAGTATTGCACACAAGGCCTTCCTTGATGTTCTGTGTACAGCTTTCCTCTTCAGTCTTATTGCTTGATTCCCCTCCACTTGCCCTAGGCACTCCTGTGCCCTAGCCATAGGGAGCTGTGTATAGTGTTCTGAACACATACACTTGCTGCACTCTAGTGTGAAACTAGAATGCTTTCCTGCCAGCCACTGTTTAAGATCTGACATATGTCATTTCCATTATGAAAGCTTTCTGGAATTCCTCAAGTAAAACGAACATTCTTTTCTTACACTACTATATTGCATCATGTACATACTTTCATCACAACATCTACTATGTATTAGTCTATTCCGATCGTGTGACTCCTTCAGCACAATCCTGAAATTTTACTCATTCTCCATTTCTGGCACCTAGCAACATGTTTAAGGCCTCCATTACATGTTTATAGAAAAAAATACAGTTATGAAGCTTACAGCCTGTGAGAGGAACATACAAACCAGAAAACAAAAGAATTACACATTACACTAAGTGCTGTTTTAAATTGAACAGTGGTAGGGAATGCCTAGTAAATGTCTGATGGTTGAATGAGTTCTGCTTAGAACTTTAAAATATTTTCCAAGAAAACCCTAAAAAATGAGGCTTACGCCTTCAGACATGAAGCTATGTGATCATGAAACTATATATGATCTGTAATATAGTTGAAGTCATTGTTTATGCTTCTCTCATATTTTTCTTTTATTCATTCAGAAACCATTTTCTGAGTATGCACTATGTGATATATATGAAGCATAACCCATGAATGCAAAGCAAACACGGGGCAAAATGATTTCTTCTCTACAGAGGTTTAGAATATGGAGGAGAGACAAGTAAAGCAACACATATAATACAGAATGATAAGTTTTATTACAAGTGGGGAGTGAAGTGTGGCATGACAGGGACTATACTGTTAGGAAAATAATGCCAAGGAGGTGAACTTGGGCTAGTCTTCGAAGAAAAAAAAAAATGGGAGTCAGCTAGTAGTCAACCAGGAGAGAAGGATGACAGGAAATGATAGAGTTAGGCTCTATCTATAAAGCAAAGGAGTTTGGAATATGAGGAGCCCTTTAAACGGGGGAGTGATGTTTATAAACCCAAGATTCCAAAGTTTAAATAAAGGCTTTGTGAAGACCCATTATAATTCGTCCTGCAAAGTAATATAAATTATTTTTTTTCATTACCTATTGAACAAATTACCTACATGACTGCTTTTCTCCATTAGCAGAGATAATTGGAAGATTACTCACCTTTGTATGTCTTGCCCTGAACACTGAATCTTAATATAATCTTAACTGTAACCTGGACATAGTAATTTATTTTGTTTTACATATTAGAAGTTACAGTCAGTGGGAGTAGTATACATTTTATGTAAGTAACTTAAGAATTAGGTTTTATTCAACAGGACTGCAGTACTGGCAGCAGTTTTTCTCGGAAAATATTTCTCTATATATTAAATACATTAAATTCATTTTATTCACATTATTTTAATTAGCATTTGCATTCTTCTCAACTGAAAAATCATTTAGAGACATTCTTTTACAACTGATTTTAAAAATAACTCTTTGTTTGTAAATGCAGTACAAGTATGTTTTCTCCTTAAAGTAAAAACTTGATTTTTTGGATGTGTCATTTCTAACAATAAACTGGAAGCACTTTCATAAACTCAGTGTTACCCTGGGTCAATCGCAACTATGGCCCTTAGGGTCCTCTTGTGTAAAACGAAAGAATTGAGAGAGTTGCCCCATTCATTCTATGGTTTCTGATTTTCTTTCATTCTAATTATCCTCCGCAGCCTGGCACTGTCGGAAGCAAGCTGTGTTTTGGTTTCAGGAATACAGGAGTTCAAATATCGCCTTGGCTGACGTTCAGAACATTACTTATTACTTAACCTCTTTAAATCTGGAAAATGAAGATATTAAAACCTGCCTAATGAGGCTGTTGTATGGATTAAACAAGGCTGCTCATTTTTTTATTCTGTTCTTAAAAATAGGCTTAAGGTTGGATTTATTTAGTGATTTCATTGACACCTGGTAAATAGGGGTATTTTATATAGGCGGCATCTACAATATAACAGCTTAATTTTTTAAAACTGAAAAATCTGGAGAAAACCTTTGAGTCTTCAAGGACCCCCTCTCCCCACCCCCATTCCTGTTTGCCCAAAATACTGAAGGGCCTTTCCATGCGAAGCTTTCCGGGGCTGGGAGGAGGAAGCTGGTCATGCTTTCCACTTGCCAAATCCAAGGTGCCGCATCAGAACAAAAAACGATTCGGGTACAGCACACTACTTAGGCAAGCACTGGCATCTAACGTTTCAAGTCTGACAGCTCATCATTACGAGGGTAAAAACCAAACTACGGCAGCAAATATCGCCATATTAAAAAAAAACAAAACAAAACCCTACTCAATTTGCATTCTCTCATTTTGGAAGCCACCGCAGCCAGTAATCACCTTCCTCAAGAAGGGTGGGCTGAGGATTCACGCTGCCAGGTCCTGGCGCCAGTGATCCCAATGCGACAAAGACGCCTCCGATGCTCGAGCCCCTTGGCCCCTCCACCCCCGCCCCAGCCGCCATGGGGACCAGACCCTCCGCCATCTGTTTCTGCGCCCCGGCTTCGGACCCCTCCTCCCGCGCCGAGCTCTCACCTGCAGACCCTGCTGCTGGAGGCTCTGCGTGATGTAGTCCAGGCGGCGGCAGACGCTCTTCTTGGCCTCGGCCGCCGCCTCCTTGGTGCTGCTCACCCGCACGGCGACCTGCGCCCGGTCCGGACTCGCAGACACCTCCGCGGCGCCGCTCACGTGCACCTCGCGGGCCGAGGTCTGGGCCTGCGCCGAGGAGAGCGGGTGGCGGGGGATGGGCAGCGTTTCTCCGCCCGAGACCAGATTGTTCTCCCGGCTCCGGTCCGCCCAGGGAACCAGTTCCACGAACATCCGAGACCGAGAAGCTTGTGGCAACGACATAGTGATGGCGGCTGGGTCACCATAGCAACTCGGAGCGGACGGCGGCCGAAGCGGCCACAGCGGCCACAGCGCGCCAGGGCTTCCCTGTGCGCGGCGCAAAGGCTGCCGGGAAGGGCCGGGCGGCGCGGGAGCTTCTAGAGCGGGAGCTGCGCTGAGTGGAGAGTTTTGCCGCATGTTCCTTACACGGTGTTGGCCGAACGGCTCGTCCTAGTGTTTAACAGCTTCACCACGTGGCCCTCGAAAGTCGTAGTGGGCTTTGCCCTCGCCCGCCTCTCGCGGGCGAACCTCGGAGGAAGTTCCCGAACGGCCCGCGCAGCCCGGCGGGACTCCCGGCTCTTGCCCGTGTCTCTCCGTCGCGGTCTGTGATTGTCAGCCGCGTCCGCCCCGACTTAGCCGCCGTGCGCGAGGGGTGGCCGTGGGCAGGGACTGCTCATTGCCACTGTGATTTGGGGAGTTGGAGTCCTCGAATCTCATTCTCATCGTCTCAAAAGCCACGTTGATGAGACGATTCCCGTTTGCAATGTGGTGGTCAAGGGCTTGCACATGCAGAGCCGAGAGGAGCAGACGGACAGCTGACTGTAGGGCAGCCGAAGCTGCGGCAGGGGCCGAGCCGCTCGCGCTCTCCCGGGGGCCCTGGAGCCGTAGCCTTAGACGCGGACCGGACCGCGGACCGCACCGGAGCGGGCTGGGCGGCACCCCGGTGCGCGCCACGTGGACACTGCCGGCCTGAACGACTTACATCTTATTTATCCCCTTTTCTCGAGAGAACAACACAACCCTGAGCCCACTGATCACCATTCGGTAGGTTTTCTTCTTACCAGTCAGTATGTAAAAACATCTAGTCCTGTCCCGGAGGAGAAAAATTTTTTTTTTAATAACTATTTTTTTTTTAAGGACAACTATTCTCACAAAAGGAGCCTGAAAAAGCCTACTGCCCATCCTCAAGTAGTTTCTTCTGCACTACTTTTCTTTCCTAGTAAGATAATGCAGCTAAACCAGGTGGTACTCCCTTCCCCTTTATTGGCCTTTCATTTGGTTAATTTTGTCTGTGTTTATTTTGATGTTTGTCATTACTTAAAAACAATTATATGATAGTATTCTAATTTAAAAACGTGAAAAACTTCCCCCATATTTTTAATAACCTGAGAGAAAATAATGTTTCTTGAACTTGATGGAAAATTCATTTTTCCTAATGATAAGTATAGAAAAATAATCTCCAAAGAGAATTATTGAATTAACGGATGCCATAAGTAAAAAGCAGCAGAAGTTTTAAATGCATGGAAGTATTTAGGAAATGATAACATTTCAAATAAATGGGAAGATGAATAAGGGATACAGGGATAATTGGTTAGCTATATGAAAAAAGAATTGTTCTATCTTACATCATATAATGAAAATAAAATTCAGAGGAGACATAAAAATTGGAATAAAATATAGGTGAATATAAATATCATTCTGGGAATAGGAAGGACATTCTAAGCACAGTTTCCAATGAAGCAACCGTAGGAAAGGTATGAAAGTTTTGACTAGACTAAAAAAAAAAAATTCAGTATACACATCAAAACAAAAAGGGGGCCCTGGCCCGCCTGGCCTTGACCTATGAACCTGGAGGTCATGGTTGGATTCTGATGAGGGCACACGAGGGCGGGGGGTGGGGGGGTGTTAGCGGTGGGGGGGGGGGGTTGCGGGCTCCATCCTCCATCCTCACTGTGAGGTGTGCAGGAGGCAGCGAATCAATGATTCTCTCTCATCATTGATGTTTCTATCTTCTCTCTCCCTCTCCCTTCCTCTCTGAAATCAGTAAAAAATATATTGTAAAAAAAGGTGAGAGGGAAAATGAATTGGGAACAATATTTGTAAATTAAAAATATTTGTAAAATAATTATTTTATACAAAAGGCCAATAGCCTAATGTTTAGAGAGCTCTTTTCTTTTCAGAAGAAAATAAAAGAAAAATGGATAATGAACAAAGGCACACTGTAACAAAATACCACAAATGGCTTAACAGAAATTTATTTTCTCACAGTTCTGGAGGTTAGAAGTCTAAGATGAGGTGTTGACAGGTTTGGTGTCTTCTGAAGCCTCCTTGATTTTCAGAAAACCTCACATGCCCTTTCCAATGTACACAAGCATTCCTGATGTTTCTTCCTCTTCTTATAAGACCACCAGTTCTCTTAGATCAGAGCTCCACCCTAATGAACTCATTTAACTTTAATTTCCTCTTGAAAGTCTCCTATTCCTAAATATAGTCACATTGGGGGTCAGCATTTCAACATATGAATTTGGGAGGGAGGAGCACAATTCAGTCCATAATACAAACCAATGAAACAGAAATACTAATCCTCCTATATAATAAAGAAGTCATATGCAAATTGACCATCACACGCTCCCACAAGATGGCCGGGAGGGGAGGGCAGCTGTGGGCGATCAGGCCAGCAGGGGAGGGCAGTTGTGGATGAACAGACTGGCAAGGGAGGGCAGTTGGGGGGGACTGGGCTGGGCTGGGCTGGAAGGGGAGGGCAGTTGGGGGGACCAGGCTGGCAGGTGAGGGCAATTAGAGGTGATTGGACTGGCAGGGGAGTGGTTTTGGGGTGATCAGGATGGCAGGCAGAAGTGGTTAGGGGCAATCAGGCAGGCAGGTGAGCGGTTGGGAGTCAGCAATCCTGGATTGTGAGAAGGATTGGACCTAAGCCAGCAATCGGAGATCCCCTGAGGGGTCCCAGATTGGAGAGGGTGCAGGCTGGGCTGTGAGACACCCTCCCCCCTCCCCCCCGTGCATGAATTTTGTGCATCAGGCCTCTAGTTATCTATAACATGGGGAAAAAGTTTATCCTCACCAGTAGTTAAAGAATGTAGACTTAACTATAATAAAATATCCTTTTCCTGAATTATCATTTTGGCAAACAATAAATGGTGGGCTGGAGATATAAGTAGATGAAAGTAATTTTGAAAGAAGAATGGAATAGTTTCTGGTGATAGAACTATATAGAAGATAAAAGAGAAGGATACTGAGAGAATGAATGTTCAGTTCATAGTGACCTAGTTTTCTGTCAAAGTCAAGGCTGATTTTTGAGCAACCATTTTGAGTAAGAAGACTCTATTTTACACAATTTGGACCCAAAATTGGAATCTGAGTTAAGCTGGGTCAGAGGGTTTTTGTTTGTTTGTTTTGTTTTTAGAATGGAAATCCATATTTACACCAAATTTTAAAAATTCAGTCTCTCTCATGTCGGATCATGGCATACCTTTATATATACATATAAAACCTTGAGAGATAGCCATAGCCGGTTTGGCTTAGTGGATAGATCATTGGCCCGAAGACTGAAGGGTCCAGGGTTCGATTCCAGTTAAGGGCACATGCCTGGGTTTCGGGCTGGATCCCCAGTAGGGGGTGTGCAAGAGGTAGCCAATCAATGGTTTTCTCTCATCATTGATGTTTCTATCTCCCTCCCTCTCCCTTCCTCTCTGAAATAAATAAAAATATATTAAAAACAACAACCTTGAGAGAGATAGTCAGTTTTCCACAAACCATTTCTAGTAGAGAAGCAGAATATGTCAGAAAATGAGAGAGAAGAGAGAGGAGAGAGAGAGAGAGAGAGAAGAGAGAGAGAGAGAGAGAGAGAGAGAGAGAGAGAGAGAGAGAGAGAGAGAGGGAGAGAATCACACATTCAGAAAGAAACGGAGATGAGATACAGGAAGAGTTCGGATATAATTCCAATCTGTTTGTGGAATTTCCCTTAGGCCTGCTTTCACTCCTGCCCTGTAGCTCTAAAAATTAGTCCTACCTTATCATAAAATCTCCCCTCGCCCTTTTTTGCATAAGTAGCTTGATTCAGTTTTAATTTTATCTTAAAATTAAGAATATTGACTGAAAATAGTGAATGATAGAGAAGGAGAATTCAGAGTTCTCCTGTATAGCTTTCAGCCTTAAGAAATTTATAGAGTTCCCCATAAAGTGAATCATTCGGTGCACAGCTCAAAGCTTCACACTTTGAAAAAATTTTGCTCTCTGTAGTTATTAAAGGCACCCTTATTGATGCTATCATGCAGCTGCTTTCCATTTCCAACTGGAACCTGCTAATCCAGCCAACCTATTTATAAACCTAGCCGCAAAAGCTCAGGTGTTTTCCTCCTCCCTTAATTGTTCATATAAGAATGTCCATATAACCATTGGTGTGAGCTGAGAATGGTGTTCTAGTGCAACCTTGGTAGGTGGCAAGGAAGTTTGGGCTACCTGGTCATGCAACTTGCTTAAGTCCTCTATCTTGTTCATGCTTGGTGTCCCAGATGCACTATTTTCATCTTTAGATGGATTTGCTCTGTCGACCTGTAGTACTTGGAATTTCTGACAAGACCCAACTTATAATGGGTGATTCCAAATATCTCAAAAAATTTAAGGATGGAAATATGCTCATAAATACAATGTGTAGACATTTATTAGTGACCTTCAAAGAATTGTTTCACTGAAAACTGAATGACAGGGTTACGGGATGAGTGCAACTCTAGAACAAGTAGGAAGAACAGTTAAGTATTTGGTACTGTTGTCTTAAGTGAGGTTGTTGTTTGAAAAAGTAATTAATTGGATTCAGGATTTCCAGAAATGAAAAAAAGATAAGATCATACCTTATGTCACAAACATCTCAGACACTGGAAATAGCTCTCCATCTTGTCTTTTCTCATTATTTCCAGGTTTGTTTTTTACTTTCTTATAAGCGACGGATGTTTATCTTCTGAAACCTTAAATGATGCAGGTAGAACAGGATAGTGGGCATAGGGTGTGTCTATGTGGACTTTTGCCAGGTTTATTTGCTTGTTTCCCCAGGCCCCCTTACACAGAGTTCGAGTCAAATGATTATATCTTCACCAATTATATAAAGTTAAGAATTATCCCAGGAAAAAGTATTCTCAAGTACATCTCTACTCTCTGAGGGAAAATAAATGTGAGATTGCCTCCCCCCTATATCATCTTGTTGTTTGGCTGAGCTGACCTATATTTTGCTTCTGGATTGGAAACAACCCGACTGGACACTTCAGTATTTCAGATAAGCTTTTGGTTTAAATCTTTTTTCACTTATTTTCTCCCCAGTCCATTTCACATTACTCATTTCCTTTGGTATTATATGGTTTATTAATTTTAGCTTTCACATGTTTGGCTGCATAATGTAACTACTTACATTTTAATTGTTTAGGCAAAGTACTGGATGTCCCTTTTAATCAGAGGAAAAGTAATCTATACTAATAAAAGCCTTTGTGGTCATCACGCCCTCACGCTGTAACAATCCATCACCAGGAGACTGTGTGCGCAGCGGGTGCGGGCGGGTGGGCAGGGACTTGACGCTGAGTGCGCAGTGTGGAGGCGGGCCTTGGCGGCTCTGTGTGGTGATGCTGGGGGCAGGAACCCCAGCTCCAGCCTACTTCTTTGGGGCAATCCATTGAGGAGCCCCAGATGGGTGGGCGGGGCCTACCTCTTTGGGGAGATCATTCGCTGTGAGAGGGCACAGGCCAGGCTAGGGACCCCACCCCCGAGTGCATGAATTTCGTGCACTGGGCCTCTAGTATTTTATAAATGAAGCTACTATAGTATAGTAACAATTATGAGTAATTATGTCTTAATTGATTTACATTATTTGTATCTAAGAGAATAAGAAATGTTTGACAGTTCATTTATAAATTTAAGTTATAAAACTCTCACTTGAATAAAGATTGTTTTTTTCTTGATGTTAATTCCCTTTGAAAGCAGTGGACTAGAGATAGCTTTGCCAATAGATATTTTTTAAAAAATCATTGTAAATCTTAGTTAAATGATCAATGATTAGAGAATTAATAGGGCACAGTGAGGTAGATGCTAAATAAATGATTAAAATTAAAAATGAAAAAGGATGATATCAAAAACTGTGACAAAGAAAAAGAGAAAATACTGTGGCAAAGAAAACATAGAATTTGGAAGCTAGAATAAACATAGTCTCATTTTACAGATGAACACATTACAGCACACCAGAAAGTTTTTAAAATTATATCCCCCGGTTATGGGGCAGAGACAGTCTAATGCTTTTTCCACTGTGCCGTGCTGCCTCCCAGTGACCAACGACTATTTGACTACACACAGGCATATTACTGCTGGCAAACCTCTTTCTCAGAGCAAATAAACAAAACATCCGATCACCTCTGGTCTTCCTTGGCTCCTACAACACTCTATTCTAATTCTACTTCCTTCTCTCTGGTCAGTTTTTACTGCATGTTTCCTTGACTTCTCCTTTCCTCTTAATGATTCAGTCCTCAGCCTGCTTCTTCTCTCTCTAAATTTATAGCTACCTTCATGGGTTCAGTTTTCAATTGTCTTATTTGTAAAAGGAGTAAACTAGAGTAGCTTCTTTTTTATTTTAAACTCAGGGTCAATGACAATACAAAATGATGGATGTTATAAATGTCTTATTTTAAAAATCAGCATTGTCTGTGCAAACACCTCAGCAAAAAAGATATACAGATGGTAAGTAAGCATGTAAAATGATGTTCAACATCATATGTCCTGAGGGAGTTTCAAATTAAACAGCGAGATACCTCTACACAATTATTAGAATAGCCCAAGTCCCAAACTCTGACAACCCCAAATACTGATAAGAATGTATAGCAACAGGAACTCTCAGTCATTGTTTGTGGGAATGCAAAAATGGTACAGACACATAGAATAAACAAAACCATGTGTAAACTCTAATGTAAATGATGGACTTTTGGTGACTCTGATGTGTCAATGTAGGTTGGTTCATCAATTATATCAAATTTACCACTGTGGTGCTGGGTGTCAACAGTGAGAGGGATTGTGTTAGAAGGGGGTGGGGAATAAGAGGTATATGGGAACTCTGAACTTTTTGCTCAATTTTTCTATGTGCTTACAATTGCTCTAAAATATAGTTTATTAAATTAAAAAACAAACAAACCACCATTGTGTTTTAAAAAGACAAAGGTATTTTGAGTAAAATGACATTCATTGTCAAGATAATGTGAGATGTGAAATTTATCTCCGCTGAGGCTTAGTTCCTTTATTTTTTTAAATTAAATATATATTTCAGGAAATATTATGGCCATATTTGGGGAACCATCTTGAGAAAAATGCCTTGGTAAACTTCCATGAATGTGGACGATGAGGCCTTGAGAGTGAGAGCTGATGGAGTCTGTAATACAAAGAGAGAACTAAAGAGTTATGCACAAAGAAGTGAACATAGGTGTGAGAGGAGGAATACCAAAAAGAAAGACAAAGATGGAATTAGAGAAAAAGTCAGATAACATAGACGAGAGGCCGGATTTTGTGGAGGATAGAAAAATGCCCTGGTTGCATATAGCCAAGAACTTTAAAGACCGTAGACATCTAATTTACAATATTTAGTTGTTGGCCTTTGACAATGTAACAGTTCACAGCATTGCATTATCTATGTAATGCAATGCTGTGAGTAGGGGAGATCAAGGAAAGAACCTCAGTATAGAATGAGGAGAAGCAAGCATCTGCAAGAGTTGAGACTATGATATCAAGAGTTCAGAAGTAGAAGCAGCAGTTTACTATGAGAATTAAAGTGCACAGGATTTAGGACAATGGAGTTTCTCACAGGAGACTTTCTCAAAGAGAGAATGAGGTTCCAATTGACAAATCAGATGACTGTATTCACAGGACAATTATGAGCATATTTGAATGTGTTCAGCACAATAGTTACCACGTGGTAGTAGAAACTTATGTAAGCATTTAACTTCTAGTGGTCTTGTGTGGTTCTGCATCACTTTTGCAGCTGAGAACTGCATTGGCTTTGAAGATTATGTCTGAGTAAGGTAGTAGGGTAGCTCTATAGATCAAAACTTTTACATGGTATCTAAAAGAATATGGAGAAAAATTGCTTACCAGAAAATGCCATTCATTCAGTTAAGGAGAGTACATATTAGAAGAAAAGGTTTAACTCAAATTATGTCCCCATAGGGATGCAGTTCAGACAGTAATCTTCTTTGTCACAGACTTGTGGAAAATATGCTTAAGTCACATTAAGCTTAGAAAATATCATATATTGTGAAAACAGTAAGAGATTAACCCAAGGAGGCTTAAGGTTAGATAAATAACATTCTGAACTGAAAAAAAACAGCAACAGAATTTTCTCAGAACTGTGTTCATAAAATTTAGTAGTTCAGGAATACTGACTAACAAGATTGCAAGTGCTCCTGAGGTGCAGTGGATACAAAAATTGAGAGAAACAAACATAGCAAATGACTAGCATCTTTGGATCTACCTTTTTTAACTGTTACAGTTAACATCCTTCTAGACAGCTTTCCTGTCTGTTTGCTTCCCAATTTTCCCACCCTAACCAATTGCATAATTCAATGGCCACCTAATGAAATGTGCTCATTTGCATTGGCAATTCATATCAAATTCAAGTTTCAAGTCTGTGAACTTCAAAATTTCTTATGATATATTCCAGTATTTTTAACCTAAGTAATCTTTTGATGTACCTTGGTTTATATCTCATTTGTAGCCAAGTTAGCATAATGAGTTCTACATATATCTAGCAATTTTATCTATAGTTCATAGCCAGCTCACTAGTCATCTATCTATGAAGAAAATGCTCCACTTTCATCTTAATCACTTCACATTCTCTCCTTCCCCTAAGTGTAATCTATTTCTGTTTGTTCAGAAATTCAGGGAATGAAATAATTCTGAATATTTGAACAATGTGGCTAATTTAGTGTAAGTTGCCTACATGAGTTATTTACCTTAAATGAGTTATTCTGTAATATAATTCTCAATGATAAGATTAGACTAAATATAATAAAGTCTCTCTTTGATAAATCAGATGAAATTTTAGAATCTGGAGTGGCTTAGGCTCACCAATACAAGCAAAACTTGTTATTCAAAGCACTGCAGAATAAATATAATTATTAAGGTATTCTAGGTATTTTTGGACTCTGGATAGCTTATTCTAGCCTTCAAAACACAAATATTCTTTGTGTGAATGGTTAATTCTTTTATTATGTATTTTTGTTACTGAAATATAATTGTGCTATAACATGGTATTAGTTTTAGGTATACAACATAATGCTTTGATATTTGTGTATATAGACATACTTTGAAGATACTGTGGTTTGTTTCCAGACCACCACAATAAAGCCAGTATCACAATTAAGTGAGTCATAATCTCTTTGCTGGTGGAGTGTCTTGCCTTTAATTTGTAAAAAATGTAACATCTGTGAAGCATAATAAAATGTGGTCTGACTGTTTTGCAAAGCGATTACCACAAGGTCTAGTTAATATCCAGTTATAGGTTTGACATCACATATTTAATCCTTTTGTTGACCTATTAAATTTATCCTGTGTCATTGTAACTTCAGTCGTATGCTTTACATTTATAATTGTTTACAAGAGAGAGAATAGACCAGTGTTGTTCAATAGCAGTATAATGGGAGCCACAAACATAATTTAAAATTTTCTAGTAGTTATATTTAAAAAGTTTTTAAGAATCAAAATGAAATTAATTTTGTTTTCTTCTATGGCTCTTTTATTATTATTTTTAAAAAAATCTTTACTGCCCAACCAGCATGGTTCAATGGTTGAGCATCAACCTATGAACCAGGAGGTCATGGTTTGATTCCAGGTCAGGGCATATACCAGGGTTGCTGGCTCGATCGCCAGTGTGGGGGCTTGCAGAAGGCGGCTGATCAATGATTCTCTCTCATCATTGATGTTCCTATCTCTCACTTTCCCTTCCTCTCTCTGAAATCAATAAAAATATTTTTTAAAAATATATTTATTGTTAAAAGTATTACATATGTCCCCTCCCCCATGACCTCTTCTAGCCCAACCTGGCCCCCCACCCCAGGCTTTCAGCACCCTATTGTCTGTGTCCATGTCTGTGTCCATCAACAAGTTCTTTGGTTGATCTCTTCCCACCCATCCACCCTCCCCTACCTTCCCTCTGAGGTTTGAAAGTCTGTTCCATGCTTATATGTCTCTGGATCTATTGAGACAAAATTAACTTTCATAATTTATTATTTAACCTAGTACAGGGTAGGAAGAAAGGTTTATAGATGTTTGTATGAAAATAATACAATAATTAATAAATAATAATACAAGAATAAACTATGTATTGTGTTCTCACAACTGTAAACCTGCTTTTGTCCAACCCTGTGTATAGACAACATGTTGAAATTCTATTTTGAAATATATATTTCAACATGTAATCAATATTGTTTGTATTTTTTTATGGTGATTCTTGAAATCAGTGTGTATTTTACATTGACAGCACAGTTTGATTTAGACTAGCCTAATTCCCAGTGTTAAGTAACCACATTTTATATAATGTGGCTACCATATTGAATAGCTCAGGAATGGACAACCCAAAAAAGATCTATCACCACTTCTGAAGAAGTATCTTCCAAGTCATTTGCCACATTTTCTTTGAGGATGGAGGATAGCATTACTCTTATTGTTTTGGAAGAGTAGACATGGGAGGGCAACCATTCACATCGCCAGGTTCTAGAGAAGAATATTTTACTTACGGGGCGTCAATTTTCTGGAGATACAAATCTGGAACTCCCATTGTAATCTTGTATATAGGAGGTTTTTACTGAAAGTTATCAGTGGGGATGATTGATGTTCATATAACTATGTATTCAACATTTATAACTTTATAATAAAAATATAACTCATAGAAAAACTAATCATGTCATGTGCTAAGGGAAGCCATGCAAGAGCCTAACATACAGTCATCCAAAATCTGAGATAGCAATAAAAAGCTTATTTTTCTTCAGGAAAAACTACTCTGTTTTCAAAGGAAATTTAACTTGTTTATATAAAATATATTTTTAGAAACCCATTAATGCACATTGAAATGCACATCCTCCCTGGTTTTAATGAAAGCATAGATATTAGTCAGTTTCCAGTATCAATAATAATAAAGACATAATATGCTAATTAGACTGCACAGCCGAACAACCTTCTGGACGTCATTTTGGACGTCCTTCCAGATAAAGCTGCGGAGGCAGGGGCTGAGGCAGAGGTGGTTAGGGGCAATCAGGCAGAAAGGTGAGCAGTTAGGGGCATTAGGCAGGCAGGCAGAGTGGTTAGGGGCGATCAGGCAGGCAGGTCAGCGGTTAGGAGACAGCGGTCCTGGATTGTGAGAGGGATATCCGACTGCCAGTCGGACATCCCCCGAGGGGTCCCGGATTGCAGGAGAGGGTGCAGGCTGGGCTGAGGCTCCCCCCGCCTGCCCCCCGTGTATGAATTTCATGCACTGGGCCTCTAGTATAAAATAAAAAAACAGAGTTTAGTTCAAAGACATTGGATTTATCATAATAAACAACGTTTGAATAGTATGGTTACTTTAAAGATGACAAGAAGTCACACCCAGTAGGGAAATAATATGTTGCAAGGTTGAAAGAAAATGGATTATTCAAGATGTCATTTCATGAGAAAAAAATGATGTCTTTGATATTCAAAGCACCAAAAGAGAATTTAATACAACTGCTACAGAAACCAGAGATACATTTGATGGTTAGAAAAGATAGGGTTTAAAGGAAAAAGTAAATTACCTTGTTTTCCTCTTCCATCATAGGAAGGAGATTAGATATATAAAGAAAATTGGAGTGAATTCAGAGGAGAAAGTAGAATGTATAAGTCAGGGGATATAAGGAAAAAATAAAGCTATATACATACAGATGGTTAAATGATAAAGGAAAGAAACAGGTCATGTTTAACATAACATTTTTTTTTAAAAAAAATGTAGTCATCTTGTTATTTATATCCCAGTACTTAGCTATTTTATAGTTATAACTACATATTAAAATTAGAATGCAATTTTGGTGGAAATATAAGTTGGTACACCATTATTGAAGTGATTAAAAATTAAAAATATAACTACCATTTAATCTGTCATGTCTCCACACTACCCCTTATCCAACACACTGTAAAGAACTGAAGATTAAGTTTTCTCTTAATGCAAGTGGCATGCCTTTATACTCACAAAGTAGAAATAGAGGACTGGCTCAACTATTTTATTTCTGGTAGAAGAGAGTTGGGATTTAGAATAACTATTCAGAAACAAAACCATCATTTTGGGGAGGTGTTCCCTGGCTTATAACTTGCTTATAGCTATCAATCTATTTAGTAGTTGACTCATTAGGTGACTTAGAATACATTTTGTAGTGTTTTATTCTCAGAAGATTTACCAAGAAATTACATTTAAACAATTAAACATTTGATGGTTATAGTAATGATATTTTAAAGGCCAAAGCGATATTAGGTGATTCTGACTTTTAAGAAAATATCCTTGATTATTATAATTATTACAGTCTTGCTTTACATCATAAAATTGTCTGCTTTAAAATTAATAAGGGATAAAGTAATAAGATCTCCAAGTTATATATATGCACATTAAAGTCGAGAAGCACTGTCTGGAGAAACTCCTGCCACTATTCAGAAGTTATGTATGAGAAAATAAATTTCAGTATGTTTGTAGTGTGTCAAATTGTGGTATGATCTAACTGCTAACCAGCAGTTAAAATGAATTATGTATATAAACATGGATAAACTATGTACACAATATTGAAAAAAAAACAAATGTATGTGTGAGAAAGACTCCTATATTACCATACCATTTTTATAGAATTTTAACATAAAAGAAACTATACTATAAATTGTTTGGAGATTTATATCTATATGGTTAAATTATAGAAATATTCATGGAAATAATAAACACCAAATTTAGGACAGCTCCATTCATTTGGAGAGGGCTGGTAGGGATGAGAAAAATGATAAGAGAGGAAGAATAAAGAAGACTTTAATTATATTTTTCATGTTTTATTTCTTAAGGTATGTAGTGGGTATACAGGTATTTGTTATTCTTTAAACCTTGTTTATCTGAAATATATATTTTCTATCTCCATCCAGAGTGGTCAGTGTCAGTTTCTTATTGTTGACTCAGTCTCAGCTTGGTGACTGTGAGGGTAATCAGAAAGTTGAGAAACATTTTTGTGAAAATTCAAGATCACTAAAGTTTTCCTCCAAGTTATTCAGGCTAAAAAATAAGTCTTAGCAAATGAACTTAGGGTTTTTTGTGTGACTCAAATTTGGATGAATGCCTTAAAAAATGCTTATATAGTTATTAGTGGCCTGGTGCACGATTCTTGCACATTGAAAAGAAATTAATTAGAAGAAATATTTTAATATTGCTATTCACCCATTCTCTATAATAGAAGTGTCAACCAAATTCGCGATCAACAATGACAGATGGAAACGCATGTGTGTGATTGGTGCCAGCGAGAGCTTTATTATGTATTGTGCATGTGTGAGTCAACGTTTATTTTTAAATTGCCAGTGTGTGTCATATGTACCGGCTGGTTGGTTGGTAGGATGGACGGATGGTTGGTTACAGCCTTATATATATACATAGATTTCCAAAGCTTTTTACTTTAAAGTTGGTGACAACATCCAAATAACAACAGACATATTCTGGAAACACTTTCATTGCTCCACTGCTTGATGGTATTAGCTATTTGCTCTCATGGCCTTTGAAGAGTAAGGGCACCAAGGAGGATTTTTGCTTTAGTTTCTTTTAATATCTCAGTAATAAACACCTCAGATAATTTCTTGGTGGTTTGGCTACTATAAATAGTCATCTTTGTATCCTAGAGTTACAAAAATGATCATATTTATCTTCTAATTACCCTTGGAGCTGACTTGTTTGGGACACAATTCTCACAATTCTCAGTTTTGTATGCATTCAACCTGAGTAATATTGTTTGCTTGATGCTTTTTAATCCTTTCTCTCTATTAGAATCATCTGGTGCAGTGGTTGGCAAACTGTGGCTCGGCAAACCACGGCTCACGAGCCACATGCGGCTCTTTGGCCCCTTGAATGTGGCTCTTCCACAAAATACCGGCTCTTCTCAAGATACTGACTTCTGCGCATGGGCCACGAAGTTTCAGTCGCACTACACGTGTGCGCCCGTACGTGGTATCTTGTGGAAGAGCCACACTCAAGGGGCCAAAGAGCCGCATATGGCTCGCGAGCCACGGTTTGCCGACCATGGATCTGGTGAATTGAAAAAAAAAATATAGGCTTAATTTCTAAAGATTCTGACTTAATTGGTTTGATACTTTAAAAAAGACTTCCCAGGATAATCAAATTTGCTGCCAAGTTGAGAGGTTCTGATTTCACAAATGGGTTTTCTTCTTTGTTGTCTAAGCATTTTATTAGCTTTTCATCACTGACTTCCAGTATCTTTGCCCCTTATAACACTCAATGTAGTCAGCGAACTGGCCTGATGGGGGGGAGGAGTGGGATCGGCCAGCCAACCTCCCACGGCCCCTCCCCCCAGCAGGCCCAGCCCCTTATCAGCCTCTCCCACCCCAATTGAGGGCAGGATGGTGGCCAACCCTCACCCCCAGGCCCTTCCCACTCCCTGGCTGGCCCGCCCCTGATCATACCCCCCACCCCAATAGAGGGTGGGGCCAGCCAGCCAACCTCCTGCAGCTCCTCCTCCAGTCAGCCCCACCCCCAATGGGCCCCCAACACCCGGATTGGCCCACGGCCCCTCTTCCCAGCCAGCTCCACTCCTGATAGGCCCCCCCGCCACTCTGATCAGGGGCAGGGCCAGCTGGGCAACCACCCATGGTCCCTCCTGCTGGCCCCTGATAGGTCCCTCCCCACCCTATTCTGGGGAGGGGCCAGTTGGCCCACCGCCCACAGCCCCTCCCCATGTCCGGCCCCACCATCCCAATTGGCCCGTGGCACCTCCCCCTAGCCAGCTCTGCCCCCGATTGCCCCCCACACCAATCAGTGGTGGGGCCTGCCAGCCAAATGCTTGTGGCCCCTCCCCCCAGCCAGCCCATCCCTGATCCATCCCCATAGGGTCTGTGCTGGCCAGACCCCACCTGTGCATGAATTTGTGCACTAGGCCTCTAGTTTAGTTCATATTCCTGTTAGCTCTAAGAAACTAGGGAGCCTTCTGTGGCTTACGGCCTAATTTGGTTTAAATCAATTGGTAATTAAAATTGATTTAACAATGATTTGTATGGATACTTTTATCTTTGGAAACCAGGCTGAAAATTGATCAGTTACATAGATGTGTTCTCTGTGTGTCATTGTTTTAGCAAGAAATGTTATATATTACTCTGATTGGATTTTGTCCAGTTTTTATGTGGCTTATTGCTATTTGTAGAAGAATTATTTTATTAATGTTCCTTTGTAACTTTACTGATCAATTTTCATAGTTCTGCTATATAATTAAGCAGAACATGGTCATTGTTTAGAATCTATTCCTGTATGTTCATTGCCATGCTTGTGTCACCATAAAGGAAATGATTTAAAGACCTGGGAAGTGAGTAGGTGGGATATTTTCTTCTTGTTTTTCTAAAATGATTAGGGCCGTGTTGTTGTTTTTTTCAATTAAGTAGACATTTTCTTTTGAATATTTTTATTTTGAAGGAAGAACCTACTGCTCCCCACCTTCTATACCAGTGATAGTGAACCTTTTGAGCTCAGCGTGTCAGCATTTTGAAAAACCCTAACTTAACTCTGGTGCCGTGTCATATATAGAAATTTTTTGATATTTGCAACCATAGTAAAACAAAGACTTATATTTTTGATATTTATTTTATATATTTAAATGCCATTTAACAAAGAAAAATCAACCAAAAAAATGAGTTCATGTGTCGCCTCTGACACGCGTGTCATAGGTTCGCCATCACTGTTCTATACCATCCATAATGTTGTTAAATAAACATCAGCGATTGAACATCACTTAATAATTAACACTTATGCATTGAAGAACTGATTGAACTTGAACATATTAATATTCTTAGATATTGTAATAAGAATAAACAGTGTTCTATCAAAAATTACTTGCACAGAACCTAATTTGTGGAAGGGCTTTTTTATACAGAATAAGAGACTCAGAGGGACGTCCACATCTTTTCCAATCTCCTTTTCAGACAACTGATGGTCTGAACCATGTTACTTCACTTTTCACTTTTTGTCTTCTGAAATTATTAGATAATCCAGAAAAGTGCAAAGAAGAAAGTGGAAATCACCCATAATTTCATCATGGTTGACTCTTGATAGATATCTAGAAAGAGAAGTTAGTTCTTGACCTGATATCTTATTATCTTGAAAGTCATAGATTCTTTCTTTTCTGTATCATCTCTGTTCCAATTTTGATCTTTTATCCTTGCTGAGAACAGTGACTTAATTTTCTTCTAAAACACTTGAAATACTTCGGAAGAAGAATTTAAACAATGCTCATATATTTTCTATGTGAAATGAAGCAGATCCATTTAATCTGCTTCTAATACTGATATCCTATCTACAGGACACATTTTAACATCTTTTGGATATTTCCAGTTTCTCTAAAACCCATTCATTCAAATTTATGTGATTAAGACTGGACACATGCCTGTGAATGAAGAAAGATGTGTCAGTAATATCTGATAATTTGTATCTCTTCCCCAACCCACAGATTTTTCAAAATTCAGCTGATCACTCATTCTCTTTAGGATTCTTGCTGATGCCCTCATCTGGTTTACTGTATTCATTTTTGTGAGGATGTTTTGGAGACCTGCAAGGGCAGGGAGTAAGTCTCTGTAATTTTCCGTCATATGACCTCTGCCCTATGTCCCTTAGCTCTACAAAATTCAGTTGGTTTTATATTGATTTGTTCTTGTAAATAACCCTGTCCTTTAGCCCTTTCATTTGTTTTCTCTGAATGACAGGTAAACTCATTTTAGGGTCATGGGAGGAAAAGGGAAAGTCAAGTCTTCTGTTTCTTTAACATTTTTTCTTGTTCCCCTTCCTAACTCTCTAGGACCTAGTATGGATTCTGTTTATGGTTCTTTTTTATTATTTACTTTTATTGGTTTTTATTTTATACATCTTTATTGTTGAAAGAATTACATATGTCTTTCTTTTTCCCCCATTGACCCCCTCCAGCCTGCCCCTGCCCCTCTACCCCAGGCCTTCAGCTCCCTATTGTCTGTGTCCATGGGTTATGCATATATCCATACAAGGTCTTTGGTTGATAGTAGTCAGCCAAAGACCTTATATTATTTATTTTAAAATTAAAGTTGATGTATAATAATATATTAGTTTCAGGGATACAACTCCCTGATTAAACATTTATATAACGTATGAAGTAATCGCCTTGGTAAGTCTAGCATCCATCTGACACCATATAGTTATTTTTTTATTATTTTATTTTATTTACTGACTAAGGTATTACATATGTGTCCTTATCCCCCTTTGCCCCCCCACCCCCCACTCATTCCCTCATCCCCCTGGTGTCTGTGTCCTTTGGTTATGCTTATATGCATCCATACAAGTCCTTTGGTTGATTTCTTCCTCTTATCCCCATCTTCCCCTACCTTCCCTCTGAGATTTGATGGTCTGATAGATGCTTCTCTGTCTTTGGAGTTCCTTCCCTTTTACATCAACGTAGTATTCCCTTGTGTAGATGTACCACAGTTTTTTAATCCACTCATCTGCTGATGGGCACTTAGGCTGTTTCCAAATCTTGGTTATTGTAAATTGTGCTGCTATGAACATAGGGGTGCATATATCCTTTCTTATTGGTGTTTCTAGTTTCTTGGGATATATTCCTAGAAGTGGGATCACTGGGTCCAATGGGAGTTCCATTTTTAACTTTTTGAGGAAACTCCATACTGTCTTCCATAGTGGCTGCACCAGTCTGCATTCCCACCAGCAGTTCACGAGGGTTTCTTTTTCTCTGCATCCTGTCATTTGCTGATTAATTGATGATAGCCTTTCTGACAGGTGTGAGATGGTACCTCATTGTCGTTTTGATTTGCATCTCTCAGATGATTAGTAACTTTGAGCATGTTTTCATATGTCTCTTGGCCTTCTGTATGTTGTCTTTCAAAAAGTATCTATTTAGGACAGTTGCCCATTTTTTGATTGGGTTGTTTATCTTCCTTTGTTAAGTTGTATGAGTTCCCTGTAAATGTTGGAGATTAAACCCTTATCAGAGATAACATTGGCAAATATGTTCTCCCATGCAGTGGGCTTTCTTGTTGTTTTGTTAATGGTTTCTTTTGCTGTGCAGAAGCTTTTTATTGTGATGTAGTCCCATTTGTTTATTTTCCACCATATAGTTATTACAATATTATTGAGGATATTCCCTATGCTGTACTTTATATTCCCATGACTATTATAACTAACAATTTGTACTTGTTAATCCCTTCACTTTTTTCACCCATCCCCTCAACAACCCTCCCATCTGGCAATATAAAAATGTTCTCTCTATCTATGTATCTATGTCCATTTATGTTCTGCTTGTTCATTTATTTTGTTTTTTAGATTCCACATATAAGTAAAATTGTCTGGCATTTGTCTTTCTCTTTTTTTAAATTTTTTTTTATTTTTTTAAAATATATTTTATTGATTTTTTACAGAGAGGAAGGGAGAGAGATAGAGAGTTAGAAACATCGATGGGAGAGAAACATCGATCAGCCGCCTCCTGCACATCTCCCACTGGGGATGTGCCTGCAGCCCAGGTACATGCCCTTGACCGGAATCGAACCTGGGACCCCTCAGTCCGCAAGCCGACGCTCTATCCACTGAGCCAAACCGGTTTCGGCTGTCTTTCTCTTTTTGACTTATTTTATTTAGCATAGTATTCTCTAGGTTCATTCATGCTTTTGCAGATGGCAAGATTTCTTTATTTTTATGGCAGAATCATATTCCATTGTATATATGCACTGCTTCTTCTTTATCCATTCATCTATTGAAGGACACTTAGGTTGCTTCCATATCTTGGCTATTGTAAATAATGATACAATAAACATATGGATGTATATGTCTTTTTGACTTAGTGTTTTGGGTTTCTTTGGATAAATACCCAGGAGTGGAATTGCTGGATCCTTCTTTGGCTCTTGTTATAGCCTTGATTTCAGATTTAACAATGGAGAGGGATTGAGAAAGAAATATCTTTTGCATGTCCCCTACTAGGGAAGAGCCTGCAACCCCGGCATGTGCCCTGACCTGGAATGGAACCATGACCTGGTTCATAGATCAGTGCTCAACCACTGAGCCACACCTGCTGGCATAGCCTTTGCTTTAAAGTCTATTTTGTCTGGTATAAGTATTTCTACCCCAGATTTGTTTGTTTGTTTGTTTCCATTTTCAAGAAATATCTTTTTCTGTCCCTTTACTTTCAGTCAATCTGAAGTGAATCTCTTGTGGACAGCATATTTAAGGGTCTTGTGTTATTATCCATTTAGTCACCATATGTCTTTTGATTGGAGTATTTAGTTGATTTGCAGTTAAAGTAATTGTTGATAAATATGAATGTATTGCTATTTTATAATTCATATTGAAAGAGTCTGACAAAGACCAGATTTAGAAAAGACCTTCTGAGGTTACTGTTATCATTGGATCCCTGGTGATAATTTCTTACAAAAGACTGGCTTAGGCCAAAACCGGTTTGGCTCAGTGGATAGAGCGTCGTCCTGCGGACTGAAAGGTCCCGGGTTTGATTCCAGTCAAGGCATGTACCTTGGTTGCGGGCACATCCACAGTAGGAGATGTGCAGGAGACAGCTGATTGATGTTTCTCTCTCATCGATGTTTCTAACTCTCTATCTCTCTCCCTTCCTCTCTGTAAAAAGTCAATAAAATATATTAAAAAAAAAAAAAAAAGACTGGCTTAGCCCAGGCCTGGAATATACTGCCCATATTAGTGTGGTCCTTACATTGGCAGGAGGTTTTCTCTAGGCCAGATCTCTTTTTCCAGGTCAGTGCCAGCTGTTTGTTGCCTGTGATTGGGTCTGACATCTCTGTTGCTGCTTGCTGGGTATATTTATCTCTGTGAAATCTGTACTTCAATTCCCAAGCATTATTATTGGTTCTCTTTGTCTGTGGCACTTAAAGATTTCCCTTAATTACTTCAAGCTTGGCTGTGTACTTTTCCTCCTAATACTTTATCTAGCATTAGGTAATCTTGACCTAAAATCTTAATTATAGATCAATGTTAATCTCATTCTTTGTGGCAGACATTTTTTGTTTCTTCCCACTATCACTTCCTCCCTTGTATCTTGCGAATTTTGTTCATAGTGAATGTGCTGAACTAAATACTGGTTTCCTTAGTGTCCTTTGCTTCTAAGAATGGCCAGGTGACATAGTCTTGGCCATGAAGCTAATAACGGATAATGATAATATGGGAATGCATGCATCTGGCACTGTTGTTTTTTTTTTAATTGTTCCAATCTTGACACAGATTTATTATTTGAAACTATAGCAACCATTTTGTACCCATGAGGTGACAAAAATGAAGAGAAAGGTCAATGGCCTAAGGATAGGGGAATGGAAAGCTGGATAGAATTTTAGTAACTAATGACCTTGTTGAGAAATAGAATCAAAGGTAGCATATGCTGTGGGACAAACCTTGATCTGTTTGAACATAGGTAGTTGGCAGGTGTTATTTGTTTGGTTTTATTTTGTTTTGTTTTTGTTACTTGTGGATGAGCCTATTCCTAATTGACCTATTTCTCTAATAGTTGGGATATTGATATTAGGTTGTCAAATAAAAGACAGGAAGCTCTCTCTCGTACTTGCATTGGGTTATATGATCTTTTGAATAGTAATTGATTAGTGACATGTATTAAAAAAGAATTGTTAGAATTTATAGAAAATGCAATACAAATTCACCTATTTGACCTGTGATTTTTAGGTTAAAATGCTGGTATGTGTTTACAATTGACAAATTAAGTTAAAATTTTATAGAAAATTGATGGCTTATGACTTGGCTGGTTTCAGGATAAAATTCTGTAAGAAAGTCTGTTGGCTTCTATAGCTTTAAAATATAGAACTATGCTTTGTTTCTGCTTTATTGTTATACATTCTAAACTCCAGCTTTTGCATTACTTATACATCTGAATATTATATAATGCTACACAGCAATAAACTATATAAGCGATAATAAATATGACCAGAATAGAAAATTTAAGAAATTAATAGGAAAGGAATTATAATTAATTTGCCTAATAACCAAACTTTAAAAAATCCTATTGTAAGTAGATGGAGAATGGAAAAAGAGATACTTACTTTTTATGTGAGAAATGTGGGTTGATATACAACTTCCAGGAAGTATTCTTGTTTTTCCTTAATGTATATTTCTCCTTTTGTATTGTGCAATGACAAGACATTACATAAGATGGCAGTAGGAGATTATAAATGTTCCTTCTCCGAATGACACGTTTCAAAGAATCGGCCAGTGAAGCATAATAAACACAATTATATAATAGCTATTTTAGATTGCTAGATTTTTTACATATATTATTTTTTTTGACTACCCAACCCTCTTTTTAATGGAAAGAATAAAGCTTCTAATATTGAGTTTGCATACATTTTTAAAGGAACTACACACAATAGTATATTTCAGTTCACTTTTCTCAGCCTAACTCTCTAAAAAGCACAGTTTTGCTTAATTTTGTGGGGGTATGACTTCATAGAGTAAACCAGAATTGCTTAGAATATTTTAGTATCTTAAAATATATATATTTAATTGCTCACTGTAAACTCCATTAAAAGGCTATATTTCCAGAGATGAACCATTTCTTTACTCCCCCCCCCCCCCAAGGGTTCTTGGACTGGATTATTTTTTTAGAGTATGCCATTATCTTTTTTAAATAAATCTTTATTGTTCAGATTATTACAGTTGTTCCTCTTTTTCCCCCCGATAGCTCCCTTCTACCCAGTTCCCACCCCACCCTCTGCCCTTGCCCCCACACTGTCCTCATCCATAGGTGTACGATTTTTGTCCAGTCTCTTCCCACACCCCCCACACCCCTTATCCCCCGAGAATTGTCAGTCCACTCCCTTTCTATGCCCCTGATTCTATTATATTCACCAGTTTACTCTGTTCATCAAATTTTTTATTCACTTGATTTTTAGATTCACTTGTTGATAGATATGTATATGTTGTTCATAATTTTTATCTTTACCTTTTTCGTCTTCCTCTTCTTAAAGAATACCTTTCAGCATTTCATATAATACTGGTTTGGTGGTGATGAACTCCTTTAGCTTTTTCTTATCAGTGAAGCTCTTTATCTGACCTTCAATTCTGAATGATAGCTTTGCTGGATAAAGTAATCTTGGTTGTAGGTTCTTGGTATTCATCACTTTGAATATTTCTTGCCACTCCCTTCTGGCCTGCATAGTTTCTGTTGAGAAATCAGATGACAATTGTATGTGTACTCCCTTGTAGGTAACTGACTTTTTTTCTCTTGCTGCTTTTAAGATTCTCTCTTTGTCTTTTGCCCTTGACATTTTAATTATGATGTGTCTTGGTGTGGTCCTCTTTGGATTCCTTTTGTTTGGGGTTCTCTGCACTTACTGGACTTGTAAGTGTATTTCTTTCACCAGGTAGAGGAAGTTTTCTGTCATTATTTCTTCAAATAGGTTTTCAGTATCTTGCTCTCTCTCTTCTTCTGACACCCCTATAATTCGGATGTTGTTACACTTGAAGTTGTCCCAGAGGCTCCTTACACTATCTTCATATTTTTGGATTCTTTTTTCTTTTTGCTTTTCCGGTTGTGTGTTTTTTGCTTCTTCGTATTTCAAATCTTTGACTTGATTCTTGGGATCCTCTTGTCTGATGTTGGATCTCTGTATAATATTCTTTATTTCAGTCAGTGTATGCTTAATTTCTAGTTGGTCCTTTTTCATATCCTCAAGAGTCTCACTAAATTTATCGGCGGTTTCTAGAAAATTGTTGAAAGACCTTATAAGTGTGGTTTTGAACTTTGTATCCCGTAGTTTGCTTTCCTCCATTTCTGACGTTTGTGATCTGTTTCTTTGTCTCTGCATTTTGGCTGCTTTCCTGTGTTGATAGAGTGGCTTTGTGTGCTAGGTGTCCTATAGGGCCCAGTGGCTCAGCCTCCCCAATTACCTGAGGTGGACACTCTTGGTGCACCCCTTTGTGGGCTGTGTGCATAGTCTTGTTGTAGTTAAGCCTTGATTGTTGTTGGTATCACTGAGAGGAATTGACCTCCAGGCCAATTGGCTGTGAGAATCAGCTGTGTCTACAGTGGGAGAACTTCAGTGCTGAAGACACCCTTATGGGGCAAGACTTGCTTCAGTGGGGCTTTGGTGCTCAGCGAGTCTGTTCCCTGAGTGTGTCCCTTATGGATCTGAGGAGTTATAATCTGGATGGTCCCACTCTGACTACTGGATACACTGGCTCTTGAATCTCTAAAGAGGTGCTAATTTAGCCTCTTCCTGAGGCTACCCAGCAGGAGCTATGGAGAGATCTGCAGATTCCTCTTCCTTGTTTGGGGTTTGGAGGTGCACTCTGACTACTGGATACACTGGCTCTTGAATCTCTAAGGAGGTGCTAATTTAGCCTCTTCCTGAGGCTACCCAGCAGGAGCTATGGAGAGATCTGCAGATTCCTCTTCCTTGTTTGGGGTTTGGAGGTGCCCAGATGAGGCCCAGCTGTGAAGCAATGCAAGGGGCTGTGGGGACTTGGGCTTTCTTTTGGATGTTCTGGGTCTCTCTGACCCAACTGCAGTTTGTTAGGTAATTTTAGATCTCAAAGGGCCAGCAAAAGGCTTTGCTAGCAGCTTGGGTGGGGCGGGGTCTCAGGGGATCAACAGGGTGGAGCAAAAAGCTATAACTGATCCTCAGCCCTGCCCTAAGAGGCCCCCCGGGTCTCAGTGTCCCATCTCAGTGTCCTGTGGTAATCGCTCTAAGCACCTCTGAGAGAAAGCTGCCCTCGAGTTCCGCTCACTGCCAGACAGTCCAGTTTCTCCCCATATGATTCTGGGTCCCTAGAGACTCGCCCGGAACTGGAGTTCAGAGCCGTCGGGAGCTTGTGACTCCTTCCCGATTGAAAAAGACACCGTCGTCCTCTGTTGCCAGCCGTTTCCACGCTCGTGTGCCTCCGTACCTCTGCACTTTACTTTTGCACCTCCTCTGAGTCTCAGTGTGTTTTTCTCTTTCCTTCTAGTTGTAGAATTTCTACTTAGCCAGCCTTCCTATGGTTCTAGATGATGTCTGTTTTGTCTTGTAGTTGTAGTTTTGAAGTGGTTGTGCGAGGCAGTAATTTCCGGTGTTTACCTATGCCGCCATCTTGGTTTCTCTGCCATTATCTTAAATCTTAGAAAATTAATCTGATATGAACTAAGTTTCCCAGGATGTAGTTAGACATAAGAGATAGACAGTAAGCTTTATGTTCTTTGATGCTTCCAAAAAGGATGAACATATTGCTTAATGCCTTTCTGCATTTGAGAAGCCACATATGAGGATGACTCATAATGATTGTATCTATAATAATAAAAGCATAATATGCTAATTAGAATGGACATCCTTCCGGATGACCTTCCGGACAAAACTGGGGCTGTGAGGGCCGAGGTGGCCACTGTGGTGATGGGGGCAAAGGCAGCTGCTGCTGCGGCGGGGGCTGAGCCCCTTGCAAGTATTTTGTGTATCGGACCTCTAGTGATTATATATTAATAAAGGGTGAAGAAAAATTGGAGGGAAATTTTCCAATACTAAATTTGTACCTATCTTTTTTGAAATAACTTCTGTATTCTTTAACATCAGTCTATGAACACCAGAGGACCATCTAAGTGTGGATAACTCTGCATTTCTTTCAGCTAAGTCAGGAATGGAAACATGGAATCTATCTATATAGAATCTTTACATGAATTTGTTGATATCCCTGGAGAACTGGGTTCCATAAACCGGTGAATAAAATACCATGGTAGAAATACTTCCTCTATGACAAATGTGATGTTGTTCAACTATTACCCTTTTTACATTAAGGAAACTGTATTTCAGTTCCTCATATTAACCTTCTAGAATACTAAGGGTCATGACATTTCCTCTAACTATATAAACACTGAGGATTTGGTATTTTTTATGTGTGTGTTTTTATAAAAACCCATTCTCTTAGGATAAAGTAAGGTCATAGCTTTGGTCTTACAACATCATAAATCTTAACCCAATATAATGTGCTGATCCAAAATGCAATTAAACATATATAAGTTTATAGGCATATCACAAGCCTGTTACAACTGGAAATTTTTTAATAGACTTCAATTTTCTTAGAGAAGTTTTAGGTTCATAGTAAAATTGAGCAGAAAATATAGAGTTCCCATTATGCCCTGTCCTCACCCACATAACTTTCCCATTATTAACATCCTGCATCACAGTGGTATATTTGTTTTCATTGATGAACCTATATTGATTCATCACATTTACCCAAAGTTCATAGTTTATGTTACGATTTACTATTGGTGTTGTGTAGGGTTTTTTTTTCTTGTTTTATGGGTTTTGATAAAATTATACTATGTAATAACATGTATCTGCCATTATAATGTCATACAGAGTAGTTTCATTGCTCTAAAAATTCTCTTTGCTCCATTTATTCATCTCTCCCTCCTCCCCAATCCCTGTCAACTACTGATCTTTTTACTGTCTCCATAGTTTTGCCTTTTCCATTACGTCATATAGTTGGAATCATATTGTATGTAGTCTTTTCAGATAGGCTTCTTTCACTTAGTAATATGTATTTAAGTTTCCTCGTCTTTTCATGGCTTGATGGCTCATTTCTTTTTAGCACTGAATAATATTCATTTTCTAGATGCACTACAGTTTATTTTCTCCATCTACTGGAGGACAACTTGGTTGCTTCCAAGTATTAGAAATTATAAATAAACTTGCTATAAACTTCCATGTGCAGGGTTTGTGTGTACATATTTTCAACTCCTTTGGGTAAATACCAAGGAGTGTGATTGCTGGATCACATGTTAAGAGTATGTTTAGTTTTGTGATAAATAAACAAACTGTCTTCCAGAGTGGCTGTATAAGTTTGCACTCCCACCAGCAATGAATAAAAGTTCCTTTTTTTCTACATCCTTGTCAGCATTTGATGTTGTCAGTGTTCTGTTTCTTTTTTGCCATTGTAACAGGAGTATAGTGGTCAGACTGAACTTTGAGACCTGCAAATTAGTAGATTTTAAAAAACATGTCAATCTTTAAGTATTATTAGCTGTAATTTAAGATGAAATTGTAGGATATGATTGCTATTATTTTACATTTTAATTTTGAAATTAGGTTTATTGCTTTCTGACCATTTAAACCTTATTACTAACCAATTAAAAATATAATACAGAGTTTACTTTTACTCCTATTACATGTTGTTTATTTCAAGTGTGCAGGAGTAGGCACAAGTAAATTTACAGTTATTTCTATGGAATAATACAAATTAACAAATAATCATACAAAAATAAAATCTGTTTCTTGTACTCATAACTGTAAATCTACTTTTGCCCACCCCGTATATATTAACATTTTTTGATCTTTTATTTTCCTAGTTTACATAATCCATAGTGTTATTACAAAACATTATTTTTAAATAATAGTATTATATTAATATTTTGCCAATTTAATAAAGAATTAGCAATAAAATATTCATGGATAAAAAGTTTTAGACTCTTTATTTTTTAAAAGAAATGGCATTATTTTTACTTGTAGTTCTAGCTTCACAGTTTTTATAAATCTGACCCCTGTGTTTTTATATTCAGCATTCTCACTCTATACCAGTTTTTACCCATGCAACCTCAATGAGCAACATAGTTCCCCTCACAGTTCTCCAACAAACTTCTACAATATCATTTATAGTTTTTATCTGGGCATCTTTTCATAGTGAGGGAATCTCTTATCTACTGCCCTTTACTTCAGGGTCTTAAACTGTTTCCACAAGTTCTGAACTAATTCTCTGTCATATAGACAGCTATCTGTAGGACTCAGTGTCTTAGTTAAGCTCTGGAGTTCCTATTCAGCTTTGACCAGTCACACAACTTTTCAGCAAGGTTAACAGTTGTTGTAATAAAGTGCCATGTTGAGATGGCAGTGGAGTTGGGTATGTGTGTCTTCCAGGGAAGTTGTTCCATCTGCTAATTGAGAGAATTCGCAGAGTGACACATAAGCCTTTATTCTACTTTAGAGCCCTGGACTACAGATACATCATTGCCATGGAGTTCAGTCTCAGGAAAGGTGAATGATTCCTCACCTTATTCCTGATGACCTTCCTTTTGTATAAGGTTGATCAAAACAAAAGTGAGAACAAAAATAGAGAAGCTAATAGACCTGATGGAAACTCATAAAAACTCAAAAGCAAAGAATGGAACCCCATGTATTAATGGGGATCCAAGTTTTCTCTGATAAAATAAAACTCTATGATATGTGGGGAATAGTTTCTCATTCTAATTTTAGAGGGGGAAAAAGAGGATGAATATAATTATTTTTTATTGTAGAAGTCGTCATGTAGAGAAAGAAATATAAGAATCAAATTATTTAAAGGAAGAATCTGTGATCTCATAGAACAAGTCTTCAGTATAATACCTGCTGTTGTGTTTGGGGAGAGATGATCCTTAGAAGTTTTTTGACCATTCGAAGAGGTTTTGATGATGACAGAGATGATAATGACAATTGACTAAAATTTTTTGAGGATCTGAAATCCAATTCTCATTTTTCTAATCATCTAATCTACCCTATAAGATAAGGAGTACTTATATTTTACAGAGGAGGAAATACATTTAGAAGGTTATGTAACATGTCCAAGGTCACACACAGCAAGGTCAAATGAAAGAGGGAAGTCAGAACCCTTGACAGCCAATCTTCAAAGATTGTGATTTCCTGCTATACAGTAATCAAATTTTGCTAAGAGAATGTTTAAGGAAAACATCAGATCCTAAGCGAGTTAATATTTTTAATATAGTCAATGCTTGTTGAAAACTGTACTTCCCTTTTTTCTTTCTCCTAAGAATGAATGAGTAATGTGGCTGAATGAGTAGAAGTGATTTTTCTAGGCATCTGGCTATAAAACATCTTTTGGAATAAATTCAAAATTATGTTCTTTAAAGCATTCTATATTTATAGGGAGTAACTAATCCAAATTTATCATATGCTCCAGTATGATTTTGTAGTTCTTCAGGCTAAGACAATAAAAGTTAGCAATAGTTTTTTTTCATACTAATTCTGAATAAAAACAACCATTTCTAAATATTAAAAATAGTATGAGTGAGTTATAGTTCTCTCTATTTAAGAAACTGATTCTGACACTCATCAGCTCTATGACCTGGGGCAAATGATTTAACTTCTCTAACACTCAGCTCCTGGTCTAATAACAGCATGAGGCTTGGATGAGTTAATGAAAATAAAATCACTCAGAGCAGTGCCTACCACTGAGTAAATATTAACTCTGAGTATTATTTTATTTAAAGGTACAGCCCAAATAGCCTAGTTTCAGAGAATACAAGCAGAGACATATTCCACAGCATATTTAAAAAGTAGCTTTTAGGATATACCTTGAACTTCAAACAATGACAGGAGTGCCAAAATAAAAATGAAAATAATCCAGTTAAAAATGTGTTGGTATAGGTGCTGAAGCGGATGTGAAAAAACTTGGTCTTTCGTGCTCTTTCAATGGACAATACTGTTGCAAAATGGCAGCACTTCAATGAGAGACCAATGTCACATGAAATCAAATGAGCTGTGTGGTCGACTTGAGCATTATGTCCCTTGATAGTTTAAGCAGCAAACTGGCCTGTGGTCAGTCAGCATTTTAATCTCACAACTGCTCTAGGCCCTTCAACATCAAAGCCTAGTTACATTCCTATTAGTTGTTTTATACAGAATGTTCAGACTCACGGGGTTCCTGCTTTGTCAGTCAGAAAATTCTAAGGGAACAGTATGATCTTAGTGCTGAACTCAGTATGAGTAAATCATTGATATCAGACAGTTTCAGAAAACTAATTATGCTTTCATCTTTTTAATCTTAAAAAAGAATAACTTCTCATACAACAGTGAAAAAACCTAAAAATCAGTTTTTTGAGGTTTGAAACACAAACTCAGCCAATGCTATCAATTCTGAAAATATGTGAAATAATTAATGTGTTTTCACAGAGTTTGCCTGGGAAGTGAGTAACACTAGGATGCCCCATAAGAAAGGGCAGTGATTAAATGGTGGTTTGGTGAAATGGCACAGTGGGTGCTAAATATCAAGTTCTTGATGTGGATCCTGAGGCATAGAAAATTCCTCAGGCATTTGGTACTATGAGGAATTGGGGATGCCTCTGCTTCCTGGATCTCCTACTAAGAACATTTCAATTTCCCTAGCAGAGGGACCAGCTTAGCCATTTTTATTGAGATTACAGGAGCCCTCTTTTGGGGACATTGTCCTCAAAAGACAATCTTTTATTTAGATTCCGGTTACTTTGCTATACTTATCTCAGTGGGGTCACTAAATTTAAGTTTTACCAAAGGGGAAAAAAAACCCCCACAGTATAATCAATAGACTTTAATTAAATCCAACTTCATTTTGGGTACTTGGCTTTGAAGGAAGAGAGTGTGTTTTCAGGCACAGAAAGCAGCTTAAGGAACAATTTGGAAATATGAAAGAACATTCTGTGTTTGAGCAATGGCAAGTAGTCTGGTTTGTTAATAATAACGGGGCTGGGGACCTGGAAGGAGGTCAGTAAAAAAGGAATGATGGATTTCTAGATCTCTAAAATAAAAGCATCTTTAAAGCAAGGTCACCCCCAGCTCCAAGTCCTTCTCAGCTGTGTGCACTTTTGCTCTTCATTTTCTTCACTTCTTCCTGTCAATTCCATGCAGTTGGTAACTAACTGAATTACCATCGTAATTCTGGCTTTGAGTGACTGTCTTGGCTAGAGCCATGTAAATCATGCCCACAACTAACTTCTTGTTCTAAATCTTTCTCTTACCTGAGGACCTCTTGACTGAATCCCACTTTTGCTTTTCAAGCCCTTTGATTTCTTCTGGCTTAACTCCTAATGTCCTTCCATTTGTTCATTGATTTCTGATTGTTTATTTGGGTGGAGGCTCTCTCCCTGGCTTCCAGTGCTGTGTGGACCAGATTCTGCTCCCATTTTACCTCCTCCTGGTTCTAGCCATATTCTCTCAGGTCGAATGAATTCTTCACATGACTTGTTATTGACTTCAACTCCCTGCATCCTGCCTTGCAGTATAATCTTCTTTTTCACTTTCTCTTTTCTCTCTTAAGTTACTCCAGAGAAGGGCCCAACTGATCCTCATACTTCACAGGATTACATATAAAAATATTTAATAAGTGTTTACAAAGTTGAGTTTTATTCAAGGATTGACATTTTTATTTCCTGTTCTATCCAATAACTCATATGACTGCATTGCTTTTTACCTCTCATATTTATCCTATATAATAAATAGGGAATATACAAATTGACTGTCACTCCACCACAAAGATGGCAGCACCCACAGCAGGGAAAGGTGAGGGGGTGTTTCTGTAACACAAGATGGCTGCACCCACAGCGAAGGCCAAATTCCCATAATAAGCCTTAATGAGCAATCATCAGGGACCTCAGGCCGCGCCCCCCGCCCCGGCACTGGACCAGGGGACCTGAGGCCGGCTGCACCCTCTGCCTGGTGGGGCTTGACGGGACCTTAGGCTGTGCCCAGCACCCAGCAGGGCTTGACAGGAGACCTCAAGGTGTGCCCCCTGCCCTAGTGCTGGGCTGGGGGACCTCAGGCTGCTCCCCTTGCCCCAGGCTGGGGGACCTCAGGCCATGTCCCCTGCCCAGCGGGGCTTGACAGGGGATCTTAGGCTGTGTCCCCCACCCACGGGGCTTGACGGGGGACCTCAAGGTGTGCCCCCCCACCTGGTAGGGCTTGACAAGGGTGGGACCGGCCGGGTCTGGATCTAGCCCATGGTGGGGGGGGGGGGGCAGCCAGGTCTGGGTCTCGCGCGATTTTGAGGCACATGTGGGTGGGTGGGGACTTGAGTCAGGGTCCCATGGTGCACCCCAGACTCTGACAGGAAGAAGATTTTCATATACATTTTACTAATTTTCTTTCATCTCTGACACTTCTATTATAGAAAAAGGGCAAATAGCAATATTAAAATATTTCCTCTAATAAATCCCCTTTTAATGTGCATGAATTTCATGCACCGGGCCACTAATTGATGTATAATTAATTTACAAATAAAAATTGTACATGTTTAATGTTTACAATTTGATATATGTATACTTGTTAAATGATCACTACAATCAAGCTAATTAATCTTTTATTTCACATAGTTATCTTTTTATTTTGGTGATATAACTTAAGATCTACCCTCTAATTTCAGCTACACTATAGAATATTGTTAACTATAGTCACCATGCTATACATTAGATCTTCAGAATTTATTCATCTTGCATAAGTAAAACTTTGTACCCTTTAGTAACATTTCCCCACTTCCTCATCTCCCTAGCCCCTGGAAACCACCATTCTACTCTCTGCTTTTATGATTTTAACTATTTTAGATTCCTCATAGCAGTGAAATAATACAGTATTTGTCTTTCTGTGTTTGGCTTATTTTAGTTAGCATAATGTCCTCCAGGTTCATCCATGTTGTTGCAGATGACAAGATTTCCTTCTTTTTAGGGGCTATGTAATATTCTATATTATGTATATTCCACATTATCTTTTTTTTCACAGTTTTATTGAGATATAATTGACATACATTGTATTACTTGAAGGTGTACAACATAATGATTTGATATATGTATATATTGCAAAATTATTACCCAAATAAGTTTGATTAACATTCATTACTTCATGAACTTACTTTTTTTTTGAGATGAGAACTTTTAAAAAATATATTTTTATTGATTTCAGAGAGGAAGGGAGAGAGAGATAGAAACATCAATTATGAGAGAGAACCATTGATTGGCTGCTTCCTGCACACTCCACACTGGGGATCAAGCTTGCAACCCAGGCATATGCCCTGACCGGGAATAGAACCTCAACCTCCTGGTTCATAGATTGACGCTCAACCACTCAGCTACGCTGGCCAGGAGAGAACTGATAAGATCTACTCTCTTAGTGACTTTCAAATATACAACATGACATTGTTAACTATAGTTATCATGCTGCACATTACATCCCCAGAACTTGTTTATCTTTTAACAGAAAGTGGGTTGTTGTTTTTTTATGGATACAATCATTTCTTCTATCTTACTGATGATATTAATAATAAAGTTTTCTCTTTAAATTTTCTACTGGGTTCCTCCAAGTTTCTTCTTTCAGTCTGTTTTTCTCTCTCAATGTGGAGAATTTCTTTTTTTTCAAATGCTTAGTGATCTTTGCTGTTGGTTTATATTTAAGAGTGTAGCAATAAGGAAATGATTAGAAATGTCATGTGAGGCTGGATGATTGAGTGGTGTTTTGGGCTTTTCATGATGGGATCCTTAAATATCATATCTGTAGGTCTTTTCTATGGGTTGATCGGTTTCTCTAGAGAAAGATCCTACCATCTGGTACGTGGGAAATAGCCTGACTGAAATTGTTCTGGAAGATGGGAAGGGGAAGACAATTCTGGGGATCCCATCTCTGCCCTCTATTATATTGGAATTCCCCAAGTCTATAGTATTTTAGTTTCAAAATTTCCAGAGAATTAGCCTCTGCTATCCTGCCTAGAGTAGGGGTGGGTGGCAGTGGGAATGGGGTATTTGCCTGGTTAAGCAAGATGACAGAGGGAACCAGTGTACAGACTCAACCAAAATCTGTATTCAGCCTGTGTATTATTATTTCTTCCTTCTGATACTTCTGATACTACCTTCTGATACTTTAGCTCTAAGTCTTTAGCATCAAAAGAATTCTACAGATGAATTCACTCTCAGCTCCCATCAACAGCCATCTCTGCAAAGACTTTAGATTAGAGCGTCTCCCTCCCTGTTAGGTCAATTCCCATTCTCCATGTGCTGCTCCTGATATATTTGTTGGAATCTCTCATTCACTGATGAATCTCCTGCTGTTCTCCTTGTGCTTGTGGTATTTGCCCTTCTTATTTCTTTATCCTCTGTTTGGTGATACCTCAGGAGACAGGGAAGAGTACTGTTTGTGGTCAGTCTATTCTGTTGAATTAGTTTTTATTTTTTTCAAACATTCTGAACTTTCCCCCTCTCATTATTGTTTGTTTTTGTTTTCCATCAAATTTTTAAATTTTATTTTTTATCAAATTTATTGAGGTGACATTGGTTAATACGATCATATAGGTTTCAGGTGTGAGTTTCTATGTTACAAGAGTTGTATATTCTATTGTGTGCCCACCACCCAGTCAAGTCTTCTCCCATCACTATATATTACGACCCCCTTTTCCCTTCATCCCTGACCCCCTTCCCTCAGGCAACCACTACACTGCTGCTTATGTCCACAAATTTCAGTGTTATATCACTACTAGAGGCCGGGTGCACAACATTTGTGCACTGGGGTGGGCGGGGGCCGGGGGGGAACCCTCAGCCGAGCTGCGCCCTTTGGCACTCCGGGAACCCTCAGGGGATGTCCGACTGCTGCCACTGCTGCTGCGCTCGCCTGCCATCAGTCCGGCTTGTGGCCGAGGGAGCGCACTGACCACCAGGGGGCAGCTCCTGCATTGAGCGTCTGCCCCCTGGTGGTCAGTGCGCTTCATAGCAACCGGTCATTCCGCCATTCAGTGATTTGCATATTACCCTTTTATTATATAGGATTGTTAGAGCCAAGTTAGTATCATTCTTGGCTATATGCTCTCAATTGTCTCACCCAGAAATATTTTTTATTCTATTTTTATTATTTAAATTATTTTTTATTGTTGACAGTATTACAGATGTCTCCAATTTTCTTCCTCCAACCAATCCCCACCCCACATATATGCATATTTTTATTCTATTTTTAAATTCCCTCAGGGTTTGGTATTGTATGTGTATTACATTCTTAAACTCTTTGAAGATAGAGATACAGTTTGCAGTTATGCAAGATATGTTTATTAAGAGCTCCCTAACTGGTGTGCTTGGACACACTATACCAGTGCAACACAAATGAATATGAGTGTTAGCCATTGCTCCTCTCAGTCCTTGGGAAGTCAGGCTGGTTCTGGGCCTGTGGCATCATGCATGCTATTTATTCTAGTGTATCATACAAATAGTATCATTTTCTTTTGAGATCTGACATAGGAAAAACTGGAAGCACTGCTATAAAGCAATGTGGTTGATACTTTCATTTTGATATTTGATACTTTGGACTGTTCAATCTATCTTTTCAGGACATAGAGTGTATTCTTTGGTTAAATCATTAATATAAGTGAAAAATGCTAAGACTATTAATGGAAAATAGTATAATTAAATGGACTTGGGGGGGGGGGCTGGGTAACTAGATAAATTTAGTATTGCTTTACCCTATAATCTTTTGTCTATTAGTAGGGAAAACTCACCCCAGGTAAAGGAAATATTTTAAGGAATCAGGCTCTATCTAAAATCCAAAAGCAGACAGTGTTTCCAGGCTGCATGGACTGATCCAGGAACTGATAAGGAGGAGAATGAAACTGCCTTCGGTTCTTCCAGGCCAGCCTCCTGCCTCTGTTCTTCTTTGTGTGTCTACCCATTCTTTTCTCTGAAACATAATCCTAGTTCAAGTACCCAGTGGAGAATCACAAACATCTTTCAGTCTCAAAATTGAACTCCCAGGAGAAAAACTGATTGACTCAGCTTAAATGAGTTTGCAAACCATGGTAGTAGTTTCTCTGTAGAAAATTATAAACCCCAAGTCAAATTGTATGAACATGATTTGGGTGTTTTACTCTTTTCCCTGGGAAAGAGGTTCTTATAGAGGACCTAAGGATTGAGCAGGTATTCCAAACATGTTCACTACATGCAGGAAAGCAATTTTCTTTTGCTTTATGACATGTAGGACATTTTATCACCATACATTTCTCTCTACAGATGCCTTGGGAAATTGTGTTTGAATTTATACATTATTTTCATAATATAAGAACTAGAAAATCTTTATTTTTTTAAGAAAAAAATTATTTTTTGAAGGGAGAACATATTAAAGTCAACCATTTAAGAATATGGGTGATTGGTCTGTGTGAAACAACTTCTGGTTAAATTGAAGTGTGGCTATATAGCAAGGAAACTGATTAACTTTGCTCTAAAGGCAGTGGACTGGATAGATTGGAAAGGAGTAAGATGACAGGCAGGGGAGCCATTAATCACAATCATCCACAGCAAAAATAATGAAGTACTGAAATAAGGCAAGGACGTGGGAATGGAGGCTATGGGACTAAAATGATGGTATTGAAGGAGTGAAGGCATTTCTTGATAGGAAATAGTGTTTATTTGTTTGAGCAGTAAGAAAAATGTAGAAAGTAAGAAAATGCCATGTTTTTTGCTTGGGCAAGTGAGTAGCTAGTGATAACATCTGTTGAGATAAAGTAGGAGAGGAGGAGAATGAACTAGTTTTTAGACATGTTCAGTTATAAATTCCTGAAGAGAACATGCAAGAACCTACCATGTAGTTAGGTATATGTATTTATAGCTAAGGGGAAAAATTCTACCAGAAATGGAGAATTAGAATTAGAAGTAAATGCATTTTTATTTTATTTATTTTTTAAAAATATATTTTATTGATTTTTTTTTTTCAGAGAGGAAGGGAGAGGGATAGAGAGTTAGAAACATTGATGAGAGAGAAACATCGATCAGCTGCCTCTTGCACACCCCCTACTGGGGATGTGCCCACAACCAAGGTACATGCCCTTGACTGGAATCAAACCTGGGACCCTTCAGTCCGCAAGCCGACATTCTATCCACTGAGCCAAACTGGTTAGGGCACATTTTTATTTTTATTTTATTTTTTATTTATTTATTTATTTATTTTATATTTTAATATTTTATTTTATTTTATTTTTTAAAATTTATTGCTTAAAGTATTACAAAGGGTATTACATATGTGTCCATTTTACCCCCCCGCCCTAGACAGTCCCCTAGCCTCCCCTATCCCCCAGTGTCTTATGTCCATTGGTTATGCTTATATGCATGCATACAAGTCCTTTAGTTGATCTCTTACCCCCCTACCTCCTGCCCCCCAACCCTCCCTGGCCTTCCCGCTGCAGTTTGACAATCTGTTTGAGGCAGCTCTGCCTCTGTATCTATTACTGTTCAAAAGTTTATAATGGTCTCTATTATCCATGAATGAGTGAGATCATGTGGTATGTTTCCTTCATTGACTGGCTTATTTCACTTAGCATAATGCTCTCCAGTTCCATCCATGACGTTGCAAATGGTAAGAGTTCCTTCCTTTTTAGAGCAGCATAGTATTCCATCGTGTAGATGTACCACAGTTTTCTAATCCATTCATCTACTGATGGGGACTTAGGCTGTTTCCAGATCTTAGCTATGGTGAATTGTGCTGCTATGAACATAGGGGTGCATATATCCTTTCTGATTGGTGTTTCTGGTTTCTTGGGGTATATTCCTAGAAGTGGGATCACAGGGTCAAATGGGAGTTCCATTTTCAGTTTTTTAAGGAAACTCCATACTGTCTTCCATAGTGGCTGCACCAGTCTGCATTCCCACCAGCAGTGCACGAGTGTTCCTTTTACTCCACATCCTCTCCAGCACTTGTCGTTTGTTGATTTGTTGATTTGTTGATGATAGCCAGTCTGACAGGTGTGAGATGGTACCTCATTGTTGTTTTGATTTGCATCTCTCGGATGATTAGTGACTTTGAGCATGTTTTCATATGTCTCTTGGCTTTCTGAATGTCCTCTTTTGAAAGGTGTCTATTTAGGTCCTTTGCCCATTTTTTGATTGGATTGTTTATCTTCCTTTTGTTAAGTTGTATGAGTTCCCTATAAATTTTGGAGATTAGGCCCTTATCAGATATGACATTGGCAAATATGTTTTCCCACACAGTGGGTTTTCTCGTTGTTTTGTTGATGGTTTCTTTTGCTGTGCAGAAGCTTTTTATTTTGATGTAGTCCCATTTGTTCATTTTCTCTTTAGTTTCAAGTGCCCTAGGAGCTGTATCAGTGAAGAAATTGCTTCGGCATATGTCTGAAATTTTGTTGCCTTTGGATTTTTCTAGAATTTTTATGGTTTCCTGTCGTACATTTAAGTCCTTTATCCATTTTGAGTTTATTTTTGTGTATGGTGTAAGTTGGTGGTCTAGTTTCATTTTCTTGCATATATCTGTCCAATTTTCCCAACACCATTTATTGAAGAGACTATATTGGCTCCATTGTATGTTCTTGCCTCCTTTGTCAAATATTAATTGAGCATATTGGTTTGGGCCGATTTCTGGGCTCTCTATTCTATTCCATTGATCTATATGCCTATTCTTGTGCCAGTACCAGGCAGTTTTGAGAACAGTGGCTTTGTAATACAACTTGATATCTGGTATTGAGATCCCACGTTCTTTGTTCTTTTTCAGGATTGCTGCAGCTATTCGGGGTCTTTTTTTATTCCAGATGAATTTTTGGAGAGTTCGTTCTAGATCTCTGAAGTATGCCATTGGTATTTTAATGGGAAGTGCGTTGAATTTATAGATTGCTTTGGGTAGTATGGACATTTTAATGATGTTGATTCTACCAATCCATGAACACGGTATGTTCTTCCATCTGTTTATGTCTTCCTCTATATCTTTTTTCAACGTCCTGTAGTTTTCTGAGTAGAGGTCTTTTACCTCTTTAGTTAAGTTTATTCCTAGGTAGCTTAATTTTTTTCGTGCGATGGTAAATGGGATTGTTTTTATAATCTCTCTTTCTGAAAGTTCACTATTGGTGTGTAGAAATGCCTCAGATTTCTTGGGGTTAATTTTGTATCCTGCTACATTGCCAAATTCATGTATTAAGTCTAGTAGCTTTTTGATTGAGTCTCTAGGGTTTTGTATGTATAATATCATGTCGTCTGCAAATAAGGACAGTTTTACTTCCTCTTTTCCAATTTGGATGCCTTTTATTTCCTCTTCTTGCCGAATTGCAATGGCTAACACTTCCAGTACTATGTTGAACAGGAGTGGTGAGAGGGGGCATCCCTGTCTTGTTCCTGTTCTTAGGGGAAATGGTGTTAGTTTTTGTCCATTGAGTATGATGTTGGCTGTGGGCCTGTCATATATGGCTTTTATTATGTTGAGATATGATCCTTCTACTCCCACCTTGCTGAGAGTTTTTATCAAAAATGGGTGTTGAATTTTGTCAAATGCTTTTTCTGCATCAATTGATATGACCATGTGGTTTTTTTCTTTCAATTTGTTTATGTGATGTATCACGTTTATTGATTTGCGGATATTGTACCATCCTTGCATTCCTGGGATAAATCCTACTTGGTCATGGTGTATGATCTTTCTGATGTACTGCTGGATCCGATTTGCTAAGATTTTGTTGAGGATTTTGGCATCTATGTTCATGAGGGATATTGGCCTGTAATTCTCTTTCATTGTGTTGTCTTTACCTGGTTTTGGTATTAGGGTGATGCTGGCTTCATAGAATGAGCTTGGAAGTGTTCCTTACTCTTGAATTTTTTGTAGTAGTCTGAGGAGGATAGGTTTTAGTTCTTCCTTGAATGTTTGGTAAAACTCCCCTGTGAAGCCGTCTGGTCCTGGGCTTTTGTTTGCTGGAAGCTTTTTGATGACTGCTTCAATTTCTTCCATAGTTATTGGCCTGTTGAGATTTTTAGATTCTTCCTGATTGAGTTTTGGAATGTTGTATTTTTCTAGGAATTTGTCCAGTTTGTTGGAGTAGAGCTGTCCATAGTATTTTTTAACAATCATTTGTATTTCTGTGGGCTCTGTTGTTATTTCGCCTCTATCGTTTCTGATTTTGTTTATTTGGGTCCTCTCTCTTTGCTTCTTGGTGAGTCTGGCTAGAGGTGTGTCAATCTTGTTTATCCTTTCAAAGAACCAGCTCTTGGTTTCATTGATTTTCTGTGTTGTTTTTTTGGTCTCTATGTCATTTATTTCTGCTCTAATCTTTATTATCTCCTTCCTTCTGCTCACTCTGGGGTTTTCTTATTGCTCTCTTTCTAATTCTTTGAGTTGTAGAGTTAGCTGATTTACTACCATTTTTTCTTGTTTTTTGAGATAGGCCTGTAGAGCTATAAACTTCCCTCTCAGGACTGCTTTCATTGTGTCCCATAGGTTTTGGATTGTTGTGTTTTCATTGTCATAAGTTTCCAGGATGTTCTGAATTTCTTCTTTGATTTCATTGGTAACCCAATCAATATTTAATAGCATGCTATTCAGCTTCCAGGTGTTTGAGTATTTTGGGTTGTTTTTATTGTAGTTTATTTCTAATATTATGCCATCGTGGTCTGCGAAGATGCTTTTTGATTTCAATCTTCTTGAATTTGGGGATACTTTGCTTGTGACCCAATATATGGTCTATTTTTGAATATGTCTTATGAGCATTTGAGGAGAATGTATATTCCCTGGCTTTGGGGTGAAGTGTTCTGAAGATGTCTATTAAGTCCATCTGATCTAGTGAGTCATTTAGGATTGCTGTATCTATGTTGATTGTTTGTCTAGAGGGCTTATCCAATGCTGTCAGTGGTGTATTAAAGTCCCCTACTATGATTGTATTGTTGTCGATCTCTCCTTTGATATCTTCCAGGAGTTTTTTTATGAATTTGGGTGCTCCTGCATTGGGTGCATATATGTTTACCAGGGTTATATCTTCTTGTTGTATTGATCCCTTTAGTATTATGAAGTGGCCTTCCTTATCTCTTGTTATGGCCTTCACTTTGAGGTCTATTTTGTCCGATATAAGTATTGCTACCCCAGCTTTCTTTTCCTTTCCATTTGCCTGAAATGTATTTTTCCATCCTTTCACTTTCAGTCTGTGTGAGTCCCTTCTTATGAGGTGGGTTTCTTATAGACAGCAGATGTATGGGTCATGTTTTTTTATCCATTCAGCCACTCGATGTCTTTTGTTTGGAGCATTTAGTCCGTTTACTTTTAAAGTTATTATTGAAAGGTACTTGTTTGTAGCCATTTCTGTTTTTGTGTGGCTGTTTTCTTTCTGAGCTTTTTGTTTCTCATTTTTATACCAGTCCCTTTAGCATTCCTTGCATTGCTGGCTTGGTGGTGATAAACTCCCTCAGCCTTTTTTTGTCTGTGAAGCTTCTTATTTCCCCTTCAAGTTTGAATGATAGCCTTGCTGGATAGAGTATTCTTGGATTCAGTCCTTTGCTTTGCATCACTTTGTAAATTTCTGTCCATTGTTTTCTGGCCTGATGTGTTTCTGTTGAGAAATCATTTGACAATCTAATGGGAGATCCCTTGTATGTAACTTTCTGTCTCTCTCTTGCAGCCTGTAAGATTCTCTCTTTGTCCTGAACATTTGCCATGGTAATTATGATGTGTCTTGGTGTGGGTCTTTTCGGGTTCACCTTGTTTGGGACTCTCTGGGCTTGTGTGACATTTTTCTTCCCCACCTCAGGGAAGTTTTCTGATATTATTTCTTCAAATAGGTTTTCTAATCCTTGTTCCTCTCTCTGTTGGTCTGGCACCCCTATTATTCGTATGTTGTTTCGTTTCATGTTGTCCCAAAGCTCCATTAGACTCTCCTCCTGTCTTTTAATTTTTTTCTCCAATTGCAGTACATTTTGGGTGTGTTTTGCTTCCTTGTCTAATAGTTCACTAATTCGGTCCTCCGCTTCTCCTAGTCTACTGTTGATACTTTCAATGGAGTTTTTCATTGCAGCTATATCACTCTTCATTTCTTCTTGGGTCTTACTTAGGTTGTTGATTTTTTCATCTGTTTCTTCTAGCTTCTTGCAGAGGTTGTCGATTTTTTCCGCCATCCGGTTTATGCATTCTAGGACCCTTATTCTGAATTCTTTTTCTGTCATGTTGCATGCCTCTGTATTACTTAGCTGCTTTTCTGGAGAGTCCTCCTTCTCTTTCCTTTGGGGGTTTCTTTGTCTACCCATGTTTGATCTCACTGACATAGCTAGACGTTGAGTCTTTCAGTGGTTGCTCCCTTGGTGGCAGTGACTCCTTGGTCTGTGGTTGCTCTTCGGGCGGTTGCGGTAGCAGCTGGTCTTCAGTTGGCAGCAGCTCCTCTGGTGGGTGCTGTTCACAGCTGTGGTGGCTCTTCTGGCTGGTGGGGCGAGGTTTCACGTACAGCTGCTGTTCCTCAGCAGAGGGTGTGGTGCTCAGGAGGTTGCTATGGCTTGGATCTGCTTTCCAGGGGAGTTATGCTCTTCCCGGCTGTAAACCGTCTCACCAGCTGAGCAATTTCGCCAGTTCGGTGTGGGTGTAATTAGTTTCAGCTGCTCACTCCATTTGCTCCGGGACACGACCTGGGACGCGTCTGCCTATATCGCCGCCATCTTCCCTCCTCACACATTTTTATTTTTAAGAATAGCTTTTAATGCATATATATGGGGAGAGAGAGAGAGAGATTAAAAATGTTTGTGTGAATTTTTGTCCATTTAAAAAAAGGTTATAGATTTAAGCAATGGCATGTTGGCAACAATGTTATTATTTTCACAAAACTTTTTATTGATGTATAGCATATACACAAAATTTTCAGTGGACTTTCTCAAAGTAGCACACCCATATAATTAGCCTTCTTTTCAAGAAACAGAACATTGTAATCTCCCCCGAAGACTCTGCTTATCCCCTTCCAAACATGCCATCTTCCTCAAGAGTAACCATCATGTAAGATTACTTTGGTCTGCTTTGAATTTTTAATAGATAGAATTGTACAATATGCAACTTCTGGTGTCTGGCTTCTTTTTGAGAGTCATACATGTTGTTGCATGTAGTTGGAGTTGTTCATTTTCATAGCTATGTAATATTTCATGTTGTAACTATACCCAGTCTATTTAGCCATTCTATAACTAATAGACATTTGGATGAAGCAGCATTATTTTAGTTCTTGTATTAACATAGTTAAGTGAAAGATGATAAATGATGGACTCAGAGTGTCTTCAAAAACAATGGAGAAGGGTACTGGACTTCTGCAAGCATATAGGATGGTAGATTAACCTGGACATGAAAGAAATCTGATGGAAGAGGTTCTGAAACCTGGGACCCTGGTTACAATAGTTACATTTCTGAAATCAATACTAAGGGGTGACCTAAGAAAAGTCTATCAGTAGATTTTCTCTGTTTCTAAAGAGTATGTAAGTAAACCACAAATAATAATGTGAAGAGGCTTTGTTGTTATCTTGTTATTTGGGATTTAGTGTTTCCCATGACCGGATAAAAATGAATTCATTTTGAAAAATCATTAAAAAAAAAGCCATCTGCTAAGTCTGGTAGATTGAAGTCAAGAAACCTAAGGCATGATGGCTTGGAATTAAAATAACTTTGGATATATCTTTACTATTGTTGTTACAAAATCATTAAAGAACTGGAGGGATCACTTAAGTGCTTCACTTTTACTATACTGCATTTTAGAGGGGGTATTGTAAGCTATCATGGTAACTGTGGATTAGAAAGTTGAAAAGACTTGAATGCCCCTCACATATGTAAACATGTAAAGGGCTAAAGTCACCTTCTTTGAAGAGACCAAAGAAAACCCCCCAAACCCTCTAAAGGATAGCCCTATCTTTATTAATTACCAGAGGACTGGTGCACGAAAATTCATGCACTGGTGGGGGTGTGGGGGCCCTCAGCCCAGCCTGCCCTCTCTCACAGTCTGAGAGCCCTCAGGGGATGTCCTACTGATGGCTTAGGACATCCATGGGGAGCGGGCTTAAGCCGCAGTCTGGCCTCCCTCTGCGGGAGGCGACCCGTGATCAGGGGAAGGTGCTGCCCCCATCACCCTGCTGCTGCTGCCACTGCCAGCTGCCATGGCTGCTGGCTCTCCTCGGCCCTACTCGGCCCTCGCAGCCACTGCGGCTTTGTCTGGAAGGATGTCCGGATGGATGTCTGCAAGATGCCCGGTCTTTCTGGTCTAATTAGCATATTACCCTTTTATTAGTGTAGATGTCTCATACAGGTACTAATGGCAATATTTACTGATAGATACCATGTATTGATCCAGATCTGCTTGAGTTCTTGAACCATTTATTTCCAGGGCAAGAAGTATAACAACATTTTCAGTGTGTCATCTTTTTGGGCTTGGAAGGAAAGTCTTGTGTCTGACAAACGTGTTTTCACTGCCTCAGGGATGATCTTGTTTGCCTCTGTAGGTTTTGACTCAACATGTATGACCATCTGCATCTTTCTTCCCTCTTGGCATAGTGTTTGTAGGAATGGGCTAACACTCTAGCTCAACATTACAGTAGAAACTTTATCTGAGAATTTGGAAGTCTGTTTAGTTCTTTCCTAAATATCCACACAATGGCCAGCATTATGCTCAGAATGGGCAAATGATTTGGATCTCTTAAGCTGCCATCTACTTAATTATGACTATTGGAGGTCTGGAAATAAAGTGAAGAGAGTTTGGCACTTACCTCAGGTGCAAAAGTTAAGGTGTTAAAAACTCAGGTATCGAGATAAATAGTATTTTAATACCATATTTGAATAATAAAAATTTGGAATAATTAAAATTAAAAATTTAAATATCCACAATGAACAAAATGTCAAAATTTTAAATGAAGATAGGATCAGTTTCATTGTTTTCATCTTTTTCTGTAGGCTCCCATATTGCTTGGCTGGGCACTATTCAGTGACATCTGGATTTCCCTTCCTTTGAGGCTTAATCTGCCAGACTGAGTCCTGCCTGCTTGGAGGTAAGAAATACTGTCCTAACGTTCTCTTTGGGGGGATTCATTTCTTTTTTTTTATTATAAATCTATATAGTTTTGTTAAAACAAAAACTGACAGTGTTGTTATGAAGTTTACATTTAAACAAAGTTTTCACAGAAATCTAACACATGCCTAAAAGGATTTTACAATGAAGGTCTAGATGTAGGTCTGGATAATGTCAAGAACTGACGAATTTCATGAGTCAAGACAGCATTTTGGGTATTAGTTAATTCTTGGCATAAAAAAAGAATTTTTGTTTTGTGTCTTAAAGTGTACCACTGCCCCAGTATGAAAGTGAAAGTTTAATCTTTTCCTGAGACCAGGGCTTTTGAAATAATACAACTCTTGAAGTGATTCAGCGAACTTGTGCTGTCAGTGACTGAACCCTGCCACCAATGGTTTCAGGAGTTCAAAGTTCAAAACACAGAGAGGCTCCAAGAGTTTCTCCATCCTAAAAACATGGGCCCCTCTCTTTACTCTCACACCTCCTATACCATCCCCTTCTCCTCCACCCAAATACCTCAGCCAGGAGCTTGGATGGACAAGTTAATATCTATAGCTTCATAATTAGAAGAGAAAGGGTCTTGTCAATTTCAAGAATTAGCACTTCTAAGACAGAATGATCTGCCTATATATATGCTCCAATAAAAGATTTTCCCTTCTCAACTAATTTCCATCCCCCCACCCTCCCGCCCCAAATGGCAGCTTTGGTAACTTATCAACTGGCTTAGTCCTTTGTTGGGAACAGAATTAATCTCAGGCAGGGAATACCTTGGCCTGTAAGTTTCAGGCATCCACAGCTTTTAAACAGTCTCTCAGAGTCCTCAATTAAATTGCCAATTACACTTTTTAAAAAGAAAATATTCTGGACACAAAACCAAATCATTAGTTGTTTCTTCTTTTTATTGTTTCACCATTTCCCCAACCAGGCCCCAAATTTTAATAAAAACAATCCTACTCATCTCCCTTCCTACCTCATCCCTCCCACCCCCAAATAATACAGCAGTAATAGCCAAAAACTATACACATGCTACGCTGTAAAAATGCGGTTAACACTATTGGGAAGAAGGCTGTGGGTTGTGGAGATGCTCTTTGAAGATCTACAGTATCTTTCTGCTCTCACACATACCCATTCTGCAAGTTTTATCCTTCATAGAAGGCCCTTCGCTTTTCTCAGCAAAGTGCAGAATGAATTGTCTTGAAACACTTCCCCTCCTTCCCCTCCACATGGATGGGTGTGCAAACTATACAGCATGGAACGGCTTCAAAGCACTTGGGCTGCTGTAGGGCACAGAAACTATACTGGCTCTTCAAAGGACATCTTCTCAAGCCACTTCTATGGTATCAAGACAAGTAGAACTCCTTCCCCTCCCCGCTTGAAACCCACAGTCAGATGTGACAGGGGCTGGTACTCAGGAGAGTTAATTCTTTTTTTTTTTAATTAAATCTTTATTGTTCAGATTATTACATTTGTTCCTCTTCCCCCCCCCCCATAACTCCCCTCCTCCCAGTTCCCGCCCCACCCTCCGCCCTCACTCCCCACCCACTGTCCTCATCCATAGGTGCACGATTTTTGTCCAGTCTCTTCCCGCATCTCCCACACCCCTTTCCCCCCCAAGAATAGTCAGTCCATTCCCTTTCTATGTCCCTGATTCTATTATAATCACCAGTTCATTCTGTTCATCAGATTATTTATTCACTTGATTCTTAGATTCACTTGTTGATAGATGCATATTTGTTGTTCATAATTTGTATCGTTACCTTTTTCTTCCTCTTCCTCTTCTTAAAGGATACCTTTCAGCATTTCATATAATCCTGGTTTGGTGGTGATGAACTCCTTTAGCTTTTCCTTATCTGTGAAGCACTTTATCTGACCTTCAATTCTGAATGATAGCTTTGCTGGATAAAGTAATCTTGGTTGTAGGTTCTTGGTATTCATCACTTTGAATATTTCTTGCCACTCCCTTCTGGCCTGCAAAGTTTCTGTTGAGAAATCAGCTGACAGTCGTATGGGTATTCCCTTGTAGGTAACTGAGTTTCTTTCTCTTGCTGTTTTTAAGATTCTCTCTTTATCTTTTGCTCTTGGCATTTTAATGATGATGTGTCTTGGTGTGGTCCTCTATGGATTCCTTTTGTTTGGGGTTCTCCGCGCTTCTTGGACCTATAAGTCCATTTCTTTCACCAGGTGGGGGAAGTTTTCTGTCATTATTTCTTCAAATAGGTTTTCAATATCTTGCTCTCTCTCATCTTCTGGCACCCTATAATTCTGATGTTGGTACGCTTGAAGCTGTCCCAGAGGCTCCTTACACTATCCTCGCATTTTTGGATTCTTTTTTCATTTTGCTTTTCCGGTTGGGTGTTTTTTGCTTCCTCGCATTTCAAATCATTGACTTGATTCTTGCGCTCCTCTGGTCTGCTCTCGGGAGTCTGTATAATATTCGTTATTTCAGTCCGTGTATGCTTAATTTCTAGTTGGTTCCCCAATATAACATCGAGGGTCTCATTAGTTTTCTTGTAGATCTCATTAAGTTTATCGGCGCCTTCTAAACAGTTCTTGAGAGACCTTAAAAGTGTGGTTCTGAACTCTATATCTTCCATTGACAATTTTGTCCTGTTTCTTTGTCTCCGCATTTTGTTATGCTTCCTTGGTGCACCCCCTAGTGGTCTTTGTGCGCAGTCTTATAGTTAAACCTTGATTGTTGTAGCTAATACCAGGGAGGGTTTGACCTCCAGTCCAAGTGGCTATAAGAATCAGCTGTGTCTGCAGTGAGAGAACTTCTGTCCTCTAGGGAGGTGCTAATCTAGCCCTTGCCTGAGGCTATCCGGCAAATGCCTCTGTGCAGGGCTTGGGCGGGGCGGGTCGCACAGGATCAACAGGGTGGGCCAGAGAGAGCAGTTATGGCGGCTCTCAGTCCTGTCCCCAGGGGCTCTGCCTCTCTGAGTCCCAGCACCCGCTGCAATCCTCGGAGAGAAAGCTGCACTCGCTCTGACCGAAACCAGGCAGTCCCGCTTCTCCCGCTTGAGTCTGGGTCCCTAAAGACTCGCCCAGATCTGGAGCTCAGAGTCTGCGACTCCCTCCCGATTGAAAACGCCAACCGCGCTCTCCGCCGCCAGCCCGCTCTGCACACTCCGCACCTCAGAATTTGACTTCAGCACTGCGCCTCCTCTGAGTGTCCGTATGCGTTTCTCTTTCCTCCTAGTTGTAGGACTTCCACTCAGCCAGTGTTCCTGTGGTTCTGGGTGATGTCCCTTCCGTTTTTGGTTTCACTTTTGAAGTAGTTTTCAAAGCAGCAAACTCCGGCGTTAACCTATGCCGCCATCTTGGTTCTCCCTCCAAATGTTCAATTTTGATTTGAATTTATTCACTTCAAAACTAAGTTACTATGTGCCTGGCATCATTTTAGACAGTTGATATATAGCAGTGAGCACAAGAAATAAAAGTCCTTTTTCTAATGGAGCTGCCATTCCTGGTGGTCGCCGCTCGCGTTGGGCTCCGGGTGTACAGAGAATCCAAAAAGGACCTGCTTGTAACAACCTGCGACCAGCTCCATTCAGTAGGACATGTGCCTCTTCTCAGGAGAGTTAATTCTTGTCATCTTTTTTGTCGTCATCCTCTGAGGGATAGGAATGCCACGGCAGCCTTTCCTCATAGAAGGATATGACGACCTGGGGGCACTTGACATTGGCTTTCTTGGCTGGGACCAGGTCAGCCTCATCAGAGTTTTTCCATTTCATCAGGAACATGAGCTCTCCATTGGAGTCTGTAGCTCCAATAATCAGTTCAGGCTCCAAACCCGGGCAAAGCCTCTAGGCTTTTCTGGTCTGAGAACTCCGTCCACTTGAGGAGGTACTGCACTTTGCCCTTTACCACTCGATGGTCGAGAACTTTTTCTACCATATATTCCTCTTCCTCCTCTTCTAGCACCTCCTCCACTTTTTTCTTGTTTTGTTTTTTCCCCATAGTGCCCACCAGTTTTCTGGTATAAAGGGTGACGCTGCTCAGAGAGCGCCCAAGAGCACGAGAGGAATCGGTACTGCGCTACCAGTACATCATGTCGGGGGGCGCGGTCGAGCCCCTCACTGAGGGCAGGCCCAAGCCAACGGCCCTCTCCTAAGCTGAACAAAAGAGCTTCTCACTCTGCGCTGCCCGCCCCCCGCACTGCCTGGGGGGATTAATTTCTGATTCAACAAATACTAGTTGAGCATCTAATATGTGCAAACCATGACACCAAGCTATATAAGGGGCTAAGAAAAATTTGTAAGCCATGAGCCCTGCTCTGAAATTACTTCTAGTCTAGCAGAGGCAATAAGACATAGACTTATCTGCTATAGACAGAAACTGCTGTAGTTCAGAGGATGGAGAGAACACATCAAACTGGGGCAACCGAGGAAAGCTTTCTAGAAAAGGTATTATTTCACAGGGACTCTGAACATATGGTGAAGCTTGGACATTCACAGCTAGGGGCAGCAGATATTTCTGTGGAGAAAAGCCACAACTTCGGGAAAACTTGAGGTGTGTTTAGAAGTGACCAGGAGCTTAGCTTGGTTGGAGAGATGGGTTTGGAAAAGGATGTAAAGTTCAGGAGGTAAAATGACTTTAGCTTTTAGAATTCCACATACATGTTTTTGAAATGTGACATACCTCCTTATAGTTTTTATCAGATTACTATTACAAAGTACTGTAGACTGGGTGTCTTATTAACAGCAAATTTATTTCTCACAATTCTGGAGGCTGCAGGTCTCAGATTATATTCTGAAGAAGGTTCTCTTCTGAGTTGCAGACTGCCAACTTCTTGTATCCTCATATGGTGAAAAGAGGAGCAAGCTAGCTCTTTGGGTTCTTCTTTTAAGAACACCAATCTCACTCAGAAGGGCTCCGCCCTCACTACCTCATTATATCCCAAGTGTCCCACCTCCAAATACTATCACATTGGGATTAGATGTCAACATATGAATTTTGGTGGAACACAAACATTCAGTCCATAACAGCACGCTTTGTTCTTTCAGATTCTTAGAGAGCTGAATACAGCTACCAATAAGACAAATGGTAAATCCAAACTATTGTTATAAAGATCAGTTAAATCATGTGTTATATTAATGCCTCAACAGTACAAATAGCTATCCTATCTAATAAAAGAGAAACATGGTAATTAGCGTATGACCGCTACCCTTCCCATTGGCTAATCAGGGCGATATGCAAATTAACTGCCAGCCAAGATGGCGGTCGGCAGCCAGGCAGCTTGAAACTAACATGAGGCTTGCTTGCTTCAGTGATGGAGGAAACCAACGTTCCCCGCCTGCCTTGCCGGCCTCTGAGCCTGCAGTTTGAAACATTGTAACAAATATAGAAGCTAAACAAAACCACAGAAACCTGCTTTCAGCGAGCCGGGATCTCAGAGCTGGAGTTATACATTGTTTCGATTATAGAACTGAAACAAACCAGATACCTGCTTTCAGCAGCGGAGGCCTAAGAGCTGGAGCCTCAGAGCTAAAGCTGGCCCAGAATAAAAAAAAAAGAAAAAAAGGAGCGGTTGGGAGCTTCCGTCACCCGCCAGTCTGAAAACAGCCCTCAGACCCTCACCCAGACTGGCCAGGCACCCCAGTGGGGACCCCCACCCTGAAGGGTATGTGACCAGCTGCAAACAGCCATCATCCCCTCACCCAGGCTGGCCAGGCACCCCAGTGGGGACCCCCACCCTGATCAAGAACACCCTTCAGGGCAAACCAGCTGGCCCCCACACGTACACCAGGCCTCTATCCTACATAGTAAAAGGGTAATATGCCTCCCAGCACCGGGGTCAGCGGAGCCGCGAGGCCTCCCGGCACCGGGGTCAGCATGACAGGGGGCAGCGCCCAAACCCCCTGATCACCCTGTGGCTCTGTGTGTGACAGGGTGTGGCGCCCCAACCTCCCCCCCCACCCACGGGCCCTGCTCTGTGTGTGATGGGGTAGAGCCATAACCTCCCCATCGGCCCTGCCCTGAGTGTGACAGTGGCGGCGCCCCAACCACATGATCGGCCCTGCTCTGTGGGTGATAGAGGGCGACGCCCCAACCGCCCCCCACGGGCCCTGCTCTGTGTGTGACGGGGTAGAGCCATAAACTCCCCATCGGCCCTGCCCTGAGTGTGACAGGGTGCGGTACCCCAACCCTCTGATCCGCCCTGCTCTGTGTGTGAGAGGGGGCGGTGCCCCAACTCCCCTATCAGCCCTACTCTGTGAGTGATGGGGGAGAGCTCCCCAACCCCCTGATCGGCCCTGCTCTGTGTGTGACGGGGGAGCTCCCCAACCCCCTGATTGACCCTGCTCTGTGGATGACAGGGTACGGAGCCCCAACCCCCCTGATGGGCCCTGCTCCTTGCGTGACAGGGTATGGAGCCCCAACCCCCCTGATGGGCCCTGCTCTGTGCGTGACAGGGGGCAGTGCCCCAACCCCCTGATTGGCCCTGCTCTGTGCATGACAGGGGGTGGCGCCGCAACCTCCCCATCGACCCTGCCTTGAGTGTGACAGGGGGCGGTGCCCCAACCCCCCAATCGGCCCTACCCTGTGCGTGACTGAGGGTGGCATTGCAACCTCCCGATCCGCCCTGCTCTGTGCATGACACAGGGCAGCACCCCAACTCCCCAATCGGCCCTGCTCTGAGCCCGACCAGGGGCCGCACCTAGGGATTGGGCCTGCCCTCTGCCACCCGGGAGCAGGCCTAAGCCAGCAGGTCGTTATCTCCCGAGGGGTCCCAGACTGTGAGAGGGCACAGGCCGGGCTGAGGGACCCCCCTTCCCCCCAAGTGCACAAAATTTTGTGCACCAGGCCTCAAGTTCTATATAATAAAAGAGAAACACGTAAATTGACTGTCCCTCTGCTATGCTCACCAGCCAATCAGGAGTGATTATGCAAATTAACCCAATAAATATGGACATCCTTGGGACCCACACCGCTCCTAGCCTGTAGGCCCGTGCGTAGGCCCTGAGTGGCCAGGGTCCCAGAACGTCCATGGCCACTCTGAGCCTACGGGCACAGGCGCCAAGTGGATGTTCCCGCCCCATGGCTGCTTGCACGTGCGCTGGCACCAAGCGGTGGCCCGGATCACACCCCCAAACCTGGCACCCACAATGTGGGACTGCTAGTCTTGGAGGTGTGCTCCCGGCGGCAGCTGCCACGCATGCGGCCCGGGGTCTCTGTGTGCTCCCCAGCCCAGCGCCCACAATGCGTGGGGCTGGCTGCCGGCCTCGGGGGCATGCCTTTCCCCCCCGGCAGCAGGGACATACCCCCTAACTCAGTGGACACAACACAGGGGGTCCTCTGTGCATGAGCTGCAGCGGAAACACCTTTTTATTTTTTAATGATATATTTTATTGATTTTTTTACAGAGAAGAGGGGGTAGAGATAGACAGTCGGAAACATCAATGAGAGAGAAACATCAATCAGCTGCCCCCTGCACACTCCCCACTGGGGATGTGCCCCCAACCAAGGTACATGCCCTTAACAGGAATCAAACCTGGGACCCTTCAGTCTGCAGGCCAATGCTCTATCCACTGAGCCAGACCAGTTCGAGTGTAAACACCTTTTTTGACTGCACGTTGGCTAAGCTCCCTGTACGCCACCACTTGCAGTGTTCTTGGTAACTTGGGTTATAAGGATCCAAGAAGGTGATCTAGGGTTTTTCCACCACACTCCTGGAGGAAAAAAATGAAGGTCCGCTGCTGGAGGGGCTAAGAAATGTCATATCCTGCCTGCCCTAGCTGGTTTGGCTCAGTGGATAGAGCCTTGGCCTGCCAACTGCAGGGTCCGGGTTTGATTATGATCAAGGGCATGTACCTAGGTTGCAGGTGCCTCCCTGGCTGGGGCCTAAGTCAGGGCTCATGCAGGAGGCAACCAATCAAAGTGTCCCTCTCACATTGATGTTTCTGTCTCTCCCTCTCTCTTCCACACTCTCTAAAAATCAATGGAAACATGTCCTCAGGTGAGGATAAAAAAAAAAAAGAAAAAAAAGAAAGAAATTTCATATCTTATGAAAGACACACCTTGAAAATGCCTAAAGAAAGTTGTCATTTTTCATGGTGAAGGGACTGGAGTCTGTGTTGATGAAAATACCTTGGTGGCTGTGGTGGCTGGCAGTGGCTTCAGCAGCAGGGTGATGGGGCTGGCACCTTCCTCTGATCAGCCTAGTTGCCTCCTGCAGAGAGAGGCCAGACAAGCCATCAGTAGGACATCCCCTAAGGGCTCTCAGTCTGTGAGAGGGGGCAGGCTGGGCTGAGGGACCTCACCTCCCCCCCCCCCGTGCATGAATTTCGTGCACCGGGCCCCTAGTCTATATAAAAAGCCTAATATGCAAATTTTCTTCTCAACCAGGAGTTCCACTTGGAGTTCAGCTGCTCACTATGACATGTGCTAACCACCAGGGGGTGATGCAGAACATGGTGGGTGTTGGCAACATGGTGCTGGCAGCAGGCAGCAGTGGAGGCGCTGCCAGCCCCGATGGGCCCCGATGAGAGCAGGACCATAGCGGGATGGTGGAGCAGGTGAGCGGGCAGCTCCAGGCCAAGGTGGGTGCAAGTGGGGGCCCTATTGCCCCACCGATTGCCCTGCAGATGGTGACCAGAGGCCAGCAGGCTCTGATAGCTGGATCGGGGCTGGGCCCCAGGCTGGTATGGGGAACTGGGAGTGGGTGGCGGTGACCAACCTCCTGCAGCAACTGGGCGGGGGGGTGGGGGGGGGCTGCGACCTCTCACCAGCTACCTGGGGATAGGGGTGATGGGGACGAAGGTGTGGTGGGTATGCGGGGTGTCCGCTGAGCTCCCTCTCACTCCCCCTGCTACCCTCACTTGGGATGCCAGGGCTTGTGCGCCGGGTAAGCCCTCTGCGTGGCCTTGTCCTGGTGAGCCGGACCGCAGCCGCAGGGACCACAGGGGCTTCTTGGGCTCCCTAAGGATTCACGCAGGAACTGGCCTGCGAGGCAAGCCACACTCACTGCATCTCCATGTGGGGATTGGATGCCGTGACTCAGGTGGAGGGGGGCGGCGTGTGGGGGCCTGGGGGCCCAGGTGCTGCCCAGGGCCCAGAGGTCAGCTGGGACCTGCCCTTCACGCCAGATGCTTGTGCTTCGATCACTGGCCAGGCCTAGGGATTGCATGCGTGCCCAAAGTTCGTGCTCTGGGCCTCTAGTTAGAAATAAGAGTAGTACTAAACAAAATGGCAGAACTCAGAATTAGTTTGACATCCCTTTGGGGTCTCTCTTCAAGTCCCTAGATATCTGGAGGTCTAAGAGGGGGATGTACATCATTATAAATTCTATAATGTCTCATTATGTACACTAGATTTTCTATTCTGTTCTTTCTAGCACTTTGATTCCATTAGCCATATAGCTATTTCTTTGTTCTAGTGTTGGCTAATAGGTTCTGACTAAAGCTACCGACTCTAAGCCTCTAATTAACAAGCTTATTGAAAAAGCTTTTTCTGATATAATGCTTATTTGCTCAAATGCTTTATTTTAAGTGGTATAGCAATTAGAATCTCCTGTGATGAAACTGAAGGCTGTGAATATTCTTTAAAACATTTGAATGAAAATAAATCCAGGAAGAAAACTGGTTGTCATATTTAAATCTGTGCTGCATATTATAATTCTCCTGTTATTTTTGTATAACCATAAAACATTTCTTGTATATTATTCCCCTAAACTTATTATAACACTCAGACTAAAAAAATTATCTTCTGGGTAAGATATCTAAGCTCTACTAATTAATTTATGTGAAACTTTTCAAACTTGGGTTGGTAGCCCTGTTATGCATTTTAAAAATTTGTAATTTGAAAGATTTGTCAGACTCTGTTGGCTTCTCAATCTCTTGGTTAAAGAAGTAATACAATCATTTACCCTAGCAAGATATTATCATCTTAAATTTGGTGTTATTTTTGTTTCTAGAAAGGTTCTGAATATTCTGGGTGCTAAACTCCTTAAGGAGAAGATAGAGGAGAGAATGTGAGCTGCTGACAGGACAGCAATGTAGATCTGTCCTCACAGGAGCAGCAAGAACTTGTTGTCCGGGTTATGGGATCTCCTTGGTGGGAGTCAACTCTCCTGAGTGGTTTGAGGAATAAAGCAAATGAAAGGGATTTTAGACTTTGATCACTGTGTAGGCTAGTAATAAAGATAAACTCAGCTCTAAAAGCATCATTTTATTTTCAACTAGCTATTTGGAAGACAATTTCACAGTTAGGAAGGAAATTTTATTATCAGTTCAATTAAACGAAGATGTCCTTTGCTACTCTTTTCTCTTATACGCTCTCCATTTCCTACTACTCTGAAAAAGTGGAATTCCACAATAGGTGAATAAATTATTTTTTATATTAGTGATTTTATTCCGTATATTGAAAAGAAACGTTGTTCATAAAAGTTGTTCAAGACTGCCCATCCTGAATAGTCCCCATTGTCAGGTTGCCAGTTCCCAGGGGTGGTGGGTAAGAGAACTTTAAATATTTCCCTTTGCCACATGGCATGACGTTGAGTTTTGTCTGTAGGAAGTGCAGGAGGGACACAGGGGAAGTAAGGCTGTGTTTCTCCCCAGGCTTGTGCAGGGTGAGTGAGTTCTCCGGCACCTGGCTCCTGCAACGTGGGTGGCTCCTCCCTCCCTGACTCTTGCAGCATGGACAGCTTCTCCAGCATCTGAGTTGTATGGCATGCAGCTTCTTCAGCACTAGCAGCTTCTCCAGTACCCATTGCCATCAGCAGGCAGCTTCTTCAGGGCCAGGCTCCTATAGCATGGCAACTTCTCCTGCCTGCACCGGGGTTCTTCACCATGCAGCTTCTCCACTTTCTGGCTTCAGGAATGTGGATGGTTTCTCCATCACTCAGCTTCTGAAGTGTGTGGCTTCTCCAGTGCCTGGCTCCTTCAGTGTACCATTTCTTCAATACTTGGCTTCTATAACACATGCTGGTCAGCAGCACCCAGTGATCAGCAACTTCACCTGGTACTCTTTAGATGACTTCTCAATATAGTGCCACCAGAAGACCCCTAACCTTAAATGACTTTTCCTGGCACTCTCTTGGGAAGCTTTGCAGCGAGTTTCAACTCTTGGCACCTCTCTGTGGATAGTTTATCCAAAGGGCAAATTTTTAGCAAGTTCTGCTAGAGTTACTTCTCAGTGACTTCAACATCTAGAGAATCATACTCATGTTATGTCTGTCCTGGATTTTAGTTCTTGTGTAGGGTACAGTAGGTGCCTCTTCTTATTTCAGCCATAGAGGTAGTGGCTGCCCCTATATCTGCTATTCCTATATTCTTCAGAGTTCTCTTTACTTCTTACTAGCCAATTCCTCATTACCTCAGTCCCTGTTATAGTTAATAATTCCTTATATTGAACTTTCCCCAATTAAGTTACTGTATGGATTCTGTCTCTTGATGGACGGTGACTAATACAGTTACTATATATCTTGGCATTGATCATTCTGTGTTAATTTTTCCCAAAGATATGGTATGCTTTTTCAGTTTGTAGATGCAAGTTTTATTTTATTTCTGTAAAGTTTTTATTTTATTTTTCAATTACAGTTGACCAATATTATATTAGTTTCAGGAGTATGGAATAGTGGCTATATTTTATATAATGTACGAAGTGAATGTCCTTGATAAATCTAGTACCCACCTGGCATCATACCTCATTATTACAATATTTTTTACTATATTCCTTATATGTACAGTTCTTTTGAATTATACTTTTAATATATTTTCATTACTTTTATTTCCATTCACACAGGAATATCAATTATATGTACAGGTATACCTTGAAGATATTGTAGGTTCGGTTCGAGCCCACCACAATATAGTGAATATCATGATAAAGTGAGTCACACAAATTTTGGGTTTCCCAGTACATATAAAAGTATGTTTATACTATACTATATTAAGTGTGCAATGGCATTATATCTAAAAAAATGTACATACCTTAATGTTAAAAGACTTTATTGCTAAAATATCTTAACCTTCTGAGGCAGTTGGACATCCCTCTCACAATCTGGGACTGCTGGCTCCTAACCACTCACCTGCCTGCCTTATCGCCCCTAACTGCCTCTACCTGCGTGCCTTATTGCCCCTCACCCCTCTGCCTGCCTACCTGATTGCCCCTAACCTCTCTGCCTGCCTGCCTGATCACCCCTAACTGCCCTGCCCTGCTGGCCTGATCTCTGTCCCAACAGCTCTCCCCTGCTGGCCTGGTCTCGCCTCCAACTACCCTCCCCTGCCAGTCTGGTTGCCCCCAACTGCCCTCCCCTGATGGCCTGATCTCGCCCCCACCTGCTCTCCCCTGCCAGCCTCATCTTTCCCCCAACGGCCTCTGCTTGCCTAATTGCCCCCATCTGCCCTCCCCTTCTGGCCTGATCTCGCCCCCAACTGCCCTCTCCTGCCAGCCTGATCTCACCCCCAACTACCCTCCCCTGCCGGCCTGATCTTGCCCCCAATGGCCTCTGCTTGCCTAATTGCCCCCAACTGCCCTCCCCTGCCGGACTATTCTCACCCCCAACTGCCCTCCTCTGCCAGCCTGGTTGCCCCCAACTGCCCTCCCCTGCTGGCCTGATCTCGCCCCCAACTGCCCTCCCCTGCTGGCCTGATCAACCCTAACTGCCTCTGCCCCGGCCCCCACCACCATGGCTTTGTCCAGAAGGAAGTCGGACGTCTGGAAGATGGCTGGTCAACCCGGTCTAATTAGCATATTACCCTTTTATTAGAATAGATAGATTATATAGGATAGGATTGCTTAAATGAGGTGGGGGGAAAGCCTTTTTCAGCAGGAGGAGAAGCTCTTGGCATACATAATACCTATATCTGGACTGATAGCCAGCCATATGTACCATACTGCCAAACCGGTTATTAAAAAATTGAACCGCTTTCTTACACCTTACACCAAACAACTGTTGCCCTTAAAACCCCTCATTAGCCCCCACCTTAGGTTCTGCCTTCGCAGTTCCCCCAGATTAGGTTCTGATTGGTTGGTTTCTATGCCAGTCAGTGTCAAAAGCTCTGCCTCCTAGGCAGCCATTGGCTCCTCGCAGTTCACCCAGATTTGGTTCTGCTTGGTCAGTTTCTATGCCAGTCAGCGTCTCCAGGCCTATCTCCAGGCCTGATCAGAGAGGCAGGGCTGATCAGCAGCCCCCATGGAGGCCCGGAGAGAAAGAGAGGCTTGGCTGCTGGCCAGGCCCGGAGAGAAAGAGAGAGGCAAGGGCTGATCAACAGCTGCCATGGAGGCTACGGATCAGACCCTGCTTCTCTCTTCAGGCCTCTCTCAGGCCTGATCTGCAGTCCACAACGGTGGCAGTCAGTGCTGGGTCTGACTACAGGACTGACTTCCAGTACTGACTGCAGGACTGACTTCCGGTCAGTTGAGCCTTCGGTCATTTTGGACATTATGGACCCTGGGTTTTTCTATATTAGGATAATTCTGAGGGGTTCTAGAGTTTTCAGAATGGTAAATGAGTATGGCTTCAACTAAAGTCACCAGCTGCATTCGCCCTAATAGGAGAGTTAACTTGTCCTTGGAAGCTTTGAAGTCAGGTATTGACTTCTCTCTAGCTATGAAAGTTTAGATGTCATATTTTTCTAATATAAGGCTATTTCATCTACATAGAAAATCTGTTGTTGAGTGTAGCCACCTTCATTAGTTATCTTGGCTAGATCTTCTGGATAACTTGCTGCAGCTTCTGCATTAGCACTTGCTGTTTTACCTTTCACTTTTATGTTATGGAGATGGCTTCCTTCTTTAATTTCATGAACCAATATCTGCTACCTTCAAACTTTTCTTGTGCAGCTTCCTCACCTCTCTCAGCCTTCATAAAATTGAAAATAGTTAATGCCTTGCTCTGGATTAGGTTTAGGCTTAAGGAAATGTTGTGTGGCAGGTTTGATCTTCCACCTGGACCACTAGAACTTTCTCCATATCAGTAATAAGGCTTGTTTGCTTTCTTATAGGTTATATGTTCACTGGAGTAACACTTTTAATTTCCTTCGAGAACTTTTCCTTTGCATTCACAACTCAGCTAACTGGTATAAGAGGCCTATCTCAACCTTCCTCATTACACTTAATCATTTCTAACTTTTGATTTGAAATGAGAGATATACAACTCTTCTTTAATCTGAACACTTAGAGACAGTAAGTTATTTATTTTTATTTTTTTAAATATATTTTATTGATTTTTTCACAGAGAGGAAGGGAGAGGGATAGAGAGCTAGAAACATCGATGAGAGAGAAATCAGTCAGCTGCCTTCTGCACAGCCCCCACTGGGGATGGGCCTGCAACCAAGGTACGTGCCCTTGACCGGAATCGAACCTGGGACCCTTCAGTCTGCAGTCCGACGCTCTATCCAGTGAGCCAAACCGGTCAGGGCGAGACTGTAAGTTATTAACTGACCTAATTTTAATATTGTATCTCAGGGAATTGGGAGGCCCAAGGAAAGGGAGAGAGATGCGGAATAACTAATTGGTGGAGCATTCAGAACACATACAACATTTATGGATTATGTTTGCTGTTTTAATGAGCATGGTTTGTGGTTCCCCTAAATAATTACAAAAGTAATATCAAAGATCAGTATAACAAATATAATAGCAATGAAATTTTGGAAATATTTTAAGTATTACCAAAATGTGACACATTGACATGAAGTGAGCAAATGCTGCTTAAAAAAATGGCAGCGATAGACTTGCTCAATATGAAGTTGCCATAATAAAAAACCCGAAATATCTGGGAAGCACAATAAAACAAAGCGCAATAAAACAAGGTATGCCCATATGTAAAGCTGCATTTCCTCCATTTTCTTTATCTTCTTTAGCTGTTATTTTCACTTCGATCTTTAAATGATCTTTTGATCATTTTCACTTCAGTTTCTTAAAAAAAATATTCTTCCATGTGTCTGCATTTTTTTTTTCATGATTTCTGTGGTCTTAATTTTTGGAATGGCTTTATTTTTCTTTCTCACTTCTTTAGTGCATTTGCAAGCTTATCTGTAACTAATTGTGTTGTGTTACTATGTCTTCCTTGATTTTGCATAATTCTGTTTATGAAGTCCTATTTCATAGAGACATTTGTTTTACTGAGTGTTTTATATCTATGGTTTATATTTGGTTACAATTTTCATCTGTTACATGGAAACATTAGTATGAATTTTCTTCATCAGTTATTTATTTTCCATGCTCCTTTCCTCTGTTTTTCTATTAATATGTTCATGTAAATCTTTTGCTAGCTCTTATTTAATTATAACACCAAAGAACTTCAGATATGTTCACAACACAGTTCTATATCTTCCACCTTGCCTCATCATGAAACTGCTTTGTGTAAGTATGTGATTTCTCAGGTATCCCCCTCTCTCTTGCTCTTCTCTGAGTGTGTCATTAACTTTGAATGATGAAGATTTTTCAACTTTTAAAAATATATATTTTTATTGATTTCAGAGATAAAGGAAGAGGGAGAGAGATAGAAACTTCAATGATGAAAGAATCATTGATTGGCTTCCCCTCTACTGGGGATCAAGCCTGCAACCCGGGCATGTGCCCTTGACTGGAATCAAACCAGGGATCCTTCAGTCCACAGGCCGATGCTCCATCCACTAAGCCAAATCAGCTAGGGCAGATTTTTTTTTTAACTTTTATTAATATGGTGGGAGAATTTTAGGCAGCTAAGTTCTCTGTTAATATAGAAATAGATTTATGTGTTGCTTTTTGTCTTGATTCTTCCTCCTCTCACTAATGGCTGCATTTTCTGTGTTCTACCATGATCTACATTGTCTGCTATAATTAGGCCCTGGGTCAGTGGGAAGATTGTTTAAATCTCTCCTGGTGAAAATGGTCACTTCCGCCGAAACCGGTTTGGCTCAGTGGATAGAGTGTCGGCCTGCGGACTGAAAGGTCCCAGGTTCGATTCCGGTCAAGGGCATGTACCTGGGTTGCGGGCATATCCCCAGTAGGAGATGTGCAGGAGGCAGCTGATCGATGTTTCTCTCTCATCGATGTTTCTAACTCTCTATCTCTCTCCCTTCCTCTCTGTAAAAAATCAATAAAATATATATTAAAAAAAAAATTTAAAAAAAAGAAAAAAAAAAAGAAAATGGTCACTTCCTGTTTGGTGTATAAACTGAGTATGTGATCCCCCAAAGCGTGACAAGAAGATAAGCCCCCTAACCAGCATTGACCTTGTCTGCATATCATAAAGAAATTCAGGAAAGAGTGGAGGAGATATTAGTATTTAAATATTTCCTGTTTCAGGTTATATAGATTATATTGCTTTTTCCAGGTACCAAATTGAAACATTCTGGTGAAATTCTTAATTCAAAGGAATGACTTTAGATGCTGAAATTTTAGACTCCTTAGCAGGTTACTATTAGAAATATTTTGATAAGTATGGGTATTTGTGTGTCATTTTATTAAAGAGGTGGGCAGTCAGCCTCATCCATTTCTAAGTAAAGGGAACCAAAGTCTAAGGGCTGGGGTTTTCTCCCTTAAATTGACAGGATAGGAAAGGACTGTGAGGGAAATGTTCCATAAGGGAAGGAAATAAAATACAGTACCACAAGGAGAGACTATGGAAAAACCCTGTGAGCAGGTTCATTGTTGCCTAGCAGCAGTAATGACACTTGTAGGAAACTCTAGTCCTTGGACTTTACAGCCTCTGGAAGAGTTACAAAGGTATTATGCTGAGAAGTAATTGAAAAGACTGTTTTATAAAGAGGCCATTTTTGTGTGTTCTTTTAGATTCCTGACACACAATGTAGGTTTAATAAACAGTACATAAATTGTTTTCTCTAGGGAAAAATTGCATTTTAGGTATCCATTTTCTCTGCCACAGGAAAATAATGTGAAACTAAGGCCAGAGAGGTAAGGTTTTATATGGCAGTCCCAGGTGTACATTTAGCCTGGTGCTGGAGTATTAATGGTAAGTATCTTCTGCTTTAGGGAAATCAAAACAATCGTCTCAGAGATCATTATTAGACTTGCACATTATTCTGTATATGGGTGATTGTGGAAGAGAAAAAAATCTGAGGTTTAAAGTACCAGAGGATTGAGGATTAAAAATGGCGGCAAAATAAGTGGATGCTGCACGGACATACTCCCAGGAACAAACTGGTATTACAACTAAAATACAGAAAAACTTCCCAACCAATCAACGGAAAACTCACAGGAGGTAACCCTGATACCCAAGGACTGAAAGTGGAGACTGCATAGAGGCTGGCATGAGGGGCAGAGGTGTGAAAGGCAGGATGAATCCCCAAGAACAGCAACTGAAATCCTGGAGAGATATCTCAGCTGTGGGGGGGTTGCCACTGAGAACTCTGGGATCTAATCCCCAACCCAAGCTGGGACCCCCAGCAGAGAGCACCAAAACTGAGGAGGGTACCCACATAACATCTGGATGTGAAAAGCAGCAGGGTGCTGTCTGCCATGGAGTAACAGCTGAACATTCAGGCACCCTCTTAAAGGACAAAACACAAAATTTCTGGTGGAGCCACCTACCATGTGCTTCAGCAGAGGGAGGGCGAAGTGGACTGGAGCTGTGAGAGCAGAAGTCAGGACTGGGGACTTGGGGGATAGAGCTCAGAAAGCAGACACCCTAAGTTTCCTGGGTTGAATCATTCCCTCAAGCAGTGGAGGACATCTTTTCCACATAGACATTTGCCTTGCCTGGGGGGAAGACAGTTGACATACCCTATTGGAAAACACCTTGCTCTGAGGCCACTTAAGAGGTTAAAAATAACAATTAGCTCCAGATAGAAGCAACTGCCCCACCCTGTTGGAAAAAACTGTCACTATACCCGAGGACAATTTCCTGGGGGGGGGGGGGTGCAGTTCAAGTTGGAATCCTATCAGTCTGTAGGCAGCGGCAGTCTCTGGAGGCTTTGAGTCTATGCCTGATATAATTAGTCAGAAACAGCCTTTAACACTGTCCTCACTACAGATTGAGAGGTGTAGAGCAAACATCTCAAACTTGCAGCCGGCTGCGAGTTTGACATGCTTGGTGTAGAGGATCTACCTAATACATAGTCACAAACCCAAACAGAAAGCTAAAATGAGGAGACAAAAAAAAACAACCCCCAAGTGAAAAAACTAGAGAATTCTCCAGAAGAAGAGATAAATGAAGCAGAGATAAGAACTTTATCTGAGAGTTCAGAGTAATGATGGTAAAGATGCTCAACAGCATAAACAAAGATATAGTAACTATAAAAAAAGAACAGTCTGAGATAAGGAATGACATAGCACAAATAAAGAACACATTGGAAGGAATACACAGCAGATTAGGGGAAACTGAGGATCAAATCAGTGAATTAGAAGACAGAATTTAAAATATCACTCAATCAGAGAACCGAAAAGAAAAAACAATTAAAAAACAGGAGAACAGCTTAAGGGAGCTGTGGGACAATGTGAAACATAACAATATTAGAATAGCAGGTGGGCCAGAAGAGGCAGAAAGAGAGAAAGGCATAGAGAAGGTGTTTGAAGAAATAATGGTAGGAAACTTCCCTAACCTGGTAAAGGAAAATGTTACACAAGTTCAAGAGGCACAGAGAACCCCAAAAAGAAGAACCCAAACAGGCCCACGCCCAGACACATCATAATTAAAATGCCAAAAATTAAAGACAAAGAATCTTAAAGGCAGCAAGAGAAAAGAAAACTGTTACCTACAAAGGAGTTCCTATAAGGCTGACATCTGATTTCTCATCAAAAACTCTACAGACCAGAAGGGAATGGAATAAAGTACTCAAAGTAATGGAAAGCAAGGATCTGAGAACATGATTACTATTTCCAGTAAGGCGATCATTCAAAATAGACGGTCAAATAAAGAGCTTCCTAGACAAAAAAGGCTAAAGGAGTACATCACCACCAAGCCAGAATTACAAGAAATGCTAAAGGGATTGCTGTAATGAGAAGAAACAGAGAAACCCAGCCATACAGAATTAAAATGGCAATAAATAAGTGCCTATCAACAATAACCCTAAATGTAAATCAATTAAATGTTCTAATCAAAAGGTATAGGGTAGCTGAATGGATACAAAAACATGACCCAATTATATGCTGTCTCCAAGAGACCCACCTCAAAACAAAAGACACACACAGGATGTGAGTGAAGGAATGGAAAAAAAATTTCCATGCAAATGGAAAAGAAAAAAAAGCTGGAGTAGCAATACTTTTATCTGACAAAATAGACTTCAAAATGAAGGCCATCACAAGAGACAACAAAGATTACTACATAATACTAAAGGGATCAATCCAACAAGAGGATATAACCCTAGTAAACATATTGCACCCAACATAGGAGCATGTAAATATACACTGAGTGGCCAGATTATTATGACCACCTGACGTTTGTAGGCAAATTAGCTATAATTTCACACTGAAGTTGCTAGAGGGCTAGACCATTATAAATAGGGAAGCAGGTTGTTTACCATGACAGTAGAAGTGATTTTTTTCTGAAGATATGGGTAAACATTGCGATTTAACAGCCTTTGAACATGGGAGATATATATATATATATATATACACACACATATATGTTGAGTGGCCAGATTATTATGACCACCTGACGTTTGTAGGCAAATTAGACTTCAAAATGAAAGCCATCACAAGAGACAACAAAGCTTACTACATAATACTAAAGTGATCAATCCAACAATTGGATATAGCCCTGGTAAATATATATGCACCCAACATAGGAGCACCTAAATATACCAATGACTATATATATAGTCATTTTAATATGGGCCAACCTTGCCTTAAACACTTCTCAGTCCTTATCTAAATCAAAAGCAAGATGTTCAGTAAAGATGGGAGTTTCATCTTTGGTGAATATAAAGGATTCGGCAAGTATAAGGGCCTGTAATGCAGACCACAGCAAGGTGATGGCAGCAGGTGAAAGGGGTTGGGGTGTGTCTCATGAAACTCTGACCACAGCAACAGCAATAGAATCTCAGCCCAAGAGTGTACTAGTACAGCGGTTGCAGCTTAATCTTGATCGATACAGTCTGTGGCTTTAGCAGTGTTTTGGGCCAACTGGGGCCTCAGAAGAAGACAGCAGGGCCCAGAGGCTTAGGAAGTAAGCATAGCTGATGCAAAGGAGAAGAGGGTTTTTCCTCTTTCAGCATACAGGACTTTTCGATGTTAAGGCCTAGAAAAATTATGGGATGTTTATTTTGTAAAAGTCTACAGGCCAGCCTTAAAACTACAGCTAAGTTTCATGAGTGGCTCAGAGCATTGACATGTGTATTTCTAGCAGCCTGAGATAGGCAGAGTAGAAAGGTGACTTCAAATTTCTTTCTCTTTATGTTGTTTTCAGTTGCATTCTAGTCAAGGGAAGATCATATGGAGAGACTGATTGACTGTGCTGTGTGTGCCTTATTAACAGGCTTGTAGGTGATATTCTTTGCATTGCATGGCATCAGTTCTCTGAAAAACAGGTAGATTTTCTCTACAGATATAATAAACATAGTGTCATTATTATTATGACAATTAAATAAGAAGATGCAACTAAGTGCTTAGCCTAGGGTTAGGAAAATAGTGCTCTGTAAATATTAGCTATCATTTAAAATTAGTTTCAAGATTAATCTGAGGTGTAGGGTACTCTTTGCGTGAGTGGCCAATTTATTTTTTATTATTATTACTAGAAGCACGATGCACAGAATTCGTGTAAGAGTAGGCCTTCCTTTCCCTGGCTGCTGGCACCAGCTTCCCTCTGGCACCCAGGACCCGGGCTTCTCTTGCAGCCCTGCCTTCGTCTGGAAGGTCGTCTGGTCTAATTAGCATATTATGCTTTTATTATCATAGATATTTGTTAATCCTCACCCAAAGATATTTTTGCCATTGATTTTCTTTTCTTTTAGAGAGACTGGAAGGGAGGGAGGGAGGAGGGTGAGGAGGAGGAAGAAGGGGGAGAGAGAGAGAGAGGGGGGAGAGAGAGAGAGAGAGAGAGAGAGAGAGAGAGAGAGAGAGAGACATTGATGTAAGAGAGACATATCAGTTGGTTGCCTCCTACACATGCCCAGGCCAGGCTAGGGATGGAACCTGCAACTCAGGTATGTGCCCTTGACTGGGAATCGAACCCATGACTCTTCAATGCATAGGCCAACATTCTTACCACTGAGCAACAACAGCCATGGCTTGAGTGGCCAATTTAACTCAAATGATAAAAATCTCTATTTTGCCCTTCTTTTTCATCAGTATGACTATCAAAAAATGCCATATAATGAGGCAAGAAGATACATAATATCCATAAAAATGATATATTCTTCTATAGAAATCTAAAAACCTGAAAGCAGATGCACCCAGGAAGTCCTTTTGGGGAATGGACATTAATGATATTGTTGGAGAGTATTAAAGACCTCTTGGGCAAATGAATGTATGTGCTTAAAATAGATTACAGAAATTGCACAGAACTAAGAGATAATGAAGGCAGGGCTTTTTCTTATCTGGACATCTATTAGTTGGTTTATGCAGTTAGAATCAGACACTATTCTGACAAGTAATTTTTCAAAGATATGAGTGATAGGATTACTTTGCTGGTCCTAATTCTGGCTAACAAAGGGCTACTAGCTGGTGAAATGGAAGTGATTGAAACCTTGGGATAAAGCAGCTTTTTTATTATGACAATTTAAAGAACTTGAAAATTAGTGAGTAATAAAATAACCATCCATGTACATATTATCTGAATTTAATAATAATTCACTTTTGTTTAAGAGTCAGTTCTTTCTCTGGTTTTCTAAACTGCCAACTGCCTATATGAAAAATATTAAGTAAGCAATAACAGTTTGATAAGTCAAAAATAAAGGAATGGAGCTATTTATTAGGATAGTACCTCCTCCTGATTTATGTCAGACCTAGTGTTTATTTTTGCAATTCTGTTGCCTAATCTGTAATTTCCCCTCCTTTAGACAAGAAGATGGTCATTCATTCTCACTGGGATGCATTATTTTTAATGCATCCATTATTTTTAATATAGAGAGGAGATCATTGTAGTGAAATACTTTGGATTTTGGAGCCCCATACACAGAAAAGAAAATCAATCAATGACTTGATTTTTATTGATATGGAAAATAGTGATTTGAGAAATATATGCATATATACACAATATAATGGTAGGGTGATTTCTGTTTCAAAATAAATGTTGAATTTGTAAATAAAATAGTTCTTCACCTTGAGAGAACACTATTCTTTCCAAAAGTTTGAATTTTTTTCAATTTATTTTGCCATTTATTTTTATCATCACTCTGTGATATAGATAGATAAGAAGAGGTCAATATAACTTAATGATTAATATCCTAAAGGGAGAATGTATCTTTGGGAAATTTTATTTGAAAGTTGAGAGAATATATCTTGTTGTCTCTTGCCAAGAATTGTGAAGACCATAAAATATATTGAAGCATATATAAAAATAAGTTTATAGTGTAGGTATCTTTTTTCCTTAAAAACAATGTTTATAACCCATAGAATAAAAAAAGAAACACACAAAAATACCATATGCTTTGTTTTATGACTGTAGATGGTGTGATATGTCACCATACCTCTGAAAGCCAAGCATATGTCTATAGTAAATCCTGAAAGCATAAAATAAGCTTAAATACATGCCATGCTGAAAGTAGTGTAGAGAGAAGAATGTCAGCAGACCTATGAAGTCCTGTCAGATACAAATAAGGAAGATCATTAAGTCTATTTAAGATAATAGTTTTCTGAAAATTCAAACCCTGTGTATGTAATTCTCACTGAAATGTGTTTGAAATCATACATTTCATGAAGATTAAATACTAAAATATTAATAGGTGTAATCTATTCTTATAGGGATTATAGGTAATTTTATTTCCCTATTTAGAGTTTGTAGTATTTTGCTGTTTTTATAATATGTTAGTATTTTATAATACTTTAATAAGAAGAAATATGTTTTAAAGAGAATAAATATTTTTGTAAACTCTTGGAAAATTACTCATAAGAGAAATCCAAACAATTCATTTACCAGACCATGGCATCAGAGAAAATAAAGATTATTTGTTGTTCTTTTAAATTATTTTTCTTATAATTCTTGTGTGTTTAATGACAGGATTTTGATCCATCAGTCATGATTTGTTTGGTGCTCTCTATGTTATTAACAGTTTAATATATGTTGTGGTGTAAAAATAGGGGGTGTTAAATCATGGAGCTTTCTTGTAATGAGCACAGCATCATTTTTTTATAGACAAAACATGTACAAACTAAAAATTAGAGAATAGTCAAATGCTAAACTGCATTGCTGAGAGTGCAAAGAATGGAAAGGCCAGTCTGGAACAGCCTGAGGTTTTTTGTTTTTTCTTTAAATATCAGATTTGAGCTTGGCTTTGAAAGAAGTATAATTAAGGAGCCTTGAAAATCAGAGCATAGATTACAGCACGGTCAGTAAGAATTTATCATCAGTCTTGGTGAAGTAAATTCTGTCTTAGGAGAAATAGTCTGGACATTAGCTGTTGAGTAGGGGCAAGACTTGGGGAAGAGTGGCAGAGGAGACTGGTTGTCTTTGAGCTCCCTTCTCTCTCTCTCTACAGCAGGAGAACCCTGGGATTTCTTAGTGGCGTACATGGCCATTTGTTCCCTAGCTTTCCTTTCACTAAATTGTGGTCATGTAGTATGGTCTAGCCTGGGGTGTGAGGGAAAATGATATATGATAGATACTTTCAAAGACTTGTCCTTAAAAGAAGGGGCTGTGCTGCTTATTCTGCCTTCTTTTATCCTGCTGCTGTGTGGGTGAGAGAAATTACCTTCTATATTTTAAAAAGTATGTTAACTCATATTTCTGTTTTATGCAGCTGAACTGAACCTATATCATAACGAATATAAAATTTGGTATGTAAAAGTAGAGTACAGCACATAACAGAAACTTAGATGCATTTGTTTGATAATTTCAAGTATACAGACATTACAGAATGTAAAGGGAGTTACTTTTTCTTGTAATGGTGTGGCAAAACAGTGGCAAATATACCTGGACAGGCAGATTATGGACCAAATGAGCCAATAACTCCAGGGAAAATGATGGGAAAATTCAATGTCTGTTGGTTGCCTCATACCTGGTTTAAAAGATCCTACATCAGAAGAGGCTCAGGCTAGATTCAGCTAGTTTGCAAGTGGAAACGGAAGGAAATATAACTCTGATGAGGGATTCAGTGTCTGAGGCAATCTCAGAAGACTGTGGTTTTGGTAATTTGGGCCCTTAAAGAGCTGAAAAAGTCAATTAATTTTATAATCCAAATTCAAGCAATTATAGAACTGTCAGTTTTAGCAAAGATAAGAATAAGGCCCCAAATCTTTTCAAGCACCCCTATCAGACTGTGGGAACCAGTCTAGCTGCAAAGAGGCAATTAAGAGTGTTGCCCTTCTATCCAAGTCTCGGCTGGCTTCCAGTAACTGCCGGAGAGTGTTGTAGGCAGAGTAGAGAGGTGGTGACTAAAATGTCCGTCCTCAAGTCTTGGAATGATCTGGTGAAGAAATCTTTGTGCTTATCCCTTGAAGAGTAAAAGACTATAAGCCTAGTAAGTTTTTGAGGGAATGTTATTGCCAAATAATCCACATGCCAAGCCTACAAAAGCCTTTGATTTATTATTATTATTTTTTAACCGCAAAAGCAACCTGCAAATCTGCAAACCTACATTGGTGGAAAGTAGGTTGTGAAAGCTGTGCAGCTTCACTTCAGTTGTGTCCACGGAGGATAATGGACAAGAAAGAAACCCCCAGAGGGCAAAAGCAGAGGCCTGTGAGGAAAATAGACAGGTGGATAGCAGAACTGAAGTCTTCTAGATTGGTTAATGGAGACACTTATGAGCTCTGGGAATTTTCACAATATGGGCCCATATGTTTTTTTTCAAATTTAAGATTAATTTTTAATTTAAGTATACACATTATATAAGTTTTACCTCATAAAAATGTGCCCTATATTAAATACTTATAAAGATCCATAATTACCTATATGTAAGGCTTTCAATTTAGTTTAGTCATTATCCCGAATCCTTTTTGCCCCTGAGCCTGCCTTTGTTTCCTCTCCTAACGCTTGATGCAGAATATAACTGCTCCTATGGGAGGAACAAGAAATCAAGGACACAAGGGCGACCAGTGGCAGTTATCCTTGATGATGCCAAGAGGCTCCCAGCACCATGACCGTCTTTATTCAAATGTCATTTAGAAAAAATAAGCTATATGAGCAACCTGCATGCAGTTTTCCCACATGAAGTGTATTCCATATAACTGCAGATATTAGTTAACTGGGTAGCTTTTATTGTAGTTACCTTGCACTCTTCTACCATTGGGTATATTGGTTAAGACGACTGCCCTTTTTTTGGTAGGCGGAGGAGGCATTAATGACTAAATCACATCTGGACCTGATTTAAAGGAGTTGCATATCACTAAAATAAATGGATTTTGATGTAATATGGTAATTGGATAAAGGCTTGAGGTGATGTCCTTTGAGGTCTGGATGAGTGTGTTACATATATTGGCAGAAGTGTGCTGTGCCACTCAGGTCTCTCTCTCTCTCTCTCTCTCTCTCTCTCTCTCTCTCTCTCTCTCTCTTTCTCATTTTTATTTAATTTATTGGGATAACGTTGGTTAACAAAATTATATAGGTTTCATAGCCAAGATCTGGAAGCAGCCCAAGTGCCCATCAGTAGATGAGTGGATAAGAAAGCTGTGGTATATTTGTACAATGAAATAGTACTCGGTTGTGAAAAAGAAGGAAATTTTACCTTTTGCAATAGCATTGATGGATCTGGAGAGTATTATGCTAAGTGAAATAAGCCAGTAAGGGAAAGACAAATACGGTATGATTTCACAAATACGTAGAATCTAATGAACAAAATAAGCTAACAAAATGGAATCAAGTCTCTTTTTAAGAGAGCTTCTGCAGCAAGAAGTGCAGTCAGCTGTAGCACCTTTGAGGTCCATCAAAGTATTCAAGTAGAGAACATGCTCTCTCTGACTGTCTCTGGGCAAATCGAGCCAATGATTGAGCATGGTGGGGGTTTTAGGTGCTAGCCATTGCTGCTCAATATAAGGCTTATGCAAAGGGCAGTTTTTGGCTTTATAGCTCCCTGTTGGGCTGGCTGAGAGTTTTTTTAGAGTGGTTCTTCCTACCCAAGCCTCCTTCTTTCTTCCTTTCCTTTTGCAGATGTCAGATGTACATTGAGCATTGAAAGCTTTTGCGGCCTATTCCTACTCCCTCTCCCCTTTATCTTACACAGGCATCCTTACCCAATAAATCTCTTTCACTTCTTACTCTGCTTTGATCACTGCTTCCTAGAGGGCCAGAGCTCATATAAGCACACATGCCTATTGGTCACTGCAGAGCAAAGTACAACATGCCAGTGACTTTTCTTGTCTGTAGGATACAAGTTATTACCACTGTGCCACTCAATGGAGAATATTCTCTGTGTCAAGTTCAAATAGATTCTCCTTTCTACACTTCACCAATGCCTATGTTTTATCCTCAAACTTTTTCAAGCTCACAACCATATTATCTATTCTATTAATTCTCATCTTTCCTCTGAGTCTTTCTAACCTAACCCTCTCTCTCCTGGCTCCAATCTTTACTAGGACTCTCTCTAAGACGGTCATATGGCTGTCATTCTGGAATTTCCCTTCACTGCTGTCTTGAGTTGGGAATCACTGATTTTGGGGGCCTAGGTGACCTTTTTTTTAAAATATGTTTTATTGATTTTTTACAGAGAGGAAGGGAGAGAGATAGAGAGTTAGAAACATTGATGAGTGAGAAACATTGATCAGCTGCCTTCTGCACACCCCCTACTGGGTATGTGCCCACAACCAAGGTACATGCACTTGACTGGAATTGAACCTGGGACCCTTCAGTCCGCAGGCCGATGCTCTATCCACCGAGCCAAACCGGCCAGGGCATAGGTGACCTTCTTTTATGTTTTGATAGAATGCTTCCGTATTTTCTTAAAGTACAGGTGCATTCCTAAGCAAGGGTGCATTTAAGGTAAACTTCTGGGTCCTTGCATATTTGAAAATACTTCCATTATTCCTCATGAGTGATTATTAGGTTGGCTATAGAAATATGAGAAAAAAATCATCTTTCCTTGGAAGTTTGAAGACTTTGCTCCATTGCCTTTCCACACCCTATGTTTTCTTGAGAAGGCTAATATCTGTGATTTTCATTCCCTTGCAGATAAGCTGTCCTTTTCTCCTTGGTAGCTTTTGGACCATTTCTTTATGCTCAAAAGATATGACATTTTGCCAACACATTTTGAAGTCCTGGACACAGAATGAGTTCTTTGGGTTTAAAAACTGGCTCTATCTTTATGGGAATGATATATTATCACTTCTGTGATAATTTTCCCTTCTTTCTTTTTCTCTTTTTCTGGAATTCTTTGGATGTAAAATGTCTTAGAATAATCCTTTGAATCTCTTGTCTTTTCTCACATGTTGCAATCTGGGGGATTTCTTTACATTTATTCTCTAATTTTCCTATTGAACTTTTATTTGGCAATCAAATTTTAATTTCTAAGAGTTTTTCTTATCTGATATTGCCTTGTACATACTGTCTGACTGCAGTATCTTTTGAAGAAATTAATCATTGTATATATAAATGTATAAAAAAATTAATACCCATGTACCTATCAACCCTAGGTAAGAAAGGAAAAAGCACCATAGAAACCCCTGTGTTCTCCTTATCACAGGTAGCTCCTATACTGAAAGTTGTGTTAATCATTCCTTTGCTTAAAAAATATTATCTATGTATTATTCCTAAACACTGATTACTTTTACCTGTTTTTTAACTTTATAAATGAATTTATACTGCATTTTTAAAAAATATATTTTATTGATTTTTTTATAGAGAGAAAGGGAGAGGGATAGAGAGTTCGAAACATCAATGAGAGAGAAATATTGATAGCTGCCTCCTGCACACCCTCCACTGAGGATGTGCCCACAACCAAGGTACATGTCCTTGACTGGAATTGAACCCGGGACCCCTCAGTCCGCAGGCCGACGCTCTATCCACTGAGCCAAACCGGTTAGGGATAGACTGTATTTTTTTCTTTGTGAATTGTTTCTTTTAATTTTTGGAATTGCTTATTCACTAATAGCTTCCATTTTCTACTCTTTGTAGTTGGAAGTTTATATCTTAAAAAACACACATTATTATCATTTTAATGAAGCCTTGGGAGGTAGAGGAGGTAAATGTGTACTTAATCTGTCATATTAAACTGTAAGCCTAGATAAGATTTTTAATAGCTTGTGAATCATGCTATTTTATTTATTTATACTTGGTTTATTAGCATATATATTTATACTAGTGGCCCAGTGCATGGATTCGTGCACATTGAAAGGGAAATAATTAGAAGAAATATTTTAATATTGCTATTTGACCTTTCTGCCTCAGCGCCTGAGAACTGGGCGGTGGCCCTGCCCCTCCACTTCCCCCCCCAGTCCCTCCTCCCCCACAGTCACCCCCAGTCCCCCTGCCGCCACTGGTCGTGGTCTGCGGGGCAATTGGCGGGGCAATTGGCAGGGCAATCAGGCCCCCGATCATACCCGCCTTGGCCTGGCGCCACCGCTCACCTGCTTCACCATCCTGTCATGGTCTCCCTCTCATTGGGGCCCATCGGGGCTGGCAGCACCTCCACTGCCGCCTGCTGCCAGTGCTGCATCGCTGACACCTGCTATGTTCTGTGCTGCTTCCTGGTGGTCAGTGCATGTCATAGGGAGCCATCAAACTCCCGGTCTGAACTCCCAGTTGAACGACCGCCTGAGGGGACAATTTGCATATTAGGCTTTTATTATATAGGATGTGCAAGGAATAATTTTAAAATATTTTGTAATTTAAAGTATGAACTAAATGCTCTTGAGGTAGTGGGATGTAATGAGCTTTGGGATCAGTCAAACCTGGATTGAAATCTCTAATCCACCACCTTTTAGATGAGAGATATTGGGCAAATCACCCTCTAAAATCCCAAATTTCACCATTTATAAATCAGGATAAAAATACTCCAAAGTGTTATTTGATGATTAAATGAGGTAGTGTACTAGTATGTGAAGGATTTAACCTGGTTCTTAGCCTATAGTACAGTGATGGCGATCCTTTTGAGCTTGGCGTGTCAGCATTTTGAAAAAACCTAACTTAACTCTGGTGCCATGTCATATATAGAAATTTTTTGATATTTGCAACCATAGTAAAACAAAGATTTATATTTTTAATATTTATTTTATATATTTAAATGCCATTTAACAAAGAAAAATCAACCAAAAAAATGAGTTTGTGTGTCACCTCTGACACGCGTGTCATAGGTTCGCCATCACTGATATAGTAAATGTTCAGTAAACATAGTTCCTGTTCCTCCCTCTGATTAAAGAAGAATGAAGCTTTTCTGCTCTCGTCCATCTCATAAGCAGGGCTAGTTTTATAATCTGTGCTCAAAAGGGCTGCTTGGTTTAATGCCCTACTGTCACTGTCTTGAAATTATTAATAATTTTATCTTTGATTTTGTGTTATGTAAGTGGGGCAATGGAGCACGTGCATTAGGAGAGGAGATACATTTAATATGAGTCTATCTTTTCTTGCCACTCCATTCACATAAAATGCTCTCAGTGCAATGAGCACAGAATTCTAGTGAATGCATAATGCATGGGAGTTTGGTGAGATTTAAAAGCGAGGTGTTATGTCTATGACTAAGTTCAGGTGCTGACAGCCTGAAAGGCTACAGTTTATTCTGAGTCAAAATTTGCTTTGAATGTGGAAGCAAGGCATTCTAAGAAACAAATGATTGTGGAAACCTCTCTTGGCCTTCTGTTTGCCAATTACTTATGCTAGAAATCTATACTAATAAAAGCCTAGATAGCGTCATGCCCTCGCGCATGATGTCATCACAAGATGGCCGCCACAATCATGGCCACCTCAAAAGATGGCCACCACAAGATGGCCGTGTGCACAGTGGAGGCAGGGCCCGGCAGCCACTCTGTGCAGTGAGGCTGAAGGTCTCACATCTCCACGTGGCACAGAGGAGGCAGGTCTCATTGGAGGAGGTGGGTTGCGGCAGGGGAGGGCAGTTGGGGGTGATCGGGCAGGCAGGGGAGAGCTGTTGGGGGCGATTGGGCAGGCAGGGGAGGGCAGTTGTGGGCGATCGGGCCAGCAGGGGAGGGCAGTTGCAGGTAATCAGGTTGGCAGGAGAGCAGTTAGGTGGCAATCAGGCTGGCAGGCAGAAGTGGTTAGGGGCAATCAGGTAGGCAGGCAGGCAAGCGGTTAGGAACCAGTGGTCCTGGATTGTGAGAGGGATCCCAGATTGGAGAGGGTGTAGGCTGGGCTGAGGGACACCCCCACTATGCATGAATTTTGTGCACCAGGCCTCTAGTGATAATATAAAAAGGGAAGGATAATTCCTTTTTTCCCTAATCCTCCCAAATTTATTAGTAACCCAAAGGTAGACAGTGTTGGTGAAATGTGCTGGTACAAAGAAATGAAGTTAAAAACAGTTGAGTTAGTTTTGTGCAGTATTTCCACTCTTCTGCTAAGAATGAAATGCATATGCATGTAGGAGCTGTGAAGTATGAATTGTGTAATTTTGGTGATTCCACATACCTCTTAAATGCCCTTCTGTTTAAACACTTACTACAATATAAATATGAATAGTAAACTCATACTAATAATTAAAAATTTTAATTTTTCTAAACTTAGAAGGACATTAAATAGCAAATAAATAAACACCATAAAACGTTATGGAAGAAAAGAGAAGCTTTATGTTTCAGTATTTTCAGTAGCACTTTTTTCCCTAGCATTTTGAACAAGGGATTTTGTGCTTTTATTTTACGCTAGGCTTCACCAATTATGTTGCCAGCTCTGCTTACAAGAACATTCACTGAATTTCAAAGCCTGTTCTTGATCAGCACAAACTCGAAAATGATAGCCAGTAAATTGGATTTGCAATTTTCTTTTATGACGGATGGAAACAATATCATTGGACACAATCTAATCTTGCTTTTAGATAATTAATTATTTTTGCTGTATCGATGAGTCTGAGGCCAAATAAGCCTGCTTAAATGAAGGAAGTGGAAGGGGAAGAGATAGTAAACCTCTCATTGGACTTCAGTTATTTTAGGAGAAGGAGTTAAAGAACAAGATTGTGTGGAGGAGGTGCCAAATGCGGATGCTTTTGGGGGCTGTTTCATTCTTTTATGATGAATTGCTTGTGAGTGTGCTTAGGAGGTTCTCCAATTCATTACTGTCTCAAGCTCCATCCATAGCACTGATAGGCTGGTAGATACTTGGTGGCTAGAGACATGAAGGGGAAAAAACAGAATTTAATTAAATGGCTGAGGATTTTTTAAGAATTCATATGAAGTTCATCTAATTAAAGATCAGGTTGTGACACACTCTTCGGCAGGGGAAGGAGACCTTGGGTGGCTAAAGCGTCCGGGTGCCCGGAGGCTTGAGCACAGAGAGCCGGAGGGCTGTGCCGCTGAGGGCCCCGCCCCCCAAACGGGGTGGAGGAGGCGCCACCACGGCTCAGACAGAGGAGTGGAAGAGCGGAGCCTGGACAACTTCTTCCCCAAGAGGGACAAGAAGAAGGAGCAAAGCAACTGGCAGCGAGCGGGCAGTGGAGCTGGCGCCAGGGCCGGCTGGGTGATGGCCCCACCTCAGGCGGGGAGGGGAGATGGGGTGGGAGGAAGGGGGGGGAGGGGGGAGGGGGGAGGGGGGGAGGGGGGGAGAGGGTTTAAGGGAGCCTCCACCAAGGCTGTGCTGATGGATGAAAATGTGTGGAAAGAATCTGAGCAAGAGGTTGACTACAGAGGCCTCAGAGTTCAGGCAGTGCAAATAAGTGAAAAGAAAGAAGATAGTGAAAAAAGAGAAGATCCAGGTTATAATTGGGAAGAAGGTGGAGGTGGAGGTGGTAGCGGTGTAGAAAAATCTTCAGGTCCCTGGAATAAAACAGCTCGGGTACAAGCATGTCCTGCTTCTGTAATTGTTACAGAAACCCCGGAACCGGCAATGAATAGTGGTGTGTATCAGCCTACTGGAGCCACGGAAATCCCAACAAGGAAAACACCACAAGAACTGCTAGAAATATACAGCTATGCATGGTTCCCATCCCTGAAGTCCACTGCCCAGCATGTAGAAAGCCGAAACAGGCACTTAAAATGAATGCTGCCTGGGGTTAAATGACCACATATGGCACATCCACAGTTTGTTTATGGCCATGAATTTTTAAGATTATGTAAAATAGGAAGATATGTAAATGATGTCAGGTTGAAATAATTGTGTTTTATTTTTTTTTTTTTGGGGGGGGGGTTACTTGTAAAGCCCACATTTTTGGCTTTTGAGACCTTTTTGACTCTGGGACCACAGCTGGCTTGAATTTAAATCTCCACTTGGACTTGCTCCTGTGCCTCGTCCTACAAAATAAGAGGCAATGATTCACCACACTCATCCTGCTTTATCTGATCCACTCCCCTGAGGTAGAAGTGAGGAGTAGTCACTCAATAATAAATAGAACTTTACTTGAGTGAGAAAATTATTTATGCCCTTATTTATGCATAAAGAGAGAGGTATTGTTTATTATTTGCTAACAGTAAAAGTGAGTAGAAGGAATCACCAGGTTATTAGCTTTCTAACTTTCCAGTTGTCTTCAAGTTGGTCCCAAAATAGGTATGTAGTTAATAGTACTGAACACTACAATAGATTTGCTACCACAGAAAATGGGACCATAGAGCTTCAGTTACAGTATTCTGTGTTTTCTGTTCAATTGAAGCCTTAAAAATGTTTTAATAGGAATTTTATATACTAGTTTTCTCCTCCTGCCTCTCCCTCAAGATTCCTCTAAGGGGTGGCTTTTTTTATTTTTCCAACTCAAGGAAGAATATTTTAAGAACAACCTCAGGAAATTTTTACTGATTACATTTATTTTCCCTTAGGGATAAGGAAATGGAGAAGAGCTTTGAAGTAGTAAGACACAACACTAGAGGTAGGGATGAGTGTTTAAATAAAACAGGCCCTTAAACTTCAGCTAGACAACCATTATGCTGGGCTTGAAAATCAGAAAAGCAGCCACACATAACACAATTAAGAAATGGTCTTTGCTAGCACTTCTCAGGTAACCACCACCAACAGCCATTCATCATCTGATCTCTGCTGGATCGACAGCAGATGCAGACCCCTCGATCTAAGTGATCAGCCCTGTTGCACTACGGAAGTTTCAGGTGCCACAACTGCTCTTTATTGTTATAAATGTGTGCACTAGATTCAGCACTGATCTTTCATAATAATTACTCTGCAATACAAAACCAAACCAAACCAAACCAACCAACCAAACAAACAAAAAAAAACACACCATAAAAACAAACCCACAAAATCTGCAGCCGGTGGTCATTTCAAAATCTTTTTATGTTCAGATACTGAGCTTTTGTAAAATACACTACCTCAGATTTGTTGTACTCATTGTGGACTTCATGTAAACGTCTGGATAAGAAGGTTACAGCTATTAAGTAGATGTGAAACTAACTTGAAACCAGCTTTCCTGGATTCCTATCAGAAATTCTGCAAAAAGTCAGCCTTCTGGTTTCTGATCTACTGTAAAAGATGAAAATTTCAGTGACCATAATTAACTTGTCCTGTGCCCCACCCTTAAGGAATACTCTGCAGTGGGCTGTGGCTGTATTTGACTTCCTACATGCCGCTCTCAAAAGAACTGATGTGTTCAGATGCTCCATGTAGGGCTGTGATTTATAATTTAAACTTTTGTGTTGTATTCTGAGGTAACCACAAATTTCCATCAAGTGGGAAGGAGGTGTGGGAGGAATAATCCTGTTTCTTTTAGTAATTTGTCATTTGGGCAGTACTTTTTCTGTGTTCCACATTAAGAACTTTTTTTTTCTTTTTTTTTCTTTGACTTGGAAGAAGTCCTTTGACAGAGCATATTACTTTGTTAAGTAAATGACTCGAAATATACATTAGAATTGTGAAATGACTGGTAAAATTGCCCATCCCTAGGAGTGGAACCAAATAGCCTTTGATATAAAGGGCAGTGGATACAGGGCGCTCTACTTCAAGTGCTGTTAAAGTCTCCTCGAATCAGGTCCAAAACATAAAGTTAACTGCAGTTTCTGCTCAAGCCAGGGATTCAGTGACTTGTTCTTATAACTTAAAAGGAAAGTGAGTAGAACCCCAACCTAAAATTCACTTATGTTTCATGGATCTTGCATGATCTTTGACAATTCCAGATATACTTGTTGTGCCCAAATTTTTAAGTTATTGGACATTCTATAGATATAGTGATTGTCCCAGGGTAGCTCTGTTATCAACCTTCTGGTGAGTCTTTATGTTGTTCATTTGGAAAGTCAAGGGTGAAAGACAGATAATATAGCACTTCTGTTTTTTATAATTACAACTTAAACTATCCAGTAACTTTTAGTCCTTAAAAGGGACTTCAGGGAGATACTCGGGATTACTGAAAAGGTTTCTTTCCATCTAATGAGATAGTCTGATAATTTTCTAGTTTTGTATCTTTGGTTCAATAGAAATATTCAAAGTGGTGTGTGACCACTTGATGCAGTGTCTGGGTTTCTCTGTAATAAATATCCTTGCCAAATGGCGGGAGTTGCAGACTTGCTACTGGCAAGAGTGAAGCAAATGGATGAGTAAAACAATCCTGTTGTTGGAGCATATTTCTGTGGGAGTAAACAAAAACAAAACAACAGCACTGGTTTTGTTTAAAACACAAACACAAGCATATACACACAACACAAGCATATACACACAACACAAGCATATACAAACACCTTTCCATTTAGACATCAGTGCTTTGAATATGTGAGGTTGGCATTGAATACAGCCAGTCTATAGGAAAGGTTAAAAGACAAGATCTAACATATAAAACTAACAAGAAAGTAAAATATACTCGCTCTTTAGATACCACCTTTTATTTTTTTCTTCTTATTGACAATTGCCATTTATGATAGTGTAATATTGATGGTCTGTTCTTAATAGTTACTCAGAGTCTGGAGGCCTTGGAGGGGTCTTTACTCTAGGATACCCTGGAGGCATTTTCATGCGAGTCTGAATGCTTTCATAACTTGTATGGTATGTCATAAGTAAGCAAGAAACAAAGTGTTTTAGGGTTAAAGACTTCAAACTTAATTATTGAATTAATACATATTTCCTAGGTCCCTTTAAAAAATCTCTTAAATTATGGAAGTGAAGTCCTTTCCTTTACTTGTTTTCCACAAGTAAAAACTAAAGCTTCAAAAGAAGAAAGATGGGTGAGGTTTATAAAATTTTCAAATTAGCAGTTGTATAAAATAAAAGAAAGATAATTCATTATGAATATATTTTTACTACTGATAATCATCATTTCTCCCCTAAATGCTCATGAACAATCTCTTTATTACTTCATAATGATAGTAATAATAATAACAAGCACAATTTATTGTACTTATGTGGTAGGCACTATTGGACTTTACACATATTAACATATACACTCCTTGCAGCAACCCTATAAAGTACTTATTTTCATTTTACACACAAAGAAGATGAAGCACAGAGGTGTTAAGAAATATGTCACAGCCACACATACAGTGAGTGGTGAATACAGAATTTAACTCAGGTTGTCTGATATCACTGCACTGAGCTGTTTCTCAACTTTTATCTTAATTTCATAATTTAGAATCAATTTTACAATGCAATGAAGTGATATTGCCATATGCTAATACAACATTTGGATTTAAGTCTCTGTATTCTGGTTATAATGCATAGTATTTTGAAAATTAGAATAATAGTAAAAATGTTGCTTAAAAATGTGTGAAGATATGGGGAATTTACTATGCTATCTGGGTTCTGAGAGAAACTTAGATTTCCTTATTGGTTGTTATACCAGAAATGGGATTGGTAAATGCTGCTATCATGGCACTGAATTTGACTAGATTGAAAATGCCAGGCAGGAAGACTTTGCCTCTTGCTTCTCTACAGGGCAGGAGGTTACATAATTTTATATGATTAACTAGAAGCTCGGTGCACAAAATTCGTGCACTGGGGGGGGGGGCCTTCAGCCCAGCCTGCTCCCTCTCACAGCCCAGGAGCCCTCAGGGGATGTCCTTAGGCTCCCCATGGGTAGTGGGCCTAAGCCACAGTCTGGCCACGGAGGTTCAGAGCAGGCGCCCCGTGTGTGTGTGTGTGTGTGTGTGTGTGTGTGTGTGTCCACTGGGGGTCTGCCCCTAGCCGCGCCATGGAGGCTCAGAGCTGGTGCCCCGTGTGCATGTCTGTGTGTGTGTGTGTGTGTGTGTGTGTGTGTGTGTGTGTGTCTGCTGGGGGCCTGCCCCAAGCCGTGCTGCAGAGGCTCGGAGCAGGCGCCTTGTGTGTGTGTGTGTGTGTGTGTGTGTGTGTCCGCTGGGGTCCTGCCCCCAGCCACGCCGTGGAGGCTTGAGCAGGTGCCCCTCTCTGCTGATCTCTCAGGCTCCAGGCTGTGCCTGCATGTTGTTCTCTTAGGCTCAGGGTTGCGCCTGGCTCCTCCTCCTGAGCTGGTAGTGATGGTTACGGAGTACCAACCTCATTTGATTATATATATATATATATATATATATATATATATATATATATATATATATCAGTCAGCAATAGAAGAGTCTGAAGACAGCATTTACAGACATATTAGAGCCTAGCAATATTTTTGAGAGAGGATTGCCTGTTGGCAACCTGCCTAAAAGGCAGATTAATATAGAAATTAAGGATGGAAAAGATGGAGAACTTCAAAAAATATTTGTTGATTTGATGTTATTTGGTTCTGTGTCACTTTGGTTATCTCTTTCTATGCTCTTCTTGTGACTAGCCAGTCTCTGCTTCTTCCTTCATGTATTTGTGGGAATCACATCCTTAGGAAGAGAACATGATGAGATGGTACCGAATAAATGGCCTTTTAATTGCACTTACATATCATATGTATTCAAGCATAATAATTAGAACTATCCAAACCATGGCAGTATATTGTTCATTATATTACCAGATCCATAGGAAATTCTGTGATTAAAGAATAAGGGTAATTCTCAATACTAGTAATACAGTATCAGTACGGTTAGTGACTGAGTTTTGTAGCTAATTAAGAATTAAATTATTAAGCATACGTCCCTAATTACCAAAAGTGCAAATTAAAAAGATCCATTTTTATTTATCAAATTGGCAATAAAAATGGCTTTTATTCAGTGATAGTTAGGAAAATGGGCACTCTTATACACTCTTGAAAGGGAGTCAACTGATATAATCTTTCTAAAAGGCAATTTAGCTATATATATATCCAATTCTTAAAATGCTTGTACTCTTTGACACAGCAATCCCATTTAGAGGACCTTATATTTAGGCAATATTTCATAGATTGTACAGTCATGCACCACATAATGATGTTTTGGTCAATGACGAACAGCATGTACAATGGTGATCCCTTAACATTATAATGGAGCTGAGAAATTCCTATTATCTAATGATGTTGTAGCTGTCATAACGTTTAGCACAACATATTACTCCTGTGTTTGTGGTGATGGTGGTGTAAACAAACCAAACCTATGCTGTCAGTCATATAAAATTATAGCACATACAATTATATACAGTACATAATACTTGATAATGATAATAAATGACTATGTAATGGGTTATGTATTTACTATACTAATTACTATTTGGATTGTACATGTACTCTTTCTACGGATAAAAAATGTTTTCTGTAAAACAGTATGCTATGATATACTTGCAGCAGTCTTAGATATCTTGTGTTAATCATATCTTTTGTTTGTATAATTTTATCTTGTGCTTGATTTAGTCTCATGTTGTTTTTTACAGTAAGAGTTCTGTATAGGTTTGTAGCCCTGGAGCAGCAGGCTATACCATATAGCTTAGGTGTATAATAGGCTATAGCATGTAGGTTTGAGTGTAAGTACACTCTATAATGTTCACACAGTGACAGAATTGCCTAATGACATATTTCTCATAACATAGCCTTATCATTAAGTGATATAACATTTAGCACAATATGTTACTCCTGTATATTTCATATGCTGAATTTACATCCCTTCACTTTTTTTACCCAGCCCCTCAAACCTCTTCCCTCTGGCAACCGTGTTTGTTATCTGTATCTATGAGTCTGTTTCTGTTTTGTTTGTTCATTTATTGTTTTTAAATTTATTTAATTTCTTAATATTTTATTTTTCAATTAAAATTGATATTTAATATTATTTTACATTAGTTTCAGGTGTATAGCATGGTGGTTAGACAATTAATGTAATTTACAAAGTGGCCCTCCCAATAATTCTAGTACCCACCTGGTACCATATGTAGTTATTGCAATATTATTGACTATATTTGATATGCTGAATTTACATCCCTATGGCTATTTTGTAACTACCAATTTGTACTACTTAATCCCTTCACTTTTTTTATCCAGCTCCTCAAACTCCTTCCTTCTAGCAACCCTGTTTGTTATCTGTATCTATGAGTCTGTTTCTGTTTTGTTTGTTCATTTATTATTTTTTAATTATTTTTTTCTTTTTCTTTTTTCTTTATTGATTAATTTATTTTGTTCTTTGGATTTCATGTATAAGTGAAATCATCTGATTAAATATTGTTTATAATAACCCCAACTTAAGAAACAATCTTAGTGTCCATTAATGATAATTTACTATTAAATCATGGCAACTGCCTAAAATAAAATAAAAAAGGCAGGAGAAAAATATTTAATGGCACACTTACAAAGATGTTTGTAAGATAATTATAATATATTAATAGCCTTGTGCGCAAATCCGTGGGCCAATAGTTCGCCAGTATCTCACTGCTGCCCCACCCTCCTTAACTCTTGCCCCCACCCCCGCTTCCCCTCATAGCTTGCTGCCCTCCCCCCTCCTGTAGCTCTCCACCCTCCGTTTGTAGCTCGCTGCCCCACTCTCTTGCTGATCCTTGATCCAGTCGTTACATGGTCAGTGGTTACCCTTCATGGTGTAACAACCATTTGCATATTACAGCTTTATTATATAAGATTTTAAGCAAAAAAAAAAAAGAATAAAAAACTGTGTATATAATATAATCATATATTTGTGAAAAAATACTGTAGAACAAAAGTATCAGAAAAATGTATATCAAATGGGTTAGGGTTTTGGGCTATAAGGCTGGAAATTTCCCAAACTTTGGAAGGGTGTTCAAAAAGTGCTGAATAATCAGAAAGCATAACTACCAGGTGAAATCTCATTATAATTGTTCTTTTCTAAACAATGTAACAGAAGCTGAAGTATAGTAGGACCTTTTTAAAGTTCTTGGCTAGTAAATAGCAAATCTAGGATATATACTTAGCCTCTCTATCTCCAAATCTCATAATTTTTCTTTGACATCACTTGGCCTTTTCAGAGTTGATGAGGACGATACATTCTACTCTGAAATTCGTAGCCAGTAGTCAAAGTAAATTAATATATGAGTTTTTAAATGGATTGGATCGATATACAATAGGAGTTTCCTTCAGTAAACTAGTTTCAATCCAGTAAACCGGTTTCAATCCAGTAATAACTAAGAAATAAGAATTTACTTGTATAAGAATCCTAATATTACTAATTGGAGTATGTTGATCCTTCAGGCATAGTTTTAATGTATTTTAGATGATGGCATTTTTGATATGGAAAAAAGGCATGTTATACCTACTGGTTCTGGGTGAGGATGAGAATAATTACTGAGTGTATGTGGTAGTTTCAGAAACTACAATCTCGCATATTTCTTTGTGCTCTGAGAAGTACTTTCTAAATACGTAAAGAACCTGCTCATTAATCCCCTTTCTTGAATTCTCAATAAAACATAGAGAACTATGGAATTGACTCAAGCCTCCTTCAGTAAATGACCTAGGATGCTACAAGAGCATTGGTTGATTTGGCCACAACTGTTTAACTGTCTCAATTTTCTAAAAGGATTTAAAATTAAGGTATATTCATCTATCATTCTTATTGGCTGTTCAATGTATTTTAGAGGGAGCTTGGAATATCTCAAAGGACATCATTAGCCTTAGAGACAGAAGGTGTTGGTTTAAGTTCCTGTCCAACCAACCACTAACAGTGTGACCCTAGATGGAATCTTGCCCTCCAGTGGCCTCAAGTTATTTATCTAAAAAAGGATAAGTGATAGCTTATATCATAAGGATTGTTATGAATATTTTAAAAAATGAAAGTTAGTATGGGAAAGTGCTTTTAAAATGCCAAGCTACTGTGCAGATCAGAAGAATTATTATGAGACATGAATGTCGAGTCACCAAAGTGGCACTTAGAAAGGAGGAAATATTTACTTCTTTTAGCATTTTCTTCCACCCAGTTTTTTAGCTGCTGCTGTTATAATAACTGAAAGATGCCAAATCTTTGGGATTGTAATCCAAGGTATATAGAGTGAATATCTCTTTTTTTTCTTTTAAAAGAAAATACTGTGTCCCAAACCCAATAAAGCACAATGTTTGGTAATTGGTGTGCTTTTTTTAAAAAATTGTTGAGGGAGGCAGAATTTGACATTTCCTCAGAGACAAGTCCAAATTGAGGTTGAAAAAGTAAAGTCTAAGTTCTGGAAGAAGGTGCCATAAAAGAAATTACTAAAATAATGGAAGAAAAATATTTTCTCTTAATAATAATAGTATCACTTTTTAAACTTTATTTTACTACTAGAGGCCCGGTGCACGATATTCATGCACGAGAAGGGTCCCTAGGCCTGGCCGGAGATCAGGACTGATCAGGGCCTTCCAGCTGCTGACCGGGGCCTCCCTTCCCTGGCTACTGGCTGCCAGCTGGGGCCTTCCTTTGTTCTATGCTGCCCCTTAGTGGTCAGCACACATCATAGCAAGTGATCAAACTCCTGGTCTCATGGTCGAACTCCTGAGGGGACAATTTGCATATTAGGCTTTTATATATATAGATGTGTGTTAGGTACTCCCCTAAGACCTTATCTAATTTTTACAACATCCTTCTAAGATACATATTATCCCTATTTACAAATGAGGTTAATAGGTGTTAAATAGTTTGCTCAAGGTCACATACTTAGTAAGTAGTGGAGCTGTGGTACAAACTCAGATGGTCTGAATGTTGAGCTTGCTCTCTCAACCACTGTGCTAACCTCTAGTCAATACATATCTACCATCAGCCAAGCTAAGTAAGAGAGAGTTATGCAATGTCTTGCCAAAAGCTTAAGATTTTGCATGGCAGTTTTTGTAGCTATTATTAGTTATTTCTGAATATCTTATTTGCAGATGTACATCAGAGTTTTTGTACTAGATAAGACTTAGAATAAAAATGATACATAGATAGATAGCAATAGGCTTTTTGGGTATCCAGAGAAACATGCTCATGGAGAAGAAGCAGTCTTTGGAGATTTGTTCTTTGACAGTGTAGTTTTATTTAGCAATTACTAATTGAGCATTTGCTATTCCAGGCTTCACAAAATGTCTTTTTCTTCCAGTAATACTAGTGTCTTGGAAAGGGAGTCTTCTAAGAAACGTTGTCTCCTAGCTGCATCATTGTACATTGTACATAGTTTCCCCACACTTTTGGAGACCAAGGGAAAAGGGCTAGTCCAGAACTCTGGAAAACAGAGAAATTTGTCTTAGACACACTACTTATAACCTAAGTACTTGATGGGTCATCTGTGTAGCCCCAGCTCTCTAAACCCAATGACTGAAGGGAAGATGAGCTTACAGTAGATGGTGTGCCACATGGTGTCTTGCAGTGGCCTCACAGACTTTGGCTTTAAGTCTGAGTGAGAGACACTGAATTACTTGAATCAGGCCATGATGGACAGCAGATGGGCCTTTATTTGAAAAAACTGCAATGAAAAGTCCTTATGCTGTAAAAATTGCCTTAGCATTCTCAAGGGACAGAGCACTACAGCTCAGAGGGAAGAAAAACCATACTAATGGAGTTTTCTTGTTCACCTCTTAGGTCAGCATCACTCCTGATACTGACTTTTGAACCATTAATTTTCTCTAGAGAATTGCGGTATGTCCCCCCACATGCACGTTTTTTCCTTTAAGAAACTAAAAAAAGACATTTCCTGTTAGTATTTAAGAAAAGACTGTTTCAGTAGTTTTCAACTATCTGTGAATCATTTTACCAGATGATTATTATCAAGAAGAAGCATTTCATGGTAATTTATATATTTAAAATAGAATTAAATGCCTGGTTGAGCTCTCTGTGATCTGAGTATAGAAAAACCTCCATTGTATATTTCTTCTCTTGAAAGATATCCACTTGATAGCACTCTAGTTTTTATTGTCTTTACCAAAAGAGTTGGAAAATGCGGTGTACACAAGCTCTCTTCTTTGTTTTCCATTCCTCGTTAGATCCTGGCGTCAACCTCTACCACTATTCAAAAATTCCCCCTGAAAGGCTGAATTGTTCAATGATTTTTTTCTTTGGCTTCATCCTCTTCCATCATGCTTGTAGTATTTTACAAAATTGATAAACAACTTCTCCCACCTTGAAAGAATTGCCTCCTGCCGCTATTGTTGTATGTTCTCCTTTCTCCTACCCTATTACATACTTCTCCTTTCTTACTGGAAAAGCATCTCCAGTTTATGGGAAAATGGTTGGTTCCTTTGTACCTGTGCATATTGAAGGAAGAGTGGGAAAATGAGATCCTAAAAATGTCCTGGTACTTTTGCCTTCAGAATCAAGACGTCCAATAGAGTTCAAGGAGGCTGGCCAATAACTGCTGCTCTATTGAGCCTTTGGGGAGACAGCCTACATTAGCTTCTATCCCCTTGAATGCTGCTTGGATTTCTAAGAACTTTTCATAGCTCTGGAGGCAGCAGGAACAATTCATCTTTAATTCTGAAAAGTGTTAAGACCAGCTTAGCTTCTGATAACCCCACTGGTATAGTCTGCATTCCTCACAGGTATGGTCCAATATCTTCTCACAGTTATCCTTTGAAATACAGTTATGAAGGAGAGTGTTAGAAAAAGCAGCCTTTCATCCTGGCTAGTGGTCAGTGGGTTGAAGGGTCGCACTGTACACCAAAAAGTTGCAGGTTCAAGTCCAGTCAGGGCACATACCTAGGTTGTGGGTTCGATCCCCGGTTAGGGTGTGCGTGGGAGGCAAGGGGCCGATGTTTCTCTCTCATATTGATGTTTTTCTCTCTCTTTCCCTTTCCCTCTCTCTAGTAATCAATAAAAACATATCCTCGGGTGATTAAAAAAAAAGAAGAAGAAAAGGAAAAGCAACTCTCTTACTTTGCTAAACCTGAAAGGGACTTTAGTTACTTGTTCACTTTTGTGCTTCTGAGGGAATTATCAATATCAGAAAAACTGAAATTATATATGAGGCAGAATATAGGAAATGCTACACATCACCTGGACTATATTGATGATACAGCCTTGAAAGCATTGTTTATAGGAATAGACAAAAGTTTGGAAAACTATATTTTTAGCAGGCAGGGAATTTTGTAGAAATACCACATTCAGTTTTCTCTTACTCCAGTATAGGATTGGCTGTGTAATTACAGATGTGTGGCAGACATTATGTAACAACAATTTCTTCCTTTCTTATATAGCGCTGGGTTTGTTGTGAAGCAATGTGCTATAAGCCAATCATGACGATCCTGTTCTTTGCCATGTAAGCCAGTCTCCCAGATTCCCTTTCAATTAGGAAGGTTCATGTGGCCCACTTCTACCCAGTGCCACACAAAGGAAATTCAGCTGTGGTATCTGAGAAAGCAGTTTTACGACCTGTTGAGAGAGTAGCCTGGCCACCAACTTCCTCCTGCCTGTGAATGTAATTGTGATGCCCTGAATAAGCACAAAGTGAACATGCTAACATGCTGATGATGGTTGACTGGAAAAAGTCTGGGTTTTGATGATATTGCTGAATTGCCAGACCAACCCTTGCTCATCTCTATCTGAACTTCTTATTAATTAGTTACTTATTTTTTCTGTGATCATTTATGGTAAAAAAAAAAACAAAAACAACCCAGTTTTTTGTTATTCATTTATGGTAAAAAACACACAACAGTTTTCAGTGATGGAAGAGGTAGTCTTGTCTTGGCTACGATCATAAGTAATGCATTCCTATTTTTTTAAAGCATTCGTTTGGAATTGTTTGAATATATTATGCTCTGTAATGATCTTTTAATATGCTCTCCTAAATTATTAGACAATTTTCTTTAACATTTTTTATCAATTTAGTTGTTCTTCATGAATATACTAGTATATGAGAACAATAATGTTATCATGGTTATGTAGCAAATGTTAGAGTTATATTATTTAGAGGATATATCTGTATATTAATAAATTTAGTATTATCTTTTAAAATTTGTTCAAAAGTATCCTGATATAGTAGGAACAGATAGTACATTTATTTTCTCTTGTTCTATCTGTTAAGAAAAATTTTTTCTGTTGGAAGAAGTAAAGGTGGGATATTTCAAATGGCTTATTGATTCAAGCCCTTAATTTTTTTATTAAATAAAAACTCAAAGCAATACATTTCCATGTCTTTCAACATTTATTCCATTATATACTGATTGCCTTTTGTAACTACACTAGAGGCCCGGTGCACAAAAATTTGTGCACTCGGGGGGGAGGGAGGGTCCCTGTGCCCTCTCGCAGTCTGGGACCCCTCAGGGGATGACTACCTGCTGGTTTAGGCCCACTGCCCGGGGGATTGGGCCTAAGATGGCAATCAGACATCCCTCTGGCAGCCCGGCAGCCCTCGGGGGATGTCCACTTGCCAGCGGGGAGCAGGCCTAAACTGCAGTTGGATATCCTTAGCACTGCTGAGGAGGCAGGAGAGGCTCCCACCACCATCGCTGTACTGGCAGCCATCAGCCTGGCTTGTGGCTGAGCAGAGCTCCTCCCATGTGAGAGCTCACTGACCACCAGAGGGCAGTTCCTGCATTGAGCGTCTGCCCCCTGGTGGTCAGTGTGTGTCATAGTAACCAGTCATTCTCAGTCCTTCTGCTGTTAGGGTCAGTTTGCATATTACCCTTTTACTATATAGGATAGAGGCCTGGTGCATGGGTGGGAGCCGGCTGGTTTGCCCTGAAGGGTGTACCAGATCAGGGTGGGAGTCCCGCTTGGGTGCCTGGCCAGCCTGGATGAGGGGATGATGGCTGTTTGCAGCTGGTCACACCCCCTTCAGGGTGCTGGTCCCCACTGGGGTGCCTGGCCAGTCTGGGTGAGGGGCTGAGGGCCATTTTCAGGCTGGCGGGTGACTGAAGCTCCCAACCTCTCCTTTTTTTCTTTCTTTTTTTTTTTTATTCTGGGATTTATTTACCTTCTATGGCTGTCACTGGAGCTGAGAGCTGGCTTTAGCTCTGAGGCTCGGCTCGAGCTCTGAGACCTCGGCTGCTGATCTGGGTTTTGTTTAGCTTCTATAATTGAAACACTGTTTCAGCTCCAGCTCCAAAGCAGGTTTCTGGGGATTGTTTAGCTTCTATAATTGCAACATAGTTGCTTAGAGTGCAGCTCAGAGGCCGGCAGCGGCAGGCGGAACCTTGGCTTCCTCCTTCACTGGAGCATGCAAGCCTCCTGTTCGCTTCAGCTGCCTGGCTGCCGGCCACCATCTTGGTTGGCAGTTAATTTGCATATCGCCCTGATTAGCCAATGGGAAGGATAGCGAAGTTATGGTTAATTACCATGTTTCTCTATTATTAGATAGGATATTAATTGAAATAGGTTTTTTAGAATTGAATGTGAGAAATATTCTAAAAATTAAGTAGTTATGCATGTTTCTTCACTATATCTGTAGACTTGAACTGGGTTTTGGTGGTCAATAGGTTCTTAGGAAAAGGTATTTTGATATCATCTGAAAATATATGAAGATAAATAATCATAGAAAAATATAAAGAAGAAAATATAAACAATTTATAATTTTGCCTCACACAGGAAACCATCATCAGTATTTTGTTGTACCTTTACACAGTTTTTATTCTTTTCATTATGTAAATTTACATATATAATTTTTTATTATGAAACTATGCCATGAAGGAGATGTTAAGACGTTTTTCTCCATTAAATTATTGGAGAAAAGATTAAAATTCTTTGAATCCATATTTAAAAAAATATTTGTGTTTTTTAATTTATATACAGTAAATGCACTTTTTAAGTGTGCAGTTCTATTAATTTTGACAAATGGGTATTGTCAGTCATGTGTCCACCTTTTCCATTAAAAATTTTAGCATATTAGCATGTGTGTCATATCTTAGTCTGGTTATATTGATTACTTTGTCTCTTGACATCATGCTGTCCCCCCCAAGCCTCCTTTTTTTGGTATATCTCTTAGCTTAGTGCTGAAAGACAGACATCTTCTGTAGGGTAGTAGAGAATGCAGTGAATCAATTTTATGCCTGAATTTGGGCACTCCTGACCCTTTGCTAGGATTTCAGGGTTGGGATTCTGAGTTGATCTCATCATGAGTAAAGCTGGGTTTGGGATTTGTTGTTCCTATCATTACTCTCAGGTCTCCATGAGTTTCAACTTCCTTTAGTATTACCTTGTGTTTTCCAGGGCTGTTTTTCCAGGAGTTATTCTGTCTGCTCTCTATTAAGCTTGAGGCTTTACTGTTACATTGTGCCCTAGAGAGGGCTTTCCATGCTCTTGCTCTTCTCCCAGTTATATCTCTGTTTCTAGTTACTTTATGCTTGTTAGCCTGGTTGACACATTAATTTTTAGTCATGTTATTCTGTTGGAAATGTTGATTGTTTTTACTCTGTTGTTATTCTAATACTTTAGTACTTATTATATTAACTAGAGGCCCGGTACACAAAAATTTGTGCACTTGTGGGGGGTCCCTCAGCCCAACCTGTGCCCTCTCGCAGTATAGGGACCCTTGGAGGATGTCCACCTGCTGGCTTAGGCCCGCTCCCCAGGGGATTGGGCCTAAACTGGCAGTCAGACATCCCTCTGGCAGCTTGGGAGCCCTCGGGGGATGTCCACTTGCCAGCGGGGAGCAGGCCTAAGCTGCAGTCGGACATCCTTAGCGCTGCTGAGGAGGCGGGAAAGGCTCCCACCACCACCACTGTGCTGGCAGCCATCAGCCTGGCTTGTGGCTGAGCAGAGCTCCCCCTGTGGGAGTGCACTGACCACCAGGGGGCATCTCCTGCATTGAGCATCTGCCCCCTGGTGGTCAGTGTGTGTCATAGTGATCAGTCATTCCCAGTTGTTCTGCTGTTAGGGTCAATTTGCATATTACCCTTTTATTATATAGGATGGAGTCCTGGTGCACAGGTGGGGGCCAGCAGGTTTGCCCTGAAGGGTGTCCTGGATCAGGGTGGGGGTTCCGTTTGGGTGCCTGGCCAGCCTGGGTGAGGGGCTGAGGGCTGTTTGCAGGCTGGCCACAGCCCCTTCAGGGTGCGGGTCCCTACTGTTGTGTCTGGTCATCCTGGGTGAGGGGCTGATGGCTGTTTGCAGGCTGGTCACACCCCCTTCAGGTTGGGGGTCCCCACTGGGGTGCCGTGTCAGCCTGGGTGAGGGGCTGATGGCTGTTTGCAGGCTGGTCAAGCCTCCCAGTGTTGACCCTCACCCCATGGGAGTGTGGCCAGCCTGGGTGAGGGGCTGAGGTCTGTTTTAAGGCTGGCCACAACCCCTTCAGGGTTGGGGTCCCTACTGGGGTGCCTGGCCAGCCTGGGTGAGGGGCTCATGGCTGTTTTCAGGCTGACCACAGCCACGGGCTGGAAGCAGGTATCTGGGATTTATTTAACTTCTATAATTGAAACTTCGTAGCCTTGGTCCTGCGTGAAGCCTGGGTTGCCCGTGGCAAAGGCAGCTCCCAGCCCCTCCTTGAGCAGAGGCCACACTGGCTGGAAGAAGGTATCTGGGATTTATTTATCTTCTATAATTGAAACTTTGTAGCCTTGAGCGGAGCTCAGGGCCGGCCAGGGGAGGCTGGAAGCCTGGCTTCCTCCATCACTGGGGGCAACCAAGCCTCCTGCTCACTCCAGCTCCATGGCCGCTGCCATCTTTGTGATGGAATGACGGAGTGAGGGAGTGAGGGTGTGATGGCTAATTTGCATATTACTCTTTTATTAGATAGGATACTTTGATATTGTGAAGAACTCCTGTGCCCTATTTTAAAATTTTGATTCTTTGAGCCAATTTGTATTTGGAAGTGTTTCTATTTTGCCATATTTGATTTTGTCATTTCTTTTTGGGAAAAAAGGAAGATCTTTGAGTTCTTTGGAAGAAACTGGCTATTATTCCTTTGGACTTTGTAAGTGGTAGAATGATCTGCTATGAATTCAGAATGAGAGTATTAACTGGCAAGGTGGTTCTTGCCAGTATTCAGTCTTTCAGTTCTCCTTAGCTTTAGAAGATCTGCCAGTTTAAAGTGATTATGACCATGCTCTACTCCAGATTTGCACTGATAATATTCTCTCCACCTTCCGTGATACTAGTTTTGTAGGTTTGTATCAATCCTAAACTCCTGACCCAAGAGGAGTAATAAAAAAAGACTAGTCATATTAAAGAGTTAGGACCACCATTTACATTGTCCACAATTCTTATAAAGCCATGCTGATTTCTAAATTATTTCTATAGTGAGAAAATATTGATGAAGATAATCAGAAGCATGAGCAAGTTTATTGCCTGCTTACTGGAAAAATACTCTATAACCACGTCTTTTCAGAAGTATCTGCCACCTTAGGATCCCTTCGCTTCAAACATGCACACTACAAAGTGCCTTCTTATTTCCTCTTGTAACGTTTCCCTTGTACATACATCATGGGTTTGCTAATGGAATTTAAGCAAGTTCAGGCCATTTTTCATCCCATCCTCTCCCATTTCTCTGCAGATTGTCCCTGATACACAAATATGGAAATGTTAGGAAATTTTGAGGTAATGTATTTCCCCACCGTTTTAGTAACAGTATTAGGACAAGCATTGAGACAAAACATTTTCTTATCCACACTCCCTATTTCATAACCACTTTGCTGTAAGTGTACATGATATACATCTTAAGGGTGAGGCTTTACAGTGAGTATGACAGTTTGCTGAGTTTTAAATGGCTGATGGAGAGAAGCAAGATCATAGGTGAGATTCTTTTGTTTATTTATTTACTTGTTTCTTTATTTGCTTATTTTTAATCCTCACCTGAGAGAGAAACATTGATTGGTTGCCTTCCGAGGTTGCCCTGACTTGGATCCAATCCAAAACCCAGGTATGTGCCCTACCGGAAATGGAACCCACAACCTTCCATTGCACAGGATGATGTTGAACCAACTGAGCCACTCTGGCCAGGCAAAGGTGAGATTCTTTTGAAGGTCTGGGGAATAAGAGAAAGGTGGAGGAATTTTGTCATATGTGGATTTGTATGTAAAAGTGAAAACAGCTGTGATTCTTAGTCGCCTATTCTTAACACACTGGTCCTCCTGCATTGTATGTTTATATAGCTTGTCTCCCAGCATCCAGCCTTACCTTTTGATTTTTGTTACTTGAAGAGGAGAGTGTCCTCTCTGCCTGGTGGTTCTTCATTTTCATATAGATGAGAGACTCCCCCTGCCAGAGTAAATTCACATTTTACAAATATGTTTGTAAAGAGCTCAGTGTCTCTTTTCCCTGATGCTCTTCTCAAAGCATTTATAGATGTTTTAGATGATGATCTAGATTACTTATATGTTTACTTGTTTAGTCCTTAAAGAAAGCAGAAGGGTGCATGTTAAATTTCAAAATATTCTTATTGTAATGTGGCAGTTGAAATGTGCCTAGCACATTACTTGCTGCTGCTTTAAGATTTTAAAAATAGGGCTTCTGACACCCTGATGTTCTTAATTGTAGCTCTATATTATGCACTCTTTAACAATACTACATTTCTTATTGTAACATGCCTGCTAGTCAGTAGTAGGTATGGTTATCTTTGTATTCATATTCTTATATCCAAGGGATGAGAGGAAGTTTGAATATTTCTTGAGAAGTTTATCATAGGAGAGTTCAAATTAATGAGTGGGTACATCTTAGAGAAATCTGCATTAGAGGGTAAGTAGTTGTATCAAATACACCAGCTAAGCCGTGTATCTCAAACATTTTGACCATGACCTATGGAAGAAAGGCATTTAACCCTGTCATCCAGTGTGCCTATGAATTCACACACACACACACACACACACACACACACACACACGAAACAAAGGTTTATGAAATAATGCTATTATATAAAATAAGCTGGTCAAACTGATTAAATAAATTTTACTTACAGTGGTTTGTGATGCAGTTTGGAAAATACTAGCTTAGACTTTCATAGTTCATATCCTGGAGTTCTTGGAGCCTTATCATTTTATATGTTTATGTGTGGACTTGTTTTTCTGGATATAGAGTTTTTTCAGTTTTACCAGATTCTCAAAATGCCTGTGAACTCTGATATAAAGATACTTAAAAGACAAGTTCGTTAGGTCTATTCTGTCAACTTCGATTTCTCTTTTATATTTTACTGTGATCACTTTCGCTCTGATATTCCTTCTCTTGTTCCCCAGTTTCAATATCATCTCCATCCAAGAGTTCCTCATGGATGAAGTATATATACACACACACACACACACACACATATATATATCTCTATATATATACACACTATTTTTCATTAACATAATAATAGCAGTAATGAAAGTAAGAACCATGTATTTAAAATCTCTTCTTCATTAAGAACTCTATTGGGAACTTCAAATAATTTATCTTGAATTCATATAGTAAATGTGCAGAGTAGCTCTTCTTATCCCCATTGTTTTATATGTAAAAGCTAAGACTGAGGTAGTATAAGCAGTTTGCCCAAGGTCTTACAGGGGGGAGAAGGATTCTAAAACAGATTCATGAGACTCTAAGCAAACACACTGCTTCCTGCCATGTTCCTGGTTTGCTTGGAGGTTTATCTTTATAGGTGTGTATATTTTAGTTGAATCAGGAACAGAGGTTGTGGATGAGATAAATTAGCTATGTGTGGGTAGGAGTATGAGGCTTAGTCTAGCAGTGGTTCTCAACCTTCCTAATGCCGCGACCCTTTAATACAGTTCTTCATGTTGTGGTGACCCCCAACCATAAAATTATTTTCGTTGCTACTTCATAACTGTAATTTTGCTACTGTTATGAATCGTAATGTAAATATCTGATATGCAGGATGTATTTTCATTGTTCGCGACCCACAGGTTGAGAATTGCTGGAGGGAATGTAACTGCTGAAAATGCCCCTCATTACTTAGGTACCCCGAAGGAATTACTCACTTCTTTCAGTAGGGTCAAGTTTCTAAACTTTCTAAATCTCCATTTTCTAACTAATGAAAAGAAAATAGTATTTTATTGAGTCTCCTATCTACCTACTCAAGGACTTCAGTGATGATCAACTGAGATAAGGCATGGGAAAATGCTTCACAAACAGTTAAAGTGTAAAATGTTTGCACCTGGCTATAAAGCAAGTCATGTTCCTGGGCTGAAGAAACTCCAAGGAAGCTAGTCGCTAGGGAGAGGAAGCTGGGCATTGCTATGTGATGTCATTACCTGGTGCCCACAGTGACTGTTTCCAGGCTGGGCTAGGCTGTGGGCCACATTTTGCGCCATGGGGTCTTGTCAGTGTAGACTGCAATTTGGTGGGGTGTTGCTCCAGGGTGGTGGCGGGCCTGTGTTCCACTTGGGGGAAGCCGAGTGTTGGTTTGTCGGCGCCAGGTCTCTGGTGCCATTTAATTTTAAATGGTCAGTGTGTGTCATGGCAGCTCCTGCATTGAGCGTCTACCCCCTGGTGGTCAGTGCATGTCATAGCTACTTGTTGGATGGTCAGATGGACACTTAACCTTTTATATATATAGATTTGGGGCTCCCTGACCCAGCTGAAGCTTGTTTGAGATATTTTAGCCTGAGCAAGGACAGGCCATTCATATACAAAAGCTGCTGCACTTAGCTTGGGTGGGGTTGTAAATTGGGTGAGGTGGGGTCTTAGGGAATCACCAGGGTGGAGAAAACAGAAATGGCTGCCAGTCAGCTCTGCAACTGGGGAAGTCCCAGTAAGGAACAATGATACCTGCAAGTACCTCCATCTGGGAGAAAGCCACCCCTGAGTTCCTGTTCCGATGCCAGACAATCCAGTTCCTCCTCCTATGAGCCTGTGTCCCCCAGAGCTTCACCCTGGTGCTGGAGCTAAGAGGACATGGGACCTTGTAAGTTCAGTTCAAGGTGTGGGCCTCTTAACAGGAGCAGCTGGGTCTCCAGCAGCCTCTGTGTCACTGAGCCCCAATCCACACTGGTTTTTACAGCCCGTAGTTCTTACTGCCTATAGGGACTTCTTTTCCCAGCTCTGGGAGCCTGGGCTGGGTGTCTGGTGTTGGGGTGAGATTCCTTGCTCCTCACGGGTGGCCTCTGCAGTGAAATCTCTCTCCTGATTAAAAAAGTGACACATGTGGGTGTCTGACAAGCCCGTTTGGTGCCTCCACACTTCCTACCAGTCTCTGTGTGCTTTCTTCTTTACTTCTCTAGTTGTGGGACTTTCTGGCAGTTCTGGAGAATGGTTGTTCTGTATTTTAGTTGTAATTTTGATGTGGTTGTGGGAGCTGGCAAGTACAGGTGTCATATTACACTGCCATCTTGTTTCCTCCCCTGTCCTAGTGAATTTAAAATATGGGGGTGGGGGATGGAGAAGGCAGTCAGTGTGTAGAGTAGGCAGTGTAGGTAGTTACACAGTGTAGGTAATTAAATACACATAGCTTCACAGCCATAGTGTCCTATGTTGTTAAAACCTTTCCATAATAAGACATATTTTGTAAAGTCACTGGCTATTGTGCAGACACTGTCACAGAACCCCGTAGCACACACGTTAGGCTTGTGGGGTGGTGTTTACTGGTGGGAGACTCAGGGAGACTCTCGAGTAGTGCACAGAGATCTAGCAGGGCTGGTTGTCATTTTGTAGGGAAGGGAGTCTAACCCTTGGGCTTGGGAGCTTTTAAGCGGCAGGGTTAAGGTCATCTTCTGATTAATCAACAGCTGGTATAGAATTATGAAAGACTGTGGGGAGATCTTGGCCCCCACCTAACCTGCCAGTTTAGCATTTATGTTTAGGGGATGTTCCCCTGATGTAATATGGGGGTTGGAGGCAAGCCTTGCAAGTTGTGTCTGTATACTGTGTGAGTTAGTAGCATGACTCATCACCTCCGCTTTCGAGAATGAACAGGGGAGTATTGTACTCACTCTGTTGTGATCAGGGGATTGTTCTCTTAGCCTGGAAGTTAACCAGGATCAATTTCTATAACACTGCTCATTGCAGAGTTCTAAGAATTGTAGGAGGGTAATACTTTTTTTGAGAGGCCAACCTGCAGGAGATTAATCTTCCAAGAATTAAGCCTTACTTCTCATAGGACTTCAAAAATAGAGAAAGAAACTTAGGATGTTTGAGTAAAAAGAGCAAGTTACCTAGAAGGGGTAAAATATTAGGGCAGCTTTAGAATTCTACTGAAGACATTCAAAGTTGAGGTCAATGAAACCTCTCCCTTCCTTCAACTCCCACCATTTTCAAAACCACTGACATAAGTTTTAAACATTCATAGAAGAAAGTACAAACCAAGATCTTCCTACACATATCCTCTTTTGCTCAGTGATATACTTCTTTCTATTTCTTTCTCTTGTTTGTCTTTCTTTCTTAGTTTATTATTCTCCTTAGCTATGTCTTATTCTCATCTCTGTTCTTTCTATTTCCTATCTGCTTCTTCCAGTCACTCTGCATTTGTTGCTTATTTTCATGCTAGTCACGGAGTAATGAAATAAAGTTAGTTATCTTTGTGAAGCTGAGGGGGTCTGCTACTTGCAGAGTATACTATCATTGAGATTGTTTGGTAACTTATAAGTATTACATTTTTGGAAACCCTGAGGTATACCTTGTCATCATTGTCTCCACTGCTCCTCTTTTAAAAATCCTATATAATAAAAGGCTAATATGCAAATCGACCAAATGGTGGGACAGCCGGTCGCTATGACGCACACTGACCACCAGGTGTCAGACGCTCAAAGCAGGAGCTGCCCCCTGGTGGTCAGTGCGCTCCCACAGGGGGTGCGCCATTCAGCCAGAAGCCAGGCTCACAGCTGCCGAGCACAGTGGCGGTGGCAGGAGCCTCTCCTGCCTCTGTGACAGCACTAAGGATGTCTGACTGACAGCTTAGGCCTGCTCCCTGCAGGGAGCATAACCTGCCAGTCGGACATCCCCTGAGAGCTCCTGGACTTCGAGAAGGCGCAGGATTGGCTGAGGGGCACCCCTGAGAGTGCGAATTTCATACTGGGCCTCTAGTATATATATATATATTTACTGATTTCAGGAAAGGAGAGGGAGAGAGAGATAGAAACATCAAGCATGAGAGAGAATCACTAATTGGCTGCCTCTTGCATTCCCCCTACTGGGGATCAAGCCAGCAACCCGTCTTGTACCCTGCTCGGGAACCAAACTGTGACCTCCTGGTTCATAGGTCGATGCTCAACCACTTAGTCACACTGGCTGAGCTGTTCCTCTTTTTTAAACGTATTTTGATGTTCTGTTAGGTAATGCCAACTCATTCTGATTTTTTAAAAAATTTACCTTCTTAACATTGCTTTTTGCTTTTCTCCCTAACAACTGCCTATTAGGTTAAGTTAGTTGAGAGAAAACAAATTACTTAGATTTGCTATTGGTAATTAATGAGACAACCAATGAACATAAGCAATGACTCTAGCTTCCCTTTGTAGAGGTGAGTAATAGTGAGCAGTTCAAGTCCCATAGAGGTCTGGTGCTTAGATCAGCATGAAGATGCTGTGTTTAGAGTAATAGCATACATTGAAACTTTTCAAACTGAGTTTATCCAATCAGAAAATGTCTGGCATGTAAGGTAGGTCATGTTAAGGTTCTGTCAGGTCATTGAATCCTATTAGAAAAAACTGCATTTTGCATCTGAGCCATTCCCCTGTGAGGTTTACTGAAATGTGGTGGTAAAATAGTGAATATTCTTTTATTATTATTTATCCATCACAATTCCTTGTACCTTAAACCCAAGAAAATGTAATACTATTGATTGTGTGAGAACTTAGACTAAGCTCACCCTGAGGAAATACATTTCCCCCTCTCTCTTTGATGCCCTTCAGGCAAATGACAGTGGGAATATCTCATGCATGTTAAAAGCTGATATCTTCCAGGAGAATTAATCAGCATATCCTAGATTTACTTCCAGTCTCCTGTGACTGTACAATGCGAGAAGCCTCAGTACAGTCAACACATTTTAGTGCTGGGCTGACTGAGGTCTTTGCTCTGCCCAGGGAAAGAATGTCCTGAATGGACTGGAAGAAGGCTCATGGAATTGAAGAAAATCCTTCAAGTCTGTGATTTGGCTCAGTTATCTACCAACTAACTGTGAACTTCAAATAAAACATTGACAGAACTCACGTAATGAAAATGCCTTCCCTGAGATTTCCCAGTGCTCTAAAAATTCTTCGTCAGAAAACGAATGGCAGATGGCAGACATGAAACTAGCCATAGTTTCCGCTGAGCTTTACATAATGTTTGCTTTTCAACAGAATTATAGGCATGAAGAATGTTAAAATATTTTCTTTGGTTTAAAAATGTGATGGAGTTCTTTAATTCTTTTATCCACTGAAAAAGTGGCATGCCTGCTATATACCAGGTCTGTGCTAGGCACCGGCAAGTGGGGCTCCATGACGACTGACCTTTCTTTTATTTTTATTGAATTTATTGAGGTGACACTTGTTAAAACCATACAGGTTTCAGTTACACAATTCTGCAACACATCATCTGCATACTGTATTGTGTGTTCACTACCCCAAGTCAAGTCTCTGTCCATCATCATTTATCCTCCCTCAGCTCTCCTCTACTTACCTCTTCCCTCCCCACCTATGTTCCCCCGGACAATCACCACACTGTTGTCCATGTCCATGAGTTTTTAATCTTTTTTTCTTTTTCTTTTTTGCTCAGTTCCTCCACCTTCCTAGCCTGACACCCCCCCCCCCGCCCCCCGACAGCTGTCAGCTTACTCTCTATCTGTGCGTTTGTCACTATTTTGCTTGTTAGTTCATTAGATTCCACATATGAGTGAAATCATATGGTACTTGTCTTTCTCTGACTGGCTTATTTCACTTAGCACAGTGGTTCTCAACCTTAGCTGTACATTAGAATCACCTGGGAATATTTTTAAAATCCTGATTTCTGGGCCTCATCCTCCGGAAATTCTGTTTCTTTGTTATGGGGTGGGGCCACAACATTAGTAACAAAGAAATAGAATTTCCGGAGGATGAGGCCCAGAAATCAGGATTTTAAAAAGATTCCCAGGTGATTCTAATGTGCAGCCAAGGTTGAGAACCACTGACTTAGCATAATGCTTTCCATATCCATCCATGCTGTCCCAAGGGATAAAATATCTTTTTTTTTTTTTTTTTTTTTTACCACCAAGTAGTATTCTATTGTGTAAATGCACTACAGCTTTTTTACCCACTCAACTACTGAGGGACACTAAGGCTGCTTCCAGATCTTGGCCATTATAAATAACACTGCACTGAACATAGGGGTGCATGATTGATCTTTCTTATGATAGATCTGCCAGAATATAATTTTATATTCCAAAGAGTACCTGGGATACAAAATGAGTCAGTGAAGTTTTATCATGGTGGTAGGGAGGATGGTTAGAGATGCTTTCAGATTTTGTCTCCTCAGAGTAAGCAATTGCACACATTGTAACTAAAAGGTGAAATTGAGGGTCTAAAATGATTTTTAACTGAAGAGGGTAATGGAAGATAATGCAACCAGTTTGAGACATTTGAGACATAAAAGTCTATGCTACTCAGGAATTAGCCTTACTTGATAAGCAGTTGGACAGTGAATTTCTTAATCACCAAAAAACAGCCATAGAGTGAAGGTGAGGTAAACAGAGGTAAATGATATTGATTGAGAAACTTCTTCAGTGCATCATCTTATTTAATCTGCCTAAGAAACTTCTGAGGTGTGGACTATCTTTCTCAATTTTATTTGTCAAGTAATATAGTAATATTTTTTTAAAAATGAACATAACAAAAAAAAAGTGAACATAGCTTCTGTTCATGTGAGTATTAAATAAGGCACAAAAAACACTCAGAGCAATTCCTGGCACAAAACTAAAACTCAGTAGTAGAAAATTGATTATATGAAACAGAATGTTAACAGGGGGTAGTAATACAAAAATGAAGGGAGAAAAAAAAAAGAAGAAAAATTGCACTGGAGAGAAAATTAGGGAGAAAATTCTATTTGATTCTGCCCTAACTTGTACCTTACTACTTTGGACCATTCCTAGGAAAAAGGTGAAAAGGGCAAAAATTGTCTAAGACTTTCCTCTTCTCATTTTGCCCCTATTCAACCTAAGTTCAAGGTCCGAGTATAGATAGCCCTTTCTCAACTATTCTGATGTGTTTTTTGTTTGTTTGTTAATCCTCACCCAAGGATATTTTTTCCATTTTTTTTTTTTTAAAGAGAGTGGAAAGGAGTGTGGCGGGGGGTGGGGGGGGGGAGGAAGAGAGAGAGAGAGAGAGAGAGAGAGAGAGAGAGAGAGAGAGAGAAGAAACACATTGATTGGTTGTCTCCCACAAGGCTCCCGAGTGGGGTTGGGGGTCCAACCTGCAACTGAGGTGCGTGCCCTTGGTGGGAAATTGAACCTGAGACCTTTTGTGCATGGTCCAATGCTCTAACCACTGAGCTACCACCAGGGCCTCAGTTGTTGTTTTAAGTCTATGATTTCTACTCCCTAAAATGTGTGTCCCCAGTTCACTCCTTCATTAGTTAGTTCAACTCTTTGTAAATTTGAGACATGGGTTTATAAGTTATATATCAGGGGGATATTATTGTCTATTCCCTTTCAAGCAGTACATTTATATTTCATTAGATAACTTATGGAGACCAAACCTTAAATCAAAATAAATGACCCTGTGAATAAGTGTTTTAACTTCTACAGTCTAGTTCACAGACATAATTGGTGAAGACAGTCTCTCTCATTATCTTATGGGACCCCATTCCTCCAACCCCAAACCGTTAAACAGGTGAAGTGCACATAAAGGCAGTTTGGTTAACCTCTGAGGTGGTCCAACTTCAATGTTTGGGAGGGAAAAACTGGAGCAGTCCTAATCCTTAACATCCATTCATTCATTCATTTCTTTACATTTGGAAAGCTCTCTATTTTTCCCAGATTGTCCTGTCTCCACTTGTTCAGTAGCCTTCTTGTGGAACAGAATTAGCCAGCTGTCACTGCTTCAGGGGAATGAATTTATAATCTATTGTATTTTGGTGAACCTTTATAACTGGATGAATTACTTTTCATCCCCAAAAGGCTCTCTTTATTAAATGGCCACTAGACACATTCATAATACTAATACTTTTTGAATTAGTATTTTTGGATGAGTGCTCTCCCTGTGGCTTGGTGCTTTGGATCTGTCTCCCCATGTCCTGCTGAAGGAGAAATGCTGGATAAGTTTTTGCAATGCATTAGAGGATCAACTCATATTCCTAGCTTGGGTTTAAGGAGTTACACTAAGAAATTGAAAATATGTACACCATTAAACACTTTCTGATTTATGTGATTTCATGCTTTGAAGCTTTCCAGCATTCTTATCAACTTACTTTGTGAAGAGAAATATTGGTCTGGTCTAAAATATGCTTCTTTATTGGCTCATGTGGAAAAATGGAAACAGGTTTTACTCCTTTTCACACCGTTATTCCTGCCCACTGTACAGCTGTTCAAAAGTTACTTCCTCATTTACTCTCTCCAGAATTAAAACTGAGAATATCACTTCGGTTTTTATCCACAAAATGTGTGACAACTATAATTACATCCTTGCAGTCATTAAAAGATTTTCGACTAACCCATTAGGAATTTATAAAGTGTCAATTGTTACCAAAATGTACTTTCTGTGAAAGCAAGAGAAGTTGTAGTTGACTTGATAGAGAGCTTCCTAATCAGTGTATTCTTTCCCACTAAATTAATGAGGTATAGAAGGTCTCTTCTAAACCGCACTCCAGAAAATGCTGCTTTAGGTTGAGATTTGCTAAGAGTTTGTATACAAATCTGGCATCGGAAACCCTAAATTTGAAATAGTTACTAGCAGCTTCTAGAAACAAACTAGTTTTACTAACAGTGGACTATAGTGGAATTTTCCTGAGGATGGAATGAAATATCTAAAGTAGGAATGATATTTGCAAATTCTTGATAATATAGTTATGGGAGTATTCTTCTCCTTACATTGACTAGGTCTTTTTTTTTTTTTAAGGCAGTTTTCAAGTTAATACTTTATTACTGCTCCCTTAAGAGAGAACCAGCTCAACTTTTCCATTCTCTTGCCAGTGCCTCTATAATTGGGCTAAGTTGCGCTCCTTCCCGCATGACCACAATATGTAATAGGTCTTAAGAATAAAATACATTGGAGGAAGGATGAAAGCTATATCCAAACTTTCTTAGGCCACTAGTGACCAGAGCCTAGAGAACTGTTTTTAGAACCTATTAGAGAAAAACAATCAAAAATTTTGCTTTTGATATTAAAATCAGATAAAAGAAAAGAAAATGTTGCAGATTTAAATCTCTGTAGTAGTGGTAAAGATTAGGACACATACACATTTTTTTGGATGACAAATATATTGTCAGTCTTTAATGATATTGTTGTAATGACCAAAATAGTATTGGTATTTAAAAATAAACTGCCTTTTAATCTTTTGTAGCCCTGCAGTTAACTCCTGGTGACTTGCATGGAACTTAGGTCCCCATGAGAGCTTCTGACAAGGGTTTCTAAGGTAACCATCAGCAAGAGCATTCATGGACTCTGCTCTGGTAGAAATTGTGGGTGCTGTTAAATAATATGAAGGAAAGAGATACTATCATCCCAGCCGTCCCAGGACCATCCATTCTCAAACCATGGCTGACACATACACTGCCTTTCACATCTACACTGCATGGAAATAATTTTTCCTGTGAGATTATCCAACCAAGAAGTCTTTTTTCTTTTTCTCTCTCACAGCATTATAGGTTATCTCCCACTGCAATTCTGAGGTCTGACTTACAGTTTTACATGGTAAAAAAATGTCATCAAATGTATGAAAAACTAGAGTAGTCTTATGCTTCACTGGTGTGTTAAAGTTGTAAATGTTTCTAATAGTTTGAATTGGCCAATTATCCCTCCATAAGTACCTGTATGTGTCTGAAACTCTAAGCCTTTCACATATTTAACTTCAATTAATATTTATGATGTTTTTTACATGCATGAAATTGGAACATTCAAAGATGTTAATTTCCTACCTGAGCTTACATAGCTGATAAATGAATAAAGCCATATTTCTCTGACTGCAAAGTCAGTGTTCTAACCCACTATATCCCAACATCCTTCATATCAGGGCTCCAGCTGCCCTAACTGCAACCCCCCACACTCAATTGCCGTTCTTGAGGGTGAGACCTGAAGGAGTTAGTGTTGACAGCACATTGGTTGGGAGGCTTGGCTATATATATATATATATATTTATTCTCTCCTCTAAACAGTGCCATTTTAGTTGCTTCTTATACCCAATTTATTTTTCTGCGTCAGCATGCATGCATATGCAAGATTAATGGCATTGTCAAGGTTGGAGAAAGATCGTAGGATTTCTGAATTTCTCATTGCCTTCTGGCTCCTCTCCTTGTGGCACTTCTTCCTGTTCCATCATTCTCCCCATCCCTGAAATCTTTTATCCATTCTTTTATATGCATTAGAACTACCACATTTATTAGAACTACCATATTCATTTCAACAGGAGTCAGGTGGGATCTGCTGGAATAAATTGATTCTAAGTCTTCCTAGATTACCTGTCTCAAGGTAAAGTCACCATTCTTGTCTATCCCCCTGTTTTATTTTATTTTCTTTAAACAACTTAGCTACCTGATATTATATTAGGCATGCATTTGTTGATTTGATTGTCTCCTTCTAAAGAATTAAGCTTCTTGAGGATAGGATCTTGACCTTCTTGGTCACAGTTTTACCCCAGTGTCTAGAACATTATCTGCATTGCACAGGATTAAAGAGAAGTGCAGTCAGTTAGTGAAGTAAACTTTGTGCAAGGTTAGTACTAAAGAAGTGACAATAATTGCGATGCACATTAAGGAGGAAGTAAGGTTGAAGAAGGTCCTCTTTTAAAGGAGAGACTTGATTATGTTTAAAGATTGAAGGGAAGCTGCATGATGGGAGATCATATAGAATAGATGGTTCATCTTCAATATGATCTGCACTATGGGAATGGGGTGAAGGAAAGAGGGGAAGCCCTGGCTTGTGTTTCTCAGTGGTTAGTGTGTCGACCTGCACACCCAAGGGTTGTGGGTTTGATTCCTGGTCAAGGGCACATAGCTGGGTTGCAGGTTTGATCCCCAGCCCTGGTAGGGTTGGTGAGGGAAGCAACCAACCAATGTGTCTCTCCCTCACATTGATGTTTCTGTCTCTCTCCCCCTCCCTTTCACTCCCTCAAGAAATCAATGGAAAAAATATCCTCAGGTGAGAATTAACCAAAAGAAAAAGAAAAAAAAAGAAAAGAAAAGAGGGGAGGAGTTAGTTTAGGATATGCTTCCTAATTGGTTTGCCTCATCACACTGATGGGCTACAAGAAGCCTAGAGTTTTGCAGAGACACTGATGCCTTCAGCCTTTGTGTTGGCTGGGGTGGCTGGCTGGAGTCTGGGTGGCAGAACACCTCCAGCTGCAGGCAACCTCTCCTGTTTATCTCCGTGAGCCACACGAAAGTCATTTGCTGCATGTATCATGATGTGAAAGAACCTGGAAAGCTCTAGAGCAGTGAAATGAATAAAACTAAAAAAAAAAAAAAAAAAGACGGTACCCTTTTATGTAATGATGTTTACTTTGAATTTATATTAGTTCACACAAACACTCCATCCATGCTTTTGTTCCGGCCCTCTGGTCCAGTTTAAGAACCATTGTGGCCCTCGAGTCAAAAAGTTTGCCACCCCTGCTCTGGAGCATCGGTTCTCAACCTGTGGGTCGTGACCCTTTCACAGGGGTAGCCTAAGACCATCGGAAAACACATAGATAATTACATATGTTTTTTGTGATTAATCACTATGCTTTAATTATGTTCAATTTGTAACAATGAAAATACATCCTACATATCAGATATTTACATTACGATTCATAACAGCAGCAAAATTACAGTTATGAGGTAGCAACGAAAATAATTTTATGGTTGGGGGTCACCACAACATGAGGAACTGTATTAAAGGGTCGCGGCATTAGGAAGGTTGAGAACCACTGCTTTAGAGTTAAGAAAGACTAGGAGCATATTCTTTGGGTCTTAGAGGGTGAACACAATTTATGAAATGTGGTGGAAGTAAAAAAAAAAAAAAACCTCACTAGTCCAATCTTGTCTCTGTATCTTCCTTTCTTCCTCCTTCCCTCTTTTCATGGACTTTTGAGTGAATGTTTGCTGTCTGCCACTTCCTGCACCCTCAGAGATATACACCCTCAGGTTACCACTGAATCCTCACCTCCTCTACAAGTCTTCTTTGAACCACCAGACCGAGTTCGGGGCCTGCCCATGTTCTCACCAGTGCATGCTCATGCTGGATCTGTATATCCATTGTAGTTTCTCCCCCGACTGTGTTGAAATGACCAGTTGATTGGTCTGTCTCCTCCATTCGTCCTCAGCATCCCCTGGAGCTAGTGCTATCTTCTTTGTCTTTATAGCCTGACCATCTAGCTCGGACCCTGGTGCAGAGACCCTGGCTCTTTAAGTAGTTGTTGAATTGAAACTGTACCAAGGTGAATAAGACATAGTCCTTGGCATCAAGTCGCACACTGGCTATTTGGAGAGACAGTTGTATAAATTAATAATTACGGCACAATGTGATAAGAGCTATAGCAGCTATATAAAAGGGTGCAGCCGGAGTCCAGTGGTGGGCACAGCTATGCTGAGAAAGCAACGGAGCAGTCACTGGGCTTTTTCCCTGCTGAATTCAAGCAGAATTTATATTCATTTAGGAAAGGTGAATATTGACTGCAGAAATGGTCGTTTGTTTGTCAAGTTATAGAGCTCTTACAAACTCTCAGATGGGAAGTTGCTAAATAATAGTGAAATATTAACCTCAACACCTGGCAAGCCTGGTTTTCATGTACCTTAAGGCATATCACTAAATTGATTGGCACCTATAAAGTTTCCTCCTGTGAAAAAAAGGGGTTTTATAAAGGTTGGCTTCTTTAATGTTTCTTTTTACATTATCCTGCAAAGGGTACTTTTCTAAGTAATAAAGGTCAGAATGATTAAGTAAGAGAGCTAATAGGTCTAATAGCAATTAAAATGAGCAAGCTCTTTACCCTCGTTGTGGTTAGGGGTATTAATTGTTCTGTATTTTCTTTGTTGAAATTACTGCAATTGTTATAAGTGCTTCATAATAACTTAAGCTGCTTTGTCTTCACACCAGGCATATTGATGCACCTAAACTAACACAATTCTTGGTGGAAAGTGTTCACTGAATATAGTGTGGAGACAGACATGTTGGTTTGATGAAAACATGTGAATTTGGAATTTGGATCCACCTATATCTCATTTTTGCCTCAAGTAAGCTGCATAGTTTTGTGCAAGTGATACAAAGTCTCTTAGGCTTGTTTTCTTTCCTGTAGTCACAATACTTGCAAACATTTAGTAAGAAAGGTTGTTTTGAAAATGAAATGAGATAACATATGAGGGGCTGACACAATGTCTGGAAAAGAATATGTGTTTAATGAGTGTACATTTGTTTGTCTTTTCTTATATATAGTTAAGACTTTTTAAATCAGAAATCTCCTGGATAAATATTTTAAGCTTCTTTTACATTTTGCACTAAAAAAACCTATTGCCTTTATACTCAACATCCCAGATTTCTATATTGATAATACTATAAGAGCTAATATTTTTGGGGTACATAGCATGTTAAACATGTACCCAGTGATTGATCTCAAAAATTTAATTTTTTATTTATTTAAGTCCATTTTATAGGTGAAGAAAATGAGATGAAGAGGCCAAGTAATTTGCCCAAGATAAAACTATCAAACTTTAGGTCAGCATTTAGAACCCCCAGAGTTTGATTCCAAAGCTGTGTTTTTAACAGCTATCTCCTAATATAATATTCACTTTCTGGCTCTTCTTTTCTCCCACCATGTTAAACTATACTCCAAGCATGTCAAACTCGCAGCCCTCGGGCCGCATGTGGCCCACAATGAATATTTTTGTGGCTCAGCCAATATAACGGTAAGTAAGAAACGTTTTAATAAAAATTTTGTAAGTTAATAACATAATTATTAATAGCAAACTACAACGTCCGCTGATGATTGATTACTATAATCGTGTTGCATTCATCTCCCTTATGTGCCTCGTGCACAAGAGCACCATTTCTCTCCACTAATACTAGCAGCAAATATTTTAGTAGCCGATTGCCATGTCATTAGTCTTTTACAGACTTGTTTGGTGCGCGCAACAGGAAACATTTTGCTTTCAGAGAACAAGAAAAATAGCTTTATTTGCGTAATGCTTATTAATTTGTGCAGTTATTCAGTGTCTGCTAAGTTCATGTTCAAGAAAAATATTAATTTTTATTAAAATGTTCTATTATTTTATGTTAATGATTGCTCATTTATTTCAGCCTTTTGTATTCAGCATGTCTATATTGAAATAAACCTACGTTTCTATGAAAATTGAAGCTTTTGTTTTTATGCGGCCCACATAAACTTAAACCTTGTTTATTTGGCCCATGTTAGCCTTTGAGTTTGACATGCTTGCTATACTCCATCAGATAAAGAGGATTATGTAGGGACAGAAGAATCCATTTTCCATCGACTTTATAGCTTGAAGTCCGAGCCAAAGAGCAAGATCAGAAAGGAAAGGACATCACTGTTAGGAGGTCAGTGTGTTAGTATCCAGTGGCGGTGAGAGTGTTACCAGACTGTCCGAGGGCTGTCCCCTCCTTGGCTCTTGTCAGTATTGTAAGAAAGATTTCAGATGAGTGACAGACAGCAGCGTTGAAGCAAATCAAGTGGATTTACTCAGAATACACTTGGGCCCAACTGTTATGGCTCAGTGGTTTAGCACTGAATATGAGGTCACAGTTTGATTCCCGGTCAGGGCACATGCCCAGATTGTGGGCTCAGTCCCCATTAGGAGACATGCAGGAGGCAACCAATCAATGATTCACTCTCATCGTTGATGTTTCTCCCCCTCTCCCCCTCTCCCTTCCTCTCTGAAATCAATAAAAAATATATTAAAAAAAGAATACACTTGGCATAAAGCACAAATGAGCAACCCAGCTAGTTTGAGTGCCCTGCCCACTGTGGGTCCAAGGGGTTTATTCCCTTCCCCCTATAGGGTTCAAAGCTCCTTTGCTGAATATCTTGGGTAGTCTGTCAGTTTCAAAGCCCCCTTCTGCATTGTTGTGACTTATCTTGGAATGTTTGTACATATATCTGGTCATCTTGTTTGGCAAGTCCTAAGACGGCTGACTTCTTTGTTTCTTGGCTGAGATAAACTCCCCTTTCTTTCCCCCTTCCCCTCCTCCTGCCCCAGCAGCTGTCTTTCCTGCCTAACATCCCCCAAGGGATATTTATCCTTGAGTTTAGCTGGCACAAATGGCATTACTCAGGTCTTTGTTCTCTGTTTTCCCAGGCAAGATGATTTAAGTATTCTCCAGTTAGGGAGGAGAGGTATAAACCATTTGCTCTCAATTGTCCTTGGTTGGGGAAGATAAGGACTTGTGATTCACAAGCTGGCTGCAAGCAGCCCAAACTGCTTGGCCTTGTTTAATTTTCTTGTCTCAGTTTCCTCATTCCACTTGCCTGGGAATTTTCTTAGCTTTCTTACTATCCTGCCACAAGAGGGTCATGGGAAATCCCCGCTAGAAGAGGGGTCGTGATGGTCACTTTAACTTCAAAAGTTCTCTCATAGTACACTGACGGAGCTAGCAGTTGGCCACAGGTCCTGGGTATTATGCCTCTGGCAGTTCACTGAGAACTGAGAATCTTTGCTTTCTTGTCAAGTTAAGTCACTGAGTTCGGGTTCCACAATGCCCATCTTGGGTCATCTGTACTTGAGGATTATCCTGGGGCCCAGAGTAGAGGAGTGTTTGCCTAGTCACTTGGCTAAGGCTTTGAGCCAAGTCACTGTTCTGGAAAATTAGGTCATACATACTGAAATGTTGAATTCAAATGCTCTTTTTTTCTCCATTAATAAAGGAATCATAGTTCAAAGAGCACAAACTATTATCCATGACTGTTCATACCAGCAAGTTGTGAGGAAATATACCTAGCACTCTGGAGAGTTGTGGTTCCTGCCGCCTCCAACCCACATAACACAGTCAGGTTAGGTGATTGTCCTCAGGCAGCTGTGCTCCTGAGAATCCTACCAGGCCCTCATGGCACACAGAACAAAGGGCCTTCAAGAACAGTGTGTTCAGCTTCAGCTACAGTCTCAGTTACTTAGCCTCTTCATCGATGTGTGATTAGATGTTATTCATCTCTTTAGGCTGTGATTTGAATTTTGAATCTGTGAAGGATGAATGAGCACATTATATATATTTGAAGTTAAGGGCTTTTGAATTGGCTGCCTGGAAATTTGTGTAAAATAAGTCAACTAATAATGCACAGATTTTTTCTCTCCATTTCACCCTTACCTTCCTAAACCCTGCTCCTTGAGTTCTCCTCTCAGCAGCAAGGCTTTCTTGTGAATAGGACTGGGATGCCTTGAGCCTGTAGTTTTTGTGCACACAGTAGTAATATTAATTGGATTAATTTGAACCCGGGATCTACTTTTTATTTTATTTTATTTATTTTTTAAAAAAATATATTTTATCAATTTTTTACAGAGAGGAAGGGAGAAGGACAGAGTCAGAAACATTGATGAGAGAGCAACATCAATCAGCTGCCTCCTGCACACCCTCCACTGGGGATGTGCCCGCAACCAAGGTACATGCCCTTGACCGGAATCGAACCTGGGACCCTTCAGTCCCCAGGCCAACGCTCTATCCACCGAGCCAAACCAATCAGGGAGGGAATCTACTTTTTAAATCATTCTTCTACTGCTGTACTTGTGCTCTCCTACTGTTTCCACCGATTACCATTGACAAAGGGCAATCATATACTTGGGCTTAGAGCAGCAGTTCTCAACCTGTGGGTCGCGACCCCTTTGGGGGTCGAATGACCCTTTCACAGGGATTGCCTAAGACCATCAGAAAACATATTTTTATTTTTATTTTTATTTTTTTAAATATATATTTTATTGATTTTTTACAGAGAGGAAGGGAGAGAGATAGAGAGTTAGAAACATCGATGAGAGAGAAACATCGATCAGCTGCCTCCTGCACATCTCCTACTGGGGATGTGCCTGCAACCCAGGTACATGCCCTTGACCGGAATCGAACCTGGGACCCTTCAGTCCGCAGGCCAACGCTCTATCCACTGAGCCAAACCGGTTTCGGCGGAAAACACATATTTTTTATTGTCTTAGGAACCGAGACACCGCTCCTCTATCCGTCTCCAGGCGGATCCGTCCACATGCAGATATGCCCATATACGAGTACCCGGCGTGATGACATCATCGCGGCAACCCCTTCACCTACACCCCGTACAAATACAGGTGTATGTGACAGGGTTGGCGCCATAATGTACTTATGCGGACCAGTCACACATGTGTAGACAGCAGCTGCTGTGTTGAAAGCACCTACTCTGTTTAAAGTAGCTACTGTGTTGAAAGCAGCAGTACTGGAGGTAAAACAACACTTCATGAATTATAATTACTGGTTAAATGTAAAATCATGTACTGTAAAATCATCAACTATTGCAAAAAAAAATATCTGTACCATGGGAACTTAATCTGGATGCTGATCGGTCTTTTTATATTCAGCTGTGGTTGATGTGAATACTGCCCCCTTGTGATAGTAACAGGTATGTAAAAAAAACAACAACACAGAGAATGGTAAATCATAGGAAACTTTAATGAACTGTATTGACTGAACTATGCCATGTATCATCTTTTGTATTATTAAAGCTATTGTTATATATTATTTTCATTAGCAAACCATCCCATGGCAACGGATCATGTAGAGAAGAACATTAAGAAAAGAAAATATAGTGAGGATTTTTTACAATATGGTTTTACCTCAATAATTACAGCAGGAATTGAGAAACCGCAATGTGTTATTTGTTGTGAAGTTCTATCAGCTGAATCTATGAAGCCGAACAAACTAAAATGCCATTTTGATGGCAAGCATATGAGCTTTGCCAGCAAGGATACCAACTATTTTAGAAGCAAAGCTGATGGACTCAAGAAAGCCAGACTTGACACTGGTGGCAAGTACCACAAACAAAACGTAGCAGCCGTTGAAGCTTCATATTTCGTGGCACTCAGAATCACCAGAGCTATGAAACCTCACACCGTTGCTGAGGATTTACTGTTGCCAGTGGCCAAAGACATTGTTCGAGTTATGATCGGAGACGAATTTGTTACAAAATTGAGTGCAATTTCCTTATCTAACAACACTGTCCGCAGAAGAATAGATGACATGTCTGCTGATATTCGTGATCAGGTAATCCAGGAAATTAAATCTGCTCCACTTCCAATATTTAGTATCCAGCTTGATGAATCTACAGACATTGCAAACTGCTCACAGTTACTGGTTTATGTGAGGTATATTAATGATGGCGACTTTAAAGATGAGTTTCTGTTTTGCAAACCTCTTGAAACGACAACTACTGCACATGATGTATTTGACACAGTTGGTTCATTTCTGAAAGAGCATAAGATCTTTTGGGGAAAGGTTTGTGGTGTTTGCACAGATGGTGCTCCAGCTATGCTAGGATGTCAATCTGGATTTCAACGTTTGGTACTGAATGAGTCACCAAAAGTCATTGGAACTCACTGTATGATTCATCGGCAAATATTAGCAACGAAGATGCTGCTACAAGAGTTACAAGAAGTAATGAAAAGTGTCATAAGTTGTGTCAATTTTGTAAGGTGAGCACTTTAAACAGTTGACTGTTTTCACAACTGTGCAATGAGTTGGATGCGCCGAACAATGCTGTGCTATTTCACACTGAAGTGAGATGGTTGTTGAGAGGAAAAATTTTAAAACTTGTTTTTGAGCTTCATGATGAACTCACAACGTTTTTTAATCAGAAAGCAAGACCGCAGTTCGAAGCACTTTTCGGCAATAAAAGTGAACTGCAGAAAATAGCTTACTTGGTTGACATCTTTGCCATCTTGAATGAGTTAAATTTATCACTGCAAGGACCAAATGCAATATGCCTTGATTTGTCTGAAAAGATCCGATCATTCCAAATGAAACTTCAGCTTTGGCAAAAAAAATTGGATGAAAATAAAATTTACATGTTGCCTACCTTATCTGCTTGCTTTGAGGAACATGACATTGAACCAGACAAAAGGATTATGATGATAATTCCTGTGAAAGAACACTTGCACATGCTTGCAGACGAAATTTCATCATACTTTCCAAATCTACCTGACACCCCATTTGCACTTGCCAGAAGCCCATTCACAGTCAAAGTTGAAGATGTTCCTGAGACAGCACAAGAGGAGTTCATTGAACTTATTAACAACGATGCAGTGAGAACTGATTTCTCTACAATGCCAGTTACAAAATTCTGGATCAAGTGTTTGCAGTCATATCCTGTTCTGTCTGACACTGTGTTGTGCCTTCTTCTTCCATTTCTAACAACATATCTTTGTGAAACAGGGTTTTCCAGCTTGTTGATTATCAAGTCTAAATACAGAAGTAGACTTGTGGAAGATGATCTTCATTGTGCTCTTGCAAAGACTGCCCTGAGAATTTCTGATCTTGTGAGAAAGAAACAATCTCAAACTTCACACTGATGTTGGCTTTTTACGCATACTGTCGCAAAATGTAGCAATGTAGTTTACTGTTGTTATATTAAGACTGTTACCCATGCTATGCCATCCTTCCAGACAAAATTTCATTTATTTGTAATTGGAAATAAATATTTCACAATATATAATTACATATTGCTTTTGTGATTAATCACTAAGCTTTAATTATGTTCAATTTGTAACAATGAAAATACATCCTGCATATCAGATATTTACATTACGATTCATAACAATAGCAAAATTACAGTTATGAAGTAGCAATGAAAATAATTTTATGGTTGGGGTCACCACAACATGAGGAACTGTATTAAAGGGTCGCGGCATTAGGAAGGTTGAGAACCACTGGCTTAGAGAGAAGAGTGTAATTTGCATTTATAGATGAAAAAACAGAATTTTAGAATTATTTAAAGTCTTGCTCAAAGTTATATAGGTAGCGAGAGTTGGACCCAGAAGCGTAAGCCTCATGTACATAAATTTAATGTATTTTTACCAGCTCTGTTTTTCCTCAGTTTTGCAAACACAGAAAGTTTGTTGCTACATGGTGTTTTGAAAAACTTAGCAAATAAATAAATCTTGAAAAATAATGCTTTATTTATCCTACCAGGGAATTAATTTCCAAAATCAGTGAATAAATATCTCTCAGATGGCTGATGAAAACAGTACTGTTAAATTTTTATGGTGTTTACTGAGCAAGTACCCACTTTCACAAGTAAAAACACCTTTTTCTCTCCCTTAGTTTCATCTCAAGTTAACAGAATGCTTACTTCTTTGGCTACATTTCCCCCTTCTCCATCACATAGTGTTTAAAGGGAAACATTTCTGAATTGTTTTTACTAGTGATTGAACAATAGCATAGTCACATCTTCATCCTTGCTGTAGGCTTTCTACTCTTGAACAGATTGGGAATAAAAGACACAGCCACGTGGAAACATTTACCAGAAACTGTATTTTCAACTTTTTTATTAATCTCTCAAATCTAAGATAAAAGTACTAAAGTGGAAGACACAGAAAAATAAAGTAGGCACTTTGAGTGGAGTAAGATCAGTATAACTGGTGTTTGTATAAGCTTGATTTCATAAATTAACATTTTTGCTGGCAATAATTCACAATAAAAAAATCCAAGAATGCCCGGCCGGCGTGGCTTAGTGGTTGTGTTGTAGTGTACCCAGCGAATCACACAAGGACGTCTCAAGAAGTCGAATTAAGGAGCCACATTTATTTCCAAGTCGGCGACTATGAGGGGGCAAATGCTCTCCAAATCTTGTAGTGCCTGAGTGAGGGCAGTAGCCATCTTATAAAGGCAAAAGCCACATCCTGCTAGACATTGGAATGTGGAATTAACTTGCGAAAGCAGTTTTACAGAAGCAAAATTGAGCAAAGTTAATAATCGCTAAAGGTTATCTACAGTTTCAGTTCCTGGAGCCACTGAGTCACCGGAAAGTATTCCGGGAGCCACTGAGTTAAGGAAAGCAATTTTGTGGTTCTGGTCCTCAGACATAGGAGAATAGCCTGTGTGATGTGTGCTGGCAACATAATGGGGTGATTTATGTGAGTTTCCAGGTCTCAATCTGGAAACTGAGGTAACTACCCTATTGTTTAAGCAAGCAGGTGTACAGAAGCCAGAACAGAGGGTTAAAATTCAAACAGCAGTTTTTACCCGAGATGAATGTTACTATGCTTCATTGCTTCAGTTGTGCATCGACGTATGAACCAGGAGGTCACAGTTGGATTCCCCATCAGGGCACATGCCCAGGTTGTGGGCTGACCCCCAGAATGGGACATGCAGGAGGCAACCGATCAATGATTCTCTCTCATCACTGATGCTTCTATCTCTCTCTCCCTCTCTCTTCCTCTCTGAAATCAATAAAAATATATATTAAAAAAATCCAAGAAGATGTGTACGAAAATATGTACCTAGAACAAAGTACATCTTAAAATGACAGAACATTGATTGAATCTGTGGAGTTTTCTATACTAGAATTTTGTTAATGCTGACTCAGGGCTTTTATTTCTTATTGCACCTTACATAATTTGAGCCATAATAATAAAGGATATCATAGTTGTAGATACAGACAATAAGTTCACATTAGAAACTAAAATCCAAGTTATAAGAAATCCAGTGGGACCAATTGGTATATGTTCTATACATTAGGTAACTCAGAGGAGGGGGCTCAAGTTTTGAAAACATCTCAGTAATTGATTAGTCAGAATATTTTACGTTTTTTTACTAGAGGAAAAATGTCTTTGATGTTAAATTGTTGTAAAAAAGGTCTGGGTTAACCACCTATAGTTATGATCACTTGTACTGAACAGTATTAGGTCTAGGAAAAATGTGTCTGATTTTTAAAAAAAATACATATTTTATTGATTTTTTACAGAGAGGAAGGGAGAGGGATAGAGAGTTAGAAACATCGATGAGAGAGAAATATCGATCAGCTTCCTCCTACACACTCCCTACTGGGGATGTGCCCTCAACCAAAGTACATGCCCTTGACCGGAATCGAACCTGGGACCCTTCAGTCCGCAGGCCGACGCTCTATCCATTGAGCCAAACCGGTTAGGGCATGTCTGATTTTTTTGATAGTAAAAAGTGTGTGAAAGTAGAATTATTATTCAAGTTTATTAACTTGTTTATTGCTTATGTTTTAGGATCACATTTTGGCATCAGATATTGGAAAAATTGTGATTTCAATTTTATTTTTAGCCTCAGAAATACTGAGTTAAAAATGCAAGGAAGATCCATGGATGTGGCAGGTCCACAAACAGCAGGTTGAAGAGAGTGTTTAGCACTAAATTGAGAGGAGGAATAACAAACCCCTCTTGCACTGTGAAAACTAATACTTCTCTGCCTTTTAAAGTCCTCAAAGCAAAATTACAAAAGCTACAGTTTTGTGTCTTCTGGTCATTTTTGCTTTTGTTTAATTCTTTCCCCCACTATCACACAAGGTTACAGTAAGAATCAAATTAAAAAATCTGTATGTATGTGACAGAACCTTTAAGATTATTAAACACTACATAATTATGTATTTATTACAGAAAACCTGAATTTAAAATAAAACTTCTCACTCTGAGAATACTCAGCAATTACAAAGATTTTGTAGTTCTAAACTCTTCCTGTTCTACTTTTTTTTTTTCAGTTCTAAGTGTAATTACTAATTACTAATTTTTTGTAGTTCTGAGTACAATTACTAATTTTTGTGTAAGGCATCTCAGAAGTAATGGAATAGCTTACAGGTGGAAGTCAATTTCTTTGGCTCTCATATCAACTCTTACCAATTTTTGTGGTTCTCATACCAACTCTTATCAATTGAATACAATGAGGCTGAGTCCTACCTCAGGCAAGAGCGATCACTGTGATCGATTAGTAATGTCTGCAAAGGGATTGGAAGGGAGGTGGATGGTAGTATACAGATTTTATAATTGTTCTTCCTAGACTAATGGAAAAGGGGTCTCAAATTAAGTAAAAGCGTCTGTCCAGCATTGAACATAAGAATGTACCCTATATTGGAACTTAGCAGGTTACAGTCTCCTATGTTCATTGCCATAGAATTAAACCCTGGTCCTACTGATACTGTTGTAATAATCTGGTTATTATTTAACAGGAAAGGAATAAAGGGAAGACTAGACAATATAGGCTTGCATTTATACAGCTTTGCTCATTTAACACTCTCTAATTCTTACCCGTTGATCAATGGGGGAAAGGACTAGAAAAAAAGCAGTTTGGACACATGCCCAGTAAGGTCTGAATGATGTGGGCAGTGCCTACCTATTTGTCAGTCACATGTGGGAGTGAGTCAGTAGCAAGAATAGGGTAGCCACTGCAAGGGCTCAAAACCTGAATATTTAAAATTCTGAACAAAGGAGCACACTCTCGGCCTTTGGCCCTACAGATATTTCATTTAATAGAATGTACCCATTGCTGGCCTATTGTTTTTCCTGGGACTCCTATTGCAGGGGACACACTCCCCTATACCCATGCGACTCACAGCTACTTGGACTCCACACAATGTACTAATTAATGGACTTTAACTGATGGTGAACTAGATCCAGCTTCGACATAGAACAGGAGCTTTGGACACTGGCCCTCCTTTTGGCTCTGCTGGGTCCCTGTGGCCCTTCTTTCAGGACTGGGTTAAGGGGCATGTGATTTTACAACCTGAGGAATGTAACTCCATGCAAATAAAGCCTTTTACCACATCTCATTCTCCTATGGAGGCTTCTGAAAATGCTTATGTCAGTGGTACCCCAAGAGCCCCCCTCCCACTCGTGTCTGGGAAATCTGGCCCACTGATTCCTCTGGTAAGACTACCAAATTTACCTCCTTCTTAATTCACATCCTGACCTACAGGTATTTTGTTTAATAGAATGTACCCATTGCTGGTCTATTGTTTTTCTAGAATAGTTAATCAGAAATAGAGTTGTAGGCACTTTTAGACAAACTTATCTCAAAATAAATTTAATCAGCATTTAAAAATGATATATACCAAATATCAGGCCAGAAATTTCTTAAGGAAAATGTGGCTCTTAAAGTTAACAAAATCTGAATCTGCAGATGCCCTTCCCTTCAATAGTGCAGCTTCTAAGGCTCTTTAGCTGAGGACGGCATCTCCAGTCTGTTCAGTTCTGTAGGAAACACCAATGATGATGATGATGTAGACTTTGCTGCATGCTTGTCTTCCTGGGTTAGTCACAAATCCTCTGCTCAACCTACGTCTTTCCTCTGTAAAGGAGGAAGCTTTGGTTCCTTTCACTTCCATGTTATCTTCTTTTCTGTTATGTTTGTCTCATGTCTGGTCCTCGTTCTCTCTCTCTCTCTCTCTCTCTCTCTCTCTCTCTCTCTCTCTCTCTCTCTCTCCTCTCTCTCTCTCTCTCTCCCCTCTCTCCCCACCCCCCCGCCCCCTCTCCCCAGGACTCATGGTGATCACTTTTCACTGTCAATCTTTTGTGAACCTTTTCCTCTTTATGTCTTTTAACCCTTCTTTCTATGGTACAGTTCCTTCCAACCCTCAATTTCTGCAAAATTCCTCAGTGCAAAGATATTATCAAACCAAGGTAATTCATAATTTTTAAGGTAACTCAATTAATGAAGCTTTTAAAAGATGTCCTTAAAGTAATTTAGTCAGGATTACTCTTTTGTAGGGGAGGTTTTAGTCAGTCAACTGATGTTTCACATTTCTTTGTTTTTCCTAAACTGCAGATTACTTTTTTAATTGTTCATGGAATGCAAATAAAATGACAATTCTTTCCTACCAGATGTGCTGGATAGGCATGAGGGCACAATCATTTTCCTAACTAGTATTTTCATCAAGAAACCTATTCAGACTCTTTGAATTACTTCCTAAACTCAGTGTAATTGAACTGGAAACGTTGCCAGTGGCAGGTTTGTGTCCTTAAGTGCTCTTAGAGGCCTGGGGACTAGGATATTGGGAGCATTACAAAGAACCTCAAATTGTGGCTTGATCTTGTATTGAAAGAAACTCAACATTCTGTTCCAGGGGCTTTAAGATTTACACATATGAATAAAAATCAGGATGGATGTGCTGATATCCCAATGGGACAGCACTTAGCCAGACTGTTTCTGTTCCAGTGCCTGAGTGCATGGATTTGGGAGGAATAGGGAGATACTGAACCAAGCAGAGTTTGTAGATTGCTTTCTTTTTTCCCCCTCTTCTCCCACCCCTCTGCAATGTAGATGTTGCTTAAAACATACAGAAATAAAAAATATCATAGAGAAATTTAGAAAATAGTGAAAAATTCTCGAGTATTATCTTGTATCTTTTGTTGGAGTAAACAGGAAATAATGTCGTGTAATGAAACTGTTCATCTAAAATTAAATAGCCAAAATGAGAAGCAATAGTGTTTATTTGGGATCAAAGAATTGCAGTTCGGGCAGGCAGCACAGATTCAGGCTGAAACCCAAATAGTGTCCTGATTACAGGATAAGGGCAGTGTTGTTGTTTTTTTTCTGTTTGTTTGTTTTTAATGAGAAAAGGAAAGGAATAATTATATGAATAGAAGAAATTCCTATTGGTGCTAACAAGCTGACTTACTCTTTAGCTGTGTATGGCTGGTGATTGAGTCTGTCTTCAGATAAATTGTCCATAATCATCAGTCCTGTGGTCTGGATGTCTGTTTCCCTGTTGGCTTTACAAACAGCTCTTTAGAAGACCATGTTGGTTTAGCCTAATCCAAACAGTCCAAAGGTTCAAGGAGCAAGATGAGCAAGATAGTTCCTCTGGAAAGGCTGCTCTGCCTTGAGAATGACTCCATTTATATACTGTTAACCTGGAGTTTTGTCTTTGATATGGGATGTTTCTTCTTCCTCATCTAGGAGCACTTGCTCCTCATGTATAAAATAAAGGGGATTAAGAAAATGATCTCTGAGGTTCCTCAGTCCTAAAATGATATGGGTCTATGAAAATGTGATGATGCCTCTTCCAAGGAAACCAGGATTGCTTTTGTTCTCTTTCCTTCTTAGTCTTTCTTCTTCTTCTTCTTTTTAATTCTTTATTGTTTAAAGCAGCGGTTCTCAACCTGTGGGTCGTGACCCCTTTGGGGGTCTAACGACCCTTTCACAGGGGTTGCCTAAGACCATCAGAAAACACATAGATAATTACATATTGTTTTTGTGATTAATCACTATGCTTTAATTTATGTTCAATTTGTAACAATGAAATTGGGGGTCACCACAACATGAGGAACTGTATTAAAGGGTTGGGGCATTAGGAAGGTTGAGAACCACTGCTTTAAAGTATTACCTATGTCTCCTTTTTCCCCCATTGACCTCTCCCCGGTCATTCCCACCCCCCCCCACCCCCCCACTCTTCAGCACATGCCCTTACCCCACTACTGTCTGTGTTTATGGGTTATGTTTATATGCATGAATACAAGTTCTTTGGTTGATCTCTCCCCCCCTGCCCTCCCTCCACCTTCCCTCTGAGTCTTGGATGGTCAGTTCGATGCTTCTATGTCTCTGGATCTGTTTTTGTTCATCAGTTTATGTTGTTCATTATATTCCACCAATGAGTGAGATCATGTGGTATTTATCTTTCTCCGACTGGCTTATTTCGCTTAGCATAATGCTTTCCAGGCCCATCCATGCTGTTGCAAATGTTAAGAGTTCCTTCTCTTTTATAGCAGCGTAGTATTCTAATGTGTATATGTACCACAGTTTTCTAATCCACTCATCTCCTGATGGGCACTTAGGCTGTTTCCACATCTTAGCTATTGTAAATTGTGCTGCTATGAACATAGGGGTGCATATATACTTTCAGATTTGTGTTTCTGTTTTCTTGGGATATATTTCTAGAATTGGGATCACTGGGTCAAATGCGAGTTCCATTTTAAATCTTTTGAGGAAACTCCATACTATTTTCCACAGTGGCCGCACCAGTCTGCATTCCCACAGTGTATGAGGTTCCTTTTTCTCCACATCCTCGCCAGTACTTGTTGTTTGTTGATTTGTTGATGATAGCCATTCTGACAGGTGTGAGATGGTACCTCGTCTTTTTTTTATTCCATATGAATTTTTGGAGAGTTTGTTATAGGTCTCTGAAGTATGGTGTTTGTATTTTAATGGGGATTGCATTGAATCTATAGATTGATTTGGGTAGTAGACATTTTAATGATGTTGATTCTACCTATCCATGAACACGGTATATTCTTCCATTTGTTTGTTATCCTCTATCTCTTTTTTCAACGTCCTATAATTTTCTGAGTACAGGTCTTTTACCCCTTAGTTAAGTTTATTCCTAGGTATCTTAATTTTTTTGTTGCTATGGTAAATGGGATTGTTTTTTTAGTTTCTCTTTCCGTGAGTTCATTGTTGGTGTATATAAAAGCCATATATTTCTGGATGTTAATTTTATATCCTGCTACATTGCCAAATTCATTTATTAAGTCTAGTAGTTTTTTGATGGAGTCTTTAGGGTTTTCTATGTATAATATCATGTCATCTGCGAATAATGATAGTTTTATTTCTTTTCCAATTTGGATTCCTATCATTTCTTCTTCTTGTTTGATCACTATGGCTAGCACCTCAAGTACTCTGTTGAACAGGAGTGGTGAAAGTGGGCATCTCTGTCTTGTTCCTGTTCTTAGGGGAAATAGTTTTAGTTTTTGCCCATTGAATATGATGTTGGCCGTGGGTTTGCCATATAAGGCTTTTGTTATGTTGAGGTATGACCCCTCTATTCCCACTTTGCTGAGAGTTTTTATCAAGAAAGGATGTTAATTTTGTCAAATGCTTTTTCTGCATTAGTTGATATGATTATGTGATTTTTGTCTCTCAATTTGTTTATGTGATGGATCATGTTTATTGATTTGCGGATATTGTACCAGCCTTGCATTCCCAGAATAAATCCCACTTGCTCATGGTGTATGATCTTTCTAATGTAATGCTGGATCTGATTTGCTAGAATTTTGTTGAGGATTTTAGCATCTATCTTCATCAGGGATATTGGTCTGTAATTCTCTTTTTTTGTAGTGTCTTAATATGGTTTGGGGATTAGGGTAATGCTGGCTTCATAGAATGAGCTTGCAAGTGTTCCTTCCTCTTGAACTTTTTGGAATAGTCTGAGGAGGGTAGGTTTTAGTTCTTTTCTGAATTTTTGGTAAAACTCCCCTGTGAAGCTGTCTGAACTGGGGCTTCTGTTTGCTAGAAGTTTTTTGATTACTGCTTCAATTTCATCATTAGTTATCAGCCTATTCAGGTTTTTTGATTCTTCCTGATTGAGTTTTGGAAGACTGTATTTTTCTAGGAATATGTCCATTTTATCTAAGTTGTCCAGTTTGTTGGAGTAGAGTTGTTCGTAGTATTTTTTTTTTAATCCTTTGTATGTCTGTAGGGTCGGTTGTTACTTCACCTCTTTCATTTCAGATTTTGTTTATTTAAGTCCTCTCTCTTTGTTTCTTGGTGATCCTGGCTAGAGGTTCATCTATCTTGTTTATCCTTTCAAAGAACCAGCTCTTGGTTTTATTGATCTTTTGTATTTTTTGGGGGGAGGTGGATCTCTGTTGTTTATTTCCTCTCTGATCTTTAGTCTTTCTTCTTTTGCCCTTTTCTTTCCCTGTATATTTTAATAACTGACTTTTGTTGGCACATTTTGGGCACCAGTCACTTCCTAAGTGGTATCCACTTCAGAAACTGTATTAAAGAAAGGGACCCTATGGCTTCCCATCTATGTAGAATCCATTCTGCCTGGTGTCACTGTAGCATTGGTTTACTGATTGTCCATTTCTTCTGGAAACTTTCTCCTTATTTAGCTCCTTTGTTAATGAAATATCCTGTTTTGTTTTTTACATGTAACCAGCTCTACTTATTATTGTTATCCTTATGGTACTTTATTTATGTTGTCTCATCTTCAAGTTATTTATATACTTGCTGGGCCTTGTTTCATGATTTCTCAGAGTCTACCTGTTATGTCGGAAAATAACACAATTTTATGTATTGTTTTCCATTCTTGTTTCTACTATATGCCAGTGTTTTTTCTTTACAAAACAAAACTAAAGCCAATTTGCTGGAAGTGTGTCTTTTTATTTTTTTTTAAGAAATATTTTTATTGATTTCAGTGAAAGGAAGGAAGAGAGAGAGAGAGAGAGAGAGAGAGAGAGAGAGAGAGAGAGAGAGAAAGAAAGAAACATCGATGGTGAGGGAGAATCATTGATCAGCTGCCTCCTGCATGCCCCCTGCTGGGGACTGAGCCTGCAACCTGGGCATGTGCCCTGACCAGGAATTGAACCATGACCTCCTGGTTCATAAGTCGATGTTCAACCACTGAGCCACGCCTGCCAGGCTGTTTCATGTTTTAAATAAAATTTAGATTATTTATCAGATCTATTTTTTGAGTCATTGATTTTATTTTAATCTTTAGGATTTTATGTCTCCTCTCTTGCTTTCTTTATATTCCTATACCTTAGGTTTTTAAAGTATCTTATGAATTGAATATTTAGTTGGTTTATTTTCACGTTCACTTTCTTTGTTAAACAGTGAAAGTTTAAGGTTCAGTACATGCTTTGAACTTAGTTTTTTTGTTCCCATTTGCCTCATGGGTTTGTAGGTTTACACGGGACAGAGACTATAATAAAGTAACACTTAGATGTAATTTATTCCTAAGAATTTGGGCATAAGCATTAATATTTTCAAATAGCCAAAGCTTAATTGTGAATTATAAAAAATATTTTAATTGTGAATTTAAAGTACCTTTTAAAATAAACACCTTTTTTATGTAATGGAGAGGGGTAATGAGGAAGGGATTACAGTCTCAGAGAAGAGCATATCTCATGATTCTGTAATAGGAAAGGACTTGCTGGGTTTGAGAAGAGTATGGCAGATACATGAGGGGCAGGCTTGTAGGGGGTGGAGTTGGCAGGTTAGGAGGTAATGAATTATGATGGGCAATGCTGGCTTTGTTAGACAGTCTAATTTTTTCTTAAAAAGCAATGAGAAATGCCCATTAAAATTCTTAAAAGGGAGAAGGATATACTTTGATTAAAAGTTTTAAACAAATCACTCGGGAAAATGGATTGGAGGTGGAAAAGTGTGGATGCAGGAAGATCAGTTAATGCACCTGTAAATGATGATAACCTTAATGAAGGGGGCACAGAGAGGACTGAGAGAAATGAAAAATCTTGGAATATATTTAGAGAAAGACAAATATGAACTGGATAAGTTGGATGTGAGGGAGAGGGATGAGAATAATGAGAAATCAAAGATCACATCAGTTATTTTAATCCTCACAGCCACCTAAATGAGGAAGGTGTTATTATCTGCACCTTGCAGATAAGGACATTGAGGCACTGGGAAGAGAAAAGCCTGCTAAGGTCATATGCTTAGTTAGTGATGGCATGAGGATTGAACTCAGGCCAATAACTGTATAGCACATACTAACCACTATAATATACTGAACATGTATCTCATATCTTTCTAAATTTGATACTTGACTTTAAGCTTTCCACTTCAACATGTTCCCATTTATCTTGCATTTGAGACCTAAATAGCTCCAAATTGTGCTTTTTCTTTCAAATAAGTTAGAGACAACTGTTACATAAATTAGCTGTTATCAGAGACTTATTTAAAAATCTAATGTCCAGCATATTTTATGGAGTTATACAGATTCAGGCTGATATGTACTTAATAAATCTACTATAGCACTAAGTGAAAAGTGATACTAATGGCAATGACCTTCAAGTATAAAAGTGATACTAATGGCAATGATCTTCAAGTATAATAAGATCGCTGCATCACCAATGAGAGGCTATGGTTGGCTTAGTAGTATTTTATCTTAACTTTTTTGTGTGTTGTAGGAGTTCAAAAATTGGTAATCAATTAGTATTATCTTTGTTAACACAGCTTAATCCTATTATCACAATCCCTCAGGAATCCTGACCTCCTTAGAATCTGAGAATAAGTGAAAAGTACTTATATTTTATATTTTCAAGAAAGTAATAAAGACTTTTAAAAAGTAAATAGGGTGAACACTTTTCCAAGAGGAACAAAAGAAGCTTACAATTTAGTGTGTTGGGGGAATGAGGGAAGAAGGTTGCCCAACTTCCTCCTCCCCCAATACTATTTGCTAGCCTTTATAAGAATATGATTTCATCAGGACTTGGTTGACAAGAGAACAACAAATTCCACTGAATTAAGGTAATGTGTAGTGAAAAAAAATCTTATGAGTCAGTGGGTTTTGATTATACATATAATAACTTCTTTTCTTGTAATTTCAAATGTCTATACTAATAAAAGACAAACATGCAAATTGACCATACCTTCACTATGCCTTAAGCCATGCCCATCAGCCAATCAGAGCGACTATGTGAAAATTATCCCAACCAAGATGGCGGCTGGCAGCCATGGAGCTGGAGCAAGCAGGAGGCTTGGTTTCCCCAATGATGGAGGAAGCCTGCCTGGCCAGGCTCTAAGCTTCACTCAAAGCAACAGTTTCAATTATAGAAGGTAAATAAACGCCAGATACCTGCTTTCAGCCGGCCGGAGCCTTGGGTTGCCCCTGGCGATGGAGGAAGCCAAGCCCTGGCCAGCTCTGAGCTCCACTCCAGGCTACAAAGTTTCAATTATAGAAGATAAATAAATCCCAGGAAAAAAAAAAAGCAAAACAGGAGAGGCTGGGAGCTTCCGTTGCTGGGGAGGCTTGGCCAGCTTGAAAACGGCCCTCAGCCCCTCACCTAGGCTGGACCCCCACCCTGAAGGGCAAACCAGCCAGCCCCCACCCATGCACCAGGCCTCTATCCTATATAATAAAAGGGTAATCTGAAAACTGACCCTAACAGCAGAATGACTGGGAATGACTGGTCACTGTGACACACACTGACCACCAGGGGGCAGACGCTCAATGCAGGAGATGCCCCCTGGTGGTCAATGCACTCCCACAGGGGGAACTCTGCTCAGCCACAAGCCAGGCTGCCAGCTGCCAGTATAGCGGTGGTAGTGGGAGCCTCTCCCGCCTCCTCAGCAGCACTGAGGATGTCTGACTGCAGCTTAGGCCTGCTCCCCGCTGGCAAGTGGACATCTCCCGAGGGCTGCCGGGCTGCCAAAGGGATGTCTGACTGCCAGCTTAGGCCCAATCCCCCGGGGAGCGGGCCTAAGCCAGCAGGTGGTCATCCCCTGAGAGGTCCCAGACTGCAAGAGGGCACAGGCCGGGCTGAGGGGACCCCTCCCCCCTCCCGAGTGCACAAATTTTTGTGCACCGGGCCTCTAATATATTATAATGTGAGACTAGACATCCATAGTACTGTACAGTCCAGTTAAAGTACATGTGTTTTATTGGATGAAAGCATTGAGCAATGGGTCAGGAGGTTGATTCTCAAAGGAGGACAGATGGGTTTTATTTTTAAAAGTGGAAATAAAAATCAAGGATACAAAATTCATAGCGTTTTGTCTCTGGTAGATATCAAACAGGCACCACAATTTCAAGGGCATTATGTATGGAAACATGTTAAAAATTCTATTTTCTTTCTAGATCTTGGCTGTGTCCCATTGTTCCATGCTCTCTTACACTTTATTTTTTAAGTAAACCTCTGGAAAACCTTCCATGATAAATTAAAAATGATAAACATATCATTTCAGTAAAATAAAGCCCATAATTTTTCTGAAAAAATATTACATTGAGAAATTTATGCTATAATTTTATATTAAAATCTTAATTGAAGACACCTTACCGCCTTTCCTTTATTGTTTGTTTATTTAGAAATATGGCCTATAATAGTGAACACCTGAATGTACAATGTTGGAGAAATGTATTTACAAAGATATTTTTTGAATCCAAATGCAAATATATTTCCTCAAATATAAATCTCTAATTTAGTGACATAGTAGTCTAATATTACTATTTATTGTTTATTTCACTGAATGGACAAAACAATAAATAAATACTTCACCCATATGATCATAAGATTTAGTGAGTACTTCAATACATTTAGTATCATTAATTTTACTATGTAGGCATTTATACCTAATCTTTTCTCACAACCAAAATTAATTTAATAAAACTAGATGGTGGAGGAAAGATTTATCTGTGTGTCTGATATTTGTTTTTCAGTATTGGAACCTTTAATTCATCATGTTTGTCATATTTATTTTTCAGACTTAGATGATAAAAATATATATGAATCTATTTTTGACTCATATACTGTTAATGTTACACATAATAGAAAGTAAATCTTCAAAATTAGTAGGACTGCTCAGTCAAACTATGCAAGCACACATTAGTTTACAGGTACCTACAGTGACAACTGCATCCTATGACATTGTTATTGACATGGTAGTAGAGCATATGTTTTGAGCAGTTTTTCTTCCAGTAGTAATACAACCTTGCCAATGCAGATAAGGTATTTGTAGAATTCTACAATTTCATCAAGACACTGTACTTATCATTTTGTCCTTTACCTAACAGAGCAATATGATATGAGCAGTTACTATCTAATAACAATTTAAATAATAATTTAAAAATTATTATTGGAAAAGTATGAGGAACTAGACAAATGTTGGTTCTATAGGTGGCAATAATATACAACACTGCAAGAAGTATGTAGAATATATCAACGAAATGCTGATTCTGAACTTGTGGTACAAGGATATATGCCAGTGTACAAGATGCTAATACCTAAGTTTCATTAATAAAAATATTAAGCAGTATCTCTTTAGAACTAAAAACTGTCATTGAAAATTTCTATCTAGTTAAAAGACAGTAATCACCAACAGAGAAATATAAAATAAAATTGAGTGGTTAACATACACTTTGTAGAGCTGGTAGTAGGTAAGGGTTCATAAGTACAGGCACTAGGCCAATATATAGACATTTGTAGCAAAAGAGTTAATTGTGCTGGAACAACAAATGGGCTTGCCAGTGAAACTGCATGATAAACTCAACATAAGATAAAACAAGTGCAATATTTTTATGCACTTGTGGATTTTCAGTAATCCTGCTTTCTCCAAAATAGAGACCTAGATAAGGATTGAGATCTCAATTCTTCAAATGTAACAGAGATAGTGAAAAACTGAACACTACCACAGGTATGTATTCAGAGAGGTTAGGCAAGGGTAGCCCCAACCACCAAGACTATCTAGAGCCTCTGCTTAGGGGGCATATATGACAGATTACTTTCAATATTTGTGATGGATCGCTAAAGTGATTCTTTATCAGGATGAGGAGGTATAAGTTTCTGCGTAGGGAGTAGTACCTCCTAGATGATTCTGAAATGTCCAACTTTGCTTACTTTTGGGGGACTCTACTTTCTTTGAGAATCACTGCTTTGAAGATAGATACAAAACTAAAAATATTAACTACTAGAAGGGAAGGACAGACTACTTCCTACTTTTAAAAAGTTTTTTGACTGAAATCCATAGTAAGAAATATGTTTTACATCATGACACACTACATTCATTCCCATTCTCTCAGAAGAACACAAATACACACACACTATTGAATAAAACTTTAGATAAAAAAATACCATGATGTTGTCTGTTATTTTCTCTTCTAATTTATTTTATTGTATTTTTTAAATGGTGGTATTAATCAATGAAATCAATTACTAACCATTAATGGGTAGTAGTCCACAATTTGAAGAATAGCTAGTTAGCTTATATCTGTAGCATCACCTAGGAGGCAAATGTGTGATAAAGCTCGGAGGAAAATGCTGCCTCTAACACCACATGCCAGGTAAGCACACAGTCTCCTTGGGGCCTTTGCATTTATCCCTCATGTGGAATGCTCTTTTCCAATTTTCCAGTTAGCTGACTGACTTTTTTCAGATCTTTGCTCAAAAGCAAGCTTCTTGAGAAGGCCTTCTCTCTTAACACCCTATTTAATTTTGCAACCACCCCAACACTCCTATACCCCTTCCTGCACTCTCTGTAATAATAAAAGTGTAATATGTTATGCAAATCGACTGAACGACTGAACAGCAGAACGACCATCTGGATGACCTTCTGACAACCACCTATGACATGCACTGGTGCCAAGCCAGCCAAGGCAGGTGTGATGTGATTGATCGGGGGGGCCCCGAAATTGCCCCATGATCACCTCGTAGAAGGAGGCCCAGGCCACCTCTATGGGGCGATTGATGGGGGGTCTCCACAATTGATTGCCCCAAAGAGGGAGGCCCAGGCCACTGGCTGGCAGGGCGATTGATTGGGGAGGGGGGTGCTGTGATCGCCCCAAAGAGGGAGGCCCAGGCTACCATGTCAGCGGCGCTGCGATGGGTGGGTGGCGCCTCCCTTCTGGGCAATCGGTCACGGAGCCCCGTGATCGATTGCCCCGCAGAAAAAGGCCCAGGCTACCCGGCTGGAGGCTCTGTGGTGGGTGGGCAGGGCCTCCCTCTGCGGGGAGATTGACTTGAGGCTCCGTGACCGATTGCCTCACAGAAGGAGGTCCAGGCCAGCCAAGCAATTGCACCCCACACCTATCGCCCGCAGAGGGAGGCAACCTGTGGCAGGCAAAGGGGGGCAGCGCTGCACAGATGGCAAGTGGGGGTGGGTGTGGGGGCAGCTGGGGGAAGGAAAGCCCCAATAGGCCCTGATCGCCGGCCAGGCCTAGGGACCCTACCCGAGGGGTCCTGGATTGCGAGAGGGTACAGGCCAGACTGAAGGACACCCCCCCTTCCACAAATTTCATGCACTGGGCCTCTAGTATACTATATAATCTAGTACTTCTCTATAGTATGATAGTATAATCACCATATGACATATTAAATGACTTTAATGATTTGTGATTTGTGTATTTTCTGTGTCTGTCCACTAAGACATTAGCTCTATAGGCCAGGGGATTTTTATTTGTTTTATTCATCATGTATCCCTAGTGCCTAAACAAAGCCTGGCACCTAGTAGGTGCTCAATATATATTGAGTAAATGAATAGTTGTCTGACTGAATGAATACATGAAAAACATCCTGTGTCTCAGAAGAAATACAGTCCAGCAGAGGAAGTAATTAAATGTACGACAGTGAGATACCCTCTCACACCTGTTAGAATGGCTATCATTAACAAATCGACAAGTGCTGGCGAGGATGTGGAGAAAAAGAAACCCTCTTGCACTCCTGGTGGGAATGCAGACTGGTGCAGCCACTGTGGAGAACAGTATGAAGTTTCCTCAAAAAATTAAAAATGGAACTGCCATTTGATCCAGTGATCCTACTTCTAGGAATATATCCCAAGAAATCAGAAACACCAATCAGAAAGGACATATGCACCCCTATGTTCATAGCACAATTTACAATAACCAAGATTTGGAAACAGCCTAAGTGCCCATCAGCAGATGAGTGGATTAGAAAACTGTGGTACATCTACACAATGGAATACTACGCTGCTGTAAAAGAGAAGGAACTCTTAACATTTGCAACAGCATGGATGGACCTGGAGAGCATTATGCTAAGCAAAATAAGTCAGTAAGAGGAAGATAAATATCACATGATCTCACTCCTTGGTGGAATATAATGAACAACATAAACTGATGAACAAAAACAGATCCAGAAGACAGAGAGGCATCGAACAGTCCATCAATCCTCAGAGGGAAGGCAGGGGAGGGTGTGGGGTGGTGGTAAGAGATCAACCAAAGGACTTGTATGCTTCCATATAAGCATAACCAATGGACACAGACACTAGGGGGGTGGGGCTGGCCAATGGGGAAAAAAGGTGACATGTAATACTACATGTAATGCTTTAAACAATAAATAATATTAAAAAATAAATGTAATTCCAAATTTTATTCCTATTTCTCTAAGAACAAATTAAAGAGGGTTTAGTTCATTACCTAGCTGCATAAACATATTTAAATCCCTTTTCTAATCTCAACCCTCCCACACCTCAGCACCTGGGTTGAGCCTTTTAACCCCAATTCCCAGTTGTTTCCTCAAAGTTCTCCTTAATACCCACCTACTTGAGCTTTTCTCCTTTCTCTTTTCTCCTTCTCATGCTACATTATCTTCATACCAACAGTGGCTGGAGTGTCCTCTGTTCTCACCCCTCTGTTGGGTGGCAATGACCCCAAGAGTAGCTGATGTTCTATGTCCACCACCTCCCTTCTTGTGTGCCTACCCTATAGGAATGCTAAAACATGCTTAGGACATCAATACATCAGGGACAAAACATGTTATTTTAGAATAAATTTCCTATTAAAATATTGACTGTTAAAAAGATTGAATGAGAAGGACTCAGCTTTATTAACAATAACAAAACTATTAGAGAAAACAAAGTTTCACAGAAGATGAATGAAGACTCATATCAACAGAATCAAGTAAGAGATGGAAGGCACATTTCCTACTAAATTATGAAAATGGGTCAGTCCCATCAAGCACCCAATTTTCAGGTTGATATCTCCAGTATGAGACAGCAATGTACTCACAAATTTGATTTGCAATTACACAGCACCAGTTAAGTCGTTCACAATAGAGATCACCTATACAATTGAAGTCACCAACCTTCTACCCTCTTGTTCCCCCTGGTGTTTGACACCTTTCAGAGAGAAGAAATAGAGATGATGGTTTGGTTATTCCCTCAGCATCCCACTCCCCCTCAACTAGTATGCTTTGTAGAAATATTATATATTTTTATAATAAGAATACTATTTAATATTTCCTTGCCTTTCTTTTTAGAGATTAATTTAATCTATAACATGACCTTGGGTGGCATGTATGCAATTGAGTAAAATATAACTGTGATGGCACTTATTCCTTTAAAATATCAAAAGACATCTTAAATCATATTTTCAACTTCTTAAAACTGACTAATTTTGAAAATTGAAAAGAATTAATGATGAGATGGTTCTCAGTTTTCTTCTGACATGAGTATTCTAGGCATGAAATTTCTTCTGTGATAGGACATGGGTTGAGGTTTGGCTGAGTATTAGTGAATACAAGTATTCTTTGCATGTGAGCAAAAGACCAGCCATAGGGTTTGCATTCAGTTTTGGTGCCTCACCCATATCTCTTTACCTGAAAGGTGGACTCATCTTCCAGCTGCTGTGTTTTCCAGCCAAGAGCCCAGTCCACTTTCTTTCAGGTAGAAAACTCTGTAGAGCCATTTATACTCCTCATGGGATCAGGTTGGGGCTAGACTTCAGCTGAAACCACAGCTTTGCTTATTTTCTTCCTCTGTCGCATCTTTATTTCCTTTCTGTCAGTAAAATCTCTCACACAGACATTGCTATTTGAAGCACTGCTTCTAGTGAATTTAACTCAAGATAGGATTTGGAGGAACAGCAATTCTCTTTGACTTGTTCCACCTTATCCCTTCTTACCTTATTGCCCCAAGGAACACATCACTCTGGGGATAATTGAGAAAATTTTCTGTTTGTGTTAGGATTTTTTTTTTTTTGCCTTTTTAAAAACTATAAACGGTAAAAACCCATCATGTAAACTTTATTTTTGGCCGGGACAGTTTAATCATTACTCTTTTTGTGGAACTGTTGATCTCTGTCTTTGATCTGAATCAGTGAATTAGAAATATTTTACCTATTTAACTGTCTCCTTCCAAATGTTTCTTCAGTGGTTTCTAGGTGCTGATATTGGGAGTGTGGAACATCAGAAATATCCCTTAGCACATTGAGCCCCCAGGCAGATGAATGGTCAGAGACTGAAGGCTGCTACAAACACCTATATCTGAGAAATTCATGTTTCTGCCTCATACTGGAAATGAAAAATGAACCTATAAAGTGATTTCATTTCTCCTTTCAAATTTGAGCAAATGCCTCCTATTGGTAGAACACTAATTGCATTTAGAATATTGGGGATAAGGGAGATGGAGAAATGTAGTTCCTAGGCTTCTATCCTCTGTGATACAGAAAAAGCCCAGAAGAGAATGGGGAAGAGGTGATGAGGAGGGTATGGGGAGGAAGGGAGTGAAAACACAAAACCTCCCTCTCCACTTTGATGAGTATATTTAACCGAAGATGAATCCATCTGCTTCTAAGAACTAAACAGAGGGAATAGTTTAGCATATTGAATATATCTGATTTAAATTGGCATTAATATTTGATATCAGCTCTCTGGCTTAAACAATGAAAATATTGATATAAGTAAAACCATGCCCAAAGCTAGTTTAAGGCATAAAACTCTGTTTTTTTATAAGTTAAAGAGAAATTATAAGCTATGTTATTAGGTTTATTTAGATTTAAAAATTAATGTGTAGTTAAAAAAATTGGAGTCATAGATGGCTTCATTTGAGACTGACTTTGACTTCCAAGGAGACATTTGTGATAAGAAAAATAAAATTTACTTGCCAGAGCCATATGGTGGGATGTAAATGGAGTTCAGATAGGATTCCTAGAAAATGAGAATTTTTGAAGCAAAAAGAAATAAAACTGAGATGGAAGCATAAAACAGGATATCTTGTTTTCTTGTTAATGAAATATGAGCTTAGGCTTCTCACTCCCAATTCTGGACAAAGGTCCTGAAAATTCGGCAGGTCTAGAGGAAGATGGAGGGAAGCATTGAGTGAATACTGGTAGAGTCTTCTTGTCAGTATGAAATTTCTGGTTCCCCATCCTTAGTCATATTCTGTTTGGGGTGTGTGTGTGTGTGTGTGTGTGTGTGTGTGTGTGTGTATGATTGAGATTTTCATAAAGGCTTTGGAACTTGAGAGCAGAGGAGATCTGTGAATAAAGCTCTGAAGAGTGCCGTTCACATTGTCTTCCATGTGTATTGCACCTCCAAGAGGGCAGTGTGCTGTGCAATCAGGCAGGTGGCCTGGGTAGGCTCACAGAATTCCAATAGCCCAGAATGATGCTGGGGAAGCAGAATGAACTGAGGGAACTGGAGAAGAACTGAGATGTAGCCCAGCAGGTAATGGGGTCAGACGAATAATCCATTAGCCAAACTGGCAAAGGCCTATGAGGAGAGTCTCTATACTTAAAGGGCCTTTAGGAAGCAAACAAGAGATAACACACTGAAATGTATTATTACTAGACTGGAAAATTCTTGGTGCCAGGATGATAGCATAGACTGATAAAGACAAGATTACATCCTCCTCTGCTCACCCCCACCTCTACCATCTTATATGCTTCAACATCTACACAAATCAAACTTAAAAGCAAACTTTGGTGAGCAGAGAACTGATTGAGACTTCTGCTATCTGATGCATTGGAGGCCCTAAATAAAAATTAAACTTTATTATTGAAAATTAAAGTTCCTTTTTTTTTTTTTTTTGCATTTTGGAGACTGAAATTTTTATTATCTTTGTCCTGGTAGGATGTAAGGCTGTGCCATGGAAACTGATGCAGTAGGAGAAAAAAAGTCCTGCCATGGCAATTCTCTCTTCAGTTAAAGTGATTATTTTAACTCTTTTAACTAAGGCATGTTTAGAACTAAAACACAGCAGCAAGACAAAGGAGGAAAGAAAATAATTTTATTCATTCTTTAAAGCTCACAAACTGATAAGAAATAAGAAATCACTTTCTGGTGAGAACTGCTTTGTTAGGGGGAAAGACCAAGAATATAATTTAAAATTAATATATAGTTCATCATGGAGGTAAAAGTCTTGGTCTCCTTGTCCTGGGAAATATATATAGGAAAAGTAGAATAATTGTGAGATATAAAAAAGTTAATATGTTGATTTGTAGTCAGCTCATAAGAAATTTGATAATAAATCTAGCTCTTTATCTTTTTTAAAAAAAAATATATATTTTATTGATTTTTTACAGAGAGGAAGGGAGAGAGATAGAGAGCTAGAAACATCGATGAGAGAGAAACATCGATCAGCTGCCTCCTGCACATCTCCCACTGGGGATGTGCCCGCAACCCAGGTACATGCCCTTGACCGGAATCGAACCTGGGACCTTTCAGTTCGCAAGCCGACGCTCTATCCACTGAGCCAAACTGGTTTTGGCGTCTTTATCTTATTCTATACACTGAAGTTACTTTCTAAGGAATTAACTATCTATACTAATAAAAGACAAACATGCAAATTGACCATACCTTCGCTGTGCCTTAAGCCATGCCCACCAGCCAATCAGAGCGACTATATGCAAATTAACCCAACCAAGATGGCGGCCGACAGCCACAGAGCTGGAGCAAGCAGGAGGCTTGGTTACCCCAATGATGGAGGAAGCCAAGCTTCCCACTTAGCTCGGCTGCTCTGATTTCCGCTTGAAGCAACAAAGTTTCAATTATAGAAGGTAAATAAACCCCAGATACCTGCTTTCAGCCAGCTGTGGCCACGGAGCTGGAGCGAGCAGGAGGCTTCCCTCCCGCCTACCCTGGCTGGCTCTGAGCTTCTTTCAAGGCTACAAAGTTTCAATTATAGAAGGTAAATGAATCCCAGAAGAAAAATAAAAGAAGAAAAAAGGAGAGGCTAGGAGCTTCCGTCACTGGGGGGGTTGGCCAGCCTGAAAACGGCCCTCAGCCTGTCACCCAGACTGGTCAGGCACCCCAGTGGGGACCCCCCACCCTAAAGGGGGTGTGGCCAGCCTGAAAACAGCCATCAGCCCCTTACCCAAACTGGCCAAACCTCCATGGGGTGATAGTCCCCACTGGGGGGGGGGGGGAACCTTGACCAGCCTGCAAACAGCCATCAGCCCCTCACCCAGGCTGGCCAGGCAACCCAGCAGATCCCCACCCTGATCCGGGACACCCTTCAGGGCAAACCAGCTGGCCCCCACCCATGCACCAGGCCTCTGTCCTATATAATAAAAGGGTAATATGCAAATTGACCCTAACGGCAGAATGACTGGGAATGACTGGTCACTATGACACACACTGACCACCAGGGGGCAGACGCTCAATGCAGGAGATGCCCCCTGGTGGTCAGTGCGCTCCCACAGCGGGAACTCTGCTCAGCCACAAGCCTGGCTGATGGCTGCCAGCACAGCGGTGGTGGTGGGAGCCTCTCCCGCCTCCTCAGCAGCACTAAGGATGTCTGACTGCAGTTTAGGTCTGCTCCCTGCTGGCAAGTGCACATCCCCCGAGGGCTGCCGGGCTGCCAGAGGGATGTCTGACTGCCAGCTTGGGCCCGATCCCCCAGGGAGCAGGCCTAAGTCAGCAGGTGGTCATCCTCTGAGGGGTCCCAGACTGCAAGAGGGCATAGGCCGGACTGAGGGAACCCCCCCTCCCCCCCGAGTGCGCAAATTTTTGTGCACCAGGCCTCTAGTTTAATATAAAATGAAAACGAGAAATAGAAGAACATATGAATGCATATGTGTCTGATCTTGGGATGGAAACAGCATTTCTAAGCATAAAACAATGGAAAACACCACAAAGAAAAAAACACCAGGTGGCAATAAAAACTCTTCTACATATATCATATATAATGCATATATTTGACATGAAATGTATACTTACCATAAACAAACTAGACAAAGAATAGACATTCTTTTAAAAATATTTATTTTTTAATCCTTACCTGAGGATACCTGTTGTTTTTTTTATTGTAGAGAGAGGAAGGGAGGGAGGAAGAGAAGGAGAGAGGGAAAGAAAAACATTGATCAGTTGCTCCTGTACATGCCCCAACCATGTATCAAACCCACAACCTAGGTATGTGCCCTGACTGGCACTCGAACCCACAATCTTTTGGTGTACAGATGACAGTCCAACCAATGGAGCCACCCAACGAGGACAAGAATAGACATTCTTAATATATAATCTGCTCCTATGACTAAGTTAAGTTAAACATCTCAGTAGAAATTGAATAAATTTAAAAGGAAAGAAATATAAGGAGAATTTTAACATCAGTAGTAATAATAGGCAAGCAAATGAATAACATAATATGCTTAATTTGGCAAATAAAATCATCAAGGTTTAAAACAATGCTAGTGTTGGCAGAGGCACAGTGTCATGGGCACCCTCATTCAGTGTTATTGAGAGTAGGATTTGGGACAACTGTTTCGTTTATAGAGACTGTATCCTGAGTAACCAGCACAGTGCCTGGCATAATCCATGTTCAATATAAATTTGTTGAATAAATGAACTTTTATACAAATCTCTTTGGCAAGAAGCTTTAAAAGCATTAAAAAATTTCATAGTGTTTTCCATTAATTCTAATTTTTAGGAGTGTATCTGATGAAGAAAACATTTCTGTATAATTTTTAGAAGCTCAGACATTAGAGTTACTAATTAATTTTTCTTAAATAGAAATGCAGGTAAAAGCAAAGGCCAAAGATTATAATTCTCAGTGAATTCACACCATTTGGTAAAGTTACAGAATAAAATTTGTGATGGCATAGGCAATGAGTTAGTTAATCATTACTGTGCTGATTGTGTATTACAACTTAGGGAAGTAAATTCAATTTTATACAGCAAATATATTCTAATAAATACAATTTGCTATAACAATGTATAGTGAGTAAATTCAATTTCTTACAACAAACATATAAAACCAGATTTGCAGTATTCATAACTTCAAGGACCATAATTATATGCCATAGGTGATGAGAATTTTTGTAATACTTAAAAACTTTTTGCCTTTCTCAACAATCTAGACAAATTCAATTTCATGCTGACAAGATACAGAACATGTGCAAGTTTCATGTAAACAGGACCTTCAACCCAAACTGCTAATGCTCTCTCCTTGACAGCGTCATGGAATCTGATTTATAAATTTCTTCAAACTTCTCTCTTCCAACAACAAAGTGGATTGCTAGCCCAATGTTTTATGTTCTCAAATGCTTTTACTCTTAAGTTTTCTGACTAACTACTCTACTGATTTATGGCCTATCATTTCAAATGAAGTTGCAAACAAGACAGAATCAAAGCATGAACTTATGGTTTTATAACTCGACAATCTGAAGTATAAATTAATATTTATATGCAAAGATATTTATCAGCATGATAATAATGAAAAGTAATTTAAAACATCAAAATAGAAAAACAAGCCTCGTTGGAGTGATTGAGTTGGTTGAGTGTCTCATCCTGTGCATGGAAAGGTTGCCAATTCAGTCAGGGCAACCTATTGGATCTCTCTCTCTCTCTCTCTCTCTCTCTCTCTCTCTCTCTCTCTCCCTCTCTCCCTCTCTCTCTCTCGCTCTCCTTCCCCTTCTCTCTCCCTTCCTCTCTCTAAGCATGTCCTTGAGTGAGGATTTAAAAAATAAGTTAGTTAAAAGTAGAAAAATGATTAAATAAAATGATATATCCATGATGGAATGCTCTGAAGGCATTTAAATGGTAAGAATATTTAAAGGCATAAAGACATGCTATAATATGTGATTAAAAATAGTGTATGAAATTGTATAAAAAGTGATCTCATTTTTTTTATGTATGTGGATAAAAAACAGGATAGGATGCTGACACATATTACTAAGAGTGATTATCTCAAGGGTGGTGTAGATATGGAGGAATTTATTTAGTTTAATTTATTATTTACTTTTTGTATATCCCAAAATGTTTCCTATTAGAGTGTAGTACTTGTAGAATTGTAATTTTTTAATGTTTTTAAAATTTTCACTAATAAGTTTATCTTAGGTATATAAATTAGGATAGACCATGATGAAAATAGTCCTAAAGTAAATATGAACAATAATTATATTTTTATTAAAATTGAAATTAAATATAAGGAAAGTTTATATATTGGTAACAGCCACTACATCATCATTTACATCTTAAAAATACAGAGATATCTGGAATTGACGTAAAAGATCATTTACATCTATTTCTCTATTTTGTGTTCTCCATTTTGCCTCCCCCAAATTGGATTATTTCACTTAGGGCATTGCACTGAGTTCACCTCACTCACCTTTTGATAAAGTAATGGACTCTAGCTTTGGACTCTGGCTGATGCAGAGGCTTTCTAGGGTCAAGTACAAATCTGTCAAATAAGGACAAAAAGATTTACATAGATAAGCATACTGTTATACACACAACAGGTGCAAATCACAGGGTTTGGGTTAGGAAGGGGAGAACAGAATTTTTAAAATCACAACCTGCCTCTAGAAAATGAGTTTAGTGCAGAGGACATGCTTGCAGCAGAATGAAGCACTTTGCATAGCAGAAATGTTACAGAAGCAATGCATTTCACATATGGAGGCCTTTGACCACCCAGTGAAATTTTTTATGCGGATTCAGAAAGTAAGGGAAGGAAGAAAATGTATGGGCAAGGGTTTTGCAGTTTTGAAACCCAGGGAAAATGAGAAAAATGATAATAGAAATAATAAACTGTTGCAGTGCTTATCTTGTGTGAGGTACTCTCTTAGCACTTTATATCTACTCATACAGGGTGGGGCAAAAGTAGGTTTATAGTTGTGAGTATGTGAAACACAGAGTTTATTCTTGTATTATTTATTAATTATTATTATTTTCCCATACAAACAATTGTAAACCTACCTTTCCCCAACTCTGCATATGCAGTGGGAGATGAAGTGGAAAGGTAGGGGTACTAGGTAACAAACCCTATACCTCAGAATAAGAGTATTGGTAGGAGGGGAGTGTCATGGAGGCTGCTGGGTAACACTGGGAAGTCAAAGGTCACATGTTCAGTATCATCTCAGCCCTTTATAAACCCTGATCCTGGACAAGTCTTTTACCTTCTTAGAATCCTAATATATTCACCTGTAAAATAAGTATAATGATACTGACGGGACAGTGGACATTATCCATCCAATAACTATGAAAGTGCTTTGAAAGCTATACAAGTCTATACAGACTTTAAGTGTTATTGTTACTATGATTATCTGACCTTTGATTTAATAAAATAAACTAGGACCAGTTTAAAGGACAGATGGAAGAGATTAGAAGCAAGGTCAAATTTGGATGTTGCTGGCATAGTCTAGTATGAGAGAATAGAGGCTTAAGACGGAGAGTAGAGTATAGAGAAGAGAGGAAAGAATAGGACTTTAAAGACCATGTGGTGCACCCAGTGCGGGGAGGTTGAAGAGGTTCAGGACCACTGGAGCCAGAAGAAGTAAGAGTCTCATCCAGGAGCATAAGATTAATATTTGCAAATGCTTCTGATAAAGCAGGATAGGGAAAAAGTCAACGCTGTTCGATTTGGCAATGATATTGTGATTTTTAAGAAAGCATTTTAGTAAAGTTATGTGAATAGAAACTACACTAGCAGTTAAAGTGAAAATGAATGATAAAGGATAGAAGAATTAAGGGATAAGTGTGTTCAGAGAAATGAAGAGGAAAAAGGCAGAAAGGCCGAGTTAAAGAACGGTTATTTAGAACTGGAGAGCCTTTAGCATATTTGTAGATGAAGAAAGCAGCCAATAGGGAAGATAAGAATGAAGGTATGAGGAGGGAAAGTGAAGAGATTAACCAAAGAATTTATATGCATCTGTGCATAACCCATGGGCACAGACAATAGTGCCATGAAGGCCTGGGGGGGGGGGGGGCAGGTGGAGGGCTTCAGTGGTGAAAAAAAGAGGACATCTATGATACTTTTAACAATAAAGATAAATTTAAAAAAGATAATGAATGTAAAGAGTTTAGCAAAGGATTTAGCATATTATAGCCTCTCAGTAAATGGTAGCTATTATTATAAGTTTGGCACTGAACTTCTGATAGTTTGGGCTGCAAATGAAAATTACATTTTCAGTACCAGATTGAGTATTAGATAGAAGGGCATAGGACAAAAGCAAAACAAAACTAAAAAACTAAATAAAGAGTGGAGGTAATGAAAAATGAGAGAAGTAATGAGGCAAGTTCTGGGAGTTATGCAGGTTGAAAAGTTATAGGTTGGAAGGCCAGTGTTGGAAAGGGCCAAGGTCATTATTCTTTTCAGAAGGAAAAGAAGAGAAAATTGTTAATGGTCTGAAGACAGTTTTAGGTGAAAAGAGAATAGGCCCTATAGGAGAGAGCCTTTGTCATTTCAGGGCACTTACTCTGTAATCAGAGCTGAGTAAAGGGAATGAACTTGGGAAAAACAAAGGACTAGGAATAGGTAGGAAGGTTACTAGGAGAAAAATCAATGGAATAGGGCAAGAAAAATACTCTGAAAATTAAGGTAGAATTTGAAAATTATGAATAGAAAGTATATTTGTTATGTTTCTAGATCTTCCCCATAATAGCTTGTTCCAGAGTGCTTATTATCATCCTGAAATGTAAAATGCCATGTACACTAATAACCAGCTGTTTCTCAGGAGTCTGATGGCCTTTAGTTTATGGTTTCCAGTGCATCTTTTTTATTTTATGTTTTGTACTCTTTAGCTGTGTGTTATGCCAACCCCAATGCCAGACATTTTTATTGGTTGAATTTCCAAATGTATTCAGGCTAACATTGTGGAAATTTGTAGCTTGTCAGGCAAATTGGAAATACCTCTCCATGAAATTTCTAAAGTTGAAATTCCTGGCATGCATTGTATTTTCAAGTAATTTCTTCACTCATTATCCAAAAGAGATGTGGAAAATTGCCACAGAAGGGAGGCTATACTGTAAATTATCACTTAAAATTTTCCTTGTTCTCTCTGGATTTCATGTCACATTTTAGTTTCCAAACTCTTGTCCTTGGGGCAAATGGAAGCATTGCTGATTTACTTTGTCATTTCGTGTGCTGCCAACGCAGATGGTATGTAATATTGCTGTCTAATTTGGCCAATAATCCTGTTTCTCATAGGTCCTTCACATATCACTCAAAGCCAGGGATATGAATGTTGCCTACTTTCTCAACTAAGTATCTTCTTAACTCCTCAAAGACAAATTCCTTGTGATTTCCAAAACAAAAATTCTATTTTATAGAGATGCTGGTCTCTCTCTCTGAGATGATATTTCTTCAAGGAAAATTTCTATACACCCTTAAAGCATAGTTCAAGTATCTTCTCCCCTGTACTTTTCTTCTGATTTTCAACCTCTACCCCACCCTAATCAAAGTTGAATTTTCTTTTATTTAAACTGATCATTTTATATGATCTAGTTGAGTGCTTCCTGAACTGCACTGCAATTATTTAACATTTGAATGCTCTATAGGCAGTGAGATCTTTGAGAGCAAAAATGTATTTCATACATCTTTGAATCTCTAATGTTTAACAGTTGGTGGATACTCTATTATTATTTCTTTTAATTGAGTGAGTGCTATAACATTCACTTAAGTGTGTTCTACAGAAAACAGATCCTACAAATTTTCCATGAAAAAATATTCTGTGGTCTTGAGTAGGTTTGTAAGATATTGAATACTCCCCTTGGTGATTTAGTATGTTAAAGACTCAGAAATCTTATAGACAAGCCTTATTTTTACTTAACCAGGTATCTCCCTAACTTTCAATCAGGTAATACCTAGTAACACCCTAGAGAAATAGAGCAGGGATTGCTGAATATTTTCTATAAAGGGTCAGATAGTGAATATCGTAGCCTTTGAAAGCCATCAATCTGTGTTGGAGCCACTTAATTTTATTGTTGTAGCAGAGTTGCCTGAGAAAAGCAGCTATGCATAATCCATAAACATATGAGCATGGATGTGCTTCAATAAAACTGTATTTACAAAAGGAGCATGAGGATTTGACTTTCAGGTTGTTTAATTGCCAACCTTTGAATAAGAGTTTTAAAAACACACATTGGAGATAACTTAGTTGCTTTGAGACACATAAATGACAAAATCATTCTTAACCAATTTTCAAATTCCTAACTTAAAAACATAGTATTTGAGCCTGGCCGGCGTGGCTCAATGGTTGAGCATCAACCTATGAACCTGGAAGTCGTAGTTTGATTCCCAGTCAGACCACATGCCCAGGTTTTGGGCTCGGTCCCTAGTTAGGGGTATGCAGGAGGCAGCCGATCAATGATTCTCTCTCATCATTGATGTTTCTATCTCTCCCTTCCTCTCTGAAATAAATAAAAATATATTTAAAAAAACACCAACATAGTATTTAAGAGGTCTGAAAAGTTCTTCCTCTTGACCATATTATGTTTCAACCAGCTTCATATTTTCATAAAATTAGGTTGTTTAGCCAGGTGCATGCTTATCCAGGCTAAGTCAAGGTCATATTTCTAGTGAAATTAATTTTCTCAGAGCTTTCCCCTTAGACTAGAGGCTATGACACTGTCCTTTCTAAAGTGGAAACAAAACATCTCTATGAACAGACTAAGGCTAATGTTCTAAGCAGACCTTAGGATGCCTCTCTTTTCTAAATAACACATACACAATATCAGAGGAATTTTTGAAGATAAAGCCTTAGGTGAAGCCTTCATACATTGCAATGATTTAAATTTCTGGTAAAGCAAGATAAAAAGAAAGCCTGGTGCAGAGGAGGATTTTGGGTAAGTGGGATAGTTTTGTCAAAGCAAAGCACATAGTGCTATGTCTGCAGTGATTAAGCACTGACCCAGTCACAAGGAAGGAAGGTCTCCAGTTAGGGCACAGATCAAATTAATTTGACCAAACTAAAATCAGTAATTCAATTGTATTGATCAAGTTGTGTTCCTAAATCATTTTTTTTTCTTGGATATGTATCCTTTAAATATTTATGGTCAGTTATTCAGGCTCCTACATACTTATTATCTTTAATCTGTAAATCAAAGGTATAAATCAATACCTCTGCTTTTCTAAAGACTTTTTTAGGTCTCTTATGGATCTTTTTATTGAATGTACATCTTTGTTACCCTGAGTTTCCCCAAATTAAATGTAATATTCTAGGCTTACACAAAGATGGGCCATTATTTTGTGGGCTTATGATATGTTTTTTGTTTATTTGGGTTCTGAGCAGCAATGGCCTTTACTTCAGTGCATTTCTCACTCACATTGATCTAATTTGATGTTCCAAATCACCTCTGAATCTCTCTCATGATTAACTTTCTAGTCTCTCCCTGCTTCAAAACCTAGGATATGTACTGCTGAGGGGAACTCAAATACTTTGTTTCCAAATTTTGTGATCCCCATCTAATATTTGTATTTTTAAACAGTAAACTGATTTAAATTGTTTTCTGCCTGGAATTCTAATTTTTCTCAGGGCTTGCTTATTTTGTTCTGTTGACAATATTTATTGTCCCTCTTCAGTTAAACCATAAATTCCCCATCTTGGGACCCACCTGTGGGCAGAGGTGGGTCATAGACCAGACTAAGCTCATTCATGGCGATCAGGATGAAGGCATGACTAGAGAATGAGAGGCAGTCTAATCTGCTCTTGCAATGCAGTGATACCATCCCCTTGTGAAAAGGCGTTATATCTCAGGTGCTGACCAGTCATATTTTTTCTTTTTTTCGTATGAGAGTTCCACACTTTTCACTTCAACACTCTGCTGCCTCCTCATTAGGATGGGAGTGGAAGACTCAACTTTTCCTTTATAGAAAGAGAGGAGAGTGAGATAAGTGCACAGTCTAATGACAAACTATGTTTCCTTCTGGATATCTTGCCTTGGCCGTTATGTGATTTTCGAATAGCCTTCTGTGGTGTCTGCATTGAAATCATTTTCCAAACCTGAATTCCAAAAGTTTCCCCACTTCATGTTCACCCAGGGTATAGTTGCAAGGTGGTGAGAGCACCTAATTAGCTCCACAACACGGGATCAGGCACTTAATTTGCTGGGCTTCAGTTTTCCATCTGTGACATGATCTCTAACTTTCTGACTACAACTGTAGAACAATTGCTCCTCTTCACCTTCTGCCTTGTTTGAAAATGTGATATTTGTCACATTTCTCTCCTACTTGTTAGACCCTTGACTAACTGCCTTTTATTGTCACGACTTAGCCTGCCATGTTCATCACTGTTTTTAAAACCCTCCTCCTGGCATGTGACATCATTAAGTTGGTGACATAGGTTGTTCCTGACATCAGTTCCCATCACAAGATCAGCTAGCAACTATCCATAGACAAGACATCATTATTAAAGTCTCAGAATGTGGGGTGAGGCAGAAGCATCCTCCTAATCAAGAAGGATCACATTAGAAGGGTAAAAGAAGTGGCTTCATTTTGACCACAGCACCCCTCCTCCAGGTCACTGCACCAAAAGGGGCCCCCTGTGCCTATGGTCTCTCCAACAGGAAAAAGATAAACCAAGGTGGACATCCAACTTTCCCAACAGTGTGGAACACTTCCTGGGAGGTTTAGTTGGATCTCATCGCAAGAGGATCACTGGGGGGAATCTGCAGAGCTCAACCACTTGGGGGCAGATAGTGACACAAGTGGGTGGTCCTTAGAGCAAGCACACTAGGATCTTGGTGGGCTGCATTCTTATTCAAGGCAGTACTCAAGCAGGTATGACCATCGTCAGAGCCAAGCTGATGGCCTTGTATAGCCAGGGAGCTCAGTTGCACACTACTAGTAACAACAAACTCTCTGAAAAAGTAATAAAGGAAACAATCCCACTTACAATACTATCAAAAACAATAAAATACTCAGTAATAAATTCAACCAAGGAGGTGAAATATCTGTGCATTAAAAGCTACAAGACATTGAAAGAAATTGAAGCAGACAAAAATAAATGAGAAGATATCTTGTGTTCACAGATCAGAGGAATTATTATTGTTAAAATGTCCATACTACCCAAAGCCATCTATAGATTCAGTGAAATCCCTATCAAATTAGGGATTTGAACTGTGCCTTAACTGCTATAAATTTCACAGACATATAAAAACAATTCTAAAATTTATATGGAACCACAAGTGACTCTAAATAGCCAAAGCAATCTTGAGAAAGAAGAACAGAAGCTGGAGGCATTATACAACCTGATTTCAAACTATACTACAAAGCTATACTAAGCAAAACACTGGAATAAAAACAGACACATATATCAATGGAACAGAATCAAGAGCTCAGAAATCAACTCCTGTGTATAGGACAATTAATATTACAAGGGAACCGGACTACTCGCTAGGGAAAAGGATAGTCTCTTCAATAAATGTTGATGGGAAATTTGATAACCACATGCAGAAAAATTAATATGAACCATCTTACACCACTCACAGAAATTAACTTGAAGTTGATAAAAACTTAAAAACATAAAACCTGAAACTGTGAAATTCCTAGAATAAAACAGAGGAAAAACTTCTTGACATCAGTCTTGGCAATGATTTTTTTCAATATTACACTAAAAACATAAACAGAAGCAAAAATCAATAAGCAGGACTATATCAAACTAAAAAGCTTCTTTATGCACAGCATAAAAAAAAAAGATCTACCAAATGAAAATCTAACCTATGGAAAAATATTTATAAATCATGTATGATAAGAGGTTAATATCAAAATATATAAGAAACTCATACAACTCAATAACAAAAACAAATCCATTAAAATGGACAAACAACCTGAATAGACATTTTTTCAAAGAAGTTATACAAATGGCCATTAGGTACATGAAAAGGAGTTCAACATCATTAATCATCAGGGAAAGGGAATCAAAATCACAATGAGTTATCCTTTCACAGCTGTTTGAATGGCTATTATAAAAAAGACAGCGGGTAACATGCTCTATGGAGGATATGGAGAAAAGGGAAACTTTGTGTACTGGCAGTGAGAATGTAAATTGGGGCAGTCACTATAGAAAACAGCATGGCAGTTCCTCAAAAAATTAAAACTAGTACTACTATATGATTCAACAATCCCCCTTCTGGGTATATATCTGAAGAAAATGAAATCATATCTTGAAGAAGAGTCTCTTCCCTATATTCACTGCAGCATTATTTACAACTAGAGGCCCGGTGCATGAAATTCGTGCACTTGGCGTGGGGGGGGGGGGTGGGGCCCTCAGCCAGGACTGCACCCTCTCACAGTCTGGGAGTCCTCAGGGGATGTCTGACTGATGGCCATCAGTCAGACATCCTTAGTGCTGCTGCAGAGGCGGGAGAGTCTCCCACCACAGCTGCTGTGCTAGCCAGCCATGAGCCCAGCTTCTGGCTGAGCGGCACTCCCCCTGTGGGAGCACACTGACAACCAGGGGACAGCTCCTTCATTGAGCGGCTGCCCCCTGGTGGTCAGTGCATGTCTTAGCAACTGGTCGTTCTGCTGTTCGGTCAATTTGCATATTAGCCTTTTATTATATAGGATAGCTGAGATATGGAAACAACCTAAGTGTTTCTTGATGAATGATTAGTAAAATATGATACACACATAATATACATATTATATAGGGTGTCCCAAAACAGGTATATACACTTTAATAGCTGATAACTCACTTAATTCTCACTCCTTTTCAAATTTAACCGATTTAAAATAATGAGTGAAGCCAGACTAAGCCTTGAACAAAGAAAATTTATCCACTTGACTTTTTTTATGGGGATATATAATAAAGTTTATGGTACAAAACCAGCAACAGTTGAGAATTAAAGGCGCACAAACACCGAATAAAATGATTCTTCATGTTTGCAATTCCATTGCAATTCTATATCTATATATCTATATCTATATCTATATCTATATCTATATCTATATCTATCTATCTATCTGACTATGTATATATTATTCAGCCATGCAAAAGAAGTTAATCTTGCCAGTTGAGACAACATGGATGAAACTTGGGGACATTATGCTAAGTGACATAAGTCAGAGGAAAACAATGTATGATCTCATATGTGGAATCTAAAATACAAAACTTATAGAAACAGATTAGATTGGTGGTTGCCAGGGGAGGCAGAATGGGAGAAATGAGTGAAAGTGATCAAAGAATACAAACTTCCAGTTAGTAGATAAATAAATTTTGGGAACCTTATGTACAACATGGTGACTACTGCTAATACTGTATTATAAAGTGGCTAAAATAGTAGATATTAAAAGTTCTCACCCCTCCAAAAGGTAAATGTGAACAATGGATGTGCTAACAGACTTTATTGTGGTAATCATTTCACAATATATATGTTAAATTTACACTGTTATGTCTCAAAAAAGCTGGAGGGAAAAAAGCCCTCTTTTTGCTTCACCCAACCTCAATAAGAATTCATCTCATGGGCATATTCTTTGGGTCCTTATTCTATACTGAGACTTTCCTTTTCACTGAAATATTAGACTTCAAAATCACCACAAAGAAAGTGAAACAGAAAAGTAAAGAACTAGACAACATTAAATACAAACCAAAATGTGAAACTTATTTTAAAATTTTCTGGCTTCAATGTCTTTATACCAGAGATGTTTTGGAACTTGTACTGGAAACTCCAAGAGGCCAGGATTTTATGTTGTATTTTATCCAAATAGTCAAGAAGAAAAAGTCTGATGGTTTGGAAAAATATAATTTTAAGCTGTGAGAAATCTAGCATATAGAAATAGAGCAAAATATGGTCACCTAGTTTCAAAGAGGTGGAAAATATAGTTTTAATGTCAGGTTGCAGTATCTTGAAATAAAATTAAGGTACAACTAAGAAAGAAATTGAAAGGGGAATTGGGTATGTCAACATAAGAAACATTAAAACCTGTGAATAATTTTTTGTGAGATTATTTGAGCCCAACTATCGGCAAATCCTGGGAAGCAGAATCTCAATGGATTAAGATAATGCTCTGGAGAATGGCAGTTTTGCACCTTGTTTTATACATTACAATCAAAGGAGGAGACTTAAGTGAGTTACATGAAATTCATTGGTCATAGATTAGGGAGGCACGAGAAAGCAAAGTGGGGAAACCTGGGATTGGATAAAAAGTAAAGTGATAGACACACACTTCTTTACTTAGATGGGTACAGGATAGTTAACAGTCAACAATGAACTCAATAACAATGAGGGGATTAATGGTCTCTGCAGAGTGGTGCCTGTGCTTTGAAGGGTTCAGAAAAAAAGAAAAATTACTTTGACATCCCAAGGATATGTTATCATAGACCCCAAAAGACAATTGAAAGGTTCAGTTAAGGTAAAGATTGACTTTTGTCAGGGAAGATACCTAGGGCATGAATACCCACCATAAGCTGCTTTTAGTTTAAAAAGTTTTCATTTCAGACCACCCTTTGTGGTTACTTTAGATCTCTGAATTTGCAAGGCCGCCAGGCAGGCCTCCCCTGAGCTAGTCAGTTTAACTGTTAACATGTGGCCCCTTTTCATCCATAGGTAATATCTATCAGACTCTTTCATATCACAAAAATAATTTAATTTACTGCTAATTTTTAAGGTGTAGGATGCAAATATTAATATAATGACAATTCTCAACTAGAGATACTATTGGCTATAATCATCAGTTACTGGGTGTCCAAATGCTCTCCATGGGAGTAATAAAATACATGGAATATTTTCACTAATTATAATGAAAACTATTCTGATGGTCTTTACAGGTGTTTTTTTTTTAAGTTTTATGATTAAGAGAACAGTTATAAAACAAAATATTTTAAGTTGGTCTCTTGCACAGAAGACACCAGATTTTTCTTCTATAAATTTTGTTTAATAGAGAAAGGAATCCAATAACCTTAGTTCATAAATATTTATTTCTTATTTTCCTCACTATGTCTTATATTTGTTCCCTATTTAGAACTTTGTGAGTACTTTGTTTTGACATTAGTGAATGATATTTAATATGGAAACATTCACCAAAAGAACATTACCCCACTGTGAAATCAAGAAAAATCTCACCCCAAAGCAAAACTCTGAAAATATACTTTTTTTTTTTTTACTCTAGCCTACTCCCATCTAACAGACCCTAAAAATTTAGGCTGAAAAGCATAGGAAATAAAGATTTACCTCCATGCAAATGTATTATATGCATGTATTTACATAATTTTAAACTTCCCACTTATTTAAAATAGAACAAAGCTTTGGAAAGCAAAACCCTCTGCTCTCCATTTCCCTTTAATGTACTCTAATTTTTTTAAAAAATGTATTTTTATTGATTTCAGAAAGGAAGGGAGAGGGAAAGAGAGATAGAAACATCAATGATGAGAGAGAATCATCGATCGGCTGCTGCCTGCACACCACTGGGGATGAGCCCGCAACCCTGGCATGTGCCCTGACTGGGAATTGAACCTTCTGGTTCAATGTGACCTTCTGGTTGATAGGTTGACACTCAATCACTGAACCACGCTGGCTGGGCTAATGTACTCTGATTTTAATGGAAATCAATGACCAAGTATATTTTCCATATAATAGTAGTAACATTCTATGATAAAATTTGGGGAGAGAGAGACACATCAATTGGTTGCTTCGTCAAGGGATCAAACCTGCAACCCAGGTACCTACCCTTGACTGGGAATGGAACCCGTGACCCTTTAGTTCCTGGGCCAGTGCTCTAACAACTGGACACACCAGGCCAGGGCTAGAGGTGACTTTTTAGTGTTCACCATTTAGTGTCCATGTTTAAAGATGATCTTGTAAATTTAATGTTGTCTTATAGGTTGCCACTAGAGGGCATCACTTTTTTATTTTACATAAGGGGAAGTTATAACTTGAAAATACCGTCCTATTAACTTAAAATAATATTTTCCTAAGAGGACTTAATCCTAGTGAAAAGGAAACTTGGTTACACTTTCAAGATTTAAATTCTAATCCAAGTTCTTTCACTATATTGACTGTTTTTTAAATTTAGTTCATGTTTCTGATCTCTTTTTTAATGTGTTACTCCCCACCAAAGAAGAATTCCATAAAATGGAATACATACTTAATTTTTATTGATTATCTGTTTTGTTCTAAAAAATTCTTTATCTCCATGTTCTTTCTTCCAACACACACAAGTATGGATGTGTGTGTGTGTGAGGGAGGGAGGGAGGGAGGGAGAGAGAGAGAGAGAGAGAGAGAGAGAGAGAGAGAGAGAGAGAGAAGAATGTGTATAAACTTTGGGAGGAAAAGATGAGGTGCTTATAAGTGCAATACAATGTAGTATCTTATTAATGTGGAACTTTAATCTTGCACATAAATGATTGATTTGGCTGCTTTTCTTTAGAATTATATCACTTCATACCCTAATTCTAGTCATTTTAATATTACACTTCTTCCAACTAATATACAACCGACCCTGATATACAGCTGACCAAGGACAAATGAACATTAGATTAGAAATATAAATCTAAAAGTCTAAAGATAATTTTTTCATGCTTTTCCTAGAGATAAAAGCTTCTTTATTAATTTTTGACACTGAGAGTAAAATACGATCTTACTAATTTGGGTGGAATCCAGAGAGAATAGAAAGCTTGATCATGTATTTTAAAAAATTCCCAGTTCTAATACTGACTTTTGCCTGACATTGGACTTTTCCAAGGAGGGAAAATAGACCTAGGTGTTAGCAGGGTCAGGTACAACAGTGAGCTCTGAGGAGGGGCTGGTAGGAAAATGCTGTAATGATAACCAGTCACCTTCCTTGGATAAGGTGATCTGTAGTCTGCTGAACTATTACTCAGGCCACACAGTAAGGAAGTCTCAGGCCTCCTGCACATATGGGATTCTGTCATGTGTTTACATCTGATATAAATGGTAATACACTGCCCAGCCTCCCAGCTGCAGGTAGAAAAAAGTGATAAATTCTAAATTTGAGAAATAGAGAACAGCATCTGGATTGCTAGATCCAACTTTGTTTCCTGTCATGCAATTTTGAAATAAATAATTTGCACATCCCTAACTTGTTAACAATTAAGGTTGTATAATTTTAGTGAATTTGACTATTGTACTTCTGTTTTCATTCATTTCCTTCTGTCTTATTAAAATACATACCATTTTATATTGAAAATTACATTTTTGTGTTTTAATCTGAGGCTCTTAAACCAGTTCAGCTGAAAAGCAAATAGGTTGGTTCTAATTTTCTGTGTTCTATAAATGTTTTATTTATCAGCCACATTTCAACTCTAGTAAATGCCTTTTTCCTAACAATGTTATATGTGGGGATTTGCTTTATTGGAGGGTATTCCCAGGTTTCCTCAGACCAACATATGTGACACGTTTACTTGATGATAACTTGAAAAATTTCTCTCAAAGCTCTGGTTAATTGTTTCTAACTTCAACATCAGTTAAACTTCCCAATTTGTTTCATTTTTAATTCTATTGTGGATTCCATTAATATCTCACATGAGTGTGAATAAAAAGACAGATATTATATTTAACACTGAAAAGTTAGCACTGAACTCTTTTATGTCCATATCTAAAAAAGTCTTAGATTCTTTGGCTTATCACAAATCTTGCCTAATGCTAGGACAGTTTTTGAATCAATGTAGATGTCAATCTAAGTTTAGTCTCCTGGAGATTTTAATTCATAGTCACATTTATCATCGTTAGCCTTGTGTGTTTGATCAGTCTTGACATGGCTTCATTGCAATTCGAAATTTTTAGTTCAACTCTATAGGGCATTACCTATAAATGTTTGATGCTTTTTAAAATACTCTTAACATGTTTTTAGACAGGCACTTTGTAAAATGAACGTTCTCATCTAGTAGCCAGATAGCTGTGAAATAATACAACAGTTAAGTGACTGTTTAATAGCACAGTAGCAATATACTATTATGCACTCTTGCTTACCTTATATTTAGGGTGTAATTATTTATGTTTAAGGTTAAGAGCAGCACTTACTTTCATACTTGAGCAGCTCCATAATGGAGCATGGAAGAAGAGTTATTCCTCAGTCACAGTCTTAATCGGTGTATGGCGCCTTTAAAAATCTGCAACCCAATTCACAGGTCAATATGCCCGTTAGGCTTCAAAGAAAATGAAGAGTTGGTCTAATTTACCAGTTTCCTGATATAGTAACTAAATTTTAGAGCTCTCTCATATTTGCAGATTCTAAAAGCATTTGCAACTGTTATGCCTTTCTCTCTATGGCTTTATAATCTGTCTGATTTTTAAATTGTGCATTACTCATTGTGTAGTCAACTTTAATAAAAGGTGCACATGCCTGAAAGAGAAAGCAAATTATTTTCATTAGGGCCAGCTAGACTGTGATAGCCAAATAAATAACACATTTTAATGGAACACCAATCATTTCCTTAGTCAAACAAACCACCGCAGATATTCTGTCCGTAATGTCAAAACAAGACTTTGCAGACAATGATTGCTCATAGATTTCTCTTCCCTTCAACTCTCATGTTCTTGTGTTGAATTTATGCATGTACTAGTAGTCAACTCTTGGTTGTTTACCAAAGGACTCTAATGAGAAGATTGAAAAGCTTTGGGATGCATCCTCATCCCCTGGTTCTCTAATGTCAGCTACCATTGACCATCCACTGAGATAGTTCCTGGGCTACTGACAATAGGGAAATATCAGCAGGAAGAGTTGTCCTACTGGCATGGTCCTAACCAGTGTGTGGCTCTTCTTAAAGTCTTCAACCCAGCTTACAGATCAATACACCAGTTAGACTTTAAAGAGAATGAAGAGCTGGAAATTACAAATGCTTCAGTTTTTATGTCCCTGCTTGCCTTGAACTAGCTGGGATTACAGATAGTGAGTTACTAATCATTCTGATATTCAAGCATGATCTGAATCATATTCTATAGATGCTTTAGAAATGGTTTCTTTATTGGGTGTCATGTTAACTTCCAGATATAAATAATTATATATTTTAACAATTAATTCTGCTTTTCAAGATACTTCCATGTAATTTTTCCACTTGTTTTCATAAAAATGTGGGAAAGGCTGCACAGTAGGGATTATAATTTATTTTTCTCTTCATGTCAAATGACATGCTCAAGGCCAATATTAGGGGATGAAAATGACACTGAGATCCTGATCTTCTGATTACTATTTCTCTCAGATGCTGTTTATCATGTGTTTTCCTGCATCAGGACATGTACTTTAGAAATATAATCTGATTGAATCCTCTCAATTTTACAGAATCCAGTGCTCTCTCTAACAGTTTCCCTCCAAAGTTTAAAGTTGATGAAGCAACAATTATAAATGTTATCTTAGGTTATCATTTCTTTTTAAGTGCCGAGTTGATAACTCTAACTCCCTTTCTCTACTTTGAGATCAATTCAATTTCTTATTTTAAAAAATTACAGGCTTTTGTGTTTATTTCTACTTCATAATAGCAATTGTTAAAATTCACATTGTATACACCCATTATTTTGCTCTAAACCAATTAGAGGAAAGACCAATAGACAATTATCTGCACCACAATATGTCATACAGATAAATTATAGACCACACAAGGCTCTGGTAGCATGCTGTACTCTCAACAAAAGACAGAAGTTACTGGAGTTGGAGACAGAAAAGAAATACATTGGTTATGTGCCAAGGGATATATTTACAATATAATGGTTTGTAGGTCTCAGTGAAATACTTGAAAGGCAAAAAAAGACATGAAAAATTTACTTTCTTGTTTACTTCTACAGTAGGTTATTAAATGACAAAATACCTCCTAATGGTACAATGGCTGGTTTTCTCTGCATGAGTGAAGGGCCTATACGTTCAACTACAGCTCCATAACAGACACATTCATGCAATTTTGAGCCAAATTGCAGCCTCTCACCCCCAGCAAAAAATAAAAATCCAGAAAATATACTCCCCAAAATATGAGATCTTCATTTGACATGATAGCAAGAACATTTAGATTCTGAGTTACAGTAGCAGGTAAAATTGAATTTGCTCTTTGATCCCAAGCAAGTAACCTAGCTTCTTAAAATTCTTAGGCTGTTTTCAGATTGGATATTCTATGATGATTCATTGTGTGATAACGATGCTTAGAGTTTTCTCTGCTCTTCTTGTGACTGCATAATTTTCATTTTTGAAATGAATAAAATTGCCTCTATTAATCATAATTAAGAAACATTATGTTTTGAATAAAGACCAAATTCTCTTAAATTAGTGAATTAATAATTATCTGTCTGTTTCTGTTTTAGAAAATTATATATTTATTTCAATTAAATAAACTTTATGCCTTAATCCAGAGAGGTTCCGTATGAAAAGATTTACTGAAGTTGGCTTTCTGGCTGTGAATTGAAGAATGAGAAATTTAAACATGCTAGAAGTCAAACCTGGTTTGATTTATTGAAAACCATTAAAACTAAAGACACATGATTTTAAGAAATTGAAGAAATAATTATCTTTCAAATTGACTTCTAGAAGTAGAACTGTAATAGAAGAACTCATGCATTTATTGAATATTCTTCCTCAGCTTTAGGTTTTAGATCCATTCTATCCTTAATTTGAGGTGCTCTCAACATTATTGAAGAGGCAAAAATGGTCAGGAGACTTTGGTACAAACTAATTTACATAGACATTCTTCCTCCATCTCACTTGGTAAGAAAGAACAGCTGGACTCAGTTATATTTGAATGAAAAGAGTTTTGCATAAAATATTTTTGAGCCCCAGTAATTAGGCTTCTCTGTTTTTTTTCTGTGTTCTTGGTATTTCTACAGTTGCATTAATCTAACTTCTTCCCCAATTCTGTACTCCAATTCCCATTTTATAAATCAGTTGCCCCCAGACTAGTTATCTACAAAGAGCAAGATATTAGTCATTTCCAGAATTTTATTTGAAAAATCTATTTTCTTATTATTAAAGAAGCAAAATACACATTAAAATTTTTAAAGTTGGCAACTCAAAGCATACAAACAGATCTTTGACACTCTCAAATATGAATATACTAGAGACCCAGTGCACAAAACCAGAGCCCCTTGGGTGACATCCCTCTCACAATCTTGGATCGCTGGCTCCTAATCACTTACCTGCCTGCCTGCCTGGTCACCCCTAACTGCCCCCCTTGCCAGCCTGATTGCCCCTAAGTGCCCCCCTGCTGGCCTGGTCACCCCCAACTACCCTCCCCCACCGGCCTAGTCACCCCCAACTGCCCCCCCTGCCGGCCTAGTCACCCCCAACTTCACACCCCCTGCCAGCCTGGTTGCCCCTAACTGCCCCCCCTCCCTGACGGGCCTGTTTGCCTCTTACTGCACCCCCTGCTGGTCTGGTCACCCCCAACTTCCCCCCCACTCGCCAGCCTGGTTACCCCTCACGGCGCCCCCACACAGCCTGCTTGTTCAGTCATTTGGTCATCTTTCACTAACCCCCTGCCAGCCTGGTCGTTTGGTAGCCATCTTGTGAGGGTGTGAGGGTTAATTTGCATATTACCCCTTTACTATATAGGATAAAATAGTTTACATGACATATTTGGACTTAATCATTTAAACATGTTTTCAATGCCAAGGCTGATGATTAAAATGAAAGAGATCATTCTGATGTTTGAATAAAATAAATATAATAACAAAAATTCAAATGAAATTTATAAATTAAGGTGCCAGTTCTTGCCTATAAATTTGCATCCAACAAAGATGGGGCAAGAGATGGCTCTACTTTTTTTTCAATTACAGTTTACTTTTGTATTAGTTTCAGGTGTACTGCACAGTGGTTAGAAATCATATGCTTTACAAAGTGTCCCTCCCCCCAGTAATTCCAGTATCCACCTGGCACCATACATAGTTTTACAATATTATTAACTGTATTCCCTATGCTATGTTTTATATCCCTTTATCTATTTTGTAATTATCAGTCTGTACTTCTTAATCCCTTTACCTTTTTTATCCAGTCCCCTGCCCCTACCTCCTCTGGCAACCATCAGTCTGTTCTCTGTATCTCTGAGTCAGTTTCAATTTTGTTTGTTTATTTTATGCTTTAGATTTCACATAAAAGTGAAGTCATATGGTATTTATCTTTCTTTGATTGACTTATTTCACTTAGCATAATACCCTCTAGGTCCATTCATGCTGTCGCAAATGGTAAAATTTCATTGCTTTTATGGCTGAGTAATATTCCCTTGTATATATGTACCTTCACTTTTTTACCAGCTCATCTATTGATGGGCACTTGAGGTGCCTCCATATCTTGGCTATTGTAAATAACACTGTAATGAACATAGGGATGCATATGTTATTTTGAATTATGTTTTGGGTTTCTTCAGAAATATAACCAGAGGTGGAATTGTTGGGTCATAAGACAGTTCCATTTTTAATATTTGGAGGAGCCTCGATACTGTTTTCCATAGTGGTTGCACCAATCTGCGTTCCCACTAATAGTGAATGAGGGTTCCCTTTTCTCCACATTGTCACCAGCACTTGCTGTTTATTGACTTACTGATGATAGCCATCCTGACTAGTGTGAGGTGATATCTCATTGTGGTTTTAATTTGTATTTCTCTGATGATTAGTGACATTGAGCATCTTTTCATATATCTATTAGCCACCTGTATGTCCTCTTTTAGAGAACTCAATTCAGGCACTCTGCTCATTTTTTAATTGAATTGTGGGGGTTTTTTTTGGTGTTGTATGAGTTTTTTTATAAATTTTGGATATTAAGCCTTTATCAGATATATCATTGGTGAACATCTTCCATTCAATCAGTTGTTAATGGTTTTCTTTGCTGGACAAAAACTTTTTAGCTTAATGTAGTCCTATTTGTTTATTTTTCCTTTTGTTTCCCTTGCCCAAGGAGACATATCAGAAAAAAATATTGCTAAGAGAGATGTCAGAAATTTTTATTGCCTATGTTTTCTTCTAGGAATTTTATGGTTTCAAGTCTTACATTTAAATCTTTAATTTCTATTGAGTTTATGCTTGTATATGGTGTAAGGTTAGTCTACTTTTACTTTTCTTGCGTGCATCTGTCTCATTTTCCCAACACCATTTCTTGAATAGGCTGTCCTGACCCCATTGTATACTCTTGCCTCCTTTGTCATGTGTTGATCAACCCTATGGACATTGGTTTATTTTTGGAGATGGCCCTCCTTTTTAGGAAGTAGTTTACAATGTTTGAATTCGACACAGTGCTGGTCAGCACAGGGCATTGCTGAGCAGATTAGGAATTTACACCCCCCACCCCCACCCTTTGCTCTCATTGTTCATTAACCTGGAGTATCTCTACTCCGTGAATGTTTGTGTTTTTGTCATCTCAACAAGCCTTTCCTGTTGTAATGAATTGCTCGTTCTTTAACACTTCCACTTATATATTCTGCCCTGTACTTAAATATTAATGTGTGTTCTCATCTATCACTACCACAGATGTAAGTTCTAAGGTAGGAAGTTTTACCCCAATTTGTATCACTTATTCCTAGTAGCATCTAGCATATGCCTTACATATGATAGACATTAGGTAACTATTTGTTGAATGAAAGGGAGATGACGCAATTAATCAAATGGATATAATAACATTGAAACCATGTGAAGACCTTACTGAAAGTGATTCTCGTGTCATCTACTCATGAAATGTTATTTAGTATGCCCCTAGGTGTAGATGTTGCTATAATGACTTGCTGAGTCCAATTAATATATCAATTTCCTTTTGATTTTGTGAGATGTGTCCAAGGTACATCTTTTCCCATAATTGGAATTGAATTCTTATGACACTTTAATAAGAAACACATCAGAGACAGATCTCAGTTTAGATAACAGAGCTTTGTGGTCTTGCAAGCAGACTTGCTCAGAACTCTCCTAAACCCTGCTAGGAGAGTGCACAGAGTAGGGCATTGCAGCACTAGGCAGAATGCCTCTTAAATGCAAAATTTTTCCCTTTGAACTAATTGCATGTGTCTTTAATCAGGTGGACATGTTTAATGCTGGGGTTTTTGCGGTTCCCAAATGCAAGAATAATCTGAAAAGGAAAAAGTAATTTAATTTAGGTTTTTTTCCACTTAAATACTCCTCCATTTATCAACATTAATATATCTTCTTTCTGTCATTCCTAGTTACTGACTGTGGAGTTTCATAAGATAGAATATAAATTATTTCCTCAAATCCGTTGACTTTTACCTTCACTGAAGTTCAGTTCTCTCATGACATAAAGCCATCTATTCTCAGTGATGCCTCTCTGTCAGCAAAACCCTACATCATTTGAAGTTATGCTTCACTTTTTGGGGTTATGCTACAGTGACAAACTCTGCAAGATAACAATAGTTAACATTTATTGAGTGGATGCTATATGTTAACCTAAGTACTTTACATATGTTCAATTATGCACAACAATCCTATTTACCTCAGTCCTGAGGCAGAACTAGGATTTGGCCCCTGAAAGTCTGGCTTAAGAACATGTCCCTACTGCTGTCAGTGAATTGTCCTCATCTGATTTAAATGTCCCTAATGACCACTTCTCCCAGCACCTTTTCTTGCTTGTAGACTTCAGTATGACATTCAGCAAGTTAGTTCTTCCCTTTTTTCTTATTCTTTTCCATTCTGTCTCACTCAGCATGAATTCAGTGATCATCCAATGTAACTGTGCACTTGTCATCACTCAGAAGTCCTCTGCCCCCTGACCTTTTGTCCCTATCCCCCACCCCTACTTCATCAGGTCCCTTTCTTAGGGAACTAATGCTTGGTCACAAAATTATGTTGAGTAAATGCATTAAAGATCCAAGCTCTCTAACCTTATCTAGGTTTTTTTGATATTATTTAGTAAACTGTTTATTCAGGCCCTTAACTACCCCTTATACTTCTCTTAGAGCAGATGTATCTAAAATTTTCCATATGTTTTAAGTATTCAATATTCTTTAAGCCTATCTCACATTTAGCAGATAAATTCTTATTTCACTGAGAAATTTGTGTATACTTTCCTCCTCTTAGCTTCATAATAATAATAAAAAAATCTCTTTATATTATTTTTCTTTGTCCCCATCTCAGATAAAGAACTGCCTCCATTTTAAAGGCTGGCTTCTTTAGTTTTCTGGTCTATTCCCATATAGGTTCTTCTAAGAAGTTGTTTATTAATGAAACTCTTTTGATTTTCCATCCTCCAACTGTCTATTCCTGCTAATGCCTCCATCTCAGCAAATTAACTTGAGTGATCTTTTCTCTAGGAACAAAGCAGAGCAGAACACTTCAACACATTAGCCTCCGACATTTTAATTTACCTGTCTCATCTCCTGCCCTTGCTTTCTTGACAATTTTTGAAAGACTAGTTTACCCTCACAATCTTTATCAAATATCATTCTGTGGATACTAGGCCATGAAGCCTAGGTTAATTGGCCCAAGGCATTCACTCAGTATCCTCTTTTCTCATCTTGATCCCTGTTTAGCCTTCTAAAAGAGGGAGGGAATCTTGGTCCTGACAAGTTGTGGAGAGCTTTCACTCACCCTACTGCCCCAGATGCATGAGAGGAGAGAGACAAAAATATAATAGCAGTGAGCATTCCAAAAGGAAGGGCCATGAGAGGAATCTCTCAAATGTAAGTGATCCAAAAAGAAGTGAGAACTTTTGATATCTCCACACCTTTTTCCACTAGTACTGTGGACCAGTTGTCTCTTGGTCTTGGCAGTGATGAAGAAAGGGAGGACGTGAATTCTCTCTTTATTTGGGAGAGTGCCACTGGTTTTGGGTTGTTTCAAAGCTAACTAGTCCTGGGCAATAATGGGTTATTTGCCCAAGAGTCTACCAGAAAGCCTGATAAATGACTTGAAATTATGCCAGTTCTCAGGGCTCTGATAGGCTCATATATCTCAAACAGCAAGGACAGGCAGTCTCTCTGGAATTCTGAAAGGTGGAGGTGTGGGTAAAAAGAGTAGTAAAGGCCATGATTCATTATCTTTAATTCTATGTGGTTATTATAGCTCTCATTTCACTCCAGATACCTTGCCTCTTTTGGGACAACTCTGAGGCATAACTTACACTCTGAGTTCCTGTTGCAAGCAGGCTGAAGCTAGGTTAAATCCTACATGAGTTCAAATCGACCTCATATAACAGGAACTTACGCATTACTTTTAGAATTATTTTAAAAGATGAACTTATCATTTTGAGAAGAAAATTGATCCTTCCATATTTCTATAGCCATTTTCTTGAGATCTAGGAAGGAATTTTTGCAATGGGCTTCATGATTTATAAAATTAGAAGCACTGACGTAAGAAGAAAACTTTAAAATTCATTGTAGGAGCTGCTTGGGCTTATAGCACATGGGCTTGCCAAGGCCCATAGGGAATCTATACTAATAAAAGCCTAGGTGGCCCTCGTGCTCTCTGCGACACCCTCACGTCATCACAAGATGGCCGCCCCCACATGGTCACAACGATGGCTGCCACAAGATGGTCACCACAAGATGGCCAGCAGGGGCAGTTGGGGGCAACCAGGCTGGCAGGGGAGGGCAGTTAGGGGCAACCAGGCCTGCAGGGGAGTGCAGTTGGGGGGACCAGACCTGCAGGGGAGGGCAGTTAGGGGTGACCAGGCTGGCAGGGAGGGCAGTTGGGGGCCATCAGGCCAGCAGGGGAGGGCAATTGGGGCAATTGGGCCAGCAGGAGAGGGAAGTTGGGGGTGATCAGGCCAGCAGGGGAGCAGTTAGGCATCAATCAGGCCAGCAGGGAAGCGGTTAGGGGGCGATCAGGCTGTCAGGCAGAAGCGGTTAGGGGCAATCAGGCAGGTAGGCAGGCGAGTGATTAGGACCCAACAGTCCCTGCAGTCGGACATCCCCCTGAGGGGTCCCAGATTGGAGAGAGTGCAGGTTGGGCTGAGGGACACCCCTCCAGTGCATGAATTTCGTGCATCTGGCCTCTAGTTATTTTATAATTTCATAAGTGCAGCTTCCTTCATGCTAAGAGTGTTAGCACATTTTAAAATGAGTGATATCAAATCTCTCAAATGTCTGTAGCCTTTACCTCAGTTTGTACCTATCACTCAGTCAGTGGTTATCTTGTAATATTATTAAGTGGATTGTTATGATAGCTATCATAAAATGAGATAAAAATTTCATCAAGCTGTCAAATGTTTTTGAAGTCTGCAGAAATTTATGACTAAAACTAATGTTGACATTTGATGGGTTGTTAATGAGGACATAGGCATTCACTCAAACTCCTGTAGTCAATAGAAAAAAAATGAATATACAGGGTGGGGCAAAAGTAGGTGTACAGCTGTAAGTACACAAAAGAGAGTTTATTCTTGTTGATTATTCATTATTGTATTATTTTCCATACTAACAACTGTATACCTACTTTTGCCCCACCCTGTATTTTTAAAAAAATGGAGCTTTTGGCCCTAGCCAGTTTGGCTCAGTGGGTAGAGTGTTGGCCTGTGGATGGAAGGGTCTTGGGTTCAATTCCGGTCAAGGGCACACGCGCAGGTTGCAGGCTCAATCCCCAGTAGGGAGCATGCAGGAGGCAGCCAATCAATGATTCTCTCTCATCATTGATGTTTCTCTCTCTCTCCCTCTCCCTTTCTCTCTGAAATCAATAAAAATATATTTAAAAATAACGAAATAAAATTATTAAAAAAGGGAGCTTTTGAAAATGAAAGTACATCCAAACACACTTTAGACAATTGCCAATCAGACTAAAGCAGCCATGGGCAAACTACGGCCCGTTTGAAATGAATAAAACTTAAAAAAAAGAAAGAAAAAGACCATACCCTTTTATGTAATGATGTTTACTTTGAATTTATATTAGTTCACACAAACACTCCATCCATGCTTTTGTTCCAGCCCTCCGGTCCAGTTTAAGTACCCATTGTGGCCCTCGAGTCAAAAAGTTTGCCCACCCCTGGACTAAAGTATACCACCATGAAAACTATTGTCATATATATATTCACTGGTAATTAACTTGATGAACATATTTTTTAACAACTACTTTAATCTCTAACATGCAAGTCCTATTATTTTTCAGTAAAAACAAAAGCCATTACCTTGATTGGATGAAATCACTCACTGCTATATTAAAATATGCTCTGTTTTTAACTTGCTTTGCAGTTATTAATATGTAGTAAAGAGCTTAAACTATATGCATTTAATTCTACAGATAAGAAAGTATTTTGAATTGAGTGTGGCTCTACAATTAACACCACCCTCCCTCTCCCCCGTCTTAGCATGTGGTTTTGGACAATGCATTTTTTTGAATCAAATTTATATTACTTCCCTGCAAAAGTTCATTTCTCATGAACTTACGTTACTGATCTATATAAGTAATGTAATATCTAATATAATAGAGGGATATTAGATATTAGATATTCTCTAAAATGTTCCCCCCCCTCTGTATATCAAAGCAATTATTAAAGAAAATCTATTTTCATTATTAGTTTTCATAATGGGAATGAGAAACCACAACACACAAACATTAAATGCTCTTTGTGATGTTATTAGGAGCTCATCATACCTCTGGAATAGCTGCTCCTACAAAGCAGGGGGGCTGAAAAAAACTGCTTCAGTACAATTTCAAGTGTCAACAATACTTTAGAGAAGCTGTTTCAGGCCTTTTATTACCAAGTAAAAGTTTTTCAAACGCTTAAGAATCAGGAGAGAAAGCAATGAATCACTGGTGAAGAAGAAATGAATCTTAAAGAGAATCCTAATAAAGCAGAATTTATCATTCTTTCTTCTTGATTTATCTTCTTAGTCTGAACGAACATTTGCTTTTTCTTCAGAGTGACTTGAGGCAGCTGGAACTGGCATTTTTCTCTAACTAAGCATGGTGAACGAAATGCAGGTTCCAGTGCTGAACAGGATTATCAGCGTTTACAGCTTCCATCTCCCTCTACTGTACTTTGGTTAGTTGGTAAATAGCACTTGATGATTGAATCAATATCTTAGTATGTAAGGCGGAGCAAATCAGGAATCTCCACTGGTTTTGTCAATTTGTTCTCTTCAGAGGATCATTATTCAGTTTAAGCATGATAGAGAAAAAATTGAGGGCCATCTTGGTCTCTGGCAAATTGTTTTCTTGGCCACATTGATTTGTGGTTTCCTTTTGTGTTCTCTTTGAGCTTCCTTTGTGGCCCTTTCGTCACCCCATCAGTTTTCCAGAGCACTTTAACATAAAGTTATCTACTAAAGTAATTAATATTTACTTTTTAATGATTTAGTATGCATCTTTCCTTAGAATTAAACCTTTGCATGTCAAAGAAAAGACTGCCTCTAATGATAAACTAATTGGAAATGTGGGACCTGGGAGGGGCGGCATGATTTTTGGATATATTCATGCTAAGGTGTCCTCTCAATGGCACTGCAGTCACATCACACAGGAGCTGTGGTTGTTAAACTTGCTAATGTCAGTTCTGAGACCCCATATTGGATTTATTGAATTAGAATCTCATGATATTAAAAACGTTGTTTAAAAAGCTCATAAAATGATTTTGATGATCAGCTTTGTTTGAGAAATATTTATATTCATGTCTGTGCATTTTTCCCATCATAAAGGACACAGCTTAGAGAAAAGTCCTGATTCTCAGACATTCTTTCCTGACTTATTGTGAGATTGCTCTAGAATGTGGAAATAAACCTTGGGAATCTTTGCTCAAAGGAAACCACTCATTAATTCACCATTCATTCATTACACATTTGTTATTTTTTAAATGTATTTTTATTACTGACTTCAGAGAGAAAGGGAGAGGGAGCGAGAGCTAGAAACATCAATGATGAGAATCATTGATCGGCTGCCTCCTGCACGCCCCACACTGGGGATCGAGCTGCAACCCTGTGTGAGAAATGCTCATCTGTGCAAATTAAAATAACAGGCTCAGAGACCTTTAATACATTTTCGAGAGCGGGTGTCTGTCCGGTTGTACAGGCACACATGGAGTAGCAATCACAGCATATTTAGTCCCCCAGGGTGCGCCTCATACGTTACCGAGGTCTTATTGTCTCCCATTGGGCCATTTAAAAAAATTGGGCTGAGGCCTTTTCTAGTTGTCTCCATTTCCTCCTGTCTAGTTGAGGCAGGCGCCTTGGGGGTTCCCCCATAGAGCTGGCTCACGTCCATGGTTCTTTGTTCCTCTTCCCTCGTCCCTATATCCTGTTTGCCCTGGGGAAATTCAGTAACCGGTTCTATTAAAGGTTGACTATGTTGGAGATGGATCACAGCGGCCTATTTCCTACACTGGGCCTGTGCCCTGACTGGGAAACAAACTGTGACCTCCTGGTTCATAGGTTGATGCTCAACCACTGAGCTATGCCAGCCGAGCTCAATACACATTTATTGAACACTTACTATGGGCAAAGTATTGTGCCTTTCTATGAGGATATGAAGATGAAGAAAATTGGTTCCTAATTTTGAAGACTCACAGTTTAATGGGGAATAACATATGGAAATAGTTATAACATAAATTTTATGATACAACTCTGTATAGAGTGTATCAATTGTAACCTGAATATTTTTAAAATTCTTTTTAAAATGGGAATACCTCTAAAAAAATTATGTTTGTTATACTGAAAAGAGTGGGAGATTTTTTTTCCCTAACATCCAGTATAATTTTAAAAGTAATAGTTCAGTTTCCTTTGATGCTTTTCATATTGCTGTGAATAGCTCTGGATAAACCCATGAAATAAAAATACTAGAACTGTAACCTGATCAAGCTTTTTTCCCTCTCTAAAATATGGCTAGACTGGATATGTTCCAAATTGAATTACTCAATAAATAATAGCCAGAATCTTTTATAAAAGTAATTTTCAAATATTAAAAGTCTATATGTAAATAATTTTGATTTAATGTAACATAGTTTAACAGATTTTGTATAAACTGGCCATGATTTTCAAATAGGTACATAACTCCACTTTAAACAAAGGATTTCATAGACAAAATGTTCCATGTCATATGAGTGACTCAAAGGCAAACAGCTGAATCACCTAAAGCAGCGGTTCTCAACCTGTGGGTCGCGACCCCTTTGGCGGTCGAATGACCCTTTCACAGGGGTCGCCTAAGACCATCCTGCATATCAGATATTTACATTACGTTTCATAACAGTAGCAACATTACAGTCATGAAGTAGCAACGAAAATAATTTTATGGGTGGGTCACAATGTGAGGAACTGTATTTAAAGGGCCAGAAGGTTGAGAACCACTGACCTAAAGAATTGGAATTCAGCTCTTTCAGATTCCTTTTTCACCTGAGGTATGTGGATCATGTCATCTCTGCTAGCCAGAACAACCTTTTGGTATTAATGTGGACTATGAGAACTCAGATCAGAATATATTTATTGTTTTGTTAGAAAACATCCAATTCATGTTAAATCTCAATGGAAATTACATTGTTTACCAATTTGAGAAAAAAATAATGATGTAACAGATTTTGATAGGACACTTTTGGTGTCTGCTCTTTTCCAGAAAGTAGAGATAAAGTACAAATGGCAGGAATGGAAACCATGAAGATGAAAACATTGTCATGAACAAAGTTTCCCCAAATTACCCAACCCTGCTTATATTCAATCTCTAATTATTTGAGCCTTTATTTTATATATTTTATTTTATTGTGCATGAGCACTTGAGAAAAACTAACTCCATCAAAACCAACATAGAAGATCATTATGTAGTATGACAATCTGTTTTCTTCTAAAACCCAGAATTAAGGAAGTGGAATTTTCCTTATGAATAGGTTGTATAGGCTGCTATGGGAAATAAATATTCTCCAATACTACATAACAATTTAAAAGTTAAAGATAAAGGAATATAATTTAATTGGTGGCTGTTATCTTTCAAAGTAATTGTTTTCAATAGGCTCTTCTCCCTCTCTCTGGAATTATCTTCTCCTGATCTTTGCTTATCATCTACATGATTTTCAGATATCATATTAAATCTCATCTAAGTGAGGATTTCCCTAACCTCCCACTGAGAAAATAAATAAATAAATCAAGCCCTAAAGGAGCCTAACTGGATGGCTCAATTGGTTGGAGCATGGTCACATACACCAAAAAAGTTGTAAGTTTGATTCCCAGTCAGGACAAACACCTAGGTTGCAGGTTTGATCCCAGGTCGGGGTTTCTCTCTCACATTGATGTCTCTCTCTCTCTCTCTTCTCTCTCTCTCTCTCTCTCTCTCTCTCTCTGTCTTCCTCTCTCTCTAAAAGTCAATAAAAACATATTCTCAGGTGAGGATTTAAAAAACACACTCAAAGGAACAATGCCAATTTATAAATATAGAATTAGCTTATTTTATGTGTTGCAAAACAAATACCCTGGATGCATGCAGATAGCCAGCAAATGGCTGCAAAGTTGTAGTGAATTTTCAGCTCTTTTTTAGATTATTTTTAAAAATTTATTTTTTAGTTATGGTTGACATTCACTATTATTTAGTTTTAGGTATACAACATAGTGATTAGACATCCTATGTAATAAAACCCAATATGCAAATTGACTGAACAGTGGAACAAATGGTCGCTATGACACACACTGGCCACCAGGGGGCAGCCGCTCAATGCGGGAGCTGCCCCCTGGTGGTCAGTGCGCTCCCATAGCGGGAGCACCACTCAGCCAGAAGCCGGGCTCACAGCTGGCAAGCGCAGCAGTGATGGTAGGAGCCTCTCCTGCCTCTAAGGTAGCGCTAAGGACCCCTCGGGGGATGTCTGCCTGCCAGCTTACCTAAGCCGGCAGGCAGATATCCCCCGAGGGGTCCCGGACTGCGAGAGGGCGCAGGCCAGGCTGAGGGACCCCCCCCCCCTCCCGCCAAGTGCACGAATGTTTATATATATACCTTATAAACTGATCACCCTGATAAGTCTAGTACCCATCTGGCACCATACATAGTTATTACAATACTAGAGGCTCAGTGCATGGATTCGTGCACAGTGGGGTACCTCTGCCTGGCCTGCACCCTCTCACATTCTGGGACCCCTTGGGGAATGTTGGACTGCCAATTTTGGCCCAATCTCCGCAGGCCAGGCCAAGGGACCCCACTGGTACCCGAATCTGTGCACTGGGCCTCTAGTATACATATAAGATCTTTGGTTAATCTCTTCCCGCCCTCCATCTCTCCCCTTCCCTCTGAGATTCATCAGTCTGTTCCATGTTTCTATGCCTGTGTGTTGAGCATATGCCCCCTGGTGGTCAGTGCACGTCATAGCTACTGGTTGAATAGTCAAATGGTCGGCTTGTCGCTTAGGCTTTTATATTTATAGATAGATTAGTCATGGGATATAAAGTATAGCACAGGGGATTTGTAGCTCTTTTTACATGGAATTAAAGCTACAGTTGTTATACAGTTGTTATCTCCCTTTTAGTAAAAAGTTGGTAGGTATTCAGTTCATAATAGTAATTACATTGAGCTTATCTTGATGTCCTGTTTTACATAATTCTTCAGTTGTACCTCTTCTAGTCACCTCTGACATGTATCTTGGCATTAGACTAGTCACACCTCTCAACATTCCTCAGTTAGTTTAGATTAAATTCTGTTTTCACACAGCTGAAATAGCCACTCAGTTGTTCTCATATTGCCTCATATTAATTTTCTTCATAGCATGTTTTGGCTTTTGTTGTATTTTTTATTTGGTGTTTTTGTCTATCTCTTTCTGTATTAGGCTGTAACCTCCAATAACAATCAGTGGATGTATGAATATTTTTGTGACTCTATGTTGGAGTCATAAATTCTAAATCAAATATAGAGACATCTATGCATGTAGAAATTTAAACATATTTAAAAATTTTCTTGTTATATATGTGATCACTAAAGGATAGTATTTGTCAGTAGCAAATACATTTTAAAATGGTAATTAGTAATTGGATAATTTGGTATTATTCTTTGAAATTTGACTTGTGAAACTCCTAACATATTTGTGAAGTGTGAATATATTTTTATTTACTAACAACTATTGTATAATCAAGATAATAGACTTTTCTATAGCTATTAGAAATGTAGCAATTACTTGAATTTATCTTAAACAAGTATAATTCCAACATTTGCTAATGGCTTTTCCTTCCTTTGAATGAGTTATAGTCATAAATTTGTCTAGCTTCAAGACAATGGCTTAAGAGGAAATAAAAGTATATGTTAAGTTAATTTAGATTTTGGTACAGAAGAACTGGGAAAATGAGGGAGAGAAAATGGGGGAAAAGTCGTAAGATTTCTGGCTTTTCATTTATGAGGCTGTTCTAGACTACTTTACTTCTTTATTTTACTTTCTCTTCCCAGTGCTGATTGAAGATTTTTCCGTCTTGTTTTGAGTTCGGTGTTATCCATATTGCTGATAAGGATTTTGCTGGCTAAGGTGCAGCCCTTGTTTCATTCCAAATGTGCCTCTTTAAGTTTATTCCCTTATGCTGAGACTGAATGATTAGTAAATTGGGCATTTGGGAAGAAATTAAGAGCATGCATAGAAAATTTGCAAGTTGGCAAAGTCTTCTCTTCTGCTCTCATATAGTTACTGGCGAGACAAGCAGACCATGGTTCTTGTCTTCTTGAGGGAAAGATTTCAATCAAGAGACAAAGTGTAGAAAAGCAAGCAAGAATTTATTGACCACAGCAAATACATGCTTAGGATAGTAAGACAAGGGCATAGAAGAAGCAACCAGAGAGCCTAGACTGGGCTGCCTTGGCTCCCTGGGAAGTCAGAGAATAGGGAGCTTTGGAGATAGGTTCAGGGGTTAGCTCAGGACAAGCTGCTGCTGCCCATTGCTCTCCTGGTTGCAAGTCTCATGGGTTCCTTAGAGGTTAAGAGATGCATGCCTATGCGGGGAGGAGAAAGGGAAGGGAGTGGCATTGATGTGCTCCCTGAAGGGAGCGCACACTGGGACCTTCATTTTCAGTGGTTTTAAAGTCTGGGTGTTTAGAGGATGTCTTAGGGGCAGGTCAATAGAATATTCATCAGCTTTGTACCAGATTTTTTTGCTGATGTACCAAAATGAGATTTATTCTCTTAATTTGTCTTCCCTTGGGTGTGGTAGACAAATGGCACTTTATTGGATTTCTATTATCTGTCTCCCTAAGTAAGATGATTTAAGCTATTTACCCTCTGGCTCAGAAGGATAAGTGCTAACTATTTACTCTTAAGTGTCCTTAGTTTGGGGAATATAGTATTCAGTAGGTGACTGCAAACTGATATTTAACTACCTGTCTTAGTTTCCCTATTATGTTTGTCCTGTACTTTTCCTAGCATTTTACTATTCTATGATAATATATGAAATACATGTGTAGAATTCAGGCTTTTAAAAAACACCAGTGTGATCTCTGGCATAAATTACAAGATAAATTAAGGGCATACATACACTGTTAACACATCATAAGCAAAAGGAGATTCCAATATAATAGTAGTAATTAATTCAATTTTCCCTTTAAATGAATTTGGCTTTATGGCTTTATTAATCATTACAGAGTCACATTATTGCAATAATAAACATGATTTACTCTTGGAAACCTAACTATCGCTCTATCCTATTATATTAGTATGTACATATATATGAATATACAAACTTATCTACATACATACATTATTGCGTATATGCACACATATACATATATGAAACATTGTACAGATGTTTTTATGTAGTTATTTTTCCAGGCTATCTATTTGTATAAGTGGGGCAGGCAGAAATGTAAATAAATATAGAGTTTAATGGATGTCACTGTTACAGTTTGAAAAAATACTGATCTTTATCCACACTTTTGTCTTCCTTACTTTTACAAATAAAATAATTACCTAAAAAGTATGTGTGCAGAATATTGTATGTTTATACACATGAGAATCTAATCTAATAATAGACAAACATGGTAATTGACCATACCTCCGCTATGCTTCCCATTGGTTAATCAGCAGGATATGCAAATTAACCCAACAAAGATGGCGGCCGGCAGCCACGCAGCTGAAGCGAGCAGGAGGCTTGCTTGCTCCAGTGATGGAGGAAGCCAAGGTTCCCCGCCTGCTGTGACCCCGGCTCTGAGATCCACTCTAAGCAACAAAGTTGCAATTATAGAAGCTAAACAAACCCCAGATACCTGCTTTCAACAGGCTCTGGCTTCGGAGCTGGAGCAGCAACAAAGTTTCAATTATAGAAGGTAAATAAATCCCAGAATAAAAAAGAAAAAAAGGAGAGGCTGGGAGCTTCTGTCGCCGGCTTGGCCAGCCTGAAAACAGCCCTTAGCTCCTCATCCAGACTGACCAGGCACCCCAGTGGGGACTCCCACCCTAAAGGGGGTGTGACCAGCTGAAAACAGCCATCAGCCCCTCACCCAGGCTGGCCAGGCACCCAAGCGGGACCCTCACCCTGATCCGGGACACCCTTCAGGGCAAACCAGCTGGCCCCCACCCGTGCACCAGGCCTCTATCCTATATAGTAGAAGGGTAATATGCAAACTGACCCTAACAGCAGAAAGACTAGGAATGACTGGTCACTATGACACACACTGACCACCAGGGGACAGACACTCAATGCAGGAGCTGCCCCCTCATGGTCAGTGAGCTCCCACATGGGAGGAGCTCTCCTCAGCCACAAGCCAGGCTGATGGCTGCCAGTACAGTGGTGGTGGTGGTGGGGGGCCTCTCCTGCCTCCTCAGCAGCGCTAAGGATGTCCAACTTCAGCTTAGGCCTGCTCCCCGCTGGCAAGTGGACATCCCCCAAGGGCTGCCGGGCTGCCAGAGGGATGTCTGACTGCCAGCTTAGGACCAATCCCCCTAGGAGCAGGCCTAAGCCAGCATGTGGTCATCCCCTGAGGGGTCCCAGACTGCGAGAGGTCACAGGCCGGGCTGAGGGATGACCTCCCCCCCTCCCCCGAGTGCACAAATTTTTGTGCACCGGGCCTCTAGTTTTTCAGGAAAATAAGTCATTAAATGTCAACATACTTTGTAAGGTGTTTTGCCTCTAAAAAGTTAACTAAATTATAGGAAGAAAGGAGGGACTCTGAATGGATTTTGTTCCATTTTTAGCTTGCAGATACCTACTTCAGGACTAGAAAGGAAGAGCAACTCAACTTTCTCATAGATTTTTGGGGTTATTCATTGTAAAGTGATTAAAAAAATTGTCTAAAACTTTGACATACTAATGTAGCATGCATTTAGAAGGAAAGAGGATCTACACTAAAGAGGATAAAGTGCCAAATTCAAATTGCTTATAAGTATAATGATTTATTGCCTCCATTTTTATTCATTTTAAAAAATATTTAGTTTTTAAGTGTAAACAATATCAGATGACAAACTAAGGAACAGCTCAAAATAATGATATATTTTGGTTTTGCTAGACTGAATCAAACTTTAGAGTATCAGAGAAAGAAAGAGAAAGTGAGACAGAAACAAGGAAGAAAAAAGACAAAGGGAGAGATCAGGAGAGAGAGAAAGGCACTAGAGGGAGAAAACGAGAGGGGGGAGGGAAGGGGAGAGAGAGAGACAGAGAGATGCTCTCATGAAGAGGAAAAGTATGATAAACACTAAGCTATTCTTTCTTTCCAGGGCTCCTAAGTAATAGTATCAGTCAGTGTTTCCTGTGATCGCAGATGAAGTATCAGAAGAGAGCTGTCACTGTCAGAATCTGGTATTTATTGGAACAGAGTAAAGGCATTTGGGGATTTACCTATTGTAGAAGCCCATATTCCATTATGACAAGTGGTAACCTTTAAATGAAACTGCGATCACTTAGAAGCTGACATTTGATTTCCCTGTGTACTTGCTCTCCACTATAATTTGCTGCCTCTAAACAAACTAGTGAAAGGTATGGAAAATAGTGTCTGCCCATTAAAAGAAAAAAACTACATTTCAAAAATTGGCTGGCAGCACAGTTAGATGCAGGAAAGATTATTGGAAAAATATTGAAACTGCTTTTATGAATAGAACATTGAGAAAAGCAGTATGGACAGAAATAAAATCTATTGCCACAGTCCTATTGTTTCTTCATTGACACATTAAATTGGGTTAAATCTTTGTGGGACTTTGATTCAAGCCAGTATGTTGGATAGTCAGGTCAAGGATCGCCTCTCCACTGATGTTTTTCTTAATACCACTTTTTGAATGCCAGTACTTCAGTTGGTCGTATTTGAGTGTTCTCATCAGATGTAAATGTTATTGGCTCTGTTCCTGTCTCCCTCTCCCTTAGCTCTCAAGGCCCTCTCTACTTCCACTTGTAGGTTGATGACCTCTGAGCTTGTAACTGAAGCCATTCTCTGACTGGGGCTCTGGGTCCCTTTCCCTCCTGCCTCCTTAGGAACCCTTCCCATTTTTATCACTTTTCACTGTCTTCAGCTTCTTCCTCAGTGGGGCTCTCTTACTTAGATTTTTTTTGTATATTAAATCAACAGCAGCTACAATACAAATTTAAATCATTTCTTACCCTACTTCTTTCAGCTATTGCTATATCTGACTTCTTCCCAGCAAACTTTCTTAAATTTGTCTACTGCACCACCTTTGTATTTCCAGCTCTCTTTGGTGGCTGTGCTTCTGCAGTCACCTGTCAACTGGAAGCAGCGCCAGCCTCATGGCCATGAGACTAGAGCAGGTCACACAGGCTTCCTGCCCTGATGTGTGACGATCTGCAGTGGCTATGTTAAATTTTTTGGTGGCTATCTTGAAATTCTTTATAATTTTATCTTTGAATTGCTTTGTAAGTGAAGTCTGATGAGGTTGTGGATCATGCTTCCAACAATGGATTATGCTTCAGAGCTTAGAGCTTGACTCTTGCGTGGGATCACCTCTCACAGTCTACCTGCCTCCCCGGGAAGCTGGCTCCATGTCTCTGCCCAGGGACCACTGTCACTCTGCCTGAGGCAGCAATCAGTTTGCTTGGGGGTGGGGGGGAAAAGGGGCTGCACTTGTTGTAGCCCTAGTAGCCACCTGGGCACAGCATAGGGAGAGTGTGCACTGCAGTGTTTGGTGGTTGGGGTAGGGGTAAGGCAGCACCTCCCCTCCCCCACGCCCCACTGGCAACTCCCCCATGAGTTGTGGTGGTGGGGGTGGAAGTGACTTAGCAGAGACCTCTTGCTAACCCCCATCATGGTACCTAATGCATGGAGATTGCATTTCCTTGGGGGTTGCTGGTCCACTATGGGGTGGGGCATGAAAAGAGAAGATGGACTTCCCTGCCCCTTATGGCCTGCACATTGATTTTGCACTGAGCCTTGCAATGTGTAGCTGGCCCTGACTGGGAGCTGTTTTCCCTAAGCTTATGGTGACCTACTTCCTGCAGAACCCAGTGGATGCTCACTGGGGCTTTCCCTCCCTCAGCTCCAGGAGTTCATTGACCACCATCGACCACTTCTTCCTCCTTAACCTCTTTCTTCTCTACCCTCAGTGGCTACCATATGTTCCTGATCTTCCTCCTATGCCTTCCTGTCAGTCTGCTTTGCAGAATTCTCTTCCTTAGCTTTTGCTTACTGTTAGTGCTTTGCAGGGTGGAGTGGGAGGGGGATTGATTTGGAGGTTTATAGGTGAAGAAACAGAGGTTCAGAGAGCTTAAGAAGCCATCCTGAGGTTACACAGCTTCCAGATTAAATTCCAAAACATATCTCTTTCTACTGGAGCCACAAAGTACACTAATGATATTTGTATTAGATGCTAATAAGCTAGTTATCTTTTCTTGGTAAAAATAATAATAAGCACTGGTTATGTAATACTCACTGTGTTCTAATTGCTATTTATTAATTCATTTAATTAACACTCTTATGAGATAGATACTATTATTGTAGAGTTGGAGAAACTGAGGCACAGAAGAGATTAGTAACTGAGGTCACACAGGTAGTAGGAGGATGAGAACCAGGGATGTAAACAAGGCAATCAGCCTCCACACTCTAAGCTATAGCCACCACACCCCACTGCCTTTCCTGCTCTGTTCAGTCTTCAGTCACAAGCCAACTCAGAGGAGTCTGCAGAGTGGCTTCTCCACATCTCATATTTTCTACATTTTAAATAGTAGTAATAAATAGCATATTCTTCCTCTGTCTTCACTGGGAGAAAGCTAAAGGCATGACTTTTCTCTTGATGAAACACACCAGATGATATCTTAAACATCATTTTAAAATCTTGTTTAGCTTCCTGTAGTACATTTCTTCTTCTTGGATACTGAACTCGAACATCATGTTATTCTAAACTAGAGGCCCGATGCACGAAATTCGTGCAAGGGGCTTGGCTCTCGCAGCCCTGGCTGCCACCACCCTCTGTGGGGCAATCGATCATGGAACTCCCCCTTCCCCCCATCAATCGCCCCACTGCGATGGCTGAGGCAGCCCCAGCTGCCTCACGGCCCTGCAGCCCCACCCCCTGAACCCCACCCACTGGTTGTTCCAGAAGGTCATTCCAGAAGATCATTCTGCAGTCTGGTCTAATTAGCATATTAGCTCTTTATTATATAGGATTGTTTTTTGGAAGTTTCAATTAGCTATAGTTATATAATGTGGGGGAATAATAAAATGCCTAAAATGCTGAGATACATACTATGGAGGCAACATTTTAAAAATGTAAAATTCATTCATCAAATACATATTTATTATCTGCTGAGTGCCAGGTATAGTTCAAGGTTTAGGGGAGACCACAGTGAACAAGATGTGTTTCTATTCATACAGGTTTAATTTTCCAAGGAGATAGGAAAACATAGAGGCCATAACTTTATGGTGTACATGGAGAACAGGATCTACAGAAATCCCCAGACAGGAGGAAACCTATCTGAGGCCATGACAGCTCGAGAGCCTCAGACGAGGTCTACCAACAGTAGACCTCACTTTAATTCCTGGCTACAACTAGCTATTTAACCTCTCAATGGCTCATTTTTCTCAGTTTTGAAATGGGTTTCTGCCTTGTTGCTGTGTAAGAAGGATAAAGTGAGCTAATCTATATAGTGTTTAGAGCATCATAAGCAGTAACTAAATGTTAGCCAATATTACTACTATTTTAATTAATGCCATTAGAGCTGAAGCTGAGCTCAAGGAAAGGAAAAACTCTCTCTCTTAGAGGAGCATATTATATATTATCCTAAACTACTCCCACTCACACAAAGGATTTAATCAAGTAAGCACACATATTCAAAGGGACAGGCCTGATTTTGTCAGAAAGTGAACTTTGGCATTATCTGCCTTTACTCTCTCTGGTTTCTCCCTGTCACACTTGGGATTTTGAATTGTTGTGGTTAGAGATGGAGTGGATGGCAGCAACTCCCGCTGAACCTTGGCTTGTCTGTTCCTGAGCTTTTATCTCAGTCGATTGTTCTAGGGGGAGCCAAGAAATAGTGTCCGTACTCAAGGCTTTGTCTGAGCAGGTGGTGTGAGCATATCAGCATCACTGGCTCAAGGCGTGGCTCCTGGTTATGCTTTCCCCAGGACTTTGCCTTTGGAAGCTGGGAGTTGCATAGCACTGGTTGATCTTCTCCAAGTCTGAGGACTCAGAGCAAATTTGTGATTTCCATTGGATTATGCCTTCTAAATGTATTTAAAGAAATAACAAAATAAGGCAACATTAACAAGAAACTCGCACTTTACTATTTAGGGAAGTCCTCTTATTTTTAAAATACATTTTGTTGGAGTACTTCTTTCCAACATGATGAGACCATTTTCCAAGATGAGACCATTAAAGCCAAGCTTGAAAGACAGAGGGACAGGATCACTTTTGTGATTGCCAGGCGCCTCCACTTACGTCCTGTATCCGGCAGGGACACAAAATCTGCGCTAGGCATATCGACAGAAGTTAAGGTAGAAAACTGGTTGTGTTAGAGAGCTGAAAAAGCAAAGGGGAGATGGAGGGAACCAAAATAATAACTGAAGCCAGCAGCCGTCACCCTTTGGGCTGGGGAATAAAGAAAGGGGTTAGGTCGTCGGAATCTGGAAGCTCAGTGTTGGAGTTCTGGGACCCTGTCCTCTGAGGGAGGAGTCACTGCTGGTGGTACCTTGCTAGAGGCACAGTGGGACCGGTTCCGCATGTGGGGTAAAAAGCTGAAGATTGGAATTCAGTGCCTCTGTCAGGGTGAAAAGCCATTGCTGAGGCAATTAGAGAGGAACAAGAAGCAAAGGAAGGAGGGGAGGAGCACGTTTGTTCTAACTGGTCCAGTCTCCTCCGGTGCCCTTACAGCAGAGCCTAACAAAAGCCTACCTGCCAAGTGAGCAGTGGAGTTAGCCGACTCACGGCCGGCATTGCAAAGCAGAGTGCAGAGAAGTGGGTTTGTTGCTAGAGAGAAAATTGCTTAATAACTGGAATAAGTCCTTTGCCTGCTTCAGCTATAGGCCCTTGGATATGCTCCAATCCCTTTGCAAATACATGGCATTTCTGCTTGGGGGCTTATGCCTGCGTAATTGCTGAGCTGGGTACTGCTATTCTTTGGTATTGAATGCTATCGAGGGACAACTTTGTGAAATTAGTTCCCTGGAGATACTGCGTATACTTAATATAATTTTGATCACATTCACGTGGGACAGCCACTTAAACTGCAGGCATGCATTTCAAGTATTTTAGGACAGAGAGCCTTTCTCTTTTCAGGCTAACACAAGTGCTCAAACTCCTGGTCATCATTTTAGTTCCTCCTCCTTCTTCAATCCACACATCTAATCCAATAGGCATTAATCTCAAATCTATCTATTTATCTATCTGTCTATCTATCTTCCTAGATAATGGGCAAATACAAAAAAATAAGTTTAATTTCCTGTTGAAAATAAGGGAAAAGACTAACCACCTTCTTTAGCACATTTACTTTAGAAAATTTGTAATTGTAAATTACTTCCTTGTTTCTTCTAAATGTGCATAAATCCTTCTAAATGCTAAATAGTCTCTTTACAGCTTTATGACCCAGGAATGTCTTTCTCCAAGATTTGGGAGCTACCTCTTTGCAATACAAACATCAAGGGAGATGATGCCCTCTCTCCAGTCTCTGTGGAGAGTAGAAGTCTAACTTGGCAGAGCCTCACTGCAAGTTGCAAAATTATCTCCTTTGTAATGATATGAGAAGTTTATTTTTCCTTTGGATAAAACCAATTAACAAGGACAGATGGCTATCACAGTTACCAGGTGAATCTAGGATGAGCCATGTGTAATAAATAGTCCTCTTATTGAGGACTAGTCATAATTAATCTTGAGAACATGTATGGAGTAGGTCATATTGGCTCAGCTATACAAAAAGGCAAGAGTTTTTTCTGTCTTTACATGTCTTAGCAGATGCCTATGATGTGTATCACAGTCTGGTTTAATGTTTATTCAATCATAAAAGTGTGTGTGTTTTTTGTTTGTTTGTTTCTTTTTTTCCACCTGTTACCTTTGTGGAAAGGTTTTCTGGTTTGGGAAGAAAGAGATTTTGTTTTTAATTACATTTCCCTATCTGCCTGCCTGTCTGTCTGTCTATCTATCTACCTACCTATCTCATTCTCTTTCCATTTCCATTTCATCATCTTATTTGCCATATTTACCTGCCTTCAATATTTCTCTCCTTCCTTCCTCTGCACAGTTACCCAAATGGCCTTTTGAAACTGCAGCTCAGGTTATATCATTCCTCTTCCTAAAATCCTGTAATGGCTCCCATTGTGGTTCAGATTAAATCCAAAGTCCTATAAACCCTAAGCTGTAGGTTTTTTTTCCAATTTGCCCACCTCCGCCTCTGCCTCTCTCTTACTTGCACATTATGTTCCAGCCATGCTGGCCTTTTATGTCAATTCCCTAAATGTATCAAGCTTTTCCCCACCTGGGGCTTTCCCACATGCCATTCACTTGCCCTGGAATACTCTTTCCCTCAGGTTCAAGGGTTCATTTCTCAGCAGGTCTTAACCTTAATGTTCCCTCCACAGGGAGGCCATTCTTCACCCAACCTGAGTAGGTTGTTCTCATTACTTATAACATTATAACCAATTTATCATCATAGGTCTCATCACCATTTATAACAATGCATTTATTTGTTCTGTGCTTATTTATCAGATAAAGACAGAAACCATGCTTCTTCTGCACCTCCCACCTCCTGCCCCAATCATTGTAAACCCAGTGCCACCCTGGTATCTGAAACATGGTGTGAGCTCAGCAGCTATTTGTTAAATAAGGGATCTCCACGAAGTTTATTTCAGAGGGAACGGCCTCTCAGTATTTTCCCCCTTTGTCCTGCTTGTGGTCTCTCTGTTGGAGGGCTGGACTGGCACTAACCAGATGCATTTGGACATTAAACTTGCCAGGGAATATAACAGTTTTAGTGCTTGAAACCCAGTTGAAAGCTCCCTGGCTTTTTTCCCCCTTTTTCTTTTTCTTTTTTAGCTGTTAGTTAAATTACAGACCCCAGGTCCAGGTCTGCAGCAGCTAGGCTTGGTGGGGTGCTGAGAGAGCAGGCACTCCCTCCCTCCCCCCCGCCCCCCCGCCCCCCCCCCGCCTACCCTCCCCCTCCCCGCCCCTCCCGCGCCGTCACAGTAAAAAGAGCTCTCCTCCCTTAGCTTGTGGTGATGCTTTTCTTTAAAAAAAATTATATATATATATATATTTATATATATATAATATAAATATATATATTTTATTGATTTTTTACAGAGAGGAAGGGAGAGGGATAGAGAGTTAGAAACATTGATCAGCTGCCTCCTGCACACCCCCTCCTGGGGATATGCCCATAACCAAGGTACACGTTCTTGACCGGAATCGAACCTGGGACCCTTCAGTCCGCAGGCCGACGCTCTATCCACTGAGCCAAACTGGTCAGAGCTGGAGATGCTAGCATCACAAGTCAGCACTTTACTGATGGAAGGTTGAGAGGTGTGAGGGGTGGCAGGACTCCCACTTCAGCAAGATGGATGGTGGTGCTGGGTCTTGCTGTGGATGGGGTTGAAGAAAGTGCTGGGACACACCAGGTCACAGAGGACGAGGCAGCTCCTTGATGAACATTTGACTGCAGAAGTGCAGGGAAGAGTGATTTTAAGTAAACAGGCTTAGCTTGTGAAGCATGTCACTGTACAAACAAGACTGCTAGTAGGAAAGTAGGTTTGCAAACCCTTTTGTTAAGTATTTTCCACTTTATTTTTCACTCTAATAGCTTCAAAACATTGATTGCCAGTTTTATTTTTCAAATGCCCTTAACAGTGGTGAGCATTAATAGTATTAGGGGTGATTACAGTGGAAGATCTTGCTGTATGGTTTTATTAATGAGGTATAAAATGCCTTAACTAATACGATTTAAATAGAGATGTTGCCTACCTCCTCGCATCCTCCCAAGTTCTGAGTAGGAAGGATGCTGGGGACAAACAAGTTTGTCTTCATACATAGACCACAAGGTTGGTCCCCATTTGTGATTAGAATCTAGTGTTGACTAATTCGAAGAGCAGAAGGTTGTTGCTGACTCTGGGCACTGTCCGCTTGCTCCGGGTAGGCCGTGGAGGATCAGGCTCTCCTTGGCCTGGGGCCCATGTTGCTGCCACGCTTCTGTGGAAGCTGCCAGGCCGGCTGCACTTGGCTCCGGAGCCCGCAGTCTCCAAGCCAGTGGTGCAAGGTAAGCCACATGGGCTGTCTCTGAAATTACTTTCTCACTTGTCCCATCAGTCTCTGAAAATGCTGCAGTAGCAGTTGTGGTCATTGACCTACAGAGTAAAGGTATCAAATGCTCTCAGAGGCTGCCTGTCTCCCTCCTTAGCTTCTCTCTACAGACAAAAGAGGATTCATGTCAAGCTCACCCACTGTTGAGAACAGAGAAGGCAGTGATTTCCTAAGAACATTTTCAGAAAATGGAATCTCAGCCCAAGTCTGAGTTCTTGGGCATGAGTCCCTGCCTGTAGCTCAAAGGATCCATTAGACAACTGTATCAATATGCTGTACTATCAATCTTTTATTTGACCTTTGTTTGCCTAAGAATGGAAGCACCCTTATGCTCCTAAAGCCCCTTTATACCAGTTTTTAATAATTGTCAGGATTTCTGAGAGTGTGCTGTTTTAGACTTATCTAGGGGCTTTTGGGATACTTCTTTGCTTAGCCCCATCTACCAAGTCAGATTCATGGGTGGGGCCTAGGGACCTTTTGTAACAAACTCTCACAAATATTCTTATACTCATCAATAAATTTGATATTCACTGAGGTGCATGGCACGGAGTAGCTGCCCCCAATATAGTAACTGTTAATATGTTAACCTATTGACATGAAAATTCAGAGGAAATAGGAAGAAAGTAAAAAGCTATTACTTTATTCAATGAATCAGGCACAGAATTTCTACTTGACAGTGTGGCCTCTTCAAACAAGGCAGCTAACTCACTATCTCTAAATATACTATTTGATAAGAAGGCCAGGCAACATATTCATCATCACAACTTGGTCGATTTTGTAGATACTGAATATTTGTTTATTTTCATGGTTAACGTTACCATAGCAACGAAATAATCTAATGTAGGGTAGAAATTATTTGGTGGTAGCCTTTACTTTAAAAGCTTTATATATTAATCTTCTTTTTATAGAATCATTAAGGATTTGAGTCACTGAAATTGTTATGATTTATTATCTTCAAAGGAGAAAATTGTATGTTGTAAAAGCTATTCACACTTGGATTTGGGGACCTAAATGTCTTGGAAGATATTTTTCATAGTACACATGGGGGCTTTAACAGCTTCTCTTTAATCACTTTTCTTAAGCAATATCAGGATATTTGAATAAAGTAAAAACTTAGAGAACTGACTTTCTTTTTCCTTGATGTGGGCATAAACACTATATTATTATGGAAAATAATGTTGGGGTTCCTGAAGTTTTAAGATATAGTGCTTAAAAAATGTCTGAGGAGAATTTCCATCTTTTGATATTTACCATAATTGCCTAGATGTTTAAATTGGCTATTTCATGGGGATAGGCTTGTTACCTAACTTGTGTTTGCTGAGCTATTTTTAGTGCCCCATTCCTAGAAAAAATTCTCACCTTGTCAGCCATCTCTTCTTGGAACTTAGAAGATATGCATATTGTATAGGTTACAGAAAAATTACATGGCACAAGAAAGTGTCAAAATTACATGGCACAAAAAAAATTGTTTTATTGGGGGCTCAGGACTATGATTTTTTCTTTGGCAATGTGTAAACCAATGTGTACCTGGATATAGGTGGAGGGTTCTCTGCAGAAAAAAAGAGAGAAAAGAGGAAAAAAACAAAACACGGAAAATTTTAGTTGCTTTCTGTTTGTTTCCAAATAGAGTGAATAGAAGAGAACCCTCCCTTATACATGAGGAAGACTTAGCATTTCTTTGTGAAAATTACATGTTGTTCAACCTTTCTTTTTCCCTGTAGCTGTCTTAGTCTTTGGATTTAGTCTGTTTATGGATTAACAAGTAGTGTGTGAAAAGCAGAAAGTATTGATCCTGGCAAAAGGGGAGAGTTAATTGTAGAACCATGAGTTTTGTATTTAAAAAGAAAAAAAAGAGTAGGAAATGGATTTTCCTTTAATTCAAAGTGCCTAAGTGGCACTGTTCAAACTTCTTTTAGATACTTCTATATCTAACTTGTTGCTTTACTCTAAATCCTGCCATAAGTGGTCAAAAAAATGACCACATTTTTTCCATTTCTTTTTTCTTCTTTCCTTTTCTTTTCTTCCTTTTTTTCTTTTTTTTTTTTTGTGGAAATGGGTTTTAGAATTTTAAAGAATGTTAAAGAAATCCCAAAGAAATGGATATTTTTGCTTATGACACCTGGGCTATCAGCTAGTTAAAAATTATGCCACTTACTCAAATTTTAACAGAATCCATTTTGCCTCACCCTTATCTTTTCTTGTTTCATATAACCTCCCTGGGATATTATCCACTCATACAATTTCAGCTGCCAGCAATGAAGTAGTGGATCCCAAGGATAGATTTTATTTAGGCCGTTCATATAAGAATTTTTAGCATTGTCTAGTAGAGGCTAGCAGGTAATGCTTTATTTTGCAAGAACCTTTGGCACATGGTAATTTTTTTTTTTTATTGCTTAAAGTATTACAAAGGGTATTACATATGTGTCCATTTTATCCCCCCGCCCTAGACAGTCCCCCAGCCTCCCCTATCCCCCAGTGTCTTATGTCCATTGGTTATGCTTATATGCATGCATACAAGTCCTTTAGTTGGCACATGGTAATTTAAAGGAAGAAATATTTGTTTGAATTATGATGCTATCTAACAAAGACTCTGCCGATTTTTAACTTCCTTAATTATTCAAAAGTTATGATTTTTATTACAAAAGCCATTATTGTTTTCTTATATTTAATCAAGAACAAACATTAGTTGTAAAATATACTTAAGTAGATTCCAGGAAGTATGGGGAACAAGAATGGTGAAGACAGAATTCTTTCCTTCAGGTGATCAAAAATCATGTTGTGTTTCTTCATTAGTATCTTTGCCTTTGAGGAATATAATTTTGATACACATTTTTTTCTTTTTTCCTTCTTCTGTGAAGTTACTCATCCTAAATAAATGGATTCAATCAAAGCATATTTACTAATGTCACCTGGGTGTATAGATCAGTACAAAGTAGTCACATCTATAATAATAAAAGCATAAGAATTAGACTGGACAGCTGAACAACCTCCCAGACATCCTTCCGGACGACCTTCTGGATGAAGCCAGGGCTGTGAGGGCCGAAGCAAGCCACCATAGCTGCGAGGGCTGAGCCCCTTGCATGAATTTTGTGCATTGGGCCTCTAGTCTATATATATAAAGGCCTAAGCTACCGTTTGACCATTCAATCATCCAACCAGTAACTATAATGCACATTGACCACCAGGGGAAAGACGCTCAACACAGGAGCTGCCGAGCTGTGGTGACTTGGCAGCTGCGGTTCTTTTGTGACCCACCTGGAACCAGAGAGGAGGGAGCCCGATTCCGGGGTGCATCACCTGAGAACTTCCCTCTCACAATCTGGGACCCCTCGGGGGATATCAGAGAGCCAGTTTTGGCCCGATCCCCGCAGGTCAGGCCGAGGGACCCCACCTGTGCACAAATCCATGCACCGGGCCTCTAGTTTATATATATTTATATTTGGCGGTGACCCGGTCAATTATTAATAATTGATAGAAATCTGTAATTAATGGCTGCTTAGTGGACAATAACCATGAGGAAATTAGTGCACATCATTGCCTGCTGTGCAAAAACCATTTGTAAACTACTCTTAGGCTCTATTTTAATGGTGATTTTGAGTTATCTAATGACTCTCACTCATCACTATCTCTCTTTATCTTAGTTATCTTATTTGCCAACCCCTCAATATGTTGATACTACTCTTCAGATATTCAATAAATATTTTTAAATGAATGACTAATACTAAGAAGATAGTTCAGACTTTGGAAATTGGATTAAAGATGAGAGAAAGACCAGATCTCCACAGTGGGGTATCTGAAAGTCTGTTGGTTAATACTGAACTCCTCTTCTGAATTTAAACTTCTTTTTCTAGAAGGGCAAAACACCAAAAATGAAACCATCTCTTTTGGGGAGTAGCTTCTTTTTGAATTATGTACACATCTCTTTGTTTTCCTTGTCATGTTTACCATGATAGGTAGATTTTTAAAAAACTGCTTTTTTTAAAGATTGCCAACACTCTGCAGAACTCTTAAGTTGTAAAACACTAACTGAATCCAATTGAAATAGGATAGATCAAACTTGCTTTTTGGAACAGACATTCTCAGAGTGTACAATGATGTGTGCTTTGGGGAGCAATGCCTCCTTTTGGCCCTTATTTTCATGTTCCCCCATCTTCTAAATAAAACTTTCAGTAGATATACAGAGAAAATAGTGCAAATACAGAATTCAGACAGGCCCTAAGTTTAAATTATGACTATTTTCTTTTTATTAGCTGTTGTGGATAGGAAACACCTGGACCCATATAGTTAAATGGGTGAAACTGTGCTGATTATATATATTGGTCACAGAATGGACCCAATTTGTATGCAACTGCTTGGAAATACACAGAGTCCAGAATAGTGCAGACAATTTTTATGTGTCCCCTTGGGGTCACTTCTTAGAGCCAGTTTCACTCCTTGTGGGCACTGGAACTCCTCTTGTCTGTTGTCTTCCATCTTTCTTCCTTTTCTTTACCTCTTCCTCCTAAAATTGCCCCCCTAGCCCTAGCTGGTTTGGCTCAGTGGATAAGAGCCTCTGCCTGAATGGTCCCGGGTTCAATTCCAGTCAAAGGCAGATGCTCAGATTGTGGGGTCAATCCCCCAGTGGAGGGTGTGCAGGAGGCAGCCGATCAGTGATTCTTTCTCATCATTGACATTTCTATCGCTCTCTCCCCCTCTCCCTTCCTCTCTGAAATCAATAAAAACATATTAAAATTTTTTAAAAAATAAAATAAAATAAAATCCCCCCCCCCCATGCCTTATAGACAAAGTTCATTTATCTCTACAAATATCCAGGTATCCCAAATCTTTAAAATTTTCAGAATGGAACATATATGAAATAAACTCAACTATTCTTTTGCTAATATTGATCTGTCTCATAGGATAGTTTTGATGTATTTTTATACATTGAGACATTCTATCATCCAGGAATAAGGATGGGAGAGAGTGAGGGGATGAAAGGAACAGGGAACAGTAGACTATTCCCTGGAGTGGAGGAGGATGGAGCAAGACTAATGTGTGAAAGGGCACAGAACCTGGGTTTGCCACATGTATGAAGCACCCACACTCAAGAGACAGTCTGAAATAGACAGAAAACCTCAACTCATACCCATTTGTCCCATTAATATTATATATTAACAAAGTAATCATATTAAACCAAATTTCTATTAAAGAATTAAAAAGTGGTGAATGGAAGGGAAGGGGCTGGGCTGTTTGCTCTTGATTAGTGCAGTCACATGTGTTCCAAATGCCAGGATGGTGCTGAACAAGACAGATGGTTCCCTGCCTTTGTGGAGGCTACAACCCAAAGACTCAAAGGAATCTTTAATCGGTACAGTGTGAGGCTGTTAGGGGAGACCTTTAAGTATATTGAGTCCTATAACAGCTTGATCATTTTGATCTTCCTATAGAAAATTTCTGTCTTTTCTTATTAATTCTAAATTACCAGAAAAAAGAGGTGTCATAAATTTTGTTTAAATTTTATTTAATTAGAACTTTCAACTTTATAGGTGCTTACCCTTTAGAGGTTATAGCTAATTTCATATGTTTTCCTTTGCAGGACTCAGAGGGACTATTTTCCTAGGCAATACTTGTTAAGTATAATAAAGCCTAGCATAAAAAAAGAAAGAAAGAAAGAGAGAAAGAAAGAAAGAAAGAAAGAAAGAAAGAAAGAAAGAAAGAAAGACAGAGAAGCCCCTTTTACAAATTAATCATGTGTGGTCTGTACCTGTTTTTTTTTTTTTGAAAATGTTTCCATTCGCTCTTAAAATCTTTTCTTTTTTTCTTTAAAAATAAGAGGTTTAGTAACACCTCATCATACTATTAAGGTAGTGATTCTTTGAACAGTCTGAAGAAGTGACAGAAGATAAAGACTTGATAAAAGGCTTGAAATTACCCCAGAAACATCAGAAAAGATTTTTTTTTAAAGTTTGTGAGGTGGTCTATCCACAGCCCATCACCGTAGTTCCCAAAGTCCTGCGAGGCCTTTATCTTACTCTTCCTTGCCTGCCCCCACCAGTCTTATTGAGTTGTAATTGACATATAACATGGCATTAGTTTCAGGTGTATAATATAATGATTTGATATTCTAGTATGTATATATTGCAATATTATTACCACAAGTTTAGTTGATATCCATTATCTCACATAAGTATCCATCATCTATAGTTACAATTTTTTCTTTTGATGAGAACTTTTAAGATTTACTCTGTTGGCAACTTTCAAATATAAAATGCAGTATTATTAACTATAGTCACCATGCTGTACATTACATCATAGAAATTTTTTATTTTATTACTGGAAGTTTGTGTCTCTCTCTTCTCCAGTGCATGCACCCTACTCGCCATCTACCTACCCTTACTTTGTCCCCTCAAGACTAAGAGTTTAAAAAGAAGCATTCTTGACAAAGCAGTGTGTTTTATAATGATTGAAACTTACATAGGTACAGAGAACCAGTGCTCATTTCTTTACCTGGTAAAGAAAGGTGGCATAAACTCCAAGGCATTTCTGCAACAACTGCTTGGAAATTCTTAATGTTTCCCTAATGAGATAGGAAAACAAATGTTAGGTGAGAGATCACAAAATTGATGGGATGATAAAACTAGAAATAATTATTACTATATAGGGTTCTTAATAAAGAGTAATAAAAATCATAACTAATAGAAACTGTTATAGTGATATTGATGTAGATACTTAATGAACATCAACTACATGCCAGCCACCATGCTAGATGCTACATATAAAAAGATGAGCCCTAACTGGTTTGGCTCAGTGGATAGAGTGTTGGCCTGCGGACTGAAGGGTCCTGGGTTTGATTCTGATCAAGTGCACATGCCCAGGTTGCAGGCTCAATCCCCAGTAGGGGGCGTGCAGGAGGCAGCTGATCAATGATTATCTCTCATCATTGATGTTTTTATCTCTCTCTCCCTCCCTCTCCCTTCCTCTCTGAAATCAATAAAAATATATTTAAAAAAAATAAATGAAAAGGACACATCAAACAGTATATGAGGCAGTTAAGAGGAAATCTACATAGGAAATGGCAGAGGAAGGTTAAAGATGTTAGTGTGCAGGTTCATGCAGGATCATTTATCAGACCATCCAGTTATAAACATGTTGGGCAGGGTGTGAAATGCTGAAGAATGATGCTAACTTTAAAGAAATTTGGGGGGAGACAGAATCTGACAAATGAACTGGAGTTTACCAGCATATATCCTTTAAGGAAACACTGGAGTGGAAAATGTCACTAATATTTCTGGCAGCAATAGTGGAAATTTCCTTCAGATGGCTGGTACACTCAACTGGAATTGGATCCCAGGTGTGCTGCTTATTTTATCTGCAACTTGCTCAACTTCTGTGACCCTGAGTTTTCTTGCCTCTGTACACCAGTCTCATAGAGCTCATAGAGCTTTTGCAGGGGATCTATTCATTCACAAATCTATTGGGCATCAGGTCAAATGCTTTTAATATTTTATATAATTTAATCTTCAATAACCTCAATATATTATCCCTGTTTGGCAAGAGGAAATGAAAGTAACTAGGCAAAGAACACATGGTTAGTAAGTTGTAGAGCCCAGAATGAAATCCTAATCTATCTCACTACAAAATCCAAGCTTATATAAACTATATCCTCATTTGAAAAACTGATAATGCATGAAGCCAACCAAAAATGTTAATCAATCAACAATTATTTAGCACCTACTCTATTTTAGGCATTACATCCAAGGCCAAAGGTAAAAAAGAACATATCAAAAGAGATTTCAGTGAGCTAAAATATTATTTCTCTGTCATTTTTCAATTTAGAGAATGATAAACTCAAAGGGCAGACCTCATCTTCCATGGAAGTAATTTGTTAACACTTGGAAATTTCATTGATGGTTGTAACCACTAAGAAATCAACTTAAAGAATAATTTTCAGCTCTAGAATCCTAGTTATACATTATGGTATATGTTGAGAATTATAAATATAAATTCTAGAAAAAATACTGAGTTTGACATATGTCAATATATCTCAACTTACATATCTATCTATATGACATTATATCAATCTCTGTCTTTATCTTGATACATATCTCTGTATTTGTCTATATCTATATATCTATATGAAGACAATATCAGAACAATGCAAGAAAAATAGTGAAGACTGGATAAGCATTTCTGAGTTGAAAATAAAAATAATAGTGCTCATTAAGAAGGACTTTTGGAGTTATAGTTGAAGGATAAATAGGAGTGGGTCAGCTGAATAATTATTGAAAGGATTTAGCAAGCAAGTGCAGTACAAAAACATGGAGATGTGAAATTAGCATGGGATATGTGGGTAATTATAATTTTCTATTACTAGAATATGAAGAATCAGTCAGTGGTTTTTGGGAAGTAAGTTGGAGAGCAGAGAAGGTATTGTGATTTTATTGGATATTTGCACTGCTAGAACTTTCTTCATTGTATAGATTTTTCACAGTAGCAAGAAGAGCAAGAAGTAGACAGCAGCATAGCCATAAAAGCATCAACATTGATGCTGGAAATCTATATATATAAAAGGCTAATATGTTAAGTGTCCCTATGACCATCTGACCAGTCATTATGACATGTACTGACCACCAGAGGGCAGATGCTCAAATAAGGAGCTGCTGTGATGTGCACTAGCCATTTACAAAGAAATGGCACTGCGGACCTGGCCCTGACAAACCAACACTCGGCTTCCCCCAAGTGGGACACAGGCCCCACCACCACCCTGAAGTGACACCCCACCAAATCACAGTCAATGCTGCTGAGACCCCATGATGCAAAATGTAACCTACAGCCCAGCCTGGAAACGGTGGCTGTGGGCGTCGGGTAATGATGTCACGTAGCAATGCCTGGCTTCCATCGGCCTATGAACCAGGAGGTCACAGTTTGGTTCCCGGGCAGGGCACATGCCAGGGGACAGCTCCTGCGTTGAGCGTCTGCCAACTGGTGGTCAGTGTGTGTCATAGCGATTGGCTGTTTGGCCATTCAGTCAATTTGCATATTAGCCTTTTATTATATAGGATTTTTAAAAGAGGAGCAGTGGAGACAATGATGACAAGGTATACCTCAGGGTTTCCAAAAATGTAATACTTATAAGTTACCAAACAATCTCAATGATAGTATACTCTGCAAGTAGCAGACCCCCTCAGCTTCACAAAGATAACTAACTTTATTTTATTACTCTGCGACTAGCATGAAAATAAGCAACAAATGTACAGAGACTGGAAGAAGCAGATAGGAAATAGAACAGAGATGAGAATAAGACATAGCTAAGGAGAATAATAAACTAAGAAAGAAAGACAAACAAGAGAAAGAAATAGAAAGAAGTATATCACTGAGCAAAAGAGGATATGTGTAGCAAGATCTTGGTTTGTACTTTCTTCTATGAATGTTTAAAACTTATCTCAGTGGTTTTGAAAATGGTGGGAGTTGAAGGAAGGGAGAGGTTTCATTGACCTCAACTTTGAATGTCTTCAGTAGAATTCTAAAGCCGCCCTAATATTTTACCCCTTCTAGGTAACTTGCTCTTTTTACTCAAACATCCTAAGTTTCTTTCTCTATTTTTGAAGTCCTATGAGAAGTAAGGCTTAATTCTTGGAAGATTAATCTTCGGCAGGTTGGCCTCTCAAAAAAAGTATTACCCTCCTTCAATTCTTAGAACTCTGCAATGAGCAGTGTTATAGAAACTGATCGTGGTTAACTTCCAGGCTAAGAGAACAATCCCCTGATCACAACAGAGTGCGTACAATACTCCCCTGTTCATTCTTGAAAGCTGAGGTGATGAATCATGCTACTAACTCACACAGTATACAGACACAACTTGCAAGGCTTGCCTCCAACCCCCATATTACATCAGGGGAACATCCCCTAAACATAAATGCTAAACTGGCAGGTTAGGTGGGGGCCAAGATCTCCCCAGTCTTTCATAATTCTATACCAGCTGTTGATTAATCAGAAGATGACCTAACCCTGCCGCTTAAAAGCTCCCAAGCCCAAGGGTTAGAATCCCTTCCCTACAATATGACAACCAGCCCTGCCAGATCTCTGTGCGCTACTCGAGAGTCTCCCTGAGTCTCCCACCAGTAAACACCACCCCACAAGCCTAACGTGTGTGCTACGGGGTTCTGTGACAGTGTCTGCACAGTAGCCAGTGACTTTACAAAATGTATCTTATTATGGAAAGGTTTTAACAACATAGGACACTATGGCTGTGAAGCTATGTGTATTTAACTACCTACACTGTGTAACTACCTACACTGCCAACTCTACACACCGACTGCCTTCTCCACCCCCAACCCCATATTTTAAAAATCACTAGGACAGGGGAGGAACCAAGATGGCAGTGTAATTGGACACCTGTACTTGCCAGCTCCCACAACCACATCAAAATTACAACTAAAATACAGAACAACCATTATCCAGAACTGCCAGAAAGTCCCACAACTAGAGAAGTAAAGAAGAAAGCACACAGAGACTGATAGAAAGTGTGGAGGCACCAAACGGGCTTGTCAGACACCCACATGTGCCACTTTTTTCATCAGGAGAGAGATTTCTCTGCAGAGGCTGCCCGTGAGGAACAAGGCATCTCACCCCAACACCAGACACCCAGCCCAGGCTCCCAGAGCTGGGAAAAGAAGTCCCTACAGGCAGTAAGAACTACGGGCTGTAAAAACCAGTGTGGATTGGGGCTCAGTGACACAGAGGCTGCTGGAGACCCAGCTGCTCCTGTTAAGAGGCCCACACCTTGAACTGAACTTACAAGGTCCCATGTCCTCTTAGCTCCAGCACCAGGGCGAGGCTCTGGGGGACACAGGCTCATAGGAAGAGGAATTGGATTGTCTGGCATTGGAACAGGAACTCAGGGGTGGCTTTCTCCCAGATGGAGGTACTTGCAGGTATCATTGTTCCTTACTGGGACTTCCCCAGTTGCAGAGCTGACTGGCAGCCATTTCTGTTTTCTCCACCCTGGTGATTCCCTAAGACCCCACCTCATCCAATTTACAACCCCATCCAAGCTGAGTGCAGCAGCTTTTATATATGAACTAGAGGCCCGGTGCACAAAAATTTGTGCACTCGGGGGGGAGGGGAGGGCCCCTCAGCCCGGCCTGTGCCCTCTCGCAGTCTGGGACGCCTCGGGAGATAACGACCTGCTGGCTTAGGCCTGCTCCCGGGTGGCAGAGGGCGGCCCAATCCCTAGGCGTAGCCCCTGGTCGGGCTCAGAGCAGGGCCAATTGGGGAGTTGGGGCGCCTTCCCCTGTCATGCACAGAGCAGGGCAGATTGGGAAGTTGCGATGCCACCCTCAGTCACGCTCAGGGTAGGGCCAATTTGGGGGTTGGGGCACCGTCCCCTGTCACATTCAAGGCAGGGTCGATGGGGAGGTTGTGGCGCCACCCCCTGTCATGCACAGAGCAGGGCCCATCAGGGGGTTGGGGAGCTCCACCCTGTCATGCACAGAGCAGGGTTGATCAGGGGGTTGAGGAGCTTCCCCCGTCACTCAAAGAGTAGGGCTGATAGGGGAGTAGGGGCACCGCCCCCTGTCACACTCAGGGCAGGGCGGATCAGGGGGTTGGGGCGCCGCCCTCTATCACCCACAGAGCAGGGCCGATCAGGGGGTTGGGGCGCCGCCACTGTCACACTCAGGGCAGGGCCGATGGGGAGGTTATGGCTCTACCCCATCACACACAGAGCAGGGCCCGTGGGGGGGGAGGTTGGGGCGCCGCCCTCTATCACTCACAGAGCAGGGCCAATCAGGGGGTTGGGGCGCCGCCACTCTCACACTCAGGGCAGGGCCGATGGGGAGGTTATGGCTCTACCCCGTCACACACAGAGCAGGGCCAGTGGGGGGGCGGGGAGGTTGGTGCGCCGCACCCTGTCACACACAGAGCCGCAGGGCGATCAGGGGGTTGGGGAGCTCCCCCCTATCAGTCACAGAGCAGGGCTGATCAGGGGATTGGGGCACCTTCCCCTGTCACGAACAGAGCAGGTCAGATAGGGAGGTTGTGGCCCCGCCCCCTGTCACACACAGAGCCGCAGGGCGATCAGGGGGTTTTGGCGCTGCCCCCATCACGCTGATCCCGGTGCCGGGAGGCCTCGCGGCTCTGCTGATCCCGGTGCTGGGAGGCATATTACCCTTTTACTATATAGGATAGAGGCCTGGTGCATGGGTGGGGCTGGCTGGTTTGCCTTGAAGGGTGTCCTGGATCAGGGTGGGGGTCCTCACTGGGGTGCCTGGCCAGCCTGGGTGAGGGGCTGAGGGCTGTTTTCAGGCCGACTGAAGCTCCTAACTACTCCTTTTTTTCTTTTTTCTTTTTTTTCTGGGCCAGCTTTAGCTCTGGCTCCAGCTCTGAGGCCTCTGCTGCTAAAAGAAGGTATCTGGTTTGTTTAGGGTCTATAATCGAAACTCTGTATCATCTCCAGCTCTGAGATCCTGGGCTCGCCGAAAGCAGGTTTCTGGGGTTTTGTTTAGCTTCTATATTTGTTACAATGTTTCTTAAACTGCAAGCTCAGAGGCCGGCAAGGCAGGTGGGGAACGTTGGAGTCCTCCGTCACTGAAGCAAGCAAGCCTCATGTTAGTTTCAAGGTGCCTGGCTGCCGGCTGCCATCTTGGCTGGCAGTTAATTTGCATACCTCGCTGATTAGCCAATGGGAAGGGTAGCGGTCGTACGTCAATTATCATGTTTCTCTTTTATTAGATAGGATGGCCTGTCCTTGCTCAGGCTAACATCTCTCAAAAAAGCTGCAGCTGTTTCAGGGAACCCCAAATCTATATATATAAAAGGCTAAGTGTCCATCTGACCATCCAACCAGTAGCTATGACATGTACTGACCACCAGGGGGTAGACGCTCAATGCAGGAGCTGCCATGACACACACTGACCATTTAAAAATAAACAACACCACGGACCTGGCACCAACAAACCAACACTTGGCTTCCCCCAAGTGGGACACAGGGCCCGCCACCACCCTGGAGCAACACCCCCCCAAATCACAGCCTATGCTGCTGAGACCCCATGGCCTAAAATGCAGCCCACAGTCACTGTGGGCACCAGGTAATGACATCACATAGCAACGCCCAGCTTCCTCTCCCTAGTGACTAGCTTCCTTGGAGTTACTTTAGCCCAAGAACACGACTTGCTTTATAGCCAGGTGCAAACATTTTACACTTCAACGAAATGTCTGTGAAGCATTTTCCCGTGCCTCATCTCATTTGATCCTTGCAGAAGTCCTGGAGTAGGTAGATAGGAGACTTGGTAGAATCCTATTTTCTTTTCATTAGCCAGAAAATGGAGATTTAGAAAGCTTAGAAACTTGACCCAACTGAAAAAAGTAAGAAATGGTGGACCTTGAAATGACTTCAGGTTTTTCTCACTTGGAGAATATAGTCAAACACTGTTGCAGTTAAATATTTTACCCTTTGTTCTCCCTGAATGATCTGCAATAATAATATGTTTTGTGTTGATATTTACTGCTGTGTTGCTGACAATTACCTGAAAGAGTTTAGCTAAATCAGAAAGCAGGTCTAATTAAGCAAGTTTGTTCTATATGTATAAAAGGCTAAATTGACTCACGCATGTGCGATGCATATATAGCTCTTGCTGGTGCCAATCGCACATGTGTATGTCTGTCTGTCATTGTTGATTGTGAATTTGGTTGACACTTCTATTATAGAGAAAGGGCGAATAGTGATATTAAAATATTTCTCCTAATTAATTTCCTTTCAGTGTGCATGAATCCGTGCACTGGGACACTAGTATACTAGAACAGTATAGACCAAGATAAGATGGATGTAGAGAAAGAGATCAGAAGATAATAAAAGTCAATGACAAAAGAAGAGGATCCAGATCAGCATTGGGTTTATCTGTACCTCAAAAACTCCTGCATATGATCTTTGCATATTGAGGAAGGACTGATGATTAACACAACCTTCACATCATAGTTATGAGTCTATGTATTTTTAATTATATGGTATATGCATATGCATACATGTATCTATATATCTATATAACTATTTATAAATGATCTATAATTTATTTATTTTGTCTTTACATTTAATTAGGTTAGTCATGTAATACATAATGATGTTTCGTTAATGACCTATGGCATATATGACAGGGATCCCATAAGATTATAGCAGATCTGAAAAATTCCTATCACCTAGTGACATTATAGCTATCATAACTCAGTGCATTACTTATATCTATTAATACAGAATAAAGATATAAAGAAAAAACTATTTTTGTATAGCTGTACTATATGTTTGTGCTTTATACCATGCTATTACAAAAGAGTTGAAAAGTTTAAAAAATTTAAAGTTTATAAAGTAAAAAAGCTACAGTATGCTAAGGTTCATTTATTATTGAAAAAAGAAAAATATTTTTTTATAAATGTAGGGTAGCCTAAGTGCACAGTGTTTATAACATCTACAGTAGTGCACAGTACTGTCCTAGGCCTTCACATTCACTCACCACTCACTCACTGACTCATCCAGAGCAACTTCCAGTGCTGCAAGCAGCGTTCATAAGTGTCCTTGATAGGCATGCCATTTTTATCTTTTATACTTTATTCTTACTGTACCTTTTCTATGTCTAGCTATGTTTCAATACACAAATGCTTACCCTTGTGTCACAATTGCCTGCAGTATTTAGTACACTGACATGCTGTACAGGTTTGTAGCCTAGGCGCAATAGGCTATGCCATATAGCCTAGGTGTGTAGTAGGCTGTATCATCTAAGTTTGTGCACTCTATCGTGTTCCCATGGTGACAAAATCGCCTAATGACGCATCTCTCAGAAGTATCCCTGACACTGACACATGACTTAATTAATTCAGTATATGTGTTGAGCATCTATATTTGAGGCACTATATTCGGAGTTTCGCTTTCAAAGATGTATGAAACATGGATCCTGGCGCTTTAAGTACAGGTGAGAAGCAGGGAATGAACCAAATGACCCCAAATGATTGTGATTGCCATTTTGGTTCCTAGAGCAAGTGGTTAGCTTCCTACTTCGTCCTGTCCTAAATCATGGTTTCTGTGCCCCTTTGTCTTGATAATTCTCAGCGCCGGGAGAGAGATGCTTTTCCCCACCAGTCCAGCCAGGCAGAGGCATATTGGGAAGGCGGTCTCCTGGTCTTTTATTTAAGGGAAGAGGATGAGACCAATAGTCCTGCCTTTAAACTCATTTAACACTCCCAAATGATAAGGACATGGGATTTTGATAAAAATCTTTAATTATATATAGCATACAATCGCTAAACTCTACCTTAACATAAATTATACTGCATTTTCTCATTACATAATTAAGTGGTATTTATTTGTAACTTGCTTAAGTGAGACTGAAAAAGGGAATCATTCTAGACTAAATAAATCGAGGGAAAAGATGAAAGTGTTTTTCACTTTTACTAATAATTAGCAACATAGTTACTATAAGTCAATTTTTGTTGGAGAACTGAAATAATAAACCAGTTACTAAAATCAACTATTTAAGAATAAGGCATATTAGGTTTTTCTACCTCTGGCTCCATTGCTTTTAAACCAATTCAAAGATTCTATAATTAAATTTAAAAGTATGTCTTTTTCTAAACAGGGCAAACACTGATATTCAGTTAAAACAACCTAAAAATATGTGCCATTTGATTAGATTATTTAAATAGAATTTAATGTTTTAATGTTTAAACATAATTTAATGTTTTAAATTTTAGCCATAATGTTATAATTATTATGTATACACTGAAAATGTTTATTCATTTTGAAAATCAAAGTACAGCCATTTCAAAAGAAAACAGTGTTGCATAATATGATTAGAAAAACACATTTTCTGACATATTATATTTTCCTATTGACAGAAGACAACATTAATACAGTTCATCCCAAAGCATGAGACAACCTGATTTTAAAAAACTATTGTGATAAAAAACATGCAACATGAAATCCACCCTCTTAACAAATTTTTAAGGAACAGTACAGGATGACAACTTGAGGTAGACACAGCACATATATTCCAAGGCTTTGCTGCAGAATTATGTTACTTAACATAGCATGTCTCCTGGTGATGGTGCTCTTTTGATCTACCTTTAAAAAAGGATTCTGTTTTATTTCAGAACATATTCCAGAAAAGCTTTATTCTCAAATTCTTTTAAAGCAATCACTTCTTTATTAGTGATTGACCTCTCCATAGGTAGCTATTTTTAATTTTAACCAAATTAATAATATTTTATTTGAAATTTATCCATAACCATTTAGCAACTTGTCACAGCTCAAGTGTTAATTAAAAGTGTTAACCATTTCAACACTTTTGATCAAGTACAGAAGAAAATGTTTATCATGTAATGGCATATCTCAGGAAGCAAAGTGGACTCACCTTGCTCAACTAGGCTATGTATGCCAATTGTGGATGGCATTCTTTTTAAATTTTTTTTACTATAATTATTTTCCATGTTAATAATCCCAGTTCTCTGTGCCATGTCTCCACTCAAAATTATGCAAAAACTCTCCTTTGATTATTGCACAGATTCAAATTCCTTTGATGTAGCATTCAAGACTTTCTGAAACCTAGTTCCAACTTAGCTTTCCTGCCAAGTCTCACTACCGAAGGGCAAAACATAAATGTTTGCTTGTAGTAGCACATCACAGAAAGCAGGAATTGGAGAGAGTTGAAACCTGGTTTAAGAATCACAAACAGGACAGGAGAGAGGTGGGAGTTAGGGCTGGCACTGAAGGATTGCTCTGGCAGCCTTAGAGGGTGCCCAGCTATCTGTCACAACTTGGGAGCCAGTGGTGGAAGGTCAACCAGGTAGGACCTCCTGCAGGAAATTCAGTGGTCAATACCAGAGACCACGGGGTGAGGGGCAAGAACTTGTCTTTGCCAGGAGTTTGAGAACAACATCAGGTTCTAGTCTATAGCAGGAATGGTGGCGAAGATGGCTGATCAGAAATAAAAAGACGCAAGAAATGCTCCCAAAGGAGGTAAAGAAACAGGTGCTGGGTTTCATCTAAAATCTAGATCCAAAATCTTACTGGCAAAGAAAGGAGAGCAGTAGAGTAGGATTCTAGTGGTCATGAAAAATGACTGGGTGTTAGGTCTGGTTTTAAGGGTGACTTAATTCAAGTCCCATCAGGTGGAAGTGCTAGGATTGTTGATGTACTTTTGCCTTAGTCAGAACTAACTCAGGGACCAAAGCAGATTTAGGAAAGAAATATCAGAAAACTTGGGTGTGGGTTGTCAAGAACTTCAGAGGAGGAAGACATGCTCAGAAGCTGATGTTTTCGACCTTCTCACTCCTCAAAAATGCCAACTGTCTCCCTGAGTTAGTATTCTTTGCACATAATTCTTCTTTTCCTCATTTTTCCAGCCATTGTGCATGGTACTTTGCTGAAATGAAATGTCTTCCCCTATGGCTAGCAAATGAATTTAGTCCCATAAACATCTATTAAGCAAATGCTGCATACTAAACACTTTGCTACAGAGATAAAAAGAACCAGCATCTGTTCTCAAGATGCTGTCTAAATCCCCAATTTCCCCAATATTTGTCCTGAACTCTTTCTGTTTACTCCTTCTCTAATTTCTCTAATTATTTGACTTGAGACATTTTATATTTTTAGGTAAATGTTAATATTAAATTTAGAATGTATATCACCAGCCATCACAACTGGATTGCAACTTATTTCAATAGCATAGGTATGATGCATTAAAACATTTTTCCACCTAGCATTGTAGACACAGTAAGACCTTTGTAAGTGCTTGTTGATTTATTGGCTCTTTAATCTTGAAGTTTGGTAGTTATAAATTTTTCTTGGCACTAGAGCTCTGGCATTAGTTCACATCAATATCTATGTAATTTTTCAAAATATTTTAAAATCCATTAAATGCTTTTAAATTTTAGAGAAAAAGGTTGACTGTGAAAATAGAAGCTCTGTGACAATTTAACCTTCAGGATGATATTCATTTATATCTTTCAAATTTATGTAGAGGATGTCTTAATCTTAGAGTCTAATTGGCACTAGTTTTCTTCCAGTGCCTAATAAAACCTGTGGCCTGCAAAGCTGAGAATTACCTAAAGTCTTTGTAATGGATGTATAATTGAATGGCTCAATCTTACTACAATGTTAACTTGATTTTGTTGTTGTCTTGTCTAGTTGCCTATAACATTTTTTATTATCTGTAATGTTAAACTCATACTTATGAGTTAGATTATATTAAAAATTTAAACATTTAAACAGTTTTCTTAATTAAATATTAAAGCAGGGTTGTGTAGTCACTAATGAATCATAAAATTTAAGAAAGAGAAATTCAGATAAACACCTTGGTCAGTTATGCAGAAGATTATAAGTGGAGAAATGTAATCCAAATAGAAGCTGGCTGTAAGGGATTCAATACATAATGCAAGAAGCAATTTTGCTGGCCTTTTGAAAAATTATACTTCTCTATTTTTTTCTTTAAATTTAGAAATTTTCCTTAATAATTAATAAACTTGATAATTGAGGCTAGACGTTTTCCAGTATTATTGAATTTGGGTAGGGTACTCCCTTTGGTAACCAACCTTGGCTAAATTATCATATAAAATATAATTCTTGAATAGATTTTTCATAGTGTGGAAACATTCTGGAAAAATATAGTTTGTATGACACCAGATATTACTATTACTTATCATCTATAAAATATTGGGTAAAACTAACTATATGCGTTGAAATGAGTATATTATATCTTACTATACTTTACTGCAAACCCCAATAAGGGCCCAGACATAGAACTCTTTGAAGGTAATTCATTATATCTGATATTATTTTTTAAATCCTTACCTGAGGATATTTTTTCCATTGATTTATTTTTATTTATTTTATTTTTAGAGAGAGTGATTGCCTCCCACATGAACCCTGACTGGGGATGGAGCCTGCAATCAAGGTACGTGCCCTTGATGAGGAATCAAACCCTTCAGTCCCCAGGCCGAAGCTCTAACCACTTAGTAACCAACCAGGGCCATTACATCTGATTTTCACAAGGGTTTAGTAAGAATGTCTTAGTTATTTTTGTTTGTTTGTTGCATTTGTGTGTGTGATGAATCCTAGACTAACACATTTATAGCCAGATTTTCCTTTTTAGGTGATACCTCATTAAAAAAAACACACAAATTCATTTGGACTTTGTAATGGAAAACACCTCCCAGGTTTCTCCTCTACTACTCAAACAGAGCACTTCTGTGACTAGATGTGTCCGTTTTCCACACCAAGCTATTCTCTGACACCAGGTGGGTGTCCTGCAAAAGGGCTCAGTCCCACAAAATGGCCCCTTACTTTAGATGCCAAACACAAATCCAGTTTGTCAACTGTACTTCTCACAGACAGACTAAAAGTCAGGGCTCCCATGACCCTCATCTGAGGTTTAAAAATTTGCTAGGATGGTTCACAGAACTCACAGAAACACTTACGTTTACCGGTGTAATGTAAAGGATATAATGAAGGATACAGATGAACAGCCAGATGAAGAGGTACATAGGGCTAGGTCTGAGAGTGGGAGCTTCTGTCCCTATGGAGTTAGGGTGCACCTCCCTCCCAGCATGAGGGTGTGCTCACCAACCCAGAAGCTCTCTCAACTTCATACTTCTGAGATTTTTAAGAGGGCTTCATCACATAGGCATGATTGATCATTAACTCATTCTTGGGGGATGGAGAGTGGGCCTGAAAGTTTCAAGCTTTTAATCATGGTTTGGTCTTTCTGGTAACCAGCACCCATCCTGAAGTGATCCAGGACCCCACCAAGAGTAGCCTCATTAGAACATAAGACACTCTTATCACCCTGGAAATTCTATGGGATTCAGGAGCTCTGTGTTAGGAGCCAAAGGCCAAATATTAACATAAAAGGTGTTCCCAGTGCTCTTATCACTTAGGAAATTACAAGGGTTTTAGGAGCTCTGTGCCAGGAACCAACATATGGAGGCAGAGACCAACATATAAATTTTATATTATTTCACAGACTTCCTTCCACAAAGAACACCACCTCAGTTTGCGTTATTTAGCTGTACCAGTATATATGTTACAATATTCTCTTTTTGAAATAAAGTTGTTTTTTCAAGATCCTCTTCTGTTTCTTTTCCTTTTTCTTTTTCCACCTGTTTACCATGCCAGTGAGTAGAAGATACACCTTTGCTTATCCATCTGGAAGAGTAATTTGCATTTATTGGGCACCTACCACATTGTGGATCATATGGTGAGCAATCGTCTTACTCTCTGGTAGGAGAAACAACACAAACACCTAAAACACTCAAAGGATAGGAAGTGCTACAAAGTGTCCTACTGACTTTATAGTCCCTTAAGTGAAGATCTAATGATAATAGTGATACTATGGCAGGTACTAATTTTAAGTGCCTATTCTGTGCCAGGCCCTAGCCTACGCACTTTCCATATAGTATTTCATTCAATCCTTAGAACAGTGATGGCGAACCTATGACACGCGTGTCAGAGGTGACACGCGAACTCATTTTTTGGTTGATTTTTTTTTGTTAAATGGCATTTAAATATATAAAATAAATATCAAAAATATAAGTCTTTGTTTTACTATGGTTGCAAATATCAAAAAATTTCTATATGTGACACGGCACCAGAGTTAAGTTAGGGTTTTTCAAAATGCTGACACGCCGAGCTCAAAAGGTTCGCCATCACTGCCTTAGAACAATTGTTAGGTTTTCTTATATAGCAATACTCTTTCTCATGTGAAAAATCAACTATACTATTTGGGTTAGATCCTTTTCTGATTTTATTGATAGAGATTACTTTTGTAAACATATTTTTTATTGATTTTAGAGAGAGAGGAAGGGAGAGGGAGAGAAACATTGACGTAAGAAAGAAACATCGATTGGCTGCCTCCTGCATGAACCCTGGCAAAAGATCGAACCCACAACCTGGGCATGTGCCCTGACCAGGAATCAGGTTGGTGACCTTTCCATGCACGGGATGATGCCCAATCCACTGAGCCACACCAGCCAGGGTGAGATTACTCTGTGCCTTAGTTTTCTTCCCAGAAAACCTCCAATGAAATGACAATTAATGCAATTAGATCAATAGCTATAAACGTAAGACGCTGTGGAAAATGCTGAGATTATTTTCTTCCATTGAGCACTTTCTTAGATACTTCTTGTTTTATACCATCCTTTCCTTCCAACTAAATTTGACTCTAGTCCTCAATTTTTTTATTGATCTATTGGAGAAGCTTTCCAATGATTTTTCTGATACTTTTGCCTCTATTATTCTACGTGTAGTCTATTTTTTTCACAGAGCCATGTGAGAAATTTTTCTTAAACACGATCCTGAATATGGTACCTTTCTTTCAGAGAACCTCATACACCACTTACACAATGAAAACTAAGCTTTTTAGAATGACATTCAAGGCCCCTGAATTCTAGCCCCCCATCTACCTTTTTAGTGTTTTCATCCTTTTCATTCATTCTACACCCCACCAACCCCTGACTAGTTTTCAATCTTATGGGAATCTTGCGTTTCTACTAGGAGGGGTGAAGAGTCCAGACTTTGGAGCTAGATACCCCTGGTTCAAATTCTGGCTCTGTTTATTCTCAGTTGTGTGACTTTAGGCAAGTTACTTAACCTCTTTGTGCCTTAGTTTCTTCTTTAATGAAGATAATTATAGCATCTATCTTATAGGGTTATGGTGAAAACTAAGTGAATAAGTCAATATATGCAAAGCACTCAGGACTGAGATACACACAAGGAGAGTGCTATGTAAATGTCATTTATTATTTTGTACCTGTGTTCATTCATACAGTCAGGTTGACCTGGAATATCTGTCATTTCTACCTCTCACAATATGGTCTTCAAAATGCTACCCAGATGCTATCTCCACTATTAAGTTTGTAGACTCTCCCTTTCAACAGTAGTTCTTTTTATTCTACCTCCTTCCCATCTATGCCTATATCTTATTAGATTTATACATTGGTTGCATTGTCTTTGTACATAGTACTTTCTTTCCCACAGAAGATACTGTTGCTTTTTGAGGACAAAGCCCATATGCTCAGTGTGTGGCATAATAGAGCAATATTTGGATTCCAGAAACCTAGGTTCAAATTAATTGAAGTGTGATGAATACCACATTTCCTAATGTCTACAAGCCTTAGTTTACTCATCTTTAAAGTGGGTTAATAATAGCAACTTCATATGGTTATGTCATTATTATTCATCATTGTGATACTAGCTCTAGCCCACTTGATACTTTGATAAATTTTATAGCCATCCATATCAATATGTAAGCAAGCATCAAAGTTTAGGGAGATTGGGTAAAAAGAAATGATGAAGACTTCTTTAATAATTAGAAATATTAACATCATGGTATTTTCCCCAAAACCACTTGAAATCATACAGTTTCTCTGAGAACATTTTACACCTTTCTTTGTTTACACGATATGGCCTTGTTCTTTGCTGTGTAATACCAACAATTATAATCTGGGCATCCTCTTCCCGACATCTCCTCAAAGCAAAACTTTGCAGGAGCCAATGTTTCAGATGAACAATCATAGATTATTTTAAATGATAGAGGTTTTGAAGTATCATGATTTAATAATTTGGAGGACTTCTTTTTGGAGTTAATTTACTTAAAGCCTACCCAATATTTCTCTTTATGCCATGTTCTGGAAAGGTTGTTCTCAGAATTTCAGTTACTATTTTTATTCTGTGTAAAGGTCTATGAATAGAGCTCAAACTCTATGTGCTTCCATCAGGTACCCTTCAGATGGGCGAGAGAGATTTGGCTTATATTATTGCTTGCATCTTTTGGATAAAGAAATCAAAGGATGAGTAAGTTTAAAGTACACTGAAGAAAAAATATATAGCAACTTCATGACTCTGTTCCTGTTAATATCTACTCATTAAGATGAAGTTTTTCTTTTTTTTCTTAGCATTAAACTCCATTTTGTCCTCAAATATTTTTCTCCACTTCCATTATTATGAAGATAATTCACTGGGAAAATGTGAATAAAAGTAATATTTCGGGAAGTCTTATTTTGACCATTGTTTTCCCACTTTGGAAACTTTGGCAACCTGTCTTTAGAAATAACTCAATGGAACAGAAATATAAATCAACAAATGTTTATTGCTATTGCACTATCAAGGTTCTCCAGAGAAACAGAACCAATAGATCTATTATGGAAATTGGCTCACATGATTTTGAAGGTTGAGAAGTCCCACAATCTGCCATCTGCAAGCTGGAGAGCCAAGAAAACTGGTGATATAATTCAGTTTGAGTCCAGAGGCCTGAGATTCAAAGGATCCAATGTCTTAGGGCAGGAGAATATGAATGTCTTGGCCAAAGCAAAGAACAACTCACCCTTTCTTTGCCTTTTTGTTGTATCTAAGCCCCCAGTGGATTGGCTGATGCACACTAGCATTGGCGAGGACAGTCTTCTTTATTCAGTCTGCTGATTCAAATGCTAGTCTCTTCCAGAAACATCCTCCCAGACATACCCAGAAATAATGTTTCACCAGCTACCTGGGCATCCTTTTGTCCAGTAGAGTTGACAAATAAAATTAATAATCACAGCTATGTATATTCCTGTATAATAAAAGCATAATATGCATATCAACCGAACGGCAGAACGACCAGTTTCTATGACACGCACTGACCACCAGGAGGCAGATGCTCAATGCAGAAGCTGCCCCCTGGTGGTCAGTGCGCTCCCATGAGGGAGCACCGCTCAGCCAGAGGCCGGGCTCACAGCTGGTGAGCAGCGGTGGTGGTGGGAGCCTCTCCTGCCTCCACTGCAGATCGGCGGTAAGGAGCAAGGGGTTCTAGACTGCAAGAGCCCCGGACTGTGAGAGGGATGTCTTTCTTATTATGTAGAAGAAGTCTGGAGGAAGGTGATTCACCATTATCTGGCACTCATCATTTTCATTTGAAAGACAAGCTTCTGTATCATGTTTTCCATCCTCAGCTCGAGTTTACATGCTTTAGGTTACCTTGTGGTCTGAGGTGGCTTTGGGACTCTAGCCCTCACCATCTCATCTCAAAGCAGCAGTCAGTTTAAAAAGAGAACATTGCCACTCGGAGTTAAACCAGGGATTTATAATTAAGGGAGAATGGAATAATGGATAGTGAGTGGGAACCAGCAGGCTTTGTATCCTTACACATAATCTGCAAAATGCAGGCTGCCAATCAATTATAACTGAAAGCTTAGATCGTTATTTATGTCATGCTGTGGTTTTGAGCTGTGGCTGTATGTTTTTTCCTCAGCTGCCTTTTGCCTATGAAATGCAGGGATATTTAACTAATTTGTTTTTTGGTGAGAAAAATAATATTCTAATTAAATTGGTGTTGGAAAGAATTATGCAGAAATGTGGATATTGTAAAACTTCCTATTTAAAACTGTTAAATATCTTCCTCAGCAGGTATATTATTGTAAATCATCTCACACATGATAATTTAAACTATATAGTAGAGATATTAAAAAACATATACAGAATAGCTATGTCATGATATTTGTATATATTTGACATCATATATCACTTACTATTTGCCAGGTTCTGTTTTTAAGTCCTTTGCAAATATTAACTCATGTGCCTTTTCCACTGTCATTCTCTCACAGGTAGATAGTAGAGTTTCTCAGAGGCCATATAACTTGTGATGACATCACCTCTCTGGTGGCTTTGGAATTTCTTTAGCTATTATTATTGTCTTCTAAATGGCCTCCCTGTCGCAAATGCTTGTTTTTTTTCCCCCAAATATCCTCCATAGTTATGCTTTTAAAAATGCCTGGCTGAAACATATTATGCTCTTGCATAAATACTTATACTAGCTCAACATTGCCTACAGAAAAATTAAAGTTTAAACTTGGGGGTGACTTACCAGGCTCTTTCTTCTAACTATGATCTACCTTTCCAGCCTCAACTTCCTTATTATCCCTCATACACCATATGCTTTGACCCACATTTACTTTTTCTCCAATCCCAACAAGCATGTTTACCGCTCACACTCTCCCTTCAACACCCGGTTAGCTACCTGTCATACCCCAGGATACCCATAAGCACAAAGAAAGGTAGAGAACTAATGAGATCAGAAGTGAAAAGCTCCATAGGGAGGATCCTAAACTGGAACAGTGGTCAGCAGTACCCTTATTACGTAATGTTTGTGAATAAAATTGGAAACTCCCAGGAAATGGCTAGGTCTAAGATTCCTTACTCTAAACATCATCCCTTGGGTTTGAGCCTAAAAAATTTGCCAGCCCTGTTTCTCTCTATGGGCTGAGCTTCATTCTTCTGCCCACAGCTAGTCCCCATCATGGCTACTTCCACCATGGCTACCACCTCAAGTTCTGCTTTAGACCAGAGTTATATTCTCTCCAGATCCTTTTCTCCCAACCTTGCGGCTGGGTTCTTCCCTCCACATCAGAACTCCTGCACATCTCGACTCACCAGGATTGAGCCCACATTCTCTAAGCTTGCAAATGAAATTTGGTTTAATAAGATACTTAAATCAGTTTCCTCTGACTTGAAAGTGTTCTTTGTTAAAAGTTATCCTTCACTCATACCTTTAGGGCTAACTTTTATCACGTCTTCTTCCACTATCCTTGCTCAAAACTAGGGCCCTATCTATGGCAAAGTAATTGCAAGTACAGAATGGAGCATTGAAATTTCTCCCTGCTCTCCTCCCCAGAAACCTTTCTGACTAGATAATTGCAGTAGAACTTGCTGAATGATACAGATGAGATTGTGTGTAAGACCCCATTGCAGTAATAGCACTTCAGATGCCTGTCAAACCGGGACATGTGCTTATCTCTTTTCATGGACTTCTTCTTTTATATATATTTTGGTAATTTGAATGAAAATTTGTTTAGGGATGCTTATAAACCCCGACTGTCAGATGTTTTCTTATTTCTGGACATGATATACAATTCAAAGACCCATTGTTATTTTTTTTATACCTCCAAAAGAAAACAGTTAACTTTTTTTTTTTTTTGAGAAGTGAGAGCATGCTATTTTCAGTCACAAGAAAGAATGCAAAAGTCTATGCTAGTGAATATTCTAGTTCAAGCCTTGCCTTCAATCTTTGAAGATTTTGTTCACTGTCAAGGTAGCTATTTCTTTCTTACTTTGTAGCTACAAAGCCCTTTTCATATCATTCTTTAATGGCACTTTTTATGTTTTATTATAATTGTGTACTCTTTTGAATATAGGCATTTAAATAGTAGCTTTAACTCAGAATTGCTCTTTCATGGCACAGAGATCCACTTTTAATTCTCTGTTCTCCTTTCTTCATCCTTACCTTTTTAATTTAAGCTTAAGTAGATATATTCTTTTCTTATCAAAATTATGGCAAGGCTGCATAGTATCTCTTCAAGGTTCTAGAGACCCAGTCTAGATGGCGGTGTAGGTAAACATGGTACTCACATCCTCCTGCAACCACATCAAAAATAAAACTAAATTGCAGAACAACCATCATTCAGAACCGCCTAAAATCTAACTAAATAAAAGTCCTACAACTAAGGATATGAAGAAGAAGAAGCCACGTTGAGACTGGCAGGAAGGGTGGAGACACAGAATAAATTGGTCCCAGACTCACATATGGCAGATAAAAATTGGGAGAGATATCTCAGCTTCAGAGGTCCCCCTGGAGGAGCAAGGGGCCCCAGCCTCACACCAGGGAACATAAGGGGAGGAGCTGAACTTTCTGGCATCAGAGCGAGAGCTGGAGGGGCAACTTTCTCTCAGGCATCTGGGAGAAGACATTGTTCCTTTTCCGAACCCTATGCCTACAGAGCTGGCAGGCAGGCACCATATCTGAGTCTCTATCACTCTTTGCCCTAACACTTTTTGCCCTGCCCTGGTGATTCCCTGGGACCCTATCTGATCCAACTTGCAGGCCCACCCAAGCTGTTTCCAGAGGCCTTTCCATACAAATTGCCTGTCTTGGCTCATGCTTCAGACTTTCCTAAAACCTTTCAATAAGCAGTATCTGGTCTCAGTGTGCCGCATACCTCTAGCAAAGTGGCTCTAAGCTTGGCACTAGTGGCAGCTGGCCTTGGTTCACCTCCCCCGGGCACCTCAAGTCCAGCACAAGTAGCAGCAATCCGCAGATCACTTTGTAGCTCATGCCGGTAGCACCAGGTAGAACACAGGCTACAGCTGATGTTTGCCTGCACATCTGGGAAGCCCCAGAGCCAGTGCACCAGGTGGACAGCATCAGACCTTGTCGAACACCACCCAACCACCTCCAACTTTCTAAATTAATAGTGTATAAAAAGATTGTTCAAGGTATATTTAAATTGCTTTAGATATACAAACAGTTTTTGAGCATTTTTGTAGTACATTTTTCATAGGATGATGCTAACACAAATATTTTATTGATTAAATTCAAGTTATCTAAGCAATTTTTAAATATCTTAATTTCAGACCTTAATATTTCAGAAATATTAAAATTAGTTTGCTTAAAAATGCTCTGAATTACACTTACCCAACTGAGAGTGGCTGTATTCCCCTTGTTTAACTTAGCTCTCCCATGACTAAGTAGGAAGCTTTGTCAAAACAGTGGTTCAAATGTAAGGAAATCAAGTATAATTTGGAGGAAGGATTACATTCAAATTTTATCTCCCAAACTAATACAAAAATAATTGTAAAGTCTAGGAAAATGTTTAATGTAATATGCCCCATACCCTTTGAGATACATTCAGTTTTCTTAACTAGATGGCCAGTAATCTACATTCCCAATAAATGGGCAGATGTTACCTTAGGTTTCCCCCCTGCCCTCAATAACTTTTATTCTGTGGATTCACTGTGACTAAAAAATACAAAGCTTTAATTTCTCTCTATTTCTGAACCCACCTCCATGGAAAGGACATTGAAAATAATGTATTGTATTTCTTTAAACTCATTGGAGTCTTTTGAAACTATTTCCAATCAGCTTAAAGCAGAGAATAATAGTACAAATTTGAAGAAGATTGGTGTATCAATAAAATACATCATTATAATCTTATTTATAAAGAACCCTCTTTACTAAAATCTAATTCAGAATCGCTAGAAATAAAATAGAATTCAGGTAAGATAAGACTCATTTTAGTTAAGTTGCAGCTTTTAATAGCTTAATCCTAGGAACACAGACGCACAATTGTTTCTAATATTTTTATAAGGAAGTTTATTTATATCTAGTTTTTTCTAATATTCTTAAAGGCTGACATGCTTTCTTAGAAAACAAATAAAAAGAAACTAATGAGATCCTAGTTTTAAATATACATTTGATTTTTATTGGGTCATTCTATAACCTGTTTGCTCATTTTACATGTTTTAATACTTATTTTATCCTTTCTTTAATACTGAAATGCAATTGTTATATGAAAATATTTAAATGGTTCACAATATTTCTCTTTTCTCCTTAATACATGCAAATGATGCTATAACTTACAAAAACATTTATAATTAAAGTATCTCCAAGAACAAAATAAAACACCCTATTAGACTTTATGAAAACATAAAGTGGAGCAATAAAGCTCAAGGATTGGGTCTGGATAAATGCCCATAAAACCATGGCAATTAATTATGGTTAAATGCTCTGCTGCTGATAGCACACTTAGCTCATTCTAATCTTCACTTATTTTATTTTATTTTTATTTCATTCTTTTATTTTTCAATTACAGTTGCCATTCAATGTTGTATTAGTTTTAAGTGTACAGCTTAATGGTTAGACATTTGTATAGTTTACAAAGTTACCCCCCAATAAGTCTAGTACCCATCTGGCACCATACTTATTACCTTCTTTTCATAATCAACACATGCTTATCACATGACAGGGATATTTTGACCCTTATCATAATTAGGATCTATGAGAATGCAAACCTTTGGGTTATATCTGAAAAACTATATCAAATAGCTTACCTGGGCAAATTTCTACATCTATTTTTTGTTCTCAGAGTCTATTCCCTACATAGAAAATAGAATGAGCTTTGAAAATATAAATCAGTCGAAATCCTTTCCCTGCGCAAAATTCCTCCAAGAGATTGCAGTTAGAATATAATGCAGACTCCTTGCCATGGCCTATAGATCACATACATTCCAAGCCCTTCCCATGCCCAGATATTTTCCCCAACCACTCCTGATTTACTCTTCTCTAGCCACTCTGACCTGGCTCTTCTGCCAAACAGGCCAGATTTCAGCCAATTCCTGGCCCTTTACACTTGCTTGGACCTGCTTTCAGATCTACCAATGGCTCACTCTTCTTCATTTAAGTTTCTGCTCCAATATTTCTCAGCTAGGAAGGTTTTACCTCGCCATCCCATTGAAAACAGCCCTTGCATTTCTATCATACCTTTCTCCTTCACCTCATTTATTTATCTTCCTAACATTATTTACCGCTTGAAACTATAATATTATTTATTTGTTTGCTGCTCTCACTAGAATGTAAGGACCCGAGGGCAAGGCCAGGTAACTATTGTATGACCAGAGCCTAGAACAGTGTATGGCAGAGTGGACATTCAAAAAGTATCTGATGAATGAATGAATCCTTCAATTTGAAAGAAAGTGAGCCATGTTTTATTCTCCTGAACCTTAAATTGGTATTCTGAACCCTATTTCTTATCACTTTTTAGAGTCCCCTTACTCCCAAATTATACTTTCAATATGGTCTTTTAAAATCTCTCCTTTCATATGAAAAACTTCTTTTTTATTATGTTTCAATTAGAATCCTCTTTCCAGACCTTGCTTCCTAAATGATATTTTTCTAAAACTTTTGTTTTCTCAACTTTAAAGTAGAGATAGTAGTAATAATTAACTCAGTGTTACGTTAAAATTTATTGGGGATATTTCTTTATCTTACATTATTTAACCACTAAACAGCATTTAGTATATTACATCCTTCTTGAAATATTTTCTTCCCTTAGCTTTGACTATAAGTGACTCTTTTGATTTTCTTCCTATTTATTCAGTCCCAGCCTATTTCTGTTCACATTCTAATGTTGTATGACCTGAAGCTAAATTGGACCCTCTCCTGTTTTCTTCTTCTCTTTTCCCTTCCTCATCTCTCCCTTTTCCCACTCTACTTCCCTTTTTCCTCTTCTTTCTAATATGTAATCTAACCATTTTCATTCTTTAAATAACTTCTGTTACCCAGTACACTCCAAATGTCTGTCTCCTGCTTTGACTTCAGATTAATCAATGTATGTGTCATTTTACTTGTTCATAATTAGATGTATATCTTGCTTTACTTGCTCAAAACTATTGTCTTGATTCTCCCCCTTCATCCAGCCCCCATCTCATTCATTTCCCTTTATTTTCTTTTTCTCCCTCCCTCCCTCCTCTCTCCCTCTCTCCTTTCTTTCTCTTTCTTTCTTTCTTTCTTTCTTTCTTTCTTTCTTTCTTTCTTTCTTTCTTTCTTTCTTTCTTTCTTTCTTTCTTTCTTTCTTCCTTCCTTCCTTCCCTTCCCTTCCCTTCCCTTCCCTTCCCTTCCCTTCCCTTCCCTTCCCTTCCCTTCCCTTCCCTCCCCTCCCCTCCCCTCCCCTCCCCTCCCCTCCCCTCCCCTTCCCTTCCCTCCTCCTCCTCCTTCTTTCTTCTTCTTCTTCTTCTTCTTCTTCTTCTTCTTCTTCTTCTTCTTCTTCTTTCTCTCTCTCTCTCTCTCTCTCTCTCTCTCTCTCTCTCTCTCTCTTTCTCTCTCCAGCATCCAAAATCTTTTTAATAACAAGATAGGATTTGGGGTTAGTTTTTGTAACCACGGCTGGCTGGGCGGCCTCTTGCGCGCTTGAACTTCCGGCCCTTGGATTGCTTGTAGGGTTTGGTGTGGCTGGGGGTGGGGGTCGGGGTGGGAGGTTCCTGGGGCCTTGCCGAAATGGCTGTACACCTCACGGCCCTTGGGAGGATGAGAAGGCAAGACGGTGCCAGAGCCCTTGGGGCAGTCCAGGGTCAGCTGGTGGAAGGTGAGGATCTTGCCCCTGGCCTTGAGGATGCGATGCCAAGCACAGCTGCTCACATGGAGTGCACACACCTTTAGTTTGGGCACCTCCTGGATGTGCTCATCATCAGTTACAGCCCCTACAACCACAGCAGTTTTGCCCTCCTGGAAAGGAAGCTTCATCTTGCGGATCATCCCTGAAAGGGACAGAGGCGGCTGGTTGATGCGACTCAGAACAACCTCTTCAGCACCACTTGATTGAAGGTAGAGCTGGTCCCTCTGGCCAGAAACCTGCACAGCTTGACCAGCAACCTTAGGTGGGTGTCCTGGCTCTTGGGCTCCTTGCCGTGAACCTTTCGTTCTTTGTTGTGGTGGGATGTCGACTCCCATGATGGCGCCTTCTGCCTCCCTCTATTTTCTATTAGCAAATGATACCATTATGCTTTTCAGTTGCTCAAACTAAAAATCCAGATTTTACTCTTGATATCTGTCTGCTTTTCATTACCCACACCTGACTGACCAGTAAAATTTGCATGTACTACCCAAATTATATCTTCAATCACCCATCCACTTTTCTTTTCTTTTTTTTTTTTTTTAAATATATTTTATTGATTTTTCACAGAGAGGAAGGGAGAGAGATAGAGAGTTAGAAACATCGATGAGAGAGAAACATCAATCAGCTGCCTCCTGCACATCTCCCACTGGGGATGTGCCCGCAACCCAGGTACATGCCCTTGACCGGAATCGAACCTGGGACCTTTCAGTCCGCAGGCCGACGCTCTATCCACTGAGCCAAACCGGTTCTGGCCCATCCACTTTTCTTTATCTCTTTTCACACCACTGGGGAGAGTGCCTTCCATTTAGTCTTTCTACGTTCATTCTTAAACCACCCTCCAAATCTTTCCTTCCACTGTGCAGCCAGACCATATACTTCTAATCATGTTACTCTCTTGTTCAACAACAGTTCAGTGGTTTCCCATTGCAAGTTCAGTAATACAGACTTCTTTACCATGGGCCACTAAGCCCTCCATGGCCTGGCCTTCCTTACTTTTCCTAATCTGTGTCTTCTCCATCTCCTCCTAGCTAATCATGCACCAGTCTCTTTCATTTCCTTTCTTGTCTCAGACAAACCAGAATACTTCTTGCCTTAGGATATATTTTTTTTATGTATTCTTCCCTTTGTCTGATGCAGTTATTTTTCCAACCCTTCATATGTCTGGATCCTTTTTATCCAGATTTTAGCCTAAATGTCATCTTTTCAAAGAGGCCTTTCCACCTGCTCTGAGCCCCCTGCCTCCACATTCTTCTATTATGTCTTCCAACTTATGTCCTTTATTACAGTTGCATAATTTGAATTTTGCCTATTTATTACTGTTTACCTTTTTCACTGCCATATTTTTTACAACCCTCAAATCCATGAGTGTTGTCTCCCTGATGCTTAGAACATTGGCTAGGCCATTCAACTAATATTTGTTGAATGAATAGATGATATACTTAAGTCAGATAATATATTTAACATACTTAGTATTGTGTTGGCCATATGGAAAGTGACCAATAAATGCTAAACCTTGTTACTAAACGTGCTGACTCCCTTTTACCTTTGACTTCCATCTTGAATCTTGGTTGGGGGCAGAGGAGAGAGAGAAAGAGAGAGGGGGGTGGGGAGAGAGAGAGAAAGAGAGAGAGAGAGGGGTCAGGAGAGAAAGAGAAAGAGATTGCTTCAACTCAAAACAGTTAATTATACTTCCTCTCCCTTTGAATTAAGAGAGAGATGCTACTGGGACTTTCTATAGTCCTTAGTCTGAATGTGGGTTGAGCCCTAGCCAGTTTGGCTCCGTGAATAGAGTATGGGCCTGTGGACCAAAGAGTCCTGGGTTCGATTCTGGTCAAGGGCACTACCTTGTTTGCCGGTTCCTCCGCAGCCTGGGGTGAGTGCAGGAGGCAACCAATTGATGTGTTTCTCACATTGATGTTTCTCTCTGTCTTTCCCTCCCTTTTCCACTCTCTCTAAAAGATCAATGGAAAAATACCCTTGGCTGAGGATTAATAAAATAAAATAAAATAAAATAAAATAAAATAAAATAAAGTAAATAAAATTTAAAAATGTGGGTTGAGGGACAAGTGGTCATGCTTTCAATTTTTCAGATTTTGTTGAGCACCCATTATGGTCTCATGTCTACTTTAGCTCCATAAAAAGTAAAAATAATTTAATTTATCCCAACCTTCCAAGGTCATATTGAAGTGACACAATATATCCTGAACTTCGTAACAGTAGATGAATAATGCAGACAATAAGTGAAGGGAGGGAGATTTTTATTTTCCAGTGTTAGCATCTGAGATGAGCCTTGCACAGCAGGTGAAGTGAAAAGGTTCCTCTGATGACCCTTCCAGATACCTCAGTGGGTCTTTTGAGAGAACCTGCTCTCAATATGTTCTTTTTCTTTCCTGTACTCCCCACTTTCTGAGACAGCAATCCAAGTGAGAAATCACATGTCTATCGCCCAGACTGGATTGACTCTATACTAGTCTGTCCATTCAGTAATTCCCTTCCTTTGTGTTACTATTGTTATGTGGTTACTGCCTTTTTTCCTGGCACTTGCTCATCTAGTCCACCCTCCAATTTACTGTCAAGGCAATTTTTCTAAAAGATACTTGATATGTCACTTGATAAGAAATTCTTTGACAACCATTAATTGCCTTCTTGTTTGTGTGTATGTCTGTGGCAGTTAGATGCTGGGGTTGTTTTCTTGTGATACTACGTCTTTTTATACTTTCTTTCCCATTTATCTCTTTCTGTGAAACCTTTATCTTTCACACCTGCATTTTCCATACCTAGCATAGTCCATGGTGCACACCAGGCCTTCTCCTTAGGCAAACCTTCACCCCATACTTTAACAAATGCTGCTTGCTATCCCAATCTCTCCCTCACATTTTGTGAGCTTCATAGATCTTAGCATCTTGGGAACTAACTTTTATTAAGGTTTCATTAAATGAGCCGGACTTTGTGAGGTACAATTATGAAACAGTATTCATTTTCTCCCTCCGAGATTGTTAAACACTATAAGCTTTTTATATCCTGTCTCAGATAGATTCCTTAGGCAAATCTCATAGCTTTTCACATCTCACTTACTAGGTATTTGAACATCCTCATTTTTAGTCATCAAAAATCCAGTTAAATCTTAACTTAAATTTCAACTGCTCATTCAATTAAAAAATTCTCCTAATTTCCTTAGTTCAGACCTGAGATTTGCTCAGAAATGTGCACTTTGGGGGGTTGGATTAGGATGAAGTTCTATTCTTTTGCCATCTCTCCTTACTTTGCTCTTACACTTTCCTTCCCTTCTTAGTACACTTGTTGACTCTGTTAGGGTTGCAGCTGGGACCACTGTCACTTCTTCTTCTTGTCATATCTACTTTTTCTTGATAGGTGTACTAAACATAGCTCTTTCTCTGACATGTATGTTCTATATTGATTCCTAGAATTACCGCAGAGAGCTAAGCATTGGTTGCCACAATTGTAGTGAGTTGGCCCATACTTTGGTGACTGCCTTCTTTTTCTGTCATTTTTTCACTTTTCTACCACTATTTTCTACAGTTTGAAAATAAACTACTACTCAAATTTTAGTCTCAGGATCTTCCTCAGGGCAAATATTGATTATTTCTGTAAAAAGGCAAATAGTAAATATTTTATACTTCGTAGACCATGTAATCTCTGTCTCAATCACTCAACTCTGCTACTATAAGCCCAAAGCAGCCATAGATAATACATAAACCAGTGAGTGTGCCTGTGTTAAAAATTGTCTGTTAAATGATACCACTCACTATAATGGTGAATTTGTCCTTTTTGACCTGTATGTCTATCCATTTTTGCTTTATTTATGTTATTTTATTGGACCAATTGAAGTTTAGAACAGTAATACTATGAAACTCTTGTCATAATGTAGTGTCCCTAACTACTACTAATGATACTTTCTGTCTTAAAACCTGTGTCAACTGATATTTACATAGTGAACCTATTATTACTGGGCCTAGCATTGGTCAGATATATACAAGGATATCCTATCCTTTAACATTCAGCTATTCTATATACCTATGTATCGTGTATGTGTTACTGACTAAATGTATGTGTTCTCCTTAAATTCACATGTTGAAGCTCTAACCTTCAGTGCAATGTTATTTGGAGATGAGCCTTTGGGAGGTAATTAGTTTTAAATGAGGTCATGAGGGTAGGCCCCTCTGGAATTAGTGTCTTTATAAGAAGAGGAAGAGAGAGTGACTAGCATGTACTTTCTCTCTCAGTTTAACTTTTTCAGCTGAAATTCCCATGATATCATTCCACTGTCTTCTGATCCTGAGTAGGTAATTTAATCTAAGTCTTAATTTCTGGGGTTCAATGAACAAAATAATCCAAATGTATCTATGTGAGGATATAGCGAAAGGGCGACCATCTGCAAACCAGGAACAGAGCCCTTCACCGGGGACCAAATCTGGCAGCATGTTGATCTTAGATTTAGTCTCCGGAACTGTGATATATAAATGTCTGCTGTTTAAACCACCCAGTCTATGTTTTCCTGTTATAGCAGCCTGAGCTGACAAAGACAGTATGCTTCTTGGGCACTTAATACAACTGCATTTTTAAAATGTTTGAAATTCTCTGTATTTTACTTGGCAATGTTTTGTTTTTTTGTTTTTTTTTTTTTTACATTTATTTTGATTGCTGACATATTTAAAATGTTTCTATTATCTTCCTTTGTGATTACTATTTTATTTCACTTCTTTGTTTCATTTTTCTCCCTTCTTGTTTCCTAACTCTTTTAGTAGGCTGTCATTTTTTTCTTATTCCATTTTTCTTTGTCTTTTTTTAACTACACATATTTATCTTTCTAAATACTTATTCTTGAAATACTGAGTCTAAATATTACATCGAAATTTCCCAATGAAAATAGAATATAGACTCCAGTTATCCACTCCTGACTTGTGTGGTATTACTGTCCACTATCCTGTCTTTTTCTAATCTCACAAATTAGATATTTTTTCTGTTTATTTCTTAATTCAGGCAGTGTTTATTGAGAATTAGCTACATGCTTAACAGTTATTTTCCTCATTATTTCTTCTTGTATCTTTTTGCTATCATTTCCTTCTTGGTAGGTGTTTTATTATAGATCTTTGATAGTAAACACTCTGATTTTTACTGTTTTATTCCAAAAAGTAGTTTTGCAGGTTCATAATTCTAGGTTAACTTTTTCAGTTGAAATTCCCATGATATCATTCCACTGTCTTCTGATCCTGAGTAGGTAATTTAATCTGTCTTAACTTCTGTGGTTCAATGAACAAAATAATCCAAATGTATCTATGGGCTGTTCACTCTGGGTCACTTGGACAAAGAGCTTGCTGAGACCCAGTTCTTCCCTCTGTCAATGGGAGCAGCTACTCCTAGGACTGGGTCTATTTCTATGAAAGGAGGTTGGGCTATCTCATGCACCTCAAGGTTTTTAGAGTCTGGGGGCTGGCTTTCTAGACAACTTCTGTAAACTGCTGGCACCTTAAACCAGACTATACACAAAACACAGTCTGATTATTTCTCCCTGACACAACTGCTAAACCCTACATACCCTGTTCAAGGTAAAGTATATGGAATCACACTGAGAGTTCAGCAGAGTAGAACACAGAAAGAACTTAGTTGTTGGGTGATATTTTTGTTATGAAAAATATGAAAGGCCCTTTATATTTATTGACTCCTCTTTAAAATGTCTCACCGTTAAAAAACATATGGTAGTTTTATCTAAGGTGGCTTCTTTTTCCTCCCCATATATTCATATGTTGCCTAGAAACAGTCACTGGTTTTCTAGAGTTAAAAATAAAATCAATAATAGTGTCTAAACAACAGAGTCTTTCCTAACACTTGAATGAAAACACTTGCCTAAAAATTAATCCCATCCCTGCTATTATGAAGTGCTTTAACAAACATAAAATGTGTAATGACTGTTTGTTGTTTTTCATTTGAGAGAATGTAAGCATCACAGAAGCAGAAGGAATTAATTAGCAATTGATCATGACAGCATGTCATCCTATACAATTTATACAACACCTGCCTTGATTAGTTTTGAATCCACGAAGGAGAACAAGCTTAAGAAACTGGCATTTGACAAACAAGCAACCTAATTAAAAGGCTATCAGGGACAGCAAATGGCACAAAAACAAATCCGAAAAATTACCACTTGCTAAAGTTGACAGATTATTACTACAAAGGAAAAATACTATCTTTCAAACATGTATTCTAGGTACAGCTTTTGGTAGAGGGCTCAGTTCAGCAAATTTACTTGCTCAGGGGTACATATGGAGACCAGATGCCACTGCTTACAGGGTATTGGAGCTGCATGACAGAATATTAAGCAATAAACTTAAAGAAAGACATTATAGAAATGCCAAGGTTGTTCAAGAAAATGTTCACACTTTTGATGGGCCTTAAGTTGCCTGTAAAAAGGGTAAAAAAGAGATAGATAGGAAGTAGATAGTGACTGCATATTGGAATCATTATGCATTTTTTTAGTAGTTGATTTCTGATATATATGTGTGTGTGTGTGTGTGTGTCTGGAAGGTGGCAGAGAAAGCCATCATCTCATCAGGGATTTCAAAGCTTCCAAAATATTTTAATTTTTCCAGTTGATAAAGATCTTAATTCTGATTCTGTGCCCCAGGCTTCTAAAGAATTTCTGGTAAAGCAGTGGAAAATTTTAAGTTTATGTTATGTATTAGAGTAGGTGAAGGCAAAATTAACTTTTCCTTTTTACCTTGCACACTAGTGTATAACCATTTTGAACAAAAAAGGGCATCTATCTAAATATAACCAATAGCTCATGATCCCATCTTTTAAGTCTTTACTCTCCTTTTTCTTAACTGTAGTAGCAACTATCACCTTCTAGAAGACTATCATTTAGGTATTTCTTAAGTTTATTGCCTATCACTGTGCTAGAGTGGGCCACCATCCTACAAGGGTAGGGATCATTTAACTCTTGCTGTTTAATGAAAGACTTAGCATAGTGTTATTTATATAGAAAGCATTTTTCAAATCTGTAAATCAGTTGCCATTGAGTTTCTGAGTTCTTTAGAAGGAAGATAAAACAATCTCAAAAAGAAAGATGTATATAACAGATTAATTTTCAGAGCATACCAGAATCTCGTACATACCAGAATCAAACCTGGAACCCTTCAGTCTGCAAGCCGACGCTCTATCCACTGAGCCAAACCTGTCATTCACAGATGCCATTTATGTTGCAAGTCTTCCTTGCTGAATTGTTTTCAATTTTCAATTGAGGGGTTATTTTAAAGCAAATAGATGAACCTGTTGAAAAGGAGAAAGAGAGTGAGGGGGAGTGTGGGAAAGAGAGGCTTTGTAATGACTTCCATGTGAGGACAGCCTGGGACCCCTTTCTCTAACCTCATCTCCTTCCATCCTTTCTTTCACTTTATGGTTGGAACACATCATAATTCCCCAACTTGTACACTATTTCAAGCCTCTAGGGTCTTACTTGGACTGCTCTGTGTCCAAAAGAGTTCTTTTTCCCTCCTCTGGTATGGATTGAAAACCCTCTGGCTTTCTCCTTTCCTTCTTGCAGTGGTTCTCAACCTGTGGGTCGTGAACCTTTCATAGGGGTCGCCTAAGACCATTGGAAAACACATATAATTACATATTTTTTGTGATTAATCACTATACTTTAATTATGTTAATTTATAACAATGAAATTGGGGGTCACCACAACATGAGGAACTGTATTAAAGGGTCATTACAAAGCCTCTGTTTCCCACACTCCCTCCTCACTCTCTTTCTCCCTTTCACCAGGTTCATCTATTTGCTGTGAAATAACCCCTCAACTGACAAACAAGTCTTTTTGAGGCCGTTTTATCTTCCTTCTAAACAGCCCTGACTGGTTTGGTGCAGTGGATTGAGCGTCAGCCTGCGGACTGAAGGGTCTGAGGTGAGAGAGAGAGAGAGAGAGAGAGAGAGAGAGAGAGAGAGAGAGAGATAGTTTTGTGGAGAGGAGGAGGAGTTTTGTGGAGAGGAGGAGTTTTGTGGAGAGGAGGAGGAGTTTTGTGGAGAGGAGGAGTTTTGTGGAGAGGAGGAGGAGTTTTGTGGAGAGGAGGAGGAGTTTTGTGGAGAGGAGGAGTTTTGTGGAGAGGAGGAGGAGTTTTGTGGTAATGCTAACCCCCTAAGGCAGCTGTGGGCAAACTACGGCCCGCGGGCCAGATCCAGCCCGTTTGAAATGAATAAAACTAAAAAAAAAAAAAAAGACCGTACCCTTTTATGTAATGATGTTTACTTTTAATTTATATTAGTTCACACAAACACTCCATCCATGCTTTTGTTCCGGCCCTCCGGTCCAGTTTAAGAACCCTTTGTGGCCCTTGAGTCAAAAAGTTTGCCCACCCCTGCTAAGGTGACAAGTGGGGGAAGAAGGAGAATTAAATGAGGGAAGGCAAAAAAGGAATCAACTCCTAGAAAGTGTCAGCATTCGGTGCTCCATGAATATTCTCATGTGTCTGCATGGTCAGGGGTCCCAGGACAGAGCAAACAGAAATGGCTGCCAGTCAACCCTGCCACCGGAGAGGTCCCAGCATGGGAACAATGATACCTGCAGGCACCTCCATCTGAAAGAAAGCCGCCCCACCCCGAGTTCCTGCCCAGATGCCAGACAGTCCAGTTTCTCCTCGTATGTGTCTGGGTCCCCCAGAGCCACACTCAGCACTGGAGCTCAGAGGGAGCTGGAGCTTGTAAGTTCAGTTTGTGTGCTGGCCTTTTAAGAGGAGTAGCTGGGTCTCCAGCAGCCTCTGTGTCATTGAGCCCCAATCTGCGCTGGTTTTCACAGCCCGTAGTGCTTACTACCTCTAGGGACTTCTTTTCCCAGCTCTGGAACCCTGGGCTGGGTGTCTGGTGTGGGGGTGGGACAGCTTGCTCCTCTGGCAGCCTCCGCAGAGAAATCCCCCTCTCGACTAAAAAAGCGGCTCACGTGGGTGCCGGCCCAGCCCGTTCTGCACCTCCTACCAGTCTCAGTGAGCTTTCTTCTTTACTTCTCTAGTTGTAGGACTTCCATTCAGCCAGCTTTTCAGTGGTTCTGGATGATGGTTGTTCTGTATTTTAGTTGTAATTTTGTTGTGGTTGTGGGAGGCAGCGAGTACAGGCATTTGCCTATGCTGCCATCTTGTTTCTCTCTGTTGGCAATTTCTTATATAAAACAATCAAAAGATAGATGGTTTGCTTGACATCAATAATATAATTAAGCAGACTTGCAGGAGGTTGCCTTCTCCCTGGTTAACTGCATGTCTCATTTAAATTAGTTATCATCAGATGTCATATGGAAAGATGCCTTCATCTCCACCACTGGATGAGCATGTTGTATTAACACCCCCTTTTGTTCTGAGTAATGTGCATTAACTCTGATTAAACCAACCAGCAATTAAACCAAAAATCCCCAATACTTTGATGAAAGAAACTAGAACCTAGAACCATGTCACTTTAGAAGAGTCCTTAGAGATTATTCAGACACAATTGGATTTTCTGGCTCCAGTCCAGTGGATAATCTGACCGCTGGGGTTGTTCTGACCTGTAAAAACAGTGATAGCATCCCACAGGGAGAACTCTTATACACCTTAAAGATCTCTTGGGTCTTCAGTGGGGAGTGTATTCAGAAAAAAATACAGGGAAACCTAACATCCAGTTTTTCAATACACAAATTGTTGAAAGAATGAAAATAATTTACCCACTCCTTAGAGACTGAACCTGGGCAAACCCTTTTATCCTTTAGAGATTTCCAAACAGATCTAGCAAGATATTACATGAGCTTATAAAAGCTCTTATAAAAGCTCTCATAAAAGCTCTCAGATTGAGGTCACCACTGTCAAAACCCTTTCTCTCTGAGAGCGACCCCTGTTCCACAAAGTGTGTTCTTTGGAGCAGCAACAACACATCAGCTGGGAGATTGTTGAAGTACACAATGTTGGGTCCACCCATATCTACTGAGCAGGAATCGGTGTTTTAACAAGATCCCAGGTGAATTAGGTAGAGAGTAAGACTGAGACACACTGGACGAAAAAACTTCACTCCTCTGACCAGAGCAGGCATGCTCTGAACTTGACCTTTGAATCCCAAATAATACCTACTAGCAGCCAGCCATATCCATGTTCTATCAGAACTTAACTAATTCTGTGCTAATAAACATTAGACCAGTTTGACTAATTATTGCATCTAGTGCCCAATTTTGATAGGTCTCTTGGGCCAAGTCTTGAATGCATTTCCTTACAAGGAGGGGTAGATGAGGGCTCAGATGGGGCAAGGAAGATAGTGACAATTCATCTAGACAGCTTGCACTATAACCTAAACCTCCCCTTTGCCCTCTCCTGTGTTGGGAACCCTAATGTTCCAGTCTCCTTTCTTCCTCTACTAGAGAACCTGACTCTTCTTTAAAAGGTCAGTGGTTCATCCTGTCACACAGTTGTTTAACATCACTGGGAAGATTAAGGGATAATGTATGCTGGAGGGACTTTGTTTTGGGGACAAAACATATTGGTGAGATAGTTGTATTTACTTCAGTACATGTATTATTTTTCCTTCTGTATTCCGTTCTTCTCTGACCTGTATTGACTTTGATTTCCTAACCATCCCTGTGCCTGCATTATGGGGGTTCCAAGCTAGACCTTATTCACCTCATTGTAATGCTGTTGAATTGTGAAGAGCAACTCTGTCTGCTCCACATTACCTGACCGCATGCCGCAGGCATTATTCTCTGGCCTTAGAGTGAGTGCCACACAGGTTCTCATTTTTCTCTCATTTGCTAGACAATAATCCTATGAGGTAAACATCACTATTATCTTCATTTTAAAGACTAGGAAAACAAAATTCAAGAGTTTCCTCAAAGTGATGTACTTTGAGCTTATTGTTGAAATAAAGACATCCTGGTGATGGATAACTTGAGCAAAAATTCAGTTTACCTAATTTGAGATTTTGTAAGTATGTAATTTTAAATAGGTTGTTTTGAGAAACCATAACTAACATGGAACCCAGACCTGTGCCAGTGATTGTTTTAATGCTTTACATATATTAGGTCATTCTGCACAACAATCTAATTAGAGAAGCACATAAGACCATTTTACAGATAAGCACACTGAGGCACAGAAAGATTAAGAAACTTAAGAATTAACAGAACTTGAAAATGAGCCCAAGCAACCTATCTCTACTTCACTATACTGTCTTGCAGTACTAAAACAATATATAGGAAGTAGTTAAGAAGACAAAAATATGGGTGTTTTCAATTATTCTTAAAGCCCTAAAGAAGGTGAAAGTTTTGTAAAGCTCAGAAAGCTCAGTTTGTGCAGAGCTTTTCTCCAAAGAGATCAGTAATTTGCTGCATATTCCTGCCTTCCTTCTGACCTAAGGCCTTTTTTGTTAATAAGGAAAAGATTAAAGGAATCAAGAATAAAAAAATGAATTCCTTCACTTAAATAAAGTAAATGAAGTGGTGATTGCAGTGAATACTCAGCTAAAAACTTCAGCAGTCAAATGTGAACCAGCCTGAGATTAGGAGGGTTTAAAGTTCTCAAGCAAATTGCTGAGAGGTGGATCAAGGTCCACTCTGCATCAGAGCTCATTGTAGGTGGGTGTTTAATGAGTAGGTGATAGCTCTTCCTGAAGCAGATAAAAACGCCTTTGAAATGCAAAATTCCATTTACTTACCTCTTCAAGGCTCAGCCTTTCTGTGTAATTGTGTGCTTCATATTTGTGTGCCAGAAAGAGGAAGAGTCTGGCAGAAACAGGAAGATGCCAGGGCTCTGTGACATGGGCTGATTCCTTGTGAGCTGCTGTGGGATTCACATAAATGTGACAACTCAGCTCATTCACTCACTAAGATATGCACAGGGGGGTGCCTTGTGGAAGCCCATGAAGTCTGGTGCGCTGTTTCAGGTCTTGTACTTTCTGAACCACATTTAGGTGCTCAATAAGTAAGAGAGAACATTTTCTGGTATGTTCCCCAATGAGGGTGAAAGGGAATCCTCGCCACCCCCCCCTTCCCTCCCCTCCCCCCCGCAGTCAGTAACCAGGCAGGGCCCCCAATCCTGTTGATATTTCCCTGTAGCATCAGTGAGGGTTGCACTATGGGGACCTGGGAGCATCCTCCTAAGGAAACTTTTCTTTGCCTAAAGGGTCCTATGCTTGCTCAGGACTTGAGAGTAGCAGAAGGCATTGGTGCCTTTCAACTGAGGATGACTCCGAAGCCACTCCAGGCTATGCTACTGAGGGACGTGCATTCGTGCATTCATATCGATACAAATCCTCAGAGGTTGTCTGTGTTCTGTGGAGCTCAGAGCACTTCTGACTTTCATTGTCTTCTCTGAAGCTGAATGGGAGGAAGCTGAGAGGAAAGACAGAGAGTAGGGAAGGAGCTTGTGAACTCACAGGCCAGCCCTCCTTGGTACCCTTTGGGGTCCTCTGCTTCTGCTGATTCTCTCCAGAGCTGTTGTCCCTGATGAGTGGCCCAAACAGGTCTTCACATGGTGCTTCCTGGACATGTTCAGTGCTGCCAAAGCTGTCTGGAATATAAATGACCTGGCATGCTGCTGTTTGTTTGTGCCATTACTATAGTGCAGGTATGTATAGAACACTCTTGGATTTTAAAGAAATCAAGTGAGAGCTGGGCTATGGGCACTGTAGCTATAGGAGGTGCCAACTGAAACATTTCTAGTTATTCTTAATCCACTTTTACTTAGAAAAATGCATCTTCTTCTTCTGAGTCCTTATGAATGAGGTAGAACAATGAACAATTCTTTAACACCTTCTAAGATTTCTCCATGTCAGCCACCATACAACTACCAAGTTCTTGTTCTTAGGCTCTTGATGGGATACAAGACACACATATATATCCAACAAAAGGCCAAAGGCATTCCATTAACATTTGAATACATTTGTAAAATATAGCAAGATAGTATACACACAAAAATATCACCTCCTAAAAGTCTTTCTCCATTTTTCAAATTAAAGTAAAATTTCTGTTATAGAGATGAAACAGAACTGTTTGCTCAAATGGTAGCACATATCCAGTATAATAAATAAAATCAACATTTTAAACTACTGGCTTAAAAAGAGTGTTATTCACCAAAGGTCCCTTGAAGACTGATAAAGGGCTATTTACACAGTCATTTTCATTTATTCCTTGCTTTACAATATCTCAAAATGGTCCCTCACATATAGGTGGTAATTGCCAATAAGTAACAAGTGGAACAGGCATGCTTACCTTTTTATATCATGGATATAAACCTCATTTTCTTAAAGGTACTGGCAGGAGCAATCTAAGAATTAAAGCTAAGGATACTCTTTATTCTAAGAAGGGGCATTTTGGTGTAAAGTTTGAAGATGTGATTGGAATATTTTCTCTACCACTTGTTAATTGTATGTTCTTGAATACATTCTTTATAGTTGCTAAACCTTTCATTTCCTAGAAATGAGGAAATAATGGATTCTAGAGTTATTGTGAGTATAAAAATGATATTGACGGTATAGTATATAAAGTGCTTAGCTCAGTGCCTGGCTCATGATAAGTACTCAAGAAAAGTGTGCTATCATGTCATTATCATTGTGCTATAGATACAGATATAGGTATATATGAAGATTCTGAAAAGTTGTAGACTTTTTACTTCAATTTGTGTAATTTTGGTTGAGTGATAACATTGTGCATTTCACATGTGGGTTAATTAATACAACTTAGTTTAGTATTAATTGGAATACATTTAGTTTCTTCTATGAGCTTTGCCAATAAAATGCGTATTTTTGAAGTAATGCCTTACTAATGGAATATTCTTTTTTTGAAATCCTCACTCCAGGATATGTTTTTATTGATGAGAGAGAGGGGGAGAGAGAGAGAGAGAGAGAGAGAGAGAGAGAGAGAGAGAGAGACAGATATCAACATGAGAAACATCGATCTGATGAGAGAGATAAACATCATTGTGAGAGAGAAACATTGATCTGATGCCTCCCAAAGTCACCCAACCAGGGATTGAACTCACAACCTGGGTATGTGCCCTGAGCAGATATTGAACCTGTCACCTTTTGGTGCATGGGACGATGCTTCAGCTAGCTGAGCCACACTGGCCAGGGCACTACTTGAGTATCAGAATAGGTCAAAAGACATGAAGTGGTCTAGATTGCCAGAAACTTGGCTGCTGTAATGGATAATAGAATCCCATCATTAGCTAACATTAGATGTTCACAGCAAAAAGGGAAGTAGGAAGTGGAGCTATTAATGGCTTCAGACAAATCATTTACTCTAGTCATAGGGAAGTTTCCTCAAAGGAGCTACATTTATTCTTCTAAGCAGTTCTCCAGAAAGTAATCAAGTAAGATTGTGGGAGTTCTTTCTGCCCCAGAGGAGAAAGCTTTCCTTCACCTTCCACTTCTTTCCAAGCTTTGCCCTTGCCGGAGGAAGAAATAAGCTCATACTAATCAGACACAGACACTCACAAGGCCATGCTTTTCGGCTGAGGGGATGTGATAAAGTGTCACCATCTTAAAGGGGCAAGTATGCTCCTGAGCCGGCTCTCTGTCCACCTCCTGAAGAGCCTGAGACCAGACCTCTGCCAGACCTATGAGTGCTCCTTTGCCTCCTGCCCTTTATTTGAGGACCCTTACCTCTCCTACAGGAAGATCCCCAGCATCCTCCTCATTCACCTGGCAGCTTGTACTGGGCTATTTCCCAGACATAGGCCAGACAGCACCTGCCGCACCATGCTGGATGCTGGGGGGGAGACACAGCCTTCCTGCTGTATCTATCTCTTTCTTCTGTTCTTACACTGGTGTGCATGCTTTAGGTCAGACTTTCCTTAGATTGCAGCAGTAAGGTCTCACCCTCAAATCTGGGATAATGTCACCAGAGACTCACTGAAGAGGTGGGGAGGAAGTAAGAAACTTCATTTAGGAATTCCAGTATCAGTTATAACCCCATCCAGATTTTATCAGACCATTGCTTTGAGATGTTTAATGATGCTCATCAAGCTGTTAACAAAGCTGGTACTCTGTTCCCTATTTGGCCTTGCATCTTTCCCAGCTACTTTTAGTTTTGATAAATAGAACAATATTGTTTTTTTTGGAATTGAAAAGTCTTGTCCTGTCTAATATCAAAGTTTCACAATCTCTCCTCCAGTTAGATTTAACTCAGTTTCCAAGGTTTGTAATAGGATGAGGAGTGCAGTTTATCTTTTTCATGAGTCCCTCTTGTATTTTTCTTCTTCCCCAATTCACTACTTCTAGCTTTTCTGGGGTTGGGGAGAGTGGAAGAGGGATGAGATAGGTAAAGGAGGCAAAAACATTGTATGCATCTGGGGTGCTTTGAAATTTCTCTTGGCAGTTAAAAAATTATTTCAATTGGGGTAGGTGTCCAAATGCTTACAATTCTCTTGTAAACTGCTTTTCCGGGTTATTCTACTTGTAGATCTCTGTTGTAGATAATGTCCTGATAGCTTGAAACTTTTCTCTAGAGATTCATCCCACCAGATGCTTTGTTGGAATCACCATGGGGATACACTGCTCTTCCAGGTGTGCCTTCTGGCAAGCCTATACCTGGCATGTGGGGCACAAGCACATTCACCTTGCTGTCAGTGGACTGCAGCTCACTCCCCAATACCACCCTATCCCTCTCCCCCCCTCCTGTCTTCAGGGAAGCTTCAGGCATCTGCCAGTCTATAGATTTTCCCAGGTGACAGTTAGTTACAAGCCTCTGTGTACACCAACTCCATCTCTCTGTGTATTTCTCACAAGCTGCCTTTGGGAGATTCAAACATGACCTCCATAAGTAGTATTTCACTGATTATCCTGAAGAAACAGGAAAAGTCAGATTTAACATCTTATTACACTTATGTATTTATACAAAGTATGTGGTTACTTAATGGAAATTTTATTCAAGTAATAATCTTTTTAAAAAAATCCTCAGCTGAGAATATGTTTTTATTGATTTTGAGAGAGAGAGAGAGAGAGAGAGAGAGAGAGAGAGAGAGAGAGAGAGAGACATCAGTCAGTTGCCTCCCATATTCATCCCAACCAGGGATCAAGCCTATAACCTAAGTATGTGCCCTGACCAGGAATCAAACCTGCAACATTTTGTTGTATGGGATGATGCTCTAACCAACTGAGCCACCAGGCCAGGGCATTTAAGTAATACTCTTGATTCTTAAACTTGGATATGGTCCAGTCCTCCAGCAGAACTGTGCAGTCATAACCACTTTTTAAATTCTCAATAAACGGATACTCACTGGTTCTGGTCATAAATCACATGCTGGATAATTAGAAATCAATAAGGGCAATTGCTTTTTGTCAGATTATTAAAAAGAGCCTGGAGTTTGAATAGTAGTGATTAGCACACCTACCTGTAGGTTAGGTCTCTACCTAACATACCTGTTCCCAGCTACATAGTAGAGTCTGAGCTGCACATATGGCATGACTAATCAAAACATGTGCTTTGCCTCTAGTGCTTCATTAGTTGTTACTTGTTGCAGGTATTTGCACAAAGTGGGGTTCTAGGGCTGCAAGCAAATGGAGGTCCTGACAACTGTTTAATAAAATAACAGTTGAAAATATGAACATTTACAAACTAAGAACATAATTTATTAACTTTCACCAGGTTTATTTATTAACTTTCACCAAGTTTTTCCAGACCTTCCCTGGGTAGTAAAAAGTAATTTATCACACCACTTTTCAAGAGGAATTCAAGTCTTCCTCTACACACCATGCCTAGCTAATGGGAGTGAAAATTGTTTTAAAACAAAGGCATTTAGAAATGCTCTATGGGGATACTTGAGGAAGCTTGATATAATCAGGATTAGTTCAGAAAATTATGATGAGAGCCTAGTTTTTATTAACTAATTATTTTCTTTCAAGATGCTATTCACTCTTAGGGGAGAAACACTTCACTTTAAATATTAATTTCCAAAGTTTTATTGAAGTTCTTTCCTCAGGTCATGTCATAAAAGAATATTTAGCAGGTTGTATGACTCTGACCTTCTGAGTTTTTCCATATGCCAGAGTCACAAAGTAGCCTGAAGATTTTTTTTTCTTCATTTTCCTTATTTACTTCTTTTGGGGAAAGATGGGTACATGCACAAATTCTAGATTTGGGCTGTGGTAAAAAGTAAACATTGATTCCTTTTATTTTCCTTTTCTATGCTTAAAGTTTTAGAGCAGTCTTGTAATTCTCATTTTCAGAAACTGACTTCCTGGAGAGTCATTTCTAAGATGTGGAGCTGAGCAGAATTTCTAAAAATGAAAATATTTGGATTGATTCAGTTATAATTTCGGATATACAGAAGCTCACTAGAAAGTTTGCCAATACTCAACAGGTTATAATGCTTTTTGTTGCTGAAGGTATGTATACCTGCCACACGCCTAAGAGCCAAAGGGTCCTTTGACCTCAGGCTCAGTACAATGAGGTGGTGTTGTTATCTCTGCCTCATTGTGGTTGTGGTAAGTAGTTTGGTATCATACATGTGAGGCTTTCATTGATGAGGACCTAAATCAAGTTATTGAAATATGAAGTGCATTTTAGGCAATGAAACAAACAAAAAAGTCTCCTTAACAATTTCTGGGTGGGCATAGCTGTCAGAATCGGGGGGAATGGGAGCGGATTGATTCTCTGTAATTGTTATTATTGGAAAGGTCTTGTTGCTAGTTAGGACGATTGGTTATTCTAGGAATGTGTCTGGATATATTTCAGGAGAAATATGTTCCTAACCCTGATTTAGCTATCCAGTTTAGACCTGCTTCCACATTATGATTTCACTCTGTGGCAACCTCTGGGGTTGATGTATGTGCGGCTGGGTTTGAATTTATTGGGGTGACGTTGGTTAACAAAATTGTACAAGTTTCAGGTGCAATTTTCCACAACACATTATAGTCACTCTGGGAGATAGTTCTCTGGAGTTTGCATTATGACCACATTGGGGACTGCGTTTTTACATGCCAGCTGTCCTGTGTACAAAAATACACACAGTGTTATTTTTTGAGTTAACAATCTCTGTCACAATTAATGTATTGACTCTCAGTTCCATATTTACACCACAATATATACCATGTGCTAATAGAAGGGATTTTTTAAGGCATCTCTTCACAGTGAGCATGATATTAACTTATCTCAGTAGACGGCACTGGAGGGACACTGCAGGGGAGGGGTTCTCCTGCTGTTTCACGCTTCAGCTGATGGAGGTGGGGATGGGCTGTCTCAGTGGTGTCAGGGGCAAACATCTGGTGGCGCTCTGCCCCAGCCATGGGTCCAGCATCCTCGGCTGCCTCGCAGCCTCTGCTGGTGATAATCCTTCTATAGCCTTCTCGAAATGAGTACCAAAGGCTTGCTGGCAGCACCAGTGTCCAAAGGCCTCCTCACTGTGTTGGTTCCCAGATTTCATCTGCAATGTGGAGGGTCCCCACCTTCTGCATGTCCACACCACTGGTGCCGATCACCTGTTTTTAACTTCCATCCTGGAGGGTTGCCTCCTGCTTGCCCAGCTCCAGGTTGGACAAACCAGTAAACTTTTCTGCTCTCCTTTGGGCTGAAATGTACTTTGTCTAAAGAGGTCTGAACCCAACCCTTCGTAAGGGGACCCTACTTCAAAGTTTTTTTTTTTAAAAAAAATACTCTTCCTCAGCCATAGGGTAGCATATAGAGTTGCTTATATTTTATAGTCACTCTTTTTTTGTCCTATTTTGTATTTTCCTTTTTATTGCATTTATTGGGGTGACACTGGTTAACAAAATTATACAGGTTTCAAGTGCACAATTCCACAACACATTATAGTCACTCTTTTATCATAGTTTACTCTTTATACCAGTCTTCCTCTGTTTAATTCATACTGTGGTTTCTATCTTGTGATTGAATGTAGGCTGTTACACATCAAATCTCATTTGTTCACATGGGCATGAGAAAAGTGACTTCTAGATAGCAACTGAACTGAAATGAGAGACACATTTATGGGAGCCAGCATAGTATACAGAGTGTGCTGTCTCTTTGAAGCCAGCAGATACTTCATGTTACAGTGATGCAAGAGATGTCCCGAAGGGTTGATGCCTCTCTTGTCCGGAAGGCAGGACTCATGAAGTTTCAACGGCATTACCTGAGACTATATGGCAAGTGTGAGTGATAAAGAACGTGTTATTCATTCATTGAGGTTCTTTTTATTAAATCTTTATTGTTCAGATCATTACAGTTGTTCCTCTTTCCCCCCCCCCCATAGCTCCCCTCCACCTGGGTCCTACCCCACCCTCTAGCCTTACCCCCCCCCCCCCCACTGGGGATTGAGCCCACAACCTGGGCATGTGCCCTGACTGGGAATCGGACCATATCCTCCTGGGTCATAGGTCGGTGCTCATCCACTGAGGCATGCCGACTGGGCACTCCTTGGATTCTTGTACTATTTTCTTTCAGGTGTATTTATCTCACCCTTTTGGAATTCTGCTTTGTTAGTTATGAAAGGGACTCAAGGGACTTTGTCTAGTCTCTTCCCGCACCCCGCACACCCTTTTCCCCCACCCCCGAGAATTGTTAGTCCACTCCCTTTTTATGCCCCTGATTCTATTATATTCACCAGTTTATTCTGTTCATCAGATTTTTTATTCACTTGATTTTTAGATTCACTTGTTGATAAATATGTATTTGTTGTTCATAATTTTTATCTTTACCTTTTTCTTCTTAAAAAATATCCTTCAGCATTTCATATAATACTGGTTTGGTGGTGATGAACTCCTTTAGCTTTTTCTTGTCTGTGAAGCTCTTTATCTGACCTTCAATTCTGAATGATAGCTTTGCTGGATAAAGTAATCTTAGTTGTAGGTTCTTGGTATTCATCACTTTCAATATTTCTTGCCACTTCCTTCTGGCTGCATAGTTTCTGTTGAGAAATCAGCTGACAATCGTATGGGTACTCCCTTGTAGGTAACTAACTGTTTTTCTCTTGCTGCTTTTAAGATTCTCTCTTTGTCTTTTGCCCTTGGCATTTTAATTATGATATGTCTTGGTGTGGTCCTCTTTGGATTCCTTTTGTTTGGGGTTCTCTGTGCTTCCTGGACTTGTAAGTCTATTTCTTTCCCCAGGTAGGGGAAGTTTTCTGTCATTATTTCTTTAAATAGGTTTTCAATATCTTGTTCTCTCTCTTTTTCTGGCACCCTGATAATTCGGATATTGGTATGCTTGAAGTTGTCCCAGAGGCTCCTTACACTATCTTCATATTTTTGGATTCTTTTTTCTTTTTGCTTTTCCAGGTGGGTGTTTTTTGCTTCTTCGTATTTCAAATCTTTGACTTGATTCTTGTGATCCTCTAGTCTGCTGTTGGATCTCTACATTATATTCTTTATTTCAGTCAATGTATGCTTAATTTCTAGTTAGTCCTTTTTCATATCCTCAAGGGTCTCAGTAAATTTATCAGTGGTTTCTAGAAAATTCTTAAAAACCTTGTAACCATGGTTTTGAACTCTATATCCAGTAGTTCGCTTTCCTCCATTTCTGTCATTTATGACCTGTTTCTTTGTCTCTGCATTTTGGCTGCTTCCCTGTGTTGATAGAGTGGTTTTGTGTGCTAGGTGTCCTATAGGGCCCAGTTGCTCAGCCTCCCCAATTACCTGAGGTGGACACTCTTGGTGCACCCCTTTGTGGGCTTTGTGCACAGTCTTGTTGTAGTTAAGCCTTGATTGTTGTTGGTATCACTGGGAGGAATTGACCTCCAGGGCACCTGGCTGTGAGAATCAGCTGTCTACAGTGGGAGAAATTCTGTGCTGGAGATACCCTTATGGGGCAAGGCTTGCTTCAGTGGGGCTTTGGTGCTCACCAAGTCTGCCCCCTGAGTGTGTCCCTTATGGATCTGAGGAGTAGTAATCTGGATGGTCCCAATCTGACCACTGGGTACACTAGCTCTTGAATCTCTAAGGAGGTGTTAATTTAGCCTCTGCCTGAGGCTACCCAGCAGGAGCTATGGAGAGATCTGCAGATTCCTCTCCTTTGTTTGGGATTTGGAGGTGCCCAGATGAGGCCCAGCTGTGAAGCAATGCAAGGGGCTGGGGGGCCTTGGGCCTTCTTTTCGATGCTCTGGGTCTCTCTGACCCAGCTGCAGTTTGTTAGGTAGTTTTAGATTGGAAATGGCCAGGCCATTCATATGCAGAAGCCTCTGTGCACAGCTTGGGTGGGGCGGGGCCTCAGGGAATCAACAGGGCGGAGCAAACAGCTATGGCTGATCCTCAGCCCTAAGAGGCCCTGGATCTCAGTGTCTGGCGGTAGCTGCTAGCACCTCTTAGAGAAGGCACCCTTGAGTTCCGACCGATGCCAGACAGTCCAATTTCTCCCTGTATGAGTCTGGGTCCCCAGAGACTCGCCCGGAACTGGAGTTCAGAGCAGTCAGGAGCTTGTGACTTCTTTCCGATTGAAAAAGACAACTGTGTCCTCAGTTGCCAGCCCTTTCTGCGTGTGCCTCCATACCTCTGCACTTTACTTCTGCACCTCCTCTGAGTCTCAGTGTGCTTTTCTCTTTACTTCTAGTTGTAGAATTTCCACTCAGCCAGCCTTCCTGTGGTTCTGGATGATGTCCGTTTTGTCTTTTAGTTGTAGTTTTGAAGTGGTTGTGCGAGGCAGCAATTTCAGGTGTTTACCTATGCTGCCATCTTGGTTTCTCCCATTCATTGAGTTTTTACTGAGTGCCTAGTATGTGCCAGCTACTGTCTTAGGCATTGAAGAGATAGCAGGGGGAAGACACAAATAAAATCCTTACTTTTTGCTTTTTTTTTTTTAGCTCTTTCTTTCACATTATCTTTTTTGTGTAACTGACACTTCAGGTTAGTGCTTCTCACTTTATACTGGTTGTTCTTTTAATCAACAGAAAGAATGATCTCACATAATGTAGTTAAAGAGACACTAGAAGTGTATGTGGTAGGGGGGGGGGGGGAGTTTGGAGCCATAGGTTATGTACCAACAGCACTCTTGAAAATAAACTTTAATAAAAATGTCTTACCTTTGGACAAACATTTCAAAGATATTTTACTGCTTGCAAATGAATAGCAGCAGGTGAATGGAAAGTTAAATCTATGTATGTGTGAAATTGGCTTTGAATTTCTCAGTAGTTAAGAGTGCTCATTGACCTGACTGTTTTAATTACATTGGCTGAGAAATTTGATCATTAGTCAAACGAAACATGTAGCTATACCACTCTCTTAAGAAACCCAAATGAGGCTTGGCATGGGTCTATGAAAGGATCAATGTTACAATTACCTTTTTCCCAATAGGAGGCTCAGTGGTGCAGGGTCTCACTCCTTGGATTCTTCTTCTTAAAAAAAAAAAAAAATATATATATATATATATATATATATATATATATATATATATATATTATTGATTTCAGAGAGGAGGGTAGAAGTAGAGATAGATGGAAATATCTATAATAATAAAAGTGTAATATGCTAATTAGACCAGACAGCCAAACAACCATCCAGGGGTCATTCTAGACGTCCTTCTGGATGAAGCCATGGTGGTAGAGGCTGAGGCAGAGGAAGTTAGGGGTGATCAGGCAGGCAGGCGAGTGGTTAGGGGTGATGAGGCAGGCAGGCAAAGGGGTGATGAGGCAGGCAGGCGCGCAGTTAGGGGAATCAGGCAGGCAGAGGGGTTATGGGCGATCAGGCAGGCAGAAGGGTTAGGTGTGATGAGGCAGGCAGGCAGAGGGATTAGGGGTGATTAGGCAGGCAGAGGGGTTAGGTGTGATGAGACAGGCAGGCAGAGGGGTTAGGGGCAATCAGGCAGGCAGGCGAGTGGTTAGAGGCGATCTGGCAGGCAGGCAGAGGGGTTAGCGGCTATAAGGCAGGCGGGTGAGTTTTTAGGGGCAATGAGGCAGGCAGGCAGAATGGTTAGGGATGATCAAGCAGGCAGGCAGGTAAGCAGTTAGAAACCAATGGCCCTGGATTGCGAGAGGGATGTCTTACATCCCCTGAGGGGTCCTGGGTTGTGATAGGTACAGGCTTGGCTGAGGGACACCCCCACCCCAGTGCATGAATTTTGTGCACCGGGCCTCTATTCAATGATAAGAGAGAATCATTGATTGGCTGACTCCTACCTGCCCACACTGGGGATTGAGCCCACAACCTGGGCATGTGCCCTGACTGGGAATCGAACCATATCCTCCTGGGTCATAGGTCGGTGCTCATCCACTGAGGCATGCCGACTGGGCACTCCTTGGATTCTTGTACTATTTTCTTTCAGGTGTATTTATCTCACCCTTTTGGAATTCTGCTTTGTTCGTTATGAAAGGGACTCAATCTGTCATCAGTTGTTTGATGATAGGACATTTTGACAGAGTACTTCAGGATGGCCAATTGTTTATTTTACTTCCAATCAATAGTAATTTTTACTTGTTGGAGGGGTTCACATGTTTTCACTGAAAATAATCAGTGATTTTCTTTTTTTTAAAAAGGAGAAGCTGATGGGAGAATATTTTTAGATTGTTTTCATCATAATCCAAGGCCTGAGGTGGAGGGGAACTGATGTTTTAAACTTTTCATTGCTTTCTTTCCACATCCTTGTGTGTTCACATTCTCTGGAAGGTGTGAACCCACAGCTACACTTTTGCCCTCTTTTTCTTTCTTTTCACCTTTCTTAACATAGGATGAAAGAGGCTAATCATTGTAGGGGAAAATCCTCACTGATACTATGATATAATAGGAAACAAGAATGCAAAGTTTTGGGGTGTTTTCCCCCTCATTGTAACTTAGTTTTTCTGTAAATAAAACTCAGCTAAAAAAAATTGCTACCTCTTTCTGAAGTTTACAAAGTTTAATGCTACCTGATGCTTGGGGCGATACTTGCAACTCTTTAAATAAGGTAATAACTTTTAAATCATGATCAAATTTTATGGCATACACATAATTTTTGTTTGTCTGTTTGTTTGTTTTTGGTTAATCCTCATCCAAAGATTTTTTTTTATTGATTTTTAGGGAGAGTGGAAGAGAGAGGGGAAAACGGAGAGAAACATCTATATGAGAGAAACACATTGATTGGTTTCCTCGTACATGTGTCCTGACCAGGGTGCAAGCCGGGGAGGAGCCTGCAACCAAGGTACATGCCCTTGACCAAAATCGAACCCATGTCCCTTTGGTTCGTAGGCTGATGCTCTTTCCACTGAGCCAAACCAACTAGGGCAGCATACACATTAATTTTGCTATTTCCTTGACACTAAATTCCATGATTACAATTTAATTCAAAATTCCTATTTAAATGATACTGCAGAGCCTGAAAATTAAAATGTGTGTAGCATATAAATGAGTGACAGTATTTCAAAAATGTGGTTATAAGGGGCTTGAGTCTGGATTTATTTTACATCAAGAATTTGACTAATGAGCCTAATAGGTTTTATTTCACTATAAGTGTATTTTGAAAAATATTTTCAAAAGTAATTTTATTAAACATTTAATGTATGCTTCTAAGAACCATAATTACTTATAGTAACATTATCTTTTGCATATATCTCCCTTTTATTAGTTCCTGAGTGTAGACCTTGACATATTATATAGGATCAGTAAAAGCAAAGCTATTATTACTGTTTTCAAATGTTGTCTCGGTATGCAAAATCAGGAAGTGCACAATACATGCAATGCAGTTACTCAGAGAATAGAATAGGGTAACTTTGCCTTTGGAATTGCAGGCTTAAAGGGCAGGGTCAGAAGAACTTTTTTTTTTTTTTGAGACAAGATAGCATGGAGAAACAGAACTCATCTTAGAGATCTTGATTCTGGTTTCAGCTTTGCTGCTAACCAACTGTGTGAACCAGAGAAAATCAATTAACCTCTCTGAGCCTTGATTTCATCATCTATAAAATGAGAAGATTGAATAAGGTGCCCTCTAAGATGCTTCCAGTGATCAAATATGATTTCATATCTTTGGGGGATTTAGTTTTCATGTCTGTGAGATTATTATTAGCCTAGTACAAACCAAGGGAAAGACATGTTGGAGTGATTTGCTAGCCATAGTTTTGGTAGTCAAATTAGTAGTAGTATTCCAGGCTCTGCAATTTTATATATTGATGTAAAAGACCTTACTTTACATGTTCGACAATCACAGAATCAACAAAACAGCATAATCTGTTTCTCCAGGAATTGGCTTTGGCGATCTGGTGATTTGGGGAATTCATCTTGGCTTTTGGTAAAAAGCAGTTGTATTCAGGAGCTTTTAAAAAGTTGCTCTTAATATCTTTAAGTTGCAAGGAGGTTTAGTGAAAACAGCAATGAAAGGATGTTTTTTTAAGTCCAGCTCAATAAACAAATATTAAGCTTCTATTAAAGGTCTGTAACCACTTAGTATTTATGAATCCGAAATCCAAAAAGCTCTTAAAAACCTGAATTCATTTAGTGGCAAAACCTGATCTGAATGAATATGAAGACATACACTTTAAAAAAAAAATCCCATTTAGTGTGAATACTCATTTCTATCACTAAAGAAACTGCTGTGTATTCAGTTTTGGAGTGCTACCCCAGAACCTGCCAGGAATGTTCTGGAAGATGTGGTACACGGCCTGTAATACCGGTTCTAAGAGAAGCTTTGAATTCCAAAGCTTATTAAGTGCCAAGGATTTGGATAAAGGATTTCTGACATGTATGTGAGAAGGGTGAAGGCAGGTAGAAGGATAGAAGGAGAGGAACTGGCTGAAATGCAAAGGTATGTAGGATAAAGTCACAGTTTGTAAAGAGTTCCCAGACATATTCACCAATATGATATGATGTATTTTATTGAAAAGATGTGGCTAACATTTCAGGACACTTACAGAGGGAGCAATTATTTCTGCTGGGTTTCAGGATGTATCACAAAGGAAGTTATATTTGAAGTGGATCCTGAAGAATGAGTAGGTGTTTCTTACAAAGAAAGAAGAGAGACATGCAACCGTGGTGTATTGGGCCTCCGTGACTTCTCTGGGGCTGAGTTACAGAAGCCAAGGAGAGGATGTTATGGGGCTGCGCATCTGAAAATGAGATTGGGATTATTATTCAGGGCCCTTTATACCATGCTAATAACCATCCATTGACCCCCAGTGGGCTGTGTTCTCTAGAGGCCATCCCTGAGGAGGATATTCGTGTGTAAATAATTTGTTATAGAAGCACAGCCAGGGAGACCCAAAGGGAATGGAGCTGCAGGAGAGGCAAGGGCAAGAGGTCAAGTAAAGGAGCATTCCTCTCAGGCACAGTCCTGGGAGACAGCTTTAACTTGATCTTGAAGTAGGGCAGTGAAAGCCTTAAATACTTCTGCATCTGTAAGTCTTTGGGTAAGGGCCCTAGGGGATGGGGTGGGCTGGTGATGTAGATTCCCAGGCACCAAACCTATCCCTGCCTGGGTTCTCTCCAAAGCAAGTCTAAGTGCTAACTGAAGGGGAGGTGGTGGGTAAGGTGCACTGAAGTGGTGAATTATTTCAGAATAAGCTTTGTAAATGTGTACAAGTATTAAAATACTAAAAACATCTCTCTCTTTCTTACACACACACACACACACACACACACACACAGGAAGAGTGAGATGTTTGTTCATTATTTAACAGAAATTTGTTGTGAACCTATTATCTACTAGGAAGAAAACAACATTGTCAAGAATTTACAATTTAATAGAGGGGAATAATGTAATATGATTATATATTATTGCTGTTACTGCAAACAAAGAAAACAAAACAAATTCTCAGTTCTGGTATTTGAGAATCTGGGGAGAAAGATGTTTTTCTAAGGATTAGTCATTTTATATTATATTTTAGCTGCAAAGCAAATAAATCTCCTGAGAATTGATCTCAACAAATATTTATGGAGCATCTACTATATGTCAAGCACTGTTAACACTGTTGAAATGAATGACAGTAATTTCTTTGTTGGCTACAATTGGCCTGGCAAACTAAAGCCCTCTGAAAAATATTTTAAAATGATGATGATCTTTTAAAATTATACTAATCGCCAAAATGGAATTCATAGATGAACCTTTAAAATAAAACATATATACATAGTACCATAAATAGCATAATTAAGATTTTAAAAATTATCACAGGATATGTGTTTTTTTTTTCTTCTTAATTGAAAATGCTTGGGGGAAGAGCATTGACTTTTTGTGACTTCTTTATTTGTGTGCAGCTATTCCTGTCAGAGTTATTTCATAAATATTCTTTTGTCTTTAGAAAACAATTTAGCAGTATTGCAGTAGTTTCCCTTTTCAATAATTACAACCTTTTGCTCAACTTTATTCCAATCCATCTCTTCTCTTTGGAGAGAAGAGGGTCTTTTCTTGTTGTGTCTTATCAATTGTATCAGTATTGGTAAGCCAAGAAGAAATGAATGTTACTGAAATATAAATCTGTTCCTGTGTGTTTCTCCCAGACTGCCTCCCAAATTCATCGCCAGTATCAGCACACTTGACTAAAAAAACGTGAACCCTTGCCGAGTTGGCAGCTAGCTTCACCATGACCCTCTGAGGAGGACCCTGGATTTCAAACTAGTGAGCGGTTGGTACAAAGTGTTTCACTGCGCCATGTTCAACAGAAACAAATATGAGCTTAGAATATATTTATGGAACCTATGTCATCTTTTCCCACCTCTCCTCTCCAACAAAATGAAGAGCTTTCATTTTTGTTCACACTGTCAACCTCGTCCCCGTTCTGTCCACCTCGGGCTCCCCTACCTTCTCCACCACGTTACGTTGGCTAATCCTGGATTCGCTTGCAATTTGTCACTGCCAACCTGGGTATTGAATTTATTTTCTCTTCACTTATTTGAGGTCAACCCATGATCAAAGGGCTAAATACAGTTTTACAGCTTCTGCTAAATTTTCCCTGCTAGTACTAGAGCCACATGGGTTTCTAAACTCCATGAATAATTTTATGGACAGAATCAGACAGTGTTAACATTTCCTCCAAACTTCTTTATGTATGTTAGCTTAAGTTTCATTCTGCCAATTATTTCAGAGCAGAAACTTTTTATTCTTTGGGTGTATGTCTCCTAGGGCGGAGTTACTCATTCTTCTGTTTTCCATCTTACCTTGTGAATTCATTCACCATGGAAAAATTTCCTTAACTAGCTAGTTGGGTGCTATATAAAAGCACACACACACACACACACACACACACACACACGCACACCACAAAACATAAGGCAGCTCCTGCTCTCCAGGATTTTACAGTCTAGACAAGGAAAGAAACATAAAATATGTGTAACAAGATTGACATTAGTGATGCATTATTTATTCACTTACTCATTCCTGAGTACTGCTCAGTTGGTGAGCAACATATTCATAGCTCTCAGTCATAGGGCTCATTGCCAATAGAGCCAGGGAGTGTCAGAGGACTGCAGGGGACCCAAAGAGGCAGAAAGGTCTCTCTCTCTCTCTCTCTCTCTCTCTCTCTCTCTCTCGCTCTCTCGCTCTCTCGCTCTCTCACTAAGTGACTGGAAAAGCAAGATAGAAGGAAAATAAGATACTGAGTAACTATGAAAGATACTGAGTTCTATTTTCTCCAGCAAAATCTGAGACTCTTGCTGTGAAAATGCCTTTTATATGTAGGCAGATAGCAGATCTTATATTATTTTCTGCCTCTCAGAAGGTGGAATGAACAGAACTTACAATTCAGGTAATTGGATTGTGGAGATTAAAAGTAGAAACAGAGAGACCACCACCACCACAAATTAACTTTAAGACTCAGCCTCTACATTAGGGACCTTAGAGTATTATATTAGGTTGCAAACTCAGAAGCAACAAGGCCCAACGTTATCATGCATCAGCAGAAGTTATCTCCATTCCATCAGTTCCCATGCACTCTGTTCCCATTTTTTAAAATATATTTTATATATACATATATATAATATATAAAATCAATATATATTGATTTTAGAGAGGAAGGGAGATAGACAGATAGATAGATAGATAGATAGATAGATAGATAGAAACACCAATGATGAGAGAGAATAATTGATTGGCTGCCTCCCCTACTGGGGATCAAGCCCAAAACCTGGGCATGTGCCCTGACCTGGAATTGAACCGTGACTTCCTGGTTTATAGGTTGACACTCAACCACTGAGCCACACTTGCTGGGTGCACTCTGTTCCTCTGTTCCCATTTAAATTAGATTATGCCTTCACAATTTTACAGAAGTTATTCTTTAAAAAGTTAACAATTGCCAAATGGTATTTTCAGGGCACATGCTATTGGCCTTCCCTGTTGAATTTGATTTCGCTGATTTCTGTTTTTTTTAAACTCTAAGTTTGTCAAAACTTGAATTCTGTGATACTATAGAATTCTGTGCTTTCTTTCTCTGTGGACCCTCAATCTTTTTGTAACTATCCTCCAAGTGTGCATTCTTTATTCTCAGCCAATATTTCCCCAACATCTATGTATAGCAGTTCCCCTTATCTGGAGTTTTGCTTTCTCTGGTATCAGTTACCTGTGGTCAATTGTAACCCAAAAATGTTAAATGGAAAATTCCAGAAATAAACAATTCATATGTTTTAAATTGTACACCATTTTGAGTAGCATGATGAGGTATGGTGCTATCTGCTCTGTCCCCACTGAGACATAAGGAATCATCACTTTGTCCAGCTTATTCATGATGAATATACTGCCCCCTTATTAGTCACTTAGTAGCTGTATTGCAGTGTTCATGTTCAGGTGATGCTTATTTTACTTAATAATGGCTCCAAAGCATAAGAGTAGTGAGGCTGGTAAATCAGAGATACCACACAGATGCTGTGAAGTGCTCCCTTTAAATGAAAACATGGAAGTTCTTGACTTAATAAGAAAATAAGAAATTGTATCCTGGGGTTGCTAAGAACAGATGGTAAGAACAAATCTTCCACCCAAGAAATTATGAGGAAGGAAAAAGAAATTAGTGCTAGTTTTGCTGTTGTACCTCAAACTGCAAAAGTCATTGCCACAGTGTGTGATATGTGCTTAGTAAAGATGGAAAGGCATTAAACTTTATCATAGATATGTATGATAGGAAAAAGAAACATAGTCTATAAAGGGTTTGGGCATCCACTAGGGCAGCCGTGGGCAAACTACGGCCCGCGGGCCGGATCTGGCCCGTTTGAAATGAATAAAACTAAAAAAAAAAAAGACCCTTTTATGTAATGATGTTTACTTTGAATTTATATTAGTTCACACAAACACTCCATCCATGCTTTTGTTCCGGCCCTCCGGTCCAGTTTAAGAACCCATTGTGGCCCTCGAGTCAAAAAGTTTGCCCACCCCTGCACTAGGGGCTTGAAGCAGAAAGGGGGAATACTGTACTTTTCTAGGCTGGTTTGATTAGGCTTCATGGTTTTAACTACTAACATTGTTCATGACAAATCTTTCTTATGTATTCTTAACCCAATGCCTTCTGCTGACTGTCTTACTTGCCCTCTGACTTGCCACAGGCCAAACAGCACTCCTGATTTTTTCCCTATAAAATACTCCCTTTCCCAGTCTTTATTTCAGCTGATACCACCATCCACCTAGTTATTTTAATCAAAAACTTGGGAGCAATTCTTGTGATTTCTTTCTCCCTCACCAACTACATCCAATCAATCCCTAAGTATTTTTGGCTATGTCCCCACCTCTGAATATTACCCCTGTTCTAGTTTGTGTGAATTCTTGCAATCATTCTAAGAGGTCTCTGGGCATTCAGTGTTTATATCCCTCCCACTCCATTTTCTAAGCAGCTAGTAGACTAAACTCTTTAAACATAGATCTGATGTTCATTACCCATCTTACGGCCTTCAGTATGATTTACTTGTCTACAGCATCAGTTTTCTTACTGTGGAATAAAAGGCCCTCTGTTGGCCCTTACTGACTTCTAGTCACATCATCTCTCCCCAGCACCTGCTCTGCAGCATGTGGCTGGCTGCGTGTTTGCACATCTCTGCGTCTTTGCTCTGCCTGACATGCTTTCACCTCTTTACCTCCTTGACAGATTCTGTTTGTTCAGGCTAAAATTTTTTATGGTTGTGACCCTTTGGGGCTCTGTGGTAACTTAAAGGAATATAAAAGAAGCCAGAAGATGTTTTTTAGGCAGATTCTATGAGAAGATCCTAGTAGCCATAGGATAGTCCACATGCCATACCTTACATGTCAGCAATGTCTAGATTCAAGTCTGATGTAGACTGACAAAAGTTCAATCAGAATGCTTCCTCAGGTCTACTCTAATGGCTGCCCTTTACAATTATCATGAAAATTCATTTAGTGAAAATGGGCAGGGTTTGCTACTATCATTTCCAGCACATTGCCTTGTCCCTTTCTATTCCAAATAGACCATGGCCAAATTTTAAGGCGCCCCAGGCCAGACATTTGAGTCCTAAAATATTTAGTTTTTTTCAAATAATTCTTTATTGTTGAAAGTATTACATGTGTCCCCTTTTTCCCCCCAGTGACCCCCTCCAGCCCGCCTCCATCCCCACCCCAGGCCTTTACCACCCTATTGTTTGTGTCCATGGGTTATGTATATATGCATACAAGGTCTTTGATTGATTACCTCCCACCCACCCACCTTCCCCCACTTTCTTTCTGAGATTCCACACACTGTTCCATGCTTCCATGTTTCTGGGTCCACTCCATTCATCAGTTTATTTTGTTATTTAGATTCCACATATGAGTGAGATCATGTGATACTTGTCTTTCACTTAGCATGATACTTTCCTTATGTACTGGGAGTGTAGACTCATTTTTCGCCCCTTGCTGTTGGTCACACGAAACTGAGATTAAATAAATGCCTTCAATGCCAGAAACATGGAACCCTCCATTTATGCCTACTGTGCTGTAAGATCCCTGGGCTGAATCCAGGGTGACAGTTAAAGTGCTTCTACCCAAATTATTAGAGTTCTTTATGATTAATACTAGGCATCAGTGAATTTTATATTAAACTAATATTCATTCGTGAAGATTCACTTTATGAATTAAGGTGTCTGGGAAAACAGCCATGGGTTTGCAGACTAGGTTTTGTTCACCAGTCCTCATCTCACACAGTACTTTGTAAACAACTGTATTATTACACTTAAAAAAGTGAATTGTGCATATTCCTTTATATCTCTTCTTCTTCTACCAGCATGGATTATTTGAGGGCAGGAAACATGTCATATTTATTTTTATTGCACCCAAATTTAGAATGGTTGGTTGAATGAGTTAATGAATTGTTATTGGTTGCAGTGAAATTTAGGTTTTAAAATAGTCTAATTCTCAATATCTACATAGTAATCAATAAAATCTCTCTCTATATATATATTTTTTCTGATAAATTTCTTACTATCACATTGAGGAAAGAGTTTTTATATTTCAGCTATTCCCACAAATACTGGGGTCAGGGAAATAGGCAATGTTCCATGGAGCTAGTAACCTAGAAGAATTTATATAGGAGAATTTATTAAAGATTGCATGGACTAAGATGTTGTAGTGTATAAGCGACAGTGAGCTGACCTGCAAGCACGGGTCAAGTTTCCCTCAGAAAATGAAACTGGAAATTAAATTTATACAAGTCAGCTAAGAGGAGAGCAGACTTACCCCCAAGAGAGAGAAACACATGACTGAAACCTGACCGAAGATGTTATATCTGAAGGAAGCTGATAACAGGAAACCAAGGAGCGGGGCTGAATGGAAATGTAAAAATAGTAAGTCATATCCCACCCGTATCCTTGTGGTGCTCTTCTAACCTTTTCACAGCAACAGGGCTGGTCGGGAGTGAACCTCTCAGGGCCAGTGGCAGGCATGTCCCTCTGTGATGTGACTGTTTCAGGCTCAGCCTGATGCCGTTGCAAGGGGCATCATATGGGGCGTATTTCACACTGAGGAAGTTGTATCAGTGCAGAAGGCATGGCAACAGTAGAGCAGCGGGGCAGGACAATAGTTGGAGGATAGTGTGGATGGTGAGGTGATAGACTAAGTGTGGGGGGAGAATTACTCATTGTCCTCTGGTGTCTGATTGTTGTTATTTAGGTTACTGAAGTCACTATGGCAGAGAATAATGAATATTAGGGAAACCTATGTGAGGTTTTTGCAATATAGAACAGGCGAGAAGAGATAAAGGCCTAAACTAAGCAATGGCCAAGAGAGAGCATTGAGTATGAGCTGCTGCAAAATGAACACCAGACAAAAAACATAAAACACTTCTAGCATCAGCAAATAGCAACCAATCTTTAATACCACTCAGCTGTCTGAACTTCACTTTGGATCAATAGGACACCTGTGAGTGATGTTGTCTCTGAAGCTCAGATCACTGTTTTTAAAATGATTATTATTTGTAAGAAGTATTTGAAATACCACAAACAGGGACTTCTGGGATGCACCCCACGCTACTGAGGTCTAGCCAGTTCTGAAGCAGAGATGCCTGTTCCCCTCCAGCCTCGTGGGAGTTCCAGTCTTACCACCCCAGGCCATGCCAAGGAGTCCACTCATGAGAAATACCTGGGAAACCTCACTACCACTGAGGCCCTGGGTATCTTCCAGGCACAGGGCCATGAAGGGTTGGGCTGAGGTATCCTTCCCTGCTTCGCATCAGGAGTGCAGTGAGGGGAACCGCTATTCCCAGGAAGATGGCTGGCCGGGCTGGGGCAGCCGACACCTCTGAAGGCAGGTGCTGCCGGAGGCAACTGTGCTGGTGCCTGGGGCACTGATTAGGATCCAGGCTCCCTAGTGTCATCTCGGGTCTGGGCCAGGTAGGGACAGTACTTGCCACAGGGATAGTCTGGGGGACGCCCCAGGCTGCTAAGGTCCATCTAGTCCTAAATTATTTTGTACTGTGGTAAACGTTCATAATATGAAGTTTACCATTTTAAGTGTAATACACAGTGGTATTAAATACATCCATATAGCATCACCAATATTCATCTCCAGAACTTTTACATCCTTCCAAACTGAAACTGTGTACCTGTTAAACCATAACTCCCTCCTCCTTCCTCCCCTCCAGCCCCTGGAAACCTCTGTTCTACATTCTGGCTCTATAAATTTGCCTATTCTAAATGACTCAGTAAGTGGAATCATACAATATTTGTTCTTGGCTTATTTCATTTAGCATAATGCTTTCAAGGTTCGCCTATATTGTAGCACATTTTAGAACTTCATTTTTATGCATAAATAATACTCTGTTGCAAGCATACTAGTATACCACATTTTGTTTATCCATTCATTCACTGATGGACATTGGGTGGTGTCTACCTTTTGGCTGTGTGAATAATGCCTCTAGAAAGTTTGGCACACACTATCTATTTGAATCCGTTTACAATTATTTTGAATACTAGTGGCCTTGTGCATGAAATTTGTGCCAACGTGTCCCTCAGCGTGGCCTACACCCTCTCCAATCTGGGACCCTTTGGAGGATGTCCGACTACCAGCAGTCGGACATCCCTCTCGCAATCTGGGACCGCTGGCTCCTAACCACTCACCTGCCTGCCAGCCTGCTCACCCCAACTGCCCCCCCTTGCTGGCCTTCTTGCCCCCAACTTCCCTTTGCTGGTCTGATCACCCCCTACCGGCCTGATCACCCCCAACTGCCCCCCTGCTGACCTGCTCCCCCCCAACTGCCCCCCACTACCAGCCTGCTCCCCCCCAACTGCTCCCCCCCTGCCAGCCTGCTCACCTCCAACTGCCCACCCCCGCCGGCCTGATCACCCCCAACTGCCCTCCCCTCCTGGCCTGATAGCCCCTAACAGCCTCTTCCTCGGCCCTGCCACCATGGCTTTGTCTGGAAGGATGTCCAGAAGGTCTCCCGGTCTAATTAGCAAAGTACCCTTTTATTAGTATAGATGCTATACATAGAAGTTTTAAAGCCTTCCTTCATTGTGATAATGTGTAGGAATGAAGTGTGTACCATGACATCGAGAGCTCTGCATTCTAACTTCTGTTCCTATTGCTCAGAAAAGGGTCAAAACATGTAATTATTCATTCTGGGAAGTGACAATGCCCTGAATTTCAAAGAAATGACACTTTTGTTTCTCAGAGTTGAAGAGAACAACTGCTTGTCATTTCTTCCTCACTCAGTAAGATGTGTGTGTCATGAGGTCTTCACACAAGCGCCGGGCACTCCCAGCAGCTCACAAACATGGGCACATATGAAAGGTCCTGGGTGCGGGCCTGACCGCTCAGTGTGGGAGCCTGGACAGAATGAAATTACACCATTGAAATCAACATTTTCTTGAAGACTCCTCTTTCTTAACAGCATCTAAAGTCAATCCTGAATTTGCCTCCCATGAAAACATAGTACTGAGGCTGAGAGGTAGTGAAACTGCATGTCAGACCTCAGTGGGTTCTGAATCAAGGCATACATTTGTGTGCAATGGTGATGGGTATTGTGATCACACCATTTTCAAGGAGCTTTTCTAAGTGAGGTCTTGGGCACAGAGTAGAGTCTAAGCACCTACTTTTCAAACGGAATCATCTTATTAATATATTGGTGGCCAGCACCCAGCTCTGTAGCAGGTCTATAGACAGAGGAATTAGCCAAAACTCTAACAATCAGGACCTAGGCTGCTCACTCCAGCACCCCCTCTGGGCATGCAGAATCTGCCCAATGGCAGTCTGGAGTAAGGGTGAAGACAGCTAGTCTCTGGTAGGTCCAGGTTTAAAATAAAATAATATTTACAAATTTATATCAAACTATGATACAGAAAGACATTTATCAAAAGTAACTGCTTCATTATTGAATCCCCAAGGATAAAAACAGAAAGAATATTTTAACCCTGGGTTTTTATAAGTTGTTAACAGAAAGATAATTTTAATAACTCTTATCTGTTTTATTTATGCCTACTCTCTCCTCAGTGGGAGAGGAGGGGAACAGCCATTTACATCACTTTTGAAGATACAGTGAAAGTCAACAATCCTTGGCACAGTGACATGAATTTACATGAAGGTATGAACAAGTGGATTTGGACAAGGGAGGGCATGAGATGTGCACAGCAGAAGAAACAAGAGTCACTGAGTCCATCTGGGGAGAGCAGTGTTGGAAATGCTTTGAAAGGGGAGGCTTAGGATGCTGGGAATGAAAACAGCTGGCTTTAAAATGGTCCAGGGCTAACTCTTAGATGTACATTATTTTAATTTTCTTTGATAGTAATGATTTTTAAATAATTGTAATGATTTTTAAATCATAACTCCTGAAGGATTACTTCAGGAGTTAAACATGTTAGAAAGATTCTGAGAAAAGCAGCTTTTTGTCATCCAAGCCTCTCGTTGTGGTGTTTCTGAGTGTACTGTTTGCAGAGTGTGTTGCCAGGCAGGGAGACAGAAGCACAAATTCAGTGTCTGGTGTTGCAAATTTGTCCCTAAGGTTCTGGGGCTTCATTTGGGCAAAATTTCATATTGAGTTCTTCCTGTCCTAAATTAGGCGTCACCGGTCCTTGGGAATTAAAATTGCTCCATTTGGTTTCCCTGAGGAAACAGGAATCATTTCTCATCACAAGTGGTTGCTGGTTTGGCGACTCCCTCTCCTGTCACTATGTCATTCTCTTATTGTACATCCACCAATTTGTTGTGAAGAGGAAGGGTAGATCCTAGAAGTCATTGATCTTGTTCATGTTCTTTAAAAGCCAAGGATTTTTTTGGGGGGGGAGGGGCGGAGGGGGGATATGAAAGTAATATTCAAGGAAGTAAGAAAAGGGAGCAGAGTTTATTCAGACTTTCAAAGGGAGGGGTATTTTCCTTTATTCTGTCTTTCTTTTTAGTAATAGTAGTAGTAATAGTACTTTGGTGCATTTAAATTTGTCCTGTGGATCTGACAAGGTGCTCCTTATTGGGGTTTAAAAAACTACACTATTGACTTATTGTTAAGCAAAAACAGGATCACCTTATACAAAAGCTCTGAGTTGTTCTTTGTTAATTTTGGAAATGTAGCATTAGTTTGGAGTTTCCTCTGCATTTGCCTGAATTTGTTACAAGGAAAGCAGAGTATAGACAGAGCAATCAGGAGCCTTCATGTGGGCATTTAACTGATTTGCATCTTTACCATACTGTTATTAATTGGTGAACTGTATTTCTCTGTGAACTTAAATATATTTTCTTAATTTTGTATGTAGAATGAGCAAAATTCATAATATATTCTGAAGATAATTGAGAACATTATAATATTACTAGAGGCCTGATGCACAAAATTCATGCAAGGGGCTCGGCCCTTGCAGCTGCCAGTGGCTTGCCTCAGCCCTCACTTCATCTGGAAGGACATCTGGAAGGTCGTTTGGTTGTCTGGCCTAATTAGCATATTATACTTTTATTATTCTAGAAAGGTAATTTAAACTTGTATTCAGGGGGATCTTAGAAAAATAAACTTTGAGCTAAAGTAAGAAAGTATTAGCTGGACTCAGGCTAGACTATCACTTGGTACTGGTAGAAAAGCCAGTAATCCAGAGCTGATTTTAGATTCTTTGAAAGAGATGATTCATTTTGATGACAACTCTTGGGATGTATATGAAATAAAGCCAGAAAGTGAAAGAAAATAGGCCTGGCCATCCATGTTTTCACTTCTCTCAAAGCTGGAAAAGCACATTTGAAAGTTTCATAACCAGCTGCATTCCTGGCCTAATGTAATGTGAGCAGAATAGGTGGCATGTCTCTATGTTCTGTGCTCAAAATTCTGCTGTTGACTTGGGTTAGATACGTTCTTTAGAAATAATAATTCCTCCAGTGTGCATTACTGCTTAGACATGTTTAGTCAATTACAAATATGCTCTCAGGGCATTGGAACTGTCAATGAAATACATTCGCAAACCAGTGTATCTCCAGTCCTAGAACAGTGTCCAACACATACTTGCTATTCGATAAGCATCTGTTGAATGAATGAATTAAAATCAACAAAGAGAGGCAACTCCATCTTTAGTGTATATAAGTTTAATCTTCCAAATAGTAAAAATGGGATGTTCCCTTGGGGTGTAGGGGTTGTTCTGGACATCTATAAATTCATATGAGGATATTCAACCCATAGAAAGATTGACAGGGTTGAAGTTTGGAGATAGCTACTAAAGCAGTTTTACCCTGGAGTTAGGAACTCTCCTTAAATTCTACACACATCACAGTTTGCACAGACACAGGTTAGGCAGAGGTTTCTAAACTTTCTTTTGCTCTCAGAGCCTTTATAGTGTTTTGGTGATTTTTTAAAAAATGATACTACTAGGCCAAAAGAAAAAGCAAACAGTTCCATTTACTAATTAGTTAGTTCTAAACAACTTAATATTTATGTCCTAACAACTTAATAGCTATTTGAATAAACAATACTCATACATTAAAGGAAAAAATAAGATTTTTATTTCATTCTAAAATAGCCACAATTACTTACTAATGGGATATGTATTGCACAACTTCTCAAATACTGCTATTACCATCACTCTGATTTTCCTTTCCACACTAACCTGATTTTTATCCCAGCAACCACTGAAAACAGAGTTTCACAAAGAAAGGATGTTTTGAAGGAAACAGGAATCCAATGTTAAAATAGCCCATGCGGTATCTGACAGATGTCAGGGATTGCTATATTTTCCCCAAGGATTTACAATGGCCCACTGTGCCCTGTGAGTTCACTGCAGTGTCTCAGAGCCCCTTGGGTAACATTTAGAAACCATCGGGTTAAAGAGATGGAAAATATGCATCATCATCATCATCATCGTCATCATCATCATCATCATGTCAACTACTGACTCTTCAAAAAGAATACCAACATAAAACAAAACCAAATTTATTTTTAGCCCAGTAAGGGGGACCAATAATCTTGTTGAAGTCTTAGTAACATTTCTGAGGGGGGAGATGAAGGACAGGGAATTTTTGAGGTTTGTGGAGTTCTGGATTAAGACAGGTTTTTGAATGCAGCAACCTGATTGGGATTGGACAAAGTGAGTGACATAATAGTTTAGAATTGGTGACCATAGTGACATAAAACTTTCTGGGGAGTGTGGGAGCATAAGCAATCATTCAATACTACTAGACCAAAAGAAAAAGCAAGCAGTTACATTTACTAATTAGTTCTAAACAACTTTTGGTCTATTAGTATCATTTTTTTTTTTTAGACAATAGACCTACTCACCCAGGTGAGTGGGTCTATTTTCCTGAGAAGGGAGGTAATCAGGGCTTATGGAAAGTTTGAGTATATAGATTTGGTGGAAATTCCTGAAATAAAAAAATAGTTATTTGCACTTCATCTTCTTGGATGAGTGTTTCTTAAAAGAGTAAAACCATGTTAATGCAGACATGGATGGTATGGTTTTGGTTCTCAGTATCCTATATAATAAAAGCTTAATATGCAAATCAAACAGCTGAATGACTGGTAGAATGACCAATTGCTATGACATGCACTGACCACCAGGGGGCAGACACTTAATGCAGGAGCTGCCCCCAGCCTGCAAGCCCCAGGCCAGATAAGGTGGGTGCCAGCGGGGTACCCCCCACACCCTCATCACCCTGACGGTTGCCCCATAGATCGGCCCTGATTGCTGGCCAGGCCTAGGGACCCTTGTACAAATTTTATGCATTAGGCCTCTAGTTAATGATAAAATAACAAACAATAGCTAACATTTATTGAGACTAGTTTTTTTGCTGCCCATAGTTCTCAGCACTTTACATGTATTTCATTATAAAATATTCTCAACAGTTTTATGAGGTAGAAATTTTTATCCCCATTTTTACAGCAAAAGTATATGAAAGAAAGACGGAGTGGTTAATTAAATGTGCCTATGGTCATGGAACAAGGACAAGACGGAGCATGTGTTCTTTTTGTTTAAACAGTGGAAAGACACACAAGTACGATGAGAGTAATGCACGGGTTTGAATTTTTATATTCACAGAGTTCTTTAAATATTCAGATTACTCCTGCTGTGGCCTTAAAACAGTCTGTGGGCCTCCCTACACATTGATAGAGGGGCTTCTCTGGTTTGACCATGCTTAGATACAGCTTGTTGTAGCTTTCCTGTTTACTAATCCTGGTTGTTAGTGACCAACTGCCCTGCAGCTGACGTAGGCCTCACACTGCGGCTGCCTCTGCGAGAACGCCTGGATGGCGGCAAAGCCTTTGGATGTGGAGAACAGGCCTCATCAACAGCACAGTAGTGCAGTCTCCTACTTTATGGTATATTTGTTGCTTAGTCATTGAGCCATGCTACAGGTTGTGACTTCATTCTAAAAACAATATGCAGTGTTAAAGTGATTTGCATCCTTGCTAGCTTAAAAAATATTTCACTATAAGTGTCAATATTATGTAAAAGAACAACAGATTTTGATATAAGAGTCAGGCTCTTCCATTTCCAAGCTGTTACCTGAAGCAAGTTACCTGACATCAGTGAATTTCAAGTTCTTCTTTAGCAAGTTTATGGTGAATATGTACTTCACAGGGTTGCTGGGGAGTTCCTATAAGGTAATATCAAGGTATACTAGAGAGGTTTTTAGCACATTAGAGTATATAAATACATTAATTATTATTGTTGTTATTAGGTGGTTCTGTGAAAGTATGTTATGTACAGTTATTTACTAGGCAATCCTTTAACTCTCATTTCATACTATTTCATGATAATATGTTTATTCCTTGAAGCAAGGAGTTTATATGAATCAGTCTCTAGTTCTGGGCATATTGTATTCTAGCACCTGGCATCTCATTTACAATAGACTAAAGATTTCTAAGCATAAGTGCACACTGGATTGATAATTTTTTTCTCCAAGCTGTATTTTGAGTTGGTATTTTAATTTTCATGCAGACTCTTAACTGCAGGATTTATAACATATGTGTCAGGTTTAACCACCCCCCCCCCCGCCCCGACACACACACCATCACAGAATTGCCCACACCCAGAAATCCATCTTCAGAAGCTTCCTCACTCCAAAGGCAAAGCTCAAGGTGTCTTTCACCAGGGCCAGATGTTCTCTGAGAGTCTTACTCTTTGATTTCCTTTTAATCCTTGGAGATGTACAGCTCTAATTTACATAAAAAATGCTGAAAGTGAAGGGGGAGATGAAGAAGAATACAAGAAAAACAATATTTTGGTTCTTCCAAATTACTAAACTCCACTGAATTTATTAACCATTTTTAAAAGGTCAAATTTTCATTCCTATTTATCAAATTCAAACGTAGTGTATTAGTTTATCCCACAGATTTTGACCACAAGTCTGAAGACCTAGAATATATAATTTACCAATTAAGGGTTCACTTCAGAGTTTCTCTCTTATTCTGTATAAAAGCACACCCAATTTGCTATGTGACCCTGGTCTTCCATTTAACATTAATTATAATGTTTATACATCAGTTGTCAGTGGGTCTTGGAATCAATAAAATAATAATCATGTCTTTGTCTATAGTGATTTATTTTGTTTTTATAAAGAAAAGGAGCTCAATTAGAAGGGTACAGTATTTTTCCATGTAACCGAGGATAGAAGGGTATTGGGGACATTGTGACAGGGACTAGAACTTAAATTCACCAGGACCTGGGCAGGTTTTCTTAGCATGCGCCTCTCTCTTCTGGAAATACACAGGACTATTTCTAGGTATCTCTCACTGTTCCTATCCTCCTACAGTACAATTTCTTCTACTCTACTTACACCTCTCTGTTGTGGCTTCCTCAAAGTGGGATCCTCTGACCTAGGATTTCACAACATGCGGCAAAGAAGCGACCACCACTAACGGACCTTTCGCCTCGTTAATCCAGTTCCAGATTCCAGGGAGAGAGGCTCTCACTGGCCCAGCCCAATGTCTTGAAGTACAAACATGACTCCAGAGACAGGGGTGGCAGTTCTCAGAAAAGGGTGCGATGGCATGATGATCACCCCCAAATCACAGTAATATAAAAAGATTTTAATCATAGAAATACTTCACTGTTGTCACAGAAACATTACCATGCAAAAGCTGAGGTTGACAAAGTCTGAATTCAGTTTATGTTCTCAGATTTATGTAGTGATCAAATCTGTAAACATTGCTTTATTCAGTCCTTTATAGTCCTTGGAAAAGTTATTTAAAGGAGTTCTTTGGGTCAATCATTTTAAAAACAACCAATGAATAAACATACCCTATGGAGCATACATTTATAAGTACACTTACATGTTTCCTATGGTAAATTTATATAGCAGTAAACAAAGAATGGATTTACTTAACATTAGAATAGGTACTTTATAGAAATTTATAGTTTCTTAATCCATGGGGTTCTGTCTATTTGGGCATGGGATTTTGGTGGCTGCTCCTTCATTTAGTCTGTGTCTGCTTGTTTATAGTCTCTATGTAGAATTATTGTCTTAATTCTCAAATAGGCATAGGAAGGAGTTTAAAGTGTTAGGACTGAAAGAGGGTAAATGCGGCTGAAGTCTGGTGAACAGGGGAGAGTGACACACACGCATAAATGCCAAGAAACAATCAAGACAGATATCAAGAAAGCTATTCACAAATGCTGTGACTTTTGCTTCCTCCGTGTGAATTTTCTATTTGTGGCAGAACTCACTGAAAACCAGTGCAGTCTGCAAAACTCACCCCCAAGATGTTCCATGACTCATCAAATTAGTAATCCTATTTTAAAGTGGAGGAACATTTATATAAGGTACGGTTAGACCCCTGGTCTCCCTCCCTCACTGGAAACCAGGAGACTTTCCTGCAAGTAAGAGACCAGCCACTAATAATTCAGGGGGAACTGAACCTGGGAAGTGCTGGACTTCTGTACCTAAAACACAGCAACATAGCAGTGTGACAAATTAAAACAAATGAAAAGAAACAGAAAACGCAGGGAAGAATAGATGACACAAACAAAAGCAAGTTTGTAGTTGAAATCCTCAGAATAATGAGAAATTGTGCATTCACTACAAACAAAACACAAAAGTAGAAATATGATGCTTTTGTAAAGAAGCAGAATCAGAAAAAGTTCCTGAAAATTATGTAAAATCACTTAGAAATATTCAATAGAAAATCCTTGGGAAAATAGAATCAAAAGATAAAGAAATGAAATATAGAAAAATAGGTAAGATAATTAAATGATCAATCTAGTTTCAGCATTCAGCTCATAGCTATTGCATAAAGAGAGAACAGAGAAAGCAGAGGTTAGGAAATTGCTCAAGAAATAGGACATAAAAATAAATTTCCAGAACTGAAGTACAAGGGCCTCCAGGTTAAAAAGAACCCAGCAAGAACCCAGCAAGGACTCACATTAAAGTACTCTTTTCTGAACTTAGAACATTTGTAAAAACCAGAGAATCCTAAAGCTTTCCAAAAACAGAATTAAAAAAGAATAAAGAAACACACTTATCTACATAGACTCTAGAATTAGAATGTCAACACAAAGGTTAAAATAGTATGGAAAGGTTAAAATAGTATGGAAAGAACCTAAAATTTAAAAAGAATATATTTTTCAACTTAGAATTATATGCCCAGCCAAACTCATTATTCAAGTATTTGTATAGAATAAGTATATTCAAGAATGCAAAAAAATCATTCTTGATTCTTGTATCTCCCCCCAGTTTTGTTAAAGTATGATTGACAAATAAAATTATATATATTTTATTTATACAATATGATTTTTTAAATTGGACAATGTTAAAATTTTGCATATATATTTAAGCTTCAGCAAAATGCATATATATTTAAGCTTATTTAAGCTTCAGCAAAAATGAGAGAGGGTAAAAGATAGATGATAATATGGAACTCAAGGAGGGAAGGCACATTCTTAAAGGAAGTCCTCTTTCCTTCTTTCCTGTCTGCCTGCCTTTTCTCCTTTTCTTTCAATTTTTAGTCTGCAAATGGTACAAATTTTAAATTCTGTAACTTGGACTCTGTAGATGTTTACAACTTTTAATGTGATTTGGCACCCTACCTTTAATGAGTCCTGTGGTTATTGACAGAGTGGTGAAGAGATGATCCCAAGCATAGTGTGGCTAGGGAAAGAAATGCAGGGGAATGCATGAGTTGATGAAGAAAATGAGGAAAATAAATTGAGACCTTCAGGAAGCAGAATGAAAATCTGAACAATATGTTTGCCCCCGTACAGATAAGAACGAAATTAAAGCTTAGTGGGAAAGTTTGTAAAACTATCAAGATATTTTATGCTTTCATTAGAATTTCCACACCATCTCTTCAGAACCATGAGTGCAAATTAAATACAAATGTACTGAGAAGCAATTGAGGAAAATTCGTTGTGATCAACAACTTTACTGCATACCAGAGAATTAATTTTAGAAGGAATCAGACAATTATTATGTCATATATTGCCACTTAAGTCTATGGTTAGCCTGTTTTTAAATGTATGCATTGTTCTATAGTTTAGTAAATATAAATAAATAGTAAATATTAAAGTAAATCAGGTCTTTAACACAGTGTTCCTGATACTACATTTTTATCAAGCTTTCAGCTGGAGAAACAACACTTAGATGAAAGCAGTTATCCCATTTTACTTGATTTTTATCCTACTGCTTTGATGAAAAGAACAACATGGGAGAAACTAACTGGTTGGCACCATAAGAAACTGAGAGCGAAGAGCCTGTGGGCTGTCCTTACGATGATAATATTATGGTGCTACGTATTACCTGTCTTTGTTGGTATGAAGTGGTATGTTTCTTACATACACTTAAAAAACTAAACACTTGAGAGGCAATGATACCTATATCAGACTTTGCCTGCACTATGCAAGATGGGTGCGCTATTTTTTGTGACTGATTGGAATTGACTCCATGGCCTGGAAGGCTTCTGAAGTCTTGCTATCTTTTTTTCCCCTCATCTGTCCTTATGTCCTGCTCAGCCCTCTCTGTGATCTGTACACCATATTTGATACTCAGCTAAAGTTTGCCGTCACTTGAGGCTGCAAGGACATTATACTTGCAAGATGATGGGTTTTGAGGCAAATTGCACAGTGAGTACCATTTCTTAAAGAAACAAAGCTTGAAAGATTTATGTAAATCTTTCTGAGCCAACAGCTAAACAGTTATTTGGAGTACTCTGAAAAATCTTCGTTCTTTTTCTTGTTCAGGGAAAAGGTAATTAAACAGATTAATAGGCGGTAGTGAATATTATTCTATGCAGAAGATTTATTCAATTACACTCCATTTTTCTTCTCTTTCCACCTGGCTGAACTGGCAATTTTTGTGTTTATTTTTCTGAGTGTAAGTATGCAATGCACAAGAAGGCACAATTTAGTATAAGAAAAAATGAGAAGTATCTGAAGCACTTACAAATATTCACAAAGTTAAAACTGAGCTAGTAGATTTAAGTGTTGAAAAATCCATGCGCGCGCGCGCGCGTGTGTGTGTGTGTGTGTGTGTGTGTGTGTGTGTGTGACTACTAGTATATTATTGCAGGGAATTTCATGTGTATTTTTTCTTTTACAGGTTGCCTCAGTTATTTATGATATAAGGCGTGACAGGAGGCTTGATATCACTTGAATATTGAATCTCCCACTGGCTATCTCAAGAATTTTTATCTTTGCAGATGGTTTAGGTCTCTGCCTTTTAAATTATTTGCTCAATGTGTCTCAGAAGCTCATTTTCGAAATGTTCCCTATTTTTTTTAATTGTATATATTACTAGGGCAGTTTTATTGCTAACACATGTCTTTCAAATGGTGGGCTTTAGAGTTGGTTTAGATAGCAATATTTGAAATATAATTATTATGAGATAAAAAAGGTAGCAGATTTTAATTTTAAATATTTAATAAAAGGTGTACATAATAATTTCTGTGGCCTGTTATAATTATAGACTCAGTGAAAGAAACTATTGGATGATAAAAGTACATTTATAACAAGAAATTATAAGGGGCAGTTGGTGACAAAGATAGATGTTGAACTCAACAAGGATGTGCTTTGAGTAAAGAACAGAAACAAATCTTACTTACTAGTATATAGAGGAGTAATATATGAAAGAACAGTTTGACTTTGAGAGAAAATTTAAAATAGAGGAACTGAGTCAAAGAAGTTTATATTTATGACTATTATCTGTTCATAATCACCCCCTTCCCTCTCCCAACTATTGTTCTTACTTTATCAACAGGATACTTATTTTTAATAATATCTACTACTACCTGAAATTATTTTGTTCTGAGCATGTCTTTAGTTGTTTAATTTCCACCAGTACCTCTAGAATGTAAACACCATGCAGTTAGGAAACTGCCTTGTTCATACTGCATACGTAGCATGTGCCTGGCATATAAGATGCTTAATGAATATTTAAATGAATGGTCATTGTCATTAACCTTCATTTGAGAACAAAGGAGGAGTACATTAAGAGAATAAAAAGTTTTAGAACATACACTATAGTGAATGTTCTACCTAATATTGGCAGTTTTAATTACAGCTATTGACTACCTATTGTGTTATAAACTAAGGAAAGCAATTTATATAAACTAAGTCTAATATATACAGTCACTTGTGAGAAAACTGTTACTATGGCCAACTTAGAATGAGGAAACTGAAGCTTAGGCATATTTGTTTTAAGTTAAGAAGGTGGTCATGTAATGATTTATGTCCAGTTAGGAATAAGTAAACAGGATAGAATTTATGACCGTTTTTGCTAAAAACATACACTTTGAAAGGATCCACTTGCATGTTAAAATAGCTTTCTCAGTTACTTCAGACAATCTGGAGGCTGGAGTGGAGAAAATAATCTTCCCAGGATTTTAGATGAGCAAAGGCAGGATTTGATGCAGGACTGCGGGGACCAGGTGAGAGCGTCAAAATCTCAGGTGTGACTGCAAACAGTTACAGTGACTGGACCTTGGGTCCAGACCAAGTAGGAAGACAAATAAACCTTTGAATGGACCAATAGACACTGGTGCTCATTGAAACCATTTCAGTGGGAAGGAGTGATCAAGTGAAGTGACCTCATTGTTTCCTTACAACTCATGGAAGTCATTTCTAGCTTGACTTCAGCCCTTACTACCTGACTGAACCAATGCTTTCCATTGTTTTCATTGTCACATTATGAGAACATTTCCTCCTAATTTGCTTATTTTCCTTCATTTTCATATGGAGTCTCTCTAATCATTAAACCTTCTTGACTATACTCTTCTAGAAAGTCTTCCCTTAATATATGTGATGCTGAGTCTTAGTGACTTTGCTCCTATTGCTGACTACGCCTTCACCCTAGCCTCTCTCCCCTTCATCTCCCCTTAAGGCGTAACCATTCTACAAGAGTTGGTGATATCTTCTGATTCTGTGCTCATTTTCTGGTAGTTATCTATTCTCAAGATTTAACCATGTTAGACATAATTCCTCCAATAACTAAGTGCCACTAAATGTCTCCTTATGGAAAGTTTGCTAATAATCAAACTTAATATATCTAAACCCAAATCCACTTTTCTCTTGACTTTCATGCTCTCATCTCCCAAGTGAAGTCCTCCTACATACCCTGAGTTGATGATCCTATTAATAATACAGAGAAGGTACAAAGGCACTCTTGTCTTTTCTCTCCTCCTCTATCCAATCTCTCATTGAAATCACTTGGGTCCCCCCATTTGAAGTATCTTTTTATATGCACTTTTCTTCTGTTCTTAAGAGTACTAGTACCTATCTTGTATTATTGCATTATCTCTTTACTTATCTCCTTGTTTCTAAAGTTTTCCCTCTGTAATCCATTATTCCTACCCCCTCCATATACACATAGAGGCATCTATTTTTACAAACATTAGTCTTAAGTGTTTTTTATTGCCTATTAATATAGTCAAAATTCAGGACCTTAAATTAATTTTCTATGGAGTTCCTTTCCAGGTTCATTTTATCCTCTCTACGCTTTTGTCCTAGACTTTCCTTTCAAACCCTCCAACCCATACTCTATATTTAGTCTTTCACATGTCTTGAATTTTGCTTTAGCTGAGTGACTGCTCTTGAGTTTCCTTTCATTGTATTGTTCCTAGACTTTTCCTATGAAGCGCCACTGCACATTATTTCAGACTCAGCTCTATTACTACTTCTTCCAAGAAGCTCCTTCATCTCTATCCCTATCAGTGATATCACTACCTTGTCCAGATGCCATGGCATTTAGTTTATACATTTGATGGTACTTATATTAGAGAGGTATTCAATTTAGTGGTGACAAAGAAAGGAGACTCAGGGATCAGACTTACTTGCTATGTGGCTTCTGGCAAATCACTTGATTTCCTTAGTTCCTTTCTGTGTCTATAAAAATAAGATTATTAACAATTTATTTCATGAATAGGTAATACATGCAAAATTCTTAAAGGAGTGTCTAGGTCTTAGTAAGTATCCAATCAAAGCTATTTAACATCATCATCATCATCATATTTTGTATTATAGCCGTTTGAGTAGATAAGCATCTGTATTTCCCAAAGTCTTTGAGCTCCATGAGGGTAGAGACTATAATTGCTTTAATTTGTGTCCTAAATCATAGCACAGATACACAAGACAAACATTTTTAAGAAGTTTAATTGAAGTAATAAAAGCAAGAATCTCAGAGCGCTAATCTGACATTTATCTCTGTGACTTTTTAATACATGATACTGACAATTTGAATGACTGGCAAATGTTATGTTCCATTATCAGAAGCTGAGAGATTGTGGGGTTAATGGTTCAGAAACATGCTTGATTTTAAGGATAAAATATCTAGGTATTTGGAGTTTCTATTTGATAAATACTTCCACTCCCCTTCCCCTCCCCTCCCCTGCCCCAAAAAAGTTCATAGATTTGAATATGTGAAAGGTTTTATTTCACTTTGGTTAAGAACTATGTTACAAAGATATTAAAAAGTAACTCTCCCTTAAGGTATAAGATTTTGGACGTTTGAATGCTTTTTTTGACACATCCAAAATGGCACAAAAGCCAAACATCAGGCTGTTTGGGAATGAGTCTGGGTATAAATGAATATGAAATGGGCTTGTATTAAAGCAGCTCAAAGACAAGAATGTTGATGGCAATCATCTGGGACATATGTTCCTATTACAACAATGAGTGTGATAAAACTTAAAATGCTACTAGAATTCTATATTACTTAGGACAGAGGCAAAAAAGCACCCCTACCTTACTCCTGTGTTGTGTGGCTTTTCTATTTTATATTTTATTGAAACAAGACCATACTCTTCTTTGGAACTATCTATAAAAATGTGAGGAATTTTTTTTAATAGAGATTGTAAGATGGACATCAAATTCACTTTCCATGGTAATAACCTGACTTACATTAATGTCACATTCTAATGCCTCTCATCCAATAAGAGAATATAAATGTGAAAATTAATAACAAAATGAAAACATTTTTCTTGAATGATGTGCCACGAGACCTTCTTTTGACAGCTTATCTCAGCATTAGATTTTTAGATATTTGAGTTGTACCATCGCCTATATTCTTTTTTTAAAAAATTTAAATTCTTTATTGTTTAAAATATTACATATGTCTCCTTTTCCCCCCCGTGATCTCTCCCCGGCCACTTCCAGCACATGATCTCACCTATATTATTTTTTTAATACAGTTTGTGACTCTCTCAAAAGTCCTAGTCATGAGGTGGTTGATAATCCAAGTATGTTTTTAATATTTTTCTATTATTAAAATTAATGATACTTAGTTTATCAAGGGTGATGTTTTGTAAATGTACAGACTGATACCAATGAAAAAGACTAATGGTGAATTATAAATAGAAATAAATTTCTTAACATAGATTAATAAACTGTAAGAAATTGATTTTTTTTTTGCTACTTCATTATATACATTAATGCCTTAAATGAAAAGCTATTACATGTTCCTTAAGATCTGGTTGAAACATTTGTCAAAATAGGTCATATGAAAAATTCTTTGAAATCTTCACTAGTCTTTTGTGAACAAAATTTTGACCAGAAATTAGAGTAAATGTTTTGTTTTATTTTCTATATTTGAATTCTGGATTAATAATTCGATGTCTTTTGAGAAATAGAAAACTCAGCTCATATCTGACTAATGTGTGTTTTTCCCCCTTGTTTTTATAAAAGTGGTATGTGGAAGGCAGCTGTGAAGTACCCCTAAGAACTTGTAAATATGGGTAATGAAATGGTCCTTTGAGAATTAAATTATAAAATTAATAGATACTGAATCAGAGCAGATATATGTAGACATCTGGGAAAAACTAGATTTACTGGCAGTATCAGAGCAAGACTTGACTGAATTACATTTTTAAAAATCTAAGGGAAAATAATAGTCAATGGGGACATTATTTAGCAATAAAATCAGGAAAAGTTGACCCAGAGGAGCAAACATTGGCTGTGTCCATTCTTAACATAGAAAGAACATATTGACTTTATGAGATCCATGCTTCAGACCATTACTTGAATTATATATCATATTTTTGTTGTGATTCTGTTCTCACCAAGGACCATTCCCATTAAAGTTTTACTTTCCTTAAAGGTCTGCCTTTGAGAGTGAGAGCTGGTTATTCTGGTGTGTTTAAGAAGGTAGGACAACCATATTTCTATTTATAAATTGGAATCACAATTTAACACATGATCTTCTGACTACTAAGTGAATGAAGTCCATCCTAGGAAAGATGGGTTGACTCTCAATGTGCTGACATTTAGGGCCCCCTCAGCTTTATTGAGATATAACTTACATATAACATTGTGCAAGTTTAATGAGTGTAACACATGATTAGATATACATATATTGGCAAGATAATTACCACAATAAGGTTAGTTAACACATCTATTACCTTACATAATTACCATTGTGTGTGTGTGTGTGTGTGTGTGTGTGTGTGTGTGGTGTGTGTGACAACTTTTAACATTTACTCTCTTAGCAACTTTCAACTATACAACACAGTGCTGTTAATTATAGTCAACATACTGTACATTAGATTCTCATAACTTATCCACCTTAGAACTGGAAACATACTATTTGGCTACCTTTCCCCATTTCCTCCCCTCGCCCATTCTCCTGCCCCTGTTAACCACCAATATACTCTTTGTTTCTATGAATTTGTTTTCTTTAGATTCCACATATAACCGAGATCATACAGTTTTTGTCCTTCTCAGCCTGACTTATTTTACTTAGCAAATACCTTCAAAATTCATCATCCATGTTCTTGCAACTGATAAGATTTCTTTCATTTTTTTTGAAAAAATTGATTTCAGAGAGGGAGAGAGAGGGAGAGAGAGATAGAAATATCAGTGATGAGAGAGAATCATTGATTGACTGCCTTCTGCATGCCCCACACTAGGGATTGAGCCCACAACCCAGACATGTGCCCTGACCAGGAATTGAACTGTAACCTCCTGGTTCATAGGTCAATGCTCAGCCACCGAGCCACACTGGTCAGGCAAGATTACCTTCTTTTAAATGGCTGAATACTGTTCCATAGTGTGTGTATCACATTTTCTTTATATGTTCATCAGTAGATGGATACTTAGGTTATTTTCATGTCTTGATTATTGTCAATAGTGCTGCAATGAACATTGGGGGCACATATATTTCTTCAAGATCCCGACTTCATTTTATCTGGAAATACACCCAGAAGTGGGATGGCTAGATTGTATGGTAGTTCTTTTTTAATTTTTTCTACTACATGAGGTTTCCCTTTTCTCCAGATCCTCACTAGCACTTGTTATCTCTTATCAATTTGAAGAGATTATCTTTTCCCCCATTGAGTGTTCTTGGTTCTCTTGTCAAACATCAGTTGACTGTATATGCATGAGTTTATTTCTGTGCTTTCTGCTATGTTCTGTTGGTCTATGTGTCTGTTTTTATGCCAGTACCATACTGTTTTAATTACTGTTATTTTGTAGTATAGTTTAAAAGCAGGAAGTGTGATGACTCCAGCATTTTTCTCAAAATTGCTTTGGCTACTAGGGGTCTTTTGTGGTTCCATACAAATTTTAGGATTTTTTATTTCTATTTCTGCCAATAATGCCACCAAATTTTGATAATTGCATTGAATCTATATATGGCTTTCAGTAGTATGGTCATTTTGACATTATTAATTCTCCCAATCTATTAATATAAACACTAGCGGTCATTCTGTTTATTTGTGTCTTCTTCAATTCTTTCATCAGTGTTTTAGTTTTTAGTGTATAGATTTTCACCTCCAGTTAAATTTATTCCTAAGTATTTTATGTTTAATGCTATTCTGATTAAGAATGTTTTCTTTATTTCTTTTTTAGATAGTTTGTTGACAGTGTATAAAATGCAACTGATTTTGTATCCTTCAACTTTACTAAATTAATTAGTTCTAATCATTTTTTCCATGGAGTCTTTAGGGTTTTCTATATATAAGATCAAGTGATCTGTAAACAGAGACTATTTTACTTCTTCCTTTTTGATTTGGGAGCCTTTTATTTATTTTTCTTGCCTGATTGTTCCAGGTAGGACTTGAAGTGCTATGTTGAGTAGGAATGGTAAGGTGGACAACCTTTGTTTTGTTTCTGATCTGAGAGAGAAAGCTTTAACCCTTTTTTCTCTGAGTATGATGTTAGCTGTGGCTGACACTTAGGTTTTAAGCTTAAATGTGTGATGGCCAGAATCTGTTACTTGATTACTTTATAACCATAAATGTGATTCTGAGATCTCAGAGATGAGAGAGAGAGAGAGAGAGAGAGAGAGAGAGAGAGAGAGAGAGAAGAGAGAGAAATGCTTCTCACCTGGCGAGGCTCAATTTCAGTATTTCCTTTGAAACTTATTCCTATAAAAACACAGTGGAACTTTTCTGGCTTGAGAAGCATTACTCAAAATTTGGCCTAAACTCTGTCATATTATGCTTTTACTGTAATAAATTCTTATCTAGGTGATAAGTCAGTGGTTTATTCAGTGATATAGTAATGAAATGAGCTATATCAGAGTACTATCATGGTTTTATTTTCACCTAAAAGTATTTCTTTTGTATATGTGTTGAGAGGCAATCAATAAAAGTTAAGAGCCTCCATATATAAAAGCTGTTAGAATGACAGCCTCTTACTTTAGGTTCGTGTTTTAGAGTTTGTAAATTAATTTCACATTTCCTCTTGATCCTTTCAATAACTGTGTGAAGCATGCAGGAGAAGTATCCTTATTTTCAATTTGTAGATTAGGAAATTGTGGCTCATATTATTTAATCGAGTAGCCAAGATCACATGACTAAGAAGTGACTGCACAAGCCGCTATGCCTCAAAACACTAATCCAGTGCGCTTCTAATTGTGTTACTCAGCCTCGAAAATAGAATTGAAATTTTTGTAAAATACCCAAAAGTTAAAGATTGAATAAAACCTGTTTTTATAAAATGTCCCTACATTTGACTCAACTTGTATAAGAGAGAAGAGATGATTTATAATTAACCCACTCATGAAATGTTTATCATGCTCCTCAAGCACTGAGCTAAGGACTGGAAGTATGATAGAGTACAAGGCAGGTAGGGTTCCTGCTCTCATAAAACCACAGTATGGTGGGAAGACAGTCATTGTGCACATAATCAAACAAAGGACTACTTACGTGTGACTGTAAAACAGGCTGGGGCTTGAGAGACATCTCCTCAGGAGTCGGAGCGACATTTAAGTTGAAACCTGTTGCAGAGGAAGTTAGCCAGACACAGAAAGGGCTGAGGAGGAAACCCTATCATGTTTAACTTAATCGTCTTGAGAGAGAGGAGAGGGGGAGAGAGAGAGAGAGAGAGAGAGAGAGAGAGAGAGAGAGAGAGAGAGAGAGAGAGAACCGAGTTCTTCTTACCACAATTTTTGCCCACATTCAGATTCCAATAGCAGAGAGAAGGAGGGTGGGGAGGAGAAGAAAAGAGATGCTGCTTAAAATGAGCTGATCCTTGATAATTAAGTACAATAGCTTCTTGGTTTTCATTATTGTAGTTTAGCTGAACTTTGAATAAAAATGTCCCACAAGATTCAGGGATGTCTAACAGGATATTGTGTTGCTGTAAAACGATTAGAGGTCCAAACTTAATTGTCTTAATAAGCCACTTAATCATTCACGACAGACCAGAGAAGCCACAAAGAACCACAATTTTAAAGCTTTTCAGTGTTAAGTTTTCAAAAGCTCATTAGTAAAGCTAGAGGTTGAAGAGCAGGCTGCAAAATTATTTTATTCAGACATCTCAGTTATTGTTATGCTACATTTGTGTAATTGCTTTGTATTAATCCTTCTGGGTAGCATGAGGAAAATTTTGAAGGAGTCCCCATACAGAGATAATAATAGGCATCATCATGACAAAAGAGAACTAAGCAGAAATTACTTTGAAAATAAAATTTTGACCATGAGAGACTGAATAGCTTTTGTTATAGGTAAACCAATAAATAGAGCCCAGACCTTGATGAACTAGAAGCAATGGGAATTAACTTTTTTGACCAATTATTAAAAATACTTTAAATATAAACTAACCTTTTTAAAGGTTATTTTATGCTTGTGTTATTTCTAGTTATAATTTGTGCTTATGTTTGAAAGTTGGGAAATTTAAAAAAAATAAGTTTCTTAGAAGAAAAATAATATTCAGTGATTAAGTTAAAGTAATTCAATAAGCAAGTATTAATTACATTTTAATATATTTCCTTCAGGTTCTTTAAGAATATATACACACAAATATATGAAAATATTGAGACAGTATTGTATATAACATTTCAGATTATTGTCAGTTATGTTATGAGATTTTTCATAATATGAAATGATTTTTAAATTTTTATTTCTGTATAATATTTTAACATGTAGATGTGTTTCAGTATTTAATTATCTCTCTTATGCTAGGTATCTTATATGTACCTTTCAATTTTTTTGACATTCATCAATAATGCTTGAGTAAATAGCCTTCCTCAAGGGTCTGATTTTTTTGCATAAAATCCTATAAAGGAATATTTAAAATTTATTTTAATGTATTTACAGTATATAGATGTTTAAAATGCATTTACATATATTATAAAATGGCAGATCTGTATGCCTCATTTATTTTTTGCAACAATTTCTAGAGAGCGTTCATTTCTTTTCCTGTCTAACAATATTAAATGGAATCTAACACATTTCACTATTCTATATAATACAAGCCTAATATGCAAATTGACCAAACAGTGGAACGACTGGTCAGTGGGGGATGGGGCCGGTAAGCGGGCAGCGCCAGGCCAGCCAAGGCATGTGCCAGCAGGCAGAGGGAAGGGACGGTGATGGGGGGAGGGTGGCAGCGGCGGGGAGGCTGTCCCCAGATTGGTCTGCTGGTTGTCTCCTGCAGAGGGAGGCTAGACTGTGGCTTAGGCCCGCTCCCCAGTTGGCCATTCCCTGAAGGCTCCCAGACTGCGAGAAGGCACAGGCTGGGCTGAGGGACCCCTTTCCCCCCCTCCCCCCGACACACACACACACACACACACACACACACACACACACACACACGAGTGCACGAATTTTCGTACACTAGGCCTCCAGTATCTTATAAGCCTTGAAAATTGTTCATTAAATAATTGTATCGGTATGGTGACTGAGATGAGATGTTTGCACCCCTCTTCACCTAAAATCCTTAAACGTGCAGAAATTTTTTTTTAATTTAGCCTGTAGCAGGTTTGGTATTAGAATTTGGCTGGCCATATAAAAGTTGATCAATTTTGTTGATCTTTGCAAAGAACTAGATTTTTGCTTTTAATTTTTTCTATTGTCTGTTGTCTGTTTTAGCAATTTTTGCTTGTATCTTTATCATTTCCTTCTCTGCTTATTTTAGGCAATTAAGGGATTCACTTTACTCTTCTTTTCATAGATTCTTGTGGATTCTTTTTTTTTTTTTTTTTTTTTGCATTGTATTTTTATTTATTTATTTATTTATTTATTTTTTTTTAATTAAATCTTTATTGTTCAGATTATTACATTTGTTCCTCTTTTTTCCCCCCATAACTCCCCTCCTCCCAGTTCCCGCCCCACCATCCGCCCTCACTCCCCACCCACTGTCCTCATCCATAGGTGCACGATTTTTGTCCAGTCTCTTCCCGCATCCCCCACACCCCTTTCCCCCCCAAGAATAGTCAGTCCATTCCCTTTCTATGTCCCTGATTCTATTATAATCACCAGTTCATTCTGTTCATCGGATTATTTATTCACTTGATTCTTAGATTCACTTGTTGATAGATGCATATTTGTTGTTCATAATTTGTATCTTTACCTTTTTCTTCCTCTTCCTCTTCTTAAAGGATACCTTTCAGCATTTCATATAATCCTGATTTGGTGGTGATGAACTCCTTTAGCTTTTCCTTATCTGTGAAGCTCTTTATCTGACCTTCAATTCTGAATGATAGCTTTGCTGGATAAAGTAATCTTGGTTGTAGGTTCTTGGTATTCATCACTTTGAATATTTCTTGCCACTCCCTTCTGGCCTGCAAAGTTTCTGTTGAGAAATCAGCTGACAGTCGTATGGGTATTCCCTTGTAGGTAACTGAGTTTCTTTCTCTTGCTGTTTTTAAGATTCTCTCTTTATCTTTTGCTCTTGGCAATTTAATTATGATGTGTCTTGGTGTGGTCCTCTTTGGATTCCTTTTGTTTGGGGTTCTCCGCGCTTCTTGGACCTGTAAGTCCATTTCTTTCACCAGGTGAGGGAAGTTTTCTGTCATTATTTCTTCAAATAGGTTTTTAATATCTTGCTCTCTCTCATCTTCTGGCACCCCTATAATTCTGATGTTGGTACGCCTGAAGCTGTCCCAGAGGCTCCTTACACTATCCTCGCATTTTTGGATTCTTTTTTCATTTTGCTTTTCCGGTTGGGTGTTTTTTGCTTCCTCGCATTTCAAATCATTGACTTGATTCTTGCGCTCCTCTGTTCTGCTGTCGGGAGTCTGTATAATATTCTTTATTTCAGTCAGTGTATGCTTAATTTCTAGTTGATTCCCCAATATAACATCGAGGTTCTCATTAGTTTTCTTGTAGATCTCATTAAGTTTATCGGCGGCTTCTAAACAGTTCTTGAGAGACCTTAAAAGTGTGGTTCTGAACTCTAGATCTTCCATTGACAATTTTGTCCTGTTTCTTTGTCTCCGCATTTTGTTATGCTTCCTTGGTGCACCCCCTAGTGGTCTTTGTGCGCAGTCTTATAGTTAAATCTTGTAGCTAATTCCAGGGAGGGTTTGACCTCCAGGCCAAGTGGCTATGAGAATCAGCTGTGTCAGCAGTGAGAGAACTTCTGTCCTCTAGGGAGGTGCTAATCTGGCGTTTGCCTGAGGCTATCCGGCAAATGCCTCTGTGCAGGGCTTGGGCGGGGCGGGTCGCACAGGATCAACAGGGTGGGCCGGAGAGAGCAGTTATGGCGGCTCTCAGTCCTGTCCCCAGGGGCTCTGCCTCTCTGAGTCCCAGCACCCGCTGCAAAGCTCGGAGAGAAAGCTGCACTCGCTCTGACCGAAGCCAGGCAGTCCCGCTTCTCCCGTTTGAGGCTGGGTCCCTAAAGACTTGCCGGATCTGGAGCTCAGAGTCTGCGACTCCCTCCCGATTGAAAACGCCAACCGCGCCCTCCGCCGCCAGCCCGCTCCGCGCGCGCACTCCGCACCTCAGAATTTGACTTCAGCACTGCGCCTCCTCTGAGTGTCCGTATGCGTTTCTCTTTCCTCCTAGTTGTAGGACTTCCACTCAGCCAGCGTTCCAGTGGTTTTGGGTGATGTCCGTTCTGTCTTGTAGTTTCACTTTTGAAGTAGTTGTTCAAAGCAGCAAACTCCGGCGTTAACCTATGCCGCCATCTTGGTTCTCTCTGGATTCTTATCTTAGAAACTTCTCAAATTTTTTCTAAAATCAGCATTCTACACAATGCTCTAGATTAATCCCACAAATTGACATGCTGTATTTTCATTATTGTTTAATTAAAAATATTTTCTAATTTATCTTGTGATTTCTTCATTATGCTTATGTAATCTAATCACAAGACAAATTAGAAAAAATACCTTTATTTTGAACTCTCTTTGGGTAAATCATTATCTCCATTTATTTAAGGTGGATTCCTGGAGATTTACCTTGTTCTTTTTGTTTGGAACATATTCCTTGATGCTCTGTGTTGGTTTCTGTGCATTTAATACATCAGCCACCTCTCCCAGTTTTGAGAAACTGATTTCTTGTAGGAAATAAGCCTCATCAATCAGCCCAGTCTGAGCTCCTAGTTACTTCCCAAACATTTGTGATTGTCTGGGCCATCATCTCTGTTTTTCCGTGGCTCCCAGTACTTGAAGGTATACCAAGACCTGTCAGTGTGGGTCACAGTCAGCACCTAGGTGCGGGCTAGTTAGCAGCAGCTGGGAAATAGGCACTCGAACCTCTTTCAGGGAAAAACTGGGAAATGGGAGATTTTGCCTGCTCTCTCTGCACTGAGCCTGGGTTTATAGCCATCTGTGTGTTGAGGGGTGGGTGGGTATTCCTATACCCATTTAAAAGCTCCTTCTTTTCTTGCTATAGATAGTCCTATGGAACTCATGAATTCAAGCCCTATTGTATGTCAGAACTAGGCATATGTGATTTGGAAACCCGCTCCTTGGATGGCAACCATGGGAGTTGGGGTGCTAGATGTGTAGACAAGCTTCCTCCACAGAGATGCTCAATACTTGTTTTTGTTATTGGACCAAGTGGGATGAGAGGAGTGCCCACTGTCTCTTTCAGGTTCTGAGAAGGTTTGTGGTTGGCACTAAGATGTACACTAAATAGAAGCTGGATTATCAGGAAGGACTGGGAGATGGGTTTGTGCCTCTTCCTCTGCACTGAGTCCCGGGAGGGGGGGTGGCAAGGGGGAGGAGGGGAGCCTGTGCAAGTGCTCACCCACCGTTAAGTATAATTCCTTTGTCGGCTGTAGTCTTGTATGACTCTTGAACACAAGTCCTGTTGGCTTTCAGAAGTAGGTGATTTGGGGGTTCACCCCTCCAGTGGTAGCCCCAGAAGTTGGGGCATCAGATAAGTGGTCCAACTCTGCACTCCTCAAGGAGGAGCTGGACATTGAAGGTTTCCTGCCAACTGTATGGCACTGTGTGAGGGGTAGGGTTTGTGGTGATGGTGACTCAGCCTTCCCTACCAGTTTTAAGGTGGGTCTTTTCTGAGTCTCCTGATGTGCAGGAGTCACTGAGCTGGTTTCTGTATTTCTTTCAGGGGGAATTGCTTCATGTGGAACTGTACATTTGGTACATCTGTGTGAGGATGTAAATTCAGGAGCCAGGCATGTTGCTATCTTGATAGCCCCCTTTACCATTTATTGCACTTTAGGTCTGTTGAAGACAATTTATATTTCTGAAAATGTCTTTATTTTGTTTCTATGATGGACAAATATGTCATTCCCTCCTAGCCCCCCCGCCCCAACCCCAATTTAATTGTCTGCACTGTCCCTCCCACCTTCAGGGCAAATCCATGAAGAAGAGCAGAAAACACCACCCCAAAATATGCCACTTTGGCACTGGATTGTTTTGAGTCCAAAGCAATTAAAACTCAACAGACTGAGGAAAAGCTCTTTGCCTCTCCCTTAACTACCTAAAGGAATTTAGATAGGGGACTGTACCAGAAAGAAAGCTAATACCGAAGATAACTTTTTATATCCGAAAAACTTATCTGCATGGCCTAGCACACATTTGTTTACCAAACATCTACTCTTCTCATTTTCCTGTGGTTTGTCTTCCTCCCTTGGAGACCTGCTTCTCCGTAGCTCGGGGTGGTATATAAACCTCAATTACCTGACTGCTGGGGAGCTTCTTATGTCTTTGTGGGACTCCTGTACTTACAAAATTAAATTTGTTTTTCTCCTGTTAATCTGTCTTCTGACAATTTAATTATCAGACCAACTAAGAACTTAGAAGGGAAGAAGAGAAAAGTTTTCTGCTCCTACAGACATAAGAAAGGGAGGAGGAAAATTCTGGTTGATTCTCCAGTTGACTGCCTTCCAAGGTATACATGCTTTGGTTATTCTTTAGAATCCTTAGGTAGTTGTCTTTTGCATTTTTCTCAGAGTTTATATAGTAATTATTATTAGTGTGAACCAGAGGGTTGGTCTGGACAGGAGTCAGTCACACCATCCCAGAGGCAAAATTGTTTTTCGTTTTTGTGTCTAGTATAATAGCATAATAATTCTGCAGGCTTATTTAAATCTTTTGATAAATTTATTGTAAAAGGTGATTAAATTCATTATATATTAGGTAAAAGAGTCAGGTAGAGTTATATATTAAGATGAAATTGTCTCTAAGAAATATTGAGTAACATAAGCCAAGTATAATTTGTTTCAAAACAAAAATAGAAAATATATGAGTATGTGTATCTTTCTAAAATTTGAGCATAGTTTTAATACCATGTAAGACAAATTCATTCTCATTATTCTTCTCTTTTTCAATTTTCTTGAATGTGCTAGCACATTACTTTATTCTAAATGAATTTTAAAAAGCACACTGGTAAGTGCCCATTGTTCCATTCTTCATATAGTATTTTAAACATAACAATTGGACATTGTCACATTCTTTCTTAAGATTCTTTAATAGTGTTCTTTTAAATTAATGATAATGATAAAATAATAATAGACAACATGTATAGAACTAGTTTTAAGTGGTAAACTACATGTCAGCATCTACTTCATCTACCACTTTCAACCTGACTTAGATACATACATAAATGCTTACTTGCCGGGGTCCAACCCCAGCAGGTCCAGGGGTTCCCAAAGGCATAGACGGAGTCGGCGAAGAAGGAAGGACACGGAGACAGTGTTCAGTTGATCAGCAGCCTAGCCAGGATCTCCAGCCAGGATCTCCAGCCAAGTTCTGGTCTGGATCTCCAGAGAGGTTCTGCTGTTTATTGTCTTGTTACATCCGTATTTATACCAGTTGATTTTAATCCTGTCAATTTCTATTACAAAGGTTAGGGCGTTTCTTATCTCCATTCCAGGGAGTAAAGATTATGTAGTTTAAGCATGATTGTTCGTAGTTAAAGTGATTAATTACCCGCCTGGCACTTAGTTGAGGGGTTTTATTCCCTCCCTAACTTCAGGGGAAAATCCCTACCTGGGGAAACAACCTTTCTCAGAGAGGAGACCTTGGTTAAAACACATAGTGCCAAGAAGGTGAGCAAACATATTAAGAACAGTATGCCATGTATGCCAGGTCCCTTGAAACAGCAAGGATGGACCGGCTCCTGGCACTTACTAACATTTCTTATTCCTGGGTGAAAATGACAGCCACTGTCTGAACTTTTAGCTACTATGGTGAGTCTGCTCATTGTACTTGGGAGAAACATGGCCTAAAATCAGTCAATGTAGTGGATAGAGTGGGACAGATTTTTCTGTATTAACAAACAACCACAAATTCTTCTTGCATAATATTGAATGTATATTGGGAGCCAGATCATGACAATTATTTTCATCATTAAATAGTTTGGGAGTGGGCTCATGTGAGAGGAATATGATGACACAGGACAATTGGAAAGAGCTTAGTGAGATATATGAAGGAAGGCATTGAGAGAAATACAAATTGCTTGCTACAATTTTTTTTTTTAAACTAGAAATGTACCATGAACACAAATGGTCAGGATATTTTTCTCCTTTTTCTTTTCTTCCTAAGACTACATGCCCCCAACTGCTAGCATCTGGGACTCTCCAGAGCATATAGGTATTATAATCCTGCTACTGTATGGGTAACTACCTTTTTTCAATTTAATCTTAGGCCATTAGAAATATTGATAATACAATTTTCACATTCTAAAGAATTTACTTGACTAAATTGAAAAATTGTACATTTGAGAGTTGAGGAGAGCCTGCACCGAGTGAGCACCCAGCCGACTCCTGGCATTTGTCTTTTTCATGAATGTAATTTGTAGGGCTCTCTTTTCTCTGAGTCCAGTGTGAATTATTCCACATTCTAAATATGCTGACTTAATGACATGACTCAGTTCTCCATACAGTCTGTAAAACCACATGTACTTCCTCATATTTATAGGTGAGGGAAATAGTTATTAGTTTAAGAGAATAGAAAAATGTGACTTAAAAAAGCATTTGAAACTCAAACTATCAAAATATATGGAGAATAATCGTTGTGATGCTTTCCATTCAATAGGAAGTGTCATAGCATGTAAAGACGTTTAAAGGAGTTCTGTTTCATTGTTTAGGTGACTGAGCATGAATGAGTTTCTATCTCCCAAGTCCTACAGTTCTATGGTTCTTTGACCTTGAGTTATTTAAATAATATCATTGTTAGCATACAAGTCTATTTTTGCCTACTGCGAGTCATGAACTTCATAATAAGCATCTGGAACATTTATAGAATCTACAGTTCTGACCAAAACACATGTAGCCTAAAATTGAAGAGGGCAGTTAATGCAAAAGAAAATGACAGATGTCTCTCAAGCTGTTGCCTTGTGCTCAAATAATGGTAGATTCAAAGCCAGCTCAGCATTTCCTAGACCCTGATATTTCATCATGGCTCTGTCAACACAGCTTGATCAATGTCTTCAAAGGAAAAATGGAGGCAAATGGATGATTAACTTCAAGCATTTGTCACTGAGATTAGGCTTGGAGCAGTCCTGGGCAGTGTGATGGATGTCACGGAGAAGCCTCTTTATATCTGTCAGTCAAGTGGAGTAACTGTGAGAGTATTTAATGGGATAGAAGACTCCTCATTGCTCACCTTCAGCTTCCCTGAATTTTCCTGGGCAATGATAATATTCTGCAGTGCCAAACAAAATGGCTAGAAAAGGGGTGTCCAGGACAGACAGGAAAATGAGAGACACATTCAACTCAGCTTACCTCTATTTTTGGCTTTACCAGAGACCATTTTCTCTTCCTCATCATTTTTCAAAATTAAATACATATGATTGGATACTACGCTTGTGGAACAAACTTGGGATTTGGATTCAGAAGACCTGGGTGTTAGTCCCAGTTCTGCCACCTACTATATGTGAGACCTTCAGCAAGTTATGTCCATGTTGCAAGTTTCATTATTCTCATCAATAACATGGAAATCATAAGCCTCTTTCATAGGATTTCCTATGGGTACCTGGCATGTGGTAGGAAAGACCTTATAAAGATCTAAAAGAAAAAATCACACATGTAAGTAAATACATTTACATGGAAGGAAGGCCTAGGGACTCTTGTCTGTCACACTTTCTAATATAAGTCATGCTGAGAACAGGCTTTTCTCAGTACTATTTTTATTAATAACATATAAATAGTAAACCATGACAACTTTATTACACAAATATAAAAATAGAAAGTTTTTTTTGGTGGAATGTTTCTTTACTGTTGCACAAATACTGCATTAATTAGTACTTTAGCAGAGAGAGTGTCAAAACTAGTGGTCTTTGTTTTAATTAGAAAGCATGCTGCTAGACTTTGTCAGCCCTTTGAGGTAATTAGTACTTTTTAAATAGTACAATATGACATTTATTAACCATAATTCTTTTAATAAATAATCTTCAGTTCTACTCAGTGACTAAAAATATTACTTGATATATATCCTTTGGCAAAATGACTAGTTTCTTTTTTGATAATTTAATGGGGATGTTTGAGAATAATTTTACTTCTAAGACTCTAATTTGCTGTGAAAGGAGTACGTACTTTATCTGTGGAATCACCTCAGTCAGAGAAAGTAATTCCTTTCCCAAGGACGGTAGGCTGTGTAGGATTCATTTAATTCAGGAGCACTGGGGTTTCTGTCTCATCCCAAGGAGGTGGTGTTGTGTTAGCTGGAATCACAGTCCTTGCCCGTAGAAAAAAAAATGCACCCCTATTCCTGAAATTAGCTCACTAGGTCATGGGTAAAGAGAAATGGAAAAAAGAATGAAAATATGGGAAAGAACAGGAATGTGCATATTCCCAAACACATACATATACCTGCTGTGAAAGAGAGAACGATGAACACGAAGATACAGATAGTGATTAATAAGAAGAGGCATTGATGCTTGAAATATTAGGTATTCTTACCGTAACACTCTCTTCTCATTGTTTTCCTTTGAAGGACACATGATATTTAAAGGAAAAAGTATACCTTGGAGTGCTTCAAGCACAACAACTCCTCAGATCCCACTTCTCAGATGGAGCCAAGGCACCAGCCATCCCAGGAGACTTGGTTGGTTGTGTAAATGGTTCATTACTTTCCTATAGGCTGTAATGCAGGGCCCCGTGTGGGTGTTGTGGAGGGAACTCCCCTAAAGAATGGGACACCAGGAATGGGGAGGAAAACTTTCTTTTTAAATGTACATACATTAAAATTCACTCCTTGTGATGTATCATGCTAAAGGTTTAACAAATGCATAAAGTCTTGTGACTATTATTACCACACGGATACACTTCAAAAATTCTCTGCGGTTACCTCTCTCCCACCTGCAATGCTGGCAGTCACTAATCTGCTCTCCTTTCCTATGGTATTGCCTTTTCCAAGATGTCATAAAATTGGGATTGCACAATTTGTAATTTTTTTTTGGGGGGGGGAATCAAACTCCTTACACTTAGAAAAATGCCTGGTATAGTCATCTGTTTTATAGCATGTATCAATAATTTGTTCCTTTTTATTGCGGCGTTGTATTCCATTGTATGAATGTACAGTTTGCTTATCCTTTCGTGGGCTGAAGGATATCTAGGTTGTTCCACTTTTTATTAATTACAAATAAAGTTTCTGTAAACAGCTGTATACAGATTTTTGTATGTTCACATGTTTTCATTTCTTTTGGATAAATACCTAGGCATGAGATTGCTGGGCCTTATGGTAGGTATATGTTTAACTTAATAAGAAACTGCCAAATGGTTTCCCAAAGTAAAAACACAATAGATGAGCACTTCAGTAGCTTCATATCCTCACCATCTTGTCAGTTTTTGTTTTTTCGTCATTCTAATAGGAATGCAGAGATTTCCCATAGTGTTTTAATTTGTATTCCTCTAATATCTAATGATGGTAAACATCTCTCAATATGCTTACTTACATCTGTATTCTTAGATGAAGTCTCTATTAGGCTATTTTGCTCATTTAAAAAATGGTTTGTATCTTCTATTGTTGAGGGTTTTGTTTTTTAAAAATATTCTTATTGATTTCAGAGAGGAAGGGAGAGGGAGATAAAAACATTGATGAGAGAGAAACATCAATTGGCTGCCTCTCGCATACCCCGTATTGGGTATCAAGCCTGCAACCTGGGCAGATGCCCTGACTGGGAAGTGAACCCATGACCTCCTGGTTCATAGGTCAATGCTCAACCACTAAGCCATGCCAGCCATGCCTGTAGTTGAGTTTTTAAAGTTCTTTATATATTCTAGATACAATTCCTTTGCCAGAAATATGATTTGGAAATAGTTTCTCCAGTCTGTGCCTTGTCTTTTCATTCTTTTAATGGAATCTTCCCAAAGCAAAAGTTTTTAATTTTGATGAAATCCAATTTAATTATTTTTTTATGGATTATAGTTTTGGTGCTATACCTAAGAAATCTTAACCCAGTTATCAAAATACATTTTTTCCTGGCCGGGTAGCTCAGCTAGTTAGATACGCCCAGGTTGTGGGTTTGATCCTCGGTCAAGGCACATATAAGAATCAACCAGTCAAATACTTTTCCCTCATATTTTATTCTAGACCTTTTGTTTCAAATGTTCATTGGGTCTGTGATCCATTTTGTGTTAATATTTTTATGATGTGAGGTATGTTGGTTTTTTTCTTTCTTCCTTTTCTCTTTGTATATGCATGACCAGTTTTTTTCATCACCACCATTTTTTAAAGATGATCTCTTTTCCCCAGTAGATTATCTCTGCATCTTTGTGAAAAATAATTTGTAAAAACTAATTTAATTATGTGTGTGTGGGCCTTCTTTTCTGATTGCTTTTTATTTTCTTGGTAAAATAAGCAAAATCATCACCTGAAAATTAAGAAGGCATATAAACTGTTGGAGTTTGAGACAAAGGAAGTTATAAAATGAATTGAACAAATTATAAATATATGTATTATGTACCAGACATTATTTTAATTTCCATGGAGGCAATGGTAAGCAAAGCAGACAGATCTCCTGCCCTTGTAGGATTCGATACACTAAAATCGAGCATTAAGCTATACAGGGATAAAGGAAAAAGGGTGATTAAAATAAAAGGAAATAGAATTTCAGCCAACCCTAAAGGCCCACTTGGGAATAGTGGTTATGAATTAAAATTGAGAGCAGTCAGCAAAGTTTTGTGTCTATTCCCCCAGCTTTATTCAGCTGCTCATATGCCACTGCAGACTGCAGAAAGTCATGCATGGTCAGATATTTGACTTAACTGGGTTAGGATTTTCACCAAGAGAGTATGGTGGAGGGAGAATGTGGCAAGGGGATAGGGAATATATATGGGGGACTTATTATAATAAATGATCTTGGAATCTCAACCAGGTAAGGAGAAATAGAGAATCTGGGAGAAGTAAAAACATAAAAAGTTAGCTTAATGGATTGGAAATTACAGTGCATCAAAGGATTTTTGAGGTGGGAGCAAGGAATGAGATGGAAAGTTAGAAAGTGGTAGTCTAGAATGAGATCCTAGAAATTGAGATTATGGATGGTGAGAGAGTTCCAGTTGTTGGAGTGACAGGGAATAATGAATCATTTGCTGAGCTAGCATAGAGGGAAGAATCAATGAGGGTGAGGTGGACAAGGCAGTAAGAGGTCAATGTTTGGGAAGAGTCAGGAAGATAGTTCAGTGTCCATGGATATATAAATCATAAAAATAATTCTAAGTATAGTGTCAGCAAAATATTTAACCAGGTCTCCTGTCTTCTAGGAATTAGGTGAGAGAATCAGGACTCCTGAACATCAGTAGATGCATCCATGTGGGGTGTATTAGTTTCCAATTGCTGCTGTAAATAATTACAACAAACCTGCAGTTCTGAAATCAAAATTCCCAAATCACTTTTTCTGGGCTAATGTCAAGGTGTCAACAGGCTAGTTCCTTCTGAAGGCTCTGAATGAAGGATCAATTTCTCTATCTTTTTCAGCTTTTAGTGGCTTCCTCTATTCCTTGTCTTATGTTCTCTTTCATTTTCCAAGCACATAATTAAATTTCTGCTCTTACTGTCTTGTCATACCACCTTCTCATCCTTTTTTTTTTTTTTTTAATCAAAGCTCCCTCTGCCTTTCTCTTAAAAGGCCATTTGTTATTACATTTAAGATATGTCTGACCTGCAAAATCCAGGATACTGTCCCTATATCAAGATCCTTAATCATGTCTGCAAAGTCTTTGCCATGTAAGATAACAGGACTTGGATATTTTGGGGGGGCGAATTCAGCCCATTACATGATGGTATCCAGTGGTCTGCAAACTGCGGCTCATGAGCCACATGCGGCTCTTTGGCCCCCTGAGTGTGGCTCTTCCACAAAATACCAACTTCTGCACATATGCCACGAAGTTTCAATCGTACTGTACATGCACGCCTGCACATGGTATTTTGTGGAAGAGCCACACTCAAGGGGCCAAAGAGCTGCATGTGGCTCGAGAGCCGCAGTTTGCCGACCACTGGCTATAGACTGATGGAAGGAGATTCAAAGAAGCCTGGAGGTTTAAGTAGGAGAGACATATAATGATCTGGAAGCAGCAATGAAGAGTAAGGAAGATACCCCCTCCATCATAAACGGCAAGAAGAGAAAACAGGCTCCACTTAAGAGGGATTGAGGAGCAGTGCCATTAGGGTATCATCAGGTTTCCACTGGATCAAGAAGGTGGAGGGCCTCAGAAAAGAGGCTAACCACAGAGATTTTTGTGAATATCATACTTTGATTTCTGGGCATAAGGGTAGTGTTTGGGGGAGAAGAAAGGGTGTAATGTTGGGTCAGATTTGGAAATATCCATTTTCTATGGTTATTAAAAACTTGAAAAATCTGAGGCCAGTCTAACATATTTTTCCCCTCATTGGTGGCTTAGTGTTTTAGTATAAATATTGCCCCCCCCCCCCCCAATATTGTTAAAGTCCAATAGTAGCTTTTCTAGATCTGAGTTGGTGTTAACTCCTCTGGATCATATTTTCCAAGTGTTCAGTGTGTGTATTCAATATATAGATATTAGGGTGTCTTTTTTTTAAAAAAATTACTTATATTGTACTTTAAAATTTTGTTTAGTTTAGTTGTTTTATTTTCCTTTTGTAGGCATTTCAATGACATTAACCTGAGCTCTCTTATATGTCTTCTATATCTTTCACTTTCTTGAAAACCCGTTATATCTTTATTTCTATATCCTTATAGTCACTTTTTCTCTTCTTCTATTTTCCTACTTTGCTTTATATTTATATATGTGTGTGTTTCTTCAAATTTAGTCTTCATTTCTGATTGTTTTCATTTTCTTCTAATTTATTCATGAGTTCTGTTAGGTTTTAAAAAATTATATCCTTCTGTTGTCTAGTCATTTAATCTGAGATGTTCTAATTTTGATTTATGCTGGTTTTTTTTCAGAGCTTTGATAATTTTCCAATTTCCTTTATATCTTTTAGAAATAATTTGCTACGTTAATTTTCTTTTCAGTCATATTTTTCTGTGTTTTAACTATTTTGCTAGAACATAAATTGGTTTATTTTTATCTTTAATTTTATAATATCTTTATATGGAATTTGATTGTAATCTTATTCATTTGTTTTACATATTAAATGAGATAGCATTTCCTGAATTACTAGGAGGATATTTCTATATGGGAGGCATGAATGGGGCAAGATAGCTCTTCCCCCTCATAGCTTAAGAGCTTTCATATCTATCTATCTATCTATCTATCTATCTATCTATCTATCTATTGTCTATCACATATCTTTATACAGTTTTTAGCCACATATACATCACATCTCTCAGGGCTTAGCCTGATCTGATTCAGGTAGATTTCCTGTCTGTATATCTGTATTTTTCAGACCTCTGCCAGCCTTGCATTTCAAGGGGGAGATCTCACTGTTAAACATTCTACTTTGCTATAACAGTACTCTGTGCCCTATTGGTTTCTTCTGCCATGCAGTATCTGAACCTTATCTCTCCCTGGGATCCCTAATGTTCTCCCTATATCCAATGTAGAAGCCTGTCTTTGCATGTCTTTTTCTGAGAGCTTGGAGGATCGCTTTGCTTTCATTGTTATGACATTTCATGGTGGAATGCCTTTGAGTGAGTCTATTTTTATGCTTTCACAGGGTACTTTCTCAAACTGGGCATTCATGTCTTTTTTTTTTTTAATATCTTTATTGATTTCAGAGAGGAAGGGAGAGGGAAAGAGAGATAGAAACATCAATGGTGAGAGAGAATCATTGATTGGCTGCCTCCTGCACCTCCCCCAATGGGGATCAAGCCCATAACCCAGGCATGTGCCCTTGTCCAGAATTGAACCCAGGACCCCTCAGTCCACAGGCTGATGCTCTATCCACTGAGCCAAACCAGCTAGGGCTTCATGTCTTTTTATACTTTGAAAATATCTTTTTTTTTTAAATATATTTTATTGATTTTTCACAGAGAGGAAGGGAGAGAGATAGAAAGTTAGAAACATCGATGAGAAACATCGATCAGCTGCCTCCTGCACATCTCCCACTGGGGATGTGCCTGCAACCCAGGTACATGCCCTTGACCGGAATCGCACCTGGGACCTTTCAGTCCGCAGGCCGACGCTCTATCCACTGAGCCAAACCGGTTTCGGCTGAAAATATCTTAAATAATTTAATTAGTTTCTTTCCTCTACTGAAGGTTTTTCTACTATTATTAACCTTTATCTCCTACTTTTCATTTTCCTGTCTTTTTGACATACTTTCTAGGAATTTTTTTTCCCCAATTCCTTCTTCCAGACTATCCACTGACTTTTTCATGTCAACTCTTCTTTTTTTAAAACAAATCTTTATTATTGAAAGTATTACATATGTTGTCCTTTTCCCCCTTTGGCCCCTTTCAGCCCGTTCCCACCCCCATGTTGACTCTTCTTTTAGTAAACCATGAAGCTATTATTTTATGTTTGCTGAGTGTTCCTCTATGTAGCATCCTATGCTGATTCATGGGTGCAATAACTTATTGCTCTCAGGGTATTAATGATGGTTAAGATGTTTTAAAAAGTTTTCTTCTGCTTGTTTAGTTATTTCCTTTTCTAGTACGAATTGCTGCTTTTCTGTTTTGGTTGGTTTTGTCTTTGATTTCATAGATTTTCTTAAAATGTCTGGTCATTCTTGGTTGACAACTCATATTTATAATCAGAATAAGAAGTTGATTTGATGCTCTATGTATATGGATGGGGTTTTTCATTTTTTAAAAATATATTTTATTGATTACAATATTACATATGTGTCCTTATCCCCACGTTACCCCCTACCCCACCCCCACCCCCAACCCCCCACTCAAGCCCTCAACCCCCTGTTGTCCGTGTCCATTGGTTAGGCCTATATGCTTGCATATAAGTCCTTTGGTTGATCTTTCCCCCTTACCTCCACCCTCCCCTACCTTCCCTCCAAGGCCCGACAGTCCAATCAATGCCTCTCTGTCTCTGGATCAGTCCTTGTTCATCAGTTTATGTTGTTCATTATATTCCACAAATGAGTGAGATCATGTGGTATTTATCCTTCTCTGACTGGCTTATTTCACTTAGCATAATGCTCTCCAGTTCCATCCATGCTGTGGCAAATGGTAAGAGTTCCTTTTTCTTCTTCCTCTTCTTAAAGAATACCTTTCAGCATTTCATATAATACTGGTTTGGTGGTGATGAACTCCTTTAGTTTTCTCTTATCGGTGAAGCTCTTTATCTGACCTTCAATTCTGAATGATAGCTTTGCTGGATAAAGTAATCTTGGTTGTAGGTTCTTGCTATTCATCACTTTGAATATTTCTTGCCACTCTCTTCTGGCCTGCATGGTTTCTGTTGAGAAATCAGCTGACAGTCGTATGGGTATTCCCTTGTAGGTAACTGACTGTTTTTCTCTTGCTGCTTTTAAGATTCTCTCTTTGTCTTTTGCTCTTGGCATTTTAATTATGATGTGTCTTGGTGTGGTCCTCTTTGGATTCCTTTTGTTTGGGGTTCTCTGTGCATCCTGGACTTGTAAGTCTATTTCTTTCACCAGGTAGGGGAAGTTTTCTGTCATTATTTCTTCAAATAGGTTTTCAAAATCTTGCTCTCTCTCTTCTTCTGGCACCCCGATAATTCAGATGTTGGTATGCTTGAAGTTGTCCCAGAGGCTCCTTACACTATCTTCATATTTTTGGATTCTTTTTTCTTTTTGCTTCTTCAGTTGGGTATTTCTTGTTTCTTCGTATTTCAAATCTTTGACTTGATTCTTGTGATCCTCTTGTCTGCTGTTGGATCTCTGTATATTATTCTTTATTTCAGTCAGTGTATGCTTAATTTCTAGTTGGTCTTTTTTCATATCCTCCAGGGTCTCACTAAATTTATTGGCGGTTTCCATAAAATTCTTGAAAAACCTTATAAACGTGCTTTTGAACTCTATATCCAGTCATTTGCTTAACTCCATTTCTGTCATTTGTGACCTGTTTCTTTGTCTCTGCATTTTTTATGCTTCCCTGTGTTGGTAGAGTGGTTTTGTGTGCTAGGTGTCCTATAGGGCCCATTGGCTCAGCCTCCCCAGTTACCTGAGGTGGACACTCTTGGTGCACCCCCTTGTGGGCTTTGTGCACAGTCTTGTTGTAGTTATGCCTTGATTGTTGTTGGTATCACTGGGAGGAATTGACCTCCAGGCCAATTGGCAGTGAGAATCAGCTGTGTCTGCAGTGGGAGAACTTCTGTTCTGAAGACACCCTTCTGGGGCAAGACTTGCTTCAGTGGGGCTTTGGTGCTCTCAGGCTTTTAGGGATCTCTGTTTAAGTGAGATTGCATCTTGAACTTTTAATATAGGTTTAAGATTCAGCTTTCTCACTGCGCTAACCTAGTTACAGTTGCCATGTTTCCATTTTGCTTCCAGCTTCTAAAAGAGCTGCTCTGACTTTTTTTTCTCTCTCATTCTGTTTGTTTTAAGGCATTTATCTCTTAAAATAATTTTCACTGAAGTTGTAATCAAATTTTAGAAGGAAGTAAAGATAATTCATGTGTTTCTTCAGCACATGATAAAAATAGAGATCAGCATGGCAACCTTTATCTGGAAGTCAATAAGCTATATTTGTTTGCCTTTTATTATTATTACTAGAGGTCTGGTGCATGAAATTTGTGCACGGGGGTGAGGGTGGGGGTCCCTCAGCCCGGCCTGCACCCTCTCCAATCTGGGACTCCTTGGGGGATGTCCAACTGCCAGTTTAGGACATCCCTCTCGCAATCTGGGACCGCTGGCTCTTAATCGCTTGCCTGCCTGCCTGCTTGATTGCTCCTAACTGCCTCTGCCTGCCAGCCTGATGCCCCTAACTGCTCCCCTGCTGGCCTGTTCACCCCTAACTGCACCACTGCCTGCCTGATCGCCCCTAACCACCTCTGCCTCAGCCTCCACCACTGTGGCTTTGTCTGGAAGGATGTCTGGAAGGTCATTTGGTCTAATTAGCATATTACACTTTTATTAGTATTGATTATTTTTAAAATGTTTTTATTGATTTCAGAGAGGAAGGGAAAGGGAGAGAGAGATATAAATACCAATGATGGGAGAGTCATTAATCAGCTGCTTCCTGCACACCCCACACTGGGGATTGAATCCCGGCATGTGTCCTGACTGGGAATCGAACTGTGATCTTCTGGTTCATAGGTTGATGCTCAACCACTGAGCCAGGCTTGTTTGCTTTTTAAAATTTATATTAGAAGGATGTTTGAATTCTTAAGATCCGTCTGCTTTTATATCTGTAAATATTCTGATATATATTTGATTTTCATGAGTGGCATTGATAATTTACAAGAAAAGCAGTTAGGCATGATGGCTTAGTGGTATTTTTTAAGTCCCTTTCCCCCTTTTTCCTGAGACATGGCTCAAAAATTATACCAGAACTGAATTCTAATTGGATATATTTCAATAAGATGTTGTTGGGAAGTGACATAAAAATATATAAATTATTAGCTAATTAAAGCAAAAACATTTAAAATGGCTTTTTTAATTAACTTGAAAATTTTTAGCCAGCTACATTACTACACATATTAATAAAGTCAGATGCTGAGTAATTAGCTTTTGATTTTAAGAAGTGTTCTTTTCCTCTGGTCAGCACTAAAATTCCTCTTTCTTATCTGTCTGTGTTATAATTTCTATTCTGACATACACTGTATTATATTTATATTTAAGAGACTGTAGATGCAATTTTTAGTTTTTTTGGTTTTTTTTTTTACATTCTCAGGTTTAGGAGTTTTCCTGGATTCAATTTGTAAGACGCACACTGGAATGAAGAGCTAAGATAAGTATCCACATTATGTTTCTATATTTTGTGCCTCTATTTAATGACTATTTTATCTCAAAAGGCTTTTCCTCTTGTTTATGTATACAGTCTTCTCCTTTCTTGGCATTTTTAAACATCTATTTATTGCTATCTATGTGTTTTCTATCAATTCATAATTTATCTATTTCATTTTTGGAATTATCTCATTTTATACTAAAAGATTCAACAGACCCTTTTGTAACACCTAAAATTCTAAATTTTCTTCCTCAAAAATCTATTAGATAATGAGAAAAAAAATGTAAATAGTTAAATAAAAAATGAATTTGAGGGAAGCATAAGGTAGAAAAACTCATGCAAACTTTGGTAGTTACTTTTCAGAAAGAATCAGAGTAGTTTTATTAAGTTTAGGAAAGATTATTATTGACATGTCTTTAAGATAAAATGGTAAAGTTAAGGATATGTGATTATTTGTAGAGAAAGGTCATGGAAATAAAAACTCTTTAGAAAAACAAAGGGCATTTATGAAAAGAGGTGAAGGGATACCATCCAGAATACTGAGATAATGGCTGTTGGTAAGAATAAGAGGAAGAAAAGTTGAGAAAACTAGGCTAGAATGTGATGAGAAAACTCAGTGAGTTACAAATGGTAAGATGTTGGTGCTCACAGGAGAAAAACGGGAGGATAGGAGCATTAGGTGAGAAAGAATGATGATCAGATGATAGGAGATGATTATTTGTGGACTAGGACCACAATAATTGAGGGCAGAGAGGCCAGTTTCCTGAGAGACAGTGTAAAGTTTCTGTGTAGGTGCATGAGAAGTAAGATGCTTTTGGGTCCTTGGCCACACACTGGCAGTCTGTGATATCCAGGGGATAGGTGTGCTATTGAAATGGAAATAGCTTCTAAAAAACTTCTAGAAAACTTTCCCTTCACTTATGCCTGTACAATTATGCTTAAGAATTTAATCTAATTTGCAACATAATTTTTCTCTATGAGTAAGCTCTCATGTTATGATTTTATGATTGAAAAATATGGTGTAAACTATCTTTTAAAATATATCCCTTGCCCAGCTGGCATGGCTTAGTGGTTGAGTGTCAACCTATGAACCAGGAGGTCATGGTTCAATTCTTGGTCAGGGCACATGCCTGGGTTGGGGGTCAATCCCCAGTGTGGGGTATGCAGGAGGCAGCCAATCAGTGATTCTCTCTTATCATTGATGTTTCTATCTCCCTCTCCCTCTCAATTCTTCTCTGAAATCAATAAAAATATAATATATATATATATATATATATATATATATATGCCTTATTGATTCATTCATTATAATTTGTTGCTAAAACTGAAATTCCTAAGCAGTAGCTGTGACTCTAGCCCCAACTGTAAGTTGAACCCTTTGGATGGAAATACATAATTACTTTATTTTATTTTTTTGCAGTAAAGATTTACTATGTTTGCTCATAAGAGTAGCAGTTCAGGTGTAGGAGTATGGTCTACTGTGATGTAGTTCTACACTCATATTAAATCCTGAAAGTGTTACGAGGCTTTCCCAGCCATCCTTGTCAAAAGCAGAAAGTGCATACATTTACAGCTCTGACTGTTAACGTTTCATCAGAGTGTACATGTAAATGCCCCTACCTCCCCTGTCTTGTATAAGTTACCTCTGCTTAGATCCATAAGTTTAGTAGCTCATAATCATTAGTAACTTCATTCCCAAATCATATGTAATCTCCAAGACTATAAAACCACACAATAAAATAAACAAATGACCCCAAATTCATTTCCATTCCTCCTCTAAACTCAACAAGCCTATAGATCTAAAAGCAAAGAGAGAAAAATATGATATATGATAAAATTATAACTATATGAATGCAATTCAGTGCCTAGTAAATGTCTTTAGTACTGACATTTGGTAAGTGTCAGTACTAAATGAGAAAATGTAAGAACGTTTTATGAATTGTTTAGAAAATATGGTAGTGGCCTAGTGCCCAATGAATCTATGAGAAATTATTCAGTTGCTAAGGTGAGCATTCTTATATTTATTTATCATTTTCCATGCTTTAGCAACTCTGCCAGAAAGTGATGCATATTTTGTTTTATGAGATGTTTCTACTATAAATTACTATATCAATCTTTATCTGTTCGTTAAAATAGCTAAATGTCTGTTTTAAGTCCCCAGATTTATTGCTAAATTATGACTCTATCCATGTACCTCTTATAGTTTAAAACACATTAGGTTTCTGCATATTATTTCTCTATCAATCTACCATAGAAGGCTAATTATTGTATGAAATTTTAGGGTGATTATTCTACCTGATTTTATAGATCCCTAGCCCCATCATTTATCACCTAGACAGGTATTTTGCCCTATGTCAATCAATAAATTCATCACACAAGTTCAACTGCTTGATAGATTTTGACTGTGAATCACATACAGAGTCTTTTATATGAACTTAGCTGCGTTAATAGAATAGTTCCCACAAAGATTTTGAAGTCCAGCTCTGATTTTGTAGTAGGATAATAGGATAGAGTTGAGTCTACTAACCTGTGATGGTCTGAGTTTTTGTCCTATTGTCTCCCCCATTCATATGTTGAAGGCCTAATCCCTAGAGTGATTGTATGTGGAGACAAGGCCTTTGGGAAATAATTAAGGTTAAATGGGGTTACAGTATGGCACAAGAGTGAGTCAGGCAGTTAAATGGAGTTAAGACCCAGGTAAATTTGAGATAAGATGTGTTTTTAAGAAATCAACTTCATTCTTATTCAGTTAAATGCTAAATTCCCAGTCTCACTTTATGGGCTGCATCTGTTATCTCTTAATTTTCAGGATTTTCTTTTTTGTATTACTTCTTTGCCTTTGAAATAGACTAGATGCTTTTCTTGGATTGACTTTTTAATTTTGTTAATTGTAGAGCTTTTACACAATAATGTGATGTTTTGTTTGGAGAAATTTAGCAGTTACACAGCTCTATCACCTGCACTACTCAGGCTTGTTAGTCCTGCTGCTTAGGGGAAAGTGAGAACTGGAAGGACCCATGGAAACTATCCTGTGGAAAGGCCACGACTCCCTGTGCACTGATTTTATTTCTATTGTCTTTGCTTCCTTTTAATGTAAACAGAATACACAAGCACATTAAAAACTCCAGCATGACACAAGGGAATCCACACGGATTTATATATTTGTAGGCCTCCCAGATGGTGCCTCTAGCTTCTCCTCCTACCCCAGCTCTGTCCAAACCCATCTGCTGAGGCAGTTGCCTGACCCTCTGCAGTTGCTTCTGGATGAAATTCAGCATGAGGCTGGGGCACCATAAGAAACATTCCAAAGCAAAACCGGGATTCCGACTTTCCGCCCCTAATCCTAAACCCCCTTCCTTGGCAAGCTGACCTGCCAAGGATTTTCACGCCTCAAGAACTGTCAGTATGACCCCTGAATTTAAGATGCAGTGAGTTCCCACCCTGTCCCAGCTTTTCCGAGCCTTGGGCTGAAGAGAAATGAGCTGCATCAGGTCCAAGAGAGGAGAGAGGGGACGGGTGTAGGAAGGGAGGATCCCAAGCTTGGAGATGACTGCTCCCAGGAGGGAGGCTGGGATCAACCAGAGGCTAAATCCTTGCTATCAGTCCCTTGCTGGGCTGGGAGGGCACAGTGGGACTGTGCTGCCACCTGGAGGGGGCGGGGAGCACTGCAGCAATGAACCAGGGTAAGCCTTGAGGCACCTCCTTGTCAACGTTCTTCCTCAGTGCCCTGCTCAGGAGCATCACTGCAGCAGCTCTTTCCAGGAAATGGGCTTGGAAAAGACCTCCCTTTCTAACCAGAGGTTGTAGTTCATCTGGACTCCTTCAGGGAGGTCTACCCACTGGCCCAGGACACTCTGCTGGCAGTTGACCAGAGGCAGGAAGTCAGCTCTTTCCAGGAAATGGGCTTGGAAAAGACCTCCCTTTCTAACCAGAGGTTGTAGTTCATCTGGACTCCCTCAGGGAGGTCTACCCACTGGCCCAGGACACTCTGCTGGCAGTTGACCAGAGGCAGGAAGTTAGGGTTGCTGTGGGCCCGGTTGTAGCATTAGATGTTGACACGGAGGGCACACTCTTCTGGCTGGAAGTCCTAAGGCTGGGCTTCGGGACATTCAGCCAATGGCACACCTATCTGGTAGACATTCAGCCAATGGCACACCTATCTGGTAGACATTCAGCCAATGGCACACCTATCTGGTAGATGGCAGGTGTCATCTTCATGTTGCTCGTTGGCTACTGCTGCCCAAGGTACTTGCTCTGCACCCTGAGCAGCGTCAGCACATAGAGCCGCGTCATGGCCTGCTTCACCTCCAGGGCCTGCTTCAGGATGGGGCAGACACCATCTGCATCATCGTCCTTGAATGCTTCCATTTAGTCAGTTTGTTCAAGACCCAAAGCCGATGAATACAAGAAAAGAGGTTCCTTCAGGTCGTTGTTACCAGCTTCCAGATTCGCAACAGTCAGCTCTGGCAGCTTGCATACCGTGCAGTGAGGGTAATCCAGGGCAGAAATGCTGCTCTTGGCAGCGATGTAGGACACAATGTTTGACTGAAGAACTTTAGGATCAAAGCGATGCAGCTGGCAATTGCCTAGTGCTAGGCCATATATTCAATCTGGTCGACATGGTTCAATATAACGTGCTTGAGCAGCAACTGTAGGACAGCAGAAATGACCTTAACAATGACCTCTTTGTGGAGGTCCACCTCCACCCCAGCATCGCGTGCTCTGCAACACTGTGGTGGGCATCTCCTCAGGCAGGACGTCTGCTTGGAGGTTTATTGAGCCTGTTTTGGCTTTGGAGTTGGGAACTGTGACCAGCAGGATCTTCAGCAGCACCATCATGTACTGAGGCAGGTGGGGACCTGCTCAACTTCCGTGCCTGCCCCAACCCCACCCCACCTAGAGGAGAGAGCGTGGTATGCCTCCTTCATCTGTGCCTGGGCCCCTGCAAACAATCGTTGTGTGCTTGCGCTGTTTCAGAGTGCGAATGTTTTCATACATTGGCCTGGGCAGCCCCCACCACTGTGCTGTGTCCCTGCCTAGACTGTAACCTGTGAATTTGCTGCAGCCAGGCTTGGGGAGCATCCCGAGTCTCTCTCTGTGATCCTGGGAGCCCCTTTGGGTGCTAAGCCTGTCCATCTGGGGGTACTGTTTTGGGGGAGGCATCGCCTCATCCCCCTCCAGACTGTTGGCCTCATCATTTTCCTCTTCCTCTTCTCTAGAGTCATCAGCTTTGTAGGGATCCATTGCTGATTTTATATTTTTAGCGTCCAGTGTCACAAAAGTAGGATGATTATTGTGATTGTTTTCTTTCCCAAAAGAGACTTTCTTTTTCTTGCTAAGTTGTACTGTTTGTCCTTTAAATTAACATGCAGACTTTTTAAAAAATGCAGCATATGCGCCTTGGTTCTGGTGTTTCACTGCATGCTAGACTGGGAAATAGTGTAGCACTTTAGATAAATGTGTTACTTTCTGTGAGCTGAGAGGTCTTATTTGTAAGATGGAGTTCATAGTATCAAGGAGCTAGGGTTTCTGTAAGAGTTAACTGAGTTAATGACATATAGTAAGGGTCCTTTACATCGCAGTATTTTACAGAGAAATGATATTAACCATGCTACCTTCCATCCTCATCCACCATCACTTTTAACATGATATGACAGTGACAGAAAGCAGATGGCCAAGGAGTTACACATTGTACAAGCTCATAGCTCACTAAAATTTCAAAGTAAAACCATTTATTTTTTTCTTAGACTAGGTGAAACCTTTTGATCCCTTCCTGCTCCCTTAGCTTTGACCAGAAGATCCCCAAATGATGAGTGTGACAGACCACAGCATGAAGAAATCCTTATTGGAATTCAATCTTTTTCCATGAGTACTTAGCACAGAAACATTATTTAAGTGTTCTAGGCATTCATAATGGAATACTCTATTCTTAAAATAATTTACAGTTTAGTTCTGGGTTATTTGAAATTGCGTTACTCTGGTGGGAGTGACGATTCGGTGGGAGTTGAGGTGGAACCCTGCTCTGTCACAATTGTAAAGCCACAGTATGAGTAGAATAAGCAATGCTTGGCTCAGATCCAGTTACTCTCATGTATTATGAGTGACTCAATTTAATTGAAAATCACCACCAGACATTGTTACTAGATAAAGCTGTAAAATGCTTTGCTGCTGCAGCAGTGACTTATAGGTCTTGTGTGCAACATAAAATGTTAATGAAGTGGTCATTTAAAGATTACCATTACAGTATACCCTCTAGTCTATGATTAAAACATTTAATGGTTTTTACATAATAAACTAAGATAAATGCAAGGTCTGGGATTTTAAAATGGCAATCAAAGAAAGAAATGAATTTGAATTTTACTAACAACGTATTGTAACATAAAATAAACAGATATGATAATGACTATGTATTATGCACCACTGAAAAACTAAATTTTTGGCAAAAAAAAAGCGCAAAAAATAAGGTAGATATTTAGAAATAGGGCATGATTATTTTCTACCATAGACTCTGAGATGCTTAAGATTTTGATATGTACAAAAGACCTCAAGAATATGTTTTGAGGCATATGTGCCAATGTGGTAGACCCCTCAACTTCCATTCCACTCCATCTGGTTAGTCTTGAACCATTGTCATCTCATTCGTCTGGTTTGTTTAGTTTTGGGCACAACTTGGCTTCACTAGACTGTAAAGTACATGAGGGCTCGATTTTTTTTATTGTTTTGTGCACTGATGTTTTCCTATGACTTAGAATGGTGACAGACCTATGATAGATATTTTAAAAATAATTGTTCAAGAAAGAATGAGAGAAAAAAGAAAGAAGAGGAGGAAGGACAGAAGGAAGGAAGGAAAAAAAGGAAGAAAGGAAGAGAAGGAGGAGGGAGGGAAGGAGGGAGGGAGGGAGGGAGGGAGGGAGGGAGGGAAGGAGGGAGGGAGAGGAGGATGAAAGAAAAGGAGGAAAGAAAAAAAAGAAGGACCAAGAGTGACATAAATGGAGAGGATTGCTTAGGATTCCTGGAATCAATTAGCGATCACTCTCTATCACTCTCTCCCTACCTGACTTGAGCAAGGACAACTTTGCCCTATTGGAACTGACATCTATTTTAAGACCATAAAGACAACCAGCCATAGGATGGAACTTATTATTTTAAAGAGATGGAAAGAACCTGAGCTCTTTATGACAAAGCTGAGTATTTTAATTAATCATTCTTATCTCTGAACTTAATTATGGTGCAGCAAAATACAGTTTATCTTATTTAATCTGAGTTAAGCAGACGTTTTCTTTTTTGCAGCTGAACACTTTCTAACAGACAAAATCTAGATTCCAGAGTTTGGGAACAGGATACTGTGGTTGAGAATCAGTCATTTTACCAATCAGAACCCAGTATGGAACCTGTAATGAAATTCTCTGTAATCTATATTAATAATAGGGTAATATGCTGATTAGACTGGATAGACTGGACGTCTTCCAGACGTCCTTCTGGACAAAGCCATGGTGGCAGGGCCGAGGCAGAGGTGTTTAGGGGCAATCAGGCTGGCAGGGGAGAGCAGTTAGAGGCTATCAGGCTGGCAGGCAGAGGCATTCAGGGGCAATCAGGCTGGCTGGGGAGAGCAGTTAGGGGTGGTCAGGCTGGCAGGAGAGTTGTTAGGGGCATGAGGCAGGCAGGCAGAGGTAGTTAGAGGTGATCAGACAGGCAGGCAGGTGAGTGGTTAGGAGCCAGTGGTCCTGGATTGTGAGAGGGATGTCCGACTGCTGGTTTAGGGGTCCTGGATTGGAGAGGGTGCAGGCTGGGCTGAGGACCTCACCCTCATCCGATGCACGAATTTTATGCACCGGGCCTCTAGTCAGTAATAATAGCAATTGTCTCATTCCCTGACGCTATGTGTCAAGCCCTATGTAATATTTTGCATACGTTAGATCCCTTTACTAGCCTTACTAGGTAATAATTATCATAGCAGTTTGCATATGTGGAAATTAAAGCTTTAGGAAGTTAAGGTACATATTGATCAGGGGATTGATGTAAGATATTAATACATATGTTTTAGACTGTAGAGTTCAAGCCCAAGACTGCACTCACACAGGCCTGACTTCTAGAGGGCTCCCTTTTGAAATTCACATGGTCTTTCTAAAACAAAATAAAAAAATTAAGGCTCAGTTTCTCCACATAATCCTTAATTTTTAAGTTTTCTTAGCAATGCAAGTGTATGCTTAATTACTCAGAATTCCTAGTTTTGCCATTCCCTATGAGTATGTGAATTGAACAAAATGTTGCTTCAATGTAACATAATTGATTTGGAAAATTCGGTACAGAGAAAAATTCCAGAATGATGTCAGATCCATAGGTGAAGAAAAATTTCAAACCAAAATGAATGATATGGTGATGACCTAGAAGATAAATTTTTTTAAGGTACCCAATTTCTATCTGCTATTTAGAAAGTGAAAAGAATACAGAGGTTTGAAATAGTCTTCCTAAGCAAAATCTGTCCACTTAGTTTTTTTTTTCTTAAAATTGAATAAATTATTTTTGAATAGGGAATAACAGTAAACTAAAAATCAGTGTTTGTGTTAACTGCTATTAGCACTCTCGATATTTTTATCTTGCTTTCCAATCTTTTGAGTCTCATTCCCCAGTTTACACAGATGAGAAATGTGTTACTACATGCCAATATTAATGAAGAATCTCTTCCAGGTAACTATGCTGCAAAAGTCCCCTTGAAACAATTTCTTATTCCAAAAAAGATAACGTAGATAGCTCTTGGTAAATCTTTGGGAAAAAGCTAAACTCATTCTGATGATAATCTATGGAATTTTTACATTTTCACTATTATCTTACCTGTCCTTTTATTACTTTTTTCCAACCACATCACTGATTTTATTTTTTTCTTATTTTTATAGTTTAAATGTTTTTCATATTTGCTCATGTAACTATTCTTTTTTTTAATTTCTTTATTGGTTAAGGTATTACAAATGTGTCCTCATTTCCCATTAACCCTTTCCTGTCCTTTTAATACTACTACTCAATTTTTCCAGACCCTGAACTCCCTGAATTTTTAATAGCTCTAATATTTTTCTAGCTTTACTTGATAGTTTTATCAAGAATGTAGGTGGTTTTTACAGAGCTAGAACTCTATTCATATGGTAACATTTATTGCTCATATACCAGGTAATGTGAAAGGCATGGTAAGAAATAGATATATAAAACATGGTTCCAGAGAAGTTACATGGGTAGATATAGAAAATGTAAACAGTTAAGATTTATAAGAGAAGAAGGTAAGAAAAGAGTGTTAAAGAAATCCAGAGAACACCTTAACCTGCCCAGAGAAACTGGTGAAATCTTACTTGAGTAGATGATTCCTAAGCTGGGCCTTCAAAACTAAACAGAAGCTTGACATGTAGGACCTAGAGTGGAAGAAAGGAATGGCATCTGAGCAAGATGAAAGAGTATGTGGAAAAGCATGAGGGAGGGATGTGAGAGTCTTCTGGAATGATGTACTATAATACACTCAATCCTTATAAAGGCCCTGTCAGCTCTTGGGGTTATTCTTATATTACTGATAAAGAAACTAAGGCTTAAATTATCTGTCATTATTTGCTTTGTTTTTAGTTGCTCACTTTTCTTCAGTTCAAGTTTTCTTTGCTTATGAATTTATTATATAAAACATATCAGGGAACCAGCCCTGTCACAATTATTCAGTGTCTGTTGAATAAATACATGAGTCAAGGGAACAAAGGAATGTCATCTTCATTTATTATTTTAACAAAAATGTATGTGATTTCATATTGGTTCCCAACATGATTAGAATTCATGTCAAGTCAATTCAGCTTGTGAGAAAAATTTAGAAAACAAAACCTCTGCTTGGCTGGCATGGCTAGGTGGTTGAACATCAACCTGTGAATCAGGAGATCGCAGTTGGATTCACAGTCGGGCACATGCCGGGGTTGCAGGCTCAATCCCCAGAAAGGGCCATGCAGGAGGCAGCCAATTGATGATTCTCATCATTGATGTTTCTCCCTCTCTCTTCTTCTCTGAAGCCAATAAAAATATTTTTTAAAAAAGAAAACAAAACCTCTCACAGTATTTCAAAGAGAGGATTGGTTACAGAAGAGGTAGAAGGTCTAGAAGAACAAAAGGAAGAGGAGAGTGACCTAGAGGGGAAGAAGAGGAAGGGAAAGGAGGGGAAGAACAGGGGGAAGTGAAGGAGTCAAGAGAGGAGGAGACAGGGAAAGGAAAAGGAGGAGGAAGATGAGAGGAGGAGAGGAGTTGGAGAAGGGAGAGAAGAAGGCTAAGGAGGAAAAGGGAAAAGAAAAGAAGGGAGGAAAAGAGGAAAGAGGACGGGAGGAGGATGACACAAGGAAGAAGAGGAGGAGAAATACTGAGATTAGAAATTGTGAAATGAAATGCCATTTAAATAATTTGCCCATTTTTTATATTGGGTTTTTGCCTTTTTGTATTAAGCTGTAGAGCCAGAGTTCTTTATATATTATTTATGTGAGTTTTTTTGTAATTATGATTTGCAAATACCTTTTCTTATTCTGTCTTTAAGCTCCTTTGTGGTGCCCTTTGATAAATAGGGGTTCTGTGTTAATTGAAGTAGAATTTATCTGTTTTCCTTTATGCTTAATGCTCTTTCAGTCTTGTTTGAAAAATTATTCCCTCCCTGAAGTAATAAGAACATTATATTATATTCTAAAAGCTTTATAGGTTCGACATTCACATTTAGAAAATTAACCCACCTATAATTAATATTTGTTTTAGCTGTAGAATGTTGTCTGTCCAGTCTGGAAAACAGAAATCACTCTGGGCACTCCACATGTCAGCAGTTGCTCAAATGCCATTTTAATATACACCTGAGGTTTTTGCGTTATCTCAAAAAATGAGATCTTTAGAAAAAGAAATGTATTATCAAGAAATACATTAGAAACTTTTATTTTGATTAAAGTTTGTTTTGAAGAATATAGTGTATTTCTTCAAAAGGTACTAAAACAATGCAGATTCAGTTAACTTACTATTATCATTCAGCTATCCACCGTTAGCATTAAAAACTCCTGTCAAAGCTGTACATTAGTTGTCAGATTATGATAAACCCAAAAAGTAATTTTTAAGGTAGAAATGGCTTCTTCTGACATATCTTCTCTTCAGCATGTTATTAATCCATTCTCACGTCAGACTTGACATTGACATTGTGAGAGATGACGGACTCTCTTTATCATTTACTGAAACTTGGGAATTAAAAGTAATAACACCCTCTACATACATAGAGAGAACACATTTCGTCTAAAGATTAAGATGCATTATCAAAAGAACCATCTGAATACCTTCAATACTTCAGAGAAGGCTATCTGGCTTGAAAGATTATTTGATTAAATCATCGAATGAGAGAGAAAAATCACAAGCATACAATGTTGGCTACCACTACCCCACTACCATTGATTGTCTGTTGTGCTTTTTTTAGACTTCCAGTTCTATTTCGGAATGTAATTAACTTAATCTACTTGTCTTTAAAAGTAAAGATATTTCCTCTTGGCATTTCTGGGTCATTCCTTGATTCTGTTCAGTACTAGTAATTTATCTTCATTGCCACCACACAAGACTAGGTAACTATCCCCTCTCATGAGGAACATTCATTCATATGGCTTCCCAAATGGTTTCCCACTTTTCTCTAACTCTCTCCAATATGTATTTCAAATAGCAGTCTAAATGCTCTTTGAAAAACTAAATCAGATCGTATCACCTCCTGCTGAAAAGTCGTCCATGGCTTCCCATTGTATTGAGAGCATCCATACTACCTCCGGTGACGTCAGACCCTGAATAAAAGCTCCCTGCCAACCTCTCCAACATAATCTCCCTTCTCCACCTGGCTCATGGTGCACAAGCTTAGATGGCCTCATTTCAGTTATCATCCATGCCGTTTCCTATCTTAGGAGCAGCACAACACTGTTCTCTTTGCTGGAAATGTTCTCCCTGCAAATCCTCACATTGACACAGCACTTCAGTCTAACTTTAAATGGTACATTCTCAAAGTAGTTCTGTTCAGTCTTCCTTACTAACTTGATATTCAGCTTCTTCTTAGTTTGTACTCACATAATTATTTACCCTTTTAAATGCTTATTTCATCACTGCTTACATAGTGTCAAACATAGTTGCACCATCCAAAGTAGGTGATTAACAAGTATTTGTTGACTGATGAATTTAAGATGAGACAGTTAACAGTATTCAGGAGAAATAACATGTGTGAAAGATTTCCACAGCTTTGCATAAATAATGCCTCGTTAGAATAGTTATTAAATGCCCTTTATAAGCAATGTAGTCTGAGTAACCAAATATAATCACTTGGAAAGCATAGAGAGAAATATCAAAAAGTATTTCAGACCCCATTATAGTGACCCAGTGAATTATTTCCTAGTGCCACTCTGTTCTCCTGGCTGTCTGTCTTAGATTGTACATAAGCCAGGAGTACTCTGGACTGAAGTCTACCTCCTGTGACCTCTGAAAATGAGGACAACATTGGCATGTCCAATGCTATTCTTTCCCCTACTCCCTCTTCCCTCCCACTCTCCCTTGCCCTCTTTTCTTTTTCCTCTTTCCTTTTTCTCAAATCAGAGCTGAGTCAAAGAAATACTCCTTCCATTGTTTATAATAATAGAGCATTTTCATAAGTCAGCAACCCAAATAGAGTCTATATTTGGGTAAGTGTCTGTCTTAGGATGTTTCATTCCTTATCAAGAATGAGAACGGGATGTCTATATTCGCAAGGCCTTTCTGAAATGTGCTTTAGAACAAGCAGGGAATTATTATTAGAAGAGAAGAAATGGCATAAAGAAAACACATTTCAAAGAGACTTGACTCATTAGATATAAAAAAAAAATAAAGGAGAGAGAATGGTTAGAGATTATTCTAAGTGTGCAAAGGTGAGCCCCTGGGAGAATGTCATAGAGGCAGGAACACAGGGCTGCAGGGGCTCCGTGTTGAACACTTAGCATCTGTTTAATGTGGACTCTTTCATCTCAAGATATTTAAGTTTGCTTAAATGACACTGAATTCTCGCTCTAGTTATTACATGGAGAAAGAAAGTCAAGGACATAAATGGCAATTCCACAAACGAATTCTTAATGTAAGAAGTAAAATGAGCCTGACTGTTAGGTGGAAGGAGAATTTAGGCATGACACCAAAATCACATTCATGGGCATGAGGAAGAAGGAAAGATATGCCACCCCGCCCATATCTTTAATAAGGCAATGGTATTGTGTGGCTTATCTTGATGAAAATTAAGTTTCCCACATGTAAGCTTCACTTTAGGGGCAAAATTTAAAAACAAAACCATTTTGATAAATTTTGAATGCCTTTCACTTAGGAGTGTTATAATCTAGTTTTGAGTTTAAGCTGAATCTCAAAAGAAAACTGAAAACCGCCTACCGATGTGATAAAATTGGCAGCAAAGGCAGGAAGCTTCAGTCACGAGAAGCCAGTTCCTCTCATCAGTGCAGCTTCAGGAATTATCACTGACATATCTATTTTTCTATATTACCTCAACATCTGGCTTACAGGAAACATTATAATTTGTCTGTCTTGCCAGTAGACACAGCCCATCAGTAATTTAAAACTGGTGAAGGAGAAATTTTGAAATATCACAAGAGTTTTCCATTTTCAGTAATGCCTCTCATAACTTCTAAAACAAATTTCCATTTGTTTTACTGTATGAAATATAATGGTTTTACATGGGATAAGGTTATCCTGCAATAAAAGTATATTTTTATAACATATAGCCTATGGTTGAATTCATGTGTCAAAGATCTCTGTGTCTCAAGTGACTTGGATTACATTCTTGGAATTTATTACATTTCTCTGAGCTCAAGCCCTAACCTTGAAGCAATTGTGTGTGCTTCCTTCTTGCAAGTATTTGAAGACTAGAAATTGTAATGCCTAAGATTACATTAAACTCTATCCAAAGCCATGTCTTGCATCCCTGAAAATGACAGCGGGTTACTTTCTGAACTCCCTTCCCGCTACCTTGGTTTTTGTTTCTGGAATCATTGGTGCGGTCTTAGATTCATTTAGAGATTCGGTTCTCAGTTTGTCTAACAAGTTCCTGTTTATACAGCTTGTCTGGCATCATGTCTAGGTAGTGCTTCTATTTTTCCTCAAAAATCTCCAGTGTGAATGATAAGATATAAGGTAACCACATTGTTCGCTGATTTGTTTATTCCCTTGTCAGGAGCTGAGGGCTAGAGCCACTAAAGTTGGGCTTTCTTAGGGCTGAGAGTTGATGGTTCTCAGCCAAAGCAACCAATGGGATGAGGAATGAAGACAGTAGAGAAAAAATTGTACAAAAAAGCTAAGATATAAAAAGCCAAAAAACAAACACACACAAAACCCTCTAACTAACATCAGAGTCAACAGTCCAGAATTTGGTCTCATAGATAAAAACAAATGCAAAACAGATGGAGTTTTCCGTGGTTTTTAGCATAAACCATGATTGAGGCCTCTTTTTAAATAGCCTTGACAATATGTGATTCAGAGTTTCAATTTTACAGAAAAGGCAGAGAATCCTTGTGTGGTGTTTGTCTTAAACACAACATCTCCCTGGTAACTCCAAATCTTCTTTAAAAGGGTACAGACATGATCTTCTTGTAAAACTTCCTTAGTGGGTCTCATTTTCCAAAGTCTTCTATATGTTTGTTTGAGGTATAATTTAGTTTGTCACCTTTGTTATATTGTGTAGTTATTCTTGGGCAAAGAAAACAGTTGTCTGAACTAGGAATAAAAATATTCTATCTTATAGAACTTTCTCTCATTTTGATATTAATTGTAGGCCGATGGAGATGCTCATTTGTCCAAGTCTAGTGATCTGTTCCTGTCTTCTGCCCCACATGTCATATTTCTAATCCCACTCCTTTAGCTCAAGTCCCTCCGGTCTTGGGACTTGTACACAGAGAAGGATGTGAGGCCCTCTTCCTGATGCCAGCCCTGCCCCAGATACGGTCCTTGGATTTCATAATTCACTGTTCCCTGAAGCTTTAGTTTCCTTTCTTCCTCCTTCTCCCCCCCCTTTTTTTAAAAAAATAATGCTCTATTTTTTATATGAGAATATAGGTAAAAACCTATTGGAAGATTATTATAAAGTGGGAAAACTCTTCAGAGCTCATCTAGGATCTGTTAGACATTTAAGCAGAGGAGTATACACCATTCTAAACTATCCCCTGGCGAGAAGAGTCTCTCTTCCAGTGATTCATGCCGTTCGTGCAGTATCCCTATCCAGCCTCCTGCTGAATCTTTTGCAGGATTACAATCTAGACAGTATTGACAGATTTTCAGAATAGTGTCCGTTTTGTCAGTTGTATACAGAGAACGGTGTTTCAGACAGATCATTCAGGAAGAACTTGATAAAAAGAAGTGGCAAGTTTAGTTTTCAGTCATACCCACTTGCTGAATACAACTATGGGGATAATATTAACTGGTCATTAGTTTGGGTTGCTCAAGGGCTGCTCATCATTGAAATAACAAATCGTCGAAATTAATCCTTCCACCCCATGCCCCCAATTCTCATAGAGTCCTTTTTAATAGAATCTGGATAGGGATGTCTTGTTATGAATACTCATTACCATATTAAGTTCTCAAATATTCATTTTATGTACAGAGATTAGAGAGATTTTGATATTATTGTTATAATGTGGTTAGTTATAATTGAAATTAAATATAATTTTCTCAGCCTTTGGTAAAATCAAATGATTAAGTTAAAGTTCATTGACTAACTCAGCAATTAAAAAAATATTATTACAAAATAGTATTAGCCTCTAAGAAAATAATTAGGTCTAAATGTATGCATAAAAAATCTTAGTATTTATAAAGTGAAAATAGTACTTACTGAAATATAGTCATTAGAACATATCAGAAATTGCTCTTTTTCCATTGTGTTGCATGATAATTTACCTTCAATTTAATTTGATAATTATTAAATACTAGAGGCCCGGTGCACAAAAATTTGTGCACTGGGGGTGGGGGAGGGGGGGCCCCTCAGCCCGGCTTCTGCCCTCTCGCAGTCTGGGACCCCTTGGAAGATAACGACCTGCTGGCCTACTCCCAGGTGGCAGAGGGCAGGCCCAATCCCTAGGTGCAGCCCCTGGTTGGGCTCAGAGCAGGGCTGATTGGGGAGTTGGGGCGCCGCCCCCTGTCATGCATAGAGCAGGGCGGATTGGGAGGTTGCGATGCCACCCTCAGTCATGCTCAGGGTAGGGCCGATTGGGGGGTTGGGGCACCGCCCACTGTCACACTCAAGGCAGGGTCAATGGGGAGGTTGCGGCACCACCCTCTGTCATGCACAGAGCAGGGCCAATCAGGGGATTGGGGCGCTGCCCCCTGTCACTCACAGAGCAGGGCCCATCGGGGTTGGGGAGTGCCCCCTGTCATGCACAGAGCAGGGCCCATCAGGGGGTTGAGGAGCTCCCCCCTGTCACTTACAGAGTAGGGCCGATAGGGGAGTTGGGACATCGGCCCCTGTCACACACAGAGCAGGGCGGATCAGGGGGTTGGGGAGCCGCCCTCTATCACCCACAGAGCAGGGCCGATCAGGGGGTTGGGGCGCTGCCACTCTCACACTCAGGGCAGGGCCAATGGGGAGGTTATGGCTCTACCCCGTCACACACAGAGCAGGGCCAGTAGGGGGGTGGGGGGCGGTTGGGGCGCCACACCCTGTCACACACAGAGCAGGGCCGATCAGGGGGTTGGGGCACTGCACCCTGTCACAATAGAGCTGCAGGGCGATCAGGGGGTTGGGGAGCTCCCCCCTATCAGGCACAGAGCAGGGATAATCAGGGGGTTGGAGCTCCTTCCCCTGTCATGAACAGAGCAGGGCGGATAGGGAGGTTGTGGCCCCGCCCCCTATCACACACGGAGCCGAGCCGCAGGGCAATCAGGGGCTTTGGGCGCTGCCCCCTGTCACGCTGATCCCGGTGCCGGGAGGCCTCTCAGCTCCGCTGATCCCGGTGCTGGGAGGAATATTACCCTTTTACTATATAGGATAGAGGCCTGGTGAATGGGTGGGGGCCGGCTGGTTTGCCCTGAAGTGTGTCCTGGATCAGGGTGGGGGTCCCCACTGGGGTTCCTGGCCAGTCTGGGTGAGGAGCTGAGGGCTGTTTTCAGGCTGGCGGGTGACTGAAGCTCCCAACTGCTCCTTTTTTTCTTTTTCTTTTTTATTCTGGGCCAGCTTTACCTCTGGCTCCATCTCTGAGGCCTCTGCTGCTGAAAGCAGGTATCTGGTTTGTTTGGGTTCTATAATCGAAACACTGTATCAACTCCAGCTCTGAGATCCCGGCTGGCTGAAAGCAGGTTTCTGGGGTTTTGTTTAGCTTCTATATTTGTAACAATATTTCAAACTGCAGGCTCAGAGGCCTGCAGCCGCAGGCGGGGAACGTTGGAGTCCTCCGTCACTGAAGCAAGCAAGCCTCATGTTAGTTTCAAGCTGCCTGGCTGCCGGCTGCCATCTTGGCTGGCAGTTAATTTGCATATCGCCCTGATTAGCCGATGGGAAGGGTAGCGGATGTACGGCTAATTACCATGTTTCTCTTTTATTAGATAGCATGGATCACATCCTCTCCCTTTTAACTTCTTTGCTTCGGTTCCAGGAAACATATTCTCCTTGTTTGTCCCCTACCTCTCTGGCTATTTTTTTTTCATCTTCTTGATCTTAATTTTACAGTGCTTTACACATCAGTGATATGCTGGTAATGCCAGTATATTTATCTCTGATCTTGATCTTTTCCCTAAATATCAGTCAGGCTCATCTAATGCCTATTTGTCATGTCTATGTGAACATATTTAAATGTCTCCTCAAACTTAATTTGAAAAATAATACCTCCAATTCCATCCCTTCCCTCCTCTAACACACCCCAGCTCTTCCTATAGTCTTCATCACCAAATGGCAATTTATGTCTACCAACTTCAGGTTTACCTCTTAAGAAAAAACCTGAGGTTTAAAACTATGGCATTCTTTATAACCATAGATTTCAGAACTTTCCTTTAAAAGAAGAATATGTGACTGAAAATGAATTATTCTGATATTATAAATATGAGTACTGATCCCTTATTTTGCTTCCAATGGAAATCATCACAAAGCAACTGGATTGATTAAATATTGGCTTGTAACTTGAAGGCTTCAATAGTTAAAGTACAGATTGAGCCAAGGGTGACCCAGATAGGCTAGATATATGGAATCATTGTTTATTAAGCATCTCTGGAAACTATTGTAAGATCTCATTTAGGAACTCATTGTAATTTTTAAGCAACTAAGCTAAAACATTTTTTTGTATTAACAACATTATTTGAAGGAATAAAGGACATGTTCCCATTTTAGTTTTAGTTTGTACCAATTTCACTTTGTTTAATTGGAAGTTTTCCTTTCCTTTTAAAATATTTTGTATAAGTACTACAAAGCTAAAATTAGTTAGATAAAGCTCTCCAGGATCATTTAGCCTATATTTCCATAGGCTATAGACTGCCCTAAGGATTTTGTTAGATTATTTGTTTAATTGAAACGTTTGAATAGGTATATCATCCACATGGTAAAAATGAAAAAGTGTATAAAAAGATATTGAGTTAAAAGTAAGTCTCCTTCTTGATCAGGTTATCCTGTATCCCTGTGTCAAAGTAAAAATTGCATTAGACAAAGTTGAACACACAAATAAAAATTTCATGTAAGGCTGTTGCATCAGGGAAAGATGCCAAACTCAGTGTGAGTTCAACTCCATAAAAAAAAAAAAAAAGGTAGGTGAGTTTTTAAAATCTGGGCTGGGGAATTCATCTTAGGCCACTGGTGTTTGGTAATTGGCATTTCCAAGGGATACTTAAACTTTCTCTTATCTTCACCCACAGGAGCTAGGTTTATAAACCGGAGCAGCCACCTCCCTAGGTGTTAGGCTCCTACCTTCCCACAGAGACTGGGAGGTAGGGACAGTCTTCCTTGACGGTTACATTGCAAAGAGAAGGCTCCCAGGTCCTTTAGAAAGATAGTTCTGAGTTATTTAACTGGCAACGGGCTTTTTAAAAAGATTTACATCTTGAAGGGATAGAGAAAGAATTTACAAGAACAAGCATTCTAAAGTTCAGGAAGAAAAAGGATGTCAGGAGTCTGGGGTAACCTGTCTAAAAAGTGTAGTCAGGCTGAATGGATGATAAGGCCATCTTCATCACCATGGACCCTCCCTGGAGACAACTGCTGTCAGTCTCAGCTGTCTCTTCCCAGAGATGATCTGTGCCTGATGAGTGTAGATACATTATACATTTTGAATATATACATATTCTGTAACTTTTTCATGTTACAATATATGCTAAAGATTAATATTATAGTAAATGGTACACAGTGAATTATAAATAGTATCTGATTTTATAGATGTACCAAACTATTTAAATAATTCTCAATTAAAAGAAATTTAGGCTGTTTTTAGGCTTTTGCTTTGACCAACCATGCTGCACATTGGAACATGCTTTGTTTTGCAGTCAAGAGGGCATTTCTGCAGGATAAATTGCTAGAAATGGCATTGCTGGCTTGAAAAGATACATCTCATGTTTTGTTAGCTGTTACCAAATTGCTTTCCCTGTGTTGTACAAATTTTGGCTCACATCAACTTTTGCAAATACAGCATGTTAAAAACACTTTTTGATTTTTGCCCACGTTACAAGTGAAGAGTAGTCTCTTTTTAACTTTTAATTTGCATTTTAGATTATGAACACCAACACTGTCAGCTCACAGACATTCAAATTGTGCAATGAATGAATCAGTTGTCAGTTGCCAGGTAGAAATAGTTTGCTGTGACTAACTATCCATTACTGATAAGATGTCCAAATTATGCTAGGAAAAATGTCAAAAATTATAAAGTGGTTAAAAGACATTTTCCTTTTACAAAACCTTCAAGAGACAGATGGTAAGGGACAACCTTGGATAAGGGAAATTTTCATGTTTTTTTCTAGTCTCTAAGTTTCCCACTACCATGTTTCAGATTCAAGCTATTTTTCCTTACTGTCTTTTCTGATTCTTGCCTATACTATAGATAGTCATGAGCTTAGAAAATTAAAAGAAAAAGGAAATTTTGAAAAAAAAAATATTGGAAACTCTACCCCTTATTTCCCCTGAATCGCCTTTAAGGAATAAAAAAAAGAAGCTGGGTAAGGAGCAGTACTGTTTCTTATGCAAGGTCCTGTTGAGTTTCTCTCCTTATAAAGATGTTATTTCATTTAGTCTCCAAGACAACTTTCCAGTGAGTGGTGCCATTTGCATATTACTTGTGTGCAACCTGAGGTTAGAGGAGTGAAGGAGTGGGGCAAGGTTACTTCCAGCTCGGAAACAAAGCTGGAACTGGATCCTTTTCCATGTCATTGCAAAGTCCTGTTTCTTCTACCACATGGCCCATTGTCTCTGCCTTTGCCGGGTTGTATAGAAGGGTTTGTCAGTTCATTATGGCTGGCTTCCTGTTCTAACTCGGAAAGGCCTTTCTGTATTTCCTGGCTTGTGCTACAGTGAAATATATAGACATTCTGGAAATTCAGTGGTTGGTACATATGAAAAAGTGAATAATGTTAGTTTGATGGATTATTTTGAATAGGCCAATAAATTAGAGTATGGTTACGAATGACTCACTGACAGAGAAATGATTGTGTTGATGTTTAAGTTGCAATAGCTTTTTGCCAATCTTCCCAAGAGGAATTTCAGCCTATGTGTATTGTGATTCTGTGTTGACAAAGCAGCCTTTTTGCTAATTTAACTATTTATTTTTTTCTATAAGACATTTTAACATTACACGGAGAAGAATGCCCCAGCTTGAATTCTGTAGGACATGATTTCCTTTAAATGTTATCAAGGTTGTATGAGGGAAAAAAAAATATAATATGTAAATTTTGGAAATGGGGTGGTAAAAAAAGAAAGTAGGCAGATTGACTTTAACAAAAACTACAAATTTAGCGGTGGGGTGGGGGGGCGGGATTTTGGAATGGTGAGTTTCCCAGTCACATTTGACCTAGAACTTCCTTTTATTGAGTATCCTATAGACTAATGGGTAGGAGGAGTGTGCTGTGAAATGTTGTTGTAGAAACTGCTGTCAGTGAGCAAGAAATGCAAATACCAAGCTGAGAAGATATCACTCAATTTACACGATGGTCTTTATGGTCTGAAATGTAGAGAGGCTGCAATTTTTCAGGTACTTCTGGCCTGACATTTCCTGTCTTTCACTCACCATGCTCAGCCAGCTATCTATCTATCTATCTATCTATCTATCTATCTATCTATCTATCATCTATTAAAATATGTTTATATTGACTTCAGAGAGAGGGAGAGAGAGAAACACCAACGATGAGAGAGAGTCATTAATTGCTGCCTCTTGCATGCACACTACTGGAGGTTGAGCCTGCAACCCAGGCATGTGCCCTGACTGGGAATCGAATCATCACCTCCTGGCTTATGAATCCATGTTCAACCTCTGGGCAACACTGGTCAGGCCATGCTCCACCTTTTTACTGCCTTTATATGGTCAGAGCTGTCTACTATACTTAATGCTGAAGGGTTGCCAGGCTTCTGACCATTAATTGTTATATTTGCAAGTTTATCCATGAAACACTGACAGTGTGTGATATAGGTAAAGGAACAAATTTATTTCATGGGATTGTTATATGTCCACCTCATAAATGTCTGAAATGTCACTATGACACAGACTGTGTCATCTTAATACATAGCTCTTTTAAAAAATTTCTATTAACTTTTGTATCTCAAAGCACTAAAAATCAGTGATGATTGATTAACAGTCATAGTAAAATTTTCAGGATGAAGCACTCATTCTCCAAACTGCCAGGTGTGTTGGCCTCCAGTAGCTCACAGTGAGTGCCTGCTCAGCAATTGTCCTCAACAAGAGGGAGCAGCCTGCCCGAGGGAGCAACCCACATCCAATGACTAGCGATGTGGCTGGCATGCAAAGGCCAGGCCCTAACTCAATTCTGGACAACTCTAAAGGGCCAGTGTGGCTGCAAACCTCCCCGTGAATTCTGCTGAGGCCTTTATTGCAAGTTCATCATGTTTAACCTCTCCTTCTGCTCAACCTGTCTTCCTGCATTCTTCTCACAGGTGTTGGTCCCAACAGCCCTGCACAATAAACTCCCTGTACCACATCTGTATTTCAGGCTGTTTCCTGATGGATCTTACTTAGGTAATGGTATCTTCTACAGGAACCCAGGTCTACAGGGTGTCCACAAGCATGGAAAAGAAGGCTGAGTTTGTATCTACTTGAGTTGATTGAAGCAAATATGGGTTGTCCTAACGTCTAAAAGTAATACCCATCTAAAGTGCATTAACCAAAATGCTTTTGTAGAGGGAATTTACTCTTTAATGAAAATGAAAAGTCTCTACTTTTCTCACTGTAGGGGAAGCTGGAGAAAATAAAATTATATATGTGGTCATCATGGCCTTTCCTAGGGAACCAGATTTGGTTCATGTTGTCAGTCATTTTTAATCATTACACCCCAAGTACTGGGCCTAAATCAGATGTAGAGAGGACATGAAGCCAGCTTAGCTTTACTCTTCTAATATGACCTGCATTTCTAAATAAAAACATTTGCACATGGGAGAATCACCAAATTTTGACTATTAGGCTAAGTCAAGAGGCTGTAAATCTAGGGAGCCTCCACTAGTTGTGAGAAACACTGTAATTGCCTAGAGAAGGGCTAATCTTGAGAAAATGAGGTAAATTCAGTGACAGGAGTGAATGGTGGAGAGTTGAGGGAGGGAATGGGATCATTTGACTTCTGACAGCAAATGCTACATTAAAATAATCATCTCCTTTCTCTCCTCCTCCACTCACATTTATTGAACATAATTTTATGTCAGACTATGGGTATATTTTTTATCTAGTGTTATGAGGTAGGTATTTTAATCCCTGTTTAAAGATGAACAAACTAATGCTCACAAAAATCAAGTAAACTGCACAAAGCTACCATCTAGCTCCAAAGCCACATTCTTTCAATTGTACATTTATAATGGAAAGTATGTTTTGTGCTCTTTTATAGCAAGAGAATTAACTACTATCTATATTCAAAAAGTTTCAATTATTTAATCCAACAGAATTATAAATTACTCTCAATATACCAGTTAGGGTGAATTTTGCCTAATAAATTGATATTGAGGAGTAGATAATTTCGTGCTTGGCGCTATAACTAAGAAGAATAATGATAAAAGTAAAAAAATTTCAAAGTGAATTCAGATACTAATTAGGCCTTTGTTTTGTAGATAAATAAGCATCTTGGAAAGAAAAATGCAAATGCTCACTGAATACATTGACTTGTATCATAATTATACCATTAAATATACTGAAAATACCAGTTACCAAGTTGATTATGAAAATAGGTAAATTAAGTTGGTTACCATAGTTGCTGAGTTTATTATTGGTTGTTCTCTTTAAAGTATAAAAGAAGTTCAGAAAAACTCAGAATTACTGTGAGAACTCTCCTATTTCTCAGGGGTCAGAATATAACTATCTATGGGAATAAAAGGAAACTCTATTACTATCTCGTCTATATATCATTTCTAGGACTACCTCAGGACAGAAAGAGTGACTTGTATCTTAGGAGAATGGGGAAAGAAGAAGTAGAAGGAATTTAACTTCTGTTCTCTTGGTATCAGCTATGAAACCAATCAGGATTTAAGAAAAAGTTTTAAAAGTAACTCAGATTTACACCCATCCAGTCTAGGATGAATCCAGAACTGTAAATTAGGTTTCCTTATTTCAGGCTGAAGTATTTCATAGAAGTAGTTATGTTAAATATTTAATGTTAATGCAATTGCTGAATTATATAGTAAAATTAGCAGAATGGAATATATTTATCATTGAATCACCAATTTTTAAATGTGAGGTATATATTACACAGGCTTACACCAACTTTACAGTGATGAGAAATATAGACAGATGTAATTATTCAGCAGGATTATTAATATTGTTTATGGTATCCATTTGTAATATGCTGATTTAAGAGGCATATTGAAGGTATAACAGAATTTGAACAAGGATGTATTAAGATAAATAAGCAAAAAATGTTTCAGTAAAACATATTCTCCATTTCACATTTTAATATGACTATACAGGAAAAATAAAATACTGATAAATTCATGTTAGAAATAGATGTTTCTAGAAGTATTAGTCAAAATTTTGTTTATTATATTTTAAAAGCACTAATGGAGAGGCTAGTGAAAGGAAAGCAATAGTAATCCCTCAGTAAAACAAGACATTCATTTAAAATGTAAAAATTACTTTCTGAATTGATCAAGTTCATGTTTATTTTTTAAAATATAAGTTAACTTCAATTGAAGCATATTGTTTTATTATTAGCATAATAAGCTAATTTTTTTGTTTTACAGTATAAAATTTTTATATTTAGAATTAGGCAGCTGGACTCAGTGTAGATGATCCCAGTTTTGTTGGCAAATCCAAAGCATCACAGTCAGGAGCCAGTCGAACATATGCCTTCTTCTCGCCATCAGGCCTGATCGGGGTGTTGACCTCGGCCCCCTCAATGTCATAGAGCTTCTTCACAGCCGGTTTGGTCTGGTGCTTGTTGGCCTTGACCTCCCCAGTGAACACTGGTGTATTATTGTCTTCCATCTTCTTCATGGCTGACTGGTAGTCGGGGAATTTGATGATGGCATAGTGGTCACGCTTGTTTCTCCTGGGTGCGCATGCGCTCTTCCGAGGGTATTTAGGCTGCCTCCGGAGCCTTAGTGTCTTTGGCCGTCGGAAGGTGGGTGACATGCGGATTTTTGTGCGTGTGTGTGTGGCTGTGGACGCCTTTCAAGTGCTTTCTTTGCCTTCAAAGCCTTTGCTTTGGCTTTGGCTTTGGCTTTGGGAGGGGCAGGGGTTTCCTGCTTAGCTTTTGGCACTATCTTCGTAAAAAGATACTATGCTAATTTCTTGATCATTAATGTGTGCACAGGTGAGTCAACACTAATTTGTTATTTTGCACATTAATGTTGCAATGGCACTATTAGATATTTACATTCAAACATATAATAGGTATTTTTCCTCTGGGAAAATTTTATTTTTCTTGTTTACTAAATGACATTCTCTGGAACATGCTTATTTCAGTCACTGTTTGGGCAGTTATACTGTGTGAATGCAGTTTTTTGCCAATAGGACTAATTATTTGTTGATTAATGGTTCTAAAATTTTAATGCTTTTTATTTAGTGTCTCTCAATCAGTTTAAAACTACTAAAGTCATAATTACTTAATAGGTTACTCTCAGATATAAGCGTTAACTGCAAGGGCAAGACAGAAAATTCTGTTGCATGAAAACTTAATGAAAAACTAAACTGAACTGTAAATACAATGAATTTTGGTATATTTTCATTTCCTTATTCTTTCACAATAAAAATAATATATGTCACATTTAAATACTAAATGTTTTTAATATTATACTACATTTAAATTTTTTATTAACTTTATTTTGTTACTAATCCATTTGGATTAGTAATTTATCAGTACTGGCATCTTATTTTATTCAAAGAAAAAAAGACAGTGACCCTAGAACAGTGGTTCTCAACCTTCCTAATGCCGTGACCCTTTAATACAGATCCTCATGTTGTGGTAACCCCAACCATAAAATTATTTTCGTTGCTACTTCATAAGTATAGTTTTGCTACTGTTATGAATCGTAATGTAAATATTTGATATGCAGGATGTATTTTCATTGTTACAAATTGAACATAATTAAAGCATAGTGATTAATCACAAAAACACTATGTAATTATCTATGTGTTTTCCGATGGTCTTAGACAACCCCTGTGAAAGGGTCGTTCAACCCCCAAAGGTTCGCGACCCACAGGTTGAGAACCGCTGCCCTAGAGCATAGTATTGGGAGTCACACATGTAAATACTTAAAGAAGACACAATTTTTTCTCAAGCCGCTTTATTTATTTTGCCATTTTGTTTTTTAAGAAATTGTTGTTGTTGAGAACCAAGATGGCGGCATAGGTTAATGCCGGAGTTTGCTGCCTTGAACAACTACTTCAAAAGTGAAACTAAAAAACGGAAGGAAGGGACATCACCCAGAACCACAGGAACGCTGGCTGAGTGGAAGTCCTACAACTAGGAGGAAAGAGAAACGCATACGGACACTCAGAGGAGGCGCAGTGCTGAAGTCAAATTCTGAGGTGTGGAGTGCGCGGAGCAGGCTGGCTGGCGGCGGAGGGCACGGTTGGCGTTTTCAATCGGGAGGGAGTCGCAGACTCTGAGCTCCAGATCCGGGCGAGTCTTTAGGGACCCAGACTCAAACGGGAGAAGCGGGACTGTCTGGCTTCGGTCAGAGCGAGTGCAGCTTTCTCTCCAAGGTTTGCATCGGGTGCTGGGACTCAGAGAGGCAGAGCCCCTGGGGACAGGACTGAGAGCCGCCATAACTGCTCTCTCTGGCCCACCCTGGTTGATCCTGTGTGACCCGCCCCGCCCAAGCCCTGCACACAGGCATTTGCCGGATAGCCTCAGGCAAAGGCTAGATTAGCACCTCCCTAGAGGACAGAAGTTCTCTCACTGCAGACACAGCTGATTCTCATAGCCACTTGGCCTGGAGGTCAAACCCTCCCTGGTATTAGCTACAACAATCAAGGTTTAACTATAAGACTGCGCACAAAGACCACTAGGGGGTGCACCAAGGAAGCATAACAAAATGCGAAGACAAAGAAACAGGACAAAATTGTCAATGGAAGATATAGAGTTCAGAACCACACTTTTAAGGTCTCTCAAGAACTGTTTAGAAGCCGCCGATAAACTTAATGAGATCTACAAGAAAACTAATGAGACCCTCGATGTTATATTGGGGAACCAACTAGAAATTAAGCATACACGGACTGAAATAACGAATATTATACAGACTCCCGACAGCAGACCAGAGGAGCGCAAGAATCAAGTCAATGATTTGAAATGTGAGGAAGCAAAAAACACCCAACCGGAAAAGCAAAATGAAAAAAAGAATCCAAAAATGCGAGGATAGTGTAAGGAGCCTCTGGGACAGCTTCAAGCGTACCAACATCAGAATTATAGGGGTGCCAGAAGATGAGAGAGAGCAAGATATTGAAAACCTATTTGAAGAAATAATGACAGAAAATTTCCCCCACCTGGTGAAAGAAATGGACTTATAGGTCCAAGAAGCGCGGAGAACCCCAAACAAAAGGAATCCATAGAGGACCACACCAAGACACATCATAATTAAAATGCCAAGAGCAAAAGATAAAGAGAGAATCTTAAAAACAGCAAGAGAAAGAAACTCAGTTACCTACAAGGGAATACCCATATGACTGTCAGCTGATTTCTCAACAGAAACTTTGCAGGTCAGAAGGGAGTGGCAAGAAATATTCAAAGTTATGAATACCAAGAACCTACAACCAAGATTACTTTATCCAGCAAAGCTATCATTCAGAATTGAAGGTCAGATAAAGAGCTTCACAGATAAGGAAAAGCTAAAGGAGTTCATCACCACCAAACCAGGATTATATGAATTGCTGAAAGGTATTCTTTAAGAAGAGGAAGAGGAAGAGGAAGAAAAAGGTAAAGATACAAATTATGAACAAATATGCATCTATCAACAAGTGAATCTAAGAATCAAGTGAATAAATAATCTGATGAACAGAATGAACTGTTGATTATAATAGAATCAGGGACATAGAAAGGGAATGGACTGACTATTCTTGGGGGGGAAAGGGATGTGGGAGATGCGGGAAGAGACTGGACAAAAATCGTGCACCTATGGATGAGGACAGTGGGTGGGGAGTGAGGGCGGAGGGTGGGGCGGAAACTGGGAGGAGGGGAGTTATGGGGGGGAAAAAAGAGGAACAAATGTAATAATCTGAACAATAAAGATTTAATTAAAAAAGAAAAGAGAATAATACAATAATAAATACAATCCTATCTAATAAAAGACAAAAAGGGTAATTAACCGTACCTCTGCTACGCTTCCCATTGGCTAATCCGGGCGATATGCAAATTAACCACCAACAAAGCTGGTGGTTAATTTGCATATGCAGGCTCCAAGCAGTGGAGCAAAGCCAAACAGCCCCGAAGCCGCCAAGCAGTGAGGTCTCACCACCCCGGGATCAGTGGAGCCGCGAGGCCTCAGGTACCCTGGAGCAGCGTGACGGGGCGGCGCTGCAACCCTCAGATCGGCCCTGCTCTGTGTGTGACAGGGGGTGGCGCCCTAACCCCCTAATTGGCCCTGCTCTGTGTGTGACGGGTGGCACCACAAACACCCCCTCCCCATCAGCCCTGCCCTGAGCCTGACAGGACGGCGCTGCAACCTCCCAATCCACCCTGCTCTGTGTGTGACAGGGGGCAGCGCCCCAACCCCCTGATCGGCCCTGCTCTGTGTGTGACGGGGTGGCACCACAACCTCCCCATGGGCCCTGCCTTGAGTGTGACAGGGGGTGGCACCCCAACTCCCTAATCGGCCCTGCTCTGAGCCCGACCAGGGGCTGCATCTAGGGATTGGGCCTGCCCTCTGCCACCCGGGAGCAGGCCTAAGCCAGCAGGTCGTTATCTCCCGAGGGGTCCCAGACTGCGAGAGGGCACAGGCCAGGCTGAGGGACCCCCCCCCCCCACCCAGTGCACAAATTTTTGTGCACCAGGCCTCTAGTTAATAAATAATAATGCAAGAAAAAAAAAGAAATTGTTATTGTTGAAAGTTTTACATAGATCCCTCCCCCCCTGCATTAACCTCTTCCAGCTTGCTCTATCCCCTCCCCTCCCAGACCTTCTCCACCCCATTGTCTTTGTCCATGGTTATGCATATATGCATTCAAGTTCATTGGTTGATCTCTTCCTACCCCTGCCTTCCCTCCCTCTGAGTTTCAGACTCAAGCCACTTTATTTCAAAGAGATAATATGTAGGTCATTTTTTTTAAGGAAGTAGCTAATAAAAATCTACATCCATAGTGCACTGCAAAAGCAGGCCATGAGTACTGACTGCAGAAGTGGATGTGGTGGCAGGTATGGACTCTCCTTTCTCGACACCTTCCTCCAAGTGAAGCACAGAGCCCTGGGAGAAATGGCTCTTACAGAGTGAAGCGTGTGAAGACTCCGGGCATGCAGAGAATTCTGACTTCTCCAAACAATTTTTCTCTCTGAAATGTCACATTGTTTCCAGAAAAACTGTGAGATTGTGAGATGGTTAGGGCAGCTTCTTTTACACCTATTTTACATATTTCTCTTCCATCTCTAATAATCTTGCCATGGTTACCGGCATCACCGTGGCTTAGGGACGGCTTTCCTTAGCATACTGACAATGGGAATGCGTTCCTTCCCAGGCCCTGCCTCTGATCTCTCTTCACTGCCAACTGCTATCAGATCACCGAGTGTGGCATTTCTTTTCTTCACAACAGTTGCTAATCTCACTGCCATCTGTATTTTTTTAGAGTTCTTTAGGTGTTTGATATGCATTTGATTTGCTGAGTTGTTTAAAATATTCAAAATTTACCAAATCTACTCAGTTGTCTGTGCAAATCAGGCCAAGAAGAAAAACATAGACAAATAGCAGGGTATTTATTAGTATGCCATTTGCAACAGCATGGGTGGACCTGGAGAGCATTATGCTAAGTGAAATAAGCCAGTCAGAGAAATATAAATATCACATGATCTCATTCATTTGTGGAATATAATGAACAGCATAAAATGATGAACAAAATTAGATCCAGAGACATAGAAGCATCAAATAGACCATCCAACCTCAGAGGGAAGGAAGGGGAGGGGGTTGGGGATAAGAGATCAATCAAAGGACTTGTATGCATGCATATAAGCATAACCCATGGACACAGATATTAGGGGGGGTGAGGGCGTGTTCCGGGGTATGGGAACGGCTGGGGAGCGGTCAATGGGGGGAAAAGGAGACATATGTAATACTTTAAACAATAAAGAATTTAAATAAAAAAATAAACAAAATATAATGCAATATTTTAAGAAAAAAGCCCAAATCATTACAAGAACATTTTATATTTAATGAAAGACTTGTCAGTACACTTCTATTTAGGGAAACTTAGCAATAAAATGATCAATAATGAAAAGGTTGTAGCCTTCAAGAATGTTGACCAATAGGTTTTGACCTGCTAATAAAATTGGCATAACATTTTAATGAATTAAAATTAGAATAATGAGATATAGAATTAAACTAAATAGAACAGATTAAATGGGGGGTAGAGTTAGATTCCTGGTAAATGATATCTGATGACAAAGTAATTACAAATAATTATGTAGCAAATTATATTTTTTATCTCTGCTGGTGGGAAAACTCTATTTGCTGATTAACTTTAAACTTTGTTAAATAAACTTTCAGTAAAATTAATCAGCCTGTTTATAAAAACAGTTTTCAAAAAATGTAGGTCAATATGATATGATGTACTAGAAGAATGAGGTTGAATTTATTAAGTATGCTAATTCTACTTTCAAAATTTCAACCTCTACCAAGTTACTCTGGTACTGACATGATTTTGTAATTTGAATGCATAAGGATATTGATCTATCAATACTATAGCCTAGAATTTTACATTTCCAAGGCTTGAGGACCTTTCTCTCTCTCTCTCTCTCTCTCTCTCTCTCTCTCTCTCTCTCTCTCTCTCTCTCTCTCTCTCTCTGTCACACACATACATACACACTCATCTTGTACATTACATAAATTTTTACAAAATTTTAAATCAGGGAAGACTGAACCTGACCATGTCTACTGCTAGGATCAGTGGCTTCAGTGATATGCATATTCACCAGGATCCTTGCTCATATTCCTCCTTATTTCTCAAACTGTAGGCACCCTTCATACATCCATCACTTGTTCAATCCAATTATTTATATTCTTTGATTCTGTTCCCAGGTTGAACAAATCTCCATGCTAAGCCAATAAGTTTCACGAGTACATTATGCTTTCTAGCTCCAAGGGACACCCCTTCCGCACATTCAGGCTTCTTTATGGTTTCTTCACCTGTATCTAATCATGTTCTCTGCAGCAAACCCTTTCTAAAACTTTGTTCCTCTTCTCAGTGGCATACTTCACCCTCCCAGTGCTGCCAAGAAGATGATGTGGTCATCGGACAGGACCAGTGCCTCTGTAATTATATATGACATCACCCATTCTGGCCTCCTTCTCTCCTGTTGAAAGAAGAGGATTGTCTGGTCCCAATTTGATCATTCAACCCTTACCCAGTGTGGTAGACAGAATAATGATTCCTCTAAAAAGTCAACATCTTAATCTCCAGCACTTGTGAATGTTTTATCTTACATGACAAAAGAGACTTTGCAGATGCAATTAAATTAAGGATGTTGAGATAAATTGACCAGGATTATCTAGGTTGACCCAATTTACTCACAAGATCTTTATAAGAAAGGGGTCAGAGTCAGAGCAAATATGAAGATATGGCAATGAAAGCAGAAAGTGAGGAGAAAGGGAGAGAGGGAGAGATTGATTTGAATATGAGATGAGCCAGCTTTGAAGATGATGAGGCCACAAACCAAGAACTGCTGGTAGCCTCTAGAATCTTGAAAAGGCAAGCAAAGGGTTTCTCCCCTATATTAGAAACCCTACTGACATCTTGATTTTTATCCCTATAAAATGTATTTTAGACTTCTGACCTCCAGAACTGTAAGACAATAAATTTTTGTAGTTATAAGCTAACAAGCTATAGCATCAGTAAGAAACTAATATACCAATATCTCAGTTCCCATCACTTTTACAGAAATTTTATCCCATTGTCTTTTCTATTTCTTTCCCATTAATTTTAAGTATTCTTTTAGCTCCTTCTTTGCACGTGGCAAAAAAGAAGCCTACCATTAATCTTCACTAAAACTATGGCCTTACATCTCTCCTTCAGCATCATTCTTATTAAAAAAAATAGTTATGTCTTCCATGCCTGCACCTAAAACTTGGGAAATCTAGTCTCTGACTCTTGTCCAGCTCTGAGTGGCTTTCTAACTTTTATGGCAGTTTCTTTTTATTTGACAAATTTAACTGAACTCTTCTTCTCTCACCTGAGGCATTTTCAGCTTTCACACTGGCCTGTTCTCTCATGGCTTCTATTTTGATAATTCTTTGATAATTCTTTTGATAATTCTTTCTGGGATTCTTCAGAGGCCTCCCTTAATTCCTCCCTTCCTTCCACCCCGCCCCCCCCCCCCCACCCATGGCCACTACTTATAGGTTAGTAATTGAGTCAAGGTCTACTATTTTATCTTCTTCATTATTACTTTCCATATAAACTTTGGGCGATTTAATCTACTTTCATGGTTTTAATTACCAGTTACAAGTAGACAACTTCCAGTCAGCCAATTCTAACCTTACTCTTAAATTCCAGGTATATTTATTTACTAGTTATATTTGCCTATATGTTATCAAGGCTCCACAAATATTATTTAAACCTAGAGAGGTCCTTCTAATTTTCAGTGTCTCACAGAAGAAACAGGAAATCACCCTTTCATCCTACTGATTCCTCTTTTCACTGTGCTCAGTTGAGTCTATGTCACTAGTATCAACCAAATTAATCTTTGCATGCCACAATACCTCCACATTTGAAAGGTCATACCATCTTTCCTCTAGAAGATTTTAAAACCCTTAACTTTCCTCACCTCCAAGTCCATTCTCTCTGCAATCAGAATGATGTTCCTAAAGCTAAATCTGATTATGTCTCTGCTTTAGTTAAAGATTTCTTACATAGTCACGCTGCCTCAGATATAGTATACGTTCTTAACATTGCTTCTAAGGTCTGTTCTGTTTCTCTGGCTAACTTTGCAACCTCCCTCCTCTCCTCATCAGACCACTTATGCTCCAAACACAGAGAGCAGCTCCTTATTCACTAGATCTGCTTGATCCTTTTTTGGCTGTGAATGCACACATTTTTCTTAAAATCCGTTTTTTGTCTTGTTCTCCTGGAAGAAAAATCTGCCAGTTTGTTAAGCTCATACATCCCCTTTTCTTTGAATCTTTTCTCAAGTAGCCAGAATCAGTTACTAAATATATGATTCCAGATCATTCTTTTCCTGCTTACATCATAGCACTTAGTGCATTGCAATTATTAGTGTTGTATTCTGTCTGCCTGGTCTTTGAATTCTTTAAGGGAAAACTATGCCCCTTCATGTTATCTTTTAAAAAAAATGTTTTTATTGATTTCAGAGAGAGGAAGGGAGAAGGAGAGAGAGATAGAAACATCAGTGATGAGAGAGAATCATCCTGCATGGCCCCTACTGGGAATCTAACCATGACCTCCTGTTTCATGGGTCATTGTTCAACCACTGAGCCACAATGGCCAGGCATCTTCATGTTTTTATACCTAGTACCTAGCACCATAGTTGACACATGGGAAACATTAAGCATTGTAGCATGGATCAATGAACATCATAAGTAGGCTTGAACAAAAGATCATGTAATGATTTTCTAAAAACAACACCCAAGGGCTGTTTGAGTTAAAGTAGGGGAAGCTGTAAAAGAATTGATTATGGAAGGAAACATAAGATGAACAGGGTGCCATATGTTTCCAAGAGATTATAATCTACTAGAGGCCTGGTGCATGAATTCATGCACAGGTGGGGTCCCTCAGCCTGGCCAGCAATTGGAGCCGTCTCGCCCAGTCCCAATTGGGGCCTGCTGGCCCGGGGGGGGGGAGACTACAGGAAGTTGGCCAGCTGCGGGGGGAGAGCACTGACTACCAGGGGGCAGCTCCTGCATTAGATGTCTGCCCCCTGGTGGTCAGTGCGTGTCATAGTGACTGGTCGATTGGTTGACCGGTCGTATGGTCTACTGGTCATAACGGTCGCTTAGGCTTTTATATAGATAGATAGATAGATAGATAGATAGATAGATAGATAGATAGATAAGGAAAGCAGTCATGTGCACAGTTTGGTAGAACAAGGGACTACACAGCTATGAAAGATATGTATCCTCAATATTAACATCATACAAAGAGAGTGATGAGTTCTTTATGGGGTTATATAAGGCTTCCTAGAGGAAGTAATTAAATCAAATAAAAATGTGACATTTTTAATGGAAAAAGGCAAATATTAATACTAGGAATTGTAAAATATAAAATGGATAATCCATTAAGTGAAGTGTTGGTTTTGTGTTCCTCTTGTAAGCCAGTTGAACATGTGTCATACTCATGTGCATTTGTATACAGGGTGTCCTAGAAAAATGTATACACACTTGAATAGCTGATAGCATAATTTTGAAAATGAAATGTATTTTAATATACATTGCCTTTATTGTGATTCAAAATAGTGTGTGTATACATTTTTTGGGACACCCGGTATATATTCAAAAGCTGTATTCTGTTTGAAAATGTTGCTTATTACAAATTGGTATGTCTCACAGGATTTTATTAAGCAGCCTTACTGAACTTTGGCCAGAGGAAAAGTTGAAATACTTCATTACAAACTCTGATCCAGTTATGGCGAGAGGAGATCAAAGCATGGAGTCAGGTGAAATGGCAGGACTCCCGTTTGGCCTGGCATCCTTTCATAGAAAGTTTAGGTTTTGTTCTTACTCCCACTTTCTCTAGGAATGTGATCAAAGATATTTAGATCTTGCAGGCCACACGGTTTGAAACTGGCAGTCACCTCAGAGAACAGATTTTGAAAAGTCTATGGGGACATTATCAGAATACCATCAGTCAATTATTACTACAAATTAAACAAATATCTCTGATAACAATCATTAAAATTCATATAGATAATTCAATAACTTTACTTTGTAGTTATTTAGTCCCATTGAGGGACACTTAATTTATATGCTAAAATGTTATTTTAATAGTTATTTGATATAATTTTGATACACAGTGAGGCTAAGATGTCCACATGCGTTTAATGTTAAATCACCACCCCCCCCCCCCGAGGGGGGATACATCTGCTTAAAGAAAAAAGTAATCATTATACATAATAAAAGTTAGATGGCTTTGAACTTCACTGCATCTGGATAGGAGACATCCCAAAACTTATTAGCCTTCTTTGTTAGGTGTGTCTTACCTGTTCTTAGGTTTTAAAACATTTATACTAATTTTATTATCAGCTGTCAGAGTGTCTTTGAAACTGTGTAAGATTTTTATTGAAATTGCAATTAATCTATAGATTAAAGAAAGTTGAGGAAAAGAGAACATATCTCTACTTTCCCCCTATTTTGTCTCAACAAGGTTTTAGACTTGTCTACAGAAAGGGCTTATAAAATCTTTGTTAAATTTATCCCATGGTATCTATTTTTATAGTTGTTACTGTTATTACTCTAAGTGGTGTCTTGACCTACTTCACTTCCACCCTAGAAAAGCCTTTCCAAGAATTTTCTCAGCATCATTACTTTTAATGCAAAAATGATTGGAACTAAGTATTTATTAGCCATAGAAAGTATAAATAAATTGTGCTCTATCTACCCAGTGGAATATTGAGCATAGATAAAATTAAGTAAAAAAAGTATATACAGCAATACAAGTGAATCTTAAAAACACAATGCTGTTGGAAAAAAATTTCAGAGGGATACATGCAATATATAATTTATAAGAAAATTGACTTTATTATTATACGTCATTAGTTACATATATCTAACATATTTTTTATGCATAAAGCATTAGATGCTTTTGTAAATAAGAGGAATAGCTCAATAACTTTTAAAATGGTTAAGAATCCACAAATAAGTAGAGATCACTAAGAATTATTGTAAATCCTTTTACTACTAACTTGTAATCCTCTTATGCAAGGCGTATGAGCAACAAATCCTTGGAAAGGCTTTTATGAGCTTTGTGTGCAATCTTAAACATAACAAGAAATATGTTTTCTTCATAAATTGAATTGATGCTGTGATTTAAAATATAATACACTTTTAAATAAAATATAGCAGTATATTATTAGAATATTGGTATTACAATATTACTTTCTTCAGTTCTTTATACATGTTTTCAATGAGGCCTACTCTATCTTATTTATTACTACAAACTGCTCTCTCACTATTCCCTAACCCTGATCTTCTTTTCTTTATTCTTATTTATAGCATTTAACATATTTGACCATATCAGGCACTTTACTTATGATATTTATTATTTAATATCTATTTCCTTTCATCAGAAGGCAGTATGGGGGTTAGCTCTCAGTGTGGCCCCTATGCTCTACTTCTCCCAGTATCTGTGTCTTAGTCAGTACTCACCCACTTTGAATCATGGATGCCTGAATGCCAAACAGCATAGTGTAGAAGTGGTTTTGTGTGACTCCTAAGAATCTCTCCAGGATAATTTAGCCTGTATTTCCATAAATATTTCAGCTTCTACCTTGCCTCCTGTCCTCTCTTGGATCATTTACTCTGTGGAAAGCCATCTGTCATATCATGAAAACACTCAAGCAGCCTTGTGGAAAAGGACGCATGGGGATGAACTGAGACTTCCTGCCAACACCAAAAACTACTTGCCAGCCATGTGAGTGATCCCTGCAAGTAGATTTACCAACCCTCACCATGCCTTCAAATGCATCCCTACCCCCATTTTCACCACAACCTCACATGAGACACTTAACCAGATCACTCAGTTAAGGCACCCGTGAATATTTGACCCAAAGAAACTATGAGAGATATGAAATGCTTATTTTTTAAGCCAGGACATTATGATTTTAAAATACAGACATAAATGTGATTATAAAATCCTTTGTTAAAACCTCAGAAAGATATAAGGTGGTAACTCAGCTAAATAGCAGAGCTTTGCTCTCATAGCCTCAGCTTAACTCAAAAGTAGAAAATGTTATCTTGAAGATGCTTATGTGTATGTCTTTTATCTAATGAAATGAATCCAAATATGAATCATAAGGGACCAAAAACATTTTAAGAGAATTACACAGGCAGAAACACTGTCAGCTTGATATGAAAGGGACAGAGACAGTACAGAATAAAAATTTTGGATCCCCAAGCATTTTATCTACAGGAAGCATACTGATAAAATTACTCAGCTGCAAACACAGGCTTCATTTTCTGACAAAACACACACACAAAGCAACAAAAAACTGGAATGGCAGAATTAAGGACCCACAGTACAGAAAGCAAAGAAATATGGAGAATCATGGAAGGCCCTTAGTCCTAATGAAGGAACTGTTAACATGTGCCTGGTGGGAATTCAGTCACTGTCGACCAGTTACTCCTATATGCTTCCTATTGTCATTTTTTTCTTCAGTGGGGAATGTATAAAGGTTATCCTTTGTCTATCCTAAACATTGTATGTTGGGAGTGTGGTGCACAAATAATTTGTCTGTTTAATTCACAGGTCTTCATACTGAGAACTCAGAACTGGATCCAAGGAGACGCATTTGCACATGGACTTTATTTAGATAGTAAGATTTGGGACTTTGATGCTGTAATGCAATGAGATTTTTGAGGGCATTGGGAGGAAGTGACTATTTTGCACATGGGAGGAATGTGAATCATTGTAGTCCAGTGGGGCAAACTAAAATAGCCGGCCTCCAAATTGATCCCCAATATTCCTCATGTTCTAGCTGTCATGCCTTGTGGAATTTCTACCCACAATGAATATAGCTGGCCTGTGTAACCAGTGGCTTGTGACTTCTAATGTAAGCAAGTAATTTTTTTTGGTTTGCCAGTTCTCTCTCTCTCTCTCTCTCTCTCTCTCTCTCTCTCTCTCTCTCTCTCTCTCTCTCCTCTTTCTCTTTCTCTCTCTCGTAGATGTACCACAGTTTTTTAATCCATTCATCTGCTGATGGGCTCTTAGGCTATTTCCAAATCTTATTATAAATTGTGCTGCTATGAACATAGGGATGCATATATCCTTTCTGATTGGTGTTTCTGGTTTCTTGGGATATATTCCTAGAAGTGGGATCAAATGGGAGTTCCATTTTTAGTTTTTTGAGGAAATGGTTTACCAATTTTAATTTCAGGTGTTTGGAAGAGTTCCTGATAACTGGACATTCAATAGATATTGAAAATAAAGAATAAATCATTTTGATTTATATATTTGATTCATTATAAATTATTTTGAAATATTTTGATTTTGTTGTTCAGTTTATGCTCTCTGTGAATTTTAGCCATTACCTTTGACTTTAATGGCGGTAAGGGAGCTATAAAGTACTTTTATATTCAGTGAGGAGATAACAGTCTATCTTGGGGAGGTAACAATCTATGTCCATATCACCAGCACAACTTACTTTCTAATATATGATCATCTTTTCTGTTTTCAGCTACCACTGTGTGTATCTAATTCCTATCACTTACTGTAACACTGAAGGGTTCTTTGTTGAATCACCTTACTTCACTATGTGGCGCTGAGATATATATGGGTGCATTGTAGTACAGCTACTACTTCTGTCAGCTAACTGTTGAGCATTTGTCATGTGCCATGTATTATCACATTTAATCCTTGCAGTCCTGTGAGCCGGTACTATTAACTCCATACTAAGAAATGGAAGAACATGAGGAGAATGGGGCATAAAGAAATTTAAGAGTTTGTACTAGCTATTGCCAGAGACAGACTCTGAACTAAGGCAGTTAGACTCCAGAAACTATGTTCAGTGAATCTCAATTCACTGTGCTACCCTTCCTTGGATTTCAAATCTGACACCCTGATTTTAGATGGATGGCCTTTAAATGCAATGAAACCAGGAAGGATTTCTAAGGCACACATGCTGACGTATGTTCTCAAGATGTAACTGGCTGTCACATTCTTTGGTATGTTCTGAAGAGGAAAATTTGACTTTTAAATAGAACACCTGCTAATATTTTACCAAAAAAGTGTATTTATTTCTATTATATATAGTTAATGACAAAAAGTAACCATGAGTAAATTTCTCATTATATATATATTAGAGGCCCAGTGCGTGAAATTCATGCAAGGGGGTGGGTATGTGTGTGTGTCCCTCAGCCCAGCCTGCACCCTCTTTAATCTGGGACTCCTCGAGGGATGTCCAACTGCCCATTTAGGCCTGGTCCCTAAATGGGCAGTCAGACATCCCTGTCACAATCTAGGACTGTTGGCTCCCAACTGCTCGCCTTCCTGACTGATTTCCCCCATAACCACTCCTCTGCAAGCCTGATCGACACCTAACTGCTCCCCTGCCGGCCCAATTGCCCCAACTGCCCTCCCCTGCTGGCCCGGTCACCCCTAACTGCCCTCCACTGCTGGCCCAGTCACCCCTAACTGCCCTCCATTGCTGGCCTGGTCACCTCTAACGGCTCTCCCCTGCTTGCCTCGTCCCCCCCAACTGTCTGCCCCTGCAGGCTTGGTCCCCCCCTCCCCCATTGCCCTCCCCTGCCAGCCATCTTTGACCACATGGGGGCGGCCATCTTGTGTGTTGGAGTGATGGTTAATTTGCATATTGCCTCTTTATTATATAGGATATATCAGAAGAGTTTAGCTTCTATGTATACACCAATTTGTTTGGTAGTAATTTTAATGTTGCCATGATTGGACTCAAGGGTCAAACCAAGCCTTTGCTACAATACTCTGGGGCACAGGAATAGAATTTATAAAATCCTTTACCAGCAAAAGCTTTTTACTAATCCCAGCCAACAAAAATGTGATTTAATATTCAAAACAACAAAACAAATCTTGATTTTCAGATGGTTAGTTGTTGAATACTATGAGCACTTTGGTTAGTTTCGCTTGTAGCTCTGAATTTGGGAAGCAGTGTGATTTTTTTTTTTGAAAAAAAAAAATGATTGAGGCAGAATCATCATTTTCATCCACTAACTTTCTATGGAAACATAGGTATATTTATTAATTTAAGGTTTAATAACTGCTGAAGCAGAAACAAATAAAATTTCAGTGACTTACACAAAAGAGGTTTAATTCCTCTCACACGTTTCTTTTCCCACATAGGCCTATGGGGTTGTGGGGAGTTGTGCTTGACAGAATCACTTAGTGACTGAGGTTGATGGAGTCTACCATTTTGTGAGTCTGCCATTTGAACCGCATGGTTCTGAAGCTATCAGAGAAGTGAAGAGGGGTTCAGGAGTCATACTAGTGTTTACCTGCTTGACCTGATTAGAAACACATGACCCTCGTTAAATGCACAGGAAATATAGAGACACACATGTATATTTTCTACTGATTTTCTGAATTCACTAATTCTGTCTTCTGCTGGTTAACTCATCAAGTGAGGTTGGAATTTTAGATCTGTGTTATCTTTCTTTTGCCATTTCAATTTGATGGGTTTTTTAAAATAAAGTTTTACTTGCTACTTAAATTTTCCATATTTTAATTTATTTTGTCCATTTCTCTTAAATTCTTGAGCATATCAATCATAATTTAAAAATCTTAAGAGAAAGTGCCGCTATCTGGATCAGCAGTGAGTGTGCATCCTTGTTCATTTTCTCTCCTCTTCTTTTGTCTTTCTAAGTAATTTTTAAATTTATAGCTAGACAGTAAACAAAAATACTTCTCTGTCTGTTGTATAGAGAGATTGGTAGCTGATCATCTCACTGTATGCAGTCACAGCTGCATTGCAACACTGAAAAAATGTAGTCTAATATATGCTCACACCTGATTTGACAGGGTTTTCCAATAGGAATCGGATGCATTCTATGTGGAGTAGGAACGAAACTTTAACTTTTGCTTCAGGAATTATTTGCTCTTCAGATGATTTTTCTTTCAGGTTTTTAGCCTGCTGGCCCAGGATGCCCCAGTTTTGGCCACGCTAGCCATGTACTTGAGGCTCCTAAAGCTCTGCTTATACCACAGCAGCCATCCACAAGTTTTCACTGAATTTTCTACCACCTGTCAGTGCAAAGAATCATTAAAAGATTGCAAATAAAAGTAGCTGAAGAAGCTAGCTCACTGTTTCAATATTATTTTGTCTCTAGAGTCTTAGCCCTTCTATTTTTCTCGCCTCAGATATTTCTTGCTACTGTCAGGCCAATGAATGATATATTTTATTTTGCTTTTTCAAGTTGTTCTTGGTAGGAACACAAGTCTGACGCTCAGCTATTCCATCACTTCCCAAAATAGAATTTTTAGGGAAATGTATGGAATATTTTATATGCATTCGCTATTTCTGACAGTCCAGTAAATTTCCCTTTTCTCACGCGTAAGAAACAGTTCCTCTTCAAGTGAGACAACCCAGTGTTCCAAGTTACTGAACCAAATTCAAATCAGTAATCTCCAAGAGACTACAGTTGTATTATGAATCATCTTGAGCTGGAGATGTATGAAGTAAAAGACAAGTTACCTACTCATTGTCTGCATCAGTGTGCAAAAATGGAACAGGAGGAGGATAAGTGTAATAAATGATCCTGCAGGGGAAAGGAAGACCAGGGGACACACCGCAGTCACCATCTGTAAGCAATTCTGAAATTCCATTGGACAAACATTTTACGACCTTCTGCACTGAGGTGTCAGAGTCCTTGATTAAGTTTCTTATTCTCTGGAACACTTCTGGTATCTACTGTTCTACCTATCATTGGCTTTGCCTTTTGGATGCTCCATCTTTTCTACTATTCTTGACTCATTTAAAATAGGAATTGGAAACTATGGCCAATGAAAAGCTTTCTGAATTAAAATTTTTACATAATTTTTGAGTGCCCACAGTATTTTCTTAGTTGTTTGTTTAAGTCTGGGACAATCCAAGGTGTTTTGTATTCCAAGCTTGTGATGAGCAAGCCTTTGGAAATGTGGCAAGCTCTGCTTTATTTGCTTCTAGTCGGTTTCATGAATCATGATTCTAGAGTCTGCTTTACTATTTTGTGTTCTTGTTCTATCTCTCTCTCTCCACATATTGGAAGCTATCTTGAGGTCCTCTGGAACATATGTATCAGGCAGACCTATAATTTATCTTTTCCAAATTTCATTTTATCCAGTAGAAAATGTATACTGGCCTTTGTCTCTCAAAACCAGCTTTAATCCATTCTCTGTCAGGATCTGAAAGCTATACGTTTTTCCAATCATGGAAGGCCCAAATCTCTGCTTGAAAACTGGCTAATTATTCCTATGCCAATATCTTTCTTGTAATATAATGTCAAACACAGCCAATAGCAAATACTATACATTCTTTTCCTGGAACTGCTGTTGGTTCGCAAATTGGCCCCCATATACAAAGTGCAAGGAGAGATTGAGGAATAAGGTGGACCACTCCAGATGGGAGGGTAGAGGGTTTAATCAGTAAGGGATATTCCTTTATGAGGCTTGTCTTGGGTGGGTGCAGTACACGCAGACTTCTGCACTTGCCTGCCAGAATCTTAAAGTTTATAGAGGCCTTAAAACATTCAGTCACATGTACTATCCAGATGCTCTCGGCACCACATTCTTCTCTCCAGGTTGCAGCCTTGAATGCGGCCCCCGCTGTGGGAATGGTGGGCAGAACCTATGTTCCAAGTACAAGAGAGTGCGTTAAGAGCCTCCAGTTGGTCATGTCCAGTTCACAGGTCAACCAGCAGTGATAGCCTCCCGATGACCTCCTCTAACAACTACAAGTGCAGAGTCCATCATCTTTCTCTCACTTGACCAGAGTTAACAAATATATAGCCTTTGCATAATTGTGTCTCCATCTTTCCAGCTCCTGACAGCATGTTACACCAGAAGCATTTTTCATGCTATGTGTGCTAGGCAACGTTAACTGCCGCAGCAGACAAATCCCAGAGCCTCAGTGGTTCAACAGAACAGCATTTATATTTTTACATTTATTTTCCAATGCAAGTTGGCAGGAGAATTCACTCTACAAGTCAGGTTGCATGAGGAGGCACAGTTTGGTAGGTTGCTACAGGAGGAGAGAGAAATGGAGCAGGTACACTGATCTTCAGAGATCAGCTGAGAAGTAATGTACCACTTTCACTCATGGTCCATTGACTAGCACTAGTCACTAGGCTGCAAGCTATGTGCAAAGGAGTCTGGGAAAAATTGAGAAGCACATCCTATCTAATAATAGACAAAGATTCAAATTGACTGTACCTTCGCTACGCCCACCATTGGCTAATCAGAGTGATATGCAAATTAACTGCCAACAAAGATGGCAGTTAATTTGCATACATAGGCACAAAGCAGCAGAGTGAAGACTGAAGGCGGCTCCAGCCAGAGCAAAGGCCTGGGCTCTGGGTGCTGGAGGAAAACCAGTGCTAGCAGCCAGGGGAAGGGAAGGCCTATTGCACGAATCTTTTCGTGCAACAGGCCTCTAGTCTATATTATAAAAACTCAGTGGCCCTAATGCCGTAAGGACCAAAGACCAGCGCGGGTGGGCGGGGCTGTGCCCACAGGTGGGCAGGGCCATGCAATTTCACACACTGGGCTTCTAGTAAAATAATAAGCATGTAGATGAGATAAATCTTTAGGTCTTCCTAGTTCCAATTTTTAAAAAATCTGTGTTTAATAATAAGTTTCCCTATAGAAATATCTTCAGAATATCTCAGAATGTACTGTGATTGTTTTGAAATGTTAGCCTTGGTTATTACTTGGTCTCTTTATGTTATTCAACATGGAAAACCACTAACAGGCAGTCAGACAAGACATCCAGGGCAGCCTCAAGTTCTGTCGGTCCTCAGGGTTAGTGTTTCTCCCAGCTGCATGGTAATACTGGCTGCATACAAATTGATGCCAGCTTGTGAGAGAAATTCTTGAGTTGCTTTTGCCTTATCATATCAGAAGTTTTTAAATATGAATGAAATAACTCCCAAGACATCCCAAGGACAACCTGTCATTAGAAATGCGCAAGGTACAGCCTAGCTGGTGTGGATCAATGGTTGAGCATTGAACCATGAACCAGGAGGTCAAGGTTCGGTTCCTGGCCAGGGCACATGCCCGGGTTGTGGGTTCAATCCCCGGTGGGGGGCATTCAGGAGGCAGCCAATGGATGATTCTCTTTCATCATCGATGTTCCTATTCCTCTCTCTCTCACACCCTTCCTCTCTCTGAAATCAAATACTAGTATATATATGTATGTTGTACTTGCCCCCTGTTCCTCACCTTAACACTCTTCTCCTCCCCACTCAGACACAGACGTCTTATCTCTTACTATCCCTGTCACCTAAAAATTCCATATCTTGAAAGACATGGAATGCAAGGCATCCCAAGGGTGTTTTATTAAAATACAAGCAAAAGCCATATGTAGTGGCTACTCTGCACCAGAATGTTAGGTTTTTAAGCCTTACAGTACCCCACAACAATATTTTTCAATCACCTTACAAGCTCTTGAGACAGTTTCATATCCAGGTCCTCCATTGTCAACCAAATTGTCTTTTTCTCTCCTGTCCAGGAAAATATTTAGCTTTCATGTAGCATTTCCTCTAGATATTAGGGGAGGCTGGAAAATCCACTGGCTAAGGACTACTCTTTCCTCTTAGGAGAGCAAACCTTTATACAAATATGCCAGACCTAGTTCCTCCTCTTAGAAGTCATTCTAATTGTTTATAGTTAGCTGCCTCTAAAAACCAGAGGCTTACCTGGGAGACCCAGGCCTATACCTGTTATTGAAACTTTGATCCACTATGGTCAGCAAGGGTGTGTAATAATGTTATTTCAAAGCATTGCCTGATGAACAGTTCCGTGCAAGAAGCGGGGCTGCAGGAGCAGGTATGGGTTGAGTTGTGGCCTAATCAGAAAAGTTCTTTGTTTCTCTTATAAATAGGCTTTGGGGTTGCTGTCACTGGGAAAGTCAGAAAGGACACACAGAGACAGCCAACACAGTGTCTTGCTGCACGAAGAGATAGAAATTGTGCACAATTAATAAACAGTGTGGATGTTGGAGGAAAGATTGGAATTTTAATAGAAAACTTCTGTCAGTAGCAGAGGCAGACTGCTTTGCAAATGGTCACAAATGCCTTGAATAAAAGGAGTAACCATTTCAAGAGGACAGCTGCTGGCAAGAAACGGTCGGGGTGTAGGAATATCAGTTGCGTAGGAGAACCTAGCCCTGGCTGGATAAAGCAGGCTAACAACCTGGACGTCTACCAAATCCCGCCAGAGATGTGCTTTGTTTGGCTGACACAGGTTTTAAAAAACTTTAATGCGTATGCGGTTATGTGGCAGTAATGCTCCCGGTTTATTGTCACTTTCTATTGTCATATATTCATCCCATGCATACATTTATGTTACCTGCATGGCCCCTGTGTGCATTTTTAACTTGAGATACAAAAGGTATTTTTACATGTTCCTAGGGAGGAGAAACAGAATGCTGATAACAAAGCACCGCTGATATGCTTTGTAGTTTGTTCTTTGTAATTATGCTTAGATCATCATATAAAGAGTCAACAGTGTATAGTTCTTATTACACAGGCATTTGAAATCCTTGCTTCGGCTGCAGACAGTGATGCCTGTGGTTCTCTTTTTCTCCTTTTCTTCCCCCATTCTTTTTGGAGTCCAGCTTCTGCCCTGAGCTGCCACCACTACATTTTCTGTTTATCATCACAACTGGAGCCATTTCTCCCAACCCTAATTGACTGTCCTATCCCTTTCAACAGGGTGAGCATTTGTCCCCCAAAGAATGATTTGTTTAGGACTAACAAGTTATTCCAATTTTGTTCACTAATTATATCATGAATCACTGAACATTTCTTTGTGAAATGCCTCCTAAGAGTTCATATACATATATTTACACCCACAAATATATATACATAAATATGTGTATACGTGAATCTATGCACATAAATACACACATGTGTGTGTGTGCATTGTGTGTTTATATTTTCCCCTCCAGAAGCACCCATTCGAGAAAGGTAATTGATAAAAACCCATGTTCCAGGTGTTTTATCTAGTTAACTCTCACCACAATTCTATCTGTTAGGTATTATTCGAAAAATAACTGTAATTGAAGAACCTGAGATTGAAACAGGCTCAGGGCTTCTCCAGGTCACCCAGGCAGTGACTAGCAGAGGCAGGACGTGAGTGTCTAAGTCGATCACATCTCCATTTCACCAGGCCATTTCAGGTTGATCTCCGCAATGCTGGTTATGATGGTTCAGATTTTACTTTCCTTTACACTGGAAAAACAGAAAAGCATCTATTTGATTATATGTTTATATTTTTTATTATCTAAACAAAAATTCTTCTAACTTTTTATTGTTGTCATTAATGCAAACAGAAGAGTGTTAAGATGTTTTGGATGATTTTTTTCTTAGTTTTAATAGGCAGTGAAATCAGAATCCACACCTGCTGAAGAAAAATGATCTTACACAAAGGTGTGCACCAAAAGTCATTCAGAGTAGCAAATCCTTGTCATTCCTCTTGTCAATCACTAGCTGTCAAGAGTGCTCATTCTGTCAGTTTTATTGAAGGTAATGAAGCTTGTTTGATGGGAACACTTTTTTTTCTCTTGAGGAAAAATAATGTGGAGTTGTGTTCTTTGTCCCTATAAACAAGTGAAAAATACTTGTCATCTTTTATCTTGGCAAAGTATTGAAATATCTTAATTGAAATAAAGAAAAGTTTGTAATGATTTTGAATTTTGCATTAAGAAGAGAATCCCCATGGAGTAATTCTGCTAATTTTTTTTTGGAAACTAGATTTCTTTTTTGTTTTAATCTAAAACAGAAGTAAAATTATTGTAAATTTACATTAGCTTGCTTTGCTTATTTTTAGAATTGAATGTTTAAAATTCACAATATATGTGTCCTAGTTTTGTTGATTGACATACATGTAATATATGAATATTATGTAATAGTTTGTTATAAGATAATTTAATTATAATTATTTTATTTTTTTATCCTCTGTGCCAAGAGATGAAAGTGAGGAGCAGAGGACACTGTCAGGTGCAGGAACCTAATCTTTCCTGTTTTACATTGAGAAAGAATAGGTTTCCATGAAGTCATGCTAAGTATTTATTTTCACTTCATCATAATAATATGCCTAATATTAATAAAAGTTATTAATACTACTAATAATATATTTATAGTGAATAATAAGTAGAGTATTTATCTTCACTTAATAATAAGGATGAAATAAATATATTTTCCTAAAAATGTGAAGAAAATTTGTTTCTACTAGGTTTTTGATGAAAGAACTTTATTAAAGGTTGTACTTTTGTAAAAAGAGAAATAAATCCAAAAGGCGGCACTGAGAACAAGAAGGGAGTGATGAACAACAACAAAAGTTGTAAATGTGGTTATTTCTAAATAAACATTTTTGTACAATGGCTGCAAAATTTGGGAACTAAAAACTAGAGAGAACTAAATCAGGCAAATTTGGAATTAAAGCCTTTGTGTTGCCAAGAAGAAACTTGAGATTTTCATTAACTTTGGACTTTTAGTGAACTTTATACATATCAAAAGTCAGGGAATTACTAAAAAAGAGGTAACATCTAGCATTTTTATTATAGAAGTAAATAAAGGGGGTGATAAAAGAATTAAATAATCCCAAATCAACTAAGCATAGAAAAAGGAGCATATATAGAAAAGTTGTGATAGAGGCAATTAGTAATTACAATAAATGCGAATGGATTAAATATTCCATCTAGAAAAAAAAATCTCAGATTGGATATTTTTAAATACAGCTACATGCGTTTTCAAGAAGACAAATATAAAACATATAAAATGTTAAGGCCAGAGAAAGGCAGAATGTATAACAGTGGGACAAATATACTTGGGAAACATTAGCAAAAATAAATGTTTCAGATTAATATCAGACAAAATATACTTTAATTAAAAAACTATTTTTAAGACTAAAAGGTTCGATTCAACAGGAATATAAATCACTTATAAGCCCAGCTGTACTTCATGTAGACTCAAAATACAGAAAGCAAAAATTGGAGCTACTGTGGAGAGCTGATAAAACACATTTATCAGTTATTGATAGAGTAATAAGGTAATGATACGTAAGGATATTATATATTTAAATTTCTTTGGCTTTTTTTTTTAGATAACTTACCCTGAACTCCCTTTAGTCTCTACCCAGTTGTACCTCCTCAGAAGTATTATCCACCATATTGAAATAGTCTTCTTTCCCTATTTCCATCATTTATTCTCTAATTGGCTTAATTTGTATTATATCCTTTTTATTTAATGAACATATGCCAAATACGTATGCTTATGTGGCATTTCTGCTTTACTCCTTACATGCCAGATGCCTAGAACACAGCCTGGTCCATTGTAGGTGTTTAATAAATATTTGTTGAATTAACAAATAAACCCAGGGTTTTGGTAATGCTATTCTCTTTGTGGGTAAGCTCTCCCCGTCTTCCTCTCTTTTCCTAGCTTACTCCCACTTAGCTTCTTAGCATTTGGGTTTCAGATTCCTCAAGAAATTTTTTCTTGTTCCCACAGCCATCTCACACTTCTGCAGAACCTTATAAGGCCGATTTGTAAATTCACTCAATCATTCACTCAAGTATTAACTGAGTGCCTCGTACATTCTGACTCTTGTTCTAGGCCCTGGGGATGCAGTAGTGAACACAACAGAGTAATTTAAACTGTTGTGAAGTTTATACTCTAGTGGGGTGGTGGTGGAGGGCAGACAAGAAGCAAGTAAACAAGTACATAGTACTTCCTACAATTGTGAGTAGCTGAGGAAACATGAAGCAGGGTTAGGGAGATGAGAGAGCCAAGAAAATAGTAGGAGCGATTCTTTTATATCGAGGCCCAGGGAAAGCCTCTAAGTAAGTGAGGGACTGGCCCTGATAACTGGGGAAAATGTCGCAGACAGAGGAAACTGCAAGCGTTAAGCGCCTTGAGGCAATAATGCTCCAAAAGTGCTGCAGAAACATCTTCGAGCCCAGAGTGCTGGCGCAGAGTAAATAAACCAGTAAAAGATGAAGTCAAAGAGAGACTTTTTCTTTGGTTAGTGATGCCATTTTTGTTTTTACAGCTACCCCTGGGATGGGCAGGACAAAAGGGAAAGAGAGAGAGAGCCTGTGGTGTTCTGGCCTGATGGTCCTACTAGGAACGCCAGGTCCTGAGGTGCCGTCTCAGGAACAGCCACGAGGTGGCGCCAGGCTGCACAGGCCGCTCCAGGAAGTGCAGTTCAGCGCTGGCAGCTCCGGGTCCTAGTGATGCCAGGTTCTCCGCGACTAGCCCTCCACGGGGTTGCTGGGCACAGCATCCGCCTTCCTGAAACCTCAGAAGGGTTTTGCCCCGGTGCAGGGATCCCAGCCTCAGGGTGCCTGGCCTGGCATCGCTGGTACTCCTCTGTTCCAGGTGCAGTTCGGAGGTCACAGCCTGGAGACTGGGTGGGGCCTGCCGACTCAGCTGAGGGTCAGCACCCAGCAACCTTCTCGTGCTGCTGGGGCGGTCGGGCCAGGCAGGGCCCCAAGGCAGGCCACCACAGGAAGCTCTGGGGACCCGCCCGCCCGAAGTTGTGCTGCTGCTGCGGAGGGTCACCGGGGTCTCCTCCTGGAAGATGGACGTGTTCCTAGAGCCGAGCACAGCCTGCCAGGTGAGCCATGGACCGGATGCGGTGGAGGCTTGGTATTCAAAAAACCTGGTCCTTTACTCTAAGATGCTAAAGCCACAGGAAGGATTTTAGTTTGAACAGGCCCTCTCTGCTGTGTTGATTATAGAGAGTCGAGGGCAAACAGGGAGATTAGTTAGAAAGTAGTTAAAGTAATCCAGATAAGAGATGATGGCGCTTAGGATTCAAGACGTAGCAGGAAAGGTAGTGAATTGTGGTAGAATTCTGGAGACACGTTGGAAGTCTTAGCCAGCGGGAATGCATGGAAGATTGATTACAGAGAGAAACAAAGCAGAAGATGATGAATTGGGTATCTGGCCTGAGTATGTGAAAAGGTGAAACCACTTTACTGAGATTGGAAGATTAGGAGGAGCATAGGGGAAGGGGCTAGTCTCGGAGGGATATACCTTTTGGACATGTTGAGATATCTTAGAGCAGTGGTTCTCAACCTTGGCTGCACATTAGAATCACCTGGGAATCTTTTTAAAATCCTGATTTCAGGGCCTCATCCTCCGGAAATTCTGTCTCTTTGTTATGGGGTGGGTCCACAACATTAGTAACAAAGAAACAGAATTTCCGGAGGATGAGGCCCAGAAATCAGGATTTTAAAAAGATTCCCAGGTGATTCTAATGTGCAGCCAAGGTTGAGAACCACTGTCTTAGAGACTCAGATGAAGAGTTTCAGTAGGCAGCTATATATAAAATTCTAGAACTCAAGGAAGAGTCCAGAATGGGGATATATTAAGGGAGTTAACATGTAGATGATGTTTAAGACCATCTGGAGGATGAAAACACAACATCTGATGGCTCAACTGGGTCATCCCAACATTTAAAGGCTGAAAAGAGGTAGAAGCGCCAGCCAGGGAAGAAAACCAGAAAAGGAGTAGTGACCAGAAGCCAAGTAGTGAGTGTTTGAAGAAGATGGGAGGGGTTGGCTGTGTGAAATGCTAATAGGCGAGGGAACATGTCTGGGCACTGCCCATTGCATCTAGCAGTGTGGCGGTCATTGGTGGCCCTAACACTGTAGAGACAGCAGGTGTAAGCTTCATTGGAATAGATTCAACATGCGATCGGCACAGATAGTGTAGGGGGAGTATGAACAACTTTTCAAGAACTTTTGCTTTCCAAGGGAGCAGAGTGATAGTATAGTAGTTGGAGGGAGATACGCCCCTGATTGAAACGCCTGTGTCTGTAAGAATGGTAAGAACTACCCTTTGTGGTAACAACTATTTTCATCTTGTTGACTGCTTTTTGCCTAGTACAATGCTTAACCCAAAGCAGATGCACAATTAAATATTTTTGAACAATAAGTACCATTTCAGTTAAGACTATAACCCTCTTATGAGCTGGACCTTGAAATCACTCTCCATGTTCCCCAAACAGAGTCTTTCCAGTCCATCATGAATGTCACCTTCAGTAGGTGATGATTTCAATGTGGATAAAGACTGTTTCTTATTCTGTTTTGTTTTGTATTCACCATTGCACCTTCCTTAGAACTCTTCAAAGAGTGTGTGCCCTTCCAAAATAGAAATTGATTGATGAAATAGCATTGACCGCCTTTATCACAGGGAATTTTGAATTTTCTTCAGTTAGCAGTACTTACCAAGAGTTTTAAAGCAAGGCGAAAACAGCAGAACGACACTGTTCAACACTTACTTATGGCAGAAGTTGGAGTGTTATCACTAGTGGGTAAGGAAAAGAAAGGGCGTGCTTAATAAATGTCAGGGATACAGAGCTATATTTTATGTCTGTTTCTCAGAGCTGTGGGGTTTATCTCCTCTTTTGAATCAGCAAAGACGGGTTTGAGATGTACTAATACAGGAGTGAGTCAGAGATACAAAAGCAAGAATTAAACTATCGAGCAGGAAACTAGCCACAGTGCGGACGGGAGGACGAGGCCACGTAGACTCCCAAGTGGCCCAGAGGCTGCGTTGCCAGTGCAGAGGGGAAGGACCAGAGCTGCTAGTTGTGCGGCATCTCCACAGGGGAAACAGCCCTCACACAGTCCAGACCAGGCCCAGGGGCAGGCTCCTAAAGCATGCTTTCTGCAGTGACAAAAAGGACTCGTTTATTATTGAAGAAAACGTGCCTTTCCAAATAGCCACAGTGTGATGACAAAACCTGAGGCACAGATAAGAAGATTTGAAAGATAAATTACTGTCTCTTCGGTGACCGACCAAAATGTTCTTTAAGTGACAGTGATGGAGATTACGAGGCTGTGGAGCCAGGGCACAAACAAGGTCAAGAACCAAATCACTCTGTGGATGGTTTTCCACATGATAGAGTGGAATCTCTCTGCAGATGTGTTCACAGCCCTCACTGTGGGAGTGGTATTTAGCAATTTCACTCATTCAGAAACAAGTATTATTAAAATGGAGCATATAAAAAAGAGATCATTAAGTGTATATTGGAGAAATGATTCATATTCTTACATTACACACACACTGCTGCCGCTAATGGCTGCATATACATGCGGATAACTGGAAAATGTGTAACCAATATTTCTTGAAGGACAGTACACAAACTGCATACTGTGAATGAATATATAATATTGTAAAATGTTCAGCATCTGCCCTAGCCTTCTGTGAGTGATTTCACACACTGCTGGCATAGTAATTGGGATTTCTTATAGATTTGATTAAAAATGTAGGGATTTCAGGCTGGAAAAATATTTTTGTTGTATAGAATATGTCATAATGGTATATTCTGAAATGGGATTTGACTGTATGATGAGAAATAGCTGCTATAATTCAAACACTAGGGAAGAGAATATAATAGTTCCCATACTGAGTAAGGGCAGTCATTCATTTTACTTCACTTTCCACTGTGAAGGGCTCAAATCTTAACTGAGTGAAAACTTCCATAGAGAACTGTCTGGTAGGAACTCGGGTTCTCTTCTGCCACATTAAGTGCCTGGTTCCTGAGGGAGACGTCTATCTTCTTGGCTTCAGAAGTCATCAGACACCTGCAAGTGGGTCCAGACCTGCTGGCTGGTTCTCTCTCTCTCTCTCTCTCTCTCTCTCTCTCTCTCTCTCTTTGTTTTTTTTTTTTAAATATATTTTTTATTGATTTCAGAGAGGAAGGGAGAGGGAGAGGGAGATAGAAACACCAATGATGAGAGAGAATCATTGATCGCCTGCCTCCTGCATGCCCTCCAATGGGGATCAAGCCCACAACCCAAGCATGTGCCCCCGACTGGAATTGAACCCTGGACTCTTCAGTCCAAAGGCCGATGCTTTATCCACTGACCCAAACCAGCCAGGGCATGCTGGCTGGTTCTCAAAGCTCTCACTCTTCACTTAGGAAATGTAATGCCAATATAATTTCAGGCCACTTGAAACAAGTGTAATATAGAGTGCAGAAATGTAGTGTGTGTCCTACTGGCATTCCTACTTCGTGCTGTTTCTTTGCTCTAACTCTGGCCTCATCCCCTACTGCTACCCAACAGAGTACAGTGCTGGGGGCAGAAGTATCGATCAGTCCACATTGACACAGTGGAACTATGTAGCTCCGTGTGGTGAAAAACTGTGGGAAGGATTTCTCTTACTTATATGGTCAGGAACTTGAGTTTCGGAATAGTAAAGAGACTGACCTATTGTAGACATTTTGGAAAATATATTTTAATGAGGAAAATCAGATTTTTTAAAATTGGGAAACCACCTCTTTTATTGAACAGTAATCTACTCTTTAATTGAGCTCTAGTGAACATTTCTTGTTCTTCACAAGCGTAGGTTCCATGCTTCATAGTGCTCCTTTGAATAAGTGTACAGTAATTTCCAAACTAGTCACATTTGTTGTGCCTTTAGCTTTTCCCACATTCCCCCTGTGTGCTAAGTGTCTTTTTACATAAATTGTTTTAAAAGTGTCTGAATAAATTTTCTTAGGGTTTCCTTAGGATGGATTTTTGAAGTTGGAGGATTAGATTTAATTGTGCAGAACATTCTAAAATATCACTGGTACACATTTTGAAATGCTACTGACATGAACACCTTTCCTGTATTATTTTTCCATTTATTGTTTTTTTCAATAGATGTGCATGAAGTCTTTTGATGTGCAAGATACTGTGTTAAACTCTAGGAATATATCCGTGAATATAATACTGTCTCTTCCATAAAGGGGTTTACATTCTACCTGGAGAGACACACAAATAAACAGTTACAATGCAGAGAAATAATGACAATGTTAGGTTACCATCATCCATGAGAGCTAATGTGTAAGTATACATAGTTAGGCCCAGGGTTACAAAATCATGAGAAAGAAACAGCCCTCATGTGAAGGGAAGTAAGCTCCTTAGGGAAAAGGCAGGATAGAATTAAAGAGATAAAGAAAACAGATTTTTCTGCCCTGACTGGTGGAAGCATCATCCCATGCACCAAAAGGTTGTGGGTTCGATTCCCTGTCCATGGGCCTTTGGAAGGCAACTGATTGATGTTTCTCTCTCATGTTACTCTCTTCCTCTGTTTTTCTCCCCCACCCCCCTTTCTGCTATCTATATATATCTTCAGGTGATGATTTAAAAAAAGGAAAGAAAAACAGATTTTTCTGATAATGGACTATGAATTTCATTGGGCACAATGAAATAGTTTCAGGATTTGAGGAAAAAGTGGAGAGGGGAGAGATGGTGCAGCCCTTTTGTGTGCAGAGGGAAAGTAAGGGTGACTTGAGAGTTTGCACATTTTTTGTAACGACATAAACAGGGTCAGAGGGACCAATGAGATTAGTCCCAGTGGTGAGCAGACTGTTGGGTAGAGGGAAGGGCTCTCTTCCTCTGAGGGGGGAGGTAATTTTCTCTAAAGCACTGGAAATGTCAGAAAAACAAGAATATTTTATGAAAACTTGAAAGTATTATTTTCTTTTAGCATTCTCTCACCGACATGACCTCCCTCTTGTGGTATATGACCTGGTTGTGCTGAATTCAGAGGCAGCTTGTTGCTCTGGATTTAAAAGAGAAGGAGTTACTTTTCCAAAGAGAGGAGAACCCTATGCTTCACTTCCACTCTGGGGCCCTTGCCCCCCAGAATTGCATGCTACAATGGTGACCTGCGATGAAGCTTGAAGCTCCCAATTCCCCATTCTGTCTGTCACGAGCACAAACACTGGGCAGCTGTACCAGAGGCCCCCCGAAGGGTTCAGCGGTAGTCTGCAACCGAGGGAAGGGGCAGAGTTTGGTTTATAAAAATATTCAAGAAGTGAGCAAATCCACACTGATGTAACTGCATTATCAACTAAAAAATAATTTTGCAGTTGTCAATATATCATCAAAATTAGGGAAGGAATCTCCGATAAATCACCTCGGTGCCCATCATATTCTTTCCCGATGCCATTGTAAGAGCAGCCCCACCTTATCCTCATGAATGGGGCCATTTTTCTCTGCCACGGGGGCGCCATTCCTCGTATGTTGCTCTCTTATCTGCTAGGCTCTTGCTGTGTCTATGGTAGAAATGTTCTCTTTGGTGAATCAGGACCGTCACACCTGCAGAGCATAGGGTAGGGACGGGAATCAAAAGTCTCCAAGTAGGCCACTGAGAGTGAGGCTGAGCAGGACCTCTCAAACTTCCTCCTCTTGGGTCCTGGACTTTTGTATTCTACATAATGATAAAAAATAAAGACACCCAAAAGGAACTATCGTTGGTTTAGGACATATGCTTCATCTTGCAGGATGCTGCCCTATCTTTGCATGGTCTATCTTCAAGTTGGTCCCTCAGCTCTGCCTTTAAAAGACCATCCCATTGCTCTACCAGGTAGTGTGGTATATTTTAGGACTGGTAGGTTCCAGCTATTCACCGTCTGTTCTTTAAAGTGGGTTACTTGGTCCAGTGCAATGTTAGGGGGATGCCATGTCAGAGAAGTAAATGCTCCCCAAGCCCTGAGATAGAGGGGCTGGACCAGTCTCTGTGGGCAGAAGAGAATGTGTGCTAAATATCTGCTCCTCCCCAAATGGAAAGAGTTCAATGTAATCAACCGGACATGGAGGGGCTATTGGCCTGCTGGGTGGTTGGTGGATGGCCTACGAGATGGAAAGTCTGTGGTGGTCTCTCCAGATGGCAGGTTGGACATCTAGTAGTGGCAGCAGCTAGATAAGCCTTTATAGTGGAAGCTCATGTTTTGGGTCCAAGATTAAGTTTTCCATCCCTGCCCTCATGGTTATTTATGTTTCCATTGGGTAAGCACTGGAGTGGATGGTGACAGAAGTTGGCTAATATCAAATGGTTGAATAATTATGTCTACTTGGTTGTTTAGTGCTTTTTCTGGTGACTGCTCTCTGGAAGGGAATTACATATGACACAAATATCTTTCTACTTTCCCTACTCCTGTAGATTAGCCACATGCATCTTGTCCCCAGTTGTTCAATTTTTCCTTCCAGGCCCCTGATCAAGAAGACAAGCTGTTCTCTACTGTCCATAAATCCATATATATTCTTGCTTCAGGCCAATTCTCTATACATGACCAGCTGCATTGTCCAAAGCACTTGGGAGAAGTGCCCGTTACTCCTGTCTTTCAGGGACACCACTGAGTAGGACCACAATGCAGTGCTAGATTTTGGCTTTTAGCCACATCAGAACTGAATCATCTGTGAGCCAACCTAGCCTTTCTTCCACCTCCATCAGTTGTGAACTGAGGGAGGAAAGTCAGTAATATAGTGGATGACGTAGAGGTCTATGCAGCTTGCTTGTATTCTCTGGTCCTATGATGCCCAATTTTGAATTTAACATTTCCATTTTAGGATGGATCACCACAGGCCTGCACAACCATATGAATCGATGGGCCTGAAAATAAATTTCAACTAGTACAGTTCTGGCGGCACATTCACTTAATTTCTATCTACCAGTATCTGACCCAACAGTACAATATAATGGTTTATTCAGTGATGCATAATTTCTGCTGAAGATGGCATGGTCTTGCTCCAGAACCCTAGGAACCTTCATTGTGATTTTCCTATTGGGACTTGCCATAAATTCTACGCAGCAAAACTTTCCATCACCAGTACCTCTAAATCATAGGGTCTTTTGATTCATATGGCTCATCTAAAATCATCTTAAAGGGTTGCTTGGTAAATGCATTGGAGCCATATTCCCAAATGTGGATTATTTTTCCTATAGTATATGGAGAGGCCTACCAGGTCTCCTGGAGGTGGAAGGTGTCAAATGTGATCGTTAGACTTTTTCTTTGAGAGGGGGAGGTTCTGCTATGCTCCTGATCAAGGAACCATTACATTCTCATTGATGTGACAGGTATCCGAGTCTGTAGAGTTTATCTCCTACCCTGTGGAGTGAGTTTATGTTTACCAAGCCCTCCAAGATACTTCTCATTTATTATTATTTTTCTGATTAAATTATGTCATTTTTATTAAGTGAACCAGTGTGATGTTCTGTAGAAGGTCCAGATAAATGATCCAAGTAACTTCGGCCTGTTTTTGAGGGAACAGGAGTGTTAACATAGCTTTTGGACAATGTATAGCATTGTTTCTTCCATTGGATGTGAACTCTGGTTTTCTTTCCTGGTAATTTTGAAAAATAAAAAAAGCATACACACACACACACACACACACACACAACCACGCCTCACATTAGCTTCCTAAGACTATGTTAATCTTCTCTAACATAAACACCACATCCACACAACAGTTGAAGTTACAAGTTATTTGAATTTGCAGTAGTGAACTGTCACCCTCCAGGATCCGTCTCCTATCATGGAGGCAAAGACTGGTAGATTAAATGGAGTTGTTCTTCTTAGATGTTTAATTTCTTCTAAGATACAGTATTATTTTTATTTAGTGTCTTGGCCAAGTGGTGGAATTTCAGAGTCTTCTATTTGACTTCCTTACTATAATAATTCTTACTTTTCAGAGTAAGAACCCAATATGGAGATATTAAGTATTTCCATTTCAAACACGAATTTGGAGACCACAAACATAACCACCAAGTAGGTCTGCAGACCTGATGAACCTACTGTGAGCTGGATCCGTGCCAGGACTTCCCATGTTTCCCGTATCAATCCATTGCTTCCCCTCCCTCACTACTCAAACAGGAGGACCATGATGGTATTTCAGACCTTAGGTCTACTTGGACCGTATCTCTGATAGTCTTTGAGATGTCTGGATATTTTCCATTCTACGGTGTACAGCAGTCCCCCCCACTCCCCGTCCCCCCCCCCCCCCCCCGCCCCTGCACCTTATTCACTGCTTCACTTGCCATAGTTTTTAGTTACCCACGGTCAACCATGGTTCAAAAATATTAACTGAAAATTCTAGAAATAATCAATTCATAAGTGTTGAATCGTGGGCCATTCTGAGTAGTGCGATGTGATCTCATGCCATCCCACTCTGTCCCACCCGGATGTGAATTATCCCTTTGTCAAGTGTATCCACATTGTGTACAGTACCTGCCTTTTAGTCACTTAGTAGCCATCTTTGTTTTCTTTTTTAATGATTTCTTATTGTTAATAGTATTACAGACGTCTCCCGTTCCCCCCACCCTTCATCCCCCTCCTCCCAGTCCCTACCTCCCCCCCAGAACATAGTATTCCATGGTGTAAATGTCCCACAGCTTTAATCCACTCATCTACTGATGGGCACTTGGGCCTTCTTTGTTTTCAGATTGATTGTCGTGGTGTCTTAGTACTTACCTTTAAGGAATCCTTATTTTACTTAATAAGGACTCCAAAGCCACTCACATAACTTTTATTACAGTATATTGTTATAACTGTCCTCTTTTATTACTGGGCAAGGATTGTAATATCTTATTGGAGCAGCTACTCTCAACTCCCAGTTGTTTATTCTTCATTTTCGGTCATTGTCTAAGTTAAGAATGCATTAATCTGTTGGTAAAATTAAGAGTTGGATTTTTATCTATTTTACCTTGGAACAAACACTGTGCTCTTTGCACTGTCATCATAGCTGCCAGTGGGCGTGGCACCCTGGCTGAGCCCCACTCTTGCTGCTCATGATGATAGCTGTCTTCACTTGTGATGGATGCCTAAACACTGCCAACAGACCTCTAATATTGAGTGATCAGTGCACCTATTTTGGAATGTGTTTGAATCATTAAGTGTTTTTGGTTCAGTTTGTTACAGTAGGTAACCGTACTCTAAATAATATAAATTGCAAGCTAAAAAAATTTTATAGGTCTCTAATAAGAGTTGTTTTTTTGTCAGTTTCTTCCCTGGGCTGTATGTGTATGATACATATTTTAAATATAAATAACCTTATTAGTGTCAGTCCATTTCCTCTTACATTTAACATTTATTTACCACTTGTCATGGAGATTTCATATTCTGTCATTTCATATGTTAATTTTTTAATTCAACTTTGGGTAATGTATATAGTAGGTCAATCTGCCCATGCTTTTCTCCCGTTTCATTGACGTAACTGTTGGACAGGAAAGGGCCAAGGTCAGCATCCTGCACTTTGCCTTCTCCACAGTGATAAAGGCCCATTAATCGATATCACTTTCGGGCTGCAATTGCTCAACCAGCATGATCCACATAGTTGTTCTGTTATCCAGCTCACGTGTCATTTTGTCCACAGGGGAATCATAAGAGAGTTTGTCAGATGCATTGCTGAAACAGAGCTATTATAGCTACAACAATTTCTTTGTTTTATTAAAACAATCATAATAGTAGCCCTTTGATAAGAAGCTTGCTGAGCCCTTTACTTAAATCATCTTTTTAAATTATTATCACATAATTAGAAATTAGGTACTATTATTAAATTCATTTTATAGATAAGAAAACTGGATAAAAGAGGTTAGGTGATATGTCTATATTAGTTCAGCTGCTGGATTCCTTCGACTCCAAAAAATGTTGCCAGAATAACAATTGTATTAAAAAAATGAATAGATAAATGAAAATCAAAGTCATCATTTTGTGTAATTTAAAGTTACCATTGTCATCATGCTGTGCCTTTTCTCTATTTCCTGTTCTAAATTTCAGACTTAGTTTCTATTCTTTTATATTCTTTAAATATTTTCAGGAATTTTTTTTTTAAAATAGAAGTTCCATTTAGTTAGTGCCAGTATTTTAAATTAACTATTTAGAAAGACACCACTGGGGGAAGATATTCTAAAGAGATTCCTGAGATTAGGAATTCCAGTTAAAGTGAAATAGACCATGACAAATATTGCAGTACTAACAACACTTCTCTGGATATGGCTACTGATGGCATTTCAGTGACTTTATATTAAAAGTTTATATTAAAAGTTAATATAAAGTGACTTCATTTCAGTGACTTCATGTACATTAAAAATTAAACATTTGTCATCTGCTATGCCATTTTTATTAGACATTTAAAAGCAATTTTATAATAATTTCCATATAAATTATTGCTTTGTTTAATTCATTGAACAATCACAGTGTGGACTGGAGCATTCCTTCCATTTATTTTTATGGAGTTTTTAAATCCTTTATTCCTATTTAATAATATATGTGTAGTCAGCATCTTTCAAATAGACATAGGATGTGGAGAACAGGAAACATAAGTTTTAAATGTTTTTGTAGCCCTCATATCTTAGTGTACAATGCTTTGGCATAATAGCAGTCAATAAATAATTGTATTGATTATGTTTGGGACCTCATCTATCCTTCTGTCTTATAAAAGTTTATATTAACTTACTAGTTAGGGTATTTTTGACAATATAACAGCACATAAACTTGTTTCTATTTTAAAAATTGAATTAAATTATTCTTCCCAAATTCAATATGCAAAGGGGGCTCTATAGCATTTAAACATTTTTGAAATTTAATATTGAGTAGTAAAAAAAATCTATTTTCTATAGCATCATACTTAATTTCTAGGGTATTATGAAATATACTTCATAAAATTAAAAAAAAAAGATATGTATGTAATTACAGTGTTGGATATTTTAAAAGAAGAATACAGCTAAATAAGGCTGGGGATTCTGAATTAAAATTTGGCAAACCAACTTTCAAAAACCTACAAAATTTACGTATTAGAGGAAATACACATATAAGTGAATTTTTTAATAAGTTTAGATATGAAGGAAATACAAGCAAGATGTGGACAAAATATCTGCTATAGCATTTTCCATAGGCGTTTTCATGAAATTTGGGAGAGTTGTCTTTTCATACCTGAAGTATGCTAGAAAAGGACTTAATGGATTCTTTTATATGCTAACTAGAGGCCCAGTGCACAAAACTTGTGCACTGGGTGGGGGGGGGGATCTCCCCAGCCTGGCCTGTGCCCTCTCACAGTGCGGGAGCCCTGCAATCGATCGCCCCAAAGGGTAGGCCCTGCCCACCCATCCAAGGCTCCTCGATAGATTGCCCCAAAGAGGTAGGCCAGAACCGGGGTCCTACTTCCATGGCACGCATGGAGCCACAGGAACCCCGGCAGAAGCTGTGTGGAGCTGCCACCAGGCCCCGCCTCCACTGTGCACGCATCTTGTGACGGCATGAGGGCATCACAGCGTGACAGCATGAGGACTACCTAAACTTTTATTAGTAAGATATGCAGGATAAGTGTTAAGAGAATTATATAGTACACAGTAATCCTCATATTTATTAGACATTGAAAACCTTATTATCAGTTCATTTTTATAGACCAGTGTTTGACTTTGGGAAATACTGTCGTAGTATGACTATACAAGAATGGTGTTAGGATGGTCACAGCATATACAAATGTAACAGTATAACTCATTTTAAGAGCTTCACATAGAGCAGGAATAATAATAAGGGGAGGATAGGCATGGAATGTTAATAAATGGCAGCAATAGTTGTATGTTATCACCTCTGTGAGTAAGGGGTGGTCTTCAAAATAGCCCAAGTAGGACATACATTAAAAGGGAATGGAAGGCTCAAGGAAAGAAAAATTTTAGAGACCATAGAATATGTTTAAGTCCTGGGGTTTTAAAAGAATTTTGAGATACAATCTTGGTGATAGTATCAGTTATATTTTGAAAAATCATGAAGAACATAAAAGGTGAGAAACAGGTCAATGTTTACCAGATATTTGAAAACAATAAAAAAGTGAATTTGAGAAAATGACATTTTGAAGTCACTTAACCTCTTTTGGCATTCACTACAAGTGAAGTGATTACGATGTGGTTTCTAGAATTTCTCCCATGGCTGACAGTCTATGTTTTTGTGTTTCTAAAGTTTATGTAAATTCCTGGCAAGAATTATGGTGAATTTTTAAACAGATGGAGCTGTGTTTGCATGAGTGTGTTTGCACTTAGAAAGGCATGTGGGTGGGTGATGGGGAATGTCTGGGTTAGTGTGGTACCAGACAGACAAGCACATTTTTCCAAATTTCCTCTCAAATACCCATAGAAGCACATAAAAGAGAGAAAAGAGCAGCACAGCAAGAGAACTCGAAACTGCATGAAATGAATAATGAATCTCATACTCAAAATTCAAGAGGTAGTCCACTGACTGAATTACATGTAGACGGATTTCAAAGCACAGTTTTGGACTTCACACAACATATAACAGTCTCTTAACCAAAGCAGGATAAATGGCTTGACAAAAAGTTAAGGAAATATGAGTCTGCCTCCACCTGACCATATCGCTCAGAGACACAGGCATCATACTAAGCAGTTATTTAGCCATCCTCCGAATCTTCTGGAATTACCCTTTGAATCAGCCAGAACCAGAGTCATGCCACCATCACACGCTTCCCTTTGTCTTTGTCTCTTCAGACTCCCACAGTAGAAGACTGGATGCTGGATGCCACTGCGGAGTTGGGACCTGCCGGGTGTACCCCAATCAGAAGGATGATGACACACAGACATTAAAGCCACAGGACACATTCAGTGTATGTTGATGCAAACAGGCAAGAAGGGGAAATATAAAGCTATTGCTAAGATAAAAATAGAATAAGGTAATGTTATCAATGTATAGATTCATATCAAAGTGAGGAACAAGTGCTTCTTGTCATCTGATATGATTTTCCAGTATTAACTGTAACTGCATAAAGGATTTTGAACTATAAGTCTGGTTATGTGACAAAACAAAAGTAGGAACCTGGGTGAATCAGTTAAGCTCTGCTGCCTCAGTTTCCTTAATTGCAAACTGAAAGAGATTGAATATGGTCCACTAGAAGGAAAGTAACATTTCCCATAATCCAGTCAGTATGGGAAATTATAGAGAATATGTAATGTTAAGATTTTTTTAGTAAAAAAATGCCTTAAGTATTTTCCCCCAAAACATATTTACTTATTTAGCAACTCTCTTTACTTCTTTATCTGCCTCTTTCTTTTCTTTTCTCTTTTCTTTTCTCTTTTTCTTTTCTTTTCTTTTCTTCTCTTTTTTCTTTTCTTTTCCTTTTCCTTTTCCTTCCTTCCTTCCTTCCTTCCTTCCTTCCTTCCTTCCTTCCTCCTCTCCTCTTCCTCCTCCTTCTCTTCTTATTCTTTTTCTTCACACTCTTCCTTATATTTTTAGAAACTTATCAACATCCTATTTTCTCTGAAAAACTCTGTGGTATTGACATTATGCAATATATTTTCCAAATCTCTGAAACAAAGCTCTTATGAGCTGGCTTACTGCTGCTGTGAAATTTGGGACTTGAATAATTTAAATATACTAGCATTGATGAAGCAAGTCTAGAAAGAAATTCCCATTAGGAATATGGGTATATATTGAAACACAGTAAACACATTTATCCATTCTTCTTTCTGCTGCAGAAATTATCTGGGATTAGTTCTCTAATCATGATCTGTGCACATGGAAGACAAATTTTGTTTATTCAATCAAGCAATGTAATAGCTATATTACTTGATTGGTTACTTTGCACTAGCCTCTGCTGTCTGTCAGTACTCAAAGGGAAAATATATGGTGGTTTATTGTTTCCTGTCTTGTATTACTTTCATTTGTGCTTTCACATTATTTTACCCCAGCCCCTAAGAATTAAAAGAGAACTCTATATCCTGCTCATTGTCTAGCATCCCATAGTGCTCACAAAACACCTCCTTGTTGGTGGTGGTTGAAGAAGTGTTGAATGGATGGGTTGGTTTTCCTGCCATGTAGCGATGCTCTCTGTTTTAGGGATGTACAGTTGTCATTCTCAGGTACATTCCACTGTGTGCAGTGTGGTCAGTATTTACTTTTTAAGTTTATTTTATTAACTGCAAGGCAATTTACTTATAATGTGTATTATTTAGTTTCTGATAAATGCTATAAGTTTGCTTGCTACCAGTTAATTATATGTAGAAGAAAGAAGAGAGCTGGTATAATAGGTCAATAGATGGTGAAGAATAGTCAGAGGAGGGGGTTGGAGCATAGATTCTACTGTGTGAGATGAGGAAAAAGGCAAGGAAATATCCCCACTATTACCAGAGCCTTGATAGTCACTCAGAAAGCCTCTTGTAACTCATGCTCCTATTTTAAGCTTGAGGGTGAGGGTGAGTGACTGCTTGTTTCATTCTAATGAGAGAGAACCATGCTCTGCTACCAGAAGGAGGAACCTGGTCTTCCCCTCCTTTCCCTGTAACCTCTGAGGGCCCTCCATCCATGGAGTCTACCTCCTCTTCCTGGGTGTGGATGACTGGCATCCATCTTCATGATCACAGACCTCTATGCTGGAAGCAGCTGCAAGGATGACCCAGTGCACCTCGTTATATCCCTGGAGATTTAGTGGTTGGAGGCTGGAGAAGAACTGAGACCTAGAGAGAGGAAGTTGCTCAGGCAAAGTGAGATACATGCTTTCCAGCCAGCAGACCTTGAGAGTAAATGCTATAGATTTATAAACATGTTTTTTTTAAATAATATTTTATTGTTTTTTTTACAGAGAGGAAGGGAGAGGGATAGAGAGTTAGAAACATCGATGAGAGAGAAACATCGATCAGCTGCCTCCTGCACACCCCCCACTGGCGATGTGCCTGCAACCAAGGTACATGCCCTTGACTGGAATCGAACCTGGGACCCTTCTGTCCACAGGCCGACGCTCTATCCACTGAGCCAAACCAGTCAGGGCTATAAACATGTTTTGATAAATTAACTAGTAAAATGTGTTGGTTTACAACCAGTTTTCTATAAATAATGACCATGGTTTACATTATGAACAGCATTAATATTCCGTCAAGCTTCCTGATCCTTTCCGAGCCCCTCTGGGGCCTCTTAGAGCTCCCTAGTAGTTCAGAGGATCAAAGTTTGGATCTTGCACAGCCTCTCAGCCCTGACTCTCAGCACTGGTAATGGAAGGAGGGGCCTGAGTTAGGAAAGAGCAAGAAGTCCTGCGCAAGGATGCACCACAACTGGTTGAAGGCGACTGCAGAACACATGCAAACTAGCTGTCTCTCTACTGTGTCTCTCTAACCACAGACATCAGTCGGATGGGCAGGAAATGTGGGTAAGAGCCTGGGGTTGGGCTCAGAGAGTTTGAGTTCAAAGCCTGACTCTGTCAATGACCTTTGATAATTATCTTAATATCTTTATGTCTTAGTTTTCTCATTTTTAAAAAACAGCAATAATATTAGCACATAGCTCTAAGAGATATTATAAATATTACTAGAAGCCCGTTGCATGAAGATTTGCGCAATAGGCCTTCCTTCCCCTGGCTGCCGGCACCGGTTTTCCTCCAGCACCCGGGACCCTGGCCTTTGGTCCGGCTGCAGCAGAGAAGCCAAGCCTCTTCAGTCTTCAGTCTTCACTCTTAACTCTGGCCGGAGCCTTCAGTCTTTGCTCCGCACCTACATATGCAAATTAACTGCCATATTTGTTGGGTTAATTTGCATAGTCACTCTGATTGGCTGGTGGGTGTAGCAGAGTGACACCAATTTGCATGTTTCTCTTTTATTAGTGTAGATATTAGAGAAAGTATGTAAAATGCCTATCATGTACTCAATAAACACTTCCTGTGGTTATGAACTTTATTCATTTAATGCTACTACTTGGTGTCCCAGAGAAGTTTTCTTACATAAAAAGGAGGGCAACTCAAAATAAGGGATATACAAGGTAGGAATTATTATACTGATTTGTGTATCTATTCTTTGTACTTGTTCTTGTTATTTGCCAGATCTTATAAGAAAGACATATTATTGTTCCTTAGTATCATTTCTTGATTGCAAGAAAAATATTATGCTGGTCTGAGAGTAAAAAGGACTATTTTGAAATAAGAAATAAAGGGCTGCTTAAAAATGACACTACAGGTTTGTTTTGTTTGTTGCTTTTTGTTTTATATTCCACATATGAGTGAAGTCATATGGTCTTTTTCCTTTTCTGTCTGACTTGTTTCACTTAGCATGATAGTTCAAGATCCGTAACAAACAAGCAAACAAACAAACAAACCAGCAAACTCATAGATACAGAAAACAGAATGATGGTACCAGAGGGGAAAGGGAATGGGAGGAGGATGAAGAAAGTATAGCGGGTCAAATACATGGTGATGGAAGGAGACTAAGCTTCCACGGTGAACACACAATGGAGTATACAGACATTGTATTATCAGGTTGTACACCTGAAATTTATATAATGCCATCAACCAATGTTACTCCAAATAATGTAATAAAAATAATGAGTAAAATTACCAAAAACATGACACTGCATGGAAAAACAAGAATTTTTAAAAGTTAAGAAAAAGAGCATTGTCTTTTCATTGTGCTCTTTCATGTGTAGAATTCTCTCCAGTTAGGAAGTTACAAGTTTTTTATGCAGTGACTCTCAGAATTCTGAGGTTTGAACACACACACACACACACACACACACACACACACACACACACACACTTGGTTAGTCTGGGGAGTAAAGGAGGTGCAGCAAAATTTGAGTTAATTAATGTTGTCAAATTGTTCATGCTCTATATGCAGTAGTAATTGGTGCATTTCTATAAATCTAGCAAAATGTTTCTGGGAAGTAAACATTCTTCCTTTTGAAGATTAAAGGTTAGCTTCTCCGCAAATTCACTTACTGGAACCAAGAGGATTAGCGATCAGCTACTATGCATGATGTTACTCACAGCGGCTCACGTGGACACCGGGGCCACCACTCTCGGGTCCCTGCCGGTGAAATCTTATTAGAGCAAATCCCTTTGCAGTAAAAACATCTGAATAACCAAAAGTCATTGGAGCCAGGTGATGGCATTCTTATTCTAACAGCATTGCTGCAAGGGAACTTTTACTCCAACCACAGCAGTAAGGGAATAGTGTCTATGTTGGAATTTGTGATAATGGGATTGAGCTACATCTAGCTGCATAATTTATAAAGAAACGGTGGAATAGCAACAGTGAAATAGTCAAATGAGAGATGGAGGCTGTCATTTCCTTGGCAGCAAGAGAGAAAGTGGCTGGCTTCATTTAGAATATCTCAATGGCCCAGCTGCTTAATCAGTGTCATTCAGGTACACATTCTGCAAATATGAGTTAAAGGTTCTGATAACATGACATGGTAAATCACTGAAGTCAAAATGCGTTAGAAGTGTACGCTGTTGGCTGTCCTCCAACACTTTCAGAAGTCAGTCTTGAGAAAGCATTTTTCAAGGCCTGTATAACATAGCTTTAGGGCAACACAATTCTAAATTCAAGTAAATTCATCAAGAGAATAAAAAATAGATTCAAATGGGAGACAAGGGAGCAAGTGAGTAACATGAAAACATTATGCAGTCTACTTGAAAAATTGCTATGGTCAGCCTCCAGTGGTGGCAATTGTGAAGACAGGCAAGGAACAGAAAGTCCAACTGAGAGGGCAAAATTGAATATAATTGCTGTAATAATAGAAAGCATCTTTCAATAACCATTAGGAAGTATATTCACATCATTAAGTCTAGCACTGCCTTATGTCGTTTGTCACTGCTTGGCATCTTTCCTGTAACTTTTCCATTCTTGGCTGGTGGCCCAAACAGGTAGTGAGGAGGGGAGAGAAAGTCACTCAACAGAAGCCCTCTGAAAATATTGCCTCTCACTGCCATGTTGATTAAAATTGCCCAAATAAGTTCAGTGTGTTAAGCAAAAATGCTGCTTTTTTTGGCTGGAGCTATTTTCCTAAAATGCTAGGTCTACATTTTTGGTAAAAAGATCCTTCATCGATTCTTGGTATACATTTTTTGGTTTGGTTAGCACAGCCTATTCATAATAGTGTATCTTTATCAATAAGCTTTCATGAGATAACCATTCTGAGTAGGAGTTAAAATATATAATGAACCCTAAACCTTTGCTATTCAAAGTATCTGCAGATAAGTATGTTAGCATCATCTGAGGGCATACAAGAAATACAGAATCTTGGACCAACCTCAGACCTCTTGAATCAGCATTTTACAAGATTCCCTTTATGTTGATGCCTATACATGAGAAATGCTGCTTTACCATGAATAAGGCTTTTCTCTTAATTAGTTTATGTATGAGTTGTCTGCATCTTATCCGTTTAATTGTTTAAGATGTTTAAGGTTATTTCTCAATGTGAAGAAATGTTTTAGAATATTTTGGTGAAATTTGTTTTTCTGAATTTTACCTATCTCGTAGTTTGAATTACTTACCTTTGAAACTTAGTGGGGGTGTATCTTAATATAATTCTATTTTTTTCTTTCTTTTTAAGAGTTTGGTGTTTGATTTATTTGTTGTTGTTGTTTGGGAGAAGCATAAGATAATTATACCCAGTAAACACAGGGTAGGTTGGGGAAAACTTGAACCAAAAGAGAGACAAAGTAGCCAATCTTACAAGTGGGACAGCTTACCCGGCTAATTTCAAGGTTATGGGGAAGACTTAATATAACGCAAATGTTTTCCTACCCAATATTTTAGACTAATGCCTCAAGCTTCTTATTTGTCTTCAGATGTTTACATTTGCAAATATACCTAAGCAGAAAATACTATTGGGAAATCATTTCTAAAATATATTCTGAAGTCAGGCTGTATGTTCTTAGCATCTCACTTGGAAGAATAAGAGCTTAGAATACTTAATTCAAATTTTTCTCAAAATATTTATCTTTGGAACAATCTATTAAGCTTAGAAATGGAATTGGTATAGGCCACTCTTTGCAGTGCATATTAGCAAGTTTCTCTTTATTTTATTCTATTCATTATTTTATCTCCTAGTTTTGTCTTGTCTTTCTGTTCCTTCTTTTTATTGTTTTGGTATGATTTATCTTAGGAAAAGGTAGCATTGAATATATGCATTGTCACCTTAAACCTAGAATTCTCCTCTAATATGTAAATGTTAATATTATTGTCTTTGGAGCTTCTTCCTTCTAAGTAGTTCTTTTTCACTATTTCAGAACCATTTCTAAGCAACATTTCTGTTACTTTGAATTTTCAAAATTTATTTTTTCAAATAAAGCTTTATTGCCTTCATGAATTTTTGGAGATGTCTGATTCTGTTGTAACTAAATAATTTTAAAAATGTTTAATTGATCTTATTAGTTGCATAAAATGCTAGGATTCTGGTCCAAGGGGGGAAATTCAGATGATTAAAATGTCATTGACAGCTATTTTGTGTCTCTGAATTTTAGGGTTTCACCTTGATTAATATTTATGGAACAAAATGCTTGTTCTTGGTTGAATCCTGTTAATGAGTTCTGGAAACTCTATGTAATAGCAGGTACTAATTATCTAATGTTACTGTGTGCTGGATACCCCACTAAAGGCAACATATCATTTAATCGTCATCCGGGCACTATTAGTAGATACGTATTTATTTTCAACAGCCAATTGTCATTTATAGCTTGACTATCTGGCAGCCTCTCAGGCCCAGTATATTACAAATTGAATCCCATTCTCTGCCCTTTGGAACCTTTCTTTCTTCTGTTATGATCTCTATTACTTTTTGTGGCACTACCAAGTTCCTAGTCATCGAGGCTCAAAATATAAACGCTAATATAAATGCCCTGTCTTCTAATACATCCAAAGTATGTTGTATTCATACTTTTTTCCCTTAATTTTTATCACCATCATCATTCTTCTTCAAACTCTTTACTTCTTCCTGCAATTATAGGGACTGCCTCTAAATGCTCTTTACTCTTTTTTAAAATATATTTTTATTGATTTTTTACAGAGAGGAAGGGAGAGGGATAGAGAGTTAGAAACATTGATGAGAGAGAAACATTGATCAGCTGCCTCCTGCATGCTCTCCAAGGGTAACCAAGGCACATACACTTGACTAGAATCGAACTTAGGACCCTGAGTCCACAGGCTAATGCTCTATCCACTGAGCCTAACTGGTGAGGGCTCTTTACTCTTTTGAAGTTCAGTTCTCATCATGGTATTCCTATATACAGAAACTTTCATTGTCTCCCAAATGCCTGTAGGACTAAGTCAAGGACCTATAGTTCATCATGGCTGGTTGTAATATAATTTTCCAACTTAATTTCCTATCATTCTCCTGGTAGTCATCAGGTACTTAAAAAAAGAATTGAAACATTTTGAAATGCAAGGGAGGGACAATCTTATGTAACTATGAAAATTAAGAAAATTATTATGGAGTTCACAGAAGACAAACTCTGTCCCAATATTTTGCATGGCACAAGTTTTAATCTTAAAATTCAATTCATCCAAGCCAACATTTCAGCCCTAAAGCCATACCAGATACTAATTTACCCTAGAACCAAAGCTATTATAAAAATCTTATAGATATTGCACCATTTTTATTTCTGTGTCTTAAATTTTCAATAAGAACTTTGTGTTCCCTTGAACAAAATCACTGTATACCTAAATTCTGTTCATTGTACCCCGAAGCAGATATGATACACTTGGAAAAGTTACAGGCAAGGTCAACTAATCAAGGTGATTGGGCATTTTCCATATGGCTATGGAAACAGAGCTGTAAAGCTGAAATTCTTCAATCAGGAAAGGGGAAGGTGGTGAAGTATTTGAATGGTAGTCTTTACCATTGTGACAGATATAGAGAATATGAACATGGGATTGGTTATTGAATACTAGAATGCTGGAATTAAGAGCATCTCCTTGAATCAAGAAAAGAGGTAATTTTACATCCCCATGACTATTTTGTAACTATCAATTTGTACTTTTTAATCCCTTCACCTTTTTCATTCAGTTCTCAGCCCCCTCCCCTCAGAGAGCCATCAGTCTATTCTCTGTATCTATGGGTCTGTTTCAATTTTGTTTGTTTATTTTGTTCTTTAGATTGCACATGTAAGTGAAATCACATGGTATTTGTCTTTTTCTGACTGACATTTCACTTAGCATAATAGCCTTTAGGTTCATTTATAGGGAATCCTATATAATAAAGAGGCAATATGCAAATTAATCCTCATTATCATGAGATGGCTGCGCCCACGGCAGAGGCAAGGTTGCCATAACAAAAGATGGCTGCACCCACAGCGGAGGCAGAGTTCCCGTAAGGAGCCGTGATGAGCGATCAGCAGGGACCTGAGGCTGCATGGTGCTGGGCCAGGGTGGGGAACCTGAGACTGTGCCCCTCCCAACTGGCGGGGTTTGACAGGGGACCTCAGGCCACGCCCCCCACCCAGCGGGGCTTGATGGGGGACCTTAGGCCGCACCCCCCACCTGGCGGGGTTTGACGGGGGACCTCAGGTCGCGCCCCTTGCCCCAGTGCTGGGCTGGAGGACTGCAGGCTGCACCCCCCACCCGGCGGGGCTTGACAGGGGACCTGAGGCTGGCCCCCGACCCGGCAGGGCTTGATGTGGATGGGGTTGGCCGGGTCTGGACCTCGCCCAATATGGGTGAGGCCAGCCTGGTCTGGGTCTCACGCGATTTCGAGGTGCACATGGGTGGGTGGGGACTTGACTCTGGGTCCCGCGGTGTGCCCCAGAGTCTGACAGGAGGAAGATTTTCAAACACATTTTACTAATTTTCTTTCATCTCTGACATTTCTATTATAGAGAAAGGGCAAATAGCAATATTAAAATATTTCCTCTAATTAATTTCCTTTTAATGTGCATGAATTTTGTGCACCGGGCCATAGTATATTCAATAATATTGTAATATGCATGGTGCCAGGTAGATACTGGAAATATTGGGATGAATGCTTTGTAAAGTATATGATTGTCTAACCACTATGCTGTACATCTGAAACTAATACAAAATAATATTGGATGTAAACTGTAATTGAAAAATAAATTTTAAAAAAGGAAGAGGTAATTTTATTGCAAATATATGCACTTATTAAATAAGTGTACTCATTAGTCCAGGAGGTGGTAGAAGCAGAAACAATAAATAAATTTTACAGAGCTTTGATCCATTCATTGGTGATAATGACAGAATTGTATATTACCGTAAGGTAATCTTATTTGAAGAGTTTATCAAACCTTATGAAGGTAAGTAACAGAGAGCAAACATAACATCCCACAGAGCATTTCATGAAGTTATTTCTTCATTTATGTAAGAAACATATTTGAACACCTACTATAAGATAGTTGTAAGATATAAATCATAGTTCTGAGAACTAGTGAAAGGACTCTGTAACTGAGCTTGCAAATTCTTACACTTGAGAGGGAAACGCAAGATAATTGAAAGTCTCCAGAAACTCTCAAGGGCATGGTGGCCTCATCTGTAGATGGGAGATCATTATCTTTTCTTTGTATGCTTCAGAGTCCTTACACTGAAATGTGAGAATGCACGTAGGATTTGGAAGGTATACATTACATGTCGTAACTTAGTCTTTCTGTTATTATTTTACAAAAATGTGCGTTTTTATTATCTACCTAATATCCAGGGAGCTACTTGTTAACACCAGACAAATAAGATCACATGAAGAGAGAGAGAGAAAAATAAATAAAGAGAGAGAGAGGAGGCCAATTTGTTCACATCATAGTAAATGCATACAGAGTAGTGTAGTTCTCTGTTAAAATATAAAATCCCAGAAATATATTCTGTACAGAAACCCTCAGCGCTCATTCTACCAAGGTGTGAACAACATTGGTACTGGCAAGGGCCTCACATACATTTAAGCATCAGCCACTATCTTCATGTAATTCAACATGTTAGTAGTAGAAGTGGGGATCTTTGTTCTATTATTTCCTTGTTGTTTCTCTGCTTGATTGTCTTGGCAGGATGGATGGACAGAGGCAACTAAATATCAATGCTGTAGAACTAGCATAGTATAAAAGCAAGTTCAGAGGTTTTATATTGTGTAATTGTATTATTGAAACTACTTTTAACTTCTGCATTTATGATAGAAATAGAGTTTTACCTTTAGATGAAAAAGGGATATTATTTTTCAAAACAACTTCATAATAATCTGGAACTATTAAATTCTTAGTGACAAATATGTTCATTCAGTAGGTCAATTTCTTTTGTGTAGTCCATTCATTTGATAATGAAGCATAGTTAGTTACTACTATTGGAGTGAACATGGAGATTGTTCATGGAGATTCTAACATGCATATTATGCTTTTTATAAAGTAGAATTATCCAATTTTTATACCTTTTTTCAAATTTAAACATCCTCACGGCTGTCAGAGATATTTATTTTTACAACTTGACACAGGCTCTTGCTCAGATCAACTTTCAGTGGAAACTTCAGAGAGAACAAAGTCTTGGACAAATGACACAATCTCTGTCACATAGGGTATATTAAAAATGATTTCAAAAGGATGATTATATTCTTTCAAGGGACCTTGATGTCAATATATCTTGAAAGCAAAAACACATCTGAAAATTCAATAGTCAGTTCACTATGTAGTCAACACTTGAACTCTAGAACTTTTCAATTTATTTCTGTAGAGAATGGCTTTTGCCATAACTCTCTGCCTCTGTTACAAACAAATTGGACAGGAAAATAGTGTATTCCGGTTACAACTTTTTCTCCTCTAAAGCCCAGGCCTATTTTTTCAAGGACAGTATCATGGGGAATGAAATAGTCTTGTAGAAATGTTACCATGCAAGGTAATATTTATGTAGCTTAGAAGGGGTGGTCCTATTCAACGAGGTATTATTGCATGCTAATTTTCAGGTCATCCAACTCAACCAAATAAGAATACAGAAATCAGAGTATCTATCTATCTATCATCTATCTATCTAATCTATCTATTTTCTTATTCTGATTACTTACCATGAATGGCTTTCCCACTTCTGTTGATCTGGCTCACTCCTGCTCATCCTTGAACTCTCAAGAGTCTCCAACATTCCTCGATGCATTGGCTGGGACTCAAATCTGGGTTTCCCACATCAGGGTGAGGGTGAGAATTCTGCTACTAAACTGTCCTGGGTTCTTGGGAATGCTTGAGGTAGAAATCAAGAGAGTTCACCACAAAGTAAGCCTCGGGTGAGAGGTTTATGACACATAGCTGGAGCGCTGAGGAAGACATTTAAAGGGAGAAAGAGAAATGTTGCTCCACAACAAAAGCTGGAGGACAGTTTCCAAGAAGTTGAGGTGGGAAGGATGATGTCTAAGTGGGACACATAACTATGTGTTGCATGTCTCATTAACATGTTAACTCCACCAGGTGTGTGCTTTTAGCATTTACAGGAGGGAGGGTAACTGAAAGGACAGTTTTCTTGCTAGTGTGCATGCATGAATGAAAAGCACAAAATTCAAGCCCATGAAAGTAAATCTTGCAGACAGCAGTGTCTTTCAGTATTGGCTGTAAAGAGAAGAGAAAGCACTTGGGCAATTAATGGGTTCCTGACTTCCTGCCAGCCGGGACCAAGGAGTAGCCTACCTATTTCGCTAGAATTTCCATATTTTCTGGACTCTGGGCTCTTTCAGGTTGTATCTGAAAGGGGCTTGTAGATCAACAAAATCATCTAATCTGCATCTATTTTAAAGCATAAGAAACAGGTTTTTGGGGAACTTTAAGAGGGTGCTCTTTTATGCCCAAAATGTATGCAGTCAAAGATTCTGCCTTCCCAGGAACTTCATTCCCTCTTGGACTAGGCATTGTTAGGGAACTTAAAGTTCATGAAGCTGACCATCATATTTAGAGGAAGCTGCCTCAGTATGTTGCATATTGACTTGATTTTGTAGAGTAGATCTTCACTAACTTCTCGTTAGATTCATTTCAGTTCATTGATGAGTTTCAGTCAGTAACTGATAAAGCAAGGGCAGGGGACAAGACTAAACAGAATTGGTGAAGGACTTGGGGGAAATATCTTAATGTGACAAAAAAACCCCTCCATATTTAGTAAATATTTAAAAAATGGGAGTATGGAACTGAGATTAAAATGTAAAAAATCTTAGCACACATTGCTATTTTCACAAGCTTTATTTTTATAAACCATTTGGTGTTGCCCCATAAAGACCTGTTGCATTCTTTTCCCCTGACTTATGGCAGAAATGATGCTTTACTTCTCCTGTTAGGTGCATGCTTGCCCTGGTGTAGAGTTCTAAAAGTGGGGCATGAGCACACACACAAATGAAAGCTTTGTATTTTCTAGGTATGGCACGTCCTTGCTGACTTTTGCCAGAGTAAGAGAGTTCTTTCAAAAAAAGATTTTTTAATTGATTTTAGAGAGAAATAGGGGGAGGGAGAGAGAAATAGCAATGTGGGAGAGAAACATTGATCCATTGCCTCCAGTATGTGCCCTGACCAGGAATCAAACCTTCGTTCTGGTGTACAGGACGAAGCTCCCACCAACTGGGCCACACCCACTGGCAGGGCAAGAGAGCTCCTTTTGTGATGGGTTTTTGTTCTAAGATATTATAGGAAACAATACTTCATTCCACCCCAGATCCTGTTCTCAGCCCTGTTTGTACATTAAAATTATGTGAGGGAAACTTTTTAAATGCCAATGCATGGGCTTCATCTCAAATCAAATGAATCAGAATCTCTGGAAATGGGGCCCAGGTACTAGTGTTTTAAATGCCACACTCCTGTGTAATCAAGTCTCACTGTTCATGGACTTAGCACTTCTCTATTGGTAAGAATCCCTTTCTGTAGCTACACCTTTCACAACTTGCTGGAACAAAGTTCATAGCACCTCATCTGTAAATTTTTAAGGTTTGCATACTTTCTCAAAGATAAAATAATATCTTAAGGCATTTATTCTAGCCTTTATCTTTATTGTAATTTTTTTTTGTTTTGTTTTGGAAAAATATGGTGGCAAGCAAATGTTCCTTGAAATTATATTCAAAATCCTTTTGTGGTTGTATTAAATTTTCAGTGAGAGAGCAGTCTGGAATGTCACAAGTTATTTATACAAAGAAAAGGAACAGGTTACATGCTTTCTGTCTTATTTAAGTAATTGTGGCATCTACTGTGTATACCTACTTGCATTGCCATGGTCAAATCCGAGAGTAGATAATCTCCCAGGGTACCTATTAATTTTCAAGTGTCCATGCATTCTTTTGGTATTTTTTTTAAATGAATAATTACACTCTCTAAAATTGCATTTAGATTTTGGGGTGATAAGAATGGTAAATCATGAAACAATGAATTTGCCAGAAGAAACACTGGGCTTAAAAGTTTTATATTGCCTTTTCTTTAGTTAATAAATAGGCTACCAAGGGAGAGACTATGATAGTGTGGAAATGTCAGCTTTACAGTGAGATAAACCGAGGTCGAATGTCCTGTTTCTCACACACATCCACACTCAGTGCATGAGCGAATCTGAATCCTACCGCCTCTCGACATCATCAACCACCTGGACTCTTCCCACAGCCTCCTGCCACTCTCCCACTCTCTTCCTTCCATATTTTGTCCTCACAAAACTTCTTAATGCAAGAGCTAAAGAAGTCCTTGTTGTTGGTGGTAGTTTTTTCAGCTATACTGAGGTATAATCGACAAATAGAAATTGTACATATTTGAGATATACCACTTGATGATTTGATCTATTGTGTACATTGTGAAATAATAACTATAATCAAGCTAATTAACATGCCCATCAACTCACATAGTAGCTATTTCCCTTCCTCCCTCCTTCCTTCCCTCTCTCTTTCTTCCTTTTTTTTGTCTTAAGAACACTTAAGATCTACCATCTTAGCAAATTTCAAGTATATAATACACTATTGTTAACTATAGTACTATGCTGTACATTAGATCTCCAGAATTTATTCATCTTGCATAACTGAAACTTTCTACCTTTTGATGCTTCTCCCCATTCTCCCCCTCACCCCCGCCCCTATCAGCCACCATTCTACTCTTAGCTGCTATGAATTCGACTATTTTAGATTCCACATATAAGTGAGATCACACAGTATTTGTTTTTCTGTGTCTGGCTTATTTCACTTAGTGTCTTCCAATTCATCCATGTTGTTACAAAATGAAGGATTTCTTTCTTTTTTAAGGCTGAAATCCTCTTAACGCATAAATCTGACTGCTTAAACCCATCGCTTGCTTTCTCTTGTAATTAGAAAAATGTCCACACTCCGTTCCTAGCTCTGAAGTTCCGGTCTCATCTTCTACCTTTTCCTCCTTGTTCTGGACTCTCCAGTCACACAGCTGTCCCTGGAATAGGCTAAGGCAATTCCTGTTTTATGGTCTTTGCACAGATAATTCTAGAGTAAGGTAGAGATGAGAGCAAGGGCTCATCTTATGCCCTCATCAGGTATTGGCATATGTCATATTTTGCAGATGTTACCTTATCTGTGAAGCTTTTGTGTCTTTCATGAGATCATGGGAAAGTCATGGGAGTGTCTAGAAATTATTCTGAGTTTTTTAAGTTGAGAGAGTGGTGCTACTCATTCTCGGTATTGAAAGATTATGAAATTAATAATTATTAAATATAACGATAGCGCACTTTTACTTTTTAATAACTGGAGAAACTATATTATGGAAAGTAGGCAGAATTGTGAGATGGTTATAAGTGTGTTCTCTTGATGGATCAGATGGCCTTTTTTTGAATTTTGGCTCTGCTCCCGCATTTGCTTTGTGACCTTGAGTCCCTAACTTAACATTGCTTTGCCTTACTTCCTTTGACTGTCAACTGGGGGCTATAATATATTGTATCTCGTAGGGCTGCTATGAGGATTATATCAGATAATTCATATAAAGTGCCTGGCACGTAGTAGTACTCAATAAATATGTAATTATTTAATAATAATAATTATTATTAATATCTTGAATCATGGGAGTCATTGTTAATCTGATGATCTATAGTATATGACACATCAACACGTGCAAGCTAAGTTACTTTTTGATGAAAAAATTATTCTCAAATAGAAGAGCCTCAGCTAATTATATATAGAGGCCCAAAGTGCTATTTTAAATCAACTGCCATTTCTAATTCTCATTTTATTTGACCATGTTACCAGTGTTTGCTTTTAAAAAATATATACATATATGTTTTTATTGATTTTTAAAGAGAGAGAGGGAAAAAATAGAAACATTGATGAGAGAGGAACATCATCATCGATTGTCTGCTTCCCTCATACCCCCTTTTAGGGATCAAACCCCAACTCAGGTATGTGCCCTGACCTGGAATGAAACTGGTGACCTCTTGGATCCTAGGTCGACGCTCAACTGCTGAACCACACTGGCTGGGCATCGGTGCTTGCTTTTGACTTCACTTATGTTTTTTATGATTCACTATCTCTCACTTAAAAAAGAATGACGAGAGAGGTCAAATTTAGGAAGCAATGGAAAGTAGGGGCCCAATTTCATAACAGCTAAGAAAAATAAATACAAAGGAAAAATAACCTTGTTAGAAGAGGATGCCTTAGGGGGCCTGGAGAATTAAGGCTAGAATTTTGACAGGTAGAAATAAAGATGTGTGGGTTGGGAAGAGAGATTGTTGCCTGTGAGAGGAATTTCTTACTTGACTATATTCTCTTAGCTCTCATTATATACGTTGACTGATTGCTTTTGTTTTCAAACTGAAATTCATGTCCGAGGTATGGAAGAGAAATCTCTAGTGAAATATTTGTATGTCAAACCCCTTGGGAGTAAAATAGTTTATTTCTATAGGTTTATAATTATTTTCTGGCCTATTTAGAATAGTTCATAACTTAAACATTCTGGAACTGAAATTTATATTCCCTAAATATGCATGAAAAAATATGGTCCACCATAATGAGAAGTGAGGTTTCTTGATTCAGTTTCCCCTCTTCCTGATCGATAAGCAGAAAGACTGTCACCAGCTGAGTTCTGGAAGAAGAAGGTATCACAGTTCCACCTAATATCCCAGTGCAGGTTTCATATCTAAATGCAGCATAGCAGGGATCTGCCTATTTGCTCAAGGAAGACCCAAATCGGCTCTTTGTCTTATGTGCCCCAGGTTGTCTTACTAATGTCTTCGTTTCATGCTTTGCATGCTCAGGTCAAATTGAATAACAGTATTCTTGTTGCATCTCTTATTTCCCAGGATCTTTGGCTTTGTATACACAGTCACCTCCACCTGCAGGCATCGCTCCCCAAATCTAACCCCTCATCTAATCTCAGTTCAAATGCAACTTGTCCTTTGAAGCCTTTCCTTATATTTTCAAAAATTAATCTCATACTTGAAAAAGTCTCCTAGCTCCTCATCAGTCCTTCTGAGATGGCATTTTATTTCATCTATATTTATCATGTATATACAGTATGCCAAACAGTGCTAGGGATAGTATAAGTGGAGAAATAGTTATAAATCCTTGAAAGCTGAATGCACAAGTTAAAATTGCTTGTTGGAAAGTGGGAAGACAGCAATTTTATGTGGTCAGAAGAGCCCTGCCGTAAAAGGAGACACAAAAGACCCAAGTGTGACATACAGCTGTCTAGGAGAAGAGCATTCAGGCCAAGGAAAGTTGGAGATTTGGGTGGGAGTGTGCTTCCTATGGGTGCCACTGGGCTTGAATCAGAGTGAGCAGGAAGGAAAGAAGTTGGAGATGAAGTCCTGGAGGTGAGGAATGGGGAATCAGAGGAGAGCGTGAGGAAGAGCAGGCTGATTGTATAGGTCTTACGATGACTGACTTTTCCTCAGGTTAGATGGCATACCACTGAAGGGATTTGATCTCCACAGAGGAATGATTGAGCTCATATTTTAACAGGAGCAACAATGCAACAGTGAGAGAATGAAGGTTCTGGAGATATTCTCAAGATAGAACCTAGAGAATTCATTGAAATATTGGGCATCAGACAGGAGAAAGGGACAAGCAAGTGTGAGTCAAAGGCCTGTGAGCTGCATACTTGGAAGCAAGGAGCTGCCTTTAGTTGAAATGGAGAAAGCTATCAAAGGAGCAGGAAGCAGTATCAGGCATTCTGGTTTGGACGGATGCAGTTTAAGATTCTCTGTCCTGAGGTTAGTTGGATATACAAGCTAGAGGTTTCAGGGAGCAATTGGACTGGTGACACAAATTTGGGAGTTATAAGCAGTTGATTTATTTCTTTTTTAGTTTATTTAAAAAATTCTTTTTGAGGAACATCCATACTGTTTTCCATAGTGATCATACCAGTTTACATTCCCATGAACTGTCAAAAGGTCCCATTTAATACATGTGAGGTGATATCTCATTGTGGTTTTCATTGGCATTTCCTTGATGATTAGTGATGTTGAGCACCTTTTCATATACCTGTTGGCCATTTGTGTGTCTTCTTGGAAAAATATCTATTCAGATCCTTTGTCCGTTTTTAACATGGGTTATTTATTTATTTTTTAACTACGTCTTTATTCAGATTATTGCAGTTGTACCTCTCCCCCCCCCCCCCCATAGCTCCCTTCCACCGGTTCCCACCCCACTCCATGCCCTTACCCCCCGCACTGTCCTCGTCCATGGGTGTATGATTTTTGTCCAGTCTCTTCCTGCACCCCCTACACCCCCTTCCCCCTGAGAATTGTCAGTCCACTCCCTTTCTATGCCCCTGATTCTATTATATTCACCAGTTTATTCTGTTCATCAGATTTTTTATTCACTTGGGATCCTCTAGTCTGCTGTTGGATCTCTGTATATTATTCTTTATTTCAGTCAGTGTATGCTTAATTTCTAATTGGTCCTTTTTCATATCCTTGAGGGTCTCACTAAATTTCTTGGAGGTTTCTTGAAGATTCTTGAGTAACCTTATAACCGTGGTATTGAACTCTATATCCAGTAGTTTGCTTTCCTCCATTTCTTTCGTTTGTGACATGTTTTATTGTCTCCCCATTTTGGCTGCTTCCCTGTGTTGATAGAGTGGCTTTGTGTGCTAGGTGTCCTATAGGGCTCAGTGGCTCAACCTCCCTCATTACCTGAGGTGGACACTCTTGGTGCACCTTTTTGTGGGCTGTGTGCACAGTCTTGTTGTAGTTAAGCCTTGATCGCTGTTAGTATCACTAGGGAGAATTGACCATCAGGCAAATTGGCTGTGAGGACCAGCTGTGTCTACAATGGGAGAACTGCAGTGCTGGAAACACCCCTATGGGTCAGGAATTGCTTCAGTGGGGCTTTGGTGCTCACTGAGTCTGCCCCTTGAATGTGTCTCTTATGGATTTGAAGAGTTTTAATCTGGTATGGTCTCACTCTGACCACTGGGTACACTGGCTTTTGGATCTCTAAGGAGGTGCAAAGTCAGCCACTGTCTGGGGCCGCCCAGCAGGAGCTACAGAGACATCTGCAGATTCCTCCTCTTTGTTTGGGATTTGGAGGTGCCCAGATGAGGGCCAGCTGTGTAGTAATGCAGGGTGCTGTCAAGCTTTAGGCCTTCTTTTGGGCTCTGGGGCTCTCTGACCCAGCTGCAGTTTGTTAGGTTTTAGGTGGTGAGAGCACAGGCCATTCATATGCAAAAACTGCTACGTGCAGCTTGGGTGGGGTTGTAAATTGGGTGGTGCAGGGTCTCACGGAATCACCAGCACGGAGCAAACAGCAGTGGCTGCCAGTCAGCCCTGCATTGTAGAGGTCCCCATGGTCCCTGCATCTCTGCATTCTGCATCCTTGCAGGAACAATGATGGCTGCAAGCACCTCTGAGAGAAAGGCGCCCTCGTGTTCCTGCCCGATGCCAGACAGTCCAGTTTCTCTCCGTATGAGTCTGGGTCCCCAGAGTCTCACCTGGAACTGGAGTTCAGAGCAATCGAGGGCTTGTATCTCCATCCGGATTGAAAAAGAGAACAGTGCACCCAGTTGCCAGCCCGTTTTGTGCGCGCCTCCATACCTCTGCACTTCCGCACCTCCTACCAGTCTCAAATGTGCTTTTCTCTTTCCTTCTTGCTGTAGAACTTCCACTCAGCCAGCCTTCCCATGGTTCTGGATGATATCCTTTTTGTCTTTTAGTTGTAGTGTTGATGTGGTTGTGCGAGGTAGCAAGTACAGTTGTGTACCTATGCTGCCATCTTGGTTCCTCCCCAGAGAGGAGTTTTTAACATGGGTTATTTGTTTTTGTTACTATTGAGTTGTATGAGTCTCTTGTGTATTTAAGATATTAATCCCTATTGAATATATGGTTACAAGTATTTTCTTCCATTTAATAAACTGCCTTTTCATCTTGTTAATGGTTTCTTTTGCTGTGTAGAGGCATTTTAGTTTGAAAAGAAAGTGTGTGCCATTAATTTCTGACACATTGGATTCTGTTCCCTTTCTCTCAACCTATTTTCTGTTCATATCCATTTTTAAAAGTTTTGCTTCAGGATAGTTTCATTAAGCTGCACAAACTCTGAGGGAAGAAGACAACATGGGCAGAATTTCAAATAACACCTTACTGTTAACCTTGAAGTGGCCAGTCGATGCCATTCATTAGGACCTGCTCAGGGGAATTCTGCACTGGAAACAGTCAGCGATGAGGAAACAGTTCGTGTGCTCCAGGTTCGTATCCCTTAGTTGCTGAAGATAAAATATATTCTCAGAAGCAACCGCTTACCAAGCCTAAGTGTTAACATAAGCCTTGACCCTTTCCTCCCTCCAGCATCCAGTTAATCATAACGTCTCTAATATTCTAATTTCTCACCCTGCAGCCACCAGTGCATAATCATGCCAACAGTATTCTCACTTGCTCTGCTGGCTCTGGTCTTCTCTCTTTCCCCTCCCCTCCCACTGGAGGGGAGAATCCCTCAGGAGATTCCCTTCACTCTTTACTTTGGAACACCTATAGAAAAATTTATGGATCAATAAATCATCACATATGGGTTAAATAAAATACACCGAAGGTGATGATTCAGTCCATTTGCACATAATCCATTTCAATCAGTCAATATAATATATCACCTCATTTCTCCACCCTGTCTTGCCTGGAGGCCTTTGTAATGCTGTTTCTTCCCTAGAAGTACCCTCCCTTTCATTTTGTTTGTAATTCTTCCTTATTATCTCTCTTAAATGCTCTTATGTGCATACTTTCTCTTTGCCCTTCATAAAAGACTGATATGTCCATGGGTGAAATCTCAGTTTAAACATTTTCATTTAAATATACCCTCAATATTGTTAGATACAGTCCACACTCTCTTCCATGGCTCTTGCAGCTTTTGATGTGGTATTGCTTTGCATTCTGGGTTTATCTCCAGTAGGACTGTCCTGGTGTGCTGAAGGCTGCTATTTTAAACTACTTGGGCCATGCATACCTCATACCCTGTCTTGCCTGGAGGCCTTTGTAATTCTGTTTCTTCCCTAGAAGTACCCTCCCTTTCATTTTGTTTATAAATTCTTCCTTATTATCTCTCTTAAATGCTCCCATAAAAACCTGTACCTCTTTTTTCATAACCCTAATGGCACTGTATAGATTGCCAACTTATTTGTTCAAATCCCTATGGAAACTCAAACTCCTTGAATGCAAGGACTAAATGTTTTTCTTTTTTAATGCCAAATGGCTAGTCTCTAACACATTGCAGATACACAATAATTATTTGTTGAATTGAAATTCATAAAAAATAACTTATGGTATAGATTAAAAGTATTTGTGCCAAATTAAGAAAAAAAGTTTTTAATGTTTATTAAGCACTTACTTTATATCAGGCATTGGTGAAACCAAGGTGAATATGAGAACATTTCTGTAATCTAAGAATTCAAATTAACGGATTAGTTCCTTTCTCCATAAATTTGACTTAACTGCCACATTTATTATTTCCACCTTTTCAGAACATTCTTGGGAGAACCTCCCAATTATTTTTATTTTTAAAACGTCTTTATTGTTCAGAGTATTACATATGTCCCCTTTTCCCCCCATTAACCCCCTTCAGCCTGCCGCAGCCCCCACCCCAGGCCTCACCACCTAATTGTCCCTGTCCATGGGTTAGGCATATATGCATAGAAGGTCTTTGGTTGATTACCTCCCACCCACCCACCCTCCCCCACCTTCCCTCTGAGATTCCGCACTCTGTTCCATGCTTCCATGTCTCTGGATCCACTACGTTCATCAGTTTATTTTATTAATTAGATTCCACATATGAGTGTGTACATGTGATACTTGTCTTTCTCTGACTGGCTTATTTCACTGAGCATGATACTCTCCAGGGCCCTCCATGCTGTCTCAAAGGGTAAGAGATTTTTCTTTATTACTGCTGCATAATATTCCATGATATAAATGTACCACAACTTTTTTATCCACTCATCTACTGATGGGCAGTTGGGCTATTTCCAGATCTTAGCTATTGTAAATTGTGCTGCTGTGAACATGGAGGTACATACATTCTTTCTGACTGGTGTTTTGGGTTTCTTAGGATATATTCCTAGAAGTGGGTTCTCTGGGTCAAATGGCAGTTCTATATTTAATTTTTTGAGGAAACTCCATACTGTTTTCCATAATGGCTGCACCAGTCTGCATTCCCACCAGCAGTGTACTAGAGTTCCCTTTGGGAGAACCCCAAATTTTAACCCAGTTCTGCCTTACAAATAGTGGGTAGAGTTAATTAGAGAAGGCTGGACTTTGTTCTTGAAATAAAATTTCTGTGAATCTCATAGAAAGACATTGGGCTGATTTTTCAAAAGGGATGCATAGCCTGGAAGGGAATATAGAGAGACCTGAGTTTAAAATGACGATTCCTCAGCTGGAGTAAGTATAATCTGAGGGATAAGTACACGATAGGAGGTTTGATTATTGAACATGGGATCTGAGTCATGGAAAGAGATTTGGAGAAATGAAGACCTTAATCATTAGGTTTTGATCAAGTAGAACATAGATTATCCTTGTAGATTGTTATACAACAACAAATAATGATGATTTCCATACAAAATATGTAATGAATGTGATTTTAAACCATCTGAGTTATAGAAATATACAATGAGAAAGTTGAAATTATAGTAAAAACTTGAAAATACATTAAAGCAATCTCCAATAAGGATAGTACATTTCAGTCTAATCCTTAAAATTTTACCCTTAAAATTTTAGTTAAATGCTCATGCTTGGATGAATAACTTCGGCCTTTAATAGTTTTTTTTTTTAATCTTCAAAAATTATTATAATCTAGAATTTTGTGAGATTTTTCTATTTTGAGTATGAGAGAATTTATTCTTCAGGAGGGTTTTTTTATGTATTTGAAAGACATCTAAAGAGGATGATATGTTCATATTCATTTTCAACTTGAAAGTTCATCCCAGCTTCCTCCAAGAAAATGGAAAGTTCTTGGAGTTGGATTAATAAGCAATAGATGATTCATTAAGGATTAATTTCAAAGCACTAGCTCTATACCAAGCATTACTTTAAAAGAGTGCATGACTGCTCAAAGTAGGCAGTGGTGATTTTTTTAAGAAGGGTAAAATACTCCAGATTCCTGGAAATTTTTACTCTGAGACACATTTAAAAAATTATTTTTATTGTTTAAAGCACCGGTTCTCAACCTGTGGGTTGTGACCCCTTTGGTGGTCGAACGACCCTTTTACAGGGGTCACCTAAGACCATCCTGCATATCAGATATTTACATTACGATTCATAACAGTAGCAACGTTACAGTTATGAAGTAGCAACGAAAATAATTTTATGGTTGGGTCACAACATGAGGAACTGTATTTAAAGGGCCAGAAGGTTGAGAACCACTGGACTTTAAAGTATGACAGACGCCCCCCTTTTCCCCCTCATTGATGCTCCCTCCTCCCCATTCCCGTCCCCTCACCAAGTCTCCACCCCATTTTTGCCTGTGTTTTAATTACGTCCATTGGGAATCTTTCTAAGACAGGAGGATAGGACAAGGAGAAAAGACAGAAATAAAAAAGTTAGAGGATAGATAAGTAGAGAAAGAAACAAGAGAGACGGAGTGTGTAAAAGTAAGAGGCAAAATAGGAAGGAAATACGAAGGGTTTGAAGGAGTACAGAATATATGCTGTATACTGGTTACACTGAGACTAGCTATTCTGACTGACAAGTCTGAAATCCAGAGTTTCATTGAGAACCTATGTCTACATCAGTGGCTTTCAAAATGCCTCCAGATCAGCAGCATAAGCTGCACCTGGGAACTTATCAGACATGCAAATTGGGGCCCCTCCCAGAACTCCTGAATCAGAACCCAGGGGGTGGAGCACAGCAATCTATGTTTTAATAATCCTAAGGAAGGGGAGGGGGCGGGAGGCTGTGGACTAACACACTGAACTTGAGTGTCACTTTTATGTCTTGCTCATGGAACTGTTAATGGAAGATGTTCAGCAGGTGACCTTCAAGAGTTCAAGACTCAGACTTACAGGAACCTTTGGCTCTACCTGCCTCTCTAATTCTGCACAGTCCTTCCTACTCAGCCCTGATTAGACCTGATTCCGCTTCCTGAGAGGCACTCACTCCCTTAGCCATCATTCTGAGAGGAGCTTCCCTGTGCATTCTTCTTGGCTAACTCGAAGGTAAGTGATGAGGTTATGCTCAATTTATTTTGTGGTTTTACAGTTTTAACAGCCCACTTCCTGTGCCACTTGGGGAGCCTGAATGTTGTTGTTAATGTCAAAATACCCAAATTTTGTTGGTTTGGCTTGTTTTATCCAGGCTTGTGGTTTCTTAGGCATTAACATTTCTTCAAAAATTCCTTACATAGTCTGATTAGATACTTGATTCATAGGCTTCTGAGCTGTTCCATATGCTATTGTGCCAGTAACTACACCCAAAATTATTTTCTAAACATAATTCCTAAGGCAGATTACTTTTTTAGTCCCTTTCTCACCTGCCTCTTTCTCCAGTTAATGATGGCTACTTCAGTGCTGTCTGAAACAATGCGTAGAGAAGCAGTGGACTGAATTTTGCTCCGTGCTGAGTCGTAATGTGATTTTGTTACTTTTCAAAACCTTTTTTACTCTTATTTTATACTGTCTGAGCTTTAAAAACAGTTGGATTTTCAACTCTGCAAGATTTCAGCTTTCTGGATTCTCTATTTCCTTTCTTTGATTCTTTTTTATTGTGCTTTAATTTAAGCTTGCAGATTACACATCGTTTGCCTGGGGTTATCTTTTCCTTCTGTATTGCTGAACAGTAAAAATCACCTCTAAAAACTGGCATTTCATTTTCTGACCTCTCCCCCTGGAGCGATAGCACGTTTCCCCGCTATGTGAATCCGGATGCAAACGTGGTACCACAGCACACAGCATGCTTCTCCAGGTTTCCTGCTCCCATCGCAGTGTTCTGGCCACCGGCCACCTGATCACGAAGTCAGTGCGACCACATCCCTCTTCAAGGTACCCGTGTCTGCATGAGTTAGAGTGAGGCAAGCTCATGTAAAATGAGTAATTCCCGCGTCTCGGTGGCTTCATGTAAAAGAAATTTACTTGTGGTTGCATAGCCGTTCAGTGCAGGTCTTTACAAGGTGCTGGCCTTTCACCGTGTGGCTCTGAGCCCACCGTCCTCCTTGCCCTCTGCGTCAGTGACTGGAGAAAGGCCGGGAACGGCATGAGGGCCTCTGCGGGCAGACCTGCAGGGAGCATTTTCACTCTGCTTGTCTTCCATGGGCCGGAGCGCAGTCAAACTGGCAGGAGGCTGAGAAGAGGAGCTAAGCTGTGAGCCCAGTAGCCAACGGGAACGCGTTCTGTTTTGTGGTGAAAGGTCTTTCTGGCTCAGCCACATGAAAGAGTGAAATGACTTACAGTTTGAAGGGGAGCCTGGAAGAGCCGTGTTGAGAGATGAATAGAAGGCACAAAGAAGGAAGGGAGTTAGGTGGGAGAATTAATAATTTAATCTTTAGAATTATGAACTAAGAGGACTGCATTCCCCCCTTTACAGATTAAAAAAAACAGCCTGAGCTTTTAAGAGCCTGATAATGTACCTACTCTCACAGAGCCAAGAAAGGTTATTCTTATATTCAAATCCAAAGATGTCTGAAAAGAAAGCTCATGATCTCTCCACTAGAAAAGACACAGTCACACCTTGTTATGCAATAGTGTTACACCCACGCAGCCAAGTGCTATTTGATGCTATATGCAGAACTTCATTATTCTACCTGCAGGTTTTCTATATGAGTTAGATCAGGCATAGCACGCTGAACAGTTATTAGCAATCTGATTAGTTAAGAAAATATGCTTAATTAATTAGCTTGAATATAAATTGGTGACGGTACAACACAAATAAACAAGACTTTCATTAAGGATGTAAAATAGTATTTTCCAAGTGGAGAGATTGCCCTTTGAGTCTACATCCTAAATGCTGTTCCATTGCTTATCCAATAAAACACAGCATTTTATTTAATTACTATAATTTGTCTCCAAAAGCCAATATTTGTTAACTACATCAATTCCTCAAACACTCCTTAGCTTTTATTCTGACCTGACAATGCAAACATCAAACTGGTGGCTTTACAAGGACACAAGTGTATGACTATAAGTAAATGATTAGGTTTTATTATACTAGAACAGAAATTAGTGGATTTTTTTCATCCAAACAATCATTTTTCTCTAACTAAAATACTTTTTTTAATCCTCACCCGAGGATATAGTTTTTCATTTTTTTAAATGTTTTTGTTGATTTCAGAGAGAGAAACAATTTGGCTGCCTCCTGCATGCCCCCCAATGGGGATCGAGCCCCCAACCACATACATGTGCCCTGACCGGTCCAGCAACCTCTTGGTGTGCAGGTTGATGCTCAATCACTGAGCCACACTGGCTGGGTTTTTGGTTTTTTTTTTTTTGGGGGGGGGGGTTGTTTTTGTTTTTGTTTTTAGAGAGAGAGGAAGGCAGAAGGAGAGAGACACATTAATATGAGAGAGAAACATCACTCGTATGCATGCCCTACCGGGAATCAAACCCATAACCTAGTTATGTGCCCTGACCTGGAATTGAACCCTCAATCTTTCCATGCACGGGACTATGCTCCAGCCAACTGAGCCACATAGGCCAGGACTAACTAAAACTGTTATCTGGGAGCCATGGGCAATCCGGATGTGAGGTAAACTATTTTTGTTTGGTCCTTTAAAGAACAGAAATGTCCTAAACCACCATGTAAGCAAGGTTTCTCTATCAATAGTGTATATTGTTGTCCTAACTAAAATGTGAAGCCTCCCGGTAGACCATTTATTTTGCCATGTAAACAAAAATGCAGACTTTTATATTTTCTCCATACTCTGGTCTTTGGAGAGAAGCTCATCTCTCAGAGCTGGCCATTCTTGGAGGGGGAGGGAGAAGGGCAGCTTCTTAGGAGTCTTCTTATTCTGAAAAACAGAACCTTACAGTTCTAAGACAGGTTCACCTGACTTATGTGCATAGTTCTGAAAGTAACCAAAAGGTCCCATTTAATTTTATGAGCCATTGAACTGTTACAAGATGAACTGAGGCATATTAAACATTGTCATAGTTACTTCAGCAAAAAATCGATTGGTATTGGGCAGCACTAAACTGGAAGTGGTTGGGAATGCTCGCTAACAGGAACCGGGGAAAAACAGTTACAGAGAGAGAGTTCAGAAGCAGAGAAAGGAAATTATTTGATTGGCGTTAGCTTGAAACCAAGTGTGCTGATTGTGATTGGTTGCCCTCGGCATTTGGATTTTGTAAACTGGAGGCATTCACAGGCTTGGCTGTGGGTTTGCTTCCTGAGGCCACCCCGGCATCAAAACCCCCTCAGTCTAACGGCTAAGAAACATAATTCTTCGGGAAGGTTTATGCAATGAATAAACACAAGTTACAAATGACTGAGGTTACATGTATGTATATTAGACAATGAGTACCGTTCATGTAAATACACATTTTAAGTGTGGTCCTGCCAGCTCCCTATCTCCCTGTAAGGTTAGGTGACTTACGTGTGAATTCGTCCCATCCTCAGCCCTATGCCATAGCCCACACTGCTAGGTATACTCCAGACAGGGTCCCTTCAGAAGCCAATGCTGATTGTCCATATTGCACAGGAAGAACCACTGTATTTGTCACTTCTTTGTGTTGGGTTTTGTATTCTGAAGAGCAGAGAATTCTTACTTGCTCCTTCTATCAGGGACTAAAGGCTAAGGTTCAGAGTCTTCAGATCTTTCTACAGAGATATTGCAGGTTTGGTTCCAAACCACCACAGTAAATCCAATCTTACAGTAAAGTGGGTTGTAATCTTATTGCTGCTGGAGGGTCTTGCCTTCAATTGTGAAATACACAACACCTGTGAAGGGCAGTAACAGGCGTTATGCCTGCATAGCTTTTGCCATTCCATTTCCTATTAGCTATGACACAGACTGGGTAAGGGGGAAAGTTAAGGAGCAGACTTGTCTATGATGGCATATTTTGTTTTGCAAATTGCTGTAAAAGTAGCCAGTGAATGCTGTTGTAGATTCGTCTCTCTTACAGCTGTGTCATTCGAGGATTTCTTAAAAATGGAATTATTTGTGGATGGGAAAGACTTCTAGAATTCTTAGTCTCTACCCACCATTCAACAAAATATCACTTTGTATTTACTTCCTTTTGCTGTACTAACAAACTTGGATAGGTAGCTGGGGCATATTAGAAATTTAAGAGTTTATTTGAGCAAAATGATTGGAATTGGACAGTGCCAAACTGCAACTGGTTAGGAGCACTCCCCAAAAGAAGCTCTGCAGAGACTTTTATTGAGAAAAGAGGGAGGTGACGTAAAGAAATTGTTTGGCTATAGCATAAAGCCTAGTTAGCTGTTTGTGATCCTTTTGATTTCATAACCTTGAGGCATTTATATGCTTAGATTTTGGTTTGCTTACTTAGCACATCAGGGTATTAGAGCCACATTCAGTCTAATGGTCTCCTTGTTAAAATAATTTATCAGTGTATAATTAAGGAAGCTTTAAATTTAAAGGGACCTCACAGACTTCCTAGTTCATTCTCCTATTGCTCAGAGAGGGGAATAAAGAAAATCTCAGAGAAACATGTGCCTTCCCCTAGGCCAGTGCTCGGCAAACTCATTAGTCAACAGAGCCAAATATCAACAGTACAGCGATTGAAATTTCTTTTGAGAGCCAAATGTTTTAAACTTAAACTATATAGGTAGGTACATTGTTATTAACTTAATTAGGGTACTCCTAAGGCTTAGGAAGAGCCACACTCAAGGGGCCAAAGAGCCACAGTTTGCCGACCTAGGCTAATCCAGTTTATAAAGTCAAAGCCCTGGAATACTGACTTTGTGGTTGTAATTTCATGATTTCCCTTCCCCCCACTAATTCTTGCTTCTATTTAGTATACTCTTAAGCAGGTAAATGGAGATATTTGAAAGTTGTCTCTATGTATTCTTGATTCTACACTTAAAGCAAATCCAAGATACACATAGGATAATCTAACAACGGCTTTTTGTAGTTGTCACACTTGAGCATTGATCTCTAATTCCAAAATATGGAGGCTCCAGATAGATGGGCAATAAGATTTATTAAATAATCCCTAGAATGGCCAAATTTCTGTTCTGGCAGTGCTAGTTCTTGTTAGCTGTATGAAACTAAACATCAGGTAATGTAATTTAGTCGATGATATAGATTATTTCCAAATACCCAGCTTTGTGACACTATGCAGGCAATCGAGTCAGTTTGTGCAGTTCATAGATGTATTGGTAGCTTGTAGGCAGTCTTTGGAAGGAAGTCTGGGCTATGTTACAGGACTGAAGACTGAAGAAGGCATTGAAGTATTAAGCACAAGGTACTAAGTGAATTTATAGCAACATCTGTTATTATCAGGTGCTTGGAATTGGGTTTTTATTGCATTAGAACAAAGGAATATTGAAAGTTAAAAACACATTTTAGAAATACTCAGTTTTTTTAAAATAAATACTCTTGAATAAGATAAAAACTCTTTATAATAAATACTTTTAAAGTCAGGTAGCTATAACATTTTTCTAGTCAAGAGGAAAAAAATGTATTTCAAAGTAAGAATAAAAGACTAATTTTTTGGATATAAAATGTTAGTGTTTTTCCAATTGTGAGAAATGAGTTGAGAAAAATGCTCATAGTAGTACATTAAATAATAGGTCTTCATTTTCAAAAGCAGAATTAGTTAATAGAAAAGGAGGAAGATAATAATTTCCTTCAGGTTTTTTATTATAACTCATAAAACTTTATAGACTATAGAAAAAAATCAACCTTTGCATTGACAGTTAATTAGAAAAGCTCCAATTTTGTGAAATAGTGTGTCTTTTGTGTTGATTTGGAAAATAAAGTGAATATTAGCATAATGGGTTATTAGCCAATTGTTGGCATTAAGAGCTAGCTATTAACTGTGAAATAGTTGCTACACTTTTTCTTTTCTTTTTTAGTACCAGGGTTATATTGCCTCTTAAAATGTGTTAGGAAATATTGCCTCTTCTTCAATTTTTTGGAAGAGTTTGAGAAGGATAGGTTTTATTTAACTTACTTATTTTAAACTATATATTTTTATTGATTTCAGAGAGGAAGGGAGAGAGAAATAGAAACATCAGTGATGAGAGAGAATCAATGATCTGGAGCCTCCTGCACACCCCACCCTGGGGATCAAGCCTGCAACCCAGGCAGGTGCCCTGACCAGGAATTCAACTGAGACCTCCTGGCTCATAGGTTGACACTCAACCACTGAGCCATGCCAGCCGGGCAGTTGCTACACATATTCAAATGATTCTCTCAATAGAATTTTTGTTGGGGGTTCCCAAATGAAGTAATTATGTGAATGTCTCAGTACCAACTATGTTTCACTTTGGAAACAGTGTCTTAATAAATCTCTATATACCTTAGGTGAGTGAATAATACACTGATATATTTTTTTAATTATATTTTTTATTGTTTAAGATATTACTTGCTGAAACCGGTTTGGCTCAGTGGATAGAGCGTCAGTCTGTGGACTGAAGGGTCCCAGGTTCTATTCCGGTCAAGGGCATGTACCTGGGTTGTGGGCACATCCCCACTGGGAGATGTGCAGGAGGCAGCTGGTCGATGTTTCTCTCACATCGATGTTTCTAACTCTCTATCTCTCTCCCTTCCTCTCTGTAAAAAATCAATAAAATATATTTTAAAAAAAAGATATTGCATACATGTCCTTATCCCCACGTTACCCCCTACCCCCCCCCCCCCGCTCATGCCCTCACCCCCCCCCCAACCCCCCCGTTGTCCGTGTCAATTGGTTAGGCCTATATGCTTGCATATAAGTCCTTTGGTTGATCTTTCCCCCTTACCCCCACCCTCCCCTACCTTCCCTCCAAGGCCTGACAGTCCAATCAATGCCTCTCCATCTCTGGAACAGTCCTTGTTCATCAGTTTATGTTGTTCATTATATTCCACAAATGAGTGAGATCATGTGGTATTTATCCTTCTCTGACTGGCTTATTTCACTTAGCATAATGCTCTCCAGTTCCATCCATGCTGTGGTAAATGGTAAGAGTTCCTTTTTCTTCTTCCTCTTCTTAAAGAATACCTTTCAGCATTTCATATAATGCTGGTTTGGTGGTGATGAACTCCTTTAGCTTTTGCTTGTCTGTGAAGCTCTTTATCTGACCTTCAATTCTGAATGATAGCTTTGCTGGATAAAGTAATCTTGGTTGTAGGTTCTTGCTATTCATCACTTTGAATATTTCTTGCCACTCTCTTCTGGCCTGCATGGTTTCTGTTGAGAAATCAGCTGACAGTCATATGGGTACTCCCTTGTAGGTGACTGACTGTTTTTCTCTTGCTGCTTTTAAGATTCTCTCTTTGTCTTTTGCCCTTGGCATTTTAATTATGATGTGTCTTGGTGTGGTCCTCTTTGGATTCCTTTTGTTTGGGGTTCTCTGTGCATCCTGGACTTGTAAGTCTATTTCTTTCACCAGGTGGGGGAAGTTTTCTGTCATTATTTCTTCAAATAGGTTTTCAATATCTTGCTCTCTCTCTTCTTCTGGCACCCCTATAATTCTGATGTTGGTATGCTTGAAGTTGTCCCAGAGGCTCCTTACACTATCTTCATATTTTTGGATTCTTTTTTCTTTTTCTTTTTTGGTTGGGTATTTTTTGTTTCTTCGTATTTCAAATCTTTGACTTGATTCTTGGGATCCTCTTGTCTGCTGTTGGATCTCTGTATATTATTCTTTATTTCAGTCAGTGTATGCTTAATTTCTAGTTGGTATTTTTTCATATCCTCCAGGATCTCACTAAATTTATCGGCAGTTTCCATAACATTTTTGAAAAACCTTGTAAACGTGGTTTTGAACTCTATATCCAGTCGTTTGCTTAACTCCATTTCTGTCATTTGTGACCTGTTTCTTTGTCTCCGCATTTTTTATGCTTCCCTGTGTTGGTAGAGTGGTTTTGTGTGCTAGGTGTCTTATAGGGCCCAGTGGCTCAGCCTCCCCAGTTACCCGAGGTGGACACTCTTGGTGCATCCCCTTGTGGGCTTTGTGCACAGTCTTGTTGTAGTTATGCCTTGATTGTTGTTGGTATCACTGGGTGGAATTGACCTCCAAGCCAATTGGCTGTGAGAATCAGCTGTGTCTGCAGTGGGAGAACTTCTGTGCTGGAGACACCCCTCTGGAGCAAGACTTGCTTCAATGGGGCTTTGGTGCTCACTGAGTCTGCTCCCTGAGTGTGTCCCTTATGGATCTGAGGAGTTGTAATCTGGATGGTCCCACTCTGACCACTGCGTACACTGGCTCTTGGATCTAAGGAGGTGCTAATTTAGCCTCTGCCTGAGGTTACCCAGCAGGAGCTACGAAGAGATCTGCAGATTCCCCTTCCTTTTTTGGAGTTTGGAGGTGCCCTGATGAGGCCCAGCTGTGAAGCCATGCAAGCTGCTGTGGGTCCTTGAGCCTTCCCTTGGAAGTTCTGGGTCTGTCTGGCCCAGCTGCAATTTGTTAGGTAATTTTCAGGTTGCAAAGGGCCAGGGCATTCATATGCAAAAGCCTCTGCTGCAGCCTAGGTGGGGCAGGGTCTCAAGGAATCAACAGGGCGGAGCAAGCAGCTATGGCTGATCCTCAGCCCTGCCCTAAGGGGCCGCGTCTCAGTGTCCCTATAATTGCTGCAAGCACCTCTGAGAGAAAGCCGCCCTCAAGTTCCGAGTTCTGCCTGCTTCCAGACAGTCCAGTTTCTCCCCGTATGAGTCCTGGGTCCCAAGAGACTTCCCGGAACCGGAGTTCAGAGCAGTCGGGAGCTTGTGACTCCCTCCCGATTCAAAAAGACAGCCGTGTTCTCAGGTGCCCGCCCCTTTCCGCACGCGCTCGAGCCTCCATACCTCTGCACTTTACTTCCGCAGCTCCTGACCCTCAATGTGCTTTTCTCTTTCCTTCTATTTGTAGAATTTCCACTCCACCAGCCTTCCTGTAGTTCTGGATGATGTCTGTTTTGTCTTTTCATTGTATTTTTGAAGTTGTGGGAGGCAGCAATTTCTGGTGTTTACCTATGCCGCCATCTTGGTTTTAGTCAATACACTGAAATATTGCACACTATGTTGTACAATACAAAACTAAAGTAAAAGTAAATTAGAATATTGGAAAGGAAATCAGGAGATGGGCATTTATAACCGTTTAAACATGATTAACTACTGTATAAGCAAATATAGTGAGAGAATGGAATAGCTATGGCATGAATTATAGAAGATAGGTACTTCTGTGAAAAACTAAACAAAACCAGAAGTCTGTTACCAGAGAAGCAAAGAATTTAAAGGAGAAGGAATTTTACACGTTGGGCAAGTAAACATGATAAAAATTCCTTTTTTGAAAATAGTCCTAGAGAAATACATTTAATTATTTAACAATCTAAAGGTTTCACTTGTGATCGAAATACTAAGTAGATATATATTATTTTCTCATACTGAACTATCTAGCAAAGTGAAAAGACAGGAATATCTAAATGGTCTATTCCATCTTTAAACTACTACTAGGGCCTAATGATGTTAAGTAGAATCAACTTTCAAAAGCTGATTGTCCAGTTATTCCATTTCCATATATTTTTTCTCAATATTTCCCTTTTCCCCCACTGCTAGCAAAAATGAGATTCAGATCACTTGGAAGCAAATTTAGTCAATTTTGTGTAACACCCTAACCTGTATTTTATATATAGTAGGGGATTAAGAAAAATCTCTTAATTTCAATAGAAATTAGACATTCCTTGAAGATTTTACTTATTCGTGCATTTTATGTCTAAACAAACAGCTTTCAATCTGTCTTTGTATTTGTACCTTACAGTAAGATGTTGTCAAATAATGCCAGAAATACATTGTAAAATAAATTTTGTTTTCAATAAATATGCAAGTATGCAATGATGGGAAAATGATTTTAATGATATTTTACTCATTAAGTTCTTGACTATGTCTACTGTTAAACAGTAAACGAAGGTACTTCCAATTCCAATAATCAAATTCTTACCTGATAATGTTACAGAATTTACCAGGCGACTGAAAAATACACAGGAGTTCTCAGAGATTCAGGATAATCTCATTTATTTTCAGATATTTCACATGTACTAGTACAGTGACTCCAGGGAGCCTGTTTCCAAATCCTATGCAAGCCAATATGGAGGAAGCTTTCTCTTTATATCCTTTGGTTTCTTTGTCCCCCATATATGGATCAGACTTCTGGACCTTTCGCGGATTTTGCAAAAAACCCTGTGTATTGCGATGGGGCATGTGAGGCCATATCTAAAGGCGTGGCCTGGTGCCAGCACTGATAACCTCTTCTGGAGGTTGTGTATGGTTCATGATTTAGGGCCTCTGTAAAATGGGAGTACTTAGGTAAATAGGTCTTGCAAGACCACATAATTAAGAAAGTGTCAGTGACTTGATTATAGGCCAACAAGAATGTGTATTAGGGATACTGATTAACTAGGTACAGAGTCAGATTGCTAACCCCCTTCCAAAAATGTACTTTTATGTTCCCCATGCATAATAGACATTGAATTTTGTTTCTGAGATAATCATTTTATGTAATTTATACCATAACTACCTCATTTTCTTACTCTATGTTTGACTATAAATTAGTTAAAAATACTTGAACAGAGATTAAATGCGCTCCTTGATTTTGCTCCCTAATTTTCCAATTTACTGTGTCAATAAAATTTCTTTGTATTTTAATATATTTTATATTGATAGGTTTGATAGTCTTTCCATCAATAAGTGATAACTTTGAAAGTAATGGAAGAAGAAACATATGTTTATAATTTATTGTATTTAATGATGATACTAAAAATGGATGCATAGTTCAGTATTTACAAAATAAAAAATCAAAGGAATTATATTAAACTAGTGACCCGGTGCACGGATTCATGCATATGGAAAGGAAATTAATTAGAAGAAATATTTTAATATCGCTATTTGCCCTTTCTCCATAATAAAAGTGTCAACCAAATTCACCATCGACAATGACAGATGGAAACACATGCGTGCAATTGGAGACAGTGAGAGCTTTATATGTATTGCACATTTGCAAGTCAACTTAGCCTTTTATATATATATAGAATAAACTTGCTTAATTAGACCTGCTTTTTTATTTAGCTAAACTTTTTCCAGCCCTGTGAAGCACCCCAACTTCACTTTTAGGTAATTGTCAGCAACACAGCAGTAAATATCAACACAAAGTAGATTATTATTATTATAGATCACGCAGGGAGAACAAGGGTAAAATATTTAACTGCAGCAGTGTTTGACTATATTCTGCACAGTGAGAAAACCTGAAGTCATTTTCAAGTTCCATCATTTCTTCTTTTCAGTTGGGTCAAGTTTCTAAATTTTCTAAATCTCCATTTTTCGGCTAATGCAAAGAAAATAGGATTCTACTAAGTCCCCTATCTACCTACTCCAGGACTTCTGTGAGGATCAAATGAGATGAGGCATGGGAAAGCATTTCACAAACATTTGGTTAAGGTGTAAAATGTTTGTATTTGGCTATAAAGCAAGTCGTGTTCCTGGGCTTAAGAAACTCTAAGGAGGCTAGTCGCTAGGGAGAGGATGCCAGGCATGGCTACGTGACATCATTACCCAGTGCCCATAGCAACCATTTCTGGGCTGGGCTGTAGGCCGCATTTTGGGCCATGGAGTCTTGGCAGCATTGGCGGCGACTTGGTGGGGTGTCACTCCGGGATGGTGGCGGGGTCAGTGTCCCACTTGGGGGAAGCCAAGTGTTGATTTGTCAGTGCCAGGTTCGTAGTGCTGTTTATTTATAAATGGCCAGTGTACATTATGGCAGCTCCTGCATTGAGTGCCTGCCCCTGGTGATTAGTGTGCGTCATAGTTACCGGTCGGGTGGACACTTAGCCTTTTATATATATATAGATAGATAGGTAACATTTGAACTTTATCTTTTAATTTATGCAAACTATTTGATCTCATTTTGTCAAATAAAATAATTATTATGCCAATATAATGGTTTGGATAAAATAGTGGAAATAATAGATTTCAATTTCTCCATTTCAATGTTATCAACCAAAGACCTACAAAGTAATCTTCACAGTTATTTTCAAGTGATTTAAATGAGTTTATAACACAAACAATAATTAAAAAAAATAAGAACAAAAATAAATTCTTTGTGTTTCTTATAAATTAAATTTTCCATTTGATAAATAATCTGAGATGCTAAACACTGCCATTAATATTTTCTCCCACATTAGAAGTTATTATTTTTACTGAAATTGCTGTATTTAATGGCTTACCTTTTTGCACAAAAAAGCTATTGAGGCAATTACCCATAGATATAATGAGCATTTCAAAGAAGAGAAGAGAGCTATGAACTTACAAGTTACCAGTTCAGGTTTATTGTCCATTTTCCATAGAAGTGTTAATCTCCTGTTAATTGTAAGAAACCTGAACAAAACCATAGCCTCTTGATAATATAGCCTAAGAATTAGGCATACAGACAGGTCTGAACCAGAGGGCTTGAGTTCAAGTCCCACTTCACCATTCATTAACTCAAAAGCTGGAGGTGGGGGTTGGGGGGATTTTCTTAACCCTTCCTCACTTTTCTCATTTGTGAACTGATAACAGTAATACTACCTATTTCTTAGTATTGTTAGCAAAGTTAAACGCCTAATTCATGAAAAACACATAGAAACTCTCTGTTCATCAATTTCCTCTTCTATGAAATGAGGATAAGAATCATAATGCCATTTTGTAGTGCTATTAGGAGATTAAATGCTTTTCTGTATGTAAAGTGATCAAAAAGGTGCTTGGCATTTAGTAACTGCTTTACAACTTCAATTGTTTTTATAATTTTTACTTTTATTATTTTCATGATTATTATTCTAACAATTCCTAGTGTAGAATAATCCCCCTATTCTTATGTAGTGTAAATAGTTGTTTTGTGATATTTTCTAAAGTTTTCAATTTTCATGCAATGGTAACATTTTGCAGACACATATATGTTAGGTATGCCATTGCATTCTTTACATTGCTATATTAATTTACTTGGATTGCCATAGCAAATACCAGTAGACTCAGTGGCTTTAACAACAGACACTGCTATCCCTTTTGGGCAGAGGGGGAAGGGAACCCTTTGCCTGAAGCGCAACAGCAGTGTGTGTGAAGACCTCTCTGTGTCATACATACTGTATGATTTCAACTATGACATTTTGGAAAAGGCAAAACTGTGGAGACTAAAAAGATCTTGCCAGGGATAAGAGAGGAGAGGGATGAATAGGTGGAGCACAGAGGATTTGTAGGGCAGTGAAATTATTCTGTATGATATTATAATGGTGGATACATGCCATTATACATTTGTCCAACCCATAGGATGTACAACACCAAGAGTAAACAGTAATGTAAACTATGGCCTTTTAAAAAATACATTTTTATTAATTTCAGAGAGGAAGGAAGAGGGAGAGAGAGAGAAACATCAATGATGAGGGAAAATCATTGATTGGCTGCCTCCTGCATGCTCCCCACTGGGGATCAAGCCTGCAACCCGATCATGTGCCCTTGATTGGAATCGAACCCAGGACCCTTTAGTCCGCAGGTTGATGCTATATCCACTGAGCCAAACCGGCTAGGACAACTATGGCCTTTTGATGATTATAATGTGTCAGGTTCATCAGTCATAACAAATATATCATTCTGGTGGGAGATGGCGATAATAGGGGAGTTATACATGTATGGGGATAAGGTATATATAGGAAATCTCTACATGTTCTCTTCAATTTTTTTGTGAACCTAACACTAAAAAAGGGTAAAGTTTTATTAAAGAAAGTAATTGAAGGAGAGACAAATAAGTGGAAGCATATACCATGCTAATGGATAGAAAGAATTACCATTGTTAAAATGATTATACTACCCAAAGCAATCTATAGATTCAATGAAATTCCTATTAAAATACCATATGTAATACTTTCAACAATGAAGAATTTTAAAAAATACCAATGGTGTTTTCACAGAACTAGAACAAATAGTCCAAAAATTAATATGGATCCATAAAAGGCCTGAATGGCCATAGCAATCTTGAGAAAGAAAAACAAAGTTGGAGGAATCAGAACATGCAGAGAAGGAGAACATGGGAGAAAGTGGGGAAATTGATTAACCTACACAAACTTTTTCCTTAAGTTGAGAAATTTAATGTTTAGTACTTTAAGTTATATTTATATAGAGCCCAGACTATTGGGTCTATATTACTTTAAAAATTTGTCAATGTTTATGAAAATTTTATGTTTTTTTTCTTTTCTAAATCTTTCTTTTGTTTATTTTAGCTGAAAGTTATAATAAAATGTACTCTCCTAGCCGGTTTGGCTCAGTGGATAGAGTGTCAACCTGTGGGACTGAAAGGTCCCAGGTTTGATTCTGGTCAAGGGCACATGCCCAGGTTGTGGGCTCCATCCCCAGTAAAGGGCGTGCAGGAGGCAGCCAATCAATGATTCTCTCTCATTATTGATGTTTCTATCTCTCCATCTTCCTTCCTCTCTGAAATCAATAAAAATGTATTTTAAAAAATAAATAATAAAATGTACTCATAATCACTAGAATTCCAGTTTTAGAGTTTTTGTTTTCATAAAGATAAATACAAAACTCTTTCTATAAATCCTTATACATATTTTGCCCATCCCCAATCTACCATTAAGTCTCAGAGTAAGAAAATATGGGAGAAATGCAAAGGCAAAAAAAAGTTAAACATTTTCAGCCAAATTTATGACTAAACATAGAACTGATGGAGTTGAAAGACACAGAAATCTGTTAAGTGGAAGTATTGGCAGAGAAAAGGCACACTTATGTTTATAGGATTTTGTGATGGGTATAAATGAACCTGAGATGTGTGGTAGCCTGAGATGATATCATAGTTAACACTAGAGGATGAGAGATCATGAAATTAATGGGGGAGTCAAATTTGGCCAAATAGAACAGATGATACTAAATCTAACTTTCTTGAAGCTTGCTTGTCCAGAAGCATAGAATTTGTCTTACTATATTATAGAAAAGTAATACACTTACTAGATTAATGAGTCTCATTCATTTTTGGTCAAAATTGTTTTTTTAATTAGTGTACATTGGTTAATAAAATTATATTAAGTTTCAAGTGTACAGTTCTATGATACATCATCTGAATATTACAATGTGTGCCCACCATCCAAAGTATCTGCTTTTATTCCATTGTTCTTACTAGATTAAAAAATATTTTCAATTTATTTTTAGAAAGTCTTATATTCAGGCATTTAGATTGTGGCTCCACCCCAATTTTCATTTTGAATAATCAGTGAATTACTAATTCCTGTAAATAACTTTGACCACATGGCTAATTGAAGATCAAAATCCTTTTTATTATGCAAACTAGTGGCTTGGTGCATGGATTCATGCACATTGAAAGGATAAACAATAACAACATGATATAACAACAACAAAGACATGATATAAAAACAACAAAAACATGATATAAAAACAACATTGATAAAAACAAAGACTAATAAATTGATTAAACTTATTCTAATATCTCTCTGTATACCACATTAAAAGTAAAAACACTTTCAGAGTGCTTGACTAATTTCCCTTGTGATGAAGTATTTACAACTTTAACTTTAACGTCACAAGCTCTTCAAACCTGAAAAAAAGCAACATATAACTGACCATGTCCGAAAATGGGTTCAGGTAGGAATAGTCCTACTCTGTCTAGAGTTTGTCCTTGTGATTCATTAATAGTCACCGCAAATGCTGGCATCATGGGAAACTGTCTTCGAATTAATTTAAATGGGAGGTCAGTGTCAGATGGGGACAAATCAATTCTGGAATCAGAACAATCTCTTCTTTTGCAGAGCCTGTTAATACTTCAGCTTCGATTATGTTAAGTCACAATCTTGTGCGAGTCAACGTTTATTTTTAAATTGCCAGTGTGCATCATATGTACCTACCGGTCAGACGGTCGGTTGGTCACTTAGCCTTTCATATATACTAGAGGCCCAGTGCACAAAATTCGTGCACAGGCAGGGTCCTTAGCGGCTGCCGGCTGCCAGCCAGGGCCTCCCTTCCCCTGGCTGTGAGGAGAGGCTGCAGGCTGTTGGCTGGCTGGTCCCACCCCTGGTCGAACTCCCAGATGAGGGGACAATTTGTATATTAGGCTTTTATTATATAGGATACCCTGAAGGAACATATTATGCCTAGTAGCTCTGTCTACCAAAATCCTAGCACAGTATTTTAGTGTTCCATGAACGTGTGTTATACAATTGAAGGCCGTGTCCAGGAGGTTTGATGTATGGGGCACCGGTCCCAAGCTTTAGTATTAGTTATGTCTCTTGTTTGCTTTTGAAGTCTCAGTGAAGTCATTTAATGTCTCTGTTTTAATTTTATCTATAAATTTGGGACAATGCTACCCACAGGATAAGACATAACAGGCATTGACAAAGGGTTAGATGTTTTATGTTCATTTGGCTAGTTGTAGAAATGTGGCCTTCCATTCCGTATGTTTCCGCACCTGTTATGTGAGGGGACTGGACTAGCACTTTGACTCTCTTTACCCTCAATTCTAAGAACAGTTGCCCATTCTAACTACAACAACTATTGGTATTTTACCAGTTTCTGAACTGGAGACAGGAATGTCTGACCTTGTTTCTCCTCTTCTTTGCATTTGAAGATGTGGATAGATTGTAAATAGGCAGCCACGATATTGCCTCCACTGTTTCTTAACAGTGACTGCCAAGGCACACAGGTGCTTTATGTCTTGTTTATCCACACTCTCCAAAACAAAATGACATTTCCTCAACTCTATGCTGATTTTTTATAGAGGGCTTTTGAAATCTGGTCTAATTTGTTGACATTACTTGTTGAATAGTCATTAATATTTAAAGGAAAGGCCATATGTGACAATTAAGTGAAATTTATATTGTTAAAAGCCAATTACGATATATGAGTTTCCCAAGGGTTTGGAACTCAGTCTCAGGGAGATTATTATGAAGGCTTAATCAAAGGGAAAAGAAACTCTAAACATTTTATATGCTACATAAGAAAAATCTGATCACCAATTAATGAAAAAGTGAGCTGCTGCAGTTTATTTTTTACTTCTCTCAGTAATGAAAACAAACATTTTTGGTTTGAGAAACATGTATTGATTTGCTTTTCATTTCACTCACTGAAAGATTTAGAGAGTGTCTTATTCTTGTGTGATTGAAATGAGTTTTAAAACACAAAGTTGACAACTCTTAACAAGATGAATGGGTTTCTGGACTTCTTTCCTTTGAATAGCCCATTCTGAGCTGATCCATCCTGTCTCCTTGGGTGATGTGAGAAGTTGTTTTCTGACAGTATGATTCTCTGGCGATGTTTTTGAATGAACTTGAAACTTTTTTCCACTGAAATTTAGAGATTTATTCTAGTGTTGTGTTTGAGTTATTTTGATCTTTGTGAAACTTTTGCCCCTACAATATCCTCCCCCACCCCCTTTTTTGGAAAATATAAAAACTTACGGCCTTAAAAAATTGTCTTGCACAACATGGCTGTTGAGGCAATGATACTACTTGACTCAGGAAAAAGCTGGAGGTTTCCTATGTATAATGATTTGTGTTTGAGAACCTTTAATTCCCCTTTGGGTAAATGTCCTTTTCACAGGAGATGAAGTACCATTGGGTTTTGAGTTGACAGATACCTTACTAGAAAAAAAGGCATGTCAGACTCTGAAGCAAATCTTGGTCATCGGCAATGGGCTCCATGGGGGTTCTCTAAGAATCTCCACAGAATTTTCTCTAAACAGCCAAATAGACTCTTTGGTAATATTTTTTTGAGGATGTGGATAGATTGTAAATAGGCAGCCACGATATTTCCTCCACTCATATCTCTTCCCCAGGATAATTTATTCTGTTTTTAATGAGTGCCTCTTTTTTGTTTGTTTGTTTCTTTTTCCCTCTTAACAAATGTGGAAAGGTGCTATGGAAAGAGTTTACAGTGTGTACTAAGGAGACCTGTATTTGAATTCCCGGCTTTATCATTTATATGCAGTATAAACTCTTTGCTCTTCAGTCTCTTCATGTGTAAAATGGAAGGAACATAGCACTTTTCTTATAGAGCTGCTGTTTGGATGAAGTAGGGTGTCAAATATAAAGAATTCAGTGTTTTGGAGGCACATAAAATGCATATGATACATATTAGCCAATGTCTTTCCACCTTCCTCAAGCCTTACCTGGTTCTGGATGGGAGAAGATAGATTAACATTTTAAAGCATAAATTCAGCCTTGTGAGTGAGCCATCAAGGTTACATTTCTTTTTCCTCTGCCTGAAATTCTCTGTATATTCTTGTCCCCATCACCCCTACATAGAGAAGCTAAAGCCTCCCCAAAACCCCTGAGGCCTCAGCTTAAGTGCCTCTTTCTGTTTCATTTGACTAAGCAACTGTAGGTTTTCCATTATGGGCTCCCATAATGATCTATACTTTGGTCTACAGTCATCATAATTATAACTAATTGTGCAGTTACTCCCCGCCACCTCATTGCTCCATGGGGACTGTCTTTCTAGTTGAGCAGTGTGTCAGCTATGCCCAGCATTTTATGAGCTGGGAAGAAATGTGTTGAGCCAGTGTACTGAGAAGAACAACACCAAGGCCTCTGCATTTCATTTGTCTGTGAAAAGGCTGCACAGTAGTGTCCTTATAGACGCTTTCTACTGGCATCCCCCGCCTTCTTACCTCATCTCTTCCACCATCTCTTCTGGAGAAGTTCATTTTTCCCCCCACCTGGGATAAGCAGATGGGTCTCCAACTGACGCATGCTTCTGTTCTCCCAAAGAGAGGGGTTCCTAAAGCCTGCACATCAGTGGTGTATCCAAGCCTGTCTATCTTGGCATCTTTCATCTCACCATTTCTCTGTGAAATTCTTGCCAAGGCCCCATTTTTTTCAGTTGCCATTGTAACAGAAAACATATCAAGGCAAACAACAGGGAGTCAGAGGCCAAATTCTCTCCAAATCCACCATATCTGTCTCCATGACCAGTTCTTTTCTACCTTAACGAACGTGTGGGCCAGGTGCACAGACATAACCTGGATTCTTGGACAAGTCCATTTGCTCAGTTCTGCAAACACACTCAGAGTCACTATGGTTTGGGGTCGTGTGCAAGTCATTGATCTAGACAATTATTTTCTAGACTAGAGGCCCAGTGCATGAAATTCGTGCATGGGTAGGGTCCCTAGGCCTGGCCATCAATGAGGGCCGATCAGATTCCTCGCCTCCCTGCTTCCCCGCCTCCTCCTTCCCTCGCTCCCTCAGCGCCCCGCCACTGCCGCTGGTTGTCTGCCATGTTCCGTGCCATCCCTGGTGGTCAGCACATGTCATAGTGAGGGATCAAACTCCTGGTCAAACTCCTGAGGGGACACTTTGCATATTAGCCTTTTATATATACAGATTTTAGATGCTCTCGTAGGAGTTTCCTCCTGACTCTCAGAATTTGTAGCTAATTATTCTAGCGGCAGAAGGATTTAGAAATGGTTAAGTGACAAGGAGTGTGGGAAATCTTAACTATATATTAAAATGCATAATGAATCAGTGATCACTGTGAAAATCCCAGTCAGTCTTGATAAGCCTGACAGATACTTTCTTAAAATTTCTTACATTTTGCAGATTACACACCCATTCTCTAAAATCTTTGCTGTGTTCAAAACAGCTCTCTCAAACCAGGAGAAACATTTAGCAACCTGTGTCTTCTCATGAGATTTAGGAAGGAACTAATGTTCAGTTATTTCCTGAACTTGATAACTTTCAGTAGCATTGTCCATTAATTGTTACCACCAAGGCAGTAAGGAGGAGACTGCATTTCAGAAACTATATATACTTATATATATACTAGAGGCCTGATGCACAATTTGTGCATGGGTAGGGTCCCTCGGCCTGGCCAGCAATCGAGGCCTATCGGGGGCTGGCCAGCCGGATGGGGGGAGGGAATCTCAGGAGGTTGGCTGTGGGAGCACACTGACCACCAGGGGGCAGCTCCTGCATTGAGTGTCTTCCCCCTGGTGGTCAGTGAGCATCATAGCGACCGGTCAACCGGTCATTCCAGCTGTTTGGTCGTAAGGGTTGCTTAGGCTATTATATATATACTGGAGGCCCGGTGCACAAAAATTTGTGTACTCGGGGGGGCCCTCAGCCTGGCCTGTGCCCTCTCGCAGTCTGGGACCCCTCGGGGGATGACCACCTGCTGGCTTAGGCCCGCTCCCTGGGGGATTGGGTCTTAGCTGGCAGTCAGACATCCCTCTGGCAGCCCAGGAGCCCTCGGGGGATGTCCACTTGCCAGCAGGGACTAGGCCTAAGCTGCAGTTAGACATCCTTAGTGCTGCTGAGGAGGCGTGAGAGGCTTCCACCACCACTGCTGTACTGGCAGCCATCAGCCTGGCTTGTGGCTGAGCAGAGCTCCCCCTGTGGGAGTGCACTGACCACCAGGGGGCAGCTCCTGCATTGAGCATCTGCCCCCTGGTGGTCAGTATGTGTCATAGTGACCAGTCATTCCCAGTTGTTCTGCCGTTAGGGTCAATTTGCATATTACCCTTTTACTATATAGGAGTACCTGGCCAGCCTGGGTGAGGGGCTGATGGCTGTTTTCAGGCTGCCACAGACCCTTCAGGGTGGGGGGTCCTGCTGGGGTGCCTGGCCAGTCTGGGTGAGGGGCTGAGGGCCATTTTCAAGCTGGCTAAGCCCCCCAGCAGGGACCCTCACCCCATGAGGGTGTGGCCAGCCTGGGTAAGGGGCTGATGGCTGTTTGCAGGTTGGCCACAGGCCCCCAGTGGGGACCCTCACCCCATGAGGGTATGGCCATCCTGGGTGAGGGGCTGATGACTGTTTGCAGGCTGGCCATGGCCCCCAGACACCCAAGCTCCCAGTGGAGGCTGGCTAGAAGCAGGTATCTGGGATTTATTTGTCTTCTATAATTTTAACTTTCTTGCCATGAGCGGAGGCCACAGCTGGCTCAGGGCAGGCGGGAAGCTTGGCTTTCTCCATCGCCTGGGCAGCCAAGCCTCCTGCTTGCTCCAGCTCTGTGGCTGCCAGCTGGCATCTTGGTTGGGTTAATTTGCATATAGTCACTCTGATTGGCTGGTGGGCATGGCTTGGGGCATAGTGAAGGTACGGTCAATTAGAATCTTTGTCTTTTATTAGTGTAGATAGATTTTTTTTTCCTATGATGTTCTTTTTTATTGTTCTGTAGGATGTCCCCACTCTGGAGTAAGAGAAGAGTAGAGGACTGACTAAATTGGGATGTGCTCAGACATGATCATTTTTATCTTAGTTCTACCATTTATTAGCTGTATGAACTTGCATAAGCTAATTTTCTATTCTTCAATTTTCTAATCTGTAAAATGGGGATTATAGTAGTATCTAATCCATAGGGTTATTCTGGCAATTAAAATTAATACATTAATATTTAGAATAGTTTCTAGTAACTATCATAGTTAATGTCATTGAATTATGAATATTTTTTCTTCTACAGAGGATTTGAGTAGCTGTGTGCTCACTTGGTATTGTCAGGCAAGTACTCACACAACTGCAAGGGGATTTCATGTCAATGTTCTAATTTATTCCAGCCACAGAATAACAAGTATTCTTTTAATGTAATTACAATTTGCACTCACATTTTTGAAGCTGCCTATCAAATAGTGATATCAATAAGAGAACTCAAGGATGATATTTAAAGTTAACACAACTTATTTTATCCAACACCTTCACAGTGCTCATGGTATGTCAAGCACTGTTGTGCTTTCCAATCTTGACTTATTTAATTCTCAGAATGACACTGTGAAATAGGCATTGTTATTATCCTAATTTTCCATATGAGGAAGCTATTTCTTAGGGAAACAGAGTGGTCAGGAAGATGGACTTGATCACATGAGCTAGGTCTGCAATCACAGCTTTGCCACTGACATGGGGAGGTCACTAGTCCATTCTAAGTGAGGAGAATGATATCAACAGTTTTGGGATGAGCCTTATTGAAATAATTTCTCTTTTAAAAAATTATCCTGATTTAGTGGGGAAACCAGAGCAAAGTAGCTAGGGAAACATGAGTCCATGCGCATAAATTCTCAGTGATAGTGCAATTTGCTGTCAGGATTCTGAGAGTAGGTATCACACACAGGACAGCTGAAGAGCGCAAAGATGACTGAAAGCCTTACCTCTGTGTTGTACTTGTCACTAACTTTAATCCTGATAAATCACTTTTGAAAGAACTTCAGCAACCATGAAGGTACCATATGTTAGCTATACTCAGGGCCTCTGCTGTTTACAAGTAGCTGGCCAATAATATTCATACCATAAATATAGCCTGGTCATAATAATTAAGAAGGATCTAAGGTTAGGACATATGGACACATTCTGTTGTCTGAATCTTATATTTTATTAATTACAGTCTGTATTTCAAGTCATAGAATCTATCAGGAGAAATAACTCAAGCAATGTAGAAAATGAAAAAGAACTATAAACTCTGAAAAGATGGTGGAGGCAGTTGATTCTGTAATCCAGGCACCACCTCTTGAATGATAATCTTGACTTTTTAGGAACAATATTATTCGATGCAATTGGGTATCTCTGATTGTATGGTCACAGACTTTTCATTGAATTTTACCTATAAGGGCAGTTCAAATTTCAAGGTAAAGAGGCACAATTCAAAAGTATATATTGCAAATAATATTTTACATTGATATGTGTGCTACCTAGCCTATTTGGTTTATGGTAGGGAGAAACAGAAATAGGAGAAGTAGGAAATTGAATTTCGAGTTCTATAATAACACATATAAGCAACAATGGGGTCACTGACGTCCTTGTGAGAGAACTGGGAGAGTTCAATAGCTAAGTTACTACACTGTGGAGACAGAAACACAGCTACCATTTCATGTCTTCTTCCTGTTGAAAACCCCTGACTAGGGTGAAAGAGGCAAGGAGGCGGTGGCCATCAACGTGGAGTGGACTCCATGAGGCTTGTAGTTAGATGCGCAGGAACCTTTGGAATGAAACTAGTGAACCTTTTACAGTGTTTGAGGTAATAGTGACCACAACTACTGTCATTTACTCAATCCTTACTCTGTGAAATCCTTACTGTGTAGTTATTTTATTTTTTTAGAATATGTGTTTATTGGTTTTAGAGAGAGAGGAAGGGAGGGGAATGGAGAGATAGAAATATCCATCGGCTGCCTCCTGCACACCCTACAGTGGGGATTGAGCCTGCAACCTGGGGGGAATGGAGAGATAGAAATATCCATCGGCTGCCTCCTGCACACCCTACAGTGGGGATTGAGCCTGCAACCTGGGCATGTGCCCTGACCAGGAATTGAACCAGTGACATCTTGGTTCATGGGTCGACACTCAACCACTGAGCCACACCAGCCTGGCTAATCGTAGTTATTTTAAATTTATTACTTGATAATCCGAATATTGAGGTCTTTTTCTGAATCAGACTCATTTGATTGCTGTATCTCAGTGGGTTCTTCTTTCCTTATTTTTTGTGTTTGTAATTTTTTTTTTTTTGAATTCTGTACTGTGCTGTTCAAAGACAGCACAGTACAGATCTAGGTAAATAACATTTTTGCATAGAAATGTATGTCTCTTCCCCTCAGTTGTTAATATGGAGACTTGAGTCAATTAGTTGTGAATTTAGGTAGTTTGGCCTTTTGTTGTTACTATGATAAACGTCAGTGTATCACCAGCCATCAAATTCTGCTGCAAATACTTTAGGGTAGAAACCAGCTTACTGGAGTGTTTTTCTTCATGCTCCTTATCCGCTTAGCTTTTCGCCTGCCCAGTTGCTCTCGCACTTGGCGGGGGCCTTCCCATGTCCTTGCTCTCTCCACGGTAGGCTGCTAGTATTTCTCACTTGGTGTTTGTGCTCCTGGTTTTAGGTGGCGGTCTTCTCTTATTTTGGTCTAGCTTTCAAACTTAGGCAAACTTTATCTCAAGATTGGGATTTTTTTTTTAATTTTTAAAAATATATTTTTATTGATTTTTAGAGAGGAAGGGAGAGGGAAAGATCAAAACATCAATGAGAGAGAAACATCCATAGGCTGCCTCCTGCGCACCCCCTACTGGGGATCAGCTTGCAACCTGGGCATGCACCCTGGACCTAGAATTGAACAGGGGACCTCTTGGTGCATGCGACTAGGCTCAACCAACTGAGCCACCCCAGCTGGGCAGGTTGAACCTGCCTAGCTTCCCATGAAAGCAAAACTCTACTGTGGATCTTTTTTTCAGTTTGTTTCATTAATCCTCAACCTAGGATATTTTTTCCACTGATTTTCAGAGAGACTAGAAGGGAGGGAGGAGAACGGGAGGGGGGTGAGGAGAAACATCAATGTGAAACACATTGATTGGTTGCCTGCAACCTAGGTATGTGCCCTTGACCGGAAATTGAACCCATGGCCCTTTGGTGTGTGGTCCCATGCTCTAACCCAGCTGTGGGCAAACTACGGCCCGCGGGCCGGATCTGGCCTGTTTGAAATGAATAAAACTAAAAAAAAAAAAAAAAGACCATACCCTTTTATGTAATGATGTTTACTTTGAATTTATATTAGTTCACACAAACACTCCATCCATGCTTTTGTTCCGGCCCTCCGGTCCAGTTTAAGAACCCATTGTGGCCCTTGAGTCAAAAAGTTTGCCCACCTCTAACCACTGAGATCCTGGCCAGGTCTGCTGTAGATATTTGTAGGTCTTGTGTGGGAGAGTCTCCTGTTCCACCCCTCATGGTAGGAGACCTATACTGGTCCTATCCCAGGGTAGGTTCCTATTCATACTTCAGGTAGAGAGTTTATTTTTACCTTTTCTACCTTTGTCTTCAAGTGTGCCCTAAAGTGGTGGTTTGTGCTGCAACTTCCAAGCAGTTAAGGCTTTTGTTCCATAGAGGAAAGGCTTTGAATGGGGTTTATACCTTTTCTGTAAGGGTGATGCCTCCTTTTCCAAGACTGTACAACCAGGAGGGGGGTTCTCCTATTTCCCAGCATACCCCCATTCCTTATTTGTACCCCAGAAGAGATCTGTGGAGAGAGCCTGCAAAGTATGAATGCCCCTGGTGTTTGTGTCTCCGGGGGTTCTATACTCTTATGCTAGCCCATACTTGGACTTTATAAATAATTTGTTTAAAAAATAAACAAATTTTTAATAACTTGTATGGCGCTTCCCATGCCCTGTTATTGTGTGTCAGTGTGAGTGTCTTCCGTGCATGTAGACACCTGTCTTTCTTTGGATTCTTAACTAATTGTTTGCCCTGAGACCTCAGTTCTCTGTTGGGTTCAAGAAAAGTTATGATTTTATAGTTTATCTGGAATTTTTTTGTTATTAGTGTGGAAGCAATGCTCTTTCCAACTTTCCACATCCTAGGCACAATGAAATTCCTAGTTAATTCTTTTTTTAAAAAAAAATTTTTATTGATTTCAGAGATGAAGGGAGAGAGAGTGATGGAAACATCATTAATGAGAGAGAATCATTGATCAGCTGCCTCCTGAATGTCCCACACTGGGGATTGAGCCCGCAACCCGGGAATGTACCCTGACCGAGAATCGAACTGTGACCTCCTGGTTCATAGGTTGATAATTACTGAACCACCCTGGCCAGGCTCCCAGTTAATTCTTAAACAAATATATACATAGGTGTCTTAGGTTATTACAGATGAAAATAATGAGCCAAAGACTCAAAAGTAGGCGATTTACTAAGTAAATTATTTACTAAGTACTCTCAGAGAAAACAAGTAAAAGTATGGGGGAAACAGGAGAAGGAAAGAGAAGAAGCCCAGAAAGGATAGTTTTGGTGACAACTCAGACTGCTTGTTCGTTAGGTCAACTCTAGAGCATAAATTATACTTCAGAGCGTATGCTGACTTGAGGCAAAGGAGCTGAGATTTTGTAGTACAATAACAGTGAGCACTAGCTGCAGGCACCTGTGGGGTGGAACATAGACCACCAAGAACTTGTTTTCTGTAAGAGTTCATTTGCTCTAGTGACCAAAGACATGCCACTGAAGAGGGCAGGTGTGAGCCATTTGCAGCAATGGATGCAGAAGTTGAGAAATGAACAGCTGCTACGTTATTATTCTGCTTTATCAATACTAATGATTTCTTATCTTAAACTCTATTTTATGAATTTTTGTTTTGGTTACTTATTGATGTTATATCTCATGTCTTATTTTCAACCTTTCTAATGTGAATGTGCTTGTTTCAGTTATATTTCTTGTAACAAACACCTGACTGCCGTTCATTTCTTCCAATTGTGTAATCTTTATTCATAGAGTTTAAAATATTTACATTAATTGTGATAATGAATACATTTTAATTCAATTCTACCATCTGAATTTAATATTTCTGTCACCATCATGTTTTGTAGTTTTTACTTCTTTTTAGTTTCTATTGGGCCCTATAGGTTATATTTCTATTTTTAGTGAATTTTTTAATTATTAAAATATAGTGAGCCATTTTTTACTGCCAAATTGAGATTTTTAATAGGTTCATCCTCTTCACAAACATAAGGACCTAAATTATTAAGTACTTATATAACCTAACTATGTTCTAAGCATTCTTCCAATGGACTATTTTGGCCATGTGGCTTGCCTGGTTGCCTCGCGTATATTCCCCTTGTGTCATTTCCTAAAGAAAAACCATCTTGGGCTTATTCTATAGCACCCACGAAGAGATGGGGCTCAGGCTAAGAGGCCACCCAAAATTGGGTGGGGTGCCTCCCCTTGAACCAGCCTTTCCCCTCTACATGGTATAGAAAGTCCTGGAAGCGTCCCTAATTTGTGAGAAATGGCTCACCTATCCAAATTTCAAATGATGGACAGGGAAATAAAAGCATGGTGAAAATGAGGCTTTTAAGAACACTCCTGAGAGTGTGCGACCAATGCACAGAATCACAATAAAGGCGAGAGGCGAGTTACCTAGTAAGTAATGGGCTAACTTAACAGCTGTGTCTGGCTGTCATGCTGAATTCTCTGAAAGGCTAAAACCTCTACAGGGGTGGTGGCAGAAGCGGCTAAGGGCTGTGATTAATTCCTGTTATGCCTGATGGGAAGATCCAGGGCCATGCTCATATGCCAGGAGTGGAAAACAGTTAGCTGGCCCCCCCTTTCTTAACTCTTGCCTAGAAGTTTTTCCTTAGGAGCCTTACTGTAAAGGCCCGCACAAATGGAGACTGAGGAGTTAAGCCTTGTGGGACCTGGACCACAGAGGCAGTGGTTTTGGCTGGATACTATTTGACCTGACTGAGGTAGAGAGCAGAAAAAAAACAGCAGATGAAAGGAGTAGTGAAGGAAAGAGGAAAATGCCCGCCTTTTAGACAGCAACTAAGTTTAAGTGCTGGCAGGCATCCGTCAGCCTCCAAAATCATACAAGAGACAGAAAAGGGACAGAGGGACAGACTCGGTGGCTACTCATCGTTCAACGTGAACAGGGTTGACTGCCTAAGGAGTAATTCCCGGCCAACGCACCATTTTGAAATGGAATTTTTAGACTGGAACCCAGATTCTTTGTCCACCAGAGTCGAAGAATGAATCCATGGACAGAGGGTAGTATAGCAAAGATGGAGATTTATTGAAGAACAAGTATAGACTCCAATGTGGGGAGAGGGAAAGAGTCCCCCTGCCCCCCCCCCCTTTCTGTTTCCATGGTTTGTAAAGGCTGTAGTTCCTGATATCCCTTTGATTGGTCAATATTCCCTTTCAAATTGGTTACTATAGTAACTCCTGAGGCCCTCCTCCTTCATTGTCCTCCTATTCCCTCTGGACTTTCTTCCTCCTTTATTTTGTAAATATAGACCTTTTTGGCTATTTCCAGTTCCCTTGTCTTATGGAAATGTAACTGCACCTGACTTCCTTGTGTTATGGAAATGTACCTTCTCCCAGTCTGTAGTCCTGTGTTTTTCCATGGACCCCAATTCTAAAAATTCCCTAAGCCTGCCGATATTCCCCTAAAATTCCTGTTTCAAACGGAAGCAGTGAGCTCTTGGTACATGGGTTGACATCAACCACTGAGCCACACTGGCTGGGTGCGATTCTTTATATTTCCTCTAAATTCTACTTGCCAGCTGAATGGTTCTCTCCTTAATTCATCTGTCTCATCCCATATTTATCACAGATAGACACAAAAAGCCAATTGTCAATTTCAGCATTCTGCCTGGATATCTCCTTGGCTATTTTATCTGTTCACTGAGCACACTTTTTGTCTTCCCAGATTTTGAAGGCTTAAGTTTTGCCAAATAGTTTTGAATCACTGATCCCCATAGTCTCAGACGCAAAGAGCAGTTTCTCACCATTTTTCCATTTAGTACTTACAGTTTCTACACTATCTTACAGCCTCCATCCACCACATAGTCCCAAAGACAATGCCAAGCTTTTGGGTTTTTGTTATTGCAGCACCTGATTTATAGGTACCACTTTTTGTGTCAGTTATAAATTGCTTCATAACAAACCACTTCAAAATTGAGTAGCTTAAAGCAACACTGTTTGTTTAATTTAATTGTGGCTCAGTTGGGCAGTTCTTATGCTGATCTCACATGGGTTCAGTCATATGTGGTTTGAATCATCTGAAGTTTAACTGGGGTGGATATTTCAAGTTGATCTAAATTATTTATGGCACAACTGGCATTGGATGTTGGCTGTAGCTTTTTGTTTATCCTCTATGTGGTTTCTCATCTTGAGAGCCCAGAATTGGCTTCTTCACATTGAAACAGGAATTTTGGGGGCTGAAAAAGACATGTTTAGGAAATTTTAGAAACTAAGGGGACCATGGAAGAAGCACGGGGCTGCAGAGCAGGAGAAGGTACATTTCCACAGAATGAGGGAGCTGGGAACAGTAGAAGGTCTATATTTACAAATTAAAGGAATGGAAACTCCTCATTCAAAGGGAGAACAAGAAAGCCCAAAGGGAATCGGGAAACAATAAGGAAGGAGGGGAGGAAAATCTCACATGTTCCATGTGAGGTTTGACCTTTGAACTCAGAAATTACTATAGTAACCAGTCCAAGGGAATAGTGACCAATCAGGAGGGATATCAAGGCACAAAGATCTGCAGCCTTTATAAACCATGGAAACAGGGCCTTGATGAGACTCTTTCCCCCTCCCCACGTGGGAGTCTGTGCTGTGAGATTCCCCTTCCCCATGTGGGAGTGTGTACTTGTTCTTCAATAAATTTCCACCTTTGCTATAGCACCTTCTGTCTGTGGATTCATCCTTTGACTCCAACTGACAAAGAATCTGAGGAACCATACTGCCCAGGGGAACACTGCGTGTTCCAGTCCCAAACTCCCGCTTCAACATGATGAAAGATTCATTCGGTGACAGAAAAAAACACACAGAAGTTCAAGATCTCCTGAGACCTAGCACAGGATGGCTCACAATGTCACAATTGCCCTATTCTGTGAGTCAATGCAAGTCTCAAAGCCAGGCCAGATTAAACAAGTGGGGGGTCAACACTAGTTCATAATAGGAGTAGAGAAATCATATTGCAAAAGGGTGTGGAATAAGGGGTTGTGATTCCTGGGGCTACTATTCTAACAATCTACTAGAGTTTTAATCACAGTGACTCTTTTCCCCCCCAAGATTTCTAGTCGATAATTTTAATATTCACTGTAGTTATTTCATACACATTTCCTTTTTAAATTCTTTATCAATATTATAAGATTATATAGTAAAAGCATAGTATGCAAATTGTCGCCTCGACTGAGAGTTGTCTGGGAGTTGGACCAGGGGGCGGGGCCAGCCGGGAGAAAGGAGGGAGTACCCGGCCAGCAGCTGGCAGCTGCTAGGGACCCTACCAGTGCAAGAATTTTGTGCACTGGGCCTCTAGTAATTTATAATTTAAAGGATCTTACATATATTTGTTTTAAAATGCTTATCAAATACTTTTATGGATTGACTTTATTTGGAATGAATTTATGTTCTAGTTGTTGATTTTTGTTTGCTTTTTTATGTGTGCATCTTTGAGCAATTAAAAATGTAGATTTGCAGGCTCGTTTTGATTGGAAAGGATTCTTTCTCTCTCTCTCTCTCTCTCTTTCTCTCCCTCTCCTCTGCCCATCCCCCTTCTTCCTATGTGATTTTTCTGTTGAACCATATTCCATAAGAACCAGCATCTAGAATCAGGCTTATCATTTTGGTTTTCCTTCTTGTGGATATTGTGGGTCCAGCTTATCACAGAGCCAGCTCTGGTTTATTTCTTATTTATGAGGCTGTGTTTAAATCCTTCAGCCCACATGTTCTTATGAGCCCTAGCCACAGATGGACCTCAGCAGCAGTTGTTCTCTGCCTCTTTCTTTTGCAATGAATAAATTAGACCGCAGGCATCTGAAGGACTCTTTTGGTCCCTACCACCACTCAGTAAGTACATTTTAGCCTACCATTGCCTTCTCCCAGGCCTTAGATTTTGCAAGGTTTTGGCTTCATACTTCTGACTGCATTTTGTGTTTATGTTTTATTTCCAGCCAGCAAAAAAGTTTATATTTTACTAGAGTATTGATTTTTCTTTTGATTTTCTCTTTTCATATATTACTTATTGCTACAATATATATATTCAGTTAAGTAAATACAAAAATTATGGAATTCCTACACCAATTTGGCCCCATTTGTTCTTAGCATTTCCCTAAATTTAGAAAAAAGGAAAATATATGTCACATAAATATATACCATGATTTAAATTTGAGCTGAAATTTTATTACAGAATCAAACATTTTGTCTCTTCGGTGATATTACATCAAAATAATGTGCATTCAATAGCCTGATGAACAAAGCTTACAGAGCATTAGGAGTTGTTTTAAAATGCTTCGAAGTAGGTTGAATAATATTATATCTACCTTTCTCTGTGATACCCTCATTTTACACAAAATGTCATATGGTACCTAATTTGTCAGTGTGCCTGCTGAGGAAAGTCCTCAGAAGCACACAGAGTAGACACTGTAGTGTCTTGGGTTTAAAAGGGGAAGTGTGTTGTTCAGGCTACTAAAATCCACCCTTTTCAAGCACAGTCTAGGCTGCAGGCTGTATTGTATTTATGCAAAAGGGCCATCAGCTGTCAGTATAACTATACATATTTTATCTGACTTTTTAAAAAGGATCTGAACAGAGAAGATTATATACAAGGACACAAAACAGCAGAGCAACCAATGTAATGATTGCTAATTGTAGGAGAGAAAGCTAATTATATTTTGCAATTTATCATCTGTTACTATATTCTTATGAGGGGACTGACCTTTAGTAGTGTCATTGGGGCAAGAGAGAAGATAGCCTTTTCCAGGTTTTTTCTGTGTTGCCAGAATGAATTATTGAAGCAAAAATTTTGGGGGAACATAGGCAGGCTTAGGGATTTTTTAAAAATTGGGGTCCATGGAAAAGTGTAGGGCTGCAGACTGGGAGAAGGTACATTTCCATAACACAAGGAAGCCAGGTGCACTTACATTCCATAAGACAAGGGAGCAGCAACAGTTGCATTTACAAGGGAACTGGAAGTAGCCAAGAAAGGTCTGTATTTACAAACTAAAGAGAAGGAAGCCCTTCATTCATTCAGAAGAAGAAAGCCCAGAGAGAATAGGAAAACAATAAGGAAGGGGGGGGAGGGGCGTGCAGGAGTTACTATAGTACCAACTTGAAGGAGAATATTGACCAATCAGAGGGGATATCAGGACACAGGAACTGCAGCCTTTATAAGCCCTGGGGAAAAAGAACTCAGTGGGACCCTTTCTCCCTCCCTATGTGGGAGTCCATTCTGTGGGACTCTCCCCACATGGGAGTCTGTATCTATTCTTCAATAAATGTCCACCTTTGCTATACCACTTTCTGTCCGTGGATTCATTCTTCGATTCTGGCTGACAAAAAATCTGGGTTCCAGTCCAGAAATTCAGTATCACTTTGAAGGAAAGGCTGGGTTTCCCTAAGACATGTCCAGGGAAGGTTGCTTTTTATCTTAAGGATGTTCATAAGGTGGCAAAGAAATGGAAGGAATATAAATGTTCCATTCTCCTGTCCATATTTTAAGGAAAGTTGAGTTAGGAACATGACAGTACCTACAGATTTGCTGATTTGTGGTCATATACATGTTACAGAAAAATTATATTAGAGAGTTGATATGATGATGTTTGGAAACTTTAACAAAAATTCCAGGAAATTAGAGCCAGCTGAACAATCTAGCATTTTTAACCATCTGTATCCCAGATTGTTCTTTTTTGGTAATGTAACACAATACGTTACTGCAATTGTGCCACCCCCTGATGAGACAGCAAGGGTTGGTGGGGAGAGTAAATATTCTGTCCTTGCTTTGAGATTTCAAAGGAGGCAGTGCTTTTCTGTCCTTGCTCCTCCCACGGGAACATTCTCAGTGGGGTGTTTGACAAGAGAGCTTTCTCTGCCTGGCTCCCTGAAGTTTTCTCAGGCCACTGGTAGCTTCTTGTCCTGTGTACGTGGGGTTTCCTCCTTTCCTTGTGCTTGTGCTTGGTGGGGACACTGATACATCTGCTGTTTAATATTCTCATCATTTCTCTCTCTAGTGAATGGGTACCCTGGGTTTATTAACATTCAGCCTGTCAATCTGTTACTTTAACAATATAGTTTTTAAAAATGCATGCTCTAGGTTAATACACCTAATTGTGTAATAATGGAGTTTATTTTACTTCCCATTTGTGATTTTGGAAGGAGAAACTGTATTTCCCTCCTGGCTCTCTGGTAAAATTCAGAGTGTATTGGGGACACTCTGGGCATTGCGTGAATTATTTTTTACATTAAAGGAATTCAAGACTTGATTATCTGGTGTCCCCTCATAATGAAAACTCAATTTCTAACTTGACAAATTTATATAACAAATGTAACTATGAAATAAAGAATTCCAGATGAAGTAAAATTAGTTTTAAAACTTATTTGGGGCCCTGACCAGTTTGGCTCAGTAGATAGAGCATCGGCCTGCGTACTGAAGGGTCCCGGGTTAGATTCTGGTCAAGGGCATGTACCTTGGTTGTGGGCACATCCCCAGTAGGAGGTGTTGCAGGAGGCAGCTGATCGATGTTTCTCTCTCATTGATGTTTCTAGCTCTCTATCCTTCTCCCTTCCTCTCTGTAAAAAATCAATAAAATATATTTTAAAAACAAACAAACCAAAAAAAACTTACTTGGTTTTCTTAACTTTCAAAAGGGCTCTTCATATAATTGTTAGAAATACTTACAATGTATAGAACTGTACATTTCAAGTGAAAGATTTAACCCATATAAAATGTTTATTAGATTTATCCATCAAAGCTACTGATAGGGGCAGAAATAGAATATTGGGGACCAGCTATAATTATAAGAAATATTAATTGTGCTCTGTTAACTGTGATTGTTTTGTTCTATGAAAGAAGGCACATTCTAACTTGGCTGGGAGTTGCACTGGGACCTGTGAGCTCACCTGGAAATGCAACCCATCCTCCCCATCTGGGAGCTGCCTATTATCATGGAAGGATTAACAACCTTGTTGCAGAAATCAGAGCGGCCAAATCTCAGAAGATCCCCAGCCCTTTGCATATTCACTAAGCCCTTTGAAGAACCCCAGCCTTTGCATACCTGGAGGCCTTTGCAAATACCCAGCCTGCATTACCTGTTGTTAACTGCTCATTTGCCATGCCCCTTTGCCTACTTCCCATGTAATCTTTGTCCTCTGGAGGGCAGAGCAGATTTTTGTGGATGACCTGCTGCTCTCCCTTACTGCCGGTAGTATTGGATTAAATGCTCATATATTATTCCACCCTGTCTCTGCTTAATTGACTCAAGTAGTGACAGGCAGCCCGGACCCATTGACTGTCCAGTTACACTACCTTTTTTCCCTACTGTTACATGCAACTGTTTCAGCATAGCAGGCACTCATGCTTGGGAACCCCTCAAAAGATTTTCAATAGGGAGTTGTGCTTCCATGTAGGATGTAAAAAGCTGCAAGAGATTGTTACTCTCACCTTAACAAGAAGATAAGGCAGGGGTGGGCAAACTTTTTGACTTGAGGGCCACAATGGGTTCTTAAACTGGACCGGAGGGCCGGAACAAAAGCATGGATGGAGTGTTTGTGTGAACTAATATAAATTCAAAGTAAACATCATTACATAAAAGGGTACAGTCTTTTTTTTTTTTAGTTTTATTCATTTCAAACGGGCCGGATCCGGCCCGTGGGCTGTAGTTTGCCCACGGCTGAGATAAGGCTGGCCTAGAAAATTATATCCTTTTTTTAAAATTATCAGAGCTGAGGTCTCAAGACAACCAGGTTGACTAAATTCCAAAGAGTGGCAGCCCTTCTCACTAGAGATGGGACAGGTGAATTGTTTCATCTTTGGCAGAACAGGCGATAAAGAGATAGCAGGTAAGAAGAAAAGAGTTAAATGTAATATAGTATTAACGGTTGGGTTTGGGCCAGTATGAAAGTTTAGACCCTCTGGTAACTCCAGCCCCAACAGGTGTGTGCATGCACTGGCTATCTCATTTTCCTGGGCTGGCTTCCACTGGATATTCCTGAGGAAGATTGGGGGCCGGGCAGGAAAGAGCTAATGTCTGTGGTACAGGGACACAACATATTTACTGCCCATGTCTCGAGCCTTTGTATTATATGAAGCGAAACCCTCAAGCACCTTGGCAGAGAACACAGGCAAAGATCCATGGTTTCTAGGAGAGGTTTAGAAGCAAAAATCATCTGCTGCTAACAGAGGGATAGAAGCAAATATGCCTCCTCTCAAGACAGGAAAAGGAAGCCCTTGTAGCCCACACCACCAGCCATGCACTGAATAAAAAGAAACAGTAGTCTACTATTGTGGGGGTTAGGTCGCTGAAGGAGGAACCCAGAGCCAGTCCGATGGCAGCATGTCTCCATTCTCACAGCTCCCTCCTGCCGGGTGGCCAGGACCCAGGACTGACTCCCGCCGTGCTGGCCGGGACCCTAGCCTGCTGTTCGGTCATCCGTCCGGTCGTTTAGGTCGTGGCAGACCCTGGCTCTTTATATATTAGGATTGTACTAGAGGTCCTAGTAAGTGCAGTAGGGCTAGATAAAGAACTGAAAGGAAAATAGGAAAGGAAGACATTCAGCTGTCTATTTATGGATGGCAATACTGTTTATGTTGAAAATTTCAATGCATCAAGAATCTACTAGCAATAATAAATGTTTCATTTCCAGCTTACAAAAAGATTATATTTTACTAGTGTGTTGTTTATTCTTTTGATTTTCCCCTTTTTATATTTTATTTATTGCTGCTATATCTATCTATGTGATTTTTAAATATGTTCAAACCGATGGCCAGAGTCTAATGTTAGCATGGCTAAATTCCACACTGGATTTTGCTTTATTAACTCAAATTAAATAAACATGTATCTTGACATTTGAGGAAAACAAAAAAACTAAAATAAAATATGCTATCAATAGCCTACTTGGCTCTAGAGTCAGGCAGTCTCAATTAGAAACAAAGCTCTGTCTGCTATAAGCTATTTTGGGCAAATCTAAACCTTAGTTTCTTAATTATAGAATATGAGATAATATTAGTTCCTGCATGAATGACTGAGATTAGATGCTTTCTAATTTATGAAAGCACTTAATTCATTGTACAGAACTTAAGACATGAGAATTTAATATTAGCTGTCATTATCACTCCCATCACTCTCATTCTGTCATCATCATCATCATATCATCATCATCACATCATCTTCACTACATCATTATCACCATCTCATAATCATCATAGGAGTAAATCATCTCTATTCATGAAATGAATAGTTTGTATACCTTCTACATTTAAATTTGTATGACTCTCATAAGATACAATGGCATTTATTTAAAAATTAGTAGTATGAATTATAAAGGGTTGTGAAAGTAAATCGATCACTATGTGAAAATATAAAGAGTGAAGTATATCATTTATAAAAATGTGAAGCTATTAGAGACTTTGAAAGTCAAATATTTACTAAAAGGAAGTTATAGACATTTGTACTAAATATGCACAATATTTATATATATCAAAATATTTAAATGTATATAAAAGTAAACTTATTTTTATGCATACATGTGTATATGTATATATGCATATATATGTGTACGTGTGTGTGTGTGTGTGTATATATATATATATATATATATATATATATATATATATGGTATTTCAATGGAAACCAAAACTCAGACATGTGATTTTTTAAAAGGTAAATTTGAAACTAAAAATTCATAAAAACATAAATTCAATAAACTATTACATACAATACCTGTGCTAAATGCAATATGAATAATAAGCTGCATATAGTTTCTTATCTATATATACTAGAGGCCTGGTGCACAAAAATTTGTGTACTCGTGGGGGAGGGGGAGTCCCTCAGCCCGGCCTGTGCCCTCTCACAGTCTGGGACCCCTCAGGGGATGACCACCTGCTGGCTTAGGCCTGCTCCCCGGGGGATTGGGCCTAAAATGGCAATCAGACATCCCTCTGGCAGCCTGGCAGCCCTCGGGGGATATCCACTTGCCAGCGGGGAGCAGGCCTAAACTGCAGTCAGACATCCTTAGCACTGCTGAGGAGGTGGGAGAGGCTCCCACCACCACCACTGCTGTACTGGCAGCCATCAGCCTGGCTTGTGGCTGAGCAGAGCTCCCCATGTGAGAGCGCCCTGACCACCAGAGGGCAGCTCCTGCATTGAGCGTCTGCCCCCTGGTGGTCAGTGTGTGTCATAGTGAGTAGTCATTCCCAGTCCTTCTGCTGTTAGGGTCAGTTTGCATATTACCCTTTTACTATATAGGATAGAGGCCTGGTGCACGAGTGGGGACCGGCTGGTTTGCCCTGAAGAGTGTCCTGGATCAGGGTGGGGGTCCTGCTTGGGTGCCTGGCCAGCCTGGATGAGGGGATGATGGCTGTTTTCAGCTGGTCACACCCCCTTCAGGGTGGGGGTCCCCACTGGGGTGCCTGGCCAGTCTGGGTGAGGGGCTGAGGGCTGTTTTCAGGCTGGCGGGTAACTGAAGCTCCCAACCTCTCCTTTTTTTAATTTTATTTTTTTATTCTGGGATTTATTTACCTTCTATGGCTGTCACTGGAACTGAGAGCCGGCTTTAGCTCTGAGGCTTGGCTCCAGCTCTGAGACCTCGGCTGCTGAAAGCAAGTATCTGGGCTTTGTTTAGCTTCTATAATTGAAACACTGTTGCAACTCCAGCTCTGAGGCTGGCTGGCTGAAAGCAGGTTTCTGGGGATTGTTTAACTTCTATAATTACAACATAGTTGCTTAGAGTGCAATTCAGAGCTGGGCGGCGGCAGGCGGGGAACCTTGGCTTCCTCCATCACTGGAGCAAGCAAGCCTCCTGTTTGCTTCAGCTGCCTGGCTTCCGGCCGCCATCTTGGTTGGCAGTTAATTTGCATATCACCCTGATTAGCCAATGGGAAGCCTGTCGGAGGTATGGTTAATTATCATGTTTGTCTATTATTAGATAGGATAAAAGCCTAAACGACTGTTATAATGGAACAACCCGAATGATCAGTTGACCAGTCGCTATGATCCACACTGACAGGAGCTGTCCCTGGTGGTCAGTGCACTCCTAAGGGGGAGCACAGCTCAGTCAGAAGCTGGGCTCATGGCTGGCGAGTGCAGCTGCAGCAGTGGGATCCTCTCCTAACTCTGCAGCAGCACTACTGAGCAGGGAGTGGTGGCAACAGGCACAGTGAGCCAGGGTGAGTGTGAGCTTTGAGGTGCCCGGCCCCAGTTCGGGCTCCTCCCTGGCCACCTGCTGCTTGGCATACTGCTACATCCCCCAAGGGGTCCCCGATTATAAGAGGGTGCGGGCTGGGCTGAGGGACACCCCTCCCGTGCACAAATTTCATGCACCGGGCCTCTAATCTATAGTATAAAAAGGAGTTAACCCATTAAGTATAACAGTTAACATTACAATAAGTGAAAATTACTTAAAAAACAAAACAAAAAAACAAAACCATGCCCAGCTGGTGTGGTTCAGTGGTTGAGCATCAGCCCAGGAACCAGGAGGTCTTCAGTTTGATTCCTGGTAAGGGTACTTGCCTAGGTTGTGAGCTGGACCCCCAGTAGGGGCTGTGTAAGAGGCAGCCAATTGATGATGATCCTCTCTCATTGATGTTTCTATCTCTATCCCTCTCTCTTCCTCTCTTTCTAAAAAATCAATAAAAACATTAAAAAAACAAGAAGAACAAAACAAATTCATCAAAGGTAGATGGTATTACAAATTCATCAAAGGTAGATTGAGTTTTTAATGAGAGAAACTGTCACAGAGGGTTTAAATACTCTGCTCAAAAGGTCTATAACTATATGCAGCAGAACTTGGACCCAAATCCTGGATTCAAATCTGCCTCTATGACCAGTATTATCACCACCATGATGCAGAGATTAGGTGACAGCTTGTTGGATACAAGCATTAAGGTTTGGAGAGTTTGACAAAAATCTATGGGTTCCATTGCTATTATGGGATCTCCAGAAACCCTCTAATCTTCTTCTTGGTTTTGGAAATACCAGATAAATATTTCCTGCACACTTAGATGTGCATAACAAAATATGCATCTATAAAACAGAACAAGTAATTTTTCCACACAGACTTTACAAATCTAATTTTTTACTTCAAGTTTCCTGATTTCAAAGAACTTCCTGATCTAGCAAGATGGAGAAAACTGGATTTGCACTGCAGGGAATTACTGCCTAAGATCAAGTTTAAGGCTCCCAAATGTATGTACAAGTTGAATTGAACTCAAGGGTCTTTTTGAAGATTATTATACTGATAGGTATTTTCAATCTGTGGAAGGCCAACTTAAGTTGCATGCGGATTTTTGATATGGCAGGTGGTTGGTGTCCCTCACCCATGTGTTGTTCAAGGGTCAACTTAGTTGGAGAGTGGTATTAGTGACAGAATGCAGTCAGGAGGTAACATTTGCAAATAAAGGCCAACAGGAAAATGTTTCATGTTGTACTGCCAAATATGGGCTTTGGAAACAGAATTTTCTAATTAAGCTTTTCATATTGTTTGGTATTTGCTCTGGAATATTCAGTGAAGCGTACTTTGGCTATATAATCCTGACTAATGGATGCAAGAATTGAGTGAGTTCATTTTTGGATACTCTTACTAGCCAGGTACTTGGAGTTGCAGCTTTAATTCTTTAGGGGAATATATTTTAAATCTCAGTAGAGTGTTAGCTAGCTCTTGGAACAACAGATTCAAACCCATGCTCTCCAAATAGATCAGTGATGGTGAACCTTTTGAGCTCGGCGTGTCAGCATTTTGAAAAACCCTAACTTAACTCTGGTGCCATGTCATATATAGAAATTTTTTTATATTTCCAACCATAGTAAAACAAAGATTTATATTTTTGATATTTATTTTATATATTTAAAGGCCATTTAACAAAGAAAAATCAACCAAAAAAATGAGTTCATGTGTCACCTGACACACGTGTCACCTTTGACACGCGTATCATAGGTTCACCATCACTGAAATAGATTGTCACTAAATAACATGACATTTTTATTTTTACCTGCCAGATATGGATGGATTTTGTTTTAAATTGGTTCCAAAGCTAGGATAGGAGTAAAGCATGTTATTTACTGAACAGCAGAAATCCAGCATATTCCTACTATATGGTAACTAGGTCTCTGAATAATTAGGAGAAGCCAATGCTCTTTTTATTCTCCTGCTGTATATATGTGATGCCCTTCATTGGGCATCAGATCACTTCTGGATTCAGTCTTCTCATGATATTAACTGTTGGGCTGTGATAACCTGTGGTATGAAAAGGCAGCAACATATGTACAAATGCAGAGCAAAGAAAATGAACAGCAATTAAAAAATAACCTGATGATGCCCGGCCAGTGTGGTTCAGTGGTTAAGCATCAACCTATGAACCAGGAGGTCATGGTTCGATTCCTGGTCAGGGTACATGCCTGGGTTGTGAGCTCGATCCCCAGTGGGGGTAAGGGAGATGCGTGCAGGAAGCAGCCACTCAATGATTCTCTCTCATCATTGATGCTTCTATCTCTCTCCCTCTCCCTTCCTCTCTGAAATCAATAAAAAAAAATATATAAAATAGCCTGATGCTTTAAAATCAGATAGTCTTTAAATGTTGACTCACTTCCCCATTTTGACAATAGTCTTGTGAGGGTTAAATAAGGAAGTATGTGGAAAGTGCCTAGCATCAAGCCTGAGGTAAAGTAGGCAGGGATTTATTAATTCCTGTTCCTTCCTTTCCTTGCCTCTCATCAACTTTTTTGCCTTCCACAAGGGGTAGTTCAACTGCCAAATAAATAGATTTGTCATAAGCCTGAGACCACTACCTCTGTACTGAGAATTGAACTAGAAGCACAAAATTTCAGTCTTTATGGGGAAAGATGTTATTTATTAGAATCAAAATATATAATGCAATCCCCCTGAACACATACAACTTAGCTGAAACCTATTCAGCTATTCTAAGTTATGACACAGATGCATAATTTTCAGTTGCTTATAAAGCTGGCATCAATACTAGTTGTCCATTTACTATTTAATTTTCTACCTGAACAGCTCTAGAGACCTCTAACCTTAGGGGATATAGTATTGTCACCAAAGCCTCTGGGAGTCCCATCTCTGTACTGCTTTACTGCAGACCTCAGGTGAGGAAGTTCGCACACTGCCTGAAGCTCTATAAAAGACAAAGCTAGGCTAAAGGAGAACTTCATAACCTGCAGTTGTAAATCACATGGATCTCTATGTTCTTATTTAAATGTAACATTCCTCAGGAGCAACTATGATGATATACTTACATGTGAATTTCCAGAGGTGTCTTTTGGGCCTCGTAACTCACAAAAACATGACTCAGTGCATCCCTGAGGACTTTCCATCTGAGTTAAAATAAAATCAGATTATTGAGACATAAAAAATATAAATAGGGAGTTGTTGAATAATACTTCCTAAGGTCATCACAATGATAATTTTTTCTAGGAAAATGCCCCTGAGCATCCATGAAATCTTTTCAAATTATCTTATTTTTAAGGCTAGACACATTGGAAGAGCTGTAAGTAGCAATATAAATTCACAATAAATGCATGTAAGGGCACTCTGTTAGAAGCAAATAACTGCAAGACATATTTCTTATTATTATAAGGATATGTTATTGACATTACCTATGGATTCAACTTGAAATAATTCAACAAATACTTTCTAAAAACGAACTAGGTGAATTGGCACTGAGTAAGATGCTTGGGGAATAAAAAGATAATTGAAAATGGGTCCTGGGCTTATGATTCAGAGTGAGAGAGAGACATAAACACAAATACATTGCACAGGGGTAAATGCTTAGACTTAAATGTGTTTTGTAAGGTGTGGCAGAAAAAAATTCTCAACTCTGCTATTGAGATCCGGGAAGGCTATATATAGCAGGAAGTTTTTACTAGAAGACACTCCAGGCAGAATGTTTTTGAACAGACAGAAGAGCATCAGAGTATGTTCAAAGAATAGTCTGAATGTCAATACAGCAAAAGCACCGAATCCCTGTGAGGAGAGCTGGAGCTAAGACTGAGAAACACAGCTGGCACTAAGCCTGGCATTTAGGTGAGCTGGGACACAAAGGGTCTTGAATGTCAGAGTTGAGTGATTCATCAGAAATAACTGTGCAGAGAACTAACATGATTAGCCATTCCAAAAAGTCTCCTCCAGTGATGCTGTGAAAGATGGGGGTGTGATTCATAGGCAGGATTTAGAGGTAATTTTAGTAAGCCTAGGTGAGCACTCCTCAGACTTTCTTAAATGCATATTCAGATAACAAACAAACTTTCCCTTCACTTTCCAATATATATATATATATTGTATATATACAATATATACATATTTTACCAACTTCTTATGTGCATTGTAAAGTCATTCACATAGAATAAAAAAGAAAATGAGGAAAAATTAAGTAGAAACAGAATTACTTATTTTTTTATAATTCCAATGGACCATCTGATAACCCACTGGTGGCAGAGGACATTAAGATGAAACTTAGAAATAGTCAAGTAGAATAAGGTGACGTGTGCAATTGTAATAATTCTTTGAGTACATCTGGGTCAGCCTGCTCCTAATTGCTGGGTCATTGGCTGTTTTTATCTCAGATAATACTTAGATTAAAATGAGAGAAGTTCACCATTTTTAATTAGTCTGACCCCTCATGGCTTTGTTGCCAGTGGCAATGGGGTTCTTCCATGGAGTCGCGGAAAAAAGCATTTTGGGCACCCACACATGGGAGGGTAAGGAGTAGTGGTAACATTTATTGGAGCTGGAGCAAACACAAAGGACTGTCTCCAGGTGCCCGGGTGTTTCATCCCCGACCAGGTGGCTTAACTCCCCGTGGCTGTGGAAGAGGCCCAGCCTTATCTTCACCAAGCCCAGAAGAAGGGCCAGAGTCCAGAGATGTGCCAGTACCCGGCACTGGCAGGGCATATGACGCTGCCGTCGTTCAGGTTAGTCCATGCAAAGCTTAGTCCAGCTCGGTCTGTGTCCCCTCTGGCTAGTTTGGTCTCTGTTCTTGCACTGTGGCACCCAAGCTCACACTTAGAGCCACCAAAGCTTGTGTCCGCAGGCTGCCTCCCATATGGCTGCAAGGGAGAGAGAGCGTGGGCGAAGGAATGGGCCAATGCGTGCTGTGGAGAGGGGCTTTTGTTAAGCATTGATTGTATTATCTGAGTTTAGGAGAATTTTTATTTTATCTTCTTTAAAACTAACCAATCTTTTTCTGAATCCTTCATGGGTTTGTGCTGGGTCCTCCCCATCCAATCCCTTTCCTAGATCTTCAGGTTCTGTGTTCCTTATCCAATCAGATCCTTTCCCCAGGTTAGGCACCACCCATTTATGGTCACATCTTGGATCCTACATGAGCCTAGTGGAGGAATTCCCTTTTATTGTTTTATCCCCCCACCCCACCCCCACCCTCCCAATCCTGGCTAATGACCTGTTGTCCCCTGGGGAGCCCACTTAGGTATTAAGTCCCCTCAGCAGAGGATGTGTGGTCTCCCCAGGAGCTGCGAATGTTACAGCTTCCTAGTAAGTCAGTCTTACTGTCTGACTCAGCTCCCTAGTTTATTAGGCTTAATATTTGATTTCATTTGCAACCTGCCTTTATTAATACTAACCAGTTACCTATGCTAACAGTTTGACATGGAGATCTCAAATAAAACAACTTTTGTTAGAATTGCGTTCAAGGACAGGTCCGAGTAGAGAGTTTTCTGGTTGGATGACATCCCAATGATGTTTAAATGTTACAATGTGAGATTAAATAGTTGTGGACTTCGCTATTCTCTTGAGTAACTTATCTGGCCAGATTTGATGGGAAAGCAGAAGGTTTTTCATTTTTTTTATGCAAAGAGGCAAGATTTTTGTAAGAAACCTGCTCAGTAGCAGATGCATCAAAATGTATCATTTCCCTGAACACCAGGTGGGCAGGAGAAAATAGTCATTTCTCACTAGCCAAACTTGGTCTATAAAGTTGCTTCCTTGGATATAAATGACTAGTAGGTCAGCAAGAATGGGCCACATGTCAGAGTAGTGGGAAACTTATTTTGTCACCAGTGCAACTCTGTGAAGAGTGTGTGGAAGGATATATTGAGTTTGCATGTTATCCAGAGACTCAAAGATAAATTGATCAAAGTTAAAAATAAATTTTAAAAAAGTTATTCCCCAGGGTTAATTAGAATAGAGACCAGGAGTGAATTCAATAGAGGTACATCTTCCAAATGAATGTTCTACTTTGTGTCCCTTCAGCAATTTTCCATACCCCCAATGTATGTGACTTCTCTGTGGATAGTCACCAGTTGGAATCAGTAGGTATGATTCACAATACACCTTAAATTTCCTGCACATTCCCCTTTAATTCATGCTACATAAAGCACTAAATGCGGAACATATATGAAACAATTATTTTTGGTCCTTGATGCTTTTCTCTTTTAGGCACATCAAATGTACAAACTCAGTCTTACTGACTCAAATACTTGGTTTGCTATTACAAAATTTTTCACAGTGACTCAGGAAATTTTTAGTCCAAATATTTTTCAAAGATATACATTTGATTATTGGGAGAAATATTAGGTGCTAAGTTGAGTAGTTTGACTGTTTATTGCTATCTAACTCCCATATTCATAGACCAGAATAAATAATGTTGATAAAAATATATATATTGTTAAAATCTTAACTAGAAAATATTGGTTTGACAAGTCAGACACCGAAAGCCATAAGGTCAGAGGGGTAAGAAGGTAAGTACTTGGGGAGTGGGGTAGGAAATGTCACAATAAAAATCTTCAGTTGTAAAATCTAACTTTATTCACTGAGTATAGAAACAACATACAAAAAAAAAGTATGAAATGTAGGGGAAGAGGACCAAAAGGATGCTGCTGATTCAGTGAATGATGAGCAAATCTACTTCCAGAAAACTTTTCAGAGAATTTCTTCAATGTGTTCCTCTGTGTTAAGCTAGCACTTTGACGTTCCTCACTTGCATGGTACTTATGGTTTGTTCAACCATGGGAGAAGAAAGAAGGAATTTTTTTACAGTGAGGAAAAAATGGCTGTTGAAACAAAGGGGCCATGGAGTAAAGAAGAACTGCATAAGTTGTCTCATGATCTAAACCCTGCTGTCTGGTCTCTGGTCCCCTAGAGAAACAGTGGACCAGAAACATGTACATATGCATGTGAGTGCCGTGTGTGAGTGTGTGTGTGTGATTAGGCTTGAAGAAGTGGGTTATGAGTGAGTTCAGAGTGGGGCCAGGGAGATTATGGAAGGCTTTGTTCTAAGTTAAAAAAGAGCCCTTTGACATATGAAAGTATATGTTTCATGAAAGTATATGTTTCAAGAAGAATATACTGAGGAATTCTATATCAGTTGGGTTAAATATGGAACTATTGATTTCATTGGCAAAGGGAATTATATCAAAAAGCTTACTACAAAAAGTGGTATTTTTCAATTTTAAAGTTGAAGCAAAATAATTTTATTCAATAGGAACTCTTCAAAAGTGCAATCAATAAGTCATGTACAGCATGTTTTCTGTAGTTTATGACATATCAACTGAAATAGTTTCTTTCAGTGATGCAAAAACAATGTGGAAATGTATATGTGCCTTTGTTTCCTGATTTTGAAGTATTTAATTAAAAAAAAGATAAAATGAAAGGAGAAGAATTGGGCTCATATAAATGTTTACTTCCTCTACCAAAGATATAATCCAAAAACTTACTTCTCTCATAGCAGCAAAGAAAAAGAAAAGAATTGCAAATTATGTAATTCCAAATCTATGAGATATGACACTCCTCTCTGCTTTCTTTCTCTTCCCTTTCTAGCTCCTCATTCTTAAGCCTTTTCAATAAGTTCATGGTCTTTTCCATGCTTAATACTTTATATAAGATTAGAGGCCTGCTGCACGAAATTCATGCACTCTGGAGTGGGGCGGTCCCTCAGCCCGGCCTGTGCCCCCTTGCAGTCTGGGAGCCCTTGAGGCGGGAGAGGCTCCTGCTACGGCTGCTACGCACACCAGCCATGAGCCCGGCTCAGGGCTTCTGGCTGAGCGGTGCTCCCCCTGTGGGAGCGCACTGACCACCAGGGAGCAACTCCTGTATTGAGTGTCTGCCGACTGGTGGTCAGTGCACGTCATAGCGATCGGTCATTCCATTCAATCAATTTGCATGTTAGACTTTTATTATATAGGATGTTCTCAAGCTTCCATTCGGAGTGCTTCTCTGTTTAAACCCCATACTTGATTTATATCATCCACATATATGGACCACCATACTGACTTAATGCCTTTCACCTTTACCTGGACATCCATATTCTCCACATATCTCAAACAAAATTCATTACACCCCCAAGACTGTTTCTTTTCATATATTCTGTATTTTGATCAATGGTCCTACCATTGATCCAGATGCCTATGCTATAAATAGAGGATTTACTCTACTCTCCTTCCTCTGAACTAATTTTTTACATATGATTCATTACTAATTTTAGTTGAACTGCTTCTTTAACCTCTCCTATATCTTTCCCTACTACACTACTCCTACCATTATTGCCTTAGTTCAGACATTCTCCATCTTTGCAAGTATTACAAAAAAAAAAAAGACAAATTAGACATGGTCTTATTAATAGAACACCTTCTTGGAGCTCACAGAATGCAGAATGAAAAAGCAAAGTACACTGTGAATGGGATGCATAAAGTAAAAGATAAAGAAACTCTCACTGTTATTATCGTAAATCTGCTCTGTTTTTCATTACTTCAGCTTGGATATCTCACAAGAATCTCAAACTCGCTATGACCATTATGAAAGATATTACCATCTGTCATGTAGCCAAAGCCAGAAAGCTGTGTAATTCCATAACCCCCCTGTTTTTTTTTACTATCATATACTATCAAATACCAAATGCTGTCAATATTATCTCCTACACATTTCACAAATGTTTATTTTTCTCCTTCTGCACTATCACCATTATGTTTGACAAAGCTGTCATTATCTCTAGCCCAGACAATCCCAACATAGCTTTATTTATCTCTCTGTTCAAATCAATCTGCTTTCAACTTGGTAGAAAGAATGATCTTATAAAAAAAATTCTTTTATAGGGCCATCTGGGGTTGTGTTGTGATGGAGTGGCTAGTGTCAGTACTGCTCTCTTACTATAAAAATTATTCAGAATATAAGAAACAACTAATGAAAGGGATTAGATAAACCCAGCAAATGTCTTCAAACCTATAGAAAGCGGAAGCACACACGTGAAGCTGGCTTTTCTCTTGTAGGTCAAACCATAATGCGAGACAAGAAGCTCAAGTGGAGAGCATTGGTCTTGGTGAAGGTGAGAAATAGCAAGTGGGCGATGGAAAGACAGACTGATAAGGTTGCTGGGATTGGCAAGCCAGACCCTTGGAAGTAGGGAGATGAAAAATGCTCTAAAAATCTTAGGAATTTGGTCCATATCATTGTTCAATTCTTTTCAATGAACCTTGTATCATTACTTTGATAAAACACACTTGATAATGTTCTATAGTCATTTTGCTGGTGCTAGAAGGAGAAGCCACTGGACTTTAAAAACAGTTTTTATTTTTTAACTAATATACTTTAATTTTTAGAGAAGTTAGAGATTTACAGAAAAATTGAGCAAATAGTACAGGGATCCTGTAAACCCCCATGATCCCCACTCACAATTTCCTCTATTATTAAAAAACCAGAGGCCCGGTGCACAAAAATTTGTGCACTTGGGGTGGGGGGGGGGGTCCCTCAGCCCGGCCTGTGCCCTCTCGCAGTCTGGGACCCCTCAGGAGATAACGCCCTGCTGGCTTAGGCCTGCTCCTGGGTGGCAGAGGGCAGGCCCAATCCCTAGGTGCAGCCCCTGGTCGGGCTCAGAGCAGGGCCGATTGGGGAGTTGGGGCGCTGCCCCCTGTCATGCACAGAGCAGGGTGGATCGGGAGGTTGTGATGCCACCCTCAGTAATGCTCAGGGTAGGGCCGATTGGGGGGTTGGAGCACCTCCCCCTGTCACACTCAAGGCAGGGTCGATGGGGAGGTTGCGGCGCCACCCCCTGTCACGCACAGAGCAGGGCCAATCAGGGGGTTGGGGTGCTGCCCCCTGTCACGCACAGAGCAGGGTCAATCAGGGGGTTGGGGTGCTGCCCCCTGTCACGCACAGAGCAGGGTCAATCAGGGGGTTGAGGAGCTCCCCCCTGTCACTCACAGAGTAGGGCCGATAGGGGAGTTGGGGCACCACCCCCGTCACACACAGAGCAGGGCCGATCAGGGGGTTGGGGTGCTGCACGCTGTCACACACAGAGCCGCAGGGTGATCAGGGGGTTGGGGAGCTCCCCCCTATCAGGCACACAGCAGGGCTGATCAGGGGGTTGGGGCACCTTCCCCTGTCTGAACAGAGCAGGGCGGATAGGGAGGTTGTGGCCCCGCCCCCTGTCACACACAGAGCTGCAGGGTGATCAGGGGGTTTGGGCGCTGCCCCCTGTCTCCCTGATCCCAGTGCTGGGAGGCATATTACCCTTTTACCATATAGGATAGAGGCCTGGTGCACGGGTGGGGGCCGGCTGGTTTGCCCTGAAGGGTGTCCTGGATCAGGGTGGGGGTCCCCACTGGGGTGCCTGGCCAGTCTGGGTGAGGGGCTGAGGGCTGTTTTCAGGCTGGCGGGTGACAGAAGCTCCCAACTGCTCCTTTTTTTCTTTGCTTTTTTTTTTATTCTGGGCCAGCTTTAGCTCTGGCTCCAGCTCTTAGGCCTCTGCTGCTGAAATCAGGTATCTGGTTTGTTTGTGTTCTATAATCGAAACACTGTATCAACTCCAGCACTGAGATCCTGGCTCGCTGAAAGCAGGTTTCTGGGGTTTTGTTTAGCTTCTATATTTGTTACAATGTTTCAAACTGCAGGCTCAGAGGCTGGCAAGGCAGGCGGGGAACGTTGGTTTCCTCCGTCACTGAAGCAAGCAAGCCTCATGTTAGTTTCAAGCTGCCTGGCTGCCGGCCGCCATCTTGGCTGGCAGTTAATTTGCATATCTCCCTGATTAGCCAATGGGAAGGGTAGCGGATGTACACTAATTACCATGTTTCTCTTTTATTAGATCGGATTTCTTATAAATGATGAACTAATATTGATACATTATTATTAACTGAAATTCATAGTTTTACATTGGGGTTCCCTTTTGACAAAAGCAAGTGTATATGCCATGAAAGTGTCATAAAAAAATAATTTTAAGTCTTGCTGGGTGGCTCAGTTTGTTGGAGTATCATCCCGTATATTAGAAGGTTGTGGGTTTGATCGATCCCCAGTCAGGGCCCTTACAGGAGGTAACTGATAAATGTTTCACACACTAATGTTTCTCTTTCTCTCTCCCTTCCTATGTCTCTAAAAATCAATAAAATACATATCCTCAGATGAGGATTTTAAAAAAATAATTTCATACATTTTTCCTTTCTAGAATGTCATATAGTTAGAATCATACTTTATGTATCCTTTGCAGACTGACTTTATTCACTTAGCAATATATTTTTAAAATTCTATAGCTTTTTTGTGGTTTCATATTTCTTTTTATTACTGAACTAGGGGCCTAGTGCACAGAATTTGTACACCTTGAAAGGAACTGTGGGTTACAAGGCTGTGGTGGGCACAGAGGCGGGTCTTGGCCCATCCTCGCGCCCCCGCCCGGCCCCTCTGGCCGTGGCTCCCAGTCCCCTGTCTGCCGGCAGTCCCGCTCCTGCTGCCGCTGCTCCCATGCACTGATGGTGCCAGCCCCACTCGCACCGCTGATAGCGTGGAGTGATTGGGGCCGGCACCAGCAGTGGGTGCGAGTGGGGCTGGCACTGTCAGCAGGTGTGAGTGGCGGCTGCCAGCCCCAATTGCCCCTCAGGAGCAGGGGAGATGGAGAAACCCTCAGGAGCAATCAGGGCTGGAAGCTGCTGCTTGCATCCACTGATGGTGCTGAGCAATTGGGACTAGCGCTGGGCATTGGCAGTGAGTGTGAGCGGCAGTTCTGGAACCGGCTGTGGGTGCAAGCGGGGCCAGCACTGGCAGTGGGTATAAACAGCGACTCCGGTGCTGGCAGCGGGTGTGAGCGGGGCTGGCGCCTGCAGAAGGTGTGAGTGCCGGGCGGGACCGCGGTGTGTGGGAGCAAAGAATTTTCAGTAACCACCAGAGGTGTGTCCCGATGACAGTGATCGGCGCCTCACCTTGGTCTGGTGATCCTGCTCACCTGCTCCACTATCCCACCATGGCTGATGCCTGCCATGTTCCACGTGTGCCCCCAGGTGGTCAGCGCATGTCATAGTGACCAGTTCTATGGTTGTTTGGTTGTTCTGCCGTTCGGTCTACTTGCATATTAGGGTATGGTATATATGGTATTTCATTGTATGGATATGCCAAGATTTGTTTATTCATTCACTTATCAAAGGGTTTCTTGGTTACTTCCATTTTTAGATGATCTTCTTTCTATATATATATAAAAAGCTAATATGCAAAGTGTTCCCTCGGGAGTTCAACTGGGAGATTGGAATTTGATCACTCGCTATGACGTGTGCTGACCACCAGGGGGTGATGCAGAGTGAAGGAAGGCCCCAGCCGGCAGCCCTTATCACTGGCTAGGCCTAGGGACCCTACCTATGCACCGATTTCATGCACTGGGCCTCTAGTTATGAATAAAGCTGCTATAGAAATGTGTGCTGGCTTGTGTGTAGACATAAATTTTCAAGTCATTTGGTTAAATCCCTTGGAGTGTGATTGCTAGATCATATGAAAAGACTATGTTTAGCTTTGTAAGAAACCTTACAAAGTGACATAAAAAAGTGAAATGCAATGGCTTTTCATCATTGTTTTAAATTGTAATTTCCCAATGTCATATTTTGTTTTATCATGAAACCACTTTTGATATCACTGTTATTCTCTGTTGCTTTTACATTTTATTTTATTTCTCTAACCTTACTCAAAATCTTTCCTCTATTTATTTTGTGTTTTATTAAGGTTTTATTTTTCTAGTTTCTTAAAGTGAAAGATTTAGTTATTAAGTCAGTCTGAAAAAGATATATACACTATGATTCCAAGCATATGACATTCTGGAAAGGACAAATGTATAAAATTATTGGTATTATTATTTTTAAAGTCCTCTTCTGAAGATATGTTTTTATTAATTTTTAGAGACAGTGGGAGATAGGAAGATCTTTCTTTCTTGGTAATATAAATATATAAAGCTCCAAATCTCCATGAAAGCTCTGTTTTTTTTTCTTTACCCCATATTTTAAAAATATATTTTATTGATTTCAGAGAGAAAGGGAGAGGGAGAGGGAGAGAGAGAGAGAAACATCAATGATGAGAGAGAATCATCAATCAGCTGCCTCCTGCACTCCCCACACTGGGGATCAAGACTGCGATCCAGGCATGTGCCCTGACTGGGAATGGAACCATGACCTCCTGGTTCATAGGTTGACGCTCAAGCTCTGAGCCATGCTGGTTCTGCTATCCCATATATCTTATATTTTTTTATTTTTATTCATTTCAAAATATTTTCTAATTTTCCATTTGATTTCTTCTTTGACTCATGATTATTTAGAGGTACATTGTTTAATTTCCAATTATTTGCTGGCTTCTTTTTGTTTCTGCCTACTTTTTATTTCTAAATTAACTCTACCATGGTTAGAGAATATACTCGGTATTATTTCAAACCTTTTAAATCTACCAGAATTTCTCTTAGGACTTAGAGTATGGCCTATTTTGGATGGTGAGAGCAGCTCCAGACAAGAAGGGTTCAAACTCCCACTGTCCATACTTGGAGTTCTATTAGCTTTTCCTGTATAAATACTTCTTAAATTGCTTGCTTTGATCAATTTTTAAATCCCTGAATTTATTTATTTGTTTGTTTGTTTGTTTATTTGTTTATTTTTGTAGTTTTATATTTCTTTTTTGCTCGGGTAAGGATTTGCTAACCTCTTTACTCTACCAGAGCCGGTTTTTTCTCCATGATGCTTTTTTCTATATTAGTAGCCTATATTAACTCAACTTTTGCTTTTTATGGGTTGACCGCAAACTATATACATTTCATCTCACAAACTGGGTTTGAGCATAATTTTATATTGTCAGCTACTCCTGCATTTAGGGATTGACATATCTTCAGGATATTTGTATTTTAATGTTACTTAGGTTCTCAGCTAGTAAATCACAGTGGTTATCATACCCCATGATGCTTAGACTTTTGGCACAATGTAATTTTAGAATAACAAATTTAATAACTTGCTGTGTACCTGGATTCCCCAAGGACAATCCAACTCAAATTAAGTCTTCTACCTGTGTTTTCTCTTTCGGACTGCTGCTACTGACCACAAATTAAATAATTGCATTTGTGTATTTTTTGCTCCACAGTTTGGGGAAAATGCTCTATTTTATAGAACTAAGAGATTTTGATTATACAGGCTTCGCTCTTCTCAAAAGAGCCATTACCTGCAATAGCCTTTTCCAAAGTGTGCTCTGGGGAACGCTGGTCCAGCAGGGACTCTGTTAAAACAAAAGTTCCCCATTTAAGTACGTTTGGGAAATGCTGTACTGTGCGCTTGGGATTTAAAAATTCACGTTAGACTATTGGAGTTGTTGAGGAGCCACGGAATTCTGAAGCTTGTTTAATCTTCCATTTCTTAATCATAACTCAGCACAGGACTTACTTTTTACTCATTTATTTTTGTCATAATAAGTTAGTATTGTGTGGAACACACTTTGGAAAAATCCTTTGTATGACTTTTGTTTTACTGACTCCCAGTTTCCATAGGGAACCTCAGAGAAGTAGGTAGCTTGTCTGAGATAAAGCGAGTCATGAGTGATGGGTACAACTCTGGGTCCAGGCACGCGTGGAGGCTTGGGAGCCAGAAATCTCAGATGTGATTCAGTGCCCAACGCAGTTAGAAGATCGCCGTGTGCAAGAGAGTGACCGTGGGCGTGCTCCCTGGCATCACAGGGGCTGGCGCGTGCGACTGTCAGCACCGCGTTTTCATTATTTAAAAGTCTGTCTGTACTCTTTGTGAGCACGTTTTTTTCTTCCTGCATATGTTGCATTATTGATTTGTTTCACATTTAAGTGGAAACACTAAGCAGTGCTTTTGTTAATGGGAGAAAATGCCTCTTGTAAAATCCAGTTTAGCTTTGACTAGTTTGGTAGGATACTGATAACTTTAAAGGAAAAGTGGAATACAGAGAGTATCCAGCTTTGCTTTCTACCCTCTCTAATTCATCACTAGGTTTCATTAAATTATTGTAAAACTGAACACAGTGAATTTTATTTATTTATTTTTTTAAATCCTCACCTGAGGATATATTTTCCCCCATTGCTTTTCAGAGAGAGTGGAAGGGAGAGAGGGAGAGGCGGGAGGGAGAGAGGGAAACATCGATGTGAGAGAGCGACATAGGCTGTGCCTCCCGCACAGGCTCCGATGGGGTGGGTGGGAAGTGAACCCACAACTCCAGTATGTGCCCTTGACTTGGAATCGAACCCTCTACCCTGTGGTGTGTGAGCTGGTGCTCTAACCACTTAGAACGCCAGCCAGGGCTGAACACAGTGAACTTTACAATTAGAGCTGTTTCTAGTACTGAGGCAAAGTACTATTTTCAAATAAAATTGTACTATTAGCACAAATGATTCCTACTTCATATCACTGTGGACTCCAGTAGGAGATTCTTGAGAACATTTTGTTGTTGTGTTGAAATGACAGAGTTTAGATTCACCTCTTTTTTCTTTGAAAAAATGATGTTGCATGAACAGCATTCTTTTCTGAATGAAATTCACTAGTATATCATGGTTTCTACATGAATAAAGTTAAAATAATGATACAAAATGTTGTCTTATGCACTGTAGGTGTGTAGATTTAATTCATTAACGCTATAGTGCTTATTTCAGGGAGCTGTTCTCAGGTTCTATTTAAAATATGGTTTCAGGAAAAGATTTTCTGTCCTCACAGTTAATGATATATTAACTAGCTGATTTCTTGCAGTATTCAACTTACTTTTACATTTTTCTTGAGGTTATATGTAAATAGGCAAAGTTTAAGGCTAAAAGAAACACACACGTATACATACATGCACACACTCACCAAGAGGGAGATTAGAATTGGTTAATAAAATAATGGTTTGGGGCTCCAAAACTTATACTAATCTATATGCCATCTTTGTTTGAAATTAAAATAACTATCTCCACGTGTGCCTGGAGATAGTTACCCCAGAGATAGTTACCCACCTATTAGAAAAATCAAAATAAAAGTACACACCTATAGTGTGTCCACTCTACACACCACAGTTTAGGGGATGCCTCCTGAGACATGTGGCTGTTGTGTACTGTGAAATCTACACAACCATAGACAGGGGAGTTACTATGTCCTACTCCCTCACAACTAAATTTCATTCAGCATTGGGTTGAGTTACTCACTTTCCACCTTATTTATAGCTTTGCTTTAAGAATGTTTTCTTACATGAAGCTATTTGTGTTTAACTCTTCGGTGCGACCAGTTTTTCTGCCCTGATTATCAAAGGCTGTCAGTCAAATGCCTTTTTTTTTGGTCACAAATTAAAACTGAATTCCCTACAGTCTAACCAGTGTCCTACCTAGAGCAGTCTGGAAGACTAAAATAAAATTTAAATGTACTGGGAACAAACACAAGAAATCTTAACAGAACAGGTCCAGGGGTTCTTCCTGGCTGTGATCATGCTTTAAGAGACTCTTTGCTTCGAACAGTTTATATTTCAATAGACACATGAAAAAGCATTTCAATGTTGGCCTCCCTGCACAAGAAACCTAAATATTTCAGAGTTACAAAATCACAATAGTCCTTTAATCACTCCTTTCAGGCTGAAAAGAAGAAATGACTGTTACTATATTCTATTATTATTCCAATTATCATGGCTTATAAACCTATTAAAATGTATCAAGTATCTCCCTCAGAATCAAACTATAACTTATAAATCAAGTATGAATTTGAGGCCCCTCAGACATACTCAATTTGACTAAACTGTACACAGAAGTGGCCTGCAATTTGATTCCAATCAGATATCTCTTACCACAATAGCATTTGAAACAGAGGACAGTAACCTTTAATACAGTCTTTTGTCCTCACCCAAGCCAATGACCTCCTGTGCGTGAGGAAATAAACTGGCAGAAACCACTGTAGGTGCTTGTGTGTAATTATGCATGCACAGTGTACCGCCACTGTGATGAAGCCTCTCACGTCTCCAGGTTAAAAATCTCCAGTTTTCTATTTAAGTCCCTATGAAATTTAAAGTAATATCAAACGTGTACAGCTTTCCAGAAAGCAATTTAATTTAATTCAACAAATGTTTGTATCAGAAGCAAGTTCTAAATTCTGTAACCTATGGGGGAACAGCTGAGTTGCACCTCTAAACATTTGTGTTCCCTTAACCACGCATCAGCTGGATCCATGCAAAATTCCCATAGGAGCGAGTCGAAGAAACAGCAGATCAGGGGAAAGGGAGCAAGGGTGAAGCTTGTCTCCCTAGGGGTGCAGGTTTTTCCCACTCTCTCAGTTCTGTGGCTGCCTTGGACATCAAGGTATTATCCATAGTTTCCCACATTACTGAGCTATCCACGTTGTATTCTCTGGGGATCTGGTTCCTATCTCACCTAAAAAGTTTGTATTGCGTGGCTAAGCCAACCTTTGCTAGAATTAGAAAAGTGAGGATACAGTTGTACTGTACATGGGGGCTTGGAACACTGTGCTTTGCCTCAGACCCGTATTTTCTAGCAGTGCCAGCGTTCTGCATTTGTTCTCCCCCCCACTACTTATTAGTGGAGTTTTGTTCTCTTTTCTTCTCACTTGTGCTTTTGGCTCAATGTACTTGGTGCTTAGGACCCTGTCCATCAATTCTATTATCTTTCTCCAGGATCATAAAATGCCTTTCATTTATCTATATGCAAACATAGTCAGCTCCTCCTCATCTACATTAATGAAAGAGAAAGATGCAAATTGATCATACCTTCACAACGCCCGCTAGACAATCAGGAGCAAGTATGCAAATTAGTGGTACAAAGATGGCAGCGGCAACAGAGCCAGCCAGAGCAAGTGGGAGGCTTGGGTCACCCTGGCAATGGAGGAAGCCAAGCTTCCAGCCTGCCCAGGAAGGCTGCCGAAGGAGGGGCCTGTAGGCAGAGGACACGGAGCCGGCCTAGGTGTGCAGGAGCTTGGGTCGCTGTTGCCCAGGCTGGCCACCAAGGGAGGGGCCTGAAAATGGCCCCCAGCCCCTAACTCAGGCTGGCCATGCCTCCATGGGGTGAGGGTCCCCGCTGGGGGGCATGGCCAGCTTGAAAATAGCCCTCAACCCCTCACAAAGGCTGGCCACGCCACCCCCCATCAGGGACCCTCACCCCATGGGCTGCTAACTGCCCCAGCCCCTTGCCCAGGCCAGCACTGTCCCCAGTGGAGACCCCCATCCCAATGGGGGTGTGACCCGCCTGCAAACCACCACAGGCCCCTTGCCCAGGCTGCCCTGCCCCTCAAGGGAACCCCCACCTTGATTTGGGACACCCTTCAGGGCAAACCAGCTGGCCCCCCACCTGTGCACCAGGCCTCTATCTATACTAATAAAAGGGTAATATGCCAATTAGACTGGGGGACCTTCCAGAAGACCTTCCAGACATTCTTCTGGACAAAGCCATGGTGGCGGGGCCGAGGTAGAGGTGGTTAGGGGCCAAGAGAGGAGGGCAGTTGTGGGTGATCAGGCTGGGATGGGACAGCAGTTAGGGGTGATCAGGCCAGCAGGGGGGGAAGTTGGGGGCAAGCAGGCCAGCATGCAAAGTGGTTAGGGACAATCAGGCAGGCAGGCAGGTGAGCGGTTAGGAGCTAGCAGTCCTGGATTGCAAGAGGGATGTCTGACTGCTGGTTTATGTACATGCATATATAGTTTAGTACTACAGGCACATGGAAGGCCAATATCCTATATAATAAAGGGTAATATGCAAATTGACTGAACGGCAGAACGACTGGTCACTATGATGCTCACTGTGCCACAGGGATCGGGCCTAAACCAGCAGTTGGACATCCCTAGAGGGGTCCCAGATTGGAGAGGGTACAGGCCGGGCTGAGGAACACACACCCCCCCCCACCCCGCTCCCCACACGAATTTCCTGCACTGGGCTACTAGTATTATATAAGAACTTTTCCTTGGCCTCATGCTGACTCTCTAGCTACTATCCCATTGAAGCTAAACTCTTAGAAGTGTTGTCTTTGCTTAGTGTCACCCATTCCCAGTCTCTGATTCAGACATTTTCAATTTTACTACTTTTATTTGGCTGTTTTTTAAACAAAGAAAAAACATAGGTTATAATGTAACAAACACCACATGCCAAAAAACAAATATAACAATTGTTAGTTTTTGCTGTTTCCTTCATATGTACTTTTCTAGAAAGTAAATTGTTATAGATAATAATGTGTGATTCTCACTAATTTTATTTCCCTCCCTCCTTTATTCTAATATCAGTGCTTATCTATTATATGTTTACTAGAGGCCTAGTGCACAAAATTCATGCAGGGGTAGGGGGTGAGTGTTCCCTCAGCCTGGCCTGTGCACTCTCGCAATCTGGGACCCCTTAAGGGACATCCCTCTTGCAATCCAGGACTGCTGGCTCCTAACTGCTTGCCTGCCTGCCTGCCTGATCGCCCCTACCCACTCGCCTGCCTGCCTGCCTGATCACCCCTAACCGCTCTGCCTGCCTGCCTGATCACCCCTAACTGCTCTGCCTGCCTGCCTGATCGCACCTAACTTCTCTGACTGCCTGCCTGCTCAGTGCACGTCATAGTGACCAGTCATTCCGCTGTTCAGTCGATTTGCATATTACCCTTTTATTATATAGGATATTGGTCTTCTATGTGCCTGTATTACTAAACTATATATGCATGTATATAAATGTGTAATTTATATGTTTATAAGATTTACAAAAACAGCATCATACTTTTAATCCATCTTCTTATATTTTAGTTATTCTTGGACATTTCTTTTACTATATGGATTTTAGGAAGAACTTATCAATTTCCATGAAAAATAGTCTGGATATTTTTTATTGGAATTATCCTGAATGTATATATTAATCTGGAGAAATTGAACATCTGTATTAGCTATATTCCTAAGTACCTTATAGGTTTTCTTGCTACTTTAAATAGCAAGAAAGTTTTTAGATTTACATTTAAATGGTTGTTGCTGGTATATAGGATGCTATTTACTTTTTAATAATGACTTTATATTAAATAACTTTGTTACAAAATATTATTAGCTCTAATAATCTGTACAGACTTGTGAATTTTCTATATATTTCATCATACTGAGTGCAGATAATGACAATTTTGTTTTTTGTTTTCAGTCCTTATACTTTATTTTGTGAGTATATTTTGGAGCTTGATTGATTTCTTTAATACTGATAGATATATTTGTATTCATTTTGTAGTTAGTTTGGATCACTTAATCATTTTCTAGACAAAATGTCATTTCTTCTAATTCTATAAAGTTAGTTCAGTTTTATTTTCTAACTTTTGAGACGAGCACTTAGCTTATTGTTAGTCTGTTTTCTAACATTTCACATTCTCACTAAGTACTCCTGATTAACAGCCTCCTGAGCTTTCATTGTAGTGCAGTTTCAGACATTTCCCAACTTGCAATTTAAATTTGTTTCTAACCCATGAAATAAGTACTTATTTCGTTTTCAAATGTATGATTTCAACTTTTTTCTTAATTTTTCTTTTTATGATAATGATTATGAAATTTAAATGCCAATTCTTTGTTGTTTGAAACTGCTTCATATATACTTCCAAAGAATCTGTATTCTATATTGACCTGCTGACCATATATACTTCCAAAGAATCTGTATTCTATATTTACCTGCTGCCGGGTTCTATGTGTATTCATTAGATCATGCCTCTTATTGGTGCAGTGATATTTATTTAGCGATATTTTTGCCAGCTTAATCTATTAGCTTCTGATAGGAGTGTGTTATAATCCCTAAGTCTGACGACTACTAATTTCTTCTTGTAATTCTGTTTTTGATTTATATGTGTTCAGACTTCATTGTTAAACCATACACAAGCTTAGAATTGTTATATCCTTTCATGAATTCATCCTCAAATATCTTTTGGAGATAGAGCCAGTTTGATCAGATATGAATATTACTAAGCCATATTCTCGCTGATATTTTTAGTATTAATAGTTGTGTTTTCTATTTACTTTGCATGAGGTATACTGGTAAATGTTTATTAAAAACTGGCTCTCTGAAGTGGAAGCCTTGCTCTGCAGCATTTGCTGACTTCCCTGATGCAAGTACTCTAAACAGGGCAGAATTTGAGCAGCAACATGAAACAACAAGTTGAGATGAAAAGGATTTGCATAGCAGCTGTTGAGAGACTGCAACCTGCGTCTAACACATCATTGAAAATGCATTTTCTTTGCTTCTTTTTTTCTCCTTTCCTTTCTTCTATTGGATTTACAAGATTTTCTTTATTCTCATCTATTTCTCCTTTTGAAATGGAAGTTATACATTTTATGTTGTTAACTTAGTGATGATCCTTGAATTTTTTAACATGCAGATTGATTTAACAACTGATCAATATCTCTATTTTCCTCTTGAATGTTTTAAGGAATCTTAGATTACTTTAATTCAGATCCCTTTTTCCCACTTTCATGCCATTGCTATCCGGTATTTTAGTTCATGCTTTTTAAGCATCTCCAAAGTAATAAAAATATCATCACTTAAACATATTTTCTAGTGCCTACCTGGGTTGTCATTATTATATATGCAGCCTAGTGGTTGCTTTCAAATTGTGTTCTGTGGAACACCAATCTTATAGGTGGGCCTCTAAGCAACTTCTGGTGTGGGTGTGAGAGAGGCCAGATAGATAGTGTTCCAAGATTTCATCTCAATCTAAACATTTGCCTGTGTGTTTTAGTCCAAGTACTCTTTTTTTAAAAAATTGAGGTATAATTAATATATAATAAAAATCACAGATTTTTGTATATAGTTTTGACAATTATATATACACCTATGTAACCACTACCCTATAAAGGATGAAACCACCATTCAAATTTGAAACACACATAGACACACACACACCCTCAACTTACCTGAATGTATTACTTTCTTAAGGTGGGGCAGCTATGCTTTCAGGCACTGTTTCTCCAAGCAGAGCAGAATGTTCATCTTATATAGCGTGTTTGAGAAGCATGAAGTTTGGTAATTAATTTCACTGAAGTGCAGAGACATGAGTGATTTAACATTACTGTAGATGCATGGTTATTTGAACAAGACTCTGTTGACTGGCCAGTACTCAGAAGCATGTTTATTGTAATGAATCTGGTCCTGATGGGCTACTTTTCAGAAGTGAAGGGCTTTTGCTATTTGGTTGGCTTGCATAACCATGTTCACTAAAGTGGGTTGTCAATGGTTGATTAAGCAAATTTAGAACTGGCTCCAGTGGTTAATTTTTATGATGACTTGCTTTATTAATTAAGCAAGTTAAAAATGAGTTTTGGTTGCTCTTATTACCACTGCAACAGAAGATCAGCCTTTTTTTCTAGAGTGTAGGACATTTTTTATTCATGGTAGGTCCTCTTGGTTCTTTCCCAGACAAGTGGAGTAAAGACCATCATGGATTGCTGAGATCTGCACTACTGCTGTTTCTCCATGAGGATCAGGCTAATTTGGCAACTCCTTTTAAGGTGAGGTTTATTTGTGGAGGTATGATTTTTGGTTTGATTTTTGAATAGCATGATTATAGTCTGCTTTTGTCTTGAGCTTTTTGTTGAATCATTTACTAGTATTAGGACAGAAACTGTGAGCAAAACAAAAATAACTATAAGATGAAAAAGCACTGTTTTGTTTTTTATAAAAGTCTATTTGTTTTGGTAACATTAATTCATGACAGTAAATAGGGTATATATTTAACATTAGATTTGTAGTTATTCACACGTCCTGGAGAGGGCTGCCATTGGGTTACCTGAATGGATGTGACTTCTGGTAAAAAACTGGTTCCAACAAGATGCACTAGACTAATTATTGTATATCCAATGTGGTATTTCATATTTTAAATTTAAAGATAAAGCCAACCACCACAACAAGTACAACAAGAACAAAAACAGCAAATCAGGACTTGGTTAGAAAATGTCCCAATGAGCTGTTCTTATCATGGAAACTTCTAGAATTCAGAAACCAATAATGAGATTCTCCTTCATTGGGTAGGGTAAAAGAATTGGTGAATTGAGGATGATATACCAGTGCAGGTGATACAATCATATGTAAAGGGAAACAAAGTACAGTAGGCCCTTGATAACATCATTTCATGGAACATAATTTCCCTATAATGTTGATGAGGGGAAAAATCAATTCCCATCTGGGACCACTGTCTGTGGGGAGTCTGCATGTTTTCCCATGTTTGCATGGGGTTTCTCCAGGTACTGTGGTTTTCTCCCACATGCCAAATGGTGATTGGTGTGTCTAATTATCTTGGTCTGAGTGAGCGAGGATGTGGCTATGAGTGTGCCCTGCCATGGAAGAGCATCCTGTTCTCACCTTGCGTCCTCAACTGCTAGGTAGGCTCTGGCCACCTTCGACCCTGGTTGGAAAATAATCCTCTTACTTCACTCACACTTATTTCAGTGTTTAATATCGAAAGTGTTTTGGGTCTTTATTCAGAAGTTTGGTGATGTTTTTGTGACCAGAAATATGCCTAACTCTTGTTTATACCAATTATTCTATGGTAAAATTGGTTTCATTATGTATCATTTTGCTTAAAGTTGCAGTTTTCAAGTACCCATTGACAGCATTGAGTGAGGACTTATGGTATAATATATGAAGATTTATTTTACTAATTTAAAGATTATAATTGCTCTAAGATTAAAACGTTTGAGGAACTAATAATTTAATGCAGAAAGTGTGCAGAAAACAAATATAAATCTATGTATCTACATATCCTTCATTAAAAATGACATCCCAGTAGGCTGAAAAGAAGTTGTAGAAAGGTCCCCAAAGTCTTCTGTTGGAAAAAATCTCTGAACATAAAGTAAAGAATGACCTTCTGCGTATAATGAGCTCACAAACCCTCACCAAGATATAGGTGAGCATACACATATGCACAGTGTTTGATAATTCTGAGAATTTTTTCCTTATTTTGTTGTTCAGTTTCCTTGGGAAAAAATATTTTCTACTATTAATTCATCTCTCATGAAATTGTAAAGAATTGTTTATATTTTTGAGAGATGCAGCATACTCCTACAGCATTTAGCCCACATGTTTGCACGAATCCTGTTACTACTGAGTAGTATTAAGAAATAAACAGATTTATCTCTTAAACCGCTATAATCCTCTGTTTTATAACATTGGTACATTTTATATCTTAAATTGTTAGTTTTAAGCTTAGAAAATTACATGTATGTATGATAACATTTTAAATTTGACAAAGCTTGAATTTTTTTGATATGCTGTATTATTTACCCTTCCCCCAAAAAGAAAAACAAAATAAACATTGACAACAAACAAACAAAAACTAGGCTTATGGAAATTTGGGGAACTAATATTTTTTCTTTATAGTTAGAATAATTATGATCTATAATGCAGGGGTTTTTCTACTTTATAAAGCCGTATTTTCATGAATAGTATATTAATAATTTGAATTCAGTGCTTCAGAAATTAATTGCAATGATCACTTACTGTAGAAAGGTGTTAGTAAAACAATGTAGTCATCATCATAAAGGAAATTTTTAAAATTTTCAATCATCCAGCTTTCAAATATCCAGGTTTCAGGATATTTTGCCCTAGAATCCGTACTGTTACAGTGAAAACAGGAAGATCTATAAGCAAGGCTGTGCTCACAGGGTAGGCGTGGGTGGGTGGCATCCACTGGGGCACAGAATTCGAAGAGCAGTGATCCACAAGGTTCAAGGCTTCAGCAGAAAATAAAATGGTCAAGTGTGTTAGCAAAAGTTGTAGTGCCTGGAAATTACTTCTGAGGCATCTAGAATTCATTAGGAGATTTTCAAAACTTTGGTAGCTGGTGTATGTGAAGGGAATTGTGACAGAGGAGGGAGATGGATTGAAAAGGAATGGTGTTCCTTTCCAGGTAGTTAATTCACCAGAAAACAGTATCAAATTTACACAGTAAAATTTGTAGACCAAGATCTCTATACAAAAATCCAAAATCCTGGTCACATTAGAAAGTTCCATACTCCACCCCCCAAAATTTCACACATAATCTATTATCAGTGATTAATTCCTTCACTTAAAATTTTTTCCTCAGGTTACTTGTATCCTGCCAATTGGTTGACATGGCAAGGTTAGGTAAATTTGGATTTTAGCTCAGAAATCAAGATGTAAAAGTGCCCTTTAGGACATTGATGGCATGGGAGAGGTAGGGCAGGGGCAAGGGCTGGCAGTGCAGGCGAGAGCCCAGAGAAGAGAAGTCACTTCAGCAAAGCACATGGGTCAGACCACAGTGAAGGTTGAATGTTGGATTCAAGAAATCTACCCTTGGACTATTCCTCATTTGTTTCCTAATTCCTAAAATAAAATGGGGGTAATAACTGTAGCCTCCTTGGAGGGTTCTGTCATTAAAGTAGAGGACAGGACAGTGTGAAGTATCATCTCTTATGGCTATTACCCAAAAGACTGGCTCCCAAAATGTGGAAATATTGGGGAACTCTATTTTCTAATCTCAAATGCAATGGGACAGAGTGCACAAGAATGCGGGACATCTGACCTAGTACATTTGATGGTGGACAACCCCACAACTTGAAGATAATTAGTAAAAGAAAAGAGAAGATCAGATTCAAAGAAACTTGAAAAAACCTAAGTGTTTTGATTGAACAGAAGCACTGCCACAGAGATATTTGTACATTTCCACTTTGGAGGACTGAAAGGGAGAGCTTTAGATAGGTGTGCAGATGTGGTCAACTCAACAGACAGTTGTATAGGACATTAATCTCCTGAAAACCTCAGATCCAGGTTTCTGTGTGTCTTTTGTAGTAATATTCTCATGTGTCTTTATATACAAGGGTGGGAAAATTAGGTGTATACTCGTTTGTATGGAAAATATGATAATAATAATACAAGGATAAACTCAATATTTTGTGTACTCACAACTGTAAAACTACTTTTGCCCACCGCCTGTATGAACCCAATGTCTTTCAGTAAAATCTCCATCTTAGTAACTCATCATGAATGAAGTATATATTTCTCCCACAAAACATGTTACTGCTATTTACCAATTAGCATGATCCTGTTTGGGGATCAAAGAAATATTTGATAAGCCACTACAGTCTGAGATAAGAAGTATTATGGCACATGACAATGCCAAGCCCTTCATGGATTTGGCATTAAAAGATGCCACAGTCCTCAATTAGCTCAATTTAAGAGGTCATCTTACTTAGAAGTCATATAGAGCCATCCTCATTTTTCCTCTATTTCATCGAAGTCCTCAAAGATACAAAGTGTAAACCTATATGAAAAACTGAGTGTTTAGCTGTAATTCTCTTTTAATAAAATCTGTATAATGCTGAGCTAAAAAATTTCCTTGCTTAGAGGAAGTGAGGTTGAGCTTAGGAGCAAGGATTGCAGGATGTGTTTAGACTCGTTTTCCCAGCCAGTAGTGTCTGCTAGAAGCGGGGCCCAAATCTTCTGCCCTCTAAGTTGCTGTAAGGCTGGGCTGTGAGAGACATGATTTAGGTAAAGTGGGAAGTTAATGCATTATCTGCCACCCATCCTTCAGCATGGCTTCTCATACACAAAAATCCTCTTGTAAAATGACAACTGAATTCAGTTGCAGATTTAGATATGTTTATTGTTAGCACCAAAACTGTCTAAAGAATAGCTTTTATTCAAGGAATAAAACTTGTTTTAATCTCATAAGTAAATTTATTGTTATGTTTGAATAATCACTAATGGTCTAGAGCCCATTTGCTACATTTTCTTTGGGATGTGGTACACTTCAATGATATTTATAATTTGGGTGCTCGATGAAGATGCTTGAAGATAATGCTTGCAATTGCTCAAGTTTTCTTGTTTTGAAAGCAACCCTATGTGATGTAGGTATAATGATTTTGTTTTTTAAGAACACAAACATATATCTTGAATACATATAACAAAAATTGCACACATGAAGATTAGTATGTTCAGTTTTAAAGAAAATCATACGTGTAGTAAGACAATTGAAAATTATATTATTGTTTTAGGAAAGCTATTCTGCTAAAAAAAGAAAATTGGAAAAAGGTACCATGGATGGTAGTGGGGAGGGACTGACAGAGTCATTCACTTTAGATAGTTGATCTGAAAAAGAAATAAAATCTAAGAGTCATCTAGGAGATTATGGCAGAAGTGAATCTACCACATACATGTCCTGTCAATTACATCTCAATTACCAAATAAATAAACATACAAAACTTGGATCCATTGAATATTTAAAAATTAGTCCCTCTTCATAAAATTAAATACTTTTAAAGTTGAGTTCCTTGGGAGCAAGGATTTTGTTTTTGGCCTTTAGGTAACCTCTTTTGTTTTTTGTGTACATTTGTACTCACTGCTTTGAGACTTTATGACACTTTTCACCAAAACCCTTCATAACTTAGAGAAATAAAAGTAGTGGTTCTTACTTTTCTTCAAGGACATTTTTCCTTTAAATATATGAACTTACTCATCCTGTTATATATATGTGCCAGAAAATAGATTATTCTAATTGAAACATTGCTTATACTGCCAATCTTAAATGACTTCTTTTAAAAAATCCTAGAAATAGGTATTGATTGACAAATGAGAATGCAGAAAAAGCCTTTAGATCAATGAAAGACATCAAAATGTAAGATGTCACACTGATTGAAATATGTATTTTATGAAAAATGAACTCCAGAAATACCAATAGCTCTTCAGTAGCACATACAAAAAGAGACCTTGGCAAAAAGAAAGGCCTGCTTGTTTCTAAGAAGAGTTCAGAGAATTTGCAGATGCCATTACTTTATTCAGAAACTAGAGGCCTGGTGCACGAAATTCATGCACGTGTGTGTGTGTGTGTGTGTGTGTGTGTGTGTGTGTTTCCTCAGCTGGCCTGCACTCTCTCACAATACAGGACCCCTCGGGTAGGGTCCCTAAGCCTGGGCGGTGATCCGAACCTATCAGGGCTTTTCTTCCCCTGGCTGCCGGCAGCTGGCTCTGCTCCCGCCGCTGCCACTGCTCGCCATCTGTGCAGTGCTGTCCCCCTCCCCCACCACCAGTCTCCTCCCTCTACAGATGACAGGCATGGGGTGCGATCACTTGGCTTGCCTGGCCTCCCTCGGCGGGGCGATGGATCACAGGGCCCCCAGATCAATCACCCTGCAGAGGGAGGCCCTGCCCACCTAGCCGGGGCTCCACGATTGATCGCAGCACAGAGGGAGGCCCTGCTCACCCGGCCGGGGCTCCGCGATTGATCGCCAGGCAGAGGGTGGCCTGGGCCTCCCTCTGTGGGGTGACTGCGGGGAATGGTGGGGGTCCCCGACCCCTGACCAAATGCATCGCACCTGCCTTGGCTGGCCTGGCACCAGTGCATGTCATAGCATGGTTGTTCAGAAAATCGTCCAGACAGTCGTTCTGCTGTTCAGTTAATTTGCATATTATGCTTTTATTATTATAGATACACCAGAAGCAGTTAAGTGCTAGGAAAAACAATAAGCAGAGTTAGAGTATAGAAAGTGATGTTGAGATGCAATTTTATATGCAAAGGTCAAGTAAGATCTCTAAACAGCTGACATTTGAGCAGAAGACTGAAGGAAGCAAAGGAATGAACTGTGCTCACATCTGGCGGCTCAGGGGAAGGATTCCAGAGAGAGAATATAAATTGAAGACATGCTAGGTTAGAAGTAAGACTTGATGTGGAATAGAAAGGAGGTCATGTTACTGAAGGATCTTGCCCAAGAGGGAGAATGGTTAGTGATAAAGCCAGTGTAGGAGGGCCCTGAGGGTTTTCTAGCCCATTGGATGGACTTCAGATTTTACTCTGATTGATACTAGAAACCATTGGAAGGTTGTCAGGCAAGCAGTGGCATGATCTGCCTTAGGCTTTAGGAAAATCACTCTGGCAGCTTTGTGTAAAATAGAATAAAAGGAAGCAACAGTGGACCAAAACGCCCCTTTGGGAGATGCATTCCCCACACCATATTTTAGTTCCACTCTCTTGTAACCTATTCTCTGCCTGTATGGCCTCTATGAACCATATCAATAGGCTCTATTAACAGCTGCTTTCAGGTGGGGCTCAGCCAATGGGGAACCTGAGCAAAGAACTGAAGTAGAAATGTCAGGATATTCATTTCTCAGAATCCCTTCCCAAGGGTGACTCACTCAAACTGGCTGTATTCCTCAGTCAAGATCAAATTCCTCAGGCAGCCATCTCAGTCCTATGACAGCCTCCTCTTCAGATCGAAGAGTGGGGTGGGGCCCAGTGTTTGCCTCGTGGTAGTGCTCTATCCCTGGTGTTTCCTCTTGGTTAAGGAGTTAGACTGAGGCTGTAGCAGTGGAGCTAGTGAGAAGTCATATATAAGATAGGTTTGAAAGTACAGCTAGAATTTATAGATTCAATGCAATCCCCATTAAATTACCAACGGCATATTTCACAAATCTAGAACGAACGTTCCAAAAATTCATCTGGAATAAAAAAAGACCCCGAATAGCTGCAGCAATCCTGAGAAAACACAAAGTAGGTGGGATCTCAATACCAGATATCAAACTGTATTACAAAGCCACTGTTCTTAAAACAGCTTGGTACTGGCACAAGAACAGACATATAGATCAATGGAATAGAATAGAGACCCCAGAAATCGACCCAAACCACTATGCCCAATTAATATTCGACAAAGGAGGCAAGAGCATTCAATGGAGTCAAGACAGTCTTTTCAATAAATGGTGTTGGGAAAATTGGACAGATACATGCAAAAGGATGAAACTAGATCACCAACTCACACCATACACAAAAATAAACTCAAAATGGATAAAAGACTTAAATGTAAGACGGGAAACCATAAAAATACTAGAGGAATCCACAGGCAGCGAAATCGCAAACATATGCCGAAGAAATTTCTTCTCTGATAATGCCCCTAGGGCAATGGAAACTAAAGAGAAAATAAACAAATGGGACTACATCAAAATAAAAAGCTTTTGCACAGCAAAGGAAACCATCAAAAAAACAACAAGAAGACCCACTACATGGGAGAACATATTTACCAATGATACCACCGATAAGGGTTTAATTTCCAACATATACAGGGATCTCATGAAACTTAACAAAAGGAAGATAAACAATCCAATAAAAAAATGGGCAACGGACCTAGATAGACACTTTTCAAAAGAGGACATACAGAAGGCAGAAAGACATATGAAAACCTGCTCAAAGTCACTAATTATACGAGAGATGCAAATCGAAACGACAATGCGTTATCATCTCACACCTGTCAGAATGGCTATCATCAACAAATCAACAAACAACAAGTGTTGGAGAGGATGTGGAGAAAAAGGAACCCTTCTGCACTGCTGGTGGGAATGCAGACTGGTGCAGCCACTGTGGAGAACAGTATGGAGCTACCTCAGAAGACTAAAAATGGAACTCCCATTTGACCCTGTGATCCCACTCCTAGGAATATATCCCAAGAAACCAGAAACGCCAATTAGAAAGGATATATGCACCCCTATGTTCATAGCAGCACAATTCACCATAGCTAAGATTTGGAAACAGCCTAAGTGCCCATCAGCAGATGAGTGGATTAGAAAACTGTGGTACATATACACAATGGAATACTATGCTGCGGTTAAAAAAAAAGGAACTCTTGCCTTTTGCAACAGCATGGATGGAACTGGAGAGCATTATGCTAAGTGAAATAAGCCAGTCAGAGAAAGATAAATACCACATGATCTCACTCATTTGTGGATTATAGAGAACAACATAGACTGATGAAAAAGGACAGACCCAAAGACTGAGAAACAGCGATCAGGCTATCAATCCCCAGAAGGAAAGTAGGGGAGGGCGGGGGTAAGGGGAAGAGATCAACAGAAGGACTTGTATACATGTATATAAGCCAAACCAATGGACATGGACAACGGGGGGATGGGAGCATGAGTTTGTGTGTGGGGGGGAGGTTGGGGGTTAAAGGGGGGGATGAGGACACATTTGTAATACCTTAACTAATAATAAAAAAATTAAAAAAAAAAGAAAGTACAGCTAGAAAAATATCTGATGGATTGGATGTGAGGTGTGTGAAAAAGGGAATTAGAATGAAAAGAAATTTAGAAAATATGACAAAGGAAAGTTCATCCTTCAGGATCTCATTCTCATTACTGTGGAAGAAATAAATTATGGTGTTTTTTAGCATTTAGTGACAATATAGTTTACCTGAAAACCAGCCCAGGCAGATTTAATTGCTTCATTTCTATTTTTCATGCCATGTAATTAACTCTTAGCTGCCCAGTCATAATCCTTCTGGTCTAGTATTTTATTTAATGTGAACCCCAGAAAATTAACATGGTAACATTTTAAAATAAATGCTTATTATATATATATTTTTTACATTTGATTATATTATATATTTTATATACATACATGGGCATTTTACTTTTATATGGCCATGTATGTATATACAATATAAAAGCACACAGCCCTAACCAGTTTGTCTTGGTGGATAGAGCGTCGGCCTGCAGACTGAAGGGTCCTGGGTTCGATTCTGGTCCAGGGCATGTACCTTGATTGCAGACTCCTAGCCCTGGCTGGGGGCATGCAGGAGGCAATCAATTGATGTATCTCTCTCACATCGGTGTTTCTCTCTGTCTCTCCCTCTCCCTTCCACTCTCTCTAAAAATCAATGGAAAAAATACCCTCCATTGAGGATTTAAAAAAAAAGAAAAGCACACAAATGTCTATATATACACATATAAAAGATTTCTCTCCAGATATGCATGTGCATATAGAAATGTAGAATATATAGAAATATATGTAAAAAGTATACTCTTCAGCAAGAGAAAATAATTTCTATATGCAACAACATGTATATGTCTCCCCAATGTAGTATTGAGTAAAAGATGCTGGGCATACATAATATATGTTGTGTGATCACTTTTAAATAAAGTTCAAAGCAGGCAAACTAACCTAACTTATATCACTGCATATTGATGAATACTATTGTATTGCAAACTTCAACTTAATTATCCATACTATTGTTCATGAATATGTGGGTTCTTTCCAGTTGGGGTTATTACAGATAATGCTGGTATGAACATACTGTACATACCTTATGGTGATTATGTAAGCCAAGTGGCTTTCCAGAATGGTAATAATAATTTGCCCATCCACCAATAGTATATGATAGTTCTAGGTGTTCCAAATCCTTACCAATACTTTGCCTTTTCAGTGCTTTTCATTTTAGATAGCCCAGTGGATTTGCATGCTATTTCATAGTGATTTTAATTTGCATTTCCTGATGACTGACATGATTTAGAGTGTGTACTGTGTATACTTGTTATTTGGATATACTATTTTGTGAAGTACCTATTCAAGTCTTTTGCCCTGCACATCTGTAGCTTAGGAAAAAATAAAGAATCCCAGGAAAATTTTTATAGAAAATGTATGATTTCTTCTCAGTGGATCCTCCTCTGCATTACCCTGTCCTCCAAATATCATCTACTTCAACAGTCCCAAATCATTATCTTCTACCCAGGGACATCACCATTCTCCTCTTGGGTTGTATGTTCCTGGGCGATGTTGAGAAAGTTTCAGGGAGAAATCCCAAGTCAGTATGGGCTCATATTATCTGCTTTTATTTTTCGGAATTTATAGCCACATGTTGGTGTGGTCTATTGCCTGAAATAGGGGGGTTATGTATTTTTGTGCAGTTGTAGTTATGGGAAGGCTGAGTCTGATACAGCTACTCCACTTGTGGATGGGACCAGTGGTCCTCAAGTGTTTTTTAATCTACTTACTCTTATTTTACCTTTGTAGTTATATGTTCTTTGTTTATTCTCTTAATAGTATCCTAGAAGTTACAGGATCAACCTTACTTTATTAACATTGAATATAAATTATGTTTTCATTTTATGACAATGCTTGGACCTTCAAAATTTTAATTGTATTTATTCCCCCTCTCATCTCTTATGTTATTGTTGTCATGGCATTTCAATTCTACATATGTATTTTATTCTGCAAGGTTCATTATTGATCTTTATCTAGTAAATGATAGCCACATATTTATACTTTCTAGTATCCTTTCTATTTTTTTCTGTAATTCTCTTTCTACTGAAAAAAAATTTCCTTTGGTATTTCTTTAATTTCTTTCAGTTTTTGATTGTCTTATTTTTGAAGGATAGTTTTACAGAATGTAGCATTTCAGGTTGGTTGTGATTTTCTTTGGGCAAGTTAAAGATGTCATTTTATTGTCTATTGGTTTTTATTTCTTTTTTTGCCCTCAATCTTGTTTTTTGCTTTGATTTGTTACGTGGTGGCTTATAATATTTCATTGCTTTTACTTTTAATATTTTTACTATGATGCATTTAAACAGGATTTTCTTTTTATTTATCCTGTTTGAGTTCCTAATCTTTCTTGACTCTCTGGCCTAATTACTTCTAGCCATTTTGAAGAATTGTGATCCATTGTCTCATCAAATAATGCTTTCCCCCTCAAATTCTTTCTCTCTCACTTCTGGAACTCTGATTATATCTATGACCCTTTTCTAATGACCCTTTCATGATGTCCTAATATCATTTATCCCCTTTTAATTTTTTATTATTTTAATTTCTACATTTCAGTCTGTTTTCTATTGACATACCTTAAAGTTCACTAAGTGTTTTCCTTAGCTGCGTCTGATTAGCTGAGATAAAATTATGCATTGATATTCAAAACACTGTCAACTTATTTTTATGTTTTCAGATTTTCTAGTTTATTCTGCTTTTTAAACTCCAGTTCTCTGGTGAATTGTTTCAGCTTATTATGTGTTTTCTTTACTATATTAACCATAGTTATCTCAAAGTCTATGTCTAGGAACGTCAGTATCGGTATTACCTGAATTTATTTTTATTTCTATTATCTGGTTTTTCTCTTTGTCCTTGTTCCTTGGTATCACTGGCAATTTTTTACTGGAATGTTAGACTGCGCATTTAAAATGTCCCAATTGCTTCAGTACCTCCTGAGTGATTTCCAGGAACTTTACTAGTAATAATCTAATTATCAGATTTTGATTTCTAAGTTTGCAAATAATAAGCTTCTTATTAAAAAAAGCTTTTTAAGTAACAAATGTCAGAAGCCATTTTATATATTAATTGTTTTTTCATTATGTATTACATAATATATATATTGCATGACATGTACATATAGTACTTTATTATTCTATATTAACTTTATTTCTGCTCCAGTGACAGAAGCATTTTCCACTTATTAAAAATTGCCTTCTATTACATATGATTTATTATTATTCTATTTATGAAGTTTAATTGTAGCCATAAAAAATTAAATTTGGGAAGCAGGAACTGACACTTCATATATCCCTCATATGTTTTACAATTTTATCAGTTATACTATAGATCTCTTTTCCCCATTCTGTTTTTTTTCCTTTAATAATGATTCTTTTATTGTCCCAAGTCCATTATGTAACAGATATGAAGAAGATTAACCATGTTATGTTTTTGTGTGTGTGTTGTTTTTTTTTACCTTTTGTATTCCTCCAAATCTAATAAAATTGTGAGTTTGGACTCCATTCTATGTCTACTGTATTCATTGAATCAGAAAATTAGACTTGAAAATTAGACTGTCTCTTTCTGGCTAATGTCAATCTAATGCTTGTCAGAAGAGAACATACTATTTTAAATCCAGATTTCCCACCACGAAAAATGGCAGATTGTCTTCAATGACGAATGCAACGTGTTAACACGGATCCCGGAGGAAATCACGTAAGAAACAGTTACAAAAGGGATGGTGGGACTGTTACCCCTGAGAGTGCACATATGTATGACAAGCTCTCACATTAATATGAACACTGTGTCTAATCCTCAAATGGTGTTTACTAAAGATGCTTTGCAGGATGGCTTGACATAAAAAGAATCTCTAAAGAACAGCAATCCAGAGGGAAATGTGCAAGGCTAACAGGCTATCTCAGGCATATAGATTTGGGATATAATCATTTCAATTCAGAACATTCCAGGGGACCCTATTCCCCTTTTCTAATTCTCCCCAAATTGACTCATGCAGATCTAGGGTCAAAATCCTAATAAAGATTCTGCAGAGAAATAGGTTTCCAGAACTGATTTTCTCCCTGCTGTATTGAATTTCAATTATCTAACCTTCGCTGTAGGAGTACGATTTTCCAGCTAACATTTCACTGAGAATGCCAGGAATCTCCAGGGGAGAGAGGTGGTTGGAAAGCCATCTTGATCCTTTATCTCTAAAAGAAACCCCAAAACACACACACACACACACACACACACACACACACACACACACACACCACAAATAAAGATGATAGTAGTTCAGCAGCTATAATACCTTGAGAAGAAGAGCAAGGACCTGGCTGTCCACTTAAATACCACCTGAGAGCACACAAAATAAATGAAAGGATACAGGCCCTCCTGTGAAAGTGTCACTGGAATTCAAAAGGTACATCAGGCAGGCTGTCCTTGAAACATAACACAAAGGCTGACATTGAGAAAGGCCAGCTCGCAAGACAGCAGAGATAAGGTTTGAGACCCTGGAGCATTGGAACAGATTTAAAATGTCTGAATTTCCAGAGTTATTGACTGAGAAGTTGTTATGGCTCCTTTTTGCCTGCAGTGACTTTTCCTGCTCTTTGTGAGGAAAAGCATATAGTTCAAGCCCTACAGCAGCGGTTCTCAACCTGTGGGTCGCAACCCCTTTGGGGGGGTCAAACGACCCTTTCACAGGGGTTGCCTGAGGCCATCGGAAAACACATATATAATTACATATTGTTTTTGTGATTAATCACTATGCTTTAATTATGTTCAATTTGTAACAATGAAATTGGAGGTCACCACAACATGAGGAACTGTATTAAAGGGTCGTGGCATTAGGAAGGTTGAGAACCACTGCACAGGATCTGTCTCGCTTAGCACACTGCAGTAACAATTAAGAAATGTGAAGTCAGACAGCTCTGCCACTTGCTAGCTCAATGAATTGGGTCAATATTCTCAATCATCCCGAATCTGTTTCTTTATCTGTAAGTTCCTTCCCCTACAGGAATATTACATCTGTTGTAAATAGACAGAACTAAGCCTTGTGGATAAATCTATAGATATTTTAAAGGGATATTTGGAAGATCAACTTTGTGCTTTTGGGCTTGGGATTATGAAATATGGACTGGTTGAAAACTAAAGAGCAATTATTCAGACTGTGACTTCTCTAGCAGACATCATTTTGTTCCATTCCCATGGGTATGGGATCTTAGGCAGCAGATTTCAAGTGGTCTATGTAAGAACATACTAGTGTGAGCCATGTATAAGCAGGAGAACCATTCTTATGCATTTAAAAAAATTATGTTGAATTTTGACGTGACATTGGTTAATAAAATTATGTTTCATTTGTACAATTCTATAATGCATCATCTGTAGTACTATTCTATAATGCATCATCTGTAGTACAATTCTATAATGCATCATCTGTAGTACATTGTATTGTGTGTTCACCATCTCAAGTCAAGTCTCCTTGCTTCACCATTTATTCCCCCTTTACTCTCTTTGACCTTCCCCACCCCCACTCCCATCCCTCTGGTAATCATGGTAATCACCATATTATTGTCTGTGTCTATGACAGTTTTCATTTTTATTTTTTGCTTAATCCTTCACCTTTTCACCCAACTCCGTAACCCCCTTCCCCTCTGACAGCTGCAGCTGTTGTCTATATCTACTAGCCTGTTTCTATTTTATTTGCTAGTTTATTGTGTTCATTAGATTCCACATATAAATGAAATCATTTGGTACTTGTCTTTCTCTGACTGGCTTACTTCACTATGCATTCTTGAATACATGCTCCCTTTGGAGAATAATTATCACTTTCAACAAAGATTTTTTGGCATCTGCTACATTTAGTTTAGTGGGTTGAGTACTGAGACTTCAACCCTCTTCAAGGTCAGCCAGGAGCTGCACACCTAATTAGCACTGAATTATAACCATGTATCTTCCTCACACATGCACAAAGAATGCTGTTATTAAATTATGCTTAGCTGTGAGAACATCAGCTTTTATTAACAGTGTTATGAGAAAGAACTCAAAGAAATTTGTTGAATTTTGAGGATCACAAAATGTTCTCTGTACAAAGCCTACACGATAAAACTCTGCCTGATTCCAGTTTAAAAAATAGCTGTAATTCTCTTAAGTAATTGATTTGTTTTTAGAGAGTGGATATTGTGACTCTTGCTAAGTGACAAGGATTCCTTTTTTGCAATTAGTTTCTGGAAAAATATAGCACTAAACTATAGCCCAATCATGGTAAATATGTAGGTCATAATAATGTTAATTTTAGTATCTTGTTATAATTTATGTATTTTAACAAAAATCTCCTGAAGTGTTTTCTGGAACATTGAGAGGTGCAAATAAGTACCTAGTAAAGGGATCTGAACCATTCTTATAACATCACTAGAGGTCCGGTGCATGTATTCATGCACCAGTGGGATCCCTCAGCCTGGCCTGAGCACTCTCACAATCGGGACCCCTCGGGGAATGTTGGACTGCCAGTTTTAGCTGATCCCCGCAAGCTAGGCTGAGGAACCCCACTGGTGCACAAATCCGTGCACCGGGCCTCTAGTATGCATATAAGAACTTTGGTTAATCTCTTCCCACTCTCCCCCTCCCCATTCCCTCTGAGATTCATCAGTCTGTTCCATGTTTCCATGCCTGTGCGTTGAGCATCTGCCCCTTGGTGATCAGTGTGCATCATAGCTACCAGTTGAACGGTCGCTTAGGCTTTTATATATATATAGATGTGGGAAAGAGGATGACTGGTCTCACTGAGTTAAATGAAATGTTGTCTACAGATGAGAGTCAAACTGAAGAAAACAGTTTATGCCCCTCCACATTCTTATTCTCTTTCTTACACCTATTGCTACACCAGAATTCTCACAAAGAGCAGACTAATGAGGGAAAACATGCTGTTGGCCACAGAGCAATTCAGGAAATCTTGTGGAGGTCCATGCTGAGCTTTCAGATGGACAGCTGGAAACTGATATCACCCTGTGAGTGTCAGCCAGTGGAAGAGCCAGGAGGACAACAGAGGACCGTGTCATGTACCTCCAAGTACAGGCGCTGTTAAATCTGTAAATCTGTGTCCCGGTTGTCATTCCCTGAATTGCATTAGTATAGTATAAAAACAAATTATTTAGCATAAAAAAATTAGAGGGGTAGGCTGCAAGAGCACTTTTTGTTTTTAATATATCGTTTCACATGAGCTATTAAGGGATAATGCTAAAAATATATTCAAATATATTTGGAATATTTTATGCCAATCAAAAGGTTTTAAAATGTGTTTGCTTTGTTTTGCTGTATAAATTCTCTTAATATGCTTTGTAAATATTCAAGAGGGAAATGTAGTAGAATGATTCATTTTTCCAAATTATTTGCACACAGAACATACTTTTCTTTTTCTGACTAACAGCTATTAAATTTCCCAAAATTCTAGGGTTCTATGGAATAGAGTTTGGAAAATAATGGTTTCTGATAAAGATAGAGGACTTTGAAGTCTTAGTGAACTAAAGAAAATGCATTGTTTCTGGCAAAAAAATTTAAAATGCAGTAAGAACTTTTTAAAATCATTAAACTATAAGGTTAAATTAAATAATTTATGACAAAACTCTTTCTTCCTAAATTTAAAAGTTCTTTAAATTTTTTTTTATATCTTGTTATCGTAAAAAACCATTGAAACCTGTAAAGAATTTTGTGAATTTATTTGAGCCAAACTGTCAACATATGCCGGGAAGCAGAACCTCAACAAATTGAGATAATGCTCCGGAGAATGGCAGGGTTACAATTGTATTTATACATTTCAATCAAAGGAAGGGACATAGGTGGGTTACATGAAATTCATTGGTGATAGACTAAGGAGGAGGGATAAAGCAAAGCGGGGAAACCCTTGGGATTGGATAAAAAGTAAAATGATGAACACATACTTAGGTGGGTACAGGAACAATTAATAAGGAATCTGTGGTATCTGTCCTGGGCCCAGCACACCTGGCTGTGCCCCAGGGGCTCCATAAAAAGGGAAGTCACAAGTTACCCAGACATCCCAAGGATATGTTATCTTAGATGCAAAAAGACAGATGGGCTCAGTTACGGTAAAGGTTGACCTTGTCAGTGAAGATATCGGCTTAGGATGTAACTGCCCACCATAACTACTTTTAATTAAAGTTTAATTCAGACCATCCTTTGTGGTTACTTTAGGTTTCCAAAACTGCCATGCAGGCCTCCCCTGAGCTTGTCAGGTCAGCATGGAGCCCCTTTTGTCCACAATCTCTAGCAAAATAATTGCTACCACATTAATACACAATTTTCCCCTTGAAACACACATACACACACACACACACTTTCAAATATTTTATAGAATACTTCAAAATACTAAGGTGTGCAAGAAGACTTGATAAGACTCAGAATCAAGAGATGGTACTTATTTACAATTAGGTAGCTTACATAAAGTAATTCCATTTATAATAAAGTTTAAATTTAGAGGACAATAAAAAGAATAATGTAAATGATAGATAATTTTGAAAATACAAAATACATTCAAAACTATAAAAAAACAACAGGTTTCTTTTCTTTCTTTCTTTCTTTTTCTTTTTTTTTGTTTTTTTGTTGGTCCTTATATTCCAGAGCCTATATGACAGTGGTTTTTAAATAATAATGGGCATTAGAAACTCCTGGGGAAAGGCTTATAATTTAAGATATCAAGCTAAGCTCATCCATTTATCTCCTCGTCCCCCCTAGAATCACAGTAAAATGATCATAAATTAATATAAAATGGAATGCATGCCGACAGCCCTGAAGAAAATAGAATGGAAATATCAGCAAATACAGAGTCCAATAAATTTCTAGGGACATTTGACGACAGGCAGAATAATGGCCCACAATGATGTGTGCACCTGGTTTCTCCGAACTGATGGCTGTGTTATCTTACATGGCAAAAGCACTTTGTGGATATGATTAAGATTACAGATCTTGAGATAGGGAGTCTATTCTGGATTATCCAGGTAGGTCCAATCTAATCACAGGAGCCCTTAAAGTAAAGAACCTTTCCTGGCTTAGGAGAAAGAAAGAAAAAAGAGGGATTGAAGGGAAGGATGTAGGTGGGAAGGAGAGGGAGAGAGATGCAATTTTGCTGGCTTTGAAGTTTCAGGAAGGGGTTATGAGCCAGCAAATACAAGCAGCCTCTAGAAAAAGTAGGGACACTGATTCTCTTCTGGAGCTTCCAGAAAGGAAGGGAACATTCCTGACACCTTGATGTTAGTCCTGTGAGACGTGTGTTGGACTTCGGACCTCCAGAACCGTAAAATAATAAATTTGTTGTTTGTGGTAATTTGTTACAACAGCAATTGAAAACTAATATACAATCAATGGGGGGATTTTGGTTGATGAAGCAGGACAATGAAGCTGCAGTCTAGCATTTGCCAGCATGAGACAGTAGCCAATAAGGAAAAAAAAAAACAGGAAGAAAGATTACGTTTTAGAGGATCAATAAAATGTCCTGATATCAAACTACATGCAATTCCAAAAAAAGAGGTATAGGAAACACAAGACATAAATTATCCAAGGAGTAATTAAGTTCCCAGAATTGAATGAGGACACAGTCTTCAGATTAAAAGGATCCACCATGTGCCCAGGAGAATCAATGAATGAATGAAGACCTACTACCAGATGTGTCACTGTGAAATGTCTGAGTAATTGTAGAAGTAGGAAATGATGCTGAATATCCTCGAGAAGAAAACAAATGACCTTTAGAAAGCAGAGCAAACAAGGTTGTCCGAATAAGCAACAGCAAGTGTTGGTCAATGGAGAAATATATTTTTGAGGGAAATTATTGTCATTGAATTTTGTACCAAGGCCAAATTATCAATCAAATGTGGTGACATATAAACCTCCTCAACTCACAAGAAATCTGACAGCTCTTCTCATGAACATTTCTTAGGAAGTCCAGGAAAATAGAGCAGTAAACCAATCAGCAAAGATTGAGGACAGTGACACCTGCCCAGACAACAGAGCAGTCCCAGGACTCCAGCTCAGCTGGGGGCTGGCAGAGCAACAGGCCCACCAGCTCCTTCTCACCTGGAGGAAGGAGGCCTGGAAAGGACAGGGGCTGGGTGGAGGGGAGCGAAGGAGGGGGAAATGGGAGACATCTTCACTCCTGTCAAAAATCTTTTTTTAAAAAAAAAGACATTTTGGAAAGAAGGGGCTAGATTTCAAATCCAACCTCTATTGCTCCACCTTGCACAAACCATCATGATCACATGTCTGAGGTGCAGAGGCCTCCTAAATTCTTCCTGCTGGGAATGCTCTCATCCAGCGATTTTCAAGCTGTGTGCTGCAAGAATTTTTTTTTTTAATATTTTTTTATTGATTAAGATATTACATATGTGTACCCTCTACACCCCCCCACCCCCCCGTTGTCCGTGTCCATTGGTTAGGCCTATATGCTTGCATATAAGTCCTTTGGTTGATCCTTCCCCCTTGCCCCCACCCTCCCCTACCTTCCCTCCAAGGCCCGACAGTCCAATCAATGCCTCTCCGTCTCTGGATCAGTCCTTGTTCATCAGTTTATGTTGTTCATTATATTCCACAAATAAGTGAGATCTTGTGGTATTTATCTGCTCTCCAGTTCCATCGATGCTGTGGCAAATGGTAAGAGTTCCTTTTTCTTCTTCCTCTTCTTAAAGAATACCTTTCAGCATTTCATATAATGCTGGTTTGGTGGTGATGAACTCCTTTAGCTTTTTCTTATCCGTGAAGCTCTTTATCTGACCTTCCATTCTGAATGATAGCTTTGCTGGATAAAGTAATCTTGGTTGCAGGTTCTTGCTATTCATCTCTTTGAATATTTCTTGCCACTCTCTTCTGGCCTGCATGGTTTCTGTTGAGAAATCAGCTGACAGTCAGATGGGTACTCCCTTGTAGGTAACTGACTGTCTTTCTCTTGCTGCTTTTAAGATTCTCTCCTTATCTTTTGCTCTTGGCATTTTAATTATGATGTGTCTTGGTGTGGTCCTCTTTGGATTCCTTTTGTTTGGGGTTCTCTGTGCATCCTGGACTTGTAAGTCCATTTCTTTCACCAGGTGGGGGAAGTTTTCTGTCATTATTTCTTCAAAAAGGTTTTCAATATCTTGCCCTCTCTCTCCTTCTGGTACCCCTATAATTCTGATGTTGGTACGCTTGAAGTTGTCCCAGAGGTTCCTTACATTATCTTCATACTTTTTGAATCTCTTTTCTTTTTTCTTTTTTGGTTGGGTATTTTTTGTTTCTTTGTATTTCAAATCTTTGACTTGATTCTTGGGATCCTCTTGTCTTCTGTTGGATCTCTGTAAATTATTCTTTATTTCAGTCAGTGTATGCTTAATTTCTAGTTGGTCCTTTTTCATGTCTCACTATACTCCTTGAGGGATTCATTAAATTTATCGGCGGTTTCCATAAAATTCTTGACAAACCTTATAAACGTGGCCTTGAACTCTATATCCAGTCGTCTGGCCTCCTCCGTTTCTGCCAATTGTGACCTGTTTCTTTGTCTCTGCATTTTGGCTGCTTCCCTGTGTTGATAGGGTGGCCTGCGCGCCAGGTGTCCTGTAGGGCCCAGTGGCTCAGCCTCCCCAGTTACCTGGGGTGGACACTCTTGGTGCACTCTTGGTGCCTTGGTTGATGTAGGATCACTGGGAGGAATTGACCTCCAGGCCAATTGGCTGTGGGAAGCAGCTGTGTCTGAAGTGGGAGAATGGTCCCCCTCTGACCACTGGGTACAGTGGCTCCTGGATCTAAGGAGGTGCTAATTCAGCCCCTGCCTGAGGCCACACAGCCGGAGCAGCCACAAAGATGCTCAGCTGTGAAGCAATGCAAGCCGCTGCGGGGCCTTGGGCCTTCTCTTGGAAGTTCCGGGTCTGCTTGGCTGGGCTGTAGTTAGGTACATTCATATGCAAAAGCCTCTGCCGCAGCCTGGGTGGGGCGGGGTCTCAGGGAGTCAAAAGGGCGAGAAAGAAGCTATGGCTGATTCTCCGCGCCCGGAGTCGCGCGTCTCAGTGTCCCGGTAACGGCTGCAAGCACCTCTGAGGGAAATCCGCCCTCAAGTTCGCCCGCTGCCGCCTGACAGAGCGGCCTCTCCCCGTATGAGACCTGGGTCCCCAGAGACTTGCTGGAACCGGAGTTCAGAGCAGTCGGGAGCTTGTGATTCAAAAAGACAGCCGCGTCCTCAGGTGCCACCCCCTCTCCGCGCGCGAGCCGCCGCGTACCTCTGCACTCAGCCTCCGCAGCTCCTCTGGCTCTCAGCGTGCTTTTCTTTTCTTCTAGTTTTAGAAATTACACTCAGCCAGCCTTCCTGTTGTTCTGGGTGGTGTTTGCTCCGTCCTTTGGGATATTTCTCAATTGTTGTGGGAGGCGACTATTTCCCGGTGTTTATCTATGCCGCCATCTTAGTTTCTCCAAGAATTTTTAAAACATGCAAAACCTGGCTATTTAGTTAGGGACACTGACCTCTTTTCCCTTATATTGTCAAATAAAAGGATGACAACAGCCTTAACAGCAATAGCTATCAAGTGTGAATGCCTTGTCTTGATTCATAAACATATAGGTCATATAATACAGTTGCTTCTTATTGGTCATGTTGCATAATAAAGTTGCATCTGATTGGCTAATTCTTGGTACCAGAAATCCTTATATATCAATATAGGCACCTGATTTTTTAAAAAGTCACTTTGCAGCAAAAAGGTTAGGTAATTACTATAATTATATATTTTTTATAAATCAAAATATGCCTTTGTTCATATTAGCAAAAAATATATGTTTGATGTGCTACAGAATTTTAGTAATTAGTTCATGTGTGCCATGAGATGAAAAGGTTGAAAATCACTGCCCTCAACTATTCTTTTTAAAACATAAAGCTGAACAACATGTTACTTGCTTGCTCACGACCCAGGGGCTTCCAATAATACTTAGAGAAAAATTTCACTTCATGGCTCACAAGTACCTAAATGGTTTGGCCACTGGCTCGTACAAACTTCAGTTTCATTTCTTAACATTCTTTCTGTCTTTCTTCCAACTAGTGTCCTATGGGGTTCATCAAACTTGACAAGCACCTTTTACCTCAGTATCTTCACCCTTGTTATTTATCCCAGCTGCCAGCATGGCTAATGCTCACTTCCTTCAAGACTTGCTCAAGTGTCTCCTCTTCAGAGGGACCTTCCCTAGACGCACTGTGGAACAGCATCCCCATTACCCTCCTTAATCCATTTGATTTTTGCATATTTTTCACCGCCCCAATAGAATGTGTGCTCTCAGGGCCGAGATTATCTTTTATGTTTGCCTCTCAGTCCTATCACCAAGAGCAATATTTAGCACATGTTAAAAGCTAAATAAGTTTTGGGAAATTTGAGGATTTGACAAAACCTCACAAAGCATAAATAAGGAATAATTTCCATCCTACGGTCTGAGGTCATCTAATCCTAGTGACTGCTCTGATTCTCTAGTAGGTAATAAGTACACACAGTGGTGTGAATGTGATTTGTTAATTTCTAACTTTTAGAATAAGTTATATACAAATCAGGTATGACCACAGAAAGAAATGTCAATATCTTCAAACTTGACAATGTGAGAGTAGATTCAGTTTATTCGAGGCATGAGTTTGACATGCTTGATGTACAGTTATATAAATTTCAACACATGTGTAGGAGTGAGGGAAATGTGACCCTAAGAAGGTAGGGTTAGGGAATGCTTTGGGCCGATGGCTCTATTTTGTATCCTGGTTGTTTCTGGTATCCTGAACTATGTCATTTTAAGGATCATGGCACAAATTCTTAGGTGGGTGTTTTGCAGGCTGTACTTTGAACCACACTATTCTCAAAGCTCTTTATTATGTCATTGTTGTGACAAATCCAAATGCCACTGCCTCGCCCACAAGCCCTCCATGACCTCTTACCTTATGCACCTCACCTGTTATCCACACTTACTTCCCTGTTCACTCATAAGGAGGCAGACTCACATTAGACTCAGTGTCTTTGTCCATGCTTGCCTTCCTCTCTGCAATGTCCTGACTTTTCTTTTTCCACTAGACTCTATTCATTCAGACCCCTCTCCATGTCTTACCTCTACTGTGAATTTTCTCAAAGGAGTTCACATTAATTAATTTCTTTTTTTATTTTTCAGTCATATTCTACTGCATCTATTCTCATAATTTAATTCTTAATGGCTCTCTAGCTATCTACCTAAAATAAATGGAAAACTCTCTGGATGCCTTTCTTGTTCTTCAGATCCTTCTATAGTGCTTGGCACAGAGATGAACACACAGTAAGTGGTCAGAAAGTTATTATTGATTGAAAAGGCTGTTATGCTTCAAGGTCATACCTAGGGCAGGATACGTCTGAAGAAGCAAGGAGTTCAGAAGGTACAATAGAAAGTTTTAAGTAGCTCAGTGTTCCTTAAGACGGGCATTAGGAAAATACATTTTTTTTAAAGTCAGAAACCTAGGAATTGATAGAGAGGAAGGCATAGTGAAGGGAATCTTTTAAATGGCAGCTGATTTTACACAGAATCTGGAAAACACAAACCACTGGCAGGCTCCCAGCAGCCATCAGTAAACCCCATGGCATTTGGGAAAAAACATCTATTAAGAATTATGGCTCATAGCCTCCCTTCCAGCTATTTTTCAAAAGGTATGATAGGGAATAAAAAAGGCCTCCAAAAATTTGGAGAAATGAGCATCACCTAAACCCAGCCAGAGAAGTGAGATGAAGTGTAGGGAGGGTACCATAGCTCTGAATCACCCAACACAAACTGGACACATGATCCTCAGCAACTAGGCATTAGTTTCTCCCTCTGTCAGAAGAGGAAATGGAGCCAAATAATAGACAGGCATGCAGTAAGTTCTGACATACCAAGATTCTAGCTCAATCCTGTTGATTCTGGTTTTGTTTTGTTTTGGCAAAATCCTGAACAGAATATAAAACAATTTTTCTTTTCAAATTCATTTGTGTGGAGTCTCCACAGCACCTTATATTTTAGTCCAGAGCACAATATACTGGTACATTCATATGAGTTTCATTTTTTTCCACATTGGGGAAATGGATTCTTTATTTGAATCTGTGCATGTGTATCTGACTTCATTTAGGACTAGTACTTTATCTCCTTCAGTAGCATTGTGTCTTCTTGCAGGTTACTGTACTTCTTCTGGCCATTTCCAAGAAGGACATGGGTTTTGTTGTAAAATGCTGCACAGTCCCAGTTGCCTTGAATGGAGGCTCCATTTGTGTCCTAGGCCCGGCACAGGAGGGCAAGAGGAGTACAGCCTCGCAGCTAGAAAGTGGGAGGAAAGACGGGGGAGGGAAGAGGAAAGTTATCAGTCATGCTGTGGACTGAACATTGATATGAACTAGGTGTTCCATCTCCAAAAAGGATTTATTCGGGAAAGAGAAAAGGTTGTAACCCATGCACACTCGCCCAGGGAGCCGGCATGGAGAGGTTTTTAACTAAGGAAGGGGGAAGCTAGAACCATAGAGCCTTTATTATGAGCGTGGAGTTTGTCCTGTAGTTCTTGTGTATTCTACTTTCCTGATTGCATATGAGGCTTCAATGAGCTTTAGCTCCTCCCATAGACACCCCAGGCTGATTGTGTTTTGTTTGTTTGTTGTTTTTTTTAAGTGCCACTTAGGCTTCATTGATGCCAGGGAAAGAGAGTACCAGACCAGTGTGAGGTGAACATCCAGTGGTATGGGACAGAGGGAAGCTGAAACCGAGGCACACTCTGGGCATATCACCAATTCCAAGAGGCAAAATAAGCGCAGTAAAGCTTATAAATCTCTACTTGATAGAAGGCATTATAGAGACTTTCTATATATCTATACAAGCATGTTTACCCACCTTCAGTAGTGTTGCATGCACTTGCAGGTAACACCTTTATATCTTATATCCTTCCCCCTCAAAATGAAAGGCTAATCGAATGAAGGTCCACCAAGTGATGAGATCTTAACTTCAGTTACACTAGATGAATGCTGCACACACTACTGACTACTTTTCATTGAATGTTCTACAGTGAACCGACTTGTAGCAAGCCTAAATGAAACAGTTTTGCCTGGCCAGTGTGGCTCAGAGGTTGAACTTTGAAATATGAACCAGGAGGGGCTGTGCAGGAGGCAGTCAATCAATGATTCTCTTTCATCATTGATGTTTCTATCTCTCCCTCTCCCTTCTTCTCTGAAATTAATAAACTATATATTTTAAAACCCCACAAAAAAAACAGTTTCCCTCTGAATAATAATAGATACTCTGCTATGTTTGACATTTATTCAGTACAAACAGCTTGTATGGCTTTAAGAATTAATAAAATTGAAATAGTAGAAAGCACATTACATTTTCAAATAAAGGGTAGGTGTGTTCTATTTTGTTCAAACCCAATGCACAAAAATTTACATTTACAATGAATAGGCGAAGGCTTTTTCTACTTTGCATCGGATTTTCCAAGGGGCCAAGCTAGGTGGGTCCCCATTAGATAAGGGGTACAGGGGTGGGCAAACTTTTTGACTCGAGGGCCACAATGGGTTCTTAAACTGGACGGGAGGGCCGGAACAAAAGCATGGATGGAGTGTTTGTGTGAACTAATATAAATTCAAAGTAAACATCATTACATAAAAGGGTACGGTCTTTTTTTTCAATAGTTTTATTCATTTCAAACAGGCCGGATCCAGCCCACGGGCCGTAGTTTGCCCACGGCTAGGCTAGAGGCTTGTTCGGCTTGTAGGGATAAAGGAAGCGAATACTGCCCCTCTCTGAGGGGGTCCTTAGTGACAGAAAGTCCTGGGATGAAGCTGAACCACACATATGATCCATGCGAAACTTCACAACAGCAGCAGAGACAACCACACATCCTTGCTGCTTCCCTATTCCTTCTCCCAGCTCCAACAAGGGAGAATGAGGCCTCAGAAAGGAAGAGGGAAGAAGATCCCAGAAGCCAGATAACCCTCCCAGACACTAAAAGATGTTGGAGTGAGAGGAGGGGGAAAGAGCTGACCACACTTCATAAAGACCCTGCCCAACCAACATCCCCAGACTCAAGATGAGGGATAGAGATGCCAGCTCTTGCAATCACCCCTCTACCTCCCAGTCGCAAGAATGTCAAATTCTGCTTAAGATGATGAGATATTTCAGTTATTATTTAAAGCCAGCCCAAGGGGGGAGGAGGTAAGAGGTATGTCCCTCAGAATAAGAGAATGTGAAAGATTGGGGGTAGAGAAGGTCTTAGGGCAAAAGCAGTGAGGTGGATATGGCAGTGCGGCAGAGGTTGGGGCTAATCAGGAATGGGCCCCGTGAAATGACTGCTTGGCTTTGAATCCTCTGTTCCCTGGGCATGCTTTGTGACACCTCTGTTCCTGAAGCATCTTCATCCCATGAAATTGGGCTGCTGCATTGCCTTCCTCATAGAGTTATTGTGAGGATTTACCATATAAATATATGTAGAGAGCTTTAAATACCTATACTAAGTACTTCATAAAAGCTAATTTTTATTATTGGTACCCATCAAAAGAAAAAAAAAACAAACAAGAAAAGAAAGATAAGGGAAGATTCACCTCAAACCCCAGAGTGAAACCAGGAGACAGTCCATTCACTAGTACACAGGAGAGAAAGGCCTTATGTTTCAGGGCAAGATGAATGCGAAGTGCAGACTTCTGTATCTTGGGCCAAACAGTGCTGCCTCCAGTATACCAGTGAATGGAGGAAGAGCTGGACAGCATATTCAATACAATAAGTTCTTTTATATATATATATTTATTTATTTCAGAGAGAGAGAGAGAGAGAGAGAGAGAGAGAGAGAGAGAGAGAGAGAAAGAGAAACATCAATGATGAGAATCATTGATAGGCTGCCTTCTGCATGCCCCCTACTGGGGTTTGAGCCCTCAACCCAGGCATGTGCCCTTGACCAGAATCCAACTTGAGACCCTTCAGTCCACAGGCTAATGCTCTATCCACTGAGCAAAACCAGCTAGGGCTATACAATAAGTTCTAACGTGCTCAGATTGTGATATTTCTAATAATTTGGTGCCTTGGGGAGCTCTTTTCTTTTGGGAAGGGGACTTGAGCATTAATGTCCTCTATTAACAATGAGCATTATTGCCGAAGGTACCAGATCCTGTAGCTTTCACTTGTCTGAATAATGAGAAGGAACTAAAACTGTTGGCTTCATTGAGGCTCTAACTGTAGAATGATGATAATAGCTTCTACCCAAAATGGTTGTGATATTTATAAATTATATATCCAAACGTTGTTGTGTTATTTAATCCCTGAAACTGTATAGGATTCCCCGTAAAAGCTCTCTGACAAGAATCAAAGAGAAGCCTGAGTCAGCTTCTTCCTCTCAGTGGGCACTTAAAAGCGGGGTGGTCATCATTTCTTGGTGGGGGAGGGGCTACGTTTCTTTAAAATTCATTTTAGAGCTGAGTGTGTATGAAAAGTTTTCTTGATCAAAAAACCTTGGCATATAAAGATGATTCCTTATTAAAACCAACCGTGTAAGTTGGTGAAAAATATTAACATGAGTTGTCTAGCAATGATATATGAAGATTATATCCAGAATCATGTTACTCTTAGAAGCATGACTCTAAAACATGTTTATGAAGATGAAGTAGTTCCTACAGAAAGAAAAAGGGGCACCTTAGGACCACAGAATCCTTCCCGGTTTACTTTCTAAACTCTGATACCCTAATGCTAACAATACACTGATAGACATGGAAAAGGTCTATTTCTATATACAGTGCAACTCTGTAAATTTTCACTTTTAGAGTCACTTATATGACTGCTTGGTTCTGGTGAAGCCTCAGTTCCACACATAGAAATGAGAGGAAAGCCATTAAATATGTCATCCCACACAAACCTATAGGTTTCCCACATGCATATTCATCATGTACACTTAGAAATGTGGTAAGTGGGTAGATCTTATGTTCAGTGTTCTTAACACACACACACACACACACACACACACACACACACACACACATGCCAGAGGACAGAGAGAGACGCCCAGGAAGGACCACTTTCTTCCTGGAAGTCCAGAACCCCGGTTTTATTCCCTCTCATGAGTAGATTCCCTTCTTTACAGGGTTTCTCTCACTAACATTTCCCCCTCAAATTTAAAATTATTAAATATATTTATTTACAACCCAGAAAAGCTATGTTTGTATTTATAGCCAGAATGATCAATGTATATGATGTTTGAAAGCATCCAAGTTCATTTGTTTCACCTTAACTTCCAGGGATAATGCTTCACTATCTGTTATGTATTGAATTATACATGTCCAATTGGGTTATAGTCTTGTCACATAGCAAGACCTCAAACACCTTTCTTGTGACTAGAGCCAGTGCTTTATTCAGGTATCTATTTTTACTTATATATAGAAATGACATTCCGCTTGAGTCATGTTAAATGATTCTTTGCTATTTAAAGAAACAAGCTCCCTAGCCCTGGCCATGTTGCTCTGTGGGTTAGAGTGTCAACTGGTACACAGAAGGGTGACAGGTTCAATTCCTGGTCAGGGCACATATCCAGGGTCGATTTCTGGTTGGGGTGCATGTGAGAGGTAGCCAATAGATGCTTCTCTCTCATCTCTCTCTCTCTCTCTCTCTCTCTCTCTCTCTCTCTCTCTCTCTCATCAATTTATAAAAAGTGTGTCCTCAGGCAAGGATTAAAAAAATATTTTAAAAAATAAGCACCCTAAAATAATGTACATGAAGAGACAGGAAAAAAAGAAATTGATTTTGAAGTAGGATTGTCATACTTTCCCACTTGTTAAGGTGTGTATCTCAGCTTTTTCTTAGCATGAGTCAGGAGATGAAAGGGCAAATGTTTTATTCCATACACAACGTGCACTGAGGCGGGAAAGAGAACAGCGCTAGTTTTCTTTTTCCACTTATAGTCCTGACACAGCTGGTTTTCAGGCTTCTCTGAATTTCTGTGAGCCATGGTGCTAACTTTGACGATTCTGTGAGTCATTCCTCACAAGGGAGCTTCCTGGGCACACTCCTGCTGCTGCCGAGGGTTAGGGACGAGGTGGGGAAGGGAGGAGGTAGCGTTCTCCACATTATTCCCAGAAGTCCTCATCCCCACACAGGGCACATTGAATGGCATAGGTCTTCTGAGCTCCACCCCAGGGAAAGGGGTGGCCATAGGGTGATGGGCACATGGAGAAGTGAGAAGAAATAGAACAGAACCAACCAACAGAAAGTTGGGAGGTGGGCAGTACCCAAAGATGGATATATGGGCTCATTTCCATTCCCTGTTTTTTCCAGGAAATCTTCACATACACTAAAGGTAATTTTTCTGATTTAAATATTTGAAAATATTCTAAGGAAATCATCACAAATATAGACAGAGATGCTTAGCAAGCTAGGCCCACCTCTAGACTTGATGTAACGATTCAAAATAGGCAACAAACTGTGTATCTAACATTGGGAGTTGACTAAGTAAAATTATGATGTATTTATATAAGAGGATATTATACAGATATCAATATAGCATTTTACCTGATGAGTCTATTCTTAAGTTTTCATTAACTTTACAAAGACATTCCTACTGAATTTTAGTTAATAGTACTGATTAAGTAAAGTATAATTCAATAAATATAGCCTAAAATGAACTTCAAGGAATAAATATCTTCTCAGCACATGAATTCCCTTGTTTGGCTGAAAAGATGTTGAAACAGTCTCTATCTTTTCTTTAAAAATACTCTTAGGCACATTTTATATGAATATTACAACACCTTCACATTAGAAAGTTATATACACACATACACTCACACAGCGGTGGGCAAAAGTAGGCTTATAGTTGTGAGTGGCATGCTTTTGAGTTAAAAAGCTATTGTAATAATCAAAACCTGCATGTCTTTTTCCATATAAACATCTATAAACCTACCTTTGCCCATCCATGTATGTTGTGAATATATTTGGCAACATGAAAAATACTTACAAAAATGGTATTTCAATTTGATCCCATTTTAGTAAATATTTATGCTGTATAGAGACTTCTAATTTTCATTCTGATCTATAGAGCTTGGAAGTCATCACTCGAAACAATAGGAAAAAGGCTAAGTAACCTGAATTGCAGCAGCTCTTCTTAGAGCCATCAGAGAACTGCAGTCATAGAGCAGACTGCAGCTCCAAACACTGGAGAGAAAGATCTCAAGAACCACATGCACCGGCACAGAAACCCCAGGCCGAAGCTGGGCACTGGAGCCAGTACCCACAGCCACACTTCAACTGTAATTGACAGACTGTCAGCTGCTCAGCGTGATGGGCTAGCACTGGTTCTCAACCTTCTGGCCCTTTAAATACAGTTCCTCATGTTGTGACCCAACCATAAAATTATTTTTGTTGCTATTTCATAACTGTAATGTTGCTACTGTTATGAATCGTAATGTAAATATCTGATATGCAGGATGGTCTTAGGCGACCCCTGTGAAAGGGTTGTTCGACCGCCAAAGGGGTCGCGACACACAGGTTGAGAACTGCTGAGGGTAGGAACTCTGGGGACCCAGTCTTAGGGGGACTCGCACACTTTTCTGAGTTTTGCTTCATACAACGGGGGTTGGAGGGGGGAAGCTGAGAAGCAGAAACTGCAAAACTGTCATTCTCCAGAGCAATTAAGGTCTTGCTTTCTAGCAGTGTCGTCAGTTTGGCTCAAATAGATTCTTATAAAAATTCTCTATGGGTTTGGACCTTTCTTATGTTGGCACACTTTTGCTGTTGTAGGACTGGGATACATTCTTTTTAAACATTTAATTTATTATTACTTTTTTATGGTTGAGAGTATTACAGATATCCTTCATTCCCTCCCTTATCCCCCGTCACCCAGCCCCCACCCCACCCCAACCCACCCCAGGCCATCACCACACCATGATCTGTGCCCATGGGCCATGCATCTCTGCTTATATGTTCTGGGGTTAATCTCTTCCCATCCCTCTCCCCTTCCCCGCTGAGAGCTGCCAGTCTGCCCCCTGCATCCATGTCTCTGGACCTATTTTGTTCCTCAGTTTATTTCTCACAGAAGCAGAGCTCATACATCAGACGTGTCTGAACCTAGTCTGTTCATTTGGCTACACTGGCAGAGGCTGGAGTTAGTGTCGAGGGCAGACAGCAGAACTCACGCTTTCTTTTTCCCTTGGTGCTGCGTTGATCAATAGGAAGGCTGGCAACTTTTCCTCTGGCAGAGGCGTCTCGTCTCCAACCTTCCCATTTCTCCTTTTACTCTCTGCACCCAGCCTGGCTGGCACCCTCGTCCTTCTTCATGATGAGTGAGTGAATAAGTCAGGTTGGACTTGCCCTCTGCACTCCTCTGTCTTTTCTTCGGTGCAGGAGGAAAAAGAGCCACACTTTGTTCTAAGGTCTGAGTCACATTCTCCAGTACTGTTTTTTATACAAAGTCCTGCTTTGATCAATTGTACAAGTGCCCGATAATCTCAAAGCAGGACTCTGTGGACAAAAGGTGCTTGCACAATCATTGTCACTCAGATTTCCTCTCAGATTCAGCAGGAAACTGTCCTGCGCTGTCTGTCAGCCTGTAGTGAGGAGGAAGAATAGCAGCCTGCAATTCAAGTGAGGCTGCCTGTTTCAGGCTGATAGTGCACTTGTGTGGAAACCAGAGGTTTACTTGGAGTATTCTAGGCTTTTCTATAGGGTCATTTAAAAGGAGGCTGATCTAGAGGATCCCCTAATTGCCCCTACTTTATCCATAAAAACTTAATTTTTATCTATTTGAGTTTCACCTAAGCTTTTAGTGGAACAAGATTAGCTGGTGCTAAAAGCACTGTGATAATCCATCACACTGACATTAGTAAACCTATTGTGGTGTCAGTGGCATATATTATGTGACAGTCAACTTGTGCTACTTGCCTGCAAGAGCAGTAGAGAAAATCATATTATATTTGAAATAAAATCGTATTTTAAGTGAAAACTTGATAATATATCAAAATTATAGTTTGGTAGAAATAGCTTATTGTTGCAGCCCATCAGATCTAGTCTCTCATCTTCTGCTAACTATATTCTGATTTTACTCTCACAGTCATCCTTGCCCTGCCTACAAGCCATGTGCTTCAGGGAAGGTTTCACATCTGCTCCGGGGGTGAGCATTGGACTCAAGTCTGTCCAATCTGAGCATCCAATTCTTCAGCCACCGTGATTGGTATAGGAATGATCATGTAATGAAATCAAAGACAATGAGATATAATGAGACATTTTGCAAAGAACTGGAGGAGAGGTACTTCATTTTCCCTATTGTCTTTAACTTGGAAGGATGTAAGCCTGATGCTCACAGTCGTCCTGCCACCATGTGGAACCTAAGAATGAAGCCACAGGACAGAGTCTAGAGGACAGGCTCATGATAACATTTCATCCGAACCTCTGATTTCAGCCTTGCCTGTAGTTAACCCACACCTTGAACTGCTTAATTATGTAAGCCAGTGAAATCCCTTTATGGGTAAACCAGTATGGATTAAGTTTTCTGGGGTGTGTGTGTGTTTAATTAAAAGAGACTCTTAATTTAGCCAGAAAGTTTATATGTTCTATAACAATAACTTAAACCTATCTCTAAAGAATTTTTAATGATTTTTCTGAAATACAAATATAGCTTTCATTGTCACATAGCAGAAGATGTCAAAATGTATAGTTTGAAGAATGATGTCTCAGCATATTAGATTGGTAAATATGTGGATTTTTTCTTAACTATAAAGATTAAACTATATTACAGCCTTATACTCTGAGCAACTCAGATCAAGCTGCCAGTAGAGTTGGTCCTATGAATATTTTGGCTGTGTTTTGAGAGCCATGAAAATACCCTTTCTCTCCAAGTAGTATCTCCACAGATTGGCTTGGCCTCTTGACATAGAGATCAGTAACACAACACAACAGCTAGAATAGAGATGCTGAGGGGGCCTAACAGATTATAGAGTCATCTCATTTTATAACGAGGAAATTAAGACTAAAAGCACCGAATCATTTGTGTACAGTCACCTGGTCGTTAATGGCAGCGTGGAACTCGGCCTCCACATTCCTGCCCCAGGATGTGTCTGTGTCCTCAGCCCCTAAGATGCGAGCATGACCATTACGTACTTACTGCTCAAACTTTCCACACCAGGGTAGAAATAACAAATTAGATCCACACCAGAATATTTTATTCATTTCTGTGTTAGCACACTAGTCTTTTAAGGACTAGTCATACGTAGCACGGCCACCAAGGACCTCAATGGCTTTCCTTCAAGCCAGTCCATTTAGTGCCCAGGTTCTCTGCAGTCACACCTGAGAGCATGCTGTTACATGCTCTGGTGAATGTCAGGGGAGTGTGCATTTATATGTTGTATAACAAAGTACTCTACAACTTAATGGCATGCCTACGGTAGCAACAGTTTTATTATAGCGATGTTTGTGTATCAGGAATTCAGTGTAGTTCTGCTACAAGTCATTGACTGTCACTTGGAGGTTTTCCTTGCTCCTGTGGCTGCTAGGAAGGTCTGGAGGGTCTGAAATGTCTTCTCCTCACATCCTGCCTGGTTTCTTGGCTAGCATGGATGAAAAGTGGGGCTCAATGAGGTCCTCTCTCTTCACAACATTTCTCTTTAGCTGTTGTTATGGGATTTATGGTATAGGTTTGATGTCTCCCCTAAATTCATATGTTGAGGTCCTAATTACCCCCAGTGCCTCAGAATGTAACCTTATTTGGAGACAGGTTCATTAAAGAGGTAATCAAGTTAAAAGGCCATTAGGATGGGCCTTCATCCATCTGATGGTGTCCTTATAAGAAGGGGTGTTTAGACACAGACACCCACATGGAGAAGATGATGGAGAGACAGAGGGAGAAGATGGCCCTCTACAAGCCAAGAAGAGAAGCCTGGAGCTGATTCTCTTCCCCACCCTCAGAAGGAGCCAACACCTTGACCTCAGACTTCTAGCCTCCAGAACTGTGAGACAGTAACTTCCTGTTATCTAAGCCCCCTGGCTTATGGTACTTTGTTACAGAAGCCCTGGTAAACTAATAGAGCTGGGCAGTTCTACTTCTTATCAAGTGGCTCAGGACTCTAAAGACAAAGGGAGAAGCTGCCTGAGGTTGGGCCCATTGTTACTTCTGCCATCATCTCTTGGCCAAAGCAATCAGCACAGTTCAGATTCACGGGGGCAGAAATTAACACCACCTTCTGACAGGAGAAATAGCAGATACTTTTAAGTTCTTCTGAATCTACCGCAATGAGAGGACAGATGGAGGATACAATCAGATTCCTGATTTTAGAGAATGTATGCCAATAAGAGCGCCTGCACTTATTTTGGTAAGAAATTGTAAACTTTATATATTCTCACTAAGCTTATAAAGTTTCAATCCCAGTAAATGTACATGTTCTCATCAATGACTGGGACTGAAAGAAAGCAAACACAGAAGCCGGATTCCCTCTTTAGTCACAGCCTAACATGCAGTTCTTTCAGTGAGGGGTCAGGTTAGTGTCTGGGTAGCATTGAATCCTGACTGGAAGAGTCTAGAAAACCTGCTTCTAGTTCTAAGCCAGCCTCTAACAAGCTGAGATACCTTCTGCAAGTCAATTTACCTCTTTGCACTTAAATTTCTTCACTGAAAACGTGAGAACTAGGTCATTCTCAAAGGCTTGATACAGCTATGAAATTGTATGAATCTTGATTAATTTTGTTCACTGCATAATAAGGACTTATTATTACTGGGAAATCAAAATTCCCACAAATGTACTTCATGAATATTATTTTAAATTTTGCACTCACTATTCCTTCAGCTTGCTGCATCTTTGAAGAGTTGAGCTACTACCTTAATTAATTTTTAGTATTTATGATCCACTTTATCTGCTCTACTGTGCCTGAAAACAGACTATCTTCCAACTATTTCAGTTCTGGGCTTCCTTGCTGAGGCCTGAAAACAGGGTTAATTGGGACAACACTGCCAGGAACTTTGACCACACACCACGTGTCCACTAAACTCCCAACAAAGAGCATGTATTGACTTCACAGTACATGTGTAATGAAGGTCACTCTGTAACTGCCCCTGCCAGAAACTGTGACTCACAGATAAAAGGTCCTGTGGGTAGTGAACTCTCCCCAGAGCCCTCCTATCACAGAGGCAGAATGCTTTTGTAACACCCACATACCTTATATTTTATGCCACAGATAGCATTTCAAGCTTCCACTTACAAAGAGTTATTGTCAAGCTCAGAGGTCAGATGAATTGAATAAAACAGGTATCAGTTTAACAGGAACTGCTGTGTGAAATGCTCTCCTTCTTCAGAAAACTCTCTGAGCCCTGTATGAGCCCTTAACAGGTCCAATGGAATGACCTCTTTGAACCACTAAAAGCTCGTTTACACACCCCTCGTAACTGATCCTTTAGTTCAGGACTTTTTTGAGCCACTGCTTTCTTTGTACTAAGCTTCAGAGCATGCCCTCGATCAAAGCAATTTTAAAAGGTCTCACATTTTTGAAGAAAATCAAATACAGAAATCTCTCTGCTGACCTCGTGATCAGCATTCTGCTTGAAAATGGCAGAGGGCTTATCAAGGCGATGTGACTGCTCTGCTTCTTTTAGGAACAGAGCCATTGGTCCTTATTCCATTCAAGCACCCAGATCCCATCTCCTATTCCTGATCACAGAGGACACCTCCATAGAAACATCAAGATGATCTTCAATCTTCACTTCTCCTCCCCTCTAGCTCTCTAATTTACATGTTTGAACTTGCCCTTCTTCATCTCATTGGCATTATGCATTTTCTGAGCTTAACTGTTGTTGAGTGCTCAGCAAGGACAGATCTTTTTTTACACACACAAGCCCTTTTCCAGAAGAGTTTGCTACCCCATGATCTGCCTTAATCCCATACCACAAGCTATGCACAATGCTCAGTAAGGCTAGGCTAAAGATACTCTACAACAGATCACAGCAAATTTACCAGGGATAATATTCATTTCTGTCCATTTTGTTCTACTTCATTTTGAATTATATTTAGCTCCTGAATTTGTTCCTGCCTGTTCCAGTCCCAGGATTTCATTTTTAATCTTCCTTTCCCTGTGTTTGACAGTACATGATCCTTGCTTTTAGTTTAGCTTTACATTTCTGGGAATTTTCTTTTTCTTTCTTTCTTTTTTTTTTTTTTTTAATCAAGGGCATCTTTTGTAGAACAACTTTTTCCAACTTCAGTTCTTTGGTCCAAAGTCTTGGTCGTGATTCCTCTGGCTAGCCAATTAACTGTATCTTCCCAGCATGCTGAGTAGAGGGATTTAAGAACAATTTTGCATGAAAGGGTATCCCTGTGTGTGCTGTCCATAATCTGGGTGCCCACCCTCCCACCCAGTCTTTTCATACCTCATCTTCACTTCTTCTATCAGGCAACTTTAAAGGCTGCATTGACACAACTGCATGATGAGAGTCTTACTGGAGCCCAGGCTTTCTTTCTGAGCTAGGGAATCAGAGCAAACATCGCTTCTAAACTTGATGCCTAAGGTGGTGGATGCTGCTGGCTGCTGATAGCTCAGTATTGATCGCTTCTCTGGGAATTTCCCTCTGGCTGAAAAGCTGCCTTGTCCACATTATGCTTCTGCCACAGGAACATCCGGAATCTTAGACTAGTTGATTTGAGGATCTAATGCCCTGCCCCTTCCCTTAAATTAGAATAGTGCCATTGGGATGTGGGAGCTTCAAGTCACCCGGGAGCCTCTGATGTTACTGTGTTACATTTCAGCTTCTCCTTCTACTCAGTCCTGCTTCCTTTGCTTCCTCACAGGTGTTGTTCCCTCTGATGAACACTCTCTGGTAAAACCCGCACTCAAATCTCTTTTTTTAAAAAAATATATTTTATTGATTTCTTACAGAGAGGAAGGGAGAGAGATAGAGAGTTAGAAACGTCGATGAGAGAGAAACATCGATCAGCTGCCTCCTGCACATCTCCTACTGGGGATGTGCCCGCAACCCAGGTACATGCCCTTGACCGGAATCGAACCTGGGACCCTTCAGTCCGCAAGCCGATGCTCTATCCACTGAGCCAAACCGGTTTTGGCTCAAATCTCTTGATGGGAGTCTATTCCTAAGACAATGGTGATCTTTTCTTGCAATTTAATGTAAATGTGGGCTCCAAGACCATGTTTCTGAAAACAACTATTTCAAATGGCAGCTTATGTAGATCTATATGCCTGTGTCAAAACAATAGATTAAGTATCATAACAAACATGAGTAACACATGTTGATAAGCAAACATGACTAGGAAATAGCTATATTTATAGGCCTTAAATAATATTAAGACTACAACAGAATATAGAAATAGCTTCATAGTGCCTTGAATGTTGAAGTAACTCAACATAAATGATTGCACCATGAATGGGTCTCAATAGGCAACCTCTTAAAACATTAAAAAATCCTCAATTTCCCATATGAAAATATGTCAAGATAATGGTTAACAATTTGGTAGGTTAAGTGTGAGAAGCTAGGCACAAGTCAGACCTCTTTTCACTAAGTACAATGAGGAATCTTTTTCTTTCTACAGTTTAGAACCTAGTTAGACACTATGAGGAATTTGAGTTGGTAGACAAATAAATGAGCTCTAGCTTATTTTTATTTATTTATTTATTTATTTATTTATTTATTTATTTATTTCAGAGAGGAATGGAGAGGGAGAGAGAGATAGAAACATCAATGATGAGAGAGAATCATTGATTGGCTGCCTCCTGCACGCCCCCTACTGGGGATCAAGCTGGCAACCTTGGCATGTGCCCTTGACAGAAACTGAACCTGGGACCCTTCAGTTTATAGGCCAATGCTCTAGTCACTGAGCCAAACCAGCTAGGGCTCTTTAGCTTATTTTTAAACTTCACACAAAATTTGGAGAATATGTGTGTGCATTTGGGGCAAGTGTAGAGATTCAGATAGAGAGAATTTTCAAGATAATAATTTAGTGTTCTCTCTGTTTTATAAATTTTAAAATAGAATATAAATATTTCATAACTCTACCACACACACAAAGACAAAGCCCCCTTATAATTATGCCAAGGAATGACTTTCAGCTTCCTTACCTATACAATGAAAATAATAATATTTACCTTCTTCACAAAGATGAACTTTCTAATGTGCATAATGTGTTTTGAAGATGAAAAGCTTCTTGGAAAGTCTAAGTGTTGTTATTTTTATTATTCACACATTTATGAGGGATCACAGGTACATAATTCTGAACACATTAAAGCTAAAATTCATTATAAATAATCTTTGTAGTTGTAACCTGAATTAAATATAAAGATAAAAGATGGTACGAATTTTGTTCAGATTTTCCTTGTACATAGATTGGTTAATCTCATAATTACACAGAGGTAACTTTTAAAAATTATGAGATGTTTGGCTTTCATAGCTTGGTCCATTCTTGTTAAAATTTTCCATTAAAATTTTTTAATAAAAGAGTGGCTCTTTTCATTTATTTTGTGACTTTGGGAAGTGATAGGTACAGCTTTAGGTTTTAATTTCAACTCATCAACAATAAATTTTGGCCAAAAGGCATATGGTTATTATATTCTTGATCCTTATATGCTTTCTTTATTGCCAGAAAAAAAAGATTTAATTTTGTTCAATGTATTCCTTCTGCCTCAGGAACAATAAATTCTATTATTATGGTGAGACCTTGTTGAAATTTTCTTGAGTTTGTAATCAAAGTGACTCTTGAACTTTTCTTGACTTTGTGCTATAGTCATGTATTTCAAAGACAGATTAGAGACACATTTTTACTTAACTTGTGACACTTGGCAGCTATCTGCTAGGAATATTGTCTATTTCCCAGGCAGCTATCTGCTAAGAATATTGTCTATTTCTCCTTCGCTGTGTCTACAAATCTATTAGGACCTGGCTCAAAAGCTGAAATGTGAGCCCAACCTGAATGTCAGTGGCGGTCACCTTACTGACTTATTCTACCATCTCTGTGCTGGGGCCTGAGGCTTGCCTGCCATCCCCGCAAAGAGAGATAAGCTATCTCAATAGAAGAAATATTTATTTGTCTTTTTTTAAACTTTTATTTTAATCTATTTCAAATGCAGGTATTTGGGGGAAAGGAGTGGCCAGTCCTAGATATGGTGAAAAAAAGTCCCTCTGACGAGTACTGGTATTGCCAAAGCAACACCCTCACCTCATGCTCACTAGAAGCATCAAGCCTGTTTTTAAAGTACTTTAAAGCAGTTCAAATGAAGGCAACACAGTTAAAGGCTTTTTTTTTTTTTTTTTTTTTTTTTGGATAAGCAAAACATTGGTTTGGCCAGGGGAGAGCATAACTACTTTCTTTGAAGACTGCTTTGGGAGCAGATCAGAGGTGGACACTCATTCCCTTATTCACTTGCCTGATTTTATATTGAGCAGGTCCTGTATGTCAGGACTGTGACCCATGAAGGATACAAAAAAAACCCCCCAAAAACCCAAAACAAAATCTCTGCTCTTCCAAATATTATGTCTAGTGGAAGGAATCAAACAGCTGAGGAGTAAAAAAGAAATCTTGTGCCTTTCCACAGTGTAGGTCATTTCATGCTTCACCTAGGATGAATGACCTGGAAGCAGGCGCAGAAAATGAGGTGGGGGGGGGGGAGAGAGAGAGAGAGAGAGAGAGAGAGAGAGAGAGAGAGAGAGAGGAGAAAGAGAAGGGAAGAATAGAAGAGGCTAACTTTTTCTCAAAATACAAAGCAAATCTCAATAACAACACTGGAAAAAGATAATTTAACTCCTGGAAATTCAGGACAGATGCTGGAGAATCCCACGTGTCCACACGCATAGCCATTTGACACTTCCCTCCTTGGCTGGGCTGGCTGTTTTGGGAGACTCCTGAGCTGCTGCTTGGTCCTAACTCACAACTGTGATGAGGCTACTGAAGTTGATAAGGATCCAATTGTAAGAAAAAAGTAATGTATTTTTCATTTTTTAAAAATGGAAACTTTGCAAGGAAGGGGCATTGAATATCTATTCATATTTTGCCTTAACACATTTAAATTCATAGAGCTTGGATGAAGAGATCATTAAGAACGTCGCACCATTTCAGTACTGACTTCACTGTCACCTTCCTGCTCATCAAGAAGTCTGGTTCCCTGGGCCATCCCTCCCTCCCTCCTCTGCCTTCCAATCCACCCGTGCTCCCATGCCGCTGCTAGCCCCTCTGCCAGGTCCCAGCCCTGACTGCACACTAGAATTGTGGAAGGAACTTGCAGAAACATGTAATACCTGGGTCCAATCCCAAAGTTGAGATTTAATTTATCTTATGTGTGGCCCAGGCACTGGTGTTATTTTTCTTCTCCAATTGATTCTAAAATGTAGCTGGTGTTGAAAACCACTGCCCTGAAGCCTTCCACGTCTCCTTCGGAACTCAGTCTGTCATCTTAAAACCCCTGTGTACTTCTCTATTACTTTGCCAGTTTCCTTCCTTGCACTAATAGAAACCAGGCTGTTTCCTGAGGACACTGTTTCCTCTGCAGAATTCTACTTCTCAAGCCCCCAGTGCTTCCTCCCCTTATCATGTTCAGCCAATGTCACTGACGAGCTTATTTCTCTGCTTAAAGAAAAATAATGATCAGAGAGAAAGCCCTTATCTTCCCATAACACCTCTTTCCATCTTCCTGTATCTGTGCCTGTCACTGTCTTCCCTGCTGGTAACATGGTTGGAATGGCCAGGCTGGCATAGAAGGCCAGCTCTTCAGTTCTGCACTAGCCTCTCACCTACTCAAGGGCTGATGCTTCCATTAACCCCTCTATCTCCTTTGTCACTAAACTTTCCATCTCTATTAGATTTTTCATATCCACGGGGTGATAGTCAAATAATATCAATGTAAGATATGAACACTGATTAATCATTATGGAAGGAACTGGAGCAACCTGTATTCCAGGTGAATATAATCTGTTTTGCCCATCAAAATAAAACAAGCCTGTCTCAGTGTCAGTCACCTTAATAAACACTTTCCCTTCATCACAAAGACCCTCCTCCTTCTGCTCCTTCTTCCATCCTTCTTCTCTGCCCCGTTTCATTGCAAAACATTGTGGTCTCTGCTTACTATCTCCTCATCCCATTCACTTTGGTTCTGTCTTCAATCAGGCTATCACCACATTACACCAGTAAAATATCTCTTATCAATGATACCAGTATTCTTCACACTGCTGTGTGAGGGGGGGTCAATTCTCGGTCTTCATCTAACTTAATCCCTCAGCAACACTTGATATCACTCTCTTTCCTTGAAACACTTGCTTAATGAAAGTATTGTGATATTGATATTTTTGCACTTAGGTAAAATTTCAGTTGATGCATCATACTCATTGTTTTGTAATAATGATTAACTCAATTGGTTCAAAGCTTAAAAGAAAATACTTGAAGACTCCAGCAAAAATGTCAGATCATAAAATAATGTGTATGTTTTTATGAGAGTATGTTGGTTAAGGCACAACTAGTTGATTGCCATTACTGAAACAAATAAAATGCATCTACAAATATAACTATAGGACTGAAAGTGTGTAAAATACCAGAAAATGTTTTACCTTTGTGTTTAGAGAATCATGAAATGCCTGATTATCTGGACTGATTAAAGTAAGAATTAAAGTATGTCTCACATGGAACAAAATATGAAACAAATCTTCCATAATTCAACTTAGGATATATTAAACTTTTCTCAGAAAAGATAAATAACTCAACATTCTAAACATTAGAGTCAGAATACATTAAATTATTATGGGTTTACTGAAAAAATATATTATAGAAAACCCGTGTCTTGAAAAACCTGAAAGAATTCAAGATAGCAAAATTATTAGGTATAATAAAGTAAACACAAAAGTTATTTTTATAATAATGCCTCTAATTAGTTCCTATTATTGCAGATGTAGCCAGGCAAACTATGCAAAGTCATGATATTTAAAGTGTCTACTATGCCTGAACTGGAAATCCTGGTTTCAGTAACAAGGCGATTAAGGCAACTCTGAGATTTATGAACTCCAATGTGACTGCTCCCGGGGTAGCTGCTCTTCTCTCTCCACTCCCATCTTGAAGGTGGCTTTGCACTTCAAAAACAGTGCTAAACCCAGATTGATATGCATTAAAGAGGCAGTTATTTTCCTAGAGGTTCCATAAGGGCATAGAAAATGAGTCTCATTATATCTCCTGCCGCAAACCTTAATAACATCTTTTAAAAGTCTGTTGTTTCCCAGAAAGTGGTTCTCCCTTGCCAGTCACCTCAGTTCTTTTATTGCCTCCCCAACCAAAGGTTTTCCGAGCTCTGTGCTCGTTCTGTTCTCTCCTCTACTCTGAGAACAAATGCTCTGTGGCCACCAAACGTCCCCTGACCACCTAGCGTTCCTCAGGCACATCCTCTCATGACATCACTGCCTTCCTCAAGTGGCTCTTCAAGGCACCCAAGTGACAATCTTCTGCAAGAAAATAAATTTGCCCTGTAACTTATACTGCCTTAATGGTTTGAGTTAAATTGCTAACATTTTATACACTCAAGAAACTGGGCTTACTTCAGCTAAAAGTCCTAATGCATCAAGGCTAACTTTTCTATTCACAGTTAGGAATAAGTTTGTATGGGACCTTATTCATGCAGAACAACCTTAACTACCATCCTCTAATTATAATATCTAATAATAATATGCAGATTTTACATTTGAATTTTTATCCAGTTTCTTTCTCTGTTTAGGCAGTAGGGAACAAATGTGTTTTATTCTTTTTTTTTCTGAGAATCATTCTCTTTAAAAATCTTGTTCTGTGTTTTACAATGAGGAGATAAAATAAATATCACTGGAGTAGATAAGTGATTATTTAAAAGGTAAAGAGTTCGATTCCCTATCAGGGCACATGCCTAGGTTGTGGGTTTGATCCCCAGTTGGGATGCATATGGGAGGCAACTCATTGGTGTTTCTCTTTCATATCAGTCTTTCTCTTTCTCCCTTCCTTTATCTTTAATGAATATTTATTAATATGAGAAAATGTTCTCAAATATGAAGTGAAAAGAAAAAATTTAAAAATGTACATTTATCTTATAAAAGAAGAACATTGTAATAAATAGCAAAAATGTTGTAGTTTTTTACAGTTGATTTTTATTTACTTCTTTATACTTCCATGCATTAAAAATATCTGTAATTAGTAATTATAGTAATTGTATAAAGTTAAAAAATTAAAAATATAGTAATTATATAATACTAGAGGCCCGGTGCACAGATTCGTGCACTGGTGGGGTCCCTCAGCCTGGCCTGTAGGGATCAGGCTGAAACTGGCTTTCCGACATCCCCCTAGGGATCCCAGATTGCGAGAGAGTGATTTTTGGCTGACACACCCCAGAACTGAGCTCTCTCCTCTCTGGTTCTGGGTGCATCACCCAAGGACCACAGCTGCCAAGTCACCACAACTCGGCACTCCTGTGTTGAGCTTCTGCCCCCTGGTGGTCAGTGAACATCATAGCTACCAGTCGGCCGGTCAAATGATCGGCCAGTCACTTAGGCTTTTATATATATAGATGAATATAATTATAGAAGGATAGACCTATATTTGAGAATAAAATGAGAACTTGGGAACTGAGAAAGCTTGTGGTCTTTCACTGTCATTTACCACACGAACAACCCAAGACGAAGAGTGTCTGAGGCCTGTCAGTGTTCCCACAGTTCTGGCAGCTGTGTAGTTTGAGATAGGAATGATGATGATCATGCTTTCTAATTCCTGGCAATTGGTAGCCTTGAAAATAAATATCCAACTAAATATTTTTAAATTAAAATAAAGATGTTTAATTCACATCAATTTCAAATAGTATCTAATGAACCGAAAGTATGGTATAGTTATTAAAAATGTTTATTGGTGATGAAGTAATAGCATGAAAGTGACAGGCTACACAGCAATGTCTTGTGTGCCCTTTCCTCTGTCCTTGGAAGACATGGGCTGCTTGTGACCTGATTCTGAAGATAAGATGTGTCCACAACAGATTCACACATGTGAAGATTTCTGGAGAACTTGTGTGTAGGCCACAAAGGAGGGATACGCAGGAAGAAAAAGTAGGCATACAAGCCTGGCCTAAAACAAAGCCTTTATAATCCAAATGCAGAGGCAATTTTAAACAAGGAGCCCTGTATCTGTCACTTATATAACGTCTATTCTTATATCAGCACTATGCTTACCTGGAGAACACTCATGTTCATGTGTGTACATATACATATACACATAAACATAAACATGCTTTCTCTCTTTTCAAAAGAATTTTGATCTGAGTCCTAGGTAAAGTTGTGTTGTAAGCGAGAGCTGAAAGAGCTATTTTTACTAAAAAGACAATCGGTGCAAACTGTAATTTAAAAGGAATTGAAAGGTATTCGCTCCACGTTTCTTAGGAATGCTGAATTAATTGCTTCAGAGTCTGGAGGACTTCTGAAAACAAAGCATCACCTTGGCATCTGCAAGCCTTGGATTGTCAGCAGTAGAGGGCTCTAGGGTGTTGGCAAAGTGCCAGGTGGTCAGGGAACGCCAGCAGCACACCGGTACCTGGAAAGGGAGATGGGATGCAGTGGAGCTGGTGAATCAGTATTTCCTCTAGGCCCTGGGAATGAAAGGAGACATTCATATACTTTGATCTGTGCTAAGGGCTGGGGTTTAGCAAAAGAGAACTAAGTTCCCAGACCCTAGCCCTGCCAGAGATAGATTCAAGTGAAGAAAATGGGCATCCAACAAGTAATTACACAAATGATTATTTAACTCTAATTTCACAAAGTGCTCAAAATGGAAGTACAAAGGCTATGAGGATATATACAATGGAAAAAATTAATCTAATTTTAAGAATCAACTGTAGAAGCCTTAATGAAAGTCATGTCTACAAGGAGACCAGAGCTAGAAGACAGAACACCACCAAACATGATATCGGTAGGTGAATGGATTTCATTGTGAGTACATGTGATATTCCTACTATGAGATGAAGCTTTGTTCTTGCAATAATAGAAGAAAAAGGAGTAAAATATGATTATCGTGATACCAATGATCACAAATTTAACCTCAAGTTTAGATAGTTGGACACTCTTTCTTATATGTCCTCAGTTATAAAACATGGAGGGATATTTGGGATCCAGTAATGGGAGATACTTAACTTAGGTATAAAATCCTGATCTTAACAAGTAAAAAAAAAATAAACTGCCATGTTTCTTAAAACATGTAAGTCACATTACAATAGATAGGTTCTATCTTTTCATGTATTCTTTGTAGATAGTGAGTTTTTTCTGAAATTGTAATTAGTAAATAAAAACCAACCATAATTCAGATACCACGGTCATTCTAATTTACATGTGTTCTGTTCTCTCAAACATGAAATGTTAGAAATAGCAGTGACCTTTGAAACCCAGTTCAACTATACATTTTGTTGGGAACAGAAGCCTGAAAGTGATTTTGTTATCAATGGAAGTTGGGTGTCCACTGGTGGAAGTGGTGGATCCTTTTCCTCACTCAGAGCTGGGGGTTGGGTCCTTACAACATCTTGAGACAAAGAATTTTCTAAGACTCACATGGGAGGATGAGTGATCTTTATTTGTGTGGATTATATCCCTGGGTTTCAAAAGTCCCATTTCCCTTAAACCAGCCCTGGAACACGTGCAGCTGTGGATTCAGCAGAGCTAAAAGCAAAGCCAGTGTCCAGAGCTTTGTTCCATGATGGAGCTGGGTCTGGCACAGTATCAGGCTAGTTCCAGTCCATCAGTCCATTGTATGTGTTGGAGGGTCCACATGGCTGAGAGCTATGTGGGCAAATGCAGGGGCGTAAGAGTCCCACAGGTCAGGAGTCAAGAGCAAGAGAGGGAACTCCTTTGTTTAGGGGTTTAAATATCTCAGATTTCAAGCCCTTGCATTGGCCATGCATATCTTGGCCAATGATCTATTCCCAGGTGTGACTGATATGCAAGTACCTTCACTATTTCACCCAGATTTTGCTGGGCAGGCTCTATTTGGCCTTCTCTTTGTCTTTTCTAGTTATTAATAACCAGGTTATTATAGTTGTATCGGTTTGACAGTATGTGTACAGCAGAGTTAAGACTTTGCACCAGTCTTGCCTGCCAGGCCTTCACTCTGAGTTACCCCATTTTGGAATTCTATTTGCTTTCCTCTTATCCTCTAGCTGTTTTGGGAAGCTATCTTTAAATTTTTTGGTTTCAGCACTCAATGTATCATCATACTTTTCTAATTCTTTCTCACTTTTTCACAATTAACTTTGAGTCTTTTTTTTTCACCTTCCAATTTCTTTCTGACTTTATCCACTTCACATTAACTTATATGCATGATAGAAAATGCAAATAAGAAAGAACAGTTAGGAATGAATATTTATTAAATGTAAACAGTGAGAAACAGTATAGGAAACTTGAGGAAAATGAGGAAATGTAGAAACTGAAAAGTCCCAATAGTCAACTTCATGAAGATCTAATACAGGAAAACATATCCCTGTTTTTTGTAATATAATCAAAATTATTATATTTTGGACTGGAACACCTTTTCTCCTACTGAAAATGTTAAAAAGAAATGAGATTGTATTTAGAGTGTAAAAATTTTAATATTTTTATTAATATAAATTAAAGTACATGTAAAAATCCAAAAATTGAAACTATTTTATATATTTTTCAAAAAAGTTATTTTTTATATTAAAAATCAATTTCCATTAAGTGAGCAATTCAATTTTAATTATTAAATATTGAACTGTAAAATAGAATTTTTAAATAAACATAACAATTTTATTTAAAATTTTATTTAAACCTTGTTAAATGTGTTAATAAAATAAAATTATATCCAATTCTAGTGCTCAGTATCCATCCAGTTGCCAATAGCAAGAATCAGTATCAAGATACATCTTATGTCTAGAATTCATTTTAAACAAACTTAAGAGATTTTTAATTCTTTAGCAGAATGTTCTCCAGGTGCCACATGCAGGGCTGCAAATACCATTCGAGTTTATGAGTATCTTTAGAACTACATTTTGGAACTGAAAGAGAATTAAGGAAATGACTCTTAGCACAAATGGGAAATGAAACATTGTTATGTGAGAAACTGTTGAATTCATGCTGAGTTAAGTATTTTTATTTCCTCTTACTGGAACAGTGTACTGCTTAGATCCCGGGGAACTCAGAAATAGTGCTATTCACATTCAAGGATCTGTCTGCCTTAGTCATAGAGTAGCACTGCTTAGTTAGTCCATTTTATCAAAAGGAATATTGAACACAGATGTTGGTTGGATTTACCTAGTGAAAGTATGCTCATTAACTATAATTCCTAGTGTTTTTTAAAAAATATGTTTCATTGTTTATTTTAAAGGGAGAGGGATAGAGAGATAGAAACATCAGTGAGAGAAACACTGATAGGCTGCCTCCTGCACACCCACTACTGGGTATCTAGCTTGCCATGTGGGCATGTGCCCTGACTGGAATTGAACCAGTAACCTCTTGGTTCATGAGCCAATGCTCAACCACTGAGGCACACTGGCTGGGCCCTAGTGGTTTTGAATATTTAAAAATGTCAACAAAAGATTTATATTGAAGAATAACCCACTATAGGAAGATCTACACATATAAGCAAATACAAATATATGTATACATATAAGTTCATGGATATGCATGAACAGATTTTGCTCATTATGATTAGGTTTGGCTATAAGGGAGAGAAAGGCAAACGTAACAGTGGCTTAAATCAGATGAAGTGAATTTCTCTCTTCCACAAACATAAGCCCGAGGTAAACAGTAATCCGGGGCGGACCTGGCAGCTGTGCTGCATGAAGTCCCCAGAAACTCAGGATCATCCTGCTCATCACCCTGCCATCCCTACAGCATGGTCCTTGACCTCTTGGTCCAAGATGGTGGCATCTATTCCAGGGAGCAAGTTGAAGAAAACTCTGAAAAAGAGAGAAAGAGAGAAAGAGGCATCAATTAAAGCATAAGGAAGTTTTCAGCAGCTGTTACGTGACATGTCTTTTTAAATCCTATTGGCCAGAATTCATCACATGGCCACACCTAACTACAAGCAAAGCTTTATTCTGGGTGGCAGAAAACTCTCCTAGTATAGAAGGAAGGAATGACAAACCACTAAGGGATAATTATCATTTTGACCAAAATTATCTTACATGTACAGATCATTGGTAACATATATAATTCTACAAAATTATTTGTGCCTGTATTTCTTCTTCTCTAGGCAGTTGATAAAACCCTTTGCTAAGAATATCTGAAATCTTAGTCACACATGTTTTCTCTTCCAACTTTATCATGCACTCAACTTTGTGCATGTCCATGCCAGTCCACTCTGGATCAGCCGATGTCTTTGTTCAGCAATGGTTAATAAACTGATCGCAAAGAACTTTGTTTCTATATTTGCAGTTGTACTAGGTTCACTCTTTAAATATCCCAACTGAATTCCTACTGTTCTGTTCTATTTAATGAAAGTTCTAAAACTTTGGAGATATTTAAATGGGATTTTTGGACTGGAAAGCATGGTGTTTCCTGGGCAGGATTGTTTTTCTGGGCTCTTTGCCCATGGGAGTCGAAGAATGAAGCTACGGACGGAAGATGGGTTACTAAAGGTCGAAATTTATTGAAGAACAAGTACAGACTCCCACGTGGGGAGGGGGAAAGAGTCCCTCCAAGGCCCCTTTCCACGGTTTATAAAGGCTGAAATTTTTTATGCCTCAATATCCCCTCTGATTCGTCACTAGTCCCCTTTGATTTGGTCACTATAGCAACTCCTGAGCTCAAGTCTCAAGTGAATTTCCCTCCTTCTTCTCCCTTATTGTTCTCTTATTTCCTCTGGGCTTTTCTTCCTCCTTCCCTTTATTCTATAAATGTGCACCTTTTGCTACTCCCAGCTCCCTTATCTTATGGAAATGTAACTTCTGCAGCTCCCTTGTCTTATGGAAATGTATCCTTTTGCAACTCTATAGCCCTGTGTTTTATCCATGGACCCCTTAATTTTTAAAAATTTCCTAAACCTGCCTATTTCACCCCCCAAAATTCCTTTCAATATAACACTGCTGATGCCTTTTGCAAAAAAAAAACAAAACCATGCCTACTACAAACACTTTCTAGCACTGTGGGGGCAGAGGTTTTGGAGTATGCTCTGAGTTAGGGATAAAGCATAATGTTTAGTTTGACTATTGTCTGAAAAATTTTGCTGTCACTTGACATCTTTCATTTTGAATTAGTTCTCATAATTCATGAATAAATACTTCCATCCCCAACAAGCAGTTTTACCAATCTCATTCTTCTTCTTCTTCTTCTTTTTTTACTACTTTTGTTAGCACTTTTCACATTGGTTTATTTAATTATGTTTGGTGATTGCTAGTGCATTTCATGTCTTTCTAGATTCTAAATTGGGTGTTAGAAAAGTGGGTGTCTAACAGAGTGTTTGGCACATAGGAACTCAAAATATGTATTTTACTTATTAATTAATGATTTATACTGAATTGCACTAAAACCAAAATAGGATATCATTAGAAAGAAAGAAAATTTATTTCAAAAACCTTCATTAATTTTTATCAAATCAGGAAGAACCAAGTTAGGCAATGGGGCTGAAATGCTGTAGCCATTAACTATACTTGGAAATAATGATGAAGTGGAATTTTTGGACTGGAACACACAGTGTTCCCCTGGGCAGAATGGTCCCGGGTTCTTTGTCCATTGGAATCAAAGAATGAAAACCACAGGAGGAAGGTGGTATAGAAAAGGTGGAAATTTATCGAAGAACAAGTACAGACTCCCACACGGGGAAAGGGAAAGACTCTCACAACACAGACACCCACATGGGGAGGGGAAAGAGTCCCACTGAGTTCCTTTTCCCTACAGCTTAAAAAGTCTATAGATCTTTGTGCCTTGATATCCCCTCTGATTGGTCACTATTCCCTTAGACTGGTTGCTATAGTAACTCCTGAGCTCAAAGATCCCTTCTCCCTTATTGTTTTCCTATTTCTTTTGGACTTCCTTCTCCTTTCGGATGAGGGGTTTCCTACTGTTGTAATGTACCCTGTGAATCACAGAAGGACACCTCAAGAAGTTAAATTAAAGAGTCACATTTATTGCAATCCGGGACTATGAGGGGCCATTTTGCTTTCCCAAATCTCATAGTGATAAGATGGCCACAAAACCAGATTTATATAGGCAAAAATCACAAAGGTATTGATTACATCCCAGGGTTTGGAATGAGTAACCTGGTTCGCAAAAACCAGTTTACAGAAGCAGAATTAAGCATGTTAATTACAGTTTTGGGTCTCCGGATCACTGAGTTGACAGAAACACATTATCTGAGACTGCTGGGTTGACAGGAACACATTATCTAGAGCCATCAAGGCAATTTAGGGTAATTGTGCTGTCCTGGTCTTGGGACCATTGAGTTGACAGGGAAACATTATCTGGAACCCTCAGGTCTTGGGATAATTGTGCTGTCCTGGTTCCCAGGTACAGAGGAATGTGCTTTCTAAAACCAGTAAGATCACAATCAATCGGACAGTCACGTTACAATCAATAAGGCATTCAATTGAATGTGATGATTTATACAATTCAGAAAATCAAAGTAACTTTTCCATTGTTAAACAAAGCAAATAAGTACAGAAGCCAAACAGCAGGGTTAAAGTTAAACTACAGTTTCTACCTGAGACGATTGCTACCATACTTCACTACCCTTTATTTTGTAAATATAGAGCTTCTGTTTCCAGCTCCCTCATTCTATGGAAATGTACCTGTTGCAGCTTTCCAGCTTCCTTATTTTATGGAGATATACCTTCTGCTGCTCTGCAGCCCTGTGAGTCTTTCTTGGTCCCTTTAATTTCTAAAATTTCCTAAACCTGTCTTTTTCACCCCTAAAAATTTATTTTTCAATAAATTCTATTTTTCCCAATCTGGAGTCAAAATAGTAAAATAATTCAATAAAAGCAGGGAACATATAGTTTCTGAGATATATTTTGTGTAAACACTGAAATTTAAAAATCAATAGAGTATAAAACATCATAATCCTTAAAATCTTTAAGACAATCAAATAAATCAGTAATTTTGAAGTAGCCTATTGTGCTTTGGAGTGTCTCAAGTAGTTGTGACGTCTTTTCTGATTCTACTAAAGGTATCCAGAGGCATAGCTTCTTGTCTAGTTCACATCAGGACAGAATGAGATAAGAGGAAACCCTAAAGGTCTGGTAACTACTTAAATCAGTTGCCAAGATGGTTTTTTTTTCTGTAGAGTGATACAAGTGATTTGCACTTAGCAATTCTATTATTGTCCATTTCATACCCCATCCTATCTGTGGTCCTTGAACTCCTCATGCACATCCCCTGTAAATACATTGGCAAAGGTAATTCTATATAGTGATATCTATACCCATGGATGAATTTTGAGGTAGATCTCTATTTTTGCCTCATTTCCTCCATTTATGAAGCCTGGATTTCCTATTGTTCAGGTATAAGAAGTTTATCTATACTAATAAAAGGGTAATATGTAAAATAGACTGGATGTCTTCTGGACAAAGCCACAGCAGCTGCAAGGGGCAGAGAGGGCCAGCAGCCATGGCACACCGGAAGTCCTGCCTCTGCACATGAGCTGCAGAGGAAACACCTTTTCTGACCATTCATTGGCTAAGCTTGTAGTAAGCCACACATGGCGTTCTTGGTAACTTGGGTAATAAGAATCCAAGAAGGTGCTCTAGGGTTTTTCCACCTCACCCCTGGAGGAAAAAACGGAGGTCCCCTGCTGAAGGGGCTAAGAAATGTCATATCCTTCCCTAGCTGGTTTGGTTCAGTGGATAGAGCCTGGGCCTGCAGACCGCAGGGTCCTGGTTCGATTCTGGTCAAGGGCATGTACCTAGGTTGCAGGCTCCTCCCTGGCCTGGGCTCAGGTCAGGGTTCATGCAGGAGTCAACCAATTGATGTGTCCCCCTCACACTGATGTTTCTCTCTGTCTTTCCCTCTCTCTTCCATGCTCTCTAAAAATTAATGGAAAAATATCCTCAGGTGAGGGAAAGGAAGAAAGAAAGAAAGAAAGAGAGAAAGAAAGAAAGAAAGAAAGAAAGAAAGAAAGAAAGAAAGAAAGAAAGGTTATATCCTATGAAAGAGACATCTTGAAAATGCCTAAAGAAAGTTGTCATTTTTTCATGGTGAAGGGACTGGAGTCCTTGTTGATGAAAACACCGTGGCCAGACTGTGGGTTAGGTCCGCTCCCTAAAGGGAGCGGGCCTAAGCCATTAGTAGGACATCCCCTGAGGGCTCCCGGACTGTGAGAGGGGGCAGACCAGGCTGAGGGACATGAATTTTCATGCACCGGGTCTCTAGTAATCATATAAATAAGTACATTTAAAGGAATGTATAAATTTGGACTGTAAAATATAAAGATAATTAAGGAATTTATACATTAAAAGCCCTTGCATGCACTTTTACTATATAAAGTTAGGGACTAAATATAGAAAAATCTGGGGATAACTCATTATCAACTGCTATGAAATTTTTTCCAAAGATAATATATATTTTTGTTTTTTTTATTTCCTTGAGAAATTAAAATTGAGATGATCAGATTTTCTCTCGCCAATTTATCTGGACTCAACATCCATATAAATTTACTACTTACTTATATTTATGGTATAAAAAACAAGTCTTAGAGGTTTTTATTGAACATTAATTCTACTAAAACTATCATATTCTCAGTCCTCTAATTGCATCTATCCTGTTTTATAATGAGAATTTGAATTGTTTGACATGAGAAAATGATTTACTTCTCCTTATTTATAAAAGGTCATTGGAAAAATTATTAACATTCTGCAAATTACCAAAGGTAGTAGTTGCTATGAAATGAGTTTTTTAACAAGGACGATTAATAGAATTGTTCAATCTTCAATTGGCTTTCAAAACATTTAAAACATTTAAACATTTAAAACATTTCAAAACAAATGATTAATATTAATTTTTAAAATCAATATCTATTAGAGGTAGTAGCTGATATATTAGAAAATCTAGATATATAGTTGTATATGTTTATATTCATTAAAGGCATAAGATTTTTTTAACTTTGATTAATATGATATATATTTAAGACTAAATGTTTATTATGCTTTAAAGTTTTGTCTATTTTGTCAATTTTAAGGTTCTAGCTTAGAAGTATTTTTATTTTAAGGTTCTTAAGATATTAATTTACATTTTTTCTGGGTTATCTGATATTCAGTGAAGAAGCTAGAACAAAAGTGGGCTCAATCATCCTTAAAATCACATGAGTATTAGAATTGGTATAAAAGCAAAAGTCAATTACAAGCCTGATTGAGTGATAACAATGTTACATAAAGCAAGTTAGCTGAGAAGATTCGCATTACACTCTTGGAGACTTGTAAAAGACAGTCTCAGGCACTCAACTTATAATCAATGTCAAGATTTATCCAACACTGTCAGTGGAGTTTTCTGTGTGCTCTCAAACAGTTGATAAATGTAATAAATAAAAAGCAGCAGAACAGTGTCACTTGGCCCTGTTCGTTGGTAACAGCTGTGAATAAAGGCTGCCAGGTGACTCGGTCCCACACAATTACATGACCATTGTCACCAGCACCAAGAGGGCCCCTCAGCCTTGAATTTTAGAAGTGAAAGGAATGACACGGAAGAGAGAGTTACAAGGAATATCTAAAACAACAGCAACAACAAAACAACAACAGCACAGAAGCAGAGTGTCTGTACTGTGTGCAAACCAGAGAGGTGCTTTCAGATAGCCCACTGGAACCTTATAAAGAGCAGGTCAACAGACTCAGAGTTTTGTTTGGAGAAACATGTTGTTCTCTGATAAGAGGAGAATTTATTAGAGAAGCTCATCAAACATTTATTTACTTAATGTACTGGAGTTTAAACAGAGTTGAAAAAAATAAATGAAAATTTTAAGACTTTACAATGAAAACTTTAAACAAGTAAGTCAGGTGTATAAATGAGACAGTGGGGTTGTTGAAACAACAAAAAGTGAGGCTGAGGAAAAATGTCTGCAGACTCGTCTGTGAAGGTAATTCTGGAATTTAACCACGCGGCTGTGGTGCAAATGCGAGAATTTCAGGCTGGGAGAGTGGGTGAGGAAAAATGCCTGCCTTTAGTTATTACTAGAGATGGGTTTTCTTTCTACAGATATCCTTTGTCTGGGGATCTGATATTATTTTTCCTCGGTTGGGGAATATGAGCCTCAGTTGGCCTAGGAGGAGTAATTTTAACAGAAAACATATAGACTCCATTAAAGATATTCACATAAAACTGGATGGTTGATATGTGTATTTTCAAAAGTTCATTTTTCAAAGCCTCAAAACAAAAAGAAAAGAAAAAAACCCTCAGAAACAAAGCAGAATGTGCTTCGTCCAGAGCAGAGACTCTCTGCAGTGCTCTGAGGGTGGGGCCTGACGTCCAGAAACCAGAGCCTCAGCTCTTGGCTTCAAGAAGCTGGCATCCGGCCTTCATCTTTTTCTGCCTGATTATTCCCAAGGGCCATCTTTGCCTCTTTCCCATCCCCCACTTAGCAACCAGGATGACTTTTGCTAATTGAAAATTCGTCATGTTGTGTCTCAAGTTAAACCCTTCAATAACTCTTTAAACTCCTTATTTTCTGTAGGAAAGTACTTCTCTCTCTTTCTTTTTTTTTTTTAATAAAAAGCATAAATTTATTTGACAAGAAAAAAGAAAATGAATTGGTTAAAGCTCTGGAGCTTAAAAACTACTTGATATTGCTAACATCCTTTGTGAACAATTGTTCTCAGAAAATAATAGCCAACAAATTCTGAATTTGTAGCCAATAAACATTGTCTGAGTAATGCGAGCCCAAATGCCTGGTGGTATACACCAATTGGTTTTGAGAAATGTGCAGCAAAAATATATAAAGAAGATAATAATACTCAGATCCAATATTAATATTGAGAAACATTCACAATTCATAATAAAAAGAGCAAGATAATACTTTTGTATTGAAATTACTTGACTCTACATTCACCAGCTCCTAAATATATTTCTTACATCCTATTCACTTTTTTCTTTTTATTACATTTATTAGGGTGACATGGGTTAATAAGATTATATAAGTTTCAAGTGTACAGTTCTATAATATGTAATCTTCATAATTGATTGATTGTGTGTTCATCGCCCAAAGTCATCTTCTGTCACCACACATTTGATCCTCTTCACTCTTACTACCTAGCACCCCCCTTCCCTCAGGTAACCACCAAACTGTTTTCTGTGTCTAAGAGTTTTTGTTTGTTTTTCTCCTTTGTTCATTTGTTGCAGTCAGGTTTATATCCCACCGATGAGTGAAATCATATGGTTCTTAACTTTTTCTGTCTGACTTATTTCACTTAGCATGATATTCTCGAGGTCCATCCATTTTGTCACAGATGACAGTATTTCATCTTTATGGCCAAGTGGTTCATTGCAGCATTTTTCACGGTGGGTGGCCAAGACATGGGAACAACTGAGGTGTCCTCGACAGATGATTGGATAAAGATGTGGTACCTATACACAATGGAGTACTACTCGGAAAGCACTTTTCTAGTTGTTTTCCATGGACATTTTTGAGAAATCTTAAAGGGTGCATTCTGTCTTTTGAAAGTGCTTTGGGCAAGTAAGGTGGAAAACAGCAATTTAGCAATGTCAATGAGGCTTCTGGAAGGCAGGACTCAGAACTGGGACTCGAATACAGCACTCAGGATTCATGAGTTCTCTCTTCCGTGCTACACTTATTAAGACCGTGAGGACCTGGTTTACAAGAGGCTACTGTGAGAAATGTCTCTAAGAAGTTCAGAATTATTTCTCTTGTATACGTTTTTATTTTAGTGCCATTCCTTTACGTTGACAGCTGTTTTATTGTATACCTGCCCTCTCTCCCCAAAGATGAGTTCCTTGAAGGCAGGCTTCTGTCAAGTGTTGCTGCTAGATTTCTGTCACTTGGTTCTGCCTGGAACTTGGTTCTAATTCAGTTTACTGAATAACTTCCATTACTCATTTAAATAAAGGGTTTCTCCCACATAGTATCTGCCTTTTGATTTCGACCCTGCCTGGTATTACTGCATGGACAGTTGCTTTTAGAAAGAGGAAAGGACATAGGTTTCTTAGAAAATGTTATTTTCCCCTTTGGTATATTGTAAACCACTAAGTCAAAGCACTGCAACACTTTGTCACAGTTTTCTCTCCAAAAGCTTATACTTAGTCATTTGGATTATAAATGGCCCACAGGTATGCATCTGGCATGATAAGAATTCTGCCAGAGAACAAATAAAATGCTGCCAAGAAACATAGCCACAGGGACCACATTCTATGTATTGTTGTTGTTTATTGCTGATTCAAGGTTAAACACTAGACTGATGAAAAACTTATAGAATTATAGAATTTCAAGAAGATTTGAAGGGACTTTATAGGTCATTTAGCTCATCTCTTTCTTGAATCCCAATATTTTTTGCTACCAAGTGGTTGTGCATCTTTTGTTTGGATATGACAGTTGCACTGGTAGGAATTAAGCACAGTCTCTTGTGATAAATATGACTGGTGTGTGAAGTATTTCTGTTGATCTGAAAAAAAAAATAGATATAGCTCTACCTATGATCCTAGTATTTCCCTAAAGAATAACATGGAAAAATTTTCTATCCTGTTGTCACTTTTCAAATAGTTCCTGTCACTGCTTCCCTTGTATATTCTCTTCTCTGAAAGTAATCAGCCTATTCTACATAGTTCCTCAGTTTAGTAGTTATTTGCTTCCTATACTCTCTTATCTCAATGGTTATACTAGTTTGTAACTTCTAAAGAGTGGCATGCATAAATGAACTCTAAACTCCATGTGTTCCATAATCAGTACTCAAAAATTAGAAATACTTTCAATCTAGATACTATATTCCAATTAATGTTGTTTTGTGATAAGATATTATACTATTTACACTCTTACAATTGTAACATCATCTAAAACCTCTTCAGTCTCCATTGAATGTGTGCAATTTGCCAGGACCGTGTGCTCCATTATGTAGTCATGAATTTTGACCTTTGGAACCATATGTGGAATCTTACATTTATTCTTGTATGATTAAATTTTTTGAATCATTTCTTTCCTCAGCCTATTATTATTTTCTACCATAGCTTTGTTTTCTATTAAACATTCACTGCACATCTAAAATGTGTAAGACCCCATGTTAGACAATAAGAATGCAAAATTTTATTACTTCCAGAAATTAGAAGCCTATAAGAGAAGACACAAAATGGTGTCAGTAATTTTATGGGATAATATGGAGACAACTTTAACCAAGTTATTGGTAAAAATGGTTAACAGACAAGAAGGACACTGGAGGCTTGCCAGTACTAATTTCCCTCCAGAATTACTTCTACCAATATTCTCTACATATGTTTGCATATGTATTTTGAAGTACACATTTCTTTCTGTAGTTAAGTAGATGGATGACCTGAGGCCACTAATTAATTTAGGCTAAGTCACAAGTTAATGTTAATTATCTCCAGCAAGCCTAGAAAAAACTAGTAGATGAAATTTTATGTGGAGCAACCTTGTATAATCTCTTGTGATTAATTTTAATGCTTGCCTAAATTTACATTTATCTTCCTATTAACTAGAAAGAATTTTCCTTAAAAATGATCTCCGTATCACTAAATAACCATGTTTTGTTATTATCTTTCCAATACATGGAGCATGTCCAGTTCCACAAACCTTTCTTTAAACACTTTAATGAAACGTTCCTTTTTTTTATAACACCAAAATTGATTTTCTATTGAAATGACAAAGTGTAATCTAAATATAATACTTTTAATGAGATCTGGTAATTGTCAAATGGAGTGGAACAATTATTTTCTTTAGGTAAATATGGAATATTTTTCTTTTTTCAACAACCACACTCAGCTGGATTATCTTCTAGAACTTTATCCCTAGAGTTTATTCATTTTTGAAATTCTTTTTAAAAAAATATCTTCACTTTCAGCCAGGGCTGAAATTAGTATTTTCTAGTCCTATCCACTTTCCCACACAACCATGGAGAAGGCAAGGGGTTGGGGATCAGGAAAAAACTAACCATTAGCCTTTTATTACCTCAATTTAATAATATTAGACCATTTATTCAACTTGTTAAGTTAGTCATATATTTTTTAAAATAATGAGTTGTCAGTGTGTCAGGTACCAAATGATAGCACTTAACCACCAAACATCAGAACAGGTAAATAAAAGGCAGCAGAGTCAAAGAAATCATGAAAAGGTTTTGACTAGGAGGCATCACTAATAGAGGGTAGTTGTTCATGGGGACACTAAGACTAAAATGAATAGACAATCTTCAAAGATCCTACCTGATCTTTTAAGCGAATAAATGAGTTCTGTTATATAGGGCTTAGTTGACTTAGAGAGTCATGACCCTTGCTCATTTCAAACCTTTGTCAATAACAGAGGAAGAGATGAAAAGAAGGAACTCTATGATAATTTTGTCAACATTGTTCTTAAAAATTTTGTACCATTTGCCCTCACTTCTGTATTCTAGGAAACTGGTAGTCTCTAGTTCACCAATGCTAGATTTTATTATTTTTTATATACATCAAAAACATAAGAGGAATAATATTTTCTCATTATTGTTTAATTTGTGAACACATTTTTATCTGTGTTTTTTAAAAATACTTTGGAGAATTAATGTTCATCATTTTACCATTTTGGTACTCTTTCTTTTCCAATTGATTTTAAAAATCTTTTAAGAATATCAGTCATATTTTGCCATATATTATAAATATTTTCACAGTTTATATGTTGCTATTATCTGTATTCACAAAGTTAAAAATTTTTTTTCTAATCTACCATTGTCCTGTTATAATTTCTGCCTGTGGAGGCAATGGAGAAGGGGTAAGACTTCATCCAGTTCACAGAGGAGATGATGTTTTAAAAAACTTTTTGCTTGGTTATTTTTTATATTCTGAATTAGTTAAAATTTATAATAGAATCAGATGAGATAGCTCTAGATATAGCAGTGGAATTTAATCAACATCTTTGCAAAATATGAGAAAGACCATAGGGGAATCTGCACATTGCTCATTAGTAATTACCAGAAGTGGACATGTCTGTATTAATTTAAGGATATATAAATGGAGGGAAAACATTTTATGCAGCATAAGTGACTGAGAATTTCATCTGAATCACTGGGATTACATTTCTTAGCTTATAAACATGCTTTAGGAATTCTGTCTTCAAAATGTCCTTACATGCCCCTGCTTGCACATCCTTTACATAGGCAAACTTCTCAAAGTGATAATCACTAACAACAATTCCATTTTCACATCCACTCATTCAAACCCCTGAAATCTGAACACTACTTTTGCCAAGGTCAAGAATGGTCCCTGACAAAGTCATCTATGCCAAATCCAACAGAGCATTTCTGTTCTCAATATGTTCAACCTTTTAGAAACATTTAAGTTGATTCAAGCAGTCTTCTGAACCACTGTTCTTACCCCTGATTCTCCCTTAAAAGCTATGGGGATGATTATTGCAATAAGATTCATATGTTAGTTTTTTAAAAAAATATATTTCTTTATTGATTTCAGAGAGGAAGGGAGAAGGAGAGAGAGATGGAAACATCATTGATGAGAGAGAATCATTGATCGGCTGCCTCCTGCATGCCCCCCACCTGGGGATCAAGCCCGCAACCAAGGCATGTGCCCTTGGCTGGAATCAAACCCGAGACCCCTCAGTCCGCAGGCTGACGCTCTATCCACTGAGCCAAGTTGGCTAGGGACATATGTTAGTTTTTAGAGAATTATAGATTTCTTATTTTAATTCTAATTGTTTGATATATTATCTCTCTCTATAAAAAGCCAGCAACTGGAATGCCATATGACTGTAATGACTGGTCGCTATGATGCCCACTCTGGCCAGCAAACCAGCCCGATCAGGGGCAGAGCTGGCGGCCTACTGCCCATAGCTCCTCCCCACAGCCGGCCCCACCCCTGGTCAGCCCCCACTACCCTGATTGGCCTGCGGCCCCTTCCCCCAGCCAGCTCTGCCCCCAATCGGCCCCCTCCACCCCATTTGGGGGCAGGACCGGCCATCCCACTGCCCACAGCATCTCCCCACAGCCAGCCCCACCCCCAATTGGCCCCCCACCCCAATTGGGGGTGGGGTCCGTCAGTCAATTGCCCACAGCCCCTTCCCCCAGCCAGCCCGGCCCTAATCAGGCACCAATTGGGGTGGGCCAGCTGGCCAACCTCTCACTATCTCTTCCTCCCAACAGGCCCAGCTCCAATCCGCCAATTGGGGCCAGGCCGGGTGGACCACACCTGTGCATGAATTCGTGTACTGGGCCTCTAGTCGCTTATAATAAATTATAACATATTTCCAGTCTTTATTAAAATACTAGAGGCCTGGTGCACGAAAATTCGTGCATTTGGGTGGGGTTCCTCAGCCTGGCCTGTGCCCTCTTGCAGTCTGGGACCCCTTGGGGGATGTCCAACTGCCAGGTTAGGCCCGCTCCCCGGGAGGAGTGGGCCTAAGCCGTTAATTGGACATCCTTAGTGCTGCTGTGGAGGAGGGAGAGGCTCCCACCACCACCGTTGTGCTAGCCAGCCATGAGCCAGCTTCTGGCTGAGTGGTGCTCCCCCTGTGGAAGCGCTCTGACTACCAGGGGGCAGTTCCTGCATTGAGCGTTTGCCCCCTGGTGGTCAGTGTGCATCATAGCAACTGGCCATTCCCCCATTAGGGTCAATTTGCATATTACCCTTTTATTATATAGAATTAAAAGCTCAAATTGGCAAATTGTTTTCTCATTTTGGCAATCTAAGAAATAAATGTGTAAATATTGTTTATGTGGAAAAACTTGTGACCTGTAGTAAAAGAAGTAATAAATGGGGAAGTAAATAAGAACTATGTAACACTGGCTTCCTTTTCCAAGGAAATATTACATAGCTGCTGCTATATACTTGCTTTTTAATATCATCTTTCTAATAGTGAAATATATCTATACTTAGAACCAATTTGTGGTTATGTTAACTGACCTTTAAGTACATGATTCAAATTAAGTATCAACAATTGATTTTATAAAATTAAAATAAGAGCAACTATCCCTAATGCTTTGAGGCTTTTTCTCATCCTTTGCCAATGGAAAGGGTGTGGAAGAGGGGTCATGCAAGGACATTTTGAAGATGGAATTCCTAAAGCCTATTAATAAGACAATGAGTATAATCATGGTGATTCAGACAAAATTCTCAGTCACTTGTCCTTGTGGTAGTTAGCTTTGTCATTCAGATTATTTCCATAGTGATGACTGTGAAGAGGATCCTCTATATTCACTTCCTTTTCTAACAAATTATTATAGTTTATTTCTCTGAGGGATCCCACTGCTAGCTTTCATTTTCTCTTTTCAATGGAGTATTTTTTTCACATAAAGAAATAAAGCTTTGCATTCGTAGGTTTATCATATTCCCTAAGCTTGTCTCTGCCGGTAACAAATTTAGGCAGCATGTTTAGATTTTTTTAAGAGCTTGAAGTAACATTTAAAGCCCTACTGGTTTTTATAATAAACAAAGAGGGAAAATTGGAACTCTTCTACATTTATTCATTTTAGTGGTTGCCATTTGTAACAAATCTGAAATTTATTTTCCATATTGTTTTCAGCCGTGTTTTTTTCAGGTTTCCTCATTTTCCACCAGCTCTTTTTCAGGCTCTTCCCCTTTTGTCCTTGGAAGTGTTTTACTCCATGCATCTATCCTGGGGGTAATTCGTATCTCATTTCAAACCTCTTCTTTGCCACCTCATCCACTCCTCTGGCTTTGGTTTGCAGTCTCTAATCATTTCAAGTTCCAATCTCTCTCTCTCTCTCTCTCTCTCTCTCTCTCTCTCTCTCTCTCTCTCTCTTTAAGAATTTTAATATTTTTATTTAACCCAATATATCCCAACTTTTGTCACTTCAACAGGTACCTAATATAAAATGTATTAATGATGTATTTTACCTTATTTTTTGGTAAATTTTCAAAATCCTGTATGACTTTTATGCTCACAGTATATTCCAATCACCACATTTCAAGTGCTCCATAGCCATATTAGTTAGTGGCTTTTATAGGGGACAGTTAGTCTGAGCTTCAGAAGGAATCACAACATATTCATTTTTGTATTCCAAGGTACCAAACTTGTAAGAAATGAATGTTAAATGAATGAATTAATGAAAAAATGAATGAACAATGATAAAAACAACTAGAGTGTATTACTCAGCTTGTGAAAGGCCATATACATAACTGTTTATTTTTTCCTTACCATCAAATGGTTGGTTGGCATTCAATAGCTACTGAACAGTCATTAAGTAATTAGGTAGTCCAATCTCTTTATTTTTTTAAATATATTTTATTGATTTTTTACAGAGAGGAAGGGAGAGAGATATAGAGAGTTAGAAACATCGATGAGAGAGAAACATCGATCAGCTGCCTCCCGCACATCTCCTACTGGGGATGTGCCCACAACCCAGGTACATGCCCTTGACCGGAATCCAACCTGGGACCTTTCAGTCCGCAGGCCGATGTTCCATCCACTGAGCCAAACCGGTTTCGGCCCAATCTCTTTATTTTTAAAATCTTTACTGCCCAGCTCTCTCTCCATTCATTAATCACCAAAGTCAGCAGGTCTATACTGCAGGTAATGTCTTCATATTCTTCAGATATATCCCTATTCGTGTGTTCTAGAAACCCACTAATGACATCACCATACTCCTGGTTGTTCAAACCAGAACACTGAACATCATTCACAACTATGTGCTCTTCTTCTACTTCTATGTCCAAGAAATGAGAAGTCTTGTCCAGTTTATCTTCCATTCTTTTACTCTCAAATCTTTCCAGTTTTCCCCACCATCACACTGACTACTTGGATTTAAATCAATATTGTCTCTCATTTGGATTATTGTAATAACATCTAAATTCATCTGACTTTCTTCTAATCTATTGCCTATGCTCTGATTATGTTGTTCTCCAATTTAAAACCTTTGTGTGGTTCCACATTGCATTTTTAAAAAGTAACCCATTATTAAGGCTCCAGGTTTCTTTCCTGGAGCCCTTTTAGCTCTTGTTCATCCTCTTAGTGTCCCTTGCCTTGCAAATCTTGACAAGCCAGACTGAACCACTTTAAAATTTCTAAATATGTCATTTTTTTTTCTTACCTCCAGGCTTGTTCACATGCTTCTTTATTCTTAGGACAATCTTCCCCAGTCCCAGTTGACACTTATTCTATACATTATTCAAGTTTCAGTTATGCTACTTTCTCCAGAAACCGTTCATAAAATCACCTCCCAAATCACCCTCATAGGTTAAATCCAAAGTCTACCATTTATTATCCCTGAGAAAATTAACTTCTCTGTCCTCAGATTTCTCACCTGTAACATGTTGGAGAGTCTCTCTTAGGGTGGATTAATGAATTAACTGATACAATGCATATAAAGAACTTAGGAGGTACTTAAAATCAGTAAATGTTAATTATTTTATTATTTTAAAAAATGTGTATATATTAAATATATTTTTATTGATTTCAGAGAGGAAGGGAGAGAGAGAGAGAGAGAGAGAGAGAGAGAGAGAGAGAGAGAGAGAGAGATCCATGATGAGATCAAATCATTGATAGGCTGCCTCCTGCACACCCCCTACTGGGGATTGAGCCCACAACCCAGGCATGTGTCCTGACTGGGATTGAACAGTGACCTCCTGGTTCATAGGTCGATGCTGAGCCACGCAGGCTGGGCAATTTTATTATTTTAATTGTTGTGATTACCTCTTACCTTTTCTATGTCTTCTCCTTAATCATAGCAAGGAATCTGTTTGTTTTATTACTTGTGATTGTATGGCTTCTATGTAAGAGTAGTAGCTTAAAAATATTTTTACCATATGAATGGAGGAATGGATGTAGAATGACAGGATAAAATGTACAGAAAATATCCTTTCAATTTGCTGATATTTTATTATTATTATTATTATTATTATTATTATTATTTTACCATGAAAGCTTTAAGGTCATATCATTAATATGGATTGTGGATGCATTTTATAACTTGAGCTAGATTGGGGATTTAAAAGTATATTTATACATCTCTGCTATTGACCTTTGATATTTGGGATCACCTTTAAATTTTACACTTTAGTTTTATGTCTTAGCAAATTATAAATCTTCTGAAAATTGTTTCCCCCTTTTGAGTGCATTATGAAACATTTAAGTGTTTAATAATAACTAGCTCTTTTTCTCCCTTTAAAGGAACTTCTTTAATCACAAATATTGAGGTAAATTAGGAAACATGTACTAGAGTAATATTTCTTCATCCATATTCATGGACCTCCAGGAGTTCCTAGAATCTCCTGAAATCTTGTCTTTTTATTGGATTGTATATCTGCACAGAAAAGAGCTGTGGCTTTTACCACATTTTCAAAGGCTTTCAGAATTAATATCTAGCATTTAAGAGCTGTTTGTTATTAGAGCTGAGGGAAAGACTCTTCCTTCTGCTGGTCAGTTCCTTAATAGACATAGGGGTTTTGCTGTTGTTAAATTTAGTTTGCTTGTTTTAAAATTCTTAATGATGAAATATTTGCATTTATAGTCTTAGTAAACACAAGTACAAGCCCCAAAATGTACAGCACAGTGACTATAGCTAGCATTGCTGTATGATATGTAGGAAAGTTGTTAAGAGAGTAAATTCTTAGAGTTCTCAACACTAGGATAATTTTTTCCTTTTTCCTTCTTTCTTTTATTTTTATTGTACCTATTCAAGGGTTGGATATTAGCTGAGCCTATTTGGTAATCATTTCACAATCGATATAAATGAAACCATCTTGCTGGATGCCTTCATTTTTATTATGTCAGGTTTCAAATCACATAAAATGCGGAGTCTAATATTGAAAGAGTAATAAAAACATTTTTGGTTGATTTATACTATCACAACTAATACAAATGTAAAGATAGTGAAATCTGCCTCTTCACTAAACTAAGTAAGCCCCAAAGGATAACAAGGCAATTCCTAGCTTTTCCCCATGAAATCCCTCACATATTACCTCAATACCATTTGAGAAGGGGGGCTAAGAAGGATTGGAGTCATTTATCAATTACCAATGCCCAAATTTGTATTAATATATTTTGTATTGTATTTTTGTGACTGATATTGCTGCTTTTGACTTGACCATTATGCTCCATCAAACTTTTGTTCCTCTGTTTAAAGCAGTCCATATCATTCTGTTGGTAAGGATTATGAGGGTCATGATCATGGTTACTATGCAACATACAGTTCTGGCTTTTATGGCCCATGTAAATGTCTACTGACAGTATCTCCAACTTAGTCATTCACACTGAAGCTGCTCTGTTAAATTGTTTCTGATAATGTGGAAAGTGACACAGTTTTTTGAATATTATACTGTTGAAAACTACTTATTTCCTGAGTTTTGAAAAGAAACATGTGTATAATATTTACTGCCAGCAGAGATGTTTGACCTATTATTGAAGAATAGTCCTCATGGGTCCTGAGAGACTGCATCACAGAAAATCAATAGGACTGCCCCACATCAGGTGTGGCATTGGGAGCCCTGGTTATCTCTTACTGAAAGGGAGAAAGTCTCTGGGTTACAGAACAACAACAACAACAAAACAGGTCTTTCTTTTTGAGTGTTCTATTAAACCAGGTTGACATAAAACCAAAGGGGTACTAGGTTTTTTTAAATTTGATGAAGTGATCAGCTTAAAGTTGGTGTATTAATCACATACTAAAAAATAACTATCTTTGCAACCCAGTCTTGGTGTTGATACTTTACATGGCCTCATCTCTAGGAAAACTATGGGTCACTCATCCTTCATTGCATGAATAAAAAACCAAAACCAAAACTCCACATCTAAAAAACAAAAAAGTGTATGATTAGATAAAGACAGGCTTAAATTGATGATCTTCAATGAATTATAAAGTTCTATATGCTCTTCTAGTATTCCTTAGAAATTTATCACCTGTATCTGAACTATTCTCTATAGATTATATTTAATATTTGTTCTACTGCTTTAATATAAACTAGTTTATATACTAAAAGTACAATGGATGACTATGCTAAATTTTGAAAATGAAGCGAGACCTGTCCTGGGACAGGGGCTCTGAGGAGCAGGGGAACCTGGGCATCTGGCTCACCCTCTTCCTTTTCAGACGCATCTCCTCTGGAGAAGTGCGATGGTCTGTGCTCAGGGCATTGGGGCAGCAGCACAGGCTAAGCATGGGGAAGAAACAGAGTTGTTATTCAGAGATTTGATTCAATGATAAGATAGGATTGGCAGGAAGGACACAGAGGAGGAAAGCCCAGCCTCTTGTGAGGCACCTAGGGATGGTTGTCTGAGGATAAAAGATTCTTATCTATGCAGCTAAGACTATCCGTGCACTGGAACCCTGAACTTAAATGTCCCAGAGAAGGAGATTGGCTCTCTCATTGAGAGACAAGGAAAGTATAGGCTGTGCCCTGGAAAACTCAAGGACTATTTGTGTGAGGAAATATCTGCTATGGTCAGCCAGATGGAGCTCCATTGGTTTTAGGTAGGAAAGTAGATTTCCTGTGGTTGGCTGGTGTGATTAGCTGATGGAGCAGGAGCAGTCTTAGAGGGCAAGCTTCTTGTTTTAGTGGTATTCTGATTCTGCAGAAATCTTTCCCAATTTGCCCACCAAATAAGATGACAATGTTAATTGCCCAGCAGAAGAAAAGTTCTTTTACATATGAAGGAAGGCACACTTCTCAAGTGATATGTCTAGCGAGGCCAGGATTGTACTTGAAGTAAACACATCACAAACACAGAACCTCAATGTCTGAAGGGCCAAGAAGACTTAATTCTAGTGTGCAACAGAATACAGACTCCTGCAAGAATTCTACTGGAAGGACTTTTGAACCTCAAATATAAAAAACAATGGTTTACAATATTTTTAAAAAATCAGTTCAAGCTGCAGTCTTAAGAAGTTCTGATTTCTGACATTTTAGCTATAAAAAATGAACTACTCATTCAAGTGCAAAGAATTTCATTGTGTAAAGGCCTCAAGTGGGCACCCTCTTCACAGTTCCTGCTTCTCTGATCATGAGACCCTGTTTTAATCAGTCTCCACAGAAACTTCAGCATGCAGGATCAATAATTACCTAAGACTTCATGTGATGATTACTTATTAGGGGATCTAATATTCTATTGCAAATGTTGGTTGTATAGCTTTGATGAAAAGTACTATATATTAGCATTCTAAAAGATGTGTAGCTGCAGAGATGGAAACTGCAGTGTTTATAATAGAGATTTAGGTAAAAATGGCCAGGGACTGAAGAACCCCCAGGCTTCATTAAATAATATATCCTGCAGTCATCCTTTGCAGATCCTACTTGAGCTCCTTCTTTTGATGTGCTCAGGAATTTTTATGATTCTAATTTAATGAATTTATAAAGACCGTGAAATTTTTCTTTAAATCATGTGCCGAATGTCTGAAAACAATACAGAAATGTCATCAAAAGAAATGGTGTTAGATGAGAAAGCTGAAGAATTGGTTTAAATGAGAGATAACTGTCACATTTCAAAAGGTGCTGACATTTCAAAGCTGGGACAGAATTGTATGATCATCAGCAATTTAGGGTCTCTATCTAGGAATCAGATGAAAGAAAAAATCCAGTGAAAATTTTGAGTCTTTCTCTTCCTATAGAGCTAATTTCTTGAATCTTGTATTACTTTGCTAACATGAAGATTCTCTAGGAATAGGAAGTCCCTATGGATTTCAGGAGTTGGATTGTAGGTTAAAAACAGTAGTTGGATTGCGATATAACTGTTAGAATGCCCGAAAAGAATGGAGAAAATGCTGACTTTTCAGAATTGTGAAAGAATCTTCATGTTAGCAAAGTAATACAAGATGCAAGAAATTAGCTGTGTATCTGTGCTAAGTCCCTTTTCTGGAATCTGTCACTCATCTCCTTAGTTTCCAACTGACAACGAACCAAGTACAGGTAAGTAATCAATCAATATTTGTGGAACAAATACAATTGAGAGCATTGTATCAGGTGGTACAGGAAATATAAACAAGCATAAACCCAATTCCCTCCAAGGAGCTTACCAACTTTTTATAGGATAACTTAAAAATATATGACTTGTAAGTAAGTATAACTGATTTTATTAAATGGCATGAATTCCATAGAGCATAAATAAGAAAGAACTTTATCTTCTTGCTGCTCTGACCTTCAAACATGCTGTCAGATCTCCGTTTCTACTTTGTGATGGCGCTTCTGGTCACTTTGGAGAAACTAAAAAGTTTCATTTTCAGATATTAAAAAGTTTGTTTGCCCTGCCAAACAGTGATTATATAGCTTCATCAACTGCTGATATTGTAGACTAAGTAAACTTTTTCTTCAGTTATGCATCCAATTCTTGGGGATACATGTGGTCTTCTAAGAATTTTTCATGCTCAACTCCAGTAACAACATAGGCCGGACATTTGAATACCAGGTATCTATAGGTTACCAAACATCCAGCCAAAATAGAAGACACTGTATTTCCAATCTTTTGGATCCCCCTCCAACTTGGATTGATTGGTGAGAAGGCCCGCAGAACTACCCAGTCCTTAAGCCAAATGATGGTGGCCGATTTACCTCAAAGCTTAATGCAGTCTAAACTTCAGGACCCCTCACTTGCTCCAGGTCCTATGCCTCATTTTGTGTTTATAATTCTGTATTATTTTCCTGAAAGTTCTCTCCCCCCCGACAATGTATAAGTTTCAGGCCCCACAAAACTTGGATTTACTCCTAACAGTACATGATTAGTTATGACCTTTAAATTCTTAAACTTAAGTGGTGGCAAAGTCACTAGCTGGGGCTTTCTGAGAAGGTTTTATAGAGAAGGAATTTAAAGGTTATTCATTTTATCAATGGAGAGAACCAGCTGTCTTGAGGTTGAGGGAAACCTTATTGAAGGAGTTAGTCCCTTCTAACAGAGCCCATGTAAACCCAGAATTTTAGAGGACTTGGAAACAGCAGAATAGCTAAAGAAAAACCCATCTCCACACTGTCACCAATATAATCTTTACAGGGGATTAATGTTTTGCTTCTTTAATAGGACATAATCATCCATTGCCATGTGTCAGGAACAATGCAGCACTATGCATGCTATCTCTCACTGAAAATCATTGGGGCATTTTATTTGATCCTTAATCATAAATATCCTTTTAGTTTCTTGCAGAACATAGAAGCCAATAGATCCTCTTTTAATAATAAATTCAATCTTAATTGGATATGCATAAAATACCTAGGAGCCTTTTCCATTGTGTGTTTTATAATGATATATCAACCTATGATCTCATTGATATCATGCTTTCTTCATTTTAATGAACTATTTTTCATTTTAATTCTTTCTGTTGTTCATTTCTATTTTACTATTTTAGTCTTATCTTTCTGTTATAATTCAGGAATATAGTAAAAACTTTGGCCTTGGTTTTACTTTTGCATTTCTTCCTTTTTAGACACTACTGTTTGTTTTAGTAATGCTTTTCGGGTAATGATCAGTTTGCTTTGAAATGCTTCCCTTTCATTAATAAACACTCCTTTCCATCAAAAAATAATAATCTGCCACTCTATCTTTGTTTGATTCTTCTGTGTTTGTGAATTACTGCTGCCTTAGTAAACGCTGAGCCAAATGGGACTCTTTGGCGTGCTTTGCAGCAAGGGATAGAAGAGGTTTGCAATCACGAAATGGCCAGTCCTATAACTCCGGGCTCTCACTGCACGGCACTCACCCGGCACACTACTGAGAGTGAGACAGGCTGCTTCTTAAATGCACACACTTCAAGCTATACAGCTTTTCATTGTCTCCTAAAGACTCTGCTCTCTCTACCCACCAAGGAGATACTGCTTCTTCTGATTTTCCTCCCGGTTACTTTCAAATATGTCTTTTGACCATTTATGTCTTAGAAACTTGACAAGTGGTGAATGTGGAGTCTGGAGGCAGCCAGGACTATAAGAAATACATGTTTAGGTAGAGTTTTTAAAAAAATGCCATCAAAATCATCATTTAAAGAGTATTATTCTAACTCACAGTATCTGAAGAACCAGAAAATCTCAGTTTTTCAATTTATTCATTAGTATGCATTCAAACAATGAAACATTTCTTATCTTTTTTCTCTCTAGCAAATTCTGCCTCTAAAACAGTTCCGAGACTTGTGTTTTAGTAGAGCAAGTTTATCTACCTGCCTACTACATAGATAAATAGATTCAGATATATACGTACATAAATACATGCATATGTGTATGCAGTATAAGCTGATAACAATACAACAGGGTAGTTATGCACTGTTGAGACATTTCATTTTTCCTCATATTAAAAAAGTAAAAGCAAAGTTAATTGAAATCCTTGTATCTAATTTCAAGGAACAAACTCATTCAGTAGCTTGGTATTTAGTCACCTGTTTCATGAAACCCTTATGAAGTTCTGCACATATAAAATATATACTTTTTTAGTAGAACAGGGAGGTATTGGGAGTAGATACACAATTTTTCTTTTAAAATTTAGATCTGTGTAAATAAAATACTTTATTTACAAATATATAACCCTCAGCTCCTCATCTCTGGCAACCAGCAATATGTCCTCTGTATCTATGAGCTTCTTTCTTTCTTTCTTCCTTTCTTCCTTTCTTTCTTTCTTTCTTTCTTTCTTTCTTTCTTTCTTTCTTTCTTTCTTTCTTTCTTTCTTTCTTTCTTTCTTCCTTCCTTCCTTCCTTCCTTCCTTCCTTCCTTCCTTCCTTCCTTCCTTTTTAGATTTCACATATAAGAGATATAATACAGTATTTCATTTAGCATAATGCCCCGACGTTCACCAATATTGTTGGAAATGGCAAGATTTCATTATTTTTTTTTTATGGATGAATAGTATTTCATTGGAATAATATTCCACATAACAATTTCTTTATTCATTCATCCATCAATGGACACTTGTTTCCATATCTTGGCTATTATAAATAAGGCTGCAATGAACATGAGGGTACATATACTTTTTTTTTCAGGAAAAACCCTTTATTTGCAGATGTACTAGTACGGTGACTCAGGGGAGTCTGTTTCCAAAACTGGAGTATTCAGGTCCTTTGTCCATTTTTTTAAAACGGGTTATTTGCTTTGTTTTGTATTTTTGCTATTGAGTTGTATGAGTTTTTTGTGTACTTTGGATATTAGCCCCTTATTAAATATGAAGTTTGAAAATATTTTCTTCCATTTCACATATTGCCTTTTCATTTTATTGATGGTTTCCTTTGCTGTTCAGAAGCCTTTTATTTCGATGTAGTTTCACTTATTTATTATTGCTTTGTTGCTTTTGCTTTTGGTGTCAGATTCAAAAAATCATCTCCAACACCTATGTCAAAGAGCTTACTGCCTATGTTTTCTTCTATGAGTTTTATTGTTTCAGTCATGTTTAAGTCTTTTTCCATTTTGAGTTAATTTTTGTGTATGGTGAAAGATAGTGGCCCAGTGTCATTCTTTTGCATGTTGCTGTCCATTCTTTTTCTAACACCATTTATTGCAGCGAGTGTATCTTTCCCCATTGTATATTCTTGGCATTTTTGTCATAAATTAATTGACATATATATATATATATATATATATATATATATATATATTTTTTCTGTATTGTGTATGCTGTTCTCTTGATCTGTATCTCTGTCTTTTATGCCAACATGCTACTATTTTAATTATTATACCTTTGTGATATAGAGTTTGAAATCAGAGCACATTATGCCTCCAGCTTTGTACTTCTATCTCAAGAATGCTTTGGCTATTTGGTTTTTTATTTTTTGTGGTTCTATACAAATTTTAGGATTATTTGTTATATTCTTTTTGAAAAATGCCATTGGAATTTTGATAGGGATTGTATTGAATCTGTAGATTGCTTTGGGTAGTATGGATATTTAAAAAAGATTAATTCTTCCAATCTATGAACATGAAATATCTGTCAATTAATTTGTGTCTTGTTCAATTTATTTCATTAATGTTTTGTAGTTTTCCATGTCCAGGTCTTTAACCTTCTTGGTTAAATTTATTCTCAGGAATTTTATTCTCTTTATGCAATTTAAAGTGGGATTGTTTTTTAATTTCTCTTTCTCATAGTTTTTTTTATTAGTGTATAGAAAGGCAGCAGGTTTTTGCATATTAATTTTATATCCTGCAACTTTACTATAATGTTATGTCATTTGTAAACAGTGACAGTTTTACTTCTTTCTTTCCTATTTGAATGCCTAATTTCTCTGGCCAGGACTTCCAATAAAAGCAGGGAGCTTGGGTATCCTTTCAGTCTTGTTGCTGAAACCAGAAAGGCCTTCAGTTTTTCAGCATCGACTGTAACATTAGCTGTTGTTTTGTAATATATAACTTATTATGTTGAGGTATATTTTCTTTGTACCTTCTTTGTTGAGAGTTTATATTATAAATAGAGGTGGAATTTTGTCAAATGCTTTTTCTGCATTTATTGAATTGATATGTATTCTGTTGTTTGGATGGAATGTTCTTTATATATGTGTTAAATCCTTCTGATTTAATGTGTCATTTAAAGCTGATGTTTTCTTATTAATTTTCTGTCCTGATGATTTATCAATTGATGTAAGTGTGGTATTAAATTCTCCAACTTTTATTGTATTCTCTTGATTTATTCTATTAGATCTACTAATATTTGCTGTATAAATTTAGGTGCTCCTATGTTGGGTGTATAACTATTTATAAATGCACCCTAGCCAGTTTGGCTCAATGGATAGAATGTTGACCTGCAGACTGAAGGGTCCTGGGTTCAATTCTGGTCAAGGGCACATGCCTGGGTTGTGGGATCAATCCCTAGTGGAGGATGTGCAGGAGACAGCCAATTAATGATTCTCTCTCATCATTGATGTTTCTATCTCTCCCTCTCCCTTCCTTTCTGAAATCAATAAAAAATGTTTTTTAAAAATTTATAAATGGTATATCTTCTTGTTGGGTTGATCCCTTTATAGTCATGGAAAATCCATCTTTCTCTCTTATTACAGGCTTTGATTTAAAGTTTATTTTGTCTGATGTAAGTATAACTACTACTGCTTTCTTTGGCTTTTCATTTGCAAGAAATATCTCTTTTCATTCAGCCCCCACTTTCAGACTGTGTGTATCCTTATATCTAAAGTGAATCTCTTATAGGCAGCATATAGATGAGTCTTACTCTTTTTATTCATTCAGCCACTCTGTGTCTTTTGATTGGAGAATTTAGTCTATTTACAATGATGAGAGAGAATCAGCCTCCTGTACGTCCCCCACTGGAGACCAAGAACACAACCGGAACATGTGCCCTGACCTGGAATTGAACTGTGACCTACTGGTTCATAGATTGATGCTCAACCACTGAGCCACACCAGCTGGACCTGGCTGTTTTTGTTTTATATTTTTCTCTGTTTATTTCTTATTCTCTTGCTCCTTTTATTGTCATTTGATGATTTTTAGTAGTATACTTGTATTGCTTCCTCTTTATAGTTGTACTTACTTTAGGTTTTGTTTTGTGGTTATCATGAGGCTTAAATATAACAAATTATATCTATAACAATCTTTTAAAAATTGATAACAATGTAAGTTTTATCCCGTTCTAAAGCTCAGAATTTTCACTCTCTATGATCTTTTTAGTCTTTATTTTATTTCTGCTCTACTTTGCTTTTTTCCATCCTTCTACTAACTTTGAGTTTCATTTGTTCTTCTTTTCCTAGTTCCTTGAGGTGTAATATTAGGTTGTTCATTTGAGACTTCTCTTGTTTCTCGAGGTAGGCATTCATCACTGTTAGGCTGCTTTTGCTCCATCCCAGAAATGTTGGTATGTTACAATCTCACTCTCATTTGTCTCAAGGCATTGTAATCTTCCGCTCTGTGACTTCTATTTGGTACTTTCATATATTTTGCATCTCTTTGTTCCAATACTCCCTGTGTTCATTCACTTTTCTCCCTAGTTTAATGAAGATCTTTATGACCAATACTTTGAACCCTTTATCAGGTAAATTACTTCCCTCTGTTTTATGAAGGTTTTTTCCCTGTGGTTTTATCTTGTTCTTTCATTTGGAACATAGTCATTTATTCTTCATTCTGCTTGATTCTCTGTTGTTTTCTTCTATACATAGATGAAACATCCATCTTTTTCAGTCTTGAAAGAGAGGCCTTGTATTGTTCAATGCTGCCCCAGCTGCTTATATGCTCTCAAACCTTTGTGCTTTTCTAAGCATCTTATTATATTTCTAATAGCTCACAGTAGTTGAGGATGTGCCAAGTAAGCCTGTCATTGTCCCCAGGGGAAATGTATCAGCACCTAGATTCAGACTGGAAGCTAGACCCTCAGACATAAGCTTTTAAAAGTGTCCAAATATATAGAGAGTCCCATGGGAACTCAACCAGCAGTCTTACTGGCCAGGCTATCTGGCAGTGCCTCTGAGCAGCAGACACAAAAATCTAGCCTCTAGGACAGGGGTGGGCAAACTTTTTGTGAGTGTGTGCCAAAACCAGCAAAATCTCTGACTCAAAATTCTTCTGTGTGCCAACCCTAATTTTTTGAGAACATGTTACGCCTACTTGATATCTCTTAAGGTGTACGTATGTGAAGAACCTTGAAGAAATAATAAAATTTATTTGAGCGACAAAAATACAGTATATGATGATGAAAAATACACTTATTTTTTAATGTATACATGTACACTGATAGTCCGACAGAAAACTTTATGACTCTGTTTGATATTATCAGTGGGACTTTTGCTGCTGCATCACTGATGACAGAGATTTTACATCAGGTTTATATTTCGTGACCTTCAGAGATATGCACGAGCTACTACTTTCATCCATCAGGCTACTCCTATTACGAGACTTAACCAAATTCATCACTGAGAACAAAGATTCACAAGCGTATGTGGATGAAACCAAAACACTGGTCGGATCTAGGAAGGCAGGGAGAGTTAAGGCAGAGGCATAGAAATTGCTCTTCCCCTCTCTCGTCAATCCATGTCTATGGTCTTTTAGATAACTTGTTATGTAAAATTATTTATTTATCTAAGATGCTCCTATGCTGAATTTATCTGAAAAATAAAAAAGTCGATATTAAGAAAAAAATTGTAAATGGAAGATTATAAGAGAGGGTTTCGCATGCCAGCAAAAGTTACTGGCGTGCTATGTTTGGCACGCGTGCCAGGGGTTGCCCACCCCTGCTCTAGGAGAATTTGTGTCATTTTCTGGGAGGTACGGGCAAGGTGGAGCAAGGCAGAAGGGGAGCACCAAGGTGTCGTCCACAGCCGATGTTCCTGGAGAGCAGCTCCATAGTCCATGAGATGTGTGTCAGCCCTCAGACCAAAGCTCCATGCAAGCAAAAGTTCTCCTTTGCAGAAAGACACGTGTGTGTGTGTATGCGCGCGCGCGCGTGTGCATGCTCCTGCCTCAGTCTTCTGTCTGTTCCGTGGCCCAGAAGTGGCAGCCTGACAAGAATTGTCTCTCCACTTGCCACAGGCCCATGGGACCCAGGAATGTAAGCCCTCCCAGAACCAGGGGGACAAGTGGCACCCCCTGGACGGCACCTGCCAAAACCAGGGCACCGGACCAAAAACAGAGCAGCAGCCACGTGGCCAGCACTTCTCCAGGACGGAGTGATGCTCTAGAGCAGGGAGAGCACAGAGATGGCACTGCTCTCTGAGGCCTCTGGAAAGCATTACTGTCAGTCCCTAGATGCCTGTTTAATTGGAAGCCGGCCCCTCCGGCCACAGCCATGATGATGAGCTGACAGGCCTCCTTCACAGAACGGCTGAGTTTCAGGGTCTGTTGCACCCTGCTGTGGCCGGGGGCTGAGAACTGTCTGAGAACTCTTTCTTCCTAGTGACAGTCCTGTGGGATGCAGGAGCACAGCCCCACTGGCTGCCAGGACCCGGTGATGTAGAGGTTTGCAGCAGTCACACAAATCCAGGTGCCAGTCAGGGGTATGAGCTGCTTTCTGGGTGACACTGATTATTACAGTCCCATAGGACTAGGGGCTCAAGCTCCCATAGCCTCCAGAGCCAGGCAGTCAAGACGCATCCTTGTGGGTGGCAGCTGCCACCAGCCTCCATGCCCAGGGCGCGTTCCAGCGGGCGCCTAGGGGTATGTGTTAAATTAGATGCCACTCCCTCAGGTGAGCCCCTTCCCTTTAAGTCTGAGCACAGCCAGCTGCCTCTGAGCTGCAAGGGCTGTGTCCTTGAATGCTTGTCTTGTGGATCTTGGACCTCGAGCTCCATTGGTTTTCAAAGTTGGATGTTTTGGGGGCTCCTCTTCCAGGTGCAGAGCCCAAAATTTGAGGTGCCTGTTGTGAGGTTTAAACCCATTTCTCCTTAGGGCAGAGCTCTGGGTTTTGAGCTTTCTCCCAGTTGTGGCTTGCTGTGCATGGGGTGGGGTTATATAAAGATGTGTCCCAGATTTTCCAACCACCTTCAATGTGGATTTCTTCTCGTTTGCCTGATGTAAAATCGTCACTCAGCCAGCCATTAGGTTTTTTAAAGAGGAGATTGTTTCCCTCTGGGCCTGGGGCCTCAGTTGGTTGGAGCATCGTTCTGTACACCAAAAGGCTTCGGATTCAATTCCCAGTCCAGACTTGTACCAGAGGCAATCTTGGTTTCTCTCTCTCATCAATGTCTGTCTGTCTGTCTGTCTGTCTGTCTCTCTCTCTCTCTCTCTCTCTCTCTCTCTCTCTCTCCCCCCCCCCTCTCAAAATAATAAAGAAAAGAAGCAGTAAGAATATATCATTGGGTGAGGATTAAGGAAAAAATAAAGAAAAAGAGGAAATTGTTCCATATGTAACTGTAGACTCAGTGCGTTCATAGGAGGAGGTGAGTTCAGGATCCTTCTATGTTGCCATCTTGAACAGGACATTTTTTTGAGTGAAGAAAATTATGTATTCTAAAATACATTCCCTCTGTGTAGACTCTATTTTATTGTATCACATCTGAAGAGTATACTCAATATCTGAAGGCTGATGCCCAAGCCCATATCAAAGCAAAGATAAGGGGCATGATACAGCTTTCTAAAAGCACACAAGCAGCAGCGGCAGGTGAACTAGTTCTCAAATCTAATGTCACATTTTAATTTTGACTCTGTTCCCTCTCCAACTCATACAGTCACAGTACGTTATGAAATTCTTGAGTTTTTTTCCATGAAAAATAACCAAAAATTGATATATTTTGAGAACCTAATGAAGTGTTTTCCAATCACAGATTTGTGGTGTGTTCCCAGTTTTGTTGCTCCTCTAATTGAATACCTTAAAATTGCCATTGCAATGCTTTAAATCTAATTTATTACAACGACAATAATGAGATTAGAGGATGAATGCATGGATGGGAATCTCTTCTCTAAATGAAGAATAATTATTCATACTGGAAAATTATCAGAAACAATTTTGGGCCTGTTGAATAATTTACTAGATAATTAGCGATATTGAATGTATTTGCAAATATTTACCTCTTCCTACTTCCTATAAAATTCAGTACAGCATAAAGGTAAAATTAGTGAGGGAATATGAATGGTATATTAAAAATTGTATTAGCACTTACTTTAGAGTTGAAATGAATTTAGTAGTAATCTAGTCTCACCTCATTTTATTTATGAGTAAACCAAATTCCAGGAAGGTTAAAAAATAACAAGTAAATGACTATATGAATAGCCAGTTGCATTGGTAAGACAAGAAGCTTGTTCTCCTAACTCCAAGCCCAGAGTGCCTTCTATAACTTCATTTATTATGCCGGCATCATTGAGAGCAGAGGTTGGTCAGTTCAAGTCCTGAACATAAAGAAGGCAACTCTCGTTGAACTTTTCTCTGTTCTTATTTATCTATAAAAAGGTAGAGTACATTGTTTACAAAACATACAAACTACTGTAACTTGCCTAAGCCCTTTTGGAGGTTGTCCAACTTTTTATAAATTATAAATTAGTATTTACTTTGCCCCTTCTCCAAAACTGAAAGCAATCTCAAGGTCCAATTGTTGTGGATAAGTTTGATTTCTCTCTGTATTGCAGCCACTAAACTGTTGTAGGTCTACATACCCAATTGCTTCGCCATTTTCATCCCTATATACGTACCCAACAGAAATATGCATGTACACTGTAGGGCGTGGCTATCGGGTTAAGCCTCTGACCGACCTGTTGGCAAAGCCACAAACAAGTCCCACCTTAGAGGTCACAGCTCTCTTAGTGTAAGAAGGCTTGACCTTTTGAAGCTCCCTAGGGCTTATCTGGGTAGCCAATGGGCTGAGGGAAATGTAGCAAGTGCTGCCAAAACAAGTGAAACTCACATGAACACTGTAACTATGGAAACCACTACCTTGTTTACCTCTGGCTATAAAATAAAGGCTCAGCTTGCCTCTGGATCTCTCTCTGTGGCCTCAGCCAGGCTCAGGAGATCCGCCTCCAGCTCATTCTCTTTGTCTGTCTTTTCTTCATCCTTCGCTGCCCCCCCTCAGGCTTGCTGAACCCTTGGCTGAGCTGGCCCGGCACATGTACACCAAGATAAATGTGCAGGAATGTATTTAACAGCTTATTTACAATAATGTTAAGTTGTAACAATCCAAATGTTCAGTAACTTTAATATAGATAAATAAATTCTGGTTTATGCATGAAATGGAAAAGTATAGAGCAATGAAAATGAGCAAACTTCAGTTACACTCATGAGTATTGATATATCTCACAGATCCAGTATTTATTAAAAGAATTCAGACAGAAAATGATAAAATACCGTATATTACTATTCATACAAAGGGGAAAGCCATCAAGACCAACCCCTTGTTTGAAGTCGTAATTGTGGGTATCTTTGAGGAAGAGAGAGGTGACAGTGATGTGGAGGTGACAGAAGAAAGCCTTCTGGGGTGCTGTGAATATTATATTTCTTGACTGGACAGTATGATACTTTTTAAGTTGTTAAAGTTAAGGTTAGTGACTTTCCTATATCATGTCATACTTCAATAGAAGCATCATTAAAATGCTATGGAAGAAGGTATAGTGAGGAAATAAACATGACTTTTTAAATTACAAAAATAATTTTTAAAAAGAGAGATCTTAATTATATGCTAAATACTGAAATATTAAGCATGCTAGTCATAATTATCTCTGGGTAATATAATTATGAATGAATTTAATTTTCTTCTTTTCCTTGCTCATTTTTAAATTAATTTATACATTTTTTTTATTCCACCATTTCACTGGCTTCATAAAGGCAGGGATCTTGTCTATCTTGGACACCACTGTGTCCCTAGCATTATGCATGTCATGGATACTCAATAAATATTTGTTGAATGAACAAATGTTAGTGTTTCTGTGTGCCTCCCTTCCACAGAACCAGGGCATCTTGTGGGCTCTCCTATCTTTGCTGATTTTTCTCTGTCTTTCCTCCACCAGGAAGCCTTCCCTGATTCTCCTCTACTCTTCTAGCTTGGTTAGATTTCCCTCCTCTGATAGCTCCCAGACAAACTGGCTATCTTGCTCATTTGTGTGTGTGTGTGTGTGTGTGTGTGTGTACACCTTTCTAATGAGAAAGTGTAACATTCACATAAAATATGCTTAAGGGTATTTTTAAAAGAAAAGACAAAGACTGAGTCAACATCTTTTCAGCTAAACAGGGGAATTCATGTGCTGAGAAGGCATTTATTGCTTTTTCTCTTAAATTCTTGAAGTTAATTTTAGACTACATCTATTGAATTATACTTTACTTCAGTGGTTCTCAACCTTCTGGCCCTTTAAATACAGTTCCTCATGTTGTGACCCAACCATAAAATTATTTTCGTTGCTACTTCATAACTGTAATGTTGCTACTGTTATGAATCGTCATGTAAATATCTGATATGCAGGATGGTCTTAGGCGACCCCTGTGAAAGGGTCGTTCAACCAACAAAGGGGTCACGACCCACAGGCTGAGAACTGATGCTTTACTTTCTTATTAACTAAGATTCAACAGGAATATCTTTACAAAAGTTAATGAAAACTCAAGAATAGGCTCAGCAGGTAAAAGGGTGGGAAAGAGAAGGTCTATAGTTGTGAGTACATGGAAGTTTATTTATCTTTGCATTGTTATCTATTATTATATTATTTATTTGTATTACAACTGTAAGCCTACGTTTGCTCACCCTGCATATAGATTGTAAGAAAGAGGATCATGTGCGCAGCATTTATTGGGTATGCTGCTGTGCTGTTGGCAGTACTTCAGAGTATAGCACTGACCCTCAAAAAAAAGTCATTCAGAGACAGAGTGGTCCCTAACTTCAGCCTTAGCTGGGTGTCAACCAACCAAGCGAAAAGCATTGATGTTGGGTTTGATCGCTCAATTTTTCTGTCCTCGATTGAATTGCACACAATAAAATCCAAGCCATTTGACTTTCAGGATGTGTTGGTACAAATAGTCTTAAGTTTCCCATTAACGTCCATCTTTGAAAAGGAGAATTTGAGGGCAAAAGTCTGAATGACTTCTGAACCTATATGTTGGTACAGCACAAAGGCATCTCAAAGAGGATAGATGGAAAAGGTTAAATTTCACTCATATTCATGTACTTTTCAAAATGGATCGGCCTTGAAATTCATCTGAATGTAAATGACCTTGAATCTAGCATAAAACGTCTACCCCACAACACCTATCCCAGGGGGCTAGATCATGAAGCTTCTTTTTATATCTAACCATTCCTACTGCTGTACACTGGACACCTCACTGACTATCCTAAACCATGTTTAGGATTTGCATCACCACCAAGTGGAACAGATCTCCCAATCTCTGCCCTGCAGAACTCGAGTCCACATTAGTGTTCCACTTATTAGATATAAGTCTTGTATTTAATACTTTATTCTAATGCTTAGTATTTATATTCTCTTGCCAAATTAAAATACTCCTCTGAATCTCAGTTGTTATTTTTGTTTCAATCCCTAAAATGTGAACATTTACCTAGAACAGTGGTGTTCCCAAATTTCCCTGGTTGTTAGGGCCACAGGGGCTGCATTATAAACTTAGAGATTTCTGGTTGGGGAATGAAAACCCAAGACTACAATTGTAAAAAGCTGCCAAAACTTGGTAATTACTGATGTATGTGTTTCTGAAGATGACTTGGTTTGTCGATGGTTTGTCAAAATGCTGGAAATGTTCAAATGATGTGCTAGTACTGCTAGAGTGGTTACTGTTAAAGATTTTGCTCTTTGGGTTCCTCTCTGTGAAATTTGCTTTTAAAATGCAAATGTGCCACTCTGTGAACCTTCTTTAAGAGGAGACTCTCTTATTACACTAGCACATAACCCTCCAAGATTGGGTTTTAAAAAAAAGAAAAGGTGCCTTAGCTGGTTTGGCTCAGTGATAGAGTGTCAGCCCGTGGATTGAAGGGTCCCAGGTTCGATTTCGGTCAAGGGCACATGCCCAGGTTGTAGGCTTGATTCCCAGTGTGGGACATGCAGGAGGCAGCCGATCAATGATTCTCTCTCATCATTGATGTTTCTATCTCTCTCTACCTCTCCCTTCCTCTCTGAAACCAATAAAAATATATATTAAAAATAAAAGAAAATAAAAAAATTTAAAAAGTTAAAAAAATAAATGATAGCACCAAAGTTTCCTGACACCCTATCTGAATGACATTCAACTCTTGCATTTTCCACTCTTGTTTCCTTTGATACCATCATTTGGGTCCCTTGGTTTGTAAGGACAGTTAAGTTAAATGTCCAATTCAAATATCATAAAAAACCATTCACCTTTTTACCCCCTTGAGCAATATTTTGCCAATCTGCCATTTCCATAATTAGTATTAAAATATTTTTTCAAGGAAATACAGAAATAAGCAAGGAGAGTCAAAGATAAGTATCATAGCCAACAGTAGGATTTATAAAGTGCAACATTAGTCAAGTTGGGGGAGTGGCCATGTGGCCAGTGTTGTAAGATCCATCACTAGGAATAGCCAGAGGGAAGAGGAACATACCCCAAGTCCAGATGTTCAGAGGAAAGTTGGCATCAGAATGCTCAGTAACATCAAGACTCAGAGCGACCTGGAGGTATTATTGGAGCAGGTTAGGAAAATAACTGAGGAGAGTTTGGGACAGTTACTGTTTCTTTTAGCTGACTTGATGGGTTTGAGTACGTGATCTGTGGATGAATACAGATGGGTCACAGGGACAAGTGAGTTATTCTGTGTGGTAACTTGGCTATGCTATAGTGCCCAGTTGTTGGGTCAAAAGTGAGTTTGGATACTGCTTTGAAGGCTTTGTATAGATGTGATTAAAATTCATAATCAGTAGACTTTGAGTAAAGGGAATTACCTCTATACTGTATGTAAACCTCATCCAATCATTTGAAGGCCTGAAGAGCAAAAATTCAGGTTTCCCAGAGAAGAAGGAATGCTGCTGTAAGGCTGTAACATAGAAGTCCTGCCTGACTTTCCAGCCTGTTGGCGGGACCTAACGAACTATCCAGCCCTCAAAATAGCAGGAACCGACTTCATCAATCTCTCACCCTGTCTCTGTGAATCCTGTTGGTTCTATTTCTCTAGAGAACTCTGACTGATACACTAAATAAAACCTCCAGTGCAGAATCCTCTCTGAAGAAGGTAGAAAACTACAACTCACTTTTACTTTTCCCTCTAACAGAGTCAGACTCATCCACTCCCTCCCTGTTTCCCTTTCTTGCTTAGGTTTGCCTATGGGACCTACCTGACCACAGAAAGGTAAAGGCTCACATCTTATTGGCTTGGATTAAGCTCACAGCCCCACCCAACACCAGGGACAGCTTTTTTAATCTTAGGGGATAAATTTCATAGCGGAATCTCTGGATAGCAGTCTTCTCTTCTATTGAAATATAAGTGGTTGGCATTGGGAAATTCTTTCTAGGTAAGTAAAGTGGAAACTTGAACATTTATCTAGCAGAGCCTCACTTTGGGATCTGAGCAATCCAGACAGAGAAGATGTCAGAAATGATAAAGAAAATAATAAGATATGTGAACATTTTTATTTCTCCCTATTGACTTTAGCTTTTGATTAGGAGCAATATTTTTTAAGTCCTTTCAGAATAACCTCTATATTATACAAAGGTCAGGTCTTTCACATCCAAAGCAGAATGAAATAGGGGTGCCATAATTATCTAAATTGACTGTCCACAGGAACTCAAATCACCCTTCTATTCTAATTTAGCTGAGCATTTTCCAGCCATGGATTGGTGAGGAGCAAAATATAAACATGCTCAAATTAAATCAAACATGGCATTTAAATAGTGACTGTTTATTTGTTTGTTAATAGAAACTCAAGTTAAAATAATTTTGTGTCTTATCTGAATTTGAGGCAATATGCCTAGTGGTTAAGAATATAAGGCCTGAAGCCCAACTCCTTGGATTCAAATCCTGACCTCACATTAGCATATAGGCACTCAGTAACTTTGTCCTGCCTCAATTCGTCCATCAATAGAATAGTGATAATATTAATGCTTACCTCATAGGGTGGTGGTAAAGGTAAAGCACTTAAAATAGTATCTGAAACTTAGTAAGCACTAAAAATATTAGCTGTTTTTATTGTATACTATCTGATACTTACCCAATGCTTTTCACCAAACAATTGCATCAGTTTGGTTTTTTTTAAAATTGATTTTTAAAGAGAGAGGAAAAGAGAGAGAGAAACATTGATATGAGAGTGAAACATCGATTGGCTGCCTCTGGCATGCTCTCCTACCTCTCCTTCCCCCCTCAGGGATTGAGCTGGTAACGCAGGCATGTGCCCAGAACAGGAATCAAACTGGAAACCTTTTGGTGCATGGGAATAAGGCCAACCAACTGAGCCACACCTGAGAGGGTGCGTCAGTTTTTATAGAGAGTACTCAGTTAGCTGTTTGATGGAAAACAATCTGGACCTATGTTTGAGTTCTAGATCTGCAAATTCAAGGTTAGGTGACTTTGGCAAGCCATCATCTGTAGTTCTCTGACCCAGGAAGTTGACCTGATATATACCATACATATGTCATGAAAATCAAGTGTGATGCTATTTATTGAATGCAAATTATAAGACCTATATAGCTGTGAAGGCCAGCTATCTATTCATGTAAGTAATGATCTTCAAAATAGTTAAGTCTACCACCTGACTCTGCCGCTGGGGTTCCACGCTCAAAAAATAAATGTCAAAATTTCCACAGTTACTTTTAAGAATATAAGGGTTCATTTTCCTTACTTACCAAGGAAAGGAACCTGACCTTTCCAATAACTTAGTAATGAAATTTAATTATTATAGCATTTCTCCATAGGTCTCCCTCCATCCTCTCACATTTCATGTGTTTGTTGCTGTACATGAGCTCCAGGAGCAAACTGTGCAATGTGTCTTCCCTGCTGCCATGTGTTCATCAGTCTTTCTCCTCTTTACCTGCCTGGGTGGTCTTGCCTTCCTCTTCCCACTTAGTCTATATCAGTGTAAGATGCGAGGTACTCTACACAGAAGGTAATGAATATTGATCTTCCAGTTTAGCCCCAAAACACCTACAGCGATGGATTGACTTAAAGACCACTGATGTGTAAGAAAATCTAAAGTCACATTAAAAACAACAATAGCTGCGTTTTGATGGAGCTATGCCTTCAGGTGTTTGCATGCTATTTTCTTGCACCAACTTTAAACAAAATTCATATCATGGCTTTACTGCTTTGAGCTTCACATATTTTTCTAAAAAGAAGAAAATAATATAAACAATTTAAAGTTAAGGGGCTTTATATTAAAACACGTTTGAGAGCCCTGGCCAGTGTTGCTAAGTGATTAGAGCATCGACCCATGCACCCAAGTGTTGTGGTTAGATTTCCAGTGGAGGATATATAGCTGGTTGCAGGTTTGATCCCCAACTCTGGTCTGGGCTTGTGTAGTAGGCAATCAATTAATGTTTCTCTCTCTCTCTCTCTCTCTCTCTCTCTCTCTCTCTCTCTTTCTCTCTCTCCCTCTCTCCCCTCTTTCTCTTTCCCCCCCTTTCTTCATCCCTTCTACCCTCTAAAAATCAATGGAAAAAATATCCTCAGTGAGGATTAACACCAAAAAAACCCAAAAAGCACTATATTTGAGAAACCAATGCAGGCAATCTGGAACACTTTGGTCTTCTCTACTTTCAATTAATATTAAATTCACAAAGGAATTTGATGGTAAAAAGAGAATGGTAATGTGAAATATTCAGACTACTTGTGGATTTCCCTCACTTAGTCTGCCTAATTTCATAAGGAAATTTCTGCTATCCTAGTTGCCAAAAGCTTTTTGTAGCCCTAATGAAGTCTCCAGTGTTTAAAAGTTAAGCATCTTGGGATCTTCAAATATGAGGGACCAGACTTGATTTTAAAACCTGACTGGACAACATCTACCAACTCTGCCACAAATTCATGTCTCTCTATCCTTTGGGTTAAATAGCCTATGCTCCCATACTTTGCCAGGCACATTATGGCCTCACTTATGAAGCTTGCTCAGAGTTCCTCCAATCTTTACTCTTCTTTCCTGCCCTCTCTCTCCATCTGCAGAAGAGAGAGCTATCTTGAAGATCCAGATAAAAAGTGAATTCTTCCATAAAGCCTTCCTGATTCACTAGCAGGAATTAATCTTTTCCTCCTTTGATTTTCCCAATGTTTTTAAATCTACTTAGTGTAAATTGCCTTTTACAAATGTGACTACTAAAGCAGATTAGAAGTTCCTTTAGCCTGGGGACTTGGCCTTTGCTCATCTTATTGTCATCATCTAGAACTCCTAATACAGTGCCTTGTAGATAGTTGATTTTGAATAAATGTGTAGGAATACTTTAACCAAATAAATGTATTGAGTCAAATAATAGCTAGATGAAAGAGTTGTACACAGTTATATTACAAGAGATATGTTATCTGGTTTCTAATGATGAAAACTCAAAGTCCCAATGAGGTAATACCAGCAGAGACAAAAACTTGTCTAAAGACAGGAAAGCAAACCAACATTCATTGAGCATTACATTAGTTGCCTGTGGCTTCTGTAACAAATCACAACAAACTTGGCGGCTTAAAGAAATAGAACTTTATTCTTCACAGTTCTAGACATCATTAGTCCAACATCAGTCTCGGTGGGATGACATCAAGATATTGGAAGGGCTGCACTCCTTTTGGAGGCTCTGGGGGAGAATTAACTCTTTGCCTCTTCCAGCTCCTGGTGGCTGCTGACATCCCTTGGTTTATGGCCACATCCCTCCATGACCACATAGCCTTCTCCTTCTTTGTGCCAAATCTTCCTCTTTTGTTTATTTGTCTGTTTTGTTTTGTTTTTAAATAAGGGCACTCGTGGTTGCTATTAGGGTGCACCCAGATAATCCAGAATAATCTTCCTATCTCAAGATCTTTAATAATATCTACAAAACCCTTTTTCCATAAAAGGAACATTTACAGTTTCCAGGGATACAGCCGTGGGCAAACTATGGCCCGCGGGCCGGATCCAGCCCGTTTGAAATGAATAAAACTGAAAAAAAAAAAAGACCGTGCCCTTTTATGTAATGATGTTTACTTTGAATTTATATTAGTTCACACAAACACTCCATCCATGCTTTTGTTCAGGCCCTCCGGTCCAGTTTAAGAACCCATTGTGGCCCTCGAGTCAAAAAGTTTGTCCACCCCTGGATTAGAACCTTATATTCTGGGGAGCATTATTCAGGCTGCTATAAACACCAACTAGACATGTTCCTTTGCATGGTTTTACTATGCAATCCACACAGATAGTCTACGATGTAGTCATCACTGTTCTGATGAAACAGATGAGGCCACTGAAGTCCAAGAAGTGGGGTGACTTGCACAAATGCACTTGCAGTCAGTGGTTGGATATTTGATCCAAGCCTAGATCTCTCTGGCTCCAACTTGATTTTGTTTTTCCATTATATCTCAGGAGCTTCCCAAGTACTAGACACCCAGTATATTCTTAATAAATGTCTGTTGATATAAAAGAAAACCTTAATTGAGGTTCTCAAGTTTCCTGTTTTATCATTTTGTCACCTTTTCTAAAAGTTTATTGATTTTTAAAGGATTTTATACATCAGAAGTCTCTTCAGAAAGTGTTTTCTAATGAGAATGCGTTGTTGTTTCCAAAAGGGTCACTGCAAATTGGAGGCAGTTTAGTCACCGTAATTTAAAGGGATGTGAAAATTTCACATAGAAAGTAAAAAACAATTGAGCATTTGAGAGGGTGAAAGTACACATCAAAGTCATTAGTCTACAAAAGCTAAAAGCTGATCCTCAATCTAATTCAATATGATTGGGAATAAGCTGTATTATCACCATAAAAGAATGAAGTTTCTGTAGGCATTGAACACAGAGTTAAAATTCATTCAAGCAATGTTATGTCTTCTCAATGATTTCCCCTAAGTCTTAGACATTTGTGAAGTTGTATTCCTGGGTTCTGATAATTCACTATAGACTTTCTAGTGAACACCTTTAAAACCACATTTCATTAAGCTATTTTTTAAAAAAATTAGGTGGCACCACTGGGTCATTTCCACCCCACTAGTTTATGCTGCCTAATGTTAAAATACTGGTTCTCATGGACTATGAAGGCATGTATTAGTTTTCTCTTGCTGCTTTAATAAATTACCACAAATTTAGCAGTTTAAGCAATATCCATTTATTATTGTTACCGGAAGGGGTCCATTTGCCCACACACATCAGAGCCCAATAAAACATGAACAGGAGTTTGCAGCCAAGAAAGTAAGAATTCATTAAAGAGATGGTGCCATGCCTGGAGTCACAGTAGCTCATGCTCAAAGACTTGGCTCCCAATAACTTCTGGATGAATTATACAGGGGGGAATCGTTAATCATGGTGACTAAAGGAGGTTAGGGTCATGGTCTCTACTACTGGTTGGTGCTAGTGCAGAGGGTAATTGATCATTGCATCTGGTCCTGATGCTGTTCTGTCCAACTTCACAAGGATTTGTTCTGTGAGATTGTTCCGCTTTCCTGGGTCTAGAGCTAAAACACAACTGAGGTCAAGGTATTGTCTTAAGTTTGATTGAAAACTCTGACTCTGTAGTTAATAGACCCAAGACCTTGTTCCTATGACTACTGGATGCTGAACAGAACCTCATTGTCCTGACGGCTTAGTGATTAAGCAAGGGATAGGGAAGTGGTAAGCCAGGGTGCTGCATGAGTGAGTCAAAGAGAAAAAACTCAAAATAAAAGGCCAGGTTAAAGAAAGCAAGGTCTCTGCACAGTTACATTATCTCACACTTCTGTAGTCAGAAGTCCAGGCATAGCATGGCTCAGCGGGTTCTCTACTCCTGATTTCAAAAGGCCAAAATTGTTGGCAGGATTGCATTCCTTTCTGAAGAGTCTGGAGGTGAATCTACTTCCAAGCTTCTTGGGATATTGGCAAACTTCAGTTTCTTGTGGCTGTCAGACTGAGTTTTCTTTGCTGGCTGTTGACTGGAGGGTCATAAGTGGCTTCTAGAGACTGCAGCATTCCTTGGGTCGTGGCCCCCTTCCTCCATCTTCAAAGGCAGCAACAAGGGATTGAATCCTTCTCTTGCTTTAAATGTCTCTGAGCTCCCATTTTACTTTGTTGCTCCTCTACTGTCTTCCACTAAATGTTTTGACAGACTTTTCTACTTTCCTCTTCTACTTTTAAGGGCCCATGTGATTACATTAGGGTCACCAGGATAAGCCCCTATCTTAGGGTCAGTTGATTTGTAACCTTCGTTTCATCTGCAGAGACCCTTCACAGAAGTAACTAGAGTAGTGTTTGGTTGAATGACCAGGGGACAGGGATATTGGCACAGTGTTTTTAGAATTATGCCCAAAACAAGGTGTAAAGTTTCCACTAAGGTTTATTTTATTCTTAATATTCTATCTCTAAATTTCAAAGGTCAGGTTACTCAGTAAGGACTTATAAAACCAGAAACATGGAACAAACTACCTATTTTTCTGAATACAACTGATGGACATAACATTTGAAGGTTCAGATATACTTATGTAGCCACATTTCCATCTTACATATGAATACCAGATGGGGAACAAATATTATAAATTAAGAAAAAGAGACTTCATTTATTCTTAAAAGTTTATATATCTAATGCACCAAGGATTTTAAGCATAAGCTATATTCGAATAGAAAGAATACTTACTGAAATCTTTAAGACAAGGGTTGTCAAGAACAAAATGCTCACTGACGAAGGATGTTAAAACATTTTCCTGTAAGTTGTTTAATGACACGTGATAGACCACTCACCATTATCATGTGTCTTACCTTGTAGTCAGTCTAGCTATTGATAGGGAATCTTCTCCACGAGCCAGTTAGACATTCCACAATAACTCCTACATGTGATTATTTAAGTGCTTTCATTTACCAACATAGAAAAACATGACTACCACCCAAAACCTGATGTGATTAACACCATAGCTTAGCTTCCTAATGTGAATGTTCTCATAAACAGATGAGAGTGCAAAGCTTTTTAAGAGCAGGTGTATTTCTTCCCGACGCTGTATCCCCAGTTGGACGCTGTATCCCCAGTTGGACACTGTGAGTTTCAGATAATGAGGAGGTGCTAGGGGATGACTGAGCCACAAGATGGAGGGGGTCTGGGCCACTGGATCCCCACATAGAGAAGACCTGCTATCAACTAGAAGCACCTGCTTTGGATAGTTAGATGAGGTAGAAATATAATTCCATTGTGTTCAGGCTTGTATACCTTTTGGATCTATTCTTTTTGAGTTGCTTGAATTATCTACATAATGCATCCTATGTTTATCCTACTCTAGCATTCATAGCATCAACTTCATTTTGCAAGGTCTCTAGTTCCTGGCTCTTTAGATTCCATAAATCCTTATTGCTCTCAATTTTTTTGAGGGTATTTTTTCAAGGGTGTTGTAAAGGGCAAGAGTTATTTTGAAGCTAAGATCCACGGATTTGAAAAAAATACTAAAATATTTTGTGCATTATTTTCACTGGAGCAAAATACGTTAACCTTATTTTTTTTAAGTTTTAATAATGGAAAGGCTTCAGAGCAAAGAGCAAGAGTAAAAGTAGTTAAAAATGCTGAAATATTCTTCTCTTGTACAAGGTTAACACAATAATGCAGAGTGCTCTTGGCATAAATTAGATTCAAGATGAAGGGAAGGCAAACACAGGTCTTCCTTGAGATGGGAGGGTCTTCATTTAGAGATTTAATATAATACAGAGTTTAAACATGCTCAGACTTACAATGTTGTTCTCTGGAAAAAGAAGATACCTTTTGAGTCCCAGTAAACCAGGTCAGTGAAAGCGAATACCTAAAGTCATGAGTCATGCTGATTTTAAATACAGGCCAGGTAATTCTTTCTTACAAATTTCTCATTTGTACAGAAGGTTTTGAGTGAGATGTATGAAGTAACAGGAGATAATTTGAAGCTAATCCACATATGACAGAATTATCACAAGTAAATGACAGAATTGGGCTGACACCTATGGGGAAAAATTTACACAGTCAATAGAATCAGAAATTATTAGTGATAATTGACATTCATGCTACTACTACTTATACCATCTTTTACACCTATAATTTCTCAATAAGCATGAAGGTACATATTATTATACATTGTAAATGTATGAGACAATAAGCTTAGAGAGATTTCCAGCAAATGAGCCAATATCATATAGTTACTCTGCTCAAGTTTCAGAATTAGAAATTGTATCCAAGTTCCATCATCAAAAAAAGTCCTTATTAGGAGTTTCTTACTCTCTATAATAACCACCAACAAACAAGGATTAGTGATGAATTACTGTGTCCTGAAATTTTAGGACTCTCTCCATTGCATCCATTTCCACTAGTCTGTTTTTTGTTGTTATTGTTTTTACTCATTCTTATGTCAATATTCCTGTTCTCAAATAGGAAGGTGATGCTTCTGATGTGCTTTCTTGAAGACAGAGTTAACTCCTCTGACAAACAACAAATTCCTATTAAAAAATCACACACAATCATTTGCAGTACACAGAATTTTAGGACAAAAATAAAAATCAGTGTTTTAAACCTTTTAATTTAAGACGTGTGACATCTAGATTAAGTACTTTTCCTGATTTAATGTGTTTCTTAAAAGTCAGTAGTACTGTTTCTAGTTACTATATTACCTAAGGATTTTTAAGAAAGCCTAATATTTTACAAAGAAAACAGAGCAAATATAATCTGTAACCATAATAATAGCTTAATTTAAATTTGGTCTTTTATATATGATATTCAGACTTATGATAATTTATAAAATCACATTATTATTTTAAGAAGGCAATGAACATTTCTGTAAAGGAAGGCAAATTTATTATGTTCACACAACAGTGGGTTACATTTAACTACAGGGATACTGATAAATATGGTGGGGAACTTAGATTTAAATAATTAATCAGAATATGCATTAGGAAAACAGTTTTAAGAATTTGATTATAAAAATCACTTCATTTTTAATAGTATTTATTTAAGTCATGTAACAATAATTTATTGTACCAGAAACAATGGTGATATGTTGAAGGGTCAGGATGCATGTTAAGGAAACAAGACATACCAAGTGCCCTGTTCTCATGGGCTTACTTTAGCACAGAGACAAGAAGGGAAGTGAGGAAGAAGAGGAAGAAAAGAGAGAGGAAGAATTAACAAATAACTGTCAGATGCTGAATGAATTACTGGATAAAAATTAATAATAGAAGGGATGGGTGAAATAAATGAAGGGATTAAGGAAAAAACAACTCATAGACACAGACAACAGCATGGTGATTACCAGAAGGGAAGGGGTGAGGATGGGGGAAGTAGAAGAGGGTATAGGAAGGGATAATTGGTGATGGAAGGAGACTTGACTTGGGGTGGTGAACACACAATACAATATTCAGATGATGTATTATAGAATTGTACACCCAAATCCCATATAATTTTTTAACCAATGTCACCCCAATAAATTCAAATACATTCATACATACATATATACATACATACGTACATACATAATAGAAAAGATGTGTGCAAATGAATACCAATGAAAATATTCTCAATATGCCAGCCAGGCTTCAATTAAGGAAACAAAACCACTGAGTATTAAATAATCAGGAATTTATTACAGGCATTGGACATTACACAATTGTGAGAGGAACTGGGGTAAGGGTTCAGCACAGGGAGCTGGAAGGTTACTTAGCAGTTATTATGTGTGTCTTTGGGCAGCTCTCCTGAAGCACTGGGGGGCAGGCTAAAGTTTACAGCAAATCTGGAAACAAGGAACATCTAGCTGCTAGAGTGAGCCGTCAGGTGCAGAAGTGTGAGGTAAGCTGTTGCGTCTGCATAGTTACTTTCTCTGTGACTTCACATCCAAGCATGTACTGGGCCTGGGAAGCTAGAGTTCAGGAGGGTCAATGGTCAGGAATTAAAGCAGAATTCAGAGAAGGGAAGAAGAGTGAGGATAAACTGGGACCCACCAGCACCTCCACATCTCTCTTCTTTGCCTCTAACTATGACGACCTTCAGGGAGTGGAGGCTGTTGCTCCCTCCATTGGTCCAAATCTCGTGCAACTGTCTCTGGCGGCCAACTGCAAGCTGGGACCCTCCAGGCAGGTTCTGAGAAATGTAGTTCCAGATTAGCCAAGCTGACATAAGGTAAACAGTCCCATTAGGGCTTTTGGAGTACGCACAATTTTACTTTTATCTATGCCAGTGGTTCTCAACCTTCCTAATGCCGTGACCCTTTAATACAGTTCCTCATGTTGTGGTGACCCCCAATTTCATTGTTACAAATTGAACATAATTAAAGCACAGTGATTAATCACAAAAACAATATGTAATTATATATGTGTTTTCCGATGGTCTTAGGCGACCCCTGTGAAAGGGTCATTCCACCCACAAAGGGGTCGCGACCCACAGGTTGAGAATCGCTGATCTATGCTATGAGGTATCTATATTTCCTATTTATAATATGGTACTTCAAAATAAAGTCATAAGCAAAATAATTTCTTTTGGAAATGCTTTAAAATCAAAGTCAGTAAATATAAAGCTATAAAGTTACAAAATTCCTTTTGAGTCTCCTTTTGGTGATTTTGCACATTGCTCCACTTATTCACCTAGTGCTTTGCACTTTGCAATATTTTAAATTCTAATGAAATCTCAACAGAGTAGTGGCAATTTGCCACAGCATTTTTCTCTTACTTTTCTAAAAACAGAGTAAGCGAAGTGAGGAGAAATGTAGTGGGTTATGCAATACCCATGTTGGGGTGATGAACCCCCACCTCCAAGATGTTAACCTGAAGATTTCTCTACTCACTTCCCTGGTCTATGCAGTGAGGACAGTGTTCTCTGATGTGGAAAGTCAAAATAGTTACCACGGGATAGGATCAGTTGATCTGCAAGCGTAATATTTACTCTCGTTCCTTAAGTGCATGAGATAGATCCATGCAATTTTTCCAGAGAATGTCAAGGATTGGCATCCACATCCAAAACGGTCAGTCTTTGGAGCATGAAACTAACTCGTTGCACATTTTAAACTGAGATAGCGGGCATGTGCATGATTTACTAAATGTAATGTTGATGTTCACATATGAATTCACTTTATATTGGTAATTCTGTGGATGCTAGTTATGCCATTGATATTACTTCACTCTCCAGTAATCAACAGCTAGGGTCAACCAATTTGATTTTTTAACATCTATTGTATTTAGACAGAACCTATAGAAAACAACAACAAAGTAATTTGCATATGAGAAGTACTTGATATTGAAGACAAAGCCTTAAAGCTGACTTACAGTTAAAGTAAATAGACATTTTCATATTTCCAAATCTGATACGATCAGAATCCTGGAAGGTAATATTCATATCAATGGAACATTTAAATTGGCAATTGCTATAAAATTGAAATGAGGAAATACAGATTTTGCTTCAAAAGAATTACTCCCTAATGGTCACACTAAATGTATTTTTTTCTCTACATCAAGTGGATTTAGAATGTGTCATTAAAATGAAAGTACCTTCTATATTTCATCTTTAGAATAGATGGGAAAATGCTTTAAGAGGAGGTAAATAGCATATCCAGGTAACCAATTGAACTAAAATGTGAGGCTTCAAGTAGGTATTCAGTAAACCTGCTACTAGTTAGGTCCTTACTAGTATGTTCTTTGGTTAACAGTTGGAAATCACTGTTCCTTATGCTAGCATTCAAAATGCCTCTACAGGATGTTGGCCGTGACCTTCCCTGGAATAAAATAATCTAAACTATGGTTGTCTTTGACATAAAATGCTTCTTTAGAAAAGTGTGTACTTGGAACAGTATAACATGGAAGTGATCGCACCAGAGCAAAAAAAAGTTGTCAATAACTAAGCTGACCTGCTGCTCTTACAGAAGCACATTCTGCCGCCCAGTACAGCTCCACCTTCCATAGTGACAAGGACAGGGCAGAGGACTTCACTAACACCAAAGAACACTCAGTTGGATTAATATGTTAAACAACTACCTAAGAAACTGTCAATTACTTTCTTCTTTCATAGCTGTGGACTAATTCTTACTCTAATTCTAAGAGTTGTGAAGATTAAGTGGGACCATCCATGAGACACTATCTCGTATCCATTGACACATGGTGTGTGTACACTAAATGTTTATGTTCTTCCCTTCTTTCATGAGATTTGCTTATTATGGCTCAATTTACAAAGTTGATGTACTTGCTTCAAAGGATTCACTGAAGTATAAAAAGCGACAGTAGGAACTCTGAGAACAAATGTCAGATTACCTAACATGCAACCCATTTTTGCTTCTAATATACCAAGCATTTTTCCTTCCTGGAGCAGAAAAAAATTACTCCCACAGGATAGAGAAAAATGTTACTACTCTCTAAGACCTGCATTTCTTTACTCCCAACAGTATGCCCATGCCTAAAATTATTTGAGCAAATAGGAATTCGTAATTCATTTATCCTCATGTTATTCCCATGTCTCTCACTTTCTTTTCTGTTCACTTTTGATCAAGATGGACTTGACCCTCGGCTTGACTAAACTTTAGACAGGTTTCTTCCTGACTGTAAGCCCCTGCCCTCTCTTTACTTTAGAGCATTTACTTTAGAAAACTTGTAATTGCAAATTCTTTCTCTGCCCCTTGGAAATGTAGATAAACCTCCAAGCCTCTTACCTGTTTTACAATCCAGGAATGTCTGGGACCTGGGTGCCAACCTCAATAAAGATAGAGCCCCATCGGTCAGTGGGAGGGTGGCAGCCTAACTTGATTAATGTCTATTAAGGAACAGAAGGCTTAATGGCAAAGAAAAACATTTGCACACTCAGGAATGACTCAATGTGCTAGACACCTCCGATTGACCAACCCCACCCTTCAATGTCCTCCAGTACTTTTCCAATAGCCCACATTAGCACTTCAAATCCCTTTGGCCCTATGATCTAGTGGAGTTGAATTCAGTCTCTCTCCCCTATAGCAATTTTCCTTGCCTCTATCTGGTGCAGTTTTTGATAGTTTCCTTCTTACTGAATAAGTTCTACATGTCATTGTTAAAATAACACACACCCTTACTAATATCCTCAATTCATTTATCCCTCCTTTTTCCAACCCCGAAATCATGATAATCAGCCTTTCCAGTCGTTTGGTTGGAGATAAAAACACAGCCAGCCGACTGACTGCTGACTTCAAGTCCTAGATCACTATTTCACCCCTTTGTCTGCCTTAATGCCCCACACACCTCCTTACACTCATTTTCAGCAGATGACAGAGAGAATAGAGGCAATCAGAAAAATGTCCATCAGCTTCCACCTCCATATTCACCCACCCACCTGCATCTGGGACTTTATACTCTGCCCTCCCTAACGTTATTGTTGATGAGCTGGCTGTGCTTGAACGCTGGCCATCCTTACATGGTGTCCCAGACCCCATCTCCCCATCTCCAGGATGTAGCTGTAGAAACTCTCCCTCATCTATCTGTTACCAATTTTCCCCACTCTACTCAGTCAGTCCCATCACCCTGAAACACTGTAGTTGTTCCATCTTAAAATAATAATAATACGAATCCTCTCTTAATCTCCAATCCCCTCCCAGATACTGCAACAGATTTCTGCTTCCCTTTTAGAGAGACTTTGAGAAGGTGTTTAAAATGCCTCTCTTACCATCCCTTTTTAAACTATCTAGGCTATAGAGTTCTATTCCTAGAGATTATATAATTGAGGTATTCTCTCTCAAAACTCGGCTACTGAAGAGAAGTAGGCCAGCTTGTCAGGTTGAGTTTATTGGAAGATATCCTTCTTAATAGGGTCCTCACCCCCTTCTCCCAGGTAAGAATCTTCCTCTGAGGGTTGATCATTCTAAATCTGGAAGCCATTTTATTAAAATAATAACCTCAGGAATGTATTGATTTTTAAAGTGAAGTCCTAGTTTGTTAATTTACAAATAAAGAATATATCTTTCCACTCATTGTACCATATTTAACCTCTAATATCTCCTCCATGATAGTCTTCTATTAAGAAATGTGATGTTAAACTTGTGCTCTTAAATTCCTTTAATAGTTCTCTATTACTTTCCCGACAAGTCTAAAATCCATATAGTTGTGTAATTATCATGAAATTTTTGGTCTCAAAATCAACTTATTTTTTTTATAACTGTCTCTATTTCTGTCTCTTTTTTATTATTGTGGGTGAAAAACTTCAGTCTCTTCTAGGGTCACCACCACTCCCCACATTCATCTTCCAAGGATCTGTTATGGTACCAGGGTCTTAGGTCAGGTCAAGGTAAAAGTTGAGGGAAGGAGGAAAAAGTGGTCCTTGGCTCTCCTCCAGTGGTTGACACTGAAGTTTTTATCAATCAAATTGGCTTGGCTACTCCAGGTTCCCTGACTTGACATTCTTCAGTGACACGTGGAACCTGGCACACACAGGAGAAATTGTCTAGGGCTCCATCTTACTAAACATACCACACATTTATCTCTGGTGACTTGCTACATCTCCTGTGAGCTACTGGAAGGCTGTCCTGTTCACGTGACCCATAATACATTTTCTTTCTATCTCTCTCTGTGTGGGCCCCCTCCTGCCCCCCCCCACCCCCGCCAACACACACACTATTATTCTCATTTTCCCATTCCTCATTTCTCCCTTCCATTCTCTCCACAGCTTAAGGGATCTCTTTTAAATCTTGGGTATTGTAGATGGGAGCCTCATGCTCCTCACTGCTTTTCTCAAGTCATAGTTTCCATAACAGGAATCTTTTCCCTAACTTTGTTGCATGTAGGTCCTAGAAATAAAAGTTATCAGGAGTTATAGGTCCTGTCCTATTTTCATCTTTGCCACATCCCTCCCCCACAACAATGAGCACAGAACCCATAGCTTCTTAAATGGAGAGATGGGTAAAGTGGGGGAGATTATGCCTTAATATCAATGCTACATTTACAATTGGATTCCCACTTTATCCTCTCATTCATCCACATTCTCCCTTACATCTCTGTAACAGCAGATGGTTCATAGCTCCCTAAATGCGTACTTACAACATTAGAACAGTTCTATTGGTCCTCTGTCTGTTTTCAATGACTCTTCATGTGTTCACAACAGAAATGTGATGATGAAAGAGGAGGTAAGTATCCAATTGCTTGCACCTTCATATTTAGGTGCATCTGGAATATTTCTCCATCCACAGTGTGGCAGCTAATAGGCTTTGAGCCAATTGATAAGTCAGTGTAAATCTCTGCACTAAATGGTAGTAAAGGTTAAGAATTTTTGTATAGAAACAAACATATGTGTGTTAATACTATATATGTACATATATGTATATTCATGTAAGTACATACATATGTATGTTTAGGAGTGGGAATATTTTGTTTAACTTCCACATGGATCTGTGGACTCTTTTGTGGACTCTAGGGGATGCAGACACCCTATTTTACGTAACATACATTTACTTCTAACTTTATATGTATCTAAGCTGCCATCTTAGTGTCCCGGTACCAATTTTTCAGACATGTTACAACTCATTACTCCCCTATTTGCCTTATATTAATTACTTTTGATGAGTTTTGGGAGACAGATTAGTCACTTGACAGTAATTGTAACCACATGTGTGTTATCAGCAGAGCTTCTGAAAACCATTTCTTCCCTGGCTTAACTCTGGAAATAGATAAACGCATATCTTTTATGAAGATGATGATTACTTTCAATATCATAAGACTCTCTCTGACCTTGCTCCTAAGGAATTCTGAGGATGCAGCTTCCTATGCATTGATTAGAGCTCATCTGAACAAACCCCAGTTAAACACCGTGGGAAAGAGTTTTAATAGTAAGGATTTAGATTATTATCATTCAAGAATTTTTAACCTCTACCTACAGCTTTTATTTTCATGGTTATCAACCACAGGTAGGCCTTAATAGAACCTAGAGATTCTTCTAATTTCATTCATCAGCTCCATCTAACATTGTTCAAGATATCTATTCTAAGTCTTGTAAAGGTCATTCATGATGTAATGTTGCTGAATTATATAATCAACTTTTGGTTCTCATCTTGACCTATCAGTGGTGATCATGTTAGTATACACTATAAGAAGGCCATTGTCTCACTGAGAAGCATCTCTCTCAGGAATCAGACACTGATAAGCTAACCCTTACCTGTTAAGGATTTAATAATGACTCCTTGCAAGAAGATAGTTTTCTTGATCAGGATTCTACCCATATAGCCGTAATTCCTTCCATTCCCACCTCTTGCTCTTTATTTCAACCTTGCCCAATTTCCTCAAGTCTTCAGACTTTTGCAAATGCAGTACAATGTCCTGACTACACCCTTCACTTCTAACATGCATAGATATCTGGAAAGTCATTTCTGTGTGCCCACAATCATCCCCCTTCCCTTGTCCATGCCACAGGCCTCTCCTCATGCTCTGAGCATTTCCTCTGTGATAGAAATTTTCAAGTTGTCATTTGTTTATTTACTGGCTTTCCATAAGAAAGTAAGTTCTTTTTCATATTTAGGAACTTGCAAAGAGTAGTCATCAACAAAGTAAAGAATATATTGATATACTTTCCCCACTTTTTCTTTTTTTCCTTATCTTATCAGATATTTTGAAACTTTGAAAGTGAAATTATTTTTAAAAATCAGAATCTTATACCTCATGGTATGCTAATATTTATTAAAAACATTAGAAGCCATATTTTTGCTTTACATTTGAAAACTATTTCATATTGCTGACATTAAAAACAAATTATTCTCCTAAATATGTTGGAAAATAGATTAATATACTAAATAAAATAAAAATCAGATCTCTTTTGATTATTTAAGCTTTTAAATTTTAAAAGTGAGATGCACAAATTTTTATACTCTTGTTAATATTGTATATTCACTGCAAAGTTGCAATAAAACCTCTAAGGCAGGAAGGTTTAAATACTAAGCTTTTCTTATTAATTCCCTGAATTAGAACAGCTCTTAAAATAAAATCAACTACATTTGAGCCAGATGAAGAAATTGGATTCAGGGATGATTGCTATCTTTACAGCCTATGACCTTACATTATTCTGTCATATGCCTAAGGACATTGAAAGTCTCTAAATTAATTTTAGGGCGTACACAATAATGTTTTTTTAAATCACAGCTCCAAGAGCAGTATGCCCTGTTGCTCTGTTTTCAGGTTTTTAATCTTCATAACATGATTCTGCAATATGTCCTGTTTCTAGAAATATTTTGCGAATGTTTCCAGAAGTATTTTTTAAAATCTTGGCAATAATGTGCACCACTTTGTACCTCCTCCCAGTACTTTTCTAAAGGGAGAAAAACACTTTTTTCTCTGCATCCTGTGTTCAGTCAACCTGTTTGTTCCCAGTGTTTTAAGATGCCTTTAGGGTTGCCAGTAACAAACAAGCAGCAAGGCTCATATATCTTGAGGATCCTTGTGTGCTGTCAGAATAGCAGAAACTTGGAGTTTCACTTGTGCCAAGAACTAATGTTTTCACAGTAATTTTTATATGTCATTACTCACTCTATGGATAAAGAAACAGGAAGGGGGCAGGGGCTAGGTGGAGGTGGGCAAAGGTGGAAGGAAGGGGGATACCTGTAATAGTGTCAGTAAAGTGGAGCCCTAACTGGTTTGGCTCAGTGGCTAGAGCATCGGCCTGTGGACTCAAGGGTCCCAGGTTCGATTCCGGCCAAGGGCATGTACCTTGGTTGCAGGCACACACCCAGTGGGGAGTGTGCAGGAGGCAGCTGATCGATGTTTCTAACTCTCTATCCCTCTCCCTTCCTCTCTGTAAAAAATCAATAAAATATATATTTTTTAAAAAAGAATAAAGTGGAAATATACACAATACCATATACATTAGCACCAAAAAATAAATAATGAGGTATAGGTCTAATAAAATATGTCCAGGATCTATAAGCGGATACCAACAAAACTCTGACTAAAGAAATTAGAGAGGATGTGAGTTGTTTAATTTACATACATACTGTTTTGTTGGACTTGCTGCAGTGAACTGTGTTATTTCAGAGTATCCTCATTATAATTCTTTTGTAAAAAGAAGCATCATTTTATAATAAAAATAAACTCATTCTATCTCTTTGCCACTTCAAAGTTTTAGGCTCTTTCCAACACAGTACATATTATTAGTGGGGCAAATATAGTGAAAGGAAACAGCATAGTCTAATAATAATACTAAGGGAAGATATGGGAGTCACGAATATACATTACATCTTTCAGGAATCTTGACTGATCATTTAGATGATATTTTGGGTGGCAGCCTGGTACAGTGATCATGACCTGATTTTATACTTCATTTTTCCCTTTCTTCCAAGTCTCGGTTTTCACATCTGTGAAATGGAACTGATATCTGCTCTGCAGGGCTCAGCGAGGTTCAGAGATCATATACACATGCTGCATAAGCCTAGTGAGTGCTTAATTAAGGATGACTTGTATTGTCCCAGTAACAATAGGCTCTGGTTATTATAGAGAAGTGTAGCCACATTGGTAGAGAGCAGAGAGTTGGAGCCAAAGGGATGGAGTAGGCAAAACTGTGGGGGGACGTCTGCTAGATCTGGGTTAGTGATGTTTCTGTGTCCAGCTTACATGCCAGCCTGGAAAGGCAGCTGGAGAATGAAACTCTAGCTTTGTTTATAGAGCACAGAAATGATGACCACTAATATTTTGTGAGAATCCTTGTTGTAATTTTTCTTTTACCTACATCATCATGGTGGCAAAAGGTAACATATAGGGACTAAAACATTGAATAAATGTGTATGGAATATATACAGCAGAGCTGCTACTGTTTGATAAGCCGAATAAGAATATCAGGAACAGGGTGAAGAGGATACAATGGCTAACTCTACTGAAGCCCAGCTATGAATAACAAGGCCGCTAGGGGAAGACGGCACTCCCTCCCGTGCTCAGCAACAGCTGCTAGCTGAGCAAGGGTTTTAGAAAGTCCACCTGGGTGTCAGAGGCGGGATCAGTGTCCCCATTAGCTGGGCCTTGGCAATAAGAGCTTCAAAAACTAATATTTATGAGCACTTAGTCAATTCTAGCCCCCACCACGCATCTTATTTGAATTCGCTAATGGAGTCTCTAGAATAACCCTGTGAGGTAAAATCTTTTATCATCATTTTGCAGATGCAAAAACTGAGCCTTAAGGAGCTCAGTTAATTTGACCATAAAACTAGTAAGAGATGGAATGAGGGCTTGAAACCAGGATTGTCTGACTTCATATCCCAAATGCTTAACTGCTATACTTTACTGTTCCCTAAGATACTAACCCTCAACAGCATAAATAAATTCATTTCAAGAATGATAGCAGTTACTATCTATTGAGCACTTACTATGTCTCAGGTGCTGCTCTCCCCACATTATTTCATTTAGTTCTCATTTGAATCCGGCGAGGTTTTTATTTAGGTTTTATCTTGCCATTTTACAAAGGACCACACTGAGGCTTTTTTTTTTCTTCCCCAATGATGTAGGCTTATAGTACAAGAGCAGGGACTGAATCCAGTTCTGTGGGTTTTTTTTACACTAAAAATTCAGTGTTTTTACACTACAAAAATTGAGGACATCAAAGTCAGAGAAGGATAACTGTTTTTTGTAGGTCCCTCTAACACCAACTATAAAATAATATGAAAGCCATGACTATAAAATAAAGTGGCAACCTACAGGACCCGCCTTACTGCTTTATGGTCATGCTTCATAATTATTCAACAAATATTTATTGAGCTCCTACTATACACCATGCTAAACATGATGCAGATCGTCAATCAGATTGATTTCATAATAGCTCCAATTCAAAGACTGGTTCAATTCTTCATGGTACTTTCCCTTCATGTGGCTATATTTTTGTCAGAATTGTTTTCAACACACCTTATCTCTGACCTTTCACCTAAAGAAGCAACACCTATCATCCTGATTTGGGCCTTAGGATGACAGCAGGACTAACATTGATTTGCTTCCCAGGTGAGGAATGAATGTGTTTACATGACCACAGAGGAAACAAAAATCCTCTTTCTGGACAAAAAACTTACATCCAGCTTCCTCTTCATTTTTGAACACCGTGGCTACCTGAACTCAACTGAAGCAGAACATATTGTCAGCGAAAGCAGTATTAATTAAAATCGTCTGTTGAGACCCAGGCCAGATTTGCTATTGCAAGTCAAAGCGAAGAGAACATAATGCTGTGTGCTGTTTAGAAGATGGAGGTATTTCCCGGGGTTATTTACAAATCATTAGCAGAACTTACCTGCTGTTGTCAGGACCTCCACTGGTAGGGAGTCACGTGTAGGACATAATTATTAGAGCCGGGATGATGTGTGGGCCGTAGAATTTAGTTTTCGTTAGACGCACCCTCACCAACACCAGAGAGGTGTTACCAGACAGCCTGCCTGTCAGTGGGAGAGGGCTGGTCCCAACCTCGATCTTTGTCTTCTCGTATAAATGAATTTATATGAGAGACCTTGGCTGTGTAGTGAAAAGCCAATTTATTAAAGCAATTAAAGCCTGTGCCTTGGTTGAAAAAGCAAAGCAAGCAAACCTATACATCTGGCTGATGAGCTCAGATGAGCTCTCAGCTGATCTGAAGAGCCAGTTAGGTGGGGGGTCTGAGGCATTACATACCTCTTATCTATAGGTTTCAAAATTCCTTTGCTGAATATTTTGGTACAGATTAAATCTCAAGGTACCTTTTTACTTTTGTGGCCTTCCCAGAATTCATGAGAAGCACCTAGCAACTTGATCTTGCCAAGCCTTGAGAAGGCTGGCTTCTCTGCTTAGGGAGTAAAACTGCCCTTTTTTTTTCCTTTCCCCTCCCCCCTCCCTTTCTGCATTCTCTCCTTAGGAAGGTTTTTAACCATTTCCTCTGGTGTCCTTGGCTGGGAAGATAATGGTTTGTTAGTTATAAGCTGGCTGCAAATTGCCCACACTGTTTGGCCTTGTTTTAACTTTCCTGTCTCAGTTTCCCTATTCCTCCTGCCTTGGGGTCCTGTAACAGTTTGAAAGGTAAAGCTATTAAAATAATAACACTTATATGTTGCACTGATAATTGAAACATTACTAGTTGACTACAGAAATCTTGAAAAACTCAGAAAAGGATGAAGAGAAAGAACAAATCACCTATAACCTCAGCCCCTAGTGGCAACTACTTCAACATTTTTTACAAATCAATTTTACATAGTTGAGATTTAAGTGAAGACTGTTTTTAATTTAGCATCCTATTATGAGCATTTCAGCAATCTTCATAAATGTCATCTACTTTTGATAATGGAATATATATATATTGATTTCAGAGAGGGAGAGAGAGAATAGAAACATCAATGACAAGAGAGAATCATTGATCGGCTACCTCCTGCATATCACACACTGGGGATTGAGCCCTAAACCAGGGCATGCGCCTTGACCGGGAATCAAACCGTGACCTCCTGGTTCATAGGTCAAGGCTCAACCACTGAGCCATGCCGGCCGGGCAGGATGTCTTACAATTTTTTTTTTTTTTTACAGTTCTCCTATGATGAATCATTTAAAATTCAACTCTCATGTATTTATCTAGAAAACATTTATGGCATGAAAACTTTAATTTTGTCATTCAAACTAAGTCACACAGTGTAATTATTTTCCTTTCATTAATATAATTGATATTGTCAACTAATGGTACACTGTCTCCTCCATAGGAGAGCTAGCCATTGCTTTGATTAAATAGACCAGTGTGTCCCTTTAATGCTTAGCCGCCACATTTACTATCAGACGGTTTCCCATGGTCAGATATGTGCACGTGGAAACTAGGTGTGATATGTGTCTGTGGATTTGTGAATTGGATGAAAATCTTTGGAGAAAAATCATATTTGCAATTTTCTCCTTTCAGGTTTTTTTTTTTAAATAACCTTTAGGTGAGATTAATTCATACTTGAGTTTCCTGTAAAAGAGCCCAAATTAAAACTCTAGAAATTGGTGAAACTAAGCCTTTTCTTTTTTTGTAGTAGATACATTGATTGTGATTCCTCAAAACAAACAAGGAAACAAACATGTAATCTTCATAGAGTCCTTAGTTATAGCCATTAGGAAAATTGGAGAGTACCCCTGAGAAATGCCTCTAATGTTTACATATCACCCTCTTATTTCATGCTGGTTTTTAATTAAATCTTTATTGTTCAGATTATTACATTTGTTACTCTTTTTTCCCCCCATAACTCCCCTCCTCCCAGTTCCCACCCCACCCTCCACCCTCACTCCCCACCCACTGACCTCATCCATAGGTGCACGATTTTTGTCCAGTCTCTTCCCGCATCTCCCACACCCCTTTCCCCCCAAGAATAGTCAGTCCATTCCCTTTCTATGTCCCTGATTCTATTATGATCACCAGATTATTTGTTCACTTGATTCTTAGATTCACTTGTTGATAGATGTATGTTTGTGGTTCATAATTTGTATCTTTACCTTTTTCTTCTTCTTCCTCTTCTTAAAGGATACCTTTCAGCATTTCATATAATACTGGTTTGGTGGTGATGAACTCCTTTAGCTTTTCCTTATCTGTGAAGCTATTTATCTGACCTTCAGTTCTGAATGATAGCTTTGCTGGATAAAGTAATCTTGGTTGTAGGTTCTTGGTATTAATCACTTTGAATATTTCTTGCCATTCCCTTCTGGACTGCAAAGTTTCTGTTGAGAAATCAGCTGACAGTCATATGGGTATTCCCTTGTAGGTAACTGAGTTTTTTTCTCTTCCTGCTTTTAGGATTTTCTCTTTGTCTTTTGCTCTTGGCATTTTAATTATGATGTGTCTTGGTGTGGTCCTCTTTGGATTCCTTTTGTTTGGGGTTCTCTGCGCTTCCTGGACCTGTAAGTCTATTTCTTTCACCAGGTGGGGGCAGTTTTCTGTCATTATTTCTTCAAATAGGTTTTCAATATCTTGCTCTCTCTCATCTTCTGGCACCCCTATAATTCTGATGTTGGTACGCTTGAAGTTGTCCCAGAGGCTCCTTACACTATCTTCGTATTTTCGGATTCTTTTTTCATTTTGCTTTTCCAGTTGGGTGTTTTTGCTTCTTTGCATTTCAAATCTTTGACTTGATTCTTGCGCTCCTCTGGTCTTCTGTTGGGAGTCTGTATAGTATTCTTTATTTCAGTCAGTGTATGCTTAATTTCTAGTTGGTTCTTTATCATAACATTGAGGGTTTCATTAGATTTCTTGAAGATCTCATTAAGTTTTTCGGTAGCTTCTAGACAGTTTTTGAGAGACCTTAAAAGTGTGGTTCTGAACTCTATATCTTCCATTGACAATTTTGTCCTGTTTCTTTGTCTCCGCATTTTTTTTTTGTTTATGATTTCTTGGTGCACCCCCTAGTGGTCTTTGTGTGCAGTCTTGTTGTAGTTAAGCCTTGATTGTTGTAGTTAATACTGGGGATCATGCTGGTTTTTATTGTTGAAAGTGTTACATATGTCTCCTTGCCTGTTGTTGTTTTAACCTGAAGTTTTGTGAAAAGAAATATGACCCATTTCAGATATGACAAGCAGAATAAATGTGCAATAAAGCACTAAAGAAAATGAGAATGATGTTAATTTAGCTAACTTTGTACTTGCTGAGAGTATTAAGAACAACTCACTTACTAATTGATAAATTAGGGATTTTGTGTTTATTTGAAAGTATGCATATTTAATGGAGAGGCTTCACTTTGCCTGCATATCATTGCTGTTGGAAAAATACCACTTGGGGTTTACTTGTAGGCTAATAAAGCCCAGGAAGAAAAGTGGGAGGTTTGAATAATATTTATGTCAGCCACAGGAACTTTATTTTTCTTTATAGTACAATGAGCCTTGTTACAAGTTCTTGCCCCTTTAAAGCTCTCTATGGCATAATTTTGCCATCATAAACATGTTCTTCTTATTTTTATACCTATTTTCCATGTCACAGAAAGTAAAATACTAAGAAAAGATCACAACTATAGAGAGTCATTATGTATATGAAGGCTCTCCTTCAAACTTCTTTCTGCTTCTTTATGGATGAGAATCCATGTTAAAATTGTACACAATATTCCTGTAATCCCTGTATCCCCCCAAAAATGTTTTTTTCTTTCACTCTTGAGTATTTTCTCATTTGTGAGCATTTTATCTCTTACCTCTGCATGAAAATTTTAAACTAGTGATGTCAAGATTATCATCCTTAATTAAATGGCAATAATTGGTAAGGAATCATTTCAGTTTTCCTTTTGTAATACATTCAGATGATTTGTGGTTATTTTAACACAAATAAATATATATGCATATACATATATATAATATATTACCCACATATTATATCTTTGGCACACTATTTTATTATACACTTAATATTTTGAAAAATTGAGCTTAAATAAATTAAGTGACATGCCAGTAGACTGAGAGTTAAATTTTAATAATAATCACAGAAAACATGTCAGTGTTGCTAATGGCCAGATATAAAGGTAGGATGACCTGCAAAGGGGCAGGAGAGAACTTTTGAGGATAATGGAAATATTCTGTATCTCAATTGTGGTGGTTACACTGTGTATACATTTTTCAAAACTCACTGGATTGTATACTTTAAACGGTTATAGTATATTATATGTAAATTATATCACAATAAATTTGACTTAAAAAAACCCAATACATTTAGTAAAACAAGCCAGATACAAAAGGATATATACCATATAGACCCATTTGTGTGAAAGTCCAAGAAACATTCTAAGCACTACTGATAGAGAGTTATATTTTGGGGGGACACCTGGTATTTTACCAGTGTGTGTGTGTGCATGTGTGTGCATATATGTATTTGTCAAAACTCACCAAAATCTACACTTAAAATGTGTGCATTTTGTTATATATAAATTATATTTTAATAAAATACATTTTTTAAGAAGAAGTAATCTTCTAAATGTGGGTACTGCAAGCATACTTGTACTCCTGGGGGAAGGACATCTATCATATAAAATTGAGAAGATACTTATTTATTCTTCTACATATCTTAGATAGTCTCAGAAAATAGCTGATGACTTGCTTCATCTTCCAAAAAAAAGTGCTTTTGATGATTAGAGAATTTTTCTTTTGTGATTTTGCTTTGACCTTTTCATTATGTGGCTACTTCCTTTGTGGAAAATGACCTTCTTTGAGGGCCTGGAAGTAATAATTCATTGTGTTATACAACATTAAGAGAGTAGCAGTAGTAGTTTATATGGATAGAATATATATTTCAAATAATATCAAGAGATTCATACATGCCATTTAATCTTGGGCCCCAAAGCATCTTCAATTTAATAAGCTGTCAAGAGAGCTATTATTAACTGGGAGCTGAACACCACAGTAAAGCGTCGGTGCTGACTTCTTAAACTAACTGGAAAAGAACAGCATTTTAATTGGACTGGATGCTGTTTTGCTAGAGCCACCAGGAAAAAAAATCATTATGCCTTTGCAGCAAAATACTTTCTGTCCATGCCAGTGAAAAAGAATGAAATAGAAACGTTTTATTTCCTCTCTGTGTAAACTTTTAAAAATCACATGTGGCCTGGCCAGTGTTGCTCAGTGGTTGAGCATAGACCCATGAACCAGGAGGCAGCCAACTGATGTTTCTCTTTCATTGATGTTTCTATATCTCTCTCCCTCTCTATTTCTCTCTCCAAAATCAACACAAACATATTTAAAAAATAATAAGTCAAAATTTTTCTTGGTGTCCATGAGGTGCAAACTAGTACACTGGACATGTGGGTACACTATACTATTACAAATCTCCCTAACGCTTGGTGGAATCCAAATTGATGACAATTTCAAGCAAAAAACTTTTGGATTTTCCCTTGTAGTCTACAAATGGTCCAATGGTCGGCAAACTCATTAGTCAACAGAGCCAAATATCAACAGTACAACAATTGAAATTTCTTTTGAGAGCCAAATTTTTTAAACTTAAACTATATAGGTAAGTACATTGTTATTAACTTAATTAGGGTACTCCTAAGGCTTAGGAAGAGCCACACTCAAGGGGTCAAAGAGCCGCATGTGGCTCTTAAGTTTCAGTTTGCCGACCACGGGTCTAGACTTCTATATAGACAGGATTTTAACGAGGCAATATTTGCAGTGAATAAAAGTTATATGCTTAAAATATAAAGGCTGTACTTGAAATAGAAACAGATTTTCTTTTATCATAAAAATATTCCAGCCCCCTAAACATCTTAACCAGAAAGACATTCATGTAAATTAGGTGTTAGAGTTACCAATAACCTGTATGGCATTTATATAAGTGCTAAGTAATATTATAAGTAAAATGCCTTCTTCTTTTCTATTTCCACTCTCCTCCACTGAAAACAAATTTATACTTAACTAGTGACCCATCACTTGAAATTGCGCGAGACCTGGGACCCCTCCCCATGCCATGGGACCTTACCCGGAAGCTCTGAACACAAACCCCTGCACTTGCTACTGGGATGAGGTTCATGCGGGAGGTCATCTTGGCTACGCCCCCTTACACCTCGCTATGCCCCTCACGCTGGTCACGTTATTTTGCTTATTCACATTATGCCCCTGCCCACCCAACAACTCCTTAAGCCACGCCCTGGCCATGCCCCCTAAGGACACCTCAGCCTTGCTCAAAGCCTCTTCCAAGGTTGAGCGCCTGCGCACTAACTTGGCCCCGCCCCTGCCCTCCGCCTGGGTTCAAACCTCTTTCTAGCAGGACTTTCTTTGCGATGCCTCCGAGGGCACAAAGCTATGCCCTACGGACTGAGCATGCCCTCACGTTCAGGGTATGTCCTGTGTACACTACTCTGTGGCCCCTCCTTTCTATTGGTATTCACCCTCATTCTGCTGACTCCATGTCTGTCCCTTGTGCCATGTCCCTGCTTTTAACTCTAGTAATTCCTGTGCCTGAGTTTACCCCTCCTGCAATCTCTGGGCTAGGTCAAGGTCATGCTCCTACCCATAGGGCTGGTACCTGCGCTCCTTCCCATGGTTCCAGGCTCTGCCCTTCGGGTCCGAGTCCCGGAGTCCCGCCCCGTGTGACTGGCGTGCCACGGGACGGCCCCAAATCCTGGAGTGCTCCCCGATGCTCTGCCTCTGGGCACACAGGGCCGCAGGAACCCTGGCAGAAGCTGTGTGAAGTGGCTACCGGCCCTGCTACTGCTGCCCTGCCCATGCTGTGCGCACTGCCATCTTGTGATGGCATTATGGCATGAGGGTTAATTTGCATATTACCTCTTTATTATATAGGATTACCCACATAAACAAAAGATAAAATACTTGATTTTGATTAGCACATATTTCTTTCCAAGGTACTGCACTTTGATAAAACTAATGTTCAGAACTTTGCTGTCATGAAAATGTTTTCATTATGATCAAGGAGGCATTCATTGATTCAGATCAAACTTTCCTCATATAAAATGAAGATATTTAATGGTTTTTCTTGAAAAATGGCATCTATTTAGCCTTGGAATTAGCGCAAAGATATCATTTACTAAATAGAAGCTCAGTAAAATGCAGAATGCAGATAGAGTTTTCTTTCTATACACAGGAACTTTTATACCACGTTGGCAATAGATTTTAGGTTCAGATAAAGTGAATTAATTCAAAGTATATATTTTTATTTTAATGATCTGCCTAAGTCTGAATGCCAAAATATTAGAAACTATTTTCAGTGAAATGGAATATAAGGCTATATTTTAAAAGTTGTAAGCAGACCTTGTAAAGTAAATTGATGTGATTTCTAATCAATATGGTATTGAAAGTTCATGCTGGGGCCACCCTCTGCTCTCCCAGTTCCCAGTAACAAAGGTGGAGAAAAGTAATGAGGTAAACATCTCAGTGTACCAAAAATGGAAATGGAAGACAAAGCAGAAAGTCCCAAAAAATTGAGCTGTGGATCTGGAAGGAGGGTCAGGGAGTGGGAAGTTTCACTCTGGAATAAAAGCCTGAAAGTACCTCGCACTCACTATTTGAACCAGGGCTGGGATCCTGCTCTCTGTATATAAAGAGGTTGAAAAGAGCTGGGAGTGACTGTTGCCTGGGTCTCAGGCTTATTAAGGTGCATCCCAAGGGAGATGTTAATAAACTGCTTCACAGCCAAAGCCCATATCAACTCACCAATGTAACAAAAGGTTCTTGAATGAGATCCATAGGGGCCGGATGAAGGTAATAAAGAAATGTTAAACATGTAGTAGATCCTAGAGGCCCAGTGCAAGAAATTCATGCACAGGTAGGGACCCTAGCGGCTGCTGGCTGGGGCCTCCCTTCCTCGGCTACTGGCAGGGCCTTCCTTTGTTCCACTCCGCCCCCTAGTGGTCAACGCACATCATAGCGAGCAATTGAACTCCTGGTTGGTCAAACTCCAGAGGGGACACTTTGCATATTATGCTTTTATATATAGAGATTATATATCTATAATAATAAAAGCATAATATGCTAATTAGACTGGACAGCCGAACGACCTTCTGGACGCCCTTCCAGATGAAGCCGCAGTGGTGGCACTGTGGGGCCGAGGCAGAGATGGTTAGGGGTGACCAGGCAGGCAGGCGAGCAGTTAGGGGCAATCAGGCAGGCAGGCAGAGCAGTTAGGGGCTATCAGGCAGGCATGCAGAGTGGTTAGGGGCAATAAGGCAGGCAGGCGAGTGGTTAGGGGTGATGAGGAAGGCAGGCAGAGGTGGTTAAAGGTGATCAGGCAGGCAGGCAGGCGAGCGGTTAAGAGCCAGGGGTCCTGGATTGCGAGAGGGTGCAGGCTGGGCTGAGAGACCCCCCCCCCCCGCCCCCACACAAATTTCGTGCACCGGGCCTCTAGTATAGACAATAAAAAGCTCTAAGGTTCATTGAAAGCTGATATGCCCAGAACTGGTCTTAGTGACTGACATTTACTACCTGATTTCATCCCACTGCTCCTTATGGGGAGCGCGTGTGGGACACCACATTGAAGTTGAATATGCCAAGAAAAGTTTCAAAACACACCCAGAATTTAAATACAAAGAAAGACAGTGAACAAGGTTCTGTCACTCTAGCTAGGATTACTAGTAAAACCATAGATCAATTTGAAAATGACTTTCTTTCATTTAGGATTTCCTCCCTTCCTAAAACCTAAGCAAAACCAAACCCCCAAAAAATGCAGAAAAGATATCTTAAATATATAATAGGAATATAGAAATAAATAGAATAGCAGCTGATATATATGAAAGGAAACTATTAAAAATCCTATAAAGAAGAAATATGTTTAAAAATTATAAGATATTAGAGGCCCGATGCGTGAAATTCGTGCACTTGGGGAGGTTCCTCAGCCCGGCCTGCGCCCTCTGCAGGTCAGAAGCCCTGGGGGGATGTCCAACTGATGGTTTAGGCCCGCTCCTCGAGGAGCAGGCCTAAGCCATCAGTCAGACATCCTTAGCGCTGCCAGGGAGGCAGGAGAGGCTTCCGCCACTGCTGCTGCGCTTGCCAGCATATTAGCCTTTTATTATATAGGATTGTAAATGCATAAGTATAAAATACATTTTGTGTAATACATATGTATACTATATATAGTAAAATGATATATACATACAGAATAATATATATATATACTAGTATATATAATATATGTGATATATACATATCTTTCTACCAATGGCAGATAAGCTATTTTCAAATATATACTATATATAAATTCTCCAGAATTAAAAATTCAATAGTATCAAAACCACACATTTTAGATACTCTGTACTGAAATTAAAGGACATAAAGGATAAAGAAAAATAATCTTAAAGTATAATGTAGAGAAAAGAGATTACCGAAAAATGCAAGACAATTAGGTGGACAGCAGTCTTTCATTGGCATTGAAACAAAGCAATGGAATAAAATTGTCTAAGCGCTGAGAGAAATAACTATTACCTATAGTATATTCAGCTAAACCTGCATTCAAGAATAAGAACAGAGAGGCATAGTTTACCACCTAGAGACACATGAAGCCAGAGAAATAAATGGGATGTGATTAAGAGCAGAGATTCTATAACTGAATTGCTGGGTGTGAAGCTTGGACAAGTTTCTTAGCATTTCTATTCCCCTATTTCTCACTCATCTATACTGAGGGTGATGTATGCTAGAGTATTTGTTATGAGGATTAAATGAGTTAATTCAAGTATAGACACATATTATATATGCTATGTACATATAGTAGTGCATGTATATGGGAATGTATATGTGCACACATATATTCATATTATTTGATATGTTTAACAATTAACTAAAAATTATGGTTTTGTGTTAAAAAGTGAGAAGCTATAATGAAAGGTAATGACAGATTCCTGTGAAACAATGAAAATCTAACAGTGAGAGACAGTGTTGCAGAGTGGCTATAGCACAGAAAGTGGAACCAGATGGCCTAGCTTTTTAAATTTCCATCTGATTGACTGTATAACCTTGAGGAAGGAACTAATCTCTCTATATCTCATTTCCTTCATCTAAAAACAAATGATAATAATAATAATAATAATAATAACCTCATTCGATTATTGTAAAGGTTATATATAGTTAACAAGATATATACCTGGCATATAGTGCAATATACGTATAGGTTATATGTAGCATTTAAAAGAAATATGTTGGATATATTAATTTATATCACATGAATAAAAAGAAAAGAATGTTAAAGGAATGGAAGGCACATTGTAGAATAATACATGAATTCATTAAATTATTGAGAAAAATTTAAAAACTTCCTGTATGGTAAATTGTTGCCCTCATGAAGTAATACTACATAAATATTGATGGAAGAAGACAGAACGATGTGGCATATAAAGAAGGGAAAGAAGGCTATACAGTTTTACTTCCTAAAAAAAACTTCTGAAGTAAATACAGCAAACTGTTTTATCTTTTTTTAATCTGAGTGGTGGATATTTGGTTGTGCATTATATTTCTTTAATTTTGGAATATGAAGGTAATTTATTTTAAAATCCATCAAATAAAACAGAAAATGTTCTATTTTTTTCTGTATTTTTTCAGTCTACTTTCGAATTACAGTATAACATTTCATGGGTACTGTGAGTACTTTACGATAATAAAATAATTATAATTCTTCCCTCTTTTATATAATTTCTGTCGTTAGTTTATATCCCTCTAAGTATACATAAGCATATTCTATAAATATATCTGTGTATATCCTCTTCCATACTGCGTGGAGACCTGGGTCTGAGCTGTTTCCTTCTCTCTAAAGATCTTTATAACATTTCTCGCAAGGCAGGTTTATTAGCAACAAACTCCTTCAATTTTTATTTATTCTGAAAGAGTCTCTTTCTCCTTTACGCTTGTAGGGTAATATGACAAGGTATAGAATTCTAGGTTAGTGTTTTTTCCTCAACAACTTAAATATTTTACTCCACTTGCTTGCAAAGTGTGTGAGAATTTGGGTATGGTTCTTATCTTCGTTCCTCTATAGGTAAGGTGTTGTTATTGATTTTGTCTTCCTCTGTCTTCTTTTCTGGAATATTTTTATAGTTATTTTCTGTAATTTGAAAATGTTTTATCTAGGTATAGGGGAGGGTTTTTTTGTTTGTCTGATTATTAGTTTGTTTTTTGGGTATTATCCTATTTAGTGTTCTCTGAGCTTTCTGGATGTAGTTTTGTGTTTGACAGTAATTTGAGGAAATTCTCAGTCATTATTGTTTCATTTAGTTCTCCTGCTCCTTTCTCTCTTTCTTGTCTTCCTGATATTTCCGTTATATGTATGTTATACCTTTTGTGGTTGGCCCACAAACCTTGGATAGTCTTTCTTCCCCAGTCTTGATTTTCTTTGCTTTTCAGTTTTGGAAGTTTCTATTCCTACATTCTCAAGCTCAGAGAGTCTTTCCTCGGCTGTGTCCAGTTGACTAATAAGTGCATCAAGGGGTTTCTTCAACTTTTTTACTTCTGTTAACAGTGCTTTTGATCTATAGCATTTCTTTCTTAGGAATTCCCTCTCTCTGCTTACATTTTCCATCTGTTCTTGCATGCTGTCTACTTAATCAATTAGAACCCTTAGCATATTAATCATTGTTATTTGATGTTCTGGTCTCATAATCCAATATCCCTGCTGTATCTGAGTCTGGTTCTGATGCTTAATCTGCATCTTTACATTGTGTTTTTGCCTCTTAGTCTGCCTTGCCATTTCTTCCGGATAGCCAGAGGTGATCTGGGAGAGAGGAACTGCTGTAGCCAGGCCTTTCGCAATGTGGAGCTGAGGTTGAGGGGAGGGGACACGTTCTATGGTCCAGTTTCGGTCTTTTAATGAGCTTGTGTCTCCGGACCGTGAGCTTCACAAGTGTTTCTCATTTTTTGATTTCTCTCCCTCGGTGAAGACAGAATGGCTAGTGTGAACTGGAGTTGGCTGTTTCCCTTCTCCCACGTGGAAGGCGACAGCTGACTGGAGTTGGGCATTCCCCTTCTCGCAGGTAGATCAGACTGAAAACATCCCAGCAGGCCGGGCTCTCCTTAGCCAGTCTCCCTTTAACTCTCCGGAGGACGCGTCTTGTTAAGTAAGAGGCTCAGGTGGAGGGTTTTAAAGTTGTTCCGTTTCCCCTCCCCTGCCAGATGCAGGAGGGGATTTTTCTCTGACTCTCACTGTGAGAACCTGGTAGAGCTGCTCCCGGAGGAAAACCTCACAAAACTGTGGGCTCCCTATGACAGGGTCCCCTGGAGTTTTCAGCTCGCAGAGCTGTGCCCTCGGCCTCCAGCCGTTCGCAGTTACAGCCCAGGTTTTCCTACCTGGCACGGCCTCCTGCGGCAGTTCGCACGGAGTCCCGCTCAGGTAAGCCATGGCTCCTGTGTTCCCCTGTCTCTCTCTCCATCCTGGTTGGGCTGGTTGGGCTGGTGGGGAGGGGGGGGGGGCAGCGGCGCAGAAACTTGCCTGTATCCCCTTCTCCATTTCTATCCAAGAACATTTGTTGATTTTTAAGTCTGTTCAGCTCTTTGCTTGTTGTTAGTATAGAATGGCACCTTTCAAGCTCTGTATATGTGGACCCTGAAATACATGAGTTAATTTGTAAGGACTTTCCCTGGAGCATGTTTTCATAGAGGCACAGGCATATTGGAAAGCATAATGGCGCTTATGTCTACCCACCCGGTTTTCCTGTCCTGGTGATACTGGAAAGGGGACCTGGCCCTTGGCAGGTCAGCCTAAGACCAGCCCATAGTGTGTGGGTTCCTGAATTCGTGCAGGAAACATGTCACAACACGAGTCCAGCTGACTGCGAGGGAACATTTATCCAAGTTGGGGACGGATAACAAGAAAGGGCTTCCCATAGAAGAAGCTACCGGAGAGCCTAGGCTGGGCTGCCCAGCTCTCTGGGAAGGCAAAGAGAAGGGGGCCTCAGGGTCAGGTTCAGGGGTTAGCCTGCGAGGAGCTGCCGCTGCCCATTGGTCCCCAGATTGCAAGTCTCAGGGGGTACCTTAGAGTTTCGGAGAAGCATGCCTAAAAGGGAAGAAGAGGACAAAGGGAGTGTGTGTGTGTGTGTGTGTGTGTGTGTGTGTGTGTGTGTGTATGGCAGGGGTGGGGGTGTGGGGGTGGCGGGGGCAGGGGGCTGCTCCCCAGAGAGAGAGAGTGAGCACTGGGCCCTTTGTCTTGAGGTTTTATCTCTCTCCCAGGTGGAAATCTTAAGGGTGGTCTCCAGGGAGGATTTCAGTAGAATATTCATCCCTTTTCCAGGTGTGCTCCTCCAGGGCCTGGTCTTCACTGATTGGTCAGTGTCAGGGCAGGGGTCCTGGTGTTGCCCAGCTGGTTTTTCTGCTCCTCTGGGTCTGGAGCTGAAATACAACTGAGGCCTCGGTGTTATTTCTAGGGAGGGACCTTCTGTATTTGCTGTAAATTGCTCTGCCAGTTCGTTCACTGTCTGTCTCAGATTCCCCATCCCACCTGTCCTGGCTTACTGGCCTGTCTCACTGCACACGTGCAGCCTGGCCCCGGGCTGCTCTCTGTTACTTTGACAGCGGATGGCAATTCTCAAATTAGAACTAGACATTTTGCCAGCATTTTCCTCATATCTCTTCAGGTCTTCTTACCTGAAATCAAATGTCCTTTCTTCAAATATACAGTGACCTCTTGCTTCGTTTATAAAAATGCACTTCAGATATTTTTTCTGTATTGTGTATCTCGAGGCTTTGTATATTAAGGTACTCAACAATTTTAAATGAAAATTTACGCAGAAACCCAATGGGGCCCTGGCCCATGTGGCTCAGTTGGTTGAGTAAGTTTCATTCCGTGCATGAAAAGGTCGCTGGTTCAATTCCCAATTAGAGCATGTACCCGGGTTGCGGGTTAGGTCCTCTGTTGGGGTGAGTGAGGGAGGCAACCGATTGATCTCTCTCTCTCTCTCTCTCTCTCTCTCTCTCTCTCTCTCTCTCTTTCTTCCTTTATTCCTCCCCTCTTTCCCTCTCCCTTCCTCTCTTTCTAAAATAAAGAAAATATATAAAAAAGAAACCCAATGGACCTAAAAGAAGCAAACATTTTTGAAATATAAACGTGGTGTATTTAAACTGCCTGTTTTCAAGAATTTCTATAAAGCTCTAGATTTGAGACAACATATATAAATTTACCTCACTAAAATATAGGAACCATTTTTTAAAATATATTTTATTGATTTTTTTACAGAGAGGAAGGGAGAGAGATAGAGAGTTAGAAACATCGATGAGAGAGAAATATCGATCAGCTGCCTCCTTACACACCCCCACTGGGGATGTGCCTGTAACCAAGGCACATGCCCTTGACCAGAATCGAACCTGGGACCCTTGAGTCCACAGGCTGATGCTCTATCCACTGAGCCAAACCGGTTAGGGCAGGAATCATTCTTAAATGTATCTTTCTGGAGACTTTCCATCTGTAAGATTTATCTTATCCTGTGTTTTTATTTCTGTTCATGTTGTTAATATATTTATACTCATTTATCCAAAATTAGGTCAGTCATGTTTCAGCCATAGTTGTCCCTTTATATGTAATTGTTGTATGAGGAAATGAATGAAAAAGTGATGCATTTATTAATAATGAGCGACACTTAAGAAAATTTAAATCTTAGAAAATTTGTCTCACATAAGGGGAGAATTAGTTGTACATCAAAATTTTTTTTAGGAACTTATGCATTCCTGTTTTCAAGTCTGCTTTTGATATTTTAAGATTGTTCTGAAATTGTCCTCTTTCTTGTCACTGTCCTACTTCCTAGGTTTATTCCTATTTTAAATAGAATTTCCACAGTTGTTCCATATCTGTCATCTAAACCACATGTTGATTAAGTGGCTTCCTATGTAAAAATGACAAAAAGGGAAGTTAGTTTTGAATCACAAGGATAAACTATTGAATTAATGGCAACTGCCATTATGAGAAAAAATAAAACAACATTTCTTTAATAAAAGAAAGTCCTAAGTCAACCTCCATTACTCAGCAGACAGCTGCCTGATTTGAATTTTGATTCTACCTCTTACTGCCTATGTGATCTTGGCCATGTTAGTTAATTTTTTCAGGGCTTCTTGCCTTCTTTCGCAAAATGAGGATGGTAATGGTACCTACCTCCTAAGATTGTCAAGGTTAAAAGGATCAGTATATGTAATGCTCAGAATAGCGTCCAGAACATAGTGTTATAATGATCAGATAATGGTAATATTAACAATAATGGTAATACAATAACAATGTTGATACAATAATAATGATAATAAAATATAACCATTATTTGACTCTCACCAAAACTATGTAAGGAAGATAGGAGAGTTTACAAAATAGTATGGTCTCCTCCTCACTAGGAACTTGGAAATCTAGGCAATATTATGCTTCTCTAAGAATCAAACATGAGCCTGGCTGTAGTGTCGACCTATGAACCAGGAGGTCACTGTTCGATTTCCCATCAGGGCACATGCCCAGCTTGTGGGCTCAATCCCCAGGAGGGGGGCGTGCAGGAGGCAGCCAATCAATGATTCTCATCATTGATGTTTCTCTCTCTCTCTCCCTCTCCATTCCTCTCTGAAATCAATTTTAAAAACAAGAATCAAACATGAAATCGGCATGTAAGGATCAGAGAAGGTTTATAGGATGAACTTTAAAGAAACTGCAAGGCTTACAGGCTAGCTGGACTTCTCTGTAACCTCATTTAGATTGTAACATGGATAAAAGAAAATAGGTCAATTAGAATCTGATTTCTCAGGCACAGTTGCTGTTACAAGAGATTCAATAGATCCAGGTAAAAGCATATGAATTTGTCTTGTTCTGATAACCTGCATCTTACTGTGAACCTTAATGTTGTAAAACAGTGAACCATGGCCCATAGAAGAGGCTGGTCTATGGTTTGTGCTATATAAATTATAGCTGTTACTTATTATTTTTATAGTTATTGACATATTAGTAGTGTAATTGATATTAATTCTTTTTTATATTTTCCCCCCAAAAATAAATGTCAGACCCTATTTTGATATACTATAAACAGTATGCCTTTGCAGGAGGAATGCATAAAACAGAAGGTGGGAAGAGTAGCTAGTCTCTGTGGGAGTTATAGATCACATACAGCGGAATTTGGTATTGTACACAGTGTAAGTGTAATCACTGTGCCCGAACTAGGAGCCAGCAAATCGGTTTGTGAGGTAGCAGGGCTGAGCACTACACTCCTGAACTTGACACAATCACTAAGCTAATGGGAGAGCAATGAAAGATAGATGGAGAATAATTCCCAGCTCAAAACCCAGGTTCACCTCTGGTCTCATAGGAAGTTTCCTTTATTAAACGTCTGTAGCCTATGTTCTATAGTATCATATTTCTCCAAACTTCCGGTTATAATTACGTTTAGACAATAAGTTTCCTTTAAAATATTTACAATCAATCCAATTAAGTGATTGGATTAATTGTGGAATAGCAGCCTGAAATAGTAAACATCTTGATTATAAAATATTTTTAATATACTTATTCTATTTATCTGGTTATTAAAAATAAGCATGCACACAGGTTTTACTCTGTACCCAGCAGGTCTGAGGCTCCATGCTGAGTACCAGGGCCCTGAGACTGAGTGAGACGGGCAGTCAGAGGGTGCAGATAGGTAAACTAATAACCACAGCAGCTATGGAGGTGCGCAGGGGGGAAAGCAGCTTGAAAATATTAAAATCTGGAATGAGAAATAAGCTTATAAGATCCAAAACCATGCTTACGTTATTGTTCATGCTTCAGTGAAAAGATAAGAGTGATTTCTAATTAGCCTTTCAGTTGCTTGGTTTTCAATGTGTGGTTCTAAACTGCAAGTGTGCTTCAAAGCAGTTTCCCTCTCCATTAAATTAAGTACCCTTCCTAATCTTCTTTAAACTGTTAAATTTATTTTAATAAAGCCTTTCTTCATAGATAATATTAAAGTAAATGAGGACTCTTGAGTTGATGGAAAAGTAGAACCTTCCTCATATTAATTTTCAGAAAATAGTGTCCTCAGTATAGTCACATATGCCTGCTTGTGAATTGAAAGTCAGAATTCTTCCCAAATGGGCAAGACCAGCATGCAATGTGGTAGTCATTTCTTTTTTTTATTATTATTATTTACAGAGAGGAAGGGAGAGAGAGATAGAGAGTTAGAAACATCGATGGGAGAGAAACATCGATCAGCCACCTCCTGCACATCTCCTACTGGGGAATCGAACCTGTGACCTTTCAGTCCGCAGGCCGACGCTCTATCCACTGAGCCAAACCGGTTTCGGCAAGTGTTAGTCATTTCTGAAACCATTCTATACAGCTATTTTAATATTATTTTGTTTTATGTAAGAATTTCTAAGAAAAACTGGAATGATAAAGCAAAATTTTTAAGTATATTAGAATTATTAGAGTAAAACATACACAGTAACTAAATGTTCTGTGTTTTTAAGCCCCGAGTTTCCATCATCCACAGATGATAAAATGGGAACCCATTTGTCTCAACGTTTTAACTCTGGAGTAACACTAGTCTCCTTACTTAAAATGTAGCCAGAAATTATTCACATAACACCCATGCTTTTATTTGACTTCTAAAAATTCTGGGGTACTGACATTTTTAAAAGGTTATATACCAAGTTCTGGCTTCTTGTTATTATAGAGTGTCTTGGTAAAACTAACTCCACTTCCAATAATAAACTCTGAACAACATATTGAAAAGGAACTATTTAAAGAATAATGCAGGCAGAGACCAGAAAGGATCTGACCCTTGAAGAGCCCATATTGATTTTTCACTCAGGGCACTTCCCGCTCCCCAAAGCAAACCAAAGATAACACTCAAGCACAGTCACTGTTTCATCAGGTTGAAGAGTCTGTGTCTGGATTTCAAGACTGTTTTAGAGGCTAGGAAGTTAGGGAGGCGGTATCCTAGGAAGGGGGACCACAGACAGGAAAGCGTAAAATTCTCATTCCAGGGGGCCTAGAGGAAAATAATATCTAGAAGTTTGAACATCTTGAACAAAGATGTTAACAGCTTTGTCCAGAAAGGAAGACAGAGTTGGAGTTTAATTCCCGCAAGTTGAAGTGGGTGGGTAAACATTGCGGGCTTTTCCTTAATGCTGCAGAAGGGGCAACTCAGGGCTAATGGACTCAGGCACAAGGGCAGACCTAACAGGAGTAGGGAGGGTTGTGGGAAGGAGAGAGAGAACAGACTACAAGCTGAAAAATATAGTTTTCCAATTTTTCTTGAAATGTCAGAAGTAGGTTCTGAAAACTGTGATGGGTCAATTTTATTTCAAACTAAGGAAACATTCTAAAATAAATGACTAAATACTTCAGATGGATTGCATACTGCATAGGGAACACAGTTTATGCTGCTAGCAACTCTCACATAGTGTCATAAGTACAGATTTACAACTTTTAAGAAAAAAATTGAAAAGAGCAATGCTTATAAATTCCCCTCCTAAAAAATTTCCTACAGAAATAATCTTCTAAATTGTGCACAGATATGTTTACAAGGATGTTCATTGAAATTTTTTAAGTAGTAAAATACTGTAAACAACCTAAAATCATTAATATACTCATCAGAATTATGGCCAGAAACAGATTGCTCACTCACATTATGTAATTTGAAGATAATTTAATAAAGGAACAATTTAAAAATATGTTGCAAGGTGTTAGCAAGTTGCAGGGGAAATGGTGCCAGGATTAGAGGGAGCAGTCTCCTACCACTTCTAGGAGCCTCTGGTCAAGGGGTGTAGCCAGCCCAAGACATACCTTAAGAGAAGGAAGAACAACTCTTCCCCACGCTCTCCAATCTTGCGGCTCAAACTGAATTAGATGGTAAGGTAGCCTTTGGATGTGGTCCATGCATACCAGCTTCCTGGGATACAAAAGGAGGAGGAGAAGGATGGCAAATAAATCTAGAAAGGCAAATAGAAGATATTTACACTTGGTATAATTTACAGTGAAACTTGCATTTATCCATTAAAATAAATTGGGTTTATTAAAGTTAGAAAGGCAAGTAGTCAAACTGGATGAATACATTAAATAGTTGGATATGTTAATAAACAATAGACACTTGAGAGATGAATCATATAAAACATCAATATCTTCTCTTTCTGTCTATATCCATATATATATATATATAATATTTTGATATCCATATATAATCTCTCTCTCTCTCTCTCTCTCTCTCTCTCTCTCTCTCTCTCTCTATATATATATATATATATATATATATATATATAGTTTATAACTAGCCCCCTGCCTGTACATTTGAATATGGATTTAAAATAAAAGCTATTTGAAAACATATGCCAACTACTAACAGTATTACTTCTAGAGGGTTGTTGTGCATTAGAGAGGATAGAAGACTGATGTTTTGTAGTTGTGAGACTTTAAAAAAAATATAAGAATGTATTACTTTTATCACCATTTTTAAAACATAGTTAAAGGAAAATAACCAGGGGCAGGAGGAGAAAAAAATTAAAAGAAAACCATGATTACTGGGATCATGCATAATTTCAATAAGAACATCTTCTGACACCTCATGTAACTTATATATAGGCTTACTAATAGATGAGAGAAATGTGTCTGCAAAATATTTGACAGTTTCTCAGCTTATCACTGAGGACAAGCTGAAGAGATGTGTTTTAGTTTATCATACACCTAGGGATGTTTGAACCCCAAACCTGAGTGGCATCTGTAATGGTGTGCTCTGTCTTCTGTCCTGTTTTGATCATTTTTATGTTAGTGACTTATATCAAGTTATTAAATGACATGATGGAGACACACTGCTGAGCAAGATATGTAATCGAGTGACTGAATGAGGAGCCCAAAAAACATGGACAAGCAGAACAAACAATAAAATAATACTTTATCTGATGTAAATGTCAGGTTCCAAATTGAGATAAACCAAAATTACTTACATATGCCCAGGATCAAGTAAATATGGCTTAGCCGCAGCATGGGTCTAACTTGAATCAATTCAGTAAGTGTCATCGTTATGATATGGCTCACTACAAAACTCAACTGATTTTTACCACATTCATAAACTATAAGTTGCAAGAAAGCTATTCAGAGTATACTGAGAATTGTAGAGTAGGTGGAGCATACTCAAAGAGCTCTCATGCCAGCAGCAGAGTTTTGAAACCATATCTTAAGGGCAATGGTCAGAAGACCTGTCAGGATGTTGGCCCGAAGTAGACCATGTGATACACAGCAGCTGTATCTGATGTGGAAGACTCTATGGGTCATGATGCACAGAGATGATTCCAGCTCAGTACAGACAAAACGTATCTGACAGTGTTCTGACCTTAGAAGGCAATGAGCTTTTGGAAGATAAATTGTAGATGAGATTCAAGCAACTGACACCCAGATGCTTTCCATTCTGGCATCCTGTGGTTTCATATATTTCCCATTTTTTCACAGATGAAAATGGGACTTCCTCTGGTTTCAGCATTAGCATGCTGATGCTGAATAGATATTATTCTGGTTCCTGTCCTCACCATATGAAGCACCTGGGATATGAGAGGAATTGTTATTACCGGGGCCAGCTGACTGGGCTGCTGAATTTCTCTCAGCCTGCAGATAAAATCATTTCCAGCTTTCAGAGTTTCTCATGGACTCCTCTTTCTCTTTGTGAACCTCCCCGCTTGCTTTTTCGGCTCTTTTTATCTTTGTCTCCTCAGGTGTCTTATTTCTGAAGCTTTATCTTTCTGGAACTATTTACCTCCTATGATTTGCTAAGTTTTACTTGCAATCTCTTTTACTGTAATTGACCCTCCACTCTGCTGACCTCTCCCCTCTTGTTAGCAATTCCTTTTCATTATTGATCATCTGAGGGAATATGTAGTTTAAATTTTTTCAACCTCATCTTACTATCTTTAAATTTTATTTTTTTCCTTCTCTAAAAACATTTTTCTATATTATTATTGTATTGAAAATGTATGTTTATTGAGCAAGTATTTGTTTTTTGAACGCAAAGTATTTTACTGTATCTGTGACATGTGGCTAGGTTATTTCCCCAACCATACGAGAAACTTTTTATGTATTTCTCTTTTGCCAAACTTTATTTCTCCTCATGGAGAAGTGATATTCATCTTATTGATATTTAATAACTATTATAAAAGATTCACTATAAAACTCATAACTTTTACATCAATAATTGATGCATAATCATTCAAGGAAAGATGGTACAAGCTAGTACAAAACAGTCTTACTTGTGGCCAGTCGAGCATGTGGAGATTCCAGAAGAGTGTACGAAGAAACTTAATATTTGAAACAAGTTTGATTCATATATTTCAAGCCATAATATGTTTGTTTGTAGGGTGGGTGAAGCATGGTGTCCAAATTGGCTTTTCAAGTTCATATAATTTGTCTTCAGCTCCTAAGTGCGTCAAGGGCAGTGATGGCGAACCTATGACACGCGTGTCAGAGGTGAGACACGAACTCATTTTTTTGGTTGATTTTTCTTTGTTAAATGGCATTTAAACATATAAAATAAATATCAAAAATATACATCTTTGTTTTACATGGTTGCAAATATCAAAAAATTTCTATATGTGACACGGCACCAGAGTTAAGTTAGGGTTTTTCAAAATGCTGACACGCAGAGCTCAAAAGGTTCGCCATCACTGGCCTAGGGCCAACATTTTGGACTTTTAGGCTATATCATTAGGATATTGTGGTTACTTTTAGGATATTGTGGTTAATAAGGAAAATGCTTCCCCTATTTAGAGACTCCTGGAGCAGGGAAAGACTCAGGAGCCCTGATTCTTCTTTAATAATAACTTCTTTAATAATAACAAGGTTGCCAGTGGTTGGATTCCACTAGAAAAATTTACTTCTTGATGTATCTATCTCCCATTAGATGTAGAAAGAATCACTCTCCCAATAATGAGTTACAATATGAAATTAATTAAGTATCTTCAGTATATGCTTGGACCCCCAGAGAGACAGGCAGGGGGTTGAGAAATGAAACAAAATAGGTTTTATACAGCAATAATGCATTGCAGTTTTTCTACATTCCTCAAATTGAATATCTGGAGAGCATTTTGATATGTGTACTTGATATTCCATTGAAATCGAACCTTGAACATCTAATAAGATTTCACTTAAAATCCATTTTAGAAGTTTGAAAAGATAGGATGCATCAAAATATAGAATCTAACATCTAATAGAGCAAGTCTGGGAGACAGACTCGGGGCTGTGCTGGTGGAGAATGGGTGATTCTCATGAACACATCCATCCCAGTGCTTAGAGACTGGTGGGCTAGTGAGCAACCAAAAAGATGCCCTTCTTCCTGCATCAGATTGTTTTGTCTAAAGTATTGTCATTATAATATAACTACCAGAAAGGTAAACTTTACCTTAAAAGTTATTGGAAAGGTTGACATTTCTACTTCAAAAAATAAGATTCCATAATCCAAAATCAAAGGTTGTAAGCTTTGGTGCCATATTTTGTTTGTTTGACTAGAGTTGTTTGTGATAGTTATCCACCTGAGAACTTTACATCATATTAGTTATAATCCTTAACATGGTAAAATTATTTTTATAAATTAATTTTTAAATTGTAGTTGATATTTAGTATTACACTAGTTTCAGGTGTACAGCATACTGGTTAGACATTTATGTAACTTGTGAGATAATACCCCCAATAAGTCTAGCACCATCTGACACTATACATAGTTATTACAATATTATTGACTATATTCCCTATGCTGTACTTTATATAGTATAGCAAAATTCTTAGTGGAAGATTTTCTGAACATGGGCTTTCAAATAAAATCTGTTGAGAACTTAAAAAAATATTCATAATGTCTTTTCACTCTCCAATGTCTTTCTTTCTGTATGCTCTTTTTTACTAAGCAAATATTAAAATATTTCCAAAGATAATTAAAGATTATGATTTTAGTATTTAGAAATTCTTTGATAATTTGTATTTATAGTTTGTTGCATCAAAAGTTATACTCTTACAAATTTTATTTATTTATTTATTGATTGATTGATTAAGGTATTACATATGTGTCCATATCCCCCGCTGTTACCCCTCCAACCCTCACTCATGCCATCGTCCCCCTGGTGTCTGTGTCCATTGGTTAGACTTATATGCATGCATACAAGTCCTTTGGTTGATCTCTTCCCCTTATCCTCATCCTCCCCTACTTTCCCTCTGAGGTTTGATGGTCTGATCGATGCTTCTCTATCTCTGAATCTGTTTTTGTTCATCAGTTTATGTTGTTCATTATATTCCACAAATGAGTGAGATCATGTGATATTTATCTTTCTCTGACTGGCTTATTTTGCTTAGCATAATGCTCTCCAGTTCCACCCATGCTGTTGCAAATGGTAAGAATTCCTTCTTTTTTACTGCATTGTAGTATTCCATTGTGTAGATGTACCACAGTTTTTTAATCCACTCATCTGTTGATGGGCACTTAAACTGTTTCCAAATTTTAGCTATGCTGAATTGTGCTGCTATGAACATAGGGGTGCATATATCCTTTCTGACTGGTGTTTCTAGTTTCTTGGGATATATTCCTAGAAATGGGATCAGTGGGTCAATTATTATTAGTGTGGGGGTAAGTGTTTCTGAGCACATACTGAGAAATTAACATAAATCTGGAGGAAAGACTTTCTAAATTTGAAATTATATCTACAGGTATTACACCCCTCAGGAGCTCCTCAGCATAAAGTTCACATTTTTGTGAATGGTTTTCTAACCTTAATTCCACCATTTCCTGCTCCCAACTGATTGTTCTTGCAATCATTACCTGCTTCCATATTAGGCTTTGCATATGCCTCCCCTGAGCATCACTAATAGACATGTCCTATGGATTATTTCCACTTCTTGCCTAAATGTATAACCTTCATGCAAGTCCCAGGTAAATCTAATTTCCTGCTTGAAACCCTCCTAGACCCTAAGCTAAGCATAGGTGATATCTACTTGTTGGAATTAGCTCGTTTATTGCCTCTATTACTAATTTTACATATCTGCACATACTATTTTTACATTGTCTTGGTTTGCTGAATTTTTGTTTAATTTTTCATATTCTGTGTCATATCATTCAACCAAGGACAGGTGTTTCACGTGGTTCTACATTATTAGTGGTTTTAGATAAATTAGTTTTGTTTAAAACCCTAGAGGAGCCATCATAATATTATTATGTAGGAGATGCTTAATTAATATCAACATTAAGCCAATGAATGATTGGATTTTCTTGGAGAAAAACATGTAGCTATTGTTTAATTTTATAAAAGTAAATTTAAATATACCCTAAGATATTATAAAAATATACAAAGTCCACCTAAATGAGAACGACCAGGGGCTATTGATGCGGATTTGCCCCAGCAAAGGAGTCAGTCACTATCAGTTGTACTGGGCAGAAACTCAAAGGCAGACAGGCAGGCAGAGGAGCTGAAAGGCTTTATAATGGAGCAAAAGAAAAGGCTTTAAGAATACTCTGACTGGAGCTTATTGACAAGGAAGTTGGAAAGGGGCTAACTAGAAGGAGGAATCCTATGTGATTGTTTGGTAATCATATTTGGCTTTCTTTGGTTGGTTCTGTGTTGGAAGTGGGGGAGAAAGGTGGCAAAAATTGGGGGGAAAAGGACTTATTGACCAAGTTATGATAACTTTGGGTCAGGTGCTGCAGAGGTTGTGTTTAGTTTCCTGGGCTGGTTGTTGCAGAGGTTGTGGGTCAGAGGTCCATTGTCATTATAGTTTCGCCATGCAGATCTGTTGATATATTCAGTCTCTCAGTACAATAATAGCTTATATGTTTGTAGTGCCTTCCAGGGTCCCTAGTACTATACAGACTCTCTTTCATTTGTCCCTTAGAGCAGCTCTGTGGGCCTGATAGGAATTCACACTTAACCATTACCAAAAGCCAACCGAGGCTTAGAGAAGCAACGTCCTCTCCAGTGTATCAAATCTAGGAAGAGAAAGTGCTTCTGCTTGGACTCACATCTTCTGGATGCCCATTCAGACTTAAGAAGCAATAATTGTGAATATATATGGAATCAGGCAAAGGCTGATACAAATGAGAAGAATAAAAGCCCAGGGAAATTCCATGACACTGTTGAAAGTTAGGAGGATGCGGTCTTGAGCGCCTGAAGGATATCTGGGGAATGGAAACGTTACTCAGAACAGAGTGAGAGAGTCTGAGGCTATTTGGGAGTAGGATGATGGTAGCGAAAGATGAAACGCTTCCAAAGAGGTGAATGGGAGGGAAGGAAGCACCAGCCTTGGCAGCTGGAATTTCAGTTCCGTTCTTTCAACAGGGATGCCCCATCTCCAGCAGGCAGCTCTGCACTCTCTGGGGTTTGCAGTCGAATGGGAGGGAAACATTTGTAAAAGATATTTCAGTCCAATTTTAAGAAGCTTCCAACTTGATGTAAGAAGTGTGTTAGAGGAAGAAATTTAAGGAGATGCCGGCAGAAGAAAGGGAGAAGGAAAGGGACTTACTACTTATCAAAGAGCCATTTGCCAGAGTCCATTTAGCAGGAATACTAATGGAGGGCACAATGCTTGAGGGAGGAAGAGCTCCAAAGAGGCAGCGATAATTCAGTCACTAGATGATCCTATTGCTAGTAATTGCTACCTTAAGGCTAGAGAGGAAGTGAGAGGGGATACAAGCTTGTCAAAAGGAAGATGCAGGCTTTATCCAAGCCTGGATAGGGACATAAAGAGCAATGAGCAAGAAAATTTATTTTAGGACTGGTCGAAAGCTTAGTGTCTTGGCTTCTTCTCATAGGTCAATTGCCATCTCGTCTAAGAAATATTCTCTGGCTGCTCCTTCTCTCTCCATCTCTATGGGGTGTATGCATGTTTTTCCTGGAATTAGACCACGACTATTTACTAATACAGGCAAATATCATGATGGTGTCATTACCATAGGCACTATTCATTCTTGCTCTAATAGGTCTACTCATCTTCTTATCAAATAACAAGCCTGTCACACTCCAAAATTTGGTCATTACTATAATTTATGGAAATAACAGAAGCCAGACAACTTCTTATAAAGGCTAATTCCTCCAAAAGGATTGGTGTGTGTGTGTGTGTGTGTGTGTGTGTGTGTGTTAAACTATAAGGAAGTTCTCTAAAACCCCAGCCTGTGCCACAATGGCAGTTGCCTTCCCTATAGATTACCGAACTACAGGTCCACTTAAAATTCCAGGGGACATTCATCTGGTCCTGGTAGATGGCAGGGTGCTAATAACCTAAAGAGCAGCTGCTCTGAGATGAATGTGCTGCCTGTGGCCCTGTGAGGGACAGCGATGTTTCAGGGTTGGTACAACGCCATCTCCACAATTCCTGCATATATGCCCTGTCCACAAAATACCAAGTGAAGTGGGCTTGGGGGTACTGATTGGCCACATTTCATCAATAGGAAAGTTAAACTGAAACCACTAGACCAGAATAATATACAAGAGCAAGTAGAAATGTTTCAGCTTTAGCTTACCGCTCACATTCCTACTTGATTTGCAGAACATTCTTATCTGAGGGGATATTTTTCAGTTCTCCAGGTATCGTTTTGAGGGTGGAAAGCACAACATACAAGTTAGCTAATAGAAGTCTCTGTGTGTGATCTGTAAACCCAGTTTTTGGCCAGGATTCTGTTAAGTTAAACAACCAGAAAATGACAGTTCAACTCCGAAGAGCTATCCAGAGACTGACATTTGGCTGAACCCTGAGCCATCAGCATAAAAGGGATGGCGTGGTTCAGGGACTAGAACTCATTGGTGTCAATACGCGGCAGTTCTGCTGAGCTTTCTTCACAGACATCCCATAGCTTACAGCTTTATGAATCATGAGGCTAGTTCCCTTTCCTAATGTGCTTCTGAATTATAAAATACAATCCAGTCTTTTCTAACTACCGCATTCCACCTCCCACGATTAATCACACTCCATCTGTTCAAATGGCAGGAAACTTTTGTTCTGTTACTATTTGGTTCTATTAATCTTTTGTCCTGTTAATGACTATTGCAAGATCAGCTGCCCCTTCTATGGGTGACCTTGTTTAATTCTTACCTGAATTCTGAAGGTGGGGGCTTATTATCCCCACTTTGCAGGAAGCCACGGTGGCCTCACAGAGTTAAGGAAACTGCCCCCAGTTTCCCAGTGTCTATAGCAGGGGTGGGCAACCTTTTTGTGAGTGCAGGCCAAAACCAGCAAAATCTCTGACTCAAAATTCTTCTGCGTGCCAACCCTAATTTTTTGAGAACATGCTACGCCTACTTGATATCTCTTAAGGTGTATGTATGTGAAGAACCTTGAAGAAATAATAAAATTCATTCAAGCGACAAAAACACAGTATATGATGATGAAAAATACACTTATTTTTTAATATATACATGTACACTGGTAGTCCGACAGAAAACTTTATGACTCTGTTTGATATTATCAGTGGGACTTTTGCTGCTGCATCACTGATGACAGAGATTTTACATCAGGTTTATATTTCGTGACCTTCAGAGATAAGCACAAGCTATTACTTTCATCCATCAGGCTACTCCTATTATGAGACTTAACACAATTCATCACTGAGAACAAAGATTCACAAGAGTATGTGGATGAAACCAAAACACTGGTCGGATCTAGGAAGTCAGGGAGAGTTAAGTCAGAGGCATAGAAATTGCTCTTCCCCTCTCTCATCAATCCATGTCTATGGTATTTAAGATAACTTGTTATATAAAATTATTTAAGATGCACCTACACTGAATTTATCTGAAAAATAAAAAAGTTGATATTAAGAAAAAAATTGTAAATGAAAGGTTATAAGAGAGGGTTTCATGTGCCAGCAAAAGTTACTGGCGTGCCATGTTTGGCATGCGTGCCAAGGGTTGCCCACCCCTGGTCTATAGTAAAGGATAGAGGTCTCTCCTTTAGGGCCTGTGTTCACACCCCTAAGTCGGGCAGCTTTTACTCCATATTCCATAGAGACATGTGGCCATTCAGAATTAGGAGAAATGTATTTTTTAAAAGATTATTTTTTCTTTTCAAACCGTGGAAGCATTCAATGCACAATTCTGAGGAAGAAGAGAATCTTTATATGATCTTTGTAGTGGACTTTGCTTCACCAGCTTTACTTCTTCAGGTAAATGCTTGTTGCTGAAAAAATCAGTCAAATCATTTGCAATTGTTTTCACAGCATAATTATGTACAAATCTATAAACAAAAATGATATAAAAACTACTTCCATGTAAAAATTCTGCGCATAATGTTAGAAGGACACTACTGGAAAAGATTTATGGGGCTAAAAAATTAGTCAAATGCTCGGGGTTTTCTTTTCCTAAGGCATAACTATATACACAGGTTTAAGCAAAAGAATTCTGGAAATGAATGTTGCATAAAAATATAGTTTTTAGTGTTAGGAAACACTGGATAAAACGCTGTAACTGAACAATAATTCATTAAACAGGTTTTGTGGGAAATATTTAAGGGGAGAGTTTCCAGAGCAACAAAGGACTTAATTTTTTAAAAGTCTGGTGTATTTCTCTGCATGTCTGTGAGGCAGCAAGGGTCATGTTCTTTAGCTTTCATTTTTCTTTTAGAACAAACTGAAAAAGGATATTTGAATTAGCTTTTATCTTCTGTATCGATTTGCAGGATTATTAATATAACCTCACATTGTAATTTCTGAGACAGCTGATCCTTTTCATTTCTCTACATTCATAGCAGCCACAATGTAAGTATGTTACCTTGCAGGGACAGACGTTAACATTGATGAAATGCATGTACTAGCTAAACACCCTACTAAATGCAAACAGACTGTGAAAATGGACTATGTCAAATTAGGGTCAAGTAAATTAATCAGTTGAAAGAAAGGCTGTTTCAGGTGGGTTGTTAAATCCATGGTTTGGAGAGGGAAGATATTCATTTCATGTAACTATAACACATGGCAAAATATATAGTGCCTCTCCCCTCCATAAACTGATTTTGAAATGGAACAAAAGGTTATTTTACACCCAGGAAAGCTTTCATGGAGTGGAATATTGATGGCATTACAGATTCTATGTAAACGTTGCATTTAAGTTCTAGAAAGAGGGAGCAGATCAGTACTATATTAGTGAATTACTTTTGCCAGGGAATACAGTCATCAGAGCACAAGAATCAATCTGGCCGCATAGCTAAGCCAGACCAGTGAAAACAAGAGGCAGAAAAACGTGTTCTTTTAGTAGAAAAAGTGACCATTAGTTCAAGTGAGAAGAAATAAAGCCTAGAAAGAGGGTGAAGATAGCAAAAATGAAATGAGGAAAGCTATTGCAAGAATGTTGTTTCCAGCCGCATGATGGCCGGAAGCATGACTGGTGGGCCACCCCTGTAGCTCAGCACCTAGGTTAGTGCCGGAACATAGTAAGGACTGATTATTTATTGAAAGAATGAACGACTGACTGAATGAATAGATGAATAGATGAAAGCCATAATTTATAGGATTGAATACTGAATTCAATGAATAACTAAGCGAGAGTATAAATATGAGTCAGGCTTACTCTGATATTAGCAGAATTCTTAATAGGAAAAGGAGCCAATTTTAGGGGGAAAGGATGTGTTCATTTTGGATAGGTTTGGTTTAAAAAAAAACCCTTACAGTATATTCAGGTAGAGGCATCTAACAGGCAGTTGAAATATGAATTTATCACTAAGAAAAGAGTATGTTTGTTAAAATAAATGAGACATCTTCCAAAAAGTGCTGAATATTTATAACTTAAGATATATGCAATTTCCCCCCCTTATTTTTATTAGTTATAAATTAAATTTTCCACTTTAATTTTCCTACTCGTTCTGCTCTCCTTCTAATCTATTCATCCATTGTGGCAGAGCAAACCACCCCAAAACTTAGTGGCTTAAAATAATCAATTTTCTGTTATGATCTCTCAGATGTTTTGGTTGATTGGACTCAGCTAGGTACTTAGAATCTCTCATGCAGTTGATAATGGGGCAGGAATTACATAAAGACTCCTTCACTCACATATCTGGTGCCTGGGGTGAGATGGCTGGAGGAGCTGAATGCTGGTTGGACATCTATCTCTCCACGAGGCCTCTCTACACAGCACTAGCTTGGAATTTCTCATAGCATGACAGCCTCAGCATAGTCAGACTTCTTACATGGTGGTTGGCTTTCCCTGGGGTGAACATTCTAAAAGAATAAAGGAAGAACAACATGGTTTCTCATGACCTACATGAGAAGTCATGCAATATCACTTTCACCATGCTCTGTGGGTGAAAGGTAGCCCAGAGTCAAGAGCAGGGGACTACTAGAGTACATGTTTCATTGGGAGATCACTTTCAGGGGCCAGCTATCACATTTTCCTTTTTATTTTTTATACGTGTAAACATCTACTCATGTAACCACCACCAGGTCAAGAAGCTTGCCCAACATAAGAGAGCCTCCCTCCACCTCCACCCCACCTTCTGTGTACACATCCTGATCACAATGACCTTCCTCCCACTAGAGGTAACCACTGTCCTGACTTTGGTGATGCTCATTATTTCCTTCCTTTAGAGAGTCACCATCTCTGTACATATCTCTAGGCAATATAGTTTAGCTTTTGTTTTTGAACTTTATGAAAATGGAATTATACTCTACGAGTTCTATTGAGACATGCTCAACATTATGTTTGTAATAACAAATGGTATTGTGTGTAGACTTGCTTATTCACTTACATTGCCGCATGAATGCCATTATAGGAATACATTTAGATCCATAAAATATATTTTTACTTCTATTATTGACATTGGTTTGTTTCCACCTTAGGGCTATTATGCATAATGCTGCCATAAACACTCTAGGACATGACTTCTTATGAGCATTTGCAACCGTTTTTCTTTATACTTCAAAGTGTATTTTTAGAAGTAGACTAGATGGGGCATCAGGAATGAAAGTGTTCAAATTACTTAGATAAGTCAAACTACTTTCCAAAGTGGCTAAACACCTAACACTCCCATCTGTAAGGAACATGAGTTCTTGCACCGCATAGTACCAATACTGGCTATATTAAATGTTTTAATTTTCACTAGTCTGGTGGATGAGTATTGCTCTTTCAAAATCATTTTAATTTGAGTTTATCTTATGGTAATTGAGATGTAGTAACTTCTCTTGTGTTAATTCACCCATTACAAGCATGTCAAACTTGCGGCCTGCGGGCCGTATGCCTCATTTATAAAGGAGGCATGTGGCTCGCCTGGAATTTCCTCTCTTTGAAGGACCTGTGCAGGTCTTTTTCTGTTTTTGTAATGAGTTATCTCTTTTTATCTTATTGACTTGTAGGAATTTAAATACTTTGTAGATAGTTCTTCTACTTTGTGGTTTATCTTATCATTCTCTTTTATGTAGAATGGTTCTTAATTTAAATGTATTCAAATTAACCAGTGTTGTGTCCACTCCTTTATTAAAATGACATGAAAATGTGTTGGTCCTATGAAATAGCTCAGTCAAAATGGGAGGGTTAATATATTGAGAAAATAACAGCTTTGATACACTGTGCCGGCTTTAAAAACATCATATAAAAGCACTGTAATCAATGGTGCATTCACAAGAAAGAGAAGGCAGAGAGAAGAGAGAATAGGATGGGAGCTAAAAGGAAAAAAAGAAATAATGTAGAGGAGTAGCTGAGAAGGTAGGAGAACAATCAACACTGTGTAATGCCACAGAAGAGGAAATGGAGCATGGCAAGAGTAAGGGATGTTATTCAAGGTTTGAGGTGCTGCTCAGAGTCCAAGGGCCACAAGACTTCAACTGACCCTCCTTTCTCTCCTGATTCCTATCTTGTAGCAAAGTGCTGCTTTCTAGCCCATCAGACTCTATCAAGTGCCAGGTGGCCCGTCCTTTCCTCGAGCTGCCCCTCAGCTCCCTTGGCTCATAGCTTTGCTCACTGTACCACACATCCTGCTGTGAGCTTTACAGTGATACAGCTATGTGGGTCACTCAGAATCATCAAGGTAACCAGAACATTGAGCACTAGGTAATGTTTAGTATTGGTTTTAATATGAGACACCAATCCTCAGTGGTTTTGCTCCAGTCTTATCTATGATTCAGATGTTAGCTTCTATCATTCAGTTATTTATACTCCAGGGAAGTTAAAAAAAAAAAAAAAAAAGGTCAAAAGGCAAAAAACTTCATGATTATACTGAGAGATCATTCAAGTGTCAATATGTTATGGGGTAGAAGAAAAATAGACTTTAGAATTGAATTTCATGGAATCTCTTGATATCGGGTTTTTTGCATTTGGGAATAATATGGCCCTGCCACCAAACTACTCAATTTTGCCAGTAATTAAAACTTGATACAGAGTTTGCATTCCCTTAAAATAATGGTGTTACAGGATAGATTTATAAACATCGCATATCACACTGGGCTTTCTGTGCTGCATTGGGAGAGATGCCTTATGTGACTAATGGTACATGATTTTTCTTTCACTATTACTTTGAATAACAAGGTAAATTTAAAGGGTTATTTATTTAGTCATACACACACGCACACATATGGCCATTGATTGAACCTGAGGAAGGATGACAACGTAGCTATGTTCCTAATAAAATATGTTTTATGGTCAAGTTTTTAAAAAACTTTTAATGGAGTTAACTTCTGAGGTTTTTATTTAAAGACACTTTAAATGTTTTTCAAGCTATTACCTAACAACACTATAATCTCTATGTGAAAAGTATGTGTCCATTATTGTGCTGGGGAGTAATAAAACTCTTTATCGATTTTTATTTCTGTGCCTTCCTTCAAATAGCAGGCTGCCAAGAACCTTTCTGATGTAATTGCAATTGTGAATAATGGCACCTCCCACCACCTTTACTTTTCTGTTTCATATCTTCTATGCGTTCTGCCAACACATAAGAAAAGCTTCTTTGGAAGTTCATCATAAAAAGAATCTAGAAGGTTCTTAAGGAGCTTGAATCTAATGGATAAAAGCAAAAGGTAACATTTTCTTTTCTATTTTACTGTTGACACTACTACAGATGTTCCCATTTTCTCCCCCTTTGCCCACCTCCACCCAGCCTCGGTCCCGCTTCCCTCTGGCCATCACCACACTGTTGTCTGTGTCTGTGAGTTATGCATATATGTTCTTGGCTATTCCTTTAAAAATGTGCATGTGTCCTGTTGTTTGATCCTTACCTCAAGCTCATAAAATAGATACTGTAATTACCCCTAGTTTACAGATAAGGGAAAGGAGGCTCAACAGGTCATTCTCAGATAAAGAGTCTCCTGGATGGAATCTTTTTATTTTTTTTATTTTTTTATTGATTAAGTTATTATATATGTGTCCTTATCCCCACATTACCCCCCATCCGTCTCACTCATGCCCTCACACCCCTGTTGTCTGTGTCCATTGGTTAGGCCTATATGCATGCATACAAGTCCTTTGGTTGATCTCTCCCCCTTACCCCCCACCCTCCCCTACCTTCTCTCTGAGGTTTGATGGTCTGATTGATGCTTCTCTGTCTCTGGATCTGTTTTTGTTCATCAGTTTATGTTGTTCATTATAATCCACAAATGAGTGAGATCATGTGATATTTATCTTTCTCTGACTGGTTTATTTCACTTAGCATAATGCTCTCCAGTCCCTGGATGGAACCTTTTGATCTTTCCAAATCCACTCCTAAAAAGTGGGAGAGCAACAATATAGGCAAGCAAGCAAATAAATAAACAAACAAACAAAAACCCATGGGCAACATCTACTACAACACAGGTTACAGGAAATTCTCATCAATTTCAGAATATGCATGGGACAGGGCAAATACTAATAGCTGCTGGATGTATATGACTGTGCCTTGGATTAGAGGGGGGGAATGACCCAAACTGAGCAACAGGACATTAGATTGGGCAGTCCATTGAAATATAAACTGGGAGGGGACTTCACAGACTGCAGTTATCAGGAGAGGGGAAAGGGACGCAGGCAGGAAGACCTGATGCTGTTTGCACATCTGGTCTGTAGGAACTTGCCTAACTCACGCCCTGCACCTCCTTCCAGGCCATTCCTGTACGAAGAGAAACTACTGGGAAGAGAATTCAAATTGAGTGTGTTAGCTTGGTTTACTCTAAAATAATTAGACATAAGTTCTGTGAGCTCCCCTTTGGATTGTTGCCCTGAGTCCTGCAAATGTCAGTGGTGGGTCTCATCCTGAATATCAGCAACGCAGCTGCTGTCAAACTCCAGGCCACAGGGGCCAAGGCAGTGGCTTCAGGAAATGGCAGAGCAGCTGCTCCTCCAAACAGCCAGGGTGTGTGGAGCCCATGCTCTCTTAGAAAATCCATTTCACTCAGCGGATCTGAGTTTGAGAACATGGACTCATATGCATTTTCATAACCCTGCGAGTATAGGTCATATTTTAGTGGCTGTTTATTCCCCAAAGAGTGGAAAAAGAAACTTCTCCATGAGAAGCTCGCAGCTTTTCTTGTCTCATATTTTTAAAAGAGACTTTAAAGATACTCAGAGAGATAAAAATGTGATGAAATATTTGTCAGAATGTGAAGAATTTTCTTTGTGTAATTTCTCATCAAATCTGGGAAAAGGGATTCCTGGTGATAGTCTCTTTTTTCTGTATGTATATATTGTCTCATTTATTATTCTTACTTATTAACTTATAAATAAGAATTTAACAATTCATTTTCACACCATTGTTATGATGAAACTTTTTTTTATCTTCACTTTACCAAATAGGTCTCATTTGTTCGGCAAGGGGAAAAGAAGGGATTTTAGCATGGAATTTAAAAAATTCTCCTTGCTGTTTTAACAACAAATACATGACAGAAAACCAAAAAGTAGAAATCATCTAGTGAGTAAGTGCCAATTTTAAAGGGCACCCCTTGCTGCCTCAGATGGACTTATGACCGGGAGTCAGGATGGGGTAGTGACTATTTCTTTGCTTTTAGCATTCTTCTAGTGCCGCCCACCTGCCTCACTTTTCTTTTCCTCACCGGTGACATATTTTGGGACTGGAACAATATAGGTTTGTACTATAACCCCAGCAGGTAACATCTGTTGCAGGATTTTCTTTTTGCTATATTAGGAAGTAGAAATAAATCATCTTGAGCTGTTAAAACCAAGCCATGAATTAAAGAAAGGAGTCAACAGTTACTATTTTTATCTGCAAGTTTCCATGCTTCAAATTAAACAAATAAGTGTCATTCTGAAAAAATAAATAAAGAAGTCTTTTATTCACTTAAATGAGGATTGAATGGAAGCATCGGGAGACATATGGATTTTATCCCAATGAAAGTGTTATTTGTGGCAGATAATAGGAAAATGCATTAGTGTGTGTTCTGAACGTCCTTCAAAAGCTCCTTTCCAGAACCAGATGATGATTGGCCCACCGTTGACTGTCTATGGAATGACCTCCTTTGCAGGAGAATTAAGGCAATATGGTACAAAAATGAGTGATTAGATCTTAATTAAACTTCTGGGCTGGTAATTAGTCGGCAGGAGTGGTGATGTGCTTTTCATGATAAACAAGCATCTGCACGTTCATTTATTTTGGTTGCCTAGTGCTCTTTGCACAGAGTAAATAACCCAGGGAAATTTGTAACCATTCTGACTTTGCCTCATAAATTCGGCAAGTTAGTTTCATTGTTTTATTTCATTTGAGGCTCAGACTACCGAGGAGGATTTTAAAGATGAAGGAGAGCGAAATTTCATGCAGACATAATGTAACAAAAGAATAAATCCATTAAGTTTACCCTATTCCTGTCTTCATTTCTCCCTTACTCCTGCCTGCCCCACCCTATACCTAAGTACATCCTAATAGCACCAGTTCTTTATTCCTGAGCTTCCTTTTCCCCCTAAGCTTTCATGTCCTGAGAAGTGAAAGATGATCCGAGACCAGTGATAAACTAGCAAATGCCATAAATAGCAGCCTGTGTTTTGCAGCATGACCTGGTCCTGCTTTTAAAAAGAGGGTTCTTTGTAGATGTAAGTCTAACAAAAAGACTCCTTCTCCTGATGTGTTCTCTCACGGGAGCAGAAGGTTTCACCCCTTTGTAACAGGCTCTCTAGGAATACTCTTTGAAGGGAAAATCATAGAGCTTTCAGTAGGAGTCCTTTCTTTCAGTTTCTCTCTCCCTTTCCCCCTTCCCCAAACTGCGTCTGTTTCTTTTCTTATATCCTCATGGACCACAGTTTAGTAAAAGGATTCTATCTACAAAGTAGGAGAGAATTATTATGCTACTTCAGGACTTGTTCCTGGTGGAGGCAGGATGCTATAGTCGAGTATCTTTCCTCTGTTTTAACTTGATTTGACACTTCAACTTGAGTCTATTTGAATCAGTAATAATATAACAAACTTTTCTACAGTCCAAAGAAAAACATTCTAGTTCAGTTCTTTAGAAGGTGAATAGAATTATACCTAAAATATATTTATAATGCATAAAACATTATATGCATACATATATCTGTACAGGTAGATAGCTGTTATAGTTACCTGGTAAAATAAGTACTAACGAAGAGATGATTTTGAAAACATGATAAAATATAGTCATTAAAATAATAAAAAATAAGAGCTAACATTTTCTTAATTGATACATATAAATGAACTGCAATTTTGGGTGCATTAACTGCATTGTGTCATTTAAACTTCAAAATATTGCAATTAATGAATATTTTTATTATCTCAGCCTTACAGATGACACACAGGGTAATTAATTATGTAGGATAGGCCTTAATAAACACTCATTTTGATTGATTGAATTAACTATTTACTAACTAAAAATGTATTTAAATACAGTCATGCATCACATAACAATATTTTGATCAACAAAGGACCACATATTCGGCTGGTCCCGTCTTAATAATAAAAGATAATATTAATGCAAATGCTCATCATGCAGTGACGCCGTAATGACCGATCAGCAGGGACCCGAGGCTGCGTGGCGCTGGGCCGAGGCAGGGGACCTGAAGCCGCGCCCCCTGCCCGGCGGGGCTTGGTGTCGCCCAATGGAGGTGGGGCCAGCCAGACACTTCTATTATAGAGAAAGGGCAAATAGCAATATTAAAATATTTTCTCTAATTCCCTTTTAATGTGCATGGATTTTGTGCACCGGGCAACTAGTAACATAATAATGGAGCTGAAATATTCTTATTGTGAGGTAGTGGCTGAAGTGGTCTTAATGTTGAAGTATGATGCATTAATCATATTTTGTAATGATGCTGGTGTAAACACACCTGCTGTACTGCCAAGTCATATCAAAGCATAGCACATATAATTATGTACAGCACATCATGCTTTACCTGATAATAAACAGCTATGTTACTGGCTTATGTACTTACTGTACTATACTTCTTATATTTTCATGTTCTCTTTCTACTTATTAAACAAAGTTTGCTGTAAAATAGTATGCCATGTTGTGCTGGCAGCAGCCTCGTATATCTTGTGTCTACCGTGTCTCTTGATTGAGTCATTTTTTTCTTGTGCTTGATTTAATGTCATGTCGTTCTGTTCATAATGGCCCCTAAGCATTCCCACAACTATGGGGTCACTTCATGCATTTCTCAGAACACATCCCTGTCATAAAGCGACGTGTGACCGAATATACTTATATATTATATACATTAAACATAAGTTTACATTGGGTGCTTATTTTTCATATTATGTACATGCATACTAGGATACATATTTTACATATTGCATTAAATCTCTAGTTGGTAAATAATTCAAAAAATTAGGTATTTACTAAACCTATTCTATATAGCAGTTAATTACTATTCTCTGTGTGTATGTGCCTGGTAGATAATATGTAAATGTGTATATATTTACATACTGAGAGGAAGAAAAAAATTTAATGTCCATGAGTTTCTTTTATTTTTACACATCTTACAAATGAGACCTCATTTGCCACTTTTTCTTCTGAACCACTTTATTTTCAATGATGTCTGTATAATAAACAGCCTTGGAAGACAGAAATAGTGTGTTTAGAACAGACAGGCTCGCTTCGTCTTGGAGGCAGAGATGGTGTTATCCCCCAGCAAAGGATAGGCGTACTGCCCCCTACAAAAGTTTTGGGTTCCCTGAGCTCAGGGCTCCTCTCCTGTAAGGCAGTCTGTTGTGTGTGCCAGGTTACCTGATCCTCTTCACGTTATTGTGGGAGTGAGGTTTGAAGAAGCATGATAAATGCCGACGCTCTGAATGCTGCTATTGGAGTATTCAGTTCCTTTGTCTCTGACCCAGGTATCTTGTTTCCTTTGCCAGCATCCATGAAACTGCGAGAGGCTACCTTGTTAGCTTACAAGTAAGGTAAAGCCTCACTCCCTTCATGGGTGTTTTTCTGCTCTCTGATATACAGGTATATTGTGTCTCCTTCCTGATCTTTTTCAAAATTCAAAAGTAGCACTTATTGATATTCACTTATTGATACCTTTATCTCTCCCTCTTTTTTGTTCATTCCTACCAAATCGTGGAAAGGGCAAATGGAAGGGAACATGAAAAGGGAATATATCAACAACAACAAAAGGCTCAAGAAATGACAACTTGGTCAAACAGACACACAGCATAGACTTTGTGACTGTGCTTTGGGTATCTTACTCTGTATCAGATGCTCTTGGAGCATTTGGGACTAATTAAAACTCCTAACAAGATCGATCTTCCCTTGAAAAGGTGATATCTATTCTATATCATTTTTCTAATAAGGTCCTAAATATTTCCCCCATAAAGTACTAGTATTATGGGTATAATTTGGTGATAGAAAAACAGCTCTTTAAAAGAGCTATTTTAGTAAAGGATAGCAGTTCCCTAGAAACCAGATAATAAATGCCAACTCCTTTAGTGGCAAGCGGAACTCATATCCTTCTTAAACCCTGTTTATAATTCTAGATGTATTAGAAAACGATATTCCGAACAGAAATTGCTATTTTTAAGCTTATATCTATAATAAAAAGTGCATTCTGTAATCATGTAAACATTATGTTACTAACAGTGAAACATCACTATAATTTTGAAGGGTGGCAATAACATTTAAAGATAATGCTAAATATATATAGATCTATTTAGCTGCAGGAAACAACCTTTAAAAGATTTAGGAAAATTCTGTTCTATCTTTCCTGTTTTTTATTTAAACCCAAGACAATTGGTTTCTTTGGAGCTTGTTTATAAGTGGTGATTTAACTGTTTTAATCAAAGATCAGTGCTCAACTTTGCTTTCTGCAAACCCACGTTGTTCTTGACTTGTGAAGCACTTTCTTCTTTTCCTGGGACCTTCAGTAAAGTGTGTCTTTGCTGTGTAAGGTAGTGTAATGCTTGCTGTTTTAACTAACCACCTCTCAAATTTCAGAGCCCTAATGCAATAACTGCTTATTTTTTACTGATGTAAAGTCCTATGCAGGTTCTTCTGGTTAGTGGGGTAGAGAATTCGACTCCATATAGTCATCCCGGGACCCAGGATATTGGAGGTTGTACCATCATCAGCACGTCTTCCAGGATCATCCTGGATTGATATTTGGCTGTCAGAAAGGGAAGGAAAAAGTACAAAAAAAACTATTCCATTACTTCTGCTCATAATCCATTGGCAGGAATTAATGGCCCCACTGAGATGAAAGAATGACTGGCAAGTGTAATCCATGACTGGACAGTAACTTCATAAAAATAACTTCTGAACTACAAGTGAATTAGGACATGCATTTTTGGTGGAATAACCATCCCTGCCTCATTCCCTACTCTCCGAGCCACCTTTAGAGACCTCTTAATATTTTAATAATGTATTAATTTTATTCTTAAGAAGTATTGTGGAAGCGCTGACTTATTATCATATAAATAAAGTAGTATAAACTTACACAGGTTTACATTTGTTGTGATCACTATAGTCACAGTTGAAGAATCAGCACAAAATGTAATAAAATGACAATTCTAAATATACCTGTGGGGGCCCTGTCCAAGGAGGTACAGTCCCTGGTAGAGGGGCTCGGACCTGAAAGTATCCTTTCTAGATTTTTTTTTTTAAGAGCTGTAAGCTAACATACAAGTCCAAGGAAGGAAAGGGAAAAGAATAGAGCATATTCACTCATAGAAAAACATAATTTAGTTCTCAAAATATGTGGTTATTAACTACTGAATAAGTCCATTGAGTTTTATAGATGATCAAATCAGGCAACACAAAAACGTATAAGGTATTTCCTACTGGGCCTCTACCACCCAAACATTCCCCAGAAGAACAGTTGTTCATTATCTCTAACAGGACATTTTATAAGCATGTATTCACTTCTTAGTACATTTAATAATCAGATAAACGTATTTACCAGAAATATAAATGTATGTATTCATTTATATAGCATCAAATCTATGATTAAGGATTTAGACAAAAGATGTACAATTTGGTTGAATTCTAGCCTCTCATAGGTCATATTCTACATATTTTTTAAAACAGAATCCTTATGTTGGCTCCTTTCTTTGTGATTTATCTCTTTATTACCTTGGGACCAAACCAAAGGAAGACCGAAATAATTGCATTTCCACATGAGATGAACTTTCCGGTTATTTAGAGTCAGGAGAAATAACAATAGACATAAGATTGTACACATAGCTTATTAGCCCAGGTTCTGGATTGTGGTTCTTTGACATTTGGGGGGATGACTGAGAAATTTATTGTATCTGGCCATGTGGTCATCTTCTACTTATTTTTTTTTAAACTAGCATGCAACCAGGTAGGTGCAAACAACCCAGGGGAAAGGAACCAAGGAGGGTGCTGGGACACTGCGCAGTTTAGGAGCCCTGCTAATTAGGAATTAAGTCTAATCAGACCGTTTGGTGTTAGGCTATTTACATTTTTTATGTGCCTAGCGATATTTTTTATGAACTATTAAAATAATAGCACAATCAGTTGTGACCTAGAATAATGTGGTATGGAATTGTTTCGGCAGAAATTAAACTGTAGACATAGGATCCGTATTATCTGCAATGTGTAAAAACATATGCAGAAAAACTAAAGCAGCATTTTTCTATAAGAATATATATTTGCAACCATAGTAAAATCATCTTATAGTATTTGTACAAATATTCTTCAGTGCAAACCCAGACCTAAATCATGCTGGTTTGTCTTTTGTATACTTCTTTTTAGAGTTTTCTTGTTATATGTGGAATTATGGAGGACTGCCATGTTTTCTTTCAAAATTTATGCTTTTACCAAGGATGTGTTTCTAAAACCATAATACTGGAATCTGTGTAAACCTATTTGGGTAGTTTAATTGCTATCTGCGTATTTCTTTTGCCTGTTCTGCATCTTTGGTCAACTTGCAGCAGTTTTCAAAGTACGGTTCCCAAACCACCAGCATCAACATGACCTGGGATCTTTTTGTAAGTTCAGAAATCCTGTCCCCATTCGGACTACTTACTGAATACATATTGATATTTTTAGTAAGGTCCTCAGTTTGAGTCAATATACATTAAAGTTTGAGAAGCACTGCTACCATTGCTCCACTATCCATTTATGCATAAAGAGTGCCCTGGGGGGTGAGGGGGGTGGGTGGGGGAGGGGAACATCTGTAATACTTTCAACAATAAAGGTTAAAAAAAAGTGCCTTGGTTTGAGGTAGAATTGATCATGCATTTTCCTTGTACCACAAGGATGGCATGTGACCCAGCATCGGTTAATTGGAGCACCATAACCTTAAGACCTGTTTGCTTGATTTAGAGATGGTTGAGGGCTGCAGCCCATGAAAATCTGCATCGCCCATGAACCTGTGGCAGGGCTATCAAAGGCAGCTATCTTTGTATGAAGGTTGCTCAGTTTTCAGAATTAAGTTTCATAATCCTAATGCCAACATTTTCATTATAGAGAGAGAGACAACCTAAGAGTGAAGGCGAGCGAAGCGGATGGAGAAATGGGGGACAGAAAAGGAAACAGAGGAGAAGAGGAAGGGAACGGGAAGCGGATAGGAAAACAGGATTAAGCTCCTGATACCTTCTGTGGCTTAAGGCAGCATCGCCTGTGGGATTTCCACTTACATAAGTCATTAAGTTCCATTTCTTAAGTTAGAGTTGGCTTTCTGACACCTGCAAATGAATGTGTCCTAATTGTACAGGTGATAAAAGTGTCTCCATGAGGAATTCAATTCCTAAACTACCAGTCCACGGTCTCTTAGTGTGCCTTACATTCAGAAACATGCTTTAATTGTCAGCCTCAGACTGATTTATTCTCTAATGTGTTCAGCAAAACAAGGTCATGTTTTAAATTCCCGAATCCCAAAACATGTGCTTTTGCTTGAATAATTAAAAATGTGGTTGCTAGTGATCTTGCTATAATGGTTTAAGTCAGTGGCCGGCAAACTCATCAGTCAACAGAGCCAAATATCAACAGTACAACGACTGAAATTTCTTTTGAGAGCCAAATTTTTTTAAACTTAAACTATATAGGTAGGTACATTGTTATTAACTTAATTAGGGTACTCCTAAGGCTTAGGAAGATCCACACTCAGGGGGCCAAAGAGCCGCATGGGGCTCGCGAGCCGCAGTTTGCCGACCATGGGGTTAAGTGAAGGGTTGATGACAGTGCCAGGGATTAGTGTTTTTACTTGGTTACTAAAAATTCTTAGCCTGAACTACTTCTTATCTCAATGATTTTAAACCTCTTGATATTTTCTTAAAATATGTTTGATGATATTGACATACTACAGGTAAACAGCTTTGAAGAATACAGCTGATAAAAACAAATTTTCCTTCCTTCCCACCTTTCCTGTTCCTTGCTTATTTCTTCAGCTTGACTCACTCCCCATCTTTAACTCTTCACCTTCTCCTTTCCTTTTACTTTTATTCCTGGGACAAATATGGGCAGCATCAAATACTAAAGCCTATATTTTATCATATGGAAATTAAACAATTTGTCATTTTTCCCATATTATGAAATTTTAGTTATCAAATTGTCCAGTAAATATTATATGTCTCTTCATGGGATTGTTAAAAAATACAAAACATTGCAAAGCAGAGATTAGGGTTGACTTAAATGCATTTATTTCATTAGGTAATATATTAATTTGGAAATTATGCTGTAGATTCACACATCATTTTACTTTTAGATAATGCATCACAAAATAGAAAGTTTCAATGTGCAGCTCTATTTATCAGTCTGTCTGCCTGTCTGTCTATCTATCTATCTATCTATCAATCAACTATCTATCCATCTATCCTTCTTACCCCCATAGTAAGCCAGACTTTTGAGGGTTGAGCCAGGCTAAGAGCAATACTGTGTTCTAAACCTCAAAGGAGATTCTCTTCCCACCTACTTCCTAGAAATCCAATTTAAGTTACAAATATTTTCCAGAGAGGAAGAACAAAGGCTAATTTCATTCATTCAATCAGTTACCTGTTTAATACTTTTGTATTTTGAGGTTCTGGGGAGTTAGGGGAAGGATAGTTAAGTCATTACTCTTTCTTCTCATACAATGTGATATGTTTGTTGAGTGGTTGGGGCTTGGAGAGGTTTGGGAGAAGAAGGCCTTATAACTTATCCTGATAATTATTATTAAAATATCCAGAAGCCTAGATTTTCTCCTTTTCCATGCAAATCTGAGGATGTGTCAAAATTTGGAGTGGTCTTTGTGAGAAAGTTTTCAAGGGCATGTTTCCAATATACTCCAACTTGCTCTGGCTCCTTACCCACTTATAACTACTTCATGGTGTTTGCAATAAGTGTTCTGGGAGCAGAGATGAGGGGGCAGTTAGTTCTGTGTAGAATAGAGTTGGAGAACTCAGGGAAATTTCTAAATGCTATTGTGCTCATTGCTTTTGTATTTGAGGTGGGCCTTGAAGGATCAGATCAATAAAAATAGGCAGAGAAATAGGGGAAAGAATTTCAGCTTGTGGAAATTGAGGCATTATGATTATTAAGCTTTTACCTTATGCCACACACATTCCTCAGATCATAGACAAGAGGGTGAAGGACAGAGATTACATATTTTTCCTATAGTTTCACAGGTAATAAAAGACGGGACTGTTTGTGAATCCCAGCTTTCTGTTCAAAAAGTATGCTCTAAACCTCCACACTTGGCTTCTATGGAGGTAGGTATTAAGGGAATAATGATCATTTGGATGCACAGGGTCACTACTTACTGTGATTTATATGCTTCTTTGCCTTGTATGCCCTGTGAGGGACCTCTAAGGGTGATGAGAACTGACTCTAACTGTAATATAGTATTGGTCAAGCCATCTATCTCCTAATATATTGATGTTGATTTTAACTCTTTCACAGTCTATTGTCTATTAAAGCACTTTCCTCAAAATTTCCATCTTTTCCTGTCATATTTCTGCCTCATAATGAGTTCTGTGTGTGAGTTTCCTGTGTATGTGTATGCACACATGTGTACATGTGTGTGAGTGTACACACACACACATTTATATATGTGCTGAGTCCTCTAATTGCTCCTACCAGGGGATAGCTCATCACCAGGCATAGGTGCGTTCTTGACATGCCACATGTCCCAGGCTCATGCACAGACAGGCCTGGCAGCTATTGGACTGTGGAGGAATGAGCACCAACCAAATGATCCTTCAGAGTGAAATTTTCTTTCCAAACTGAAGTCCGGTGGTTTGGCTTCTTGCAATGGATTTTGATGTGCAATATCTACTTTGTGGAGAGAATAGAAGTTCTAGTCTCAAATGTTATTTTACCTGTGAACGTGATATCAAAGACTGTTCCTTGCTCTCATCTTTCATAAGCCACTTTATTCAGTCCCAAATTCATTATTGAAATCCTTTGACATGTTATCCACCCATAAATGTTATTGCATGTAATCTTTCAGGGACAGGGGATATTTCGAATGCTAATAGAGAATGCGTGTATACTAGTCGTTGTTAGAGTAGGTCAGACACCTTACCTAGCCCTCTGTATGAATTTCCACCTCACTGCTTATGGAGATTCTGAAAGAGGCAAGCTTCACCCAGCTCCAAAATACCCCACGCTGCCTTGGTAGCTCATCCTTCTGCTTGTCACAGGTGGCTCTCAGTGCAATGAGATAGGAATGAAAAGTGGTAAGTTTTTAGAAGATATTTTTAACACTGAAAATAATGTGTATATTTATCATGGCCAAATATTACACTCAGCTCCTTCAAAAATAATTCCAGCTGTGAAACTATAAACCTTTATATTTGCTAAGGTCAACAAGACACATGAGAAATTCTCAGTAAATGTTAGTTATGTAAAGTGAAGCTGTTTATACAGCTTTCATTGTTTGCACTTCCATTCCCACGATGAAAACATTTGCTATCATAAGTGCAACTTTTTCATTTTAATCAGGTTTTCTTTGGGGGCAAGGGCCAGCTTGTATTTTCACTTCCTCCTTGGTTATTATATTATGAAAAAAATGATTGTCTTGCTTAAATTGACTTTAAAAAGACATTTTGTTCTGTTTTCCCCATTAAAACATGGTTCAAGACTGAGCTGTTTCAAGGAAAAAGTTGAAGAAGCACATAGTCCCAAATCCCAATTGAGGAACAGACGCTATTTCTGTTGAAGAAGTTCATTGGTATCTAAGTGAGCTTAGATCTGTTAGATTGTACATTTTAAAATTCTCTATGTGCTGCTCTCTCCATTTCCTTCCATGGCATACCTTCCTTTTGAAAGTAGATTTGTGGCCCTGTGAGTATAATTTTTGTCTGTGGAATTCTATTTTATCTGTTTGCATTAATAAAAATCAAGGAAGATGTGCTTCTATGCAGTAGAGAAATATGAGAAGCTTTCTAAGGACATGACAGAGGGAGATGGAAAGGGAGAGAAGGAAGGGGTGTCATTCTAATGGTGGCCAATCTTAACAGAAACAGAGAAGCTTAGGGAAGGGAAATCCTATCCCTGTGAGGATCACATTTCATTTCTTTTGGCCAGAATTTGCAGAGTACAGAATGCTCATATTTGTTGGAAGGCAAAAAAATTGAGAAAGGACAGCTTCAGACAGAGTAGACTTTTCAAGTTGCTGCTAGTAAGTTTTCACTTATTGTTGGTGTGATCATTTCATTGGTTTGAGAGCTATGGTGTTACTAGTTATCCCAACTATTTGGCCAGAGTCCTCTTAGTAGACAAGATACTGTCTAAAGTCCTGTTCACACTGCCCTTTGTTCAGCTGTAGCTATATAATTATTGCTATTTAATAAATCTATTCTCTCAATTTATTGAGCATTTTTAATATATGCAGAAATAAATATATGAATTATTAGGTCCAGTCGCTACCTATATGTGTACAATCTTATGACTTATGAAATTTTAAAAATGTTTTTATTTATTTTAGAGAGAGAGGAAGGGAGAAGGATAGAGAGATAAAAACATTGATGAGAGAGAAACATTGATCAGCTGCCTCCTGCACGCCTCCATTGGGGATAGAGCCTGCAACCTGAGCATGTGCCCTGACCAGGAATTGAACTGGTGACTTCTTGGTTCATGGGTCAGTGCTCAACCATTGAGCCACATTGGTCAGACGACTTATGCCATTTAAGCTACTTTTTTTTTCAGCCATAAAACTCCTTTTATTCAAAGTGAAGACTTAAGCTTAAAAAAATCAATTAAGTAACATGAACCTGGAAGAAGAGAGGTTAACATGGAAAATAAGGACAGCACAAAATGTTTGCTCAGCTTTTTAAAATTAACTTATTTTAGAATAGTTTTAGAATTATAGAAAAGTTATAGAGGACAGAGAGTTTCTATATACCCTACTCACAGATTTCTATTGATAACATCTCATATTACTGTAGTTAATTTGTCACAGGTAATGAACCAATATTATTACATTACTGTTAACTAAAGACAACATTTTATTTGGATTTCTTTAATTTTTACCAAATGTCCTTTCTCTATCCCAGGATCCTGACATTCAGGATACCACAATTATTTAATTGTAATGTCTCCATATGTCCTGTTGGCTGTGCTACTTTTTCATTTTTTCTTCTTGGGATTAGACTGCAGAGATGGTTTGGGAGAGAAAAACCAGAGTTAAAAGCACCATTCTCATCACAGCATATTAATGGCACATAATATTAATATGACTTATCACTCTTGTTGTTAACCTTGAACTCCTGGCTAAGGTATTTATCAGATTTCTCCACTATAATGTTTCTCTCCATCCCCCCCCCGCCTTTTTTATACTATACTCTTTGGAAGGAAATCATGTGCAGCTCACACAGAGGAATGGGGAATTATGTTTCACCTCTGTGAATGGGGAGTATTATAGAGAGTGTCTGGAATTCTTCTGGATGGGAGATGTATTTATTATACTCCATGTCTAAATGCTGGACCCCAAATTGCACTTTTATCCTTCTGAAATCACAGATATGGAAAAAAATGTGAGAGCTTCCTATGGGGATGGGACTTGAAAACAAGCCTGCTTAGAGAAGAGTTGATGTATTTATTTTTTCTGTAACTTATTTGCTCAATTTTTAATATGTTCCATTGAAGTCATTTCAGAGAATCCTTTTGTTTCACACAAAACATGTTTTCAGCCTTAGCTGTCTTTTAGCATCGCTTGAGAAACTTTGAAATAATATCAGTGCTGATTTAATTGTTCTGGGGCATTGTTATTTTAAAGTTCTCAGGTGACCCAGTATACACTTAGGGTTTTACAGCACTGCCTTATACACTTAGAGATGTATTCCCATGTTTCAACTGGAAGTTTAACCCATTGTTTCTCAGTTTGCCCTTTGTGGCAGCGAAGGACAGCTAGCTGGTCACTGGCATCCTAGAACAGAGTTCTCCAAATGTTAGAAAATGAATCAGCCCTTAGCCTCTTCTCTGAAGCTAAATCAACCTAGTACAGTTACTCTGCCTCTTAGAAGCCTTTTATCCTTTTCATTACATGTGTAATACTAATGAGGTATTCTTACAACTTTAAATCTCTTAAAAGAAGCAAAGACAAAAGTTTGGGGGAAAATAAGCTTTATTTTAATTATAATGGTAAAATTTATTTCCAATTCTTATCCATAATTCTCTTGTCAAAACATTCTCATGGTATCTTAACACTTCTGAATTTGAAGCAATAATAATTGGTGCCTTATTGAACACCCATTACTGTTGTCCAGCTTACTTCTGACATAATTCAATTTCCCCAAAAAACTTATATTGGAGATTTTCCTAGTTTTTGAAGTCTTCTGTTGAGAAGAAACTAGTTACACATTTCATTAAACTTATGGGATAAGGGAGGGCACTGTGGAGCAATAAGTCTCAAGGAATGATTCTGTGGAAAGCCCATTTCCATCTTATTACTATAACATTTAGGTATATTGGATTCCTGCTTCAACTTCTGCCTGCAGCTTGTCAAATTGAAGCAAAAGTAAGGGGAGAAAGTACCTTAAATTTCAACTATTGAGAGAAGATTAATATTTCCCCCAAAGCAATGAACCATTTCATTTCTACAAGTGTTATCTGGGGAAAATAATACCAACAGGAAAAACATAGGAACCAGAATAAGCACTCAGTTTCCAGAGACTCCAAGATTTCTGGTACAGGGAAGCCAGAATAGAAATTGTCCTCACAAAATATCCTTGACTGTTTTTTCCCCCCGTTATTTAGAAATTAAACTGAAGTTGCCAGAAAATTGTCAAGAATGAATATCTCTTTGGGAATTCAAAATCTGCTGACAAGTTCTGTATTATGAAGAGATAAAGAAATTTATCCTAAAATCATGGATGATATTTTAATATGTCAAATAAATGACAGTTAAAATTTACTGTACTTCTAAGGTTTTCAGTGAGAGAGCAAATAATAAGCATTCACACATGTGAGCATACACCCTAAGAAATAAATGTTAAATAAAGAACGAAATGTTGATTATTTTTCAGGTCAGCCCTAAAAGAAAACTTTCTGGCTTGGTGGTGAGGCAGAGGGGATTGAGGAATCAGTAATGTTCTCACAGTTATTTTTAAATAACTAGTCACAAATATTATTGACCACACAATAAGAAAATAATAATTCTCTATTTCTATGTCTAGGAAATTTTATCTCAGTTGTGCCATTAGAGGTAGATGCACTGGAAGAGGATCCTATTTAAGGCAGGGTCTGGGTTGCATGGGAGAATGGAGAAAGCATATAAATTGATTTCTATGATTTATAAAATTAAGTTGTAAGAGTTAGATCAATATTGACTAAGCATTATTTTGAGGATTATCTAAGATTAACTTTCAAGTCAGTAACCTACCATTTAAATTCAACACTAGAATTGACCTTAATACTAATGATTAGAGTAAAAAAAGTATCATCTGACTGGAGTGCTATTCACGTAGGAAGATATCACAACAGGTGCTAATGTCAAATATGTTTCATGTAAAACACACTGGGATTTAAAGTTTCAATAGACACTTGGTTCTTTTCTCTGAGAACAGTATCCCACCCATAATGGTAAGTCCGTGGGAACCATCGTTCTGTCACATCGCCCTGATTCTCTGACAATATCAGATTGGTCTGGGGTGAACAACCGACTCAGGTGGTTAGTCACATTTGTGAACGGAGGGCAGAGCCTGGGACTTGGGTTCTGAGTCACTTTAATGGCGGAGTTTAGTGGAGTACCACAGACTCTTGATGCAGTGAACCCTAGACCAGCCTCATCCTTTCTCGAGACTTGCTTCTTCCATGTTTTTAAAATTTTGCGAAATGCCTAGTAACATCTCTTGATAATGAAGACTTCTCATGTTGGTTCTATTGTTTAAAAAATAAAATTCTTTCTTAAGTAAGCAGTCATGACAATAGAGCTTAGGAAAGGCCTTAAGGAATCATCTAGCTCAGTTCCTTCATTGCACACGAGACAACCAGCACTCAAAGTCTGAGTGCAGAAGTCTAGCGTGGGGTGAGAGCTCAGTGCTACTTTGGCTGAGTGTTCTGGTTCTTGAGGATTGCCTATGTTATAAGAAAGACATGGAGCACAAGCCTCCTGGTTTAGTAACCTGCCCCCATAACTGTGTCTCCTTCCCCTCAGGCTGCACTTCTCACTTTTCATATTTCTAATTTTTTTATAACTTTTACTGTATGGCTGAAGCAAAAGGACCAAGGATTTTTGCAAATGCTCTACTTAGCCAAATCCCCCAAATTAAATTTTATAGATTATTGATAAACAAAATGTATTTACATAGGGAGAATCTGAAATAATAAATAGAGTGATTCATTCAGCAAGTATTTATTAAATCCTTAGTGGATACCAGGCACTGTTCGAGTTGCTAGGGCTATGGTAGTGGACATCGTAAAACTTCCGCCCTTCTTTAAGCTTCTCTTCTAGTTGGGGAAAAGACAATTAAGATTTGTATATAAAGTATGCAGTCTTATTATGTTGGAATGAGTACTAGGAAGAAAAATACAGCAGGGAAGGGAAATATGCATGTGAGGTGTGGTATCATAGTTTTAGAGATGGTGTTTCCATCTGAGCGACTCAAAAATAGAATTGCCATTTGCCAACTAATACAGAAGATTAAAACAGATCCCACAGGAAATATAAAAATAAGACTATGATGTAGGATGCCAGGGATTAGAGATATTCCAAGCAGAATTTTTTTTAATAGCTGTCACATGCTCAGATAATACTGAATGTGCACGTCAAGCCTATGTCTAAATGTGGGTATATCTTTAGCCCAAACTTCTGAGAGACTTTGTAGCCATCAGGAATTACTCATCAAAACATCCTTACCATCGTTTTAGGTAAGGTGACTTTCATGCTTTCATTGTTTGTGGATTATACAGCACAGCCAATGAGTCAGACACAGTGACACTTGCCTGTTTTCCCAGAATCTCCTTTTCAAAGGATTGGTTTATGTTACATTTCTTATGCAGGGCCTGAATTGGGGTTGTTAAATGAAGTTCCCAATACAATCTTGTTACAAATGCTTCTTAGATGATTACTTATTTTATTTAGGATTAGAGTTTATTCTTTATTGTGATTCTGTCAAATACAGCAGAGGAACATTTGACTAATAGTTAACAGGAAACATAAGGAATCAGAGAAATTGATTTAAATTCAACATGTTGTCATTTTTGTGCCAACCTCAAGTACATCTGTGAAAAATTTCTCTCCAGAATTGAACTAATTTCAGATGAGAGAATTATCTCGCTTTACTTTACCCCAATAATGGACCATCTGCTCAGTGACCTTGACTTTCTTTACGCCCAAGAGAGCATACTACCACTCACTGAGAGAGAAGGCGGGGATAATTGTTTCTATCCTATTTTTGAAGGCATTGCTCACTTGCAATAAATGTAAGCCATTTTTCCTACAACCCTTAAGCTTTTGCAGAATAAAGCCTTCTTCAGGTTGCACATTCACGTAGTGTTGGAGCATAAATAAGATTCCACGTTTTTATTTTTTTAAATAGAAAAACAAATGTGTGCCTTTCACTGAAATAATAATGAAGCCTTTTCTTTTTGTCACTTTGGAAAGGGACATTTTCCGTCTAAATTTAAAAAACAAACTAGATTCAAGAATCACAAAATGAATTATTTATTTTTCCTATTTTTTCTCCTGCTCTTCCTGCATCCCTCCCTTCCTCCCATAAGACTTATTAAACATTTAGTATGTGCCAGGCACATACTAGTGGCCCAGTGCATGGATTCATGCACATTGAAAGGAAATTAATTAGAAGAAATATTTTGATATTGCTATTCACCCTTTCTCTATAATAGAAGTGCCAATAGTTGGTCTTCAGACATAGTCTGTCAATAAAAACAACCAAATTCACGATGGACAATGACAAATCGAAACACATGTGTGTGATTGGCACCAGCGAGAGCTTTATATGTATCATGCATGCATGGGTCAATGTTTATTTTTAAATTGCCAGTGAGTGTCATATGTACTGGCCAGTCAGTCAGTTGAATGGACTCACAGTCTGTCACTTAGCCATATATATATATATATATATATATATATATATATATATATATATGGCATAATCTACTTCCCAGATATTTTTTATTTTTGTTTACCACTTCCTAGATTTTAAGTTTCACGCAGGAAGGGATATTTCTTCCAGTTTTGTTTACATTTGCATTCCCAGCCTCTAGAAATGAGCCTGGCACAGAGGTGGTATGAACTAATCCTACTGAAATGATTTCATATGCGATGATAAGCACAGATGGGCAAGTGGAGTGACAGGCAAGCAGGGGAAGTCAGGGAACAACTCACTGCAATAAAATGGGACTAGGGTGCAAATGATAAGCAGAGATTTGATTAATAGTGAAAGGAAGAAAGGGAATTTCATGGAAGATGTATGTGTACAAGGTGGGTACCCGGTAATATGATGAATTAAATTGACCCAGGGCATGGAGTGCTTGGGGGAAATTAAGTTTCGCCTCCCTAGAAGACACAGCTATGATAGTCATTATTAGAGATGTGAATTAGAGCAGTGGGGTTTCTTAGAGGTTAAGCATAGCTGGAAACCAGGACTCTGATGTTGGATAATACCTCTCTTTAAGACAATATGTGCTTTCTCCTAAACTTCTTACTAGTGACAAGCATCTCCATGAAGAATTTGCATTCCATTTTAAGAGCTTATGATAATTAAGTAGTTTCAAGGAATGAATCCTTTTGTCATTCTATTATTAAAATTATTCACAAGCAGAGAAGTGCAGGCTTGAATTTACATCCTCCTTTTTTCCCTTCCAGCTCACAATGCCTGACACATTGTTAGGAGCTCAGGACATGATGACTACAGCAGGAGTTTTAAAAGTTTTATTTTAAATCTAAATATTGTAAATGAATTAGGAGTACTATTTAGAGTATCTCTACCAAACCTTTGTAAAAGGAATAACTGTCTTCCATTTGTCCATCCAAAATTTCAATTGCTCAGAGTATAAAATGGGGCTGTATCTGGCTGGTCAGGATGCCCCTTTGTCAGGTTTGCAAGGGGTTCACACCATTGCCATCCTTCAGTGGCCAGGGTTGGCACCACTTCCCTGAAGGGCAGCGCCATTTCTGTGCTCAGCCTTTGGAGTTCTCAGAGTCATCAGCACCACTAGTTTGGTACAAGTCACCCAGTTTCACAACTACTTAAATTTACAAGTGTGTGTTGCAGACATAGGAATAATTAAAATACTTGTTTACTATGCATCCATATTTGGAGTTCCTCAAAGATGGGAATAGCTACTTATGCTTGACTATATCTCAAGCATCTAATATAATCTTTTATGTATTCAATTAACATATTTCTGATTTATGTAAGTCAGGTGCTGTTTAGCATGCTTTATATGGGGCATAAGACAATGAAAAAAAAGAAAAAGACAAAAAAGCTTACCTTTAGTGCCATATAGTCTGGGAGTAAATAGGAAATAAATAATATATATGGTGTATGAGAAGTTGGTAAATGTTAAGAACAATGAAGCAGGGAAGAAAGTTGGTGATGTTTGTCAAGGGGAAGCTTGAAGGCTAAGGTAGGGTGGTCTGAATGGGCCTCAAAGAGAAGATGGCATTTGTGAGAAGAACTCAGGAATGTGAGGTTGTATATTTGTCTCTAGCCATGTCCAGTTGCTTGAGTACAGATTGTTGCTTTCTCTATCTCCAGATAGACCTGAGGTGAAGGTATGGCTGGAATGTTCTAGAACAATAAGGATGGAGTGGCTGCAGCAGAGAAAGTGAGGCAGAGAGTGAAAAGTGAAAGGAAATAGGGACAGACAGACAATGGGCATCCAGGGAGAAGAGCATTTGTGGGTGACTAAGGATTTGGGCTTCGGTTAGAGTATGTATGGGCCACTGGAGAATTCTAAACAGAGAAGCGACATGACGACTTATGGTTACTCGGCCTCTGCGTAGGTGGGTGAGGTAGGATGTAGACGATAAAGTGGTCAGTGGTCTTAGAATGCTGACCAAGCCAGGAGATCTCCATCAAAGACTAGAGAAAGGACTGCCCATGAGAGCAGGCTTTGTTATCGACTCCTGAGTGAGTTTGGTCATCTAGACCCGGAATTGCCTGCTGCTTTCACATCACCAGAGCTTTACCCCTGTCCTGAGCTCTCTCTCCTGACAGCGGAATTCTGGCAAGTTTTACCTATACAGATAAGACAGTTTTTTCTTTGCAATTGTTTTCTTTTGGGGGGAGGGCAAGGCACATTAAATTAGCAAATCAAAATGTACTAATGGTACAACATCTCTTCTAACAAAAATAGATGGTTGTGTTATGGAAAAAGAATGATTTTAGAAAAATGTCAAATTGTAAATGAATAAATGTCTGGAGATGGCCTAATGCCAAGGTTGGGCTGTATTTTAAAATATGAAATTGTCAAAAGTTTGCCTGGTGCTCCTGTGCCCTCTTCTTTAATCCTCATCCCTTCTCCAATTAGTCCCCCGATTGCTCAGGGCTTGTCTTCTGAGACATTTCCATCTTCCTCGCTCTGAAGTAATTCCTCATGTTTAAGCCAGTTTTTCTCTAGAGCCTGTGTTCTGCTAGGTGCCTAAGAGTTGAAATTATTTTCTTATGAGCTATGGTTAAGGTAACTGTTATCACTCTCAAATAATTTCTTAACCTATTTGAAATGACGAGTATAAGTTTGAGGTGGTTGGTTGTAGGTAGTTTTGATTTAGAAAACTTGTTGACACCTTTCAAACCACTCAGAGTGGAGATGCCTACTTAGATGAAATGAAAGACCATTAGTAACCCCGGAAACATTGTGCAAGCTGGGATATTGTTTTAAGATACAGGATGTATTTTTATTCAGGTGTGGTGAGGCCAGCAGATCAGAGGAAGATTGCTCTTGAGAAGATAGTTAAACTCATAGATGCCGACTGGGGAGGGGGCAGAGCATGCCATGGGCCATGTGAGGAAGCAGCAGGGTTAGAAGGCAGCAGAGGAGCCAGGGAAAGCATGGGTGATGGCCTTTATCGTCCTTTCTTTGCATTTCCATAGGAAAATATGGGCGAGGCAGAGTAGGCAGGTTTAAGATGGGCTCATTTGGATAATTTCAGCAGGGTCTGCAATATAGGGGCTGTCCCTAGTTATCGGCTACCTGGCTGGCCTGGTATGATAGGGCAGGTGGATGGTGGCCCAGAGTGTGAATCCTCCTGCGAGCCCCTAAAAGGAGGTCACTGGGGCATGGGCTCTGGATTGGTTGGTTTGAATATGAAGGAAGTGCTCTCAGGCATAATTAACTACCTCTAGGAAGTGGCCAGTGTGGGCAAGGCCCCAGAGGTCAAGGACTCAGAGATAAGTGGCTAATAGAGATATAGAGGCTTATGTTCCATCTGTGGAAGGGCTCATGTCTCCTGGCCATAGAGACACACATCCAGTAACTCCCAACGGAAGAAACATAAACTGTATCTTCCCTGAGTGACGGGTATAATCACCAAAGCACCTAACTGATGAAGTTTTTAAGTTTTTTCACTGCAAGAGAGATTTTACCAGGTTTCAGATAATACTTAATATCATGGAACCTGCCAGGCTGCAAACCTCTCTACTTGGAATAAATCATTAAAAGGATCTTTGACCTACACATGATGGCACACACGTTTGTTGTCCATAATAAAGATCCAAGTCATTTCTCACTCATACATTTGTCCCCAAAAGTTATGTGTCTTCAAAAAAATGGCTTCATATAGAAAAAAAATTCATTTCAGATCATACTTTAACAAAAGTGCTCTTTAAACCTGTGCCAGAAGACCCACTGCAACTGCTTTCTCAGCCCTCCCTCCTTGCTGTTTGCTGCGATGTGTGTTCTTTATTTCTCTGAACACTGTCTAGGCTGCTGCAGGATAAACTCCATTAATTTGCATCTGTAGAGCAGTTTTCTCAATTCTCCAGCAGGTGTGGGAGGACACATCATGACGGCTCCCATATACCCTTTAAAGCAGGGGTCCTTAAACTTTTTAAACAGGGGGCCAGTTCACTGTCCCTCAAACCGTTGGAGGGCCGGACTATAGTTTAAAAAAAACTATGAACAAATTCCTATGCACACTGCACATATCTTATTTTGAAGTAAAAAAACAAAATGGGAACAAATACAATATTTGTATTTGCATGTGGCCTGTGGGCCGTACTTTGAGGACCCCTGCTTTAAAGAAACGCTGCCATGGGAGATGAGAGGGATTAGTGGAGAATTCAAATTCACTTTAAAAAATCAGCTGTGGAACCTGTCAAATTGCTATCATCTATCCAGACATGATGCTCATTAAGAAACTCCATTGGCTCATGATTTATTGACGGGAGACCAAATATCCTAGAAGACACATAAGTTAGTCTTTGAATGGGCTCTTAAGCTCATCTCCTACACACACAAATGGATTACGCTTCAGACCCATTTGCACCTGACTTAACCGTTCTGCTTTCCATCTCATTATTTAGATTGTTACCTTCAAAGCTTATGTAGCTGGAACCTATTTAGACAACAGATATTTTGTTAATCAGATAGGATTAGTCATATTAAATATTAAAACAATTTTCAAATAAATGTATTTTCAAATCTAAGTTTTCATATTTGAATGAAAATGTTTCTCAGATGTAAGGATTAGAACTCTAATCACATGGAGCAAGCTGAAAATATTTTTATTTCAAAATAGGCTTCCTTTTAATTTGGAGGGAAAAAAAACCAAAAGCACCAGACTTTTCTGTTTTCTTCTCTATGTCCCAGATACAGAAGATATTTAATAGTTTCTGCAAATACTTGAATCAAAAAAAGTGTCAACATTGTGAGCCAGCATGAGGTATGAGAAATAAACAAACCAAACCCCTGGTTTCCAAACAATTAAGAAGATTGAAACGAAAATGATTCCATGCCAGCAATAAGCTGGATATAAGGAGGACAAATGAAACAAAATGAAGAACAGATGGGCAGATAACATGATCTGAACAACAAACCACAGGGTAATTTTTAAATCTACCAAGTTAAAAAAGCCAGACACAGACTTAGATAGAACTACTAAAAAAACTGGAAGTATGGGAAGGGAGTAAGAGCATATTTTAGCTGTCATTCATTTGTTGACTCAACTTCAAACCCTCATTCAAATAATTATTACTGGCAGGGACGGGGAGAAAAGAGAGCCCTTGTGCACTGTTGGTGGGAATGCAGATTGGTGCAACCACTTGGAAAGCAGTATGGAGTTTACTCAAAAAAATGGAACTGCCTTATGATCCAGAGATTCCACTTTGGGGAATTTATCAAAGAACCCCCAAAACACTAATTTGTAAGAATACATGCACCCTTATGTTCATTGCAGCATATTTACAATAGCCAAGATCTGGAAGCAGCCCAAATGTCAAGTGTCTATCAGTGGATTAATGGATAAAGAAGCTATGGTACCTTTACACAATGGCCTTAAAAAAAAGAAGGAAATCTTATCTTTTGCAACAGCATGGATGGACCTATAGAGTTTTATGCTAAGTGAAATAAGCCAGTCGGAGAGAAAGACAAGTACCATATGATTTCTCTTATATGTGGAATCTAATGAACAATATAAACTAACAAAATGGAGATAGACTCATGGATACAGAGAACAGACTGACAGCTGTCAGAAGGGAGGGGGTTGGGGACTGGGCAAAAAGGGTGAAGGGATTAAGCAGGGGGAAAAAAAGACTCATGGACACAGAGAACAGTATGGTGATTGCCAGAGGGAACGGGGGTGGTGGTGCGGGGAGATAGAAGAAGGTAAAGGGGTGATGGAAGGAGACTAGACTTGGGGTGGTGAACACACAATACAATATACAGATGATGTGTTGTAGAATTATATACTTGAAACCTGTATAATTTTATTAACCAATGTCACCCCAATACATTCAACTAAAAAATCATTATTGACGACATGTTGTGCAGGCATTGAGGGAACAGTAGCAAACTAGGCAATGTTTTCTTCATCCTGGAACTAATGACCATTTTGAGAAGACAACCCCAAACAAATAATAACAAAAGGAGGGCAAGAGTGAACATTAAGTATGAACTACTTTGGGAGAATGTAACTGGTCTGGAGGATCAAGGAATGAAGGCACCTTTCCTGAGCAATAATGTTAAGCAGAAAGGTAAAGAATGGTTATTGGTGAGTGACTAGATGTAGCCAGATAGAATGGTGGTGTTGGATGACATGTTGGGTACTTGGAAAAGTGGTGTTAGAAAATATAACAGCAGGAACATAAGCTCCGAGGTGGGAAAAAACATAGCTTGTCTTAAGAAAATACCAGTCAGCACTTCTGGAGAAGAGAGTGAAGACATAATGAGCACAAGGCTAGTCCATTTAGAACCTTAAAGCTCTTTCAGGAATCTCAACTTTGCACTAAAAGAAATGAGAAGCCATTGGTGGGCTTAACTGAAGGGGTTTTAAATCTATATTTAAAAACAAAAGAACCATGCTGACTGTAGCAGGAAGGCTGGGTTGTAAGGCAGTGAGCAACGTAGGTAAATAGATACGAGGCTGTTTTATTAAATGATGTAAGATGATGATGTTTTGGAGTAGGCTGTTGAAATGGAGTCCAGAATGCCAGACACATAAAGCAGCGGTTCTCAACCTGTGGGTCAGGACCCCTTTGGGAGTCGAACAACCCTTTCACAGGGGTCGCCTAAGACCATCAGAAAACACATATATAATTACATATTGTTTTTGTGATTAATCACTATGCTTTAATTATGTTCAATTTGTAACAATGAAATTGGGGGTCACCACAACACGAGGAACTGTATTAAAGGGTCACGGCATTAGCAAGGTTGAGAACCACTGACATAGAGGAAATGAAAACCACAGCACTTGGAAATTGATAGCATGTGAGTAGTAGGAAATGGGAAGAATCAGGATAGGTCTGTAGGTATTCAGATCGAGCAAACCTATGGTTGTTGGAAGACTGATGGAGACAAAAAACAGCAGAGGAAATTTATGGAAAAGTTCAAAAATTCTGTTTTGGACATGTTAAAATGGAAGTGTTTGTGAAAGCCCCGTGTCATGACAAGCTGTTAGGTATGCATAGTATAAAAGGTACAGTCAGAAGAGAGGTCTGGTCTTCTGTCAGTTAGAATGGCCTAGGCTGTGTCACAGCAAAACTTCAGAGAATTAGAACAATGAGATTTATTTCTTGCTTTTGCTTCACGTTCATTGCAGATCAAGAAGGGAGGTTTTGGTTGTTGTTTTGTTGTTTTGTTGTCAGATTATTCACTCAGACAGCAGGCTGATGGAAGCCTTACTTAGTTATGATGCTGCCATGTCTGTTACGGGCGTCAGTGTCCACCATGGCAGGGCAAGAGAGTATGTGGAAGGAATATTAGCTCAAAATGTTCTTCTGAAGTGACACTTGTCACGTGGTTTACATTCCTTCAACTAAGGTAAATTCTATGAACTATGCTGACTTGTAGGGGAAGGCAAGTATGGTTTCCAATGATTATCTAGGAAGAGGAAGAACTCCGGAACATTTTTTGGTGTGAGTGCTAGTAATGTCTACCACGGGACTGACGAGATCAATTTAGGTAATCTAACATGTGGTAAACATAGTGGATATTCGTCATTTGTGGGCCCAATATTGTTCCTGTATTTTGGTGATTTCTTACATTATTAATCTGTCTTCCCAAGAAGAAGGACAGAATATTTCTATTCCAGATTTTTTTGCAGTTTTAGATGTAGGCACGTGACTTAGATTTCTCCAGTCATTTTAACCCACTTGAGATTTTCATTAGAAAGTCAGTGTTGTGACCAGGTGACCCTGAGAGTGGGAACACACACTCTGGAATGACGGAGATTCTGGTTGTTTCTGGGGGTGGAGCGGGAGAAGGGACTGGAACATCAGGCATCCAGTCCTAAGGGCCTTCAGTTCCAAGTGGCATGGCCATGGTGCCTTTCCCAGCATGTCCCTGTGGTGTGGTGTCATTGCTCCTAGATGCGTAGCTTCAGAATCATGCCCTCTGACTCTTCCCTCATTTATATGAGCTCTAGAATATCCCTTTAAATCAGTTTTCTACTTAGATAAATCAGAATATTTTTCAATTTGCAGTTAAGAATCCTGGCCAATATGGTATTTATTCCCAGGAAAGTCAACAAGTCCTCAGGAAATGCAAATCAGTGAATGTGTTATTTAAATTGGTTGAAAGGCATTGACGATATCTAGTTAGTACAGAACTGGGGATTCAGGTGGTTAATGGCAGAGCATGTGAAACGGTTACTTAAATTATCCTCTAAAATGAAATGCCTAGTGAAGATGAGACTTCAAAAAAGCAAATAGCTGTTGATAGAATGAGTAGGAAGGACTAAGGATTACAGGAAGAAAGAAAGACTGGCTGCTTCTAGCTGTGTTGGAGAGCGAAGTAACAGAAAATGAAAAGATCTCTGAGTTTTAAATCCTTGGCTCAAGGCATAGTCAAAGAATTAGGGACTTTCTGTGTCTGTGTCAAAATTATTTGTTAAAACAAAATCGACATAGACAAGAATAAAACATCCTGTGGGATGCAATGGGTTGCTGAATTTCAGGTTAGGTTGAATTCACATCTTCGTCAGATTTCTTAGTAACATGTTGAATGGAAATGAGTAGGACACCAGAATCAGAAAGAAGGTGTTTGGGAGAACACTAAACACCCAAACCTCATGGAATATCTTGCCAGGAAAACAGAAGCTTCCCCACTCTGCTTAGGCATTTTTACTCCCAATATGCTGTATAGAGAAGGAGTCAGGATGCTGCCTTCCCATGAATAGTACAGTAACAAACCAATTGCATTTTAGTTGGGCAATGCCCCTACCCACCCTTCAAATCCCTTCCACCATGCATTTTTGTTTTTCTTTCTGTTTGTTGGATTGTTCTGCTGCTCCTTCTCCTCACCCCACCACCCTTGGATCATAATGTAAAATTCTTTTACCATGTCAAGAAATTATTAAAAATACAGGTACTTTGAAAAAAAAAATACAGGTACTTCTCCGAACACCGGCTGGGGGGGCAGGGAAGAGGTGGCTGCTGGTGGCCACCTCGTCCCTGCCCCGCCCAGCATCTCCAATCACTGGCCAGGGGGCCCGGTTCTCCTACCACCCGGCTCTTGCCTGTCACCGGGGTTTCTGATCACCGTCAGCGGCAGGCTGCTGCTTCCGTCCTTCCCCTTTCGCCTTCTAGCATTGCGCCTACATATGCAAATTAACCACTATCTTTGTTGGCGGTTAACCGCCATCTTTGTTGGCAGTTAATTTGCATACTGCCCTGATTAGCCAATGGGAAGTGTAGCAAAGGTACAGTCAATTACCATGTTTGTCTATTATTAGATAGGATTATTTTAGCTTTTTAGATATTCAGTACTTTCTAAATGTGATGTACTAAATGCTCTTGCATTATTTCTACTTACTTAATCATTTCCGTAATCCTATTTTCAAAAATGAAGTTGATGAAAGCAAAATCATGTTGAATCTTCTGGCAGCAGGGACCACATCTAGTTCTTATTACATAATTGCCTGTTCAGAGTATTCATAAAAATCACCTCCATAATATATGCTTTTTGACATCTAATGGACTTTCCATATTTCTTCTGAGTAAGTTTGACTTGATGATAGTCCTTCAGACTATTAACAAATTCTGCCATCATTGATCACATTTACCGCAATGTTTCCTCCTTGCCCCAATTTGAGGATAAAACATATATAAAATATTTCCCCATATAATCCGTTTGAGTGAACATTCACGTTTGCTATGAATTATCCTTTGTGCTGTCAGCAGTAATATCCAAGAGCAAAAAAGGGCATATCTGTTCTTTGAATGATTAAACCTTTGAAGTAGCCACAGTGAACGGTGATTGTAGAAAGTGAAGCAAAAGTAAACTATGCCCTCATTTCATATTCCTTATTTTCATATGCTGAACCGCTTCCATGCTCTTGAATTCGTAATAGGTGGAGAAGGGCCCTAACGTAGTTCCAGACGTGGGATAATGTAACAGCCAGTTTCATGCTGCATTGGCTGCCTGGTCCTGATTTCTTTCCACCAAAATGACCTCATAAAAATAACAGATGAAATCCCATCATTTTTGTTCATTTATTCAATAGTCAATCAAAATAATATGAGCCCACATTGAAAATCCTATGTCAGTGATGGCGAACCTTTTGAGCTCGGCATGTCAGCATTTTGAAAAACCCTAACTTAACTCTGGTTCCGTGTCACATATAGAAATTTTTTGATATTTGCAACCATAGTAAAACAAAGACTTATATTTTTGATATTTATTTTATATATTTAAATGCCATTTAACAAAGAAACATCAACCAAAAAGAATGAGTTCATGTGTCACCTCTGACACGCATGTCATAGGTTCGCCATCACTGTCCTATGTCCTTTTCACTATGTCTAAGCAATACACATAACTTCCTTTAAGACATTCTTTGGTCTAAAAAGTATTTTTTTTATATATACTAAAGGAAAAGAAATATATGACACATTTTGCCTAGAGCTTTTCAACTCTTGATGCAGAACTGTTTTTTAATAATCTAGTTAAAACCTGTGACAACTGATGGTTGTCAAGAGCAGAAAGGTTTGAAGTTTCTGTTGACAGTTTTTATATATTACAATTGAGTTAGATCACAAAAGTTTATTTATATGGATGTCTGGAAAGTGGGATGTATTTACATAAAATTATATTGTGTACAGATATGGTTTTCCATTAGTACACAAAGTCATATTATTTAAGACAAACCTACTCCTTGTACTGTTATTTGACCTATGACTATTCACAATTGGTAATATAAGGACAACGCTTTCCAAATTTCAGTCCATTCTCTACCTAGGCAGTAAGTATCACTTGGAAACAAGATAGCTACTAAGAGAATACTTCTGTGTACATTTTTAGATTCACGGATCTAGATTTACTGACTGTGAATTGAAGAAAAGAAGAGTTGCTTAGATTAGAAGTGGTGAATAGTGGGTGAGTAGTGGGTGCTCCAGTCTATTCACCCACTTATGTGTTTGCAGACTGTCCTCAATTTGGGGAACTGATCACCATTGCAGAATATGAGAGAAATGAAGAAACTGACAGTTAATTTATAAATTAATATAGCAATGCAGTCGATAGTATTGATCACTTATTATGTGCCAAAACATAGCACTTAAGTATGCTAAACATCAGGGTCTAAGTTTAGAAAGACTAATATCAAGCCCATTTACATCAATATTTTTTAAAGTAGTTCTAAGTCAGCCAATCAACTCAGTGTGTGACTTGAGTTCTCTGCTTAATCTTTCTGTTTTGTCAGCTATATAATGAGGGTAATGAAATAGGTAGTATCAAGGTCTTTTTTAAGTCCCCTCCAAAATTGGACATTTAAAAATACACAGTGTATGAACGATGGGTTAATGAATGGTACATTTTTTTGTCATAAGCTCTTGTATGTGCTTAGATCGTAAGATTCATGGGTAAGAGACAGTGCACCTGATTGCTGTCCACAGGAGGAGGTGGACTGCCAAGGGAATTGTCAGCATCTGGAATCATAAGGTCCCAGGGGCATGCAGAATCTGAGTTCAGTCCAGGCAAGTCCAACTGGGAGAGGATGGGTGCACGGTTGCTTATGCTTCAATGAGTAATGAGTGCTCTTTAGGGCAAGGTGACCAGCAAAGTTATCGTTCACAGGAACTCTGTTGTGACTGACACAGGTATCAGCTAGTAGTCGGAGTGTCATCTATGATAGGAGAACTGGAAGGAAAAATACTGGCAATGTGGTCCAGCCATATTATAGAGGGCACTCACAGGAACAAACAAAAATGGAATTAGTACAAATAATATTATTGGCCTATTTACAGGGCTGTTATGAGAAGTCAATGAGAAAGTGCATGTAAAGTGCTTACAAGAACATGTAATAAACACTATGTGTTAGCTCATCATCTTCTTAGTATTGTCATTTTATTTTAGAGTTCACAAAATGCTTTTCATCCTATCATTGTATTTCATACATACAAAGAATCCTGTGGTGAGATGATCATTTTTAAAATTTAAGAAAAGTAAAAAAGTACATTTATTTAACAGGGATAAGAGTGATAACCTCACTTTTAACTCCCTGTACTAGATGTTGTTAATTGTGAAAAATAGTCTATCACTGAAAGGCCTCCATGAAGACAGGAAAGAGACCCAACCCCCAATGCTGGGCAATAACTTTTAGTAAAAAGGGGTAGTTACCTGGACTGGTTTTAGTCTAATCATTTATGTATGCATTCAGAAGAAACATGCTTCCCTAGAAGATCCTCTTTGTTCTTTACACCTTAACACTGAAAAACAGAGGCTCTATGGTATAATGAGAAAGTGAGAGTATGAAATTATTCTTTCTAAGGCACAAGATGTCTTGGCCAATGATGGCCCTCTTTTCTGTTTTTCTATTCTCTCCACTACCCAACCTTGTCCTTTCATCTGTGCCCACAGTGTGTTCTCATTGTTACTTCAATATGGTGAACAGGAAGGCTCTCAAAGGGAGCTGGATGGTTGATTGACAAGGTAGAATGCAGGGAAAAGTCTCACATCTCTTCTCCCCAGATCAAAGGAAAATGCATAAACAAGAGCTGCCTGAAGTTTTCTGGGGGAACATATCACCGAAATATTTTTATTTACTTATTTATTTATTTATATGTTTTTGTTCCCATGATAATAAAGACATTTCTTTTTACCTGATAAGATGGTTTAGAAATGTCAAATACTGTCAACAGGATCATACTGATCAAGTCTAATAATGAAATAGAGATATTTTTTCTTTGCACTTAAAAAGTATTATTTTGAAGCCAGTGTAGAGAAACTATGCTTCATATATATTATTTATTTCCACGTCTAAGGCTCATGAATTAACTCTCATCCATATACAATTGTCTTATCTTGATTCTGGCATTTTGAAAGACGTAACTTGCATTATCCTCAGGAAGTGTTACTCGCACTGGCTTACACAAGAATCAAATACTAGAGTAGGATTTAGACCCATTTCATTTAAATAAGAGGTTCTCAACCTGTGGGTCGCGACCCCTTTGGGGGTCGAACGACCCTTTCACAGGGGTCGCCTAAGACCATCGGAAAACACATATATAATGACATAATTGTTTTTGTGATTAATCACTATGCTTTAATTATATTCAGTCTGTAACAATGAAAGTACATCCTGCATATCAGATATTTATATTACAATTCATAACAGTAGCAAAATTACAGTTATGAAGCAGCAACGAAAATACTTTTATGGTTGGGGGTCACCACAACATGAGGAACTGTATTAAAGGGTCGTGGCATTAGGAAGGTTGAGAACCACTGATTTAAATAGATGCCCCAGACTGGAAACCTCTGGCATTGTACTGCAGCTTTTTATTCTTCCACACACACAGGATATTTCCATCAGCCAGTTCTACTTAACGGAGTATAAATTTCCCACCATTACCATTATCACAAGGGCATGAAACATAGGTCTAAAAATAACTTTTAAAAAAGAGTGAAAACTGGAGTGTTACTGTCAGGATAACTTTACTCTCTACACTTTCTACTTTTGCGGTTAGGACATGAATGACATCTATGGGTGCCTGGGTCCTGAGAGCGCACATCGTTGCCTTTGTTGCTTCTCACCTGCTTGAACACTTTGGTTTTTTTTCCCAGTCCTATGACCATGGGCAAATTACATGCTCTGTGCTTGCTTCCTCATCTACCCTGGGAAAATATATACGTATCTCATAAGGCCGCTAGGTATAAGCAAAACAATAAATTTAGAGGACTGCCCGGCACATACCAGGGGCTCAATATGCTGGGTGTTATACCTGCCTTAATAAAGCGGTGGTGCCAAGGCACTGGATTATCTGATACGTACGGAAGAGAGTCTATTTAAAAGGAAAGAACCTCATGAGCCAAGATCACACTAGCTTCAGAAATTAGTAGTATTGTTGTTTTCACATGGAAATAATATCAGCATATTTATTTAGATTTAGAGATATCCTCACATTTCTATAAAGTTACTTCTAGCTCTGCTGTGTGTTTTATAATTGCAGAGCCCAGTCTCTTGTGCTCTATCCTAGACGTTGTTAGCTGCAAGATTAGGTGCCTGGTCATCTATGGTGAGCTGCACTTCTTGGTCATGGTCCATTGTGGAAAGAGAAAAGCCACACATTTGAAGTCCAGTGGTCACTCTTCTCAGGGGAGTGGCCTGGCTCTGGAGTTCTGGGGAAGGTCATGCCAGGCAGTGTCAGGGTCTGCTCCATGTCCTTCATGCTGGTTAGGGAAAAAAAAGCACCTGCTTGTGGTGGTACCCCTTAAAGATAAGGAAGTAAAAGGTAAGAAAGGAGAATTTTTTCAAACTTTAGAATTAGTTTCAAGAGATCTGGAACTCTTTCTACAAAATGGATGTTGAATTGAGTGTGTTTGAAGAGAAGAAAAAAACAAATAAATCCTTTTCCCTGATGGTTAAGTGTTTGGTGTATCTATTGTTCCTCAAGCATTAATCATTCATGAAAAGGTCTTAGTAGTTAAGACGTTAAAGCCCAAAGCAGTGATAGCTCTGTTCCCTTATCACATCTGGGGCGCTGTCCTTATGCAACTCTGAAGTTCGCAGTAATGTGGAACTAAAAGCTAAGTATAATGATGCTGATTTTTAAGTGTTATTATGATTGACAGATATATTTGTAAATTAAATACTCATTTTAACTTAATCATGAATAATTAAGTTCCCCCAAATCCTCCTTTGGAATTTTAAGGCACACACAGGGAAAGTTAAGTAATTTAGTTAAGTAATTTGGGATGATTGAATTTCTACTTTCTGAATGACTTTATATGTATTAAGTCCTCCTATTCAGTTTAAACAATGATTAGAACAGTGATTCTCAAACCACTTGATAAAACAGATTTCTGGGCTTCATCCCAGCATTTCTGATTCTGAAGCACATCTGGGTGGGGCCCCAGAATTTGTTGTTCTAATAGGTCCCCAAGCGTTGCTGATACTGCAGGCCTGGGGACCACATTTGAAAACCAGCTTTATATGTAGATCAGAGACTTAATGAGGTTAATGTTTATCTACAAATCTTGATACCCCAATGGATTGGCTATGAAACACAGCTATTAACTAAAATATAAGTTCACCAACTAGTTAAGCACCTACAACAAAATTAGATTAAAATATCAGAAGAGAATTTTATAAATTCAGAGTATATATCTATGAATTATTTCAGTGTCTTGAGTGTTAGACTCATATTTTCCTTTTACAAGTTTTCTTTCTTATTAGTAACTAGAGGCCCAATGCACAAAATTCATGCAAGAGTAGGTCTTCCTTCCCCCAGCTGCGGGCACTGGCTTCCGCTGGCACCCAGGATCCAGGCTTTCCTCCAGCGGCTGGCAGGCACCTGGGACCCGGGCTTCCCTTGCAGCCCCGGCTTCGTCTGGAAGTTCATCCAGAAGGATGTGCGATCTAATTAGCATATTACGCTATTATTATTATAGATGGATTCTTAAAACTATTTAGAGGACTTTCATATTAAATGAAAACAAAACAAAAAGAGCCAGAGTCAGTCATACTCATAAGATTTTGACAGTTTTTAACAGAGTAGCCTGTTCATTGACCAGATGAACTTAGTGTTGTCCAATTCTATAAATAATTTAAAAAGAATGAACTGACTTTCCATAATAATAAAATACTGTATCTTTTTTCAATAGGAGGTCAATGTTACCACTCTAATCATCTTCAGCAAATACAAAGTATTGATGTTGAGTCATTATATTGACTGTTAAAAGAGAGTGCTGTTTTACAAATCTGATAAAATACAAAACTCAATATGCTTATTTTTATATGTGCAAATAATTGGTTTGCAAACAAAGCTGGTGCTTAATAATTGATGAATAAATGAAACCAGACTATCATTAAGTTAGAACCACCAATACTTTTAAAACATCTACAAATGTACATAAAAATCTGGAAATGTAAATAGCTTTTTGCCTTGCCTCTCATCCAGGAATATTCTGCCCTTATCTATGCCAACAAGTAAGAGTGGAAGGTGCACCAGTTTGTGAAAGACCTACATAAAATGTCACCAATGTCTAGTTATAGAGCCAAGGACAAAAGGTCACATTTGTTTCCTCTCCCACTGGACTGGGCACGGGAGCCTGACAGTCCAGCCACCGCACCTTTAGAGCGAGCTTTGCACTTTGAAAGCATCAATATTTGAGGATGTTCTTACTCTGGTAAAATGCTACACATTCATTAAAATATCTTCACTGCCCTCAACTCGGGGTCCAGAACATGCACATGTGGCAGAGACCAAAACCCAGTTTATAATCAGGAGCCCAGGCCAGTGGGACCTGCAACCTGAGCAGAGCTTCCTAGCAGGGCCCAGTTTGGATGAGCTGACCCCCACGTGTTGCCTACACCTCTGAGAAATAATTACTTCCTGCTTTATGTCACTGAGATTTTGTGGTTGTTTACTACATACTAATCGCTGACTGATACATACAATGAGTCTCGGTATTATAAAAAAGGCTTGTTCTTTTCCATAAAGTTAGAAATAATTCCAAAAATAACTGACAGATAATTATTTTATATACATTTTAAAAAATATCAGTGACATTTGGGAATGTTAATTAACTTATGGAGCAAATTTGGGTTTATTGTGCCCTAAGTTGTGGTATAGGAAAGTACATACTATGTGCTCACTAAACTAGTTGGGTATGATTTTAATAATTGAAATAAAGTAAAAAAAATGGTGTAACTGGAAAATTCAACCAATACTTTTAATAAGTATAAACATTCCTTTAGTAAGTATAAAGTATATTTCTGGATGGTATAATTTGTGAAAATTTTCTTAATGTCTTATTACACACGACTTAAACTACATTTTAACAATAACAGGGATATTATATCCAATTAACAGAATCAAAAATAACATTTTTTGAAAAAACAAACTGAGCATTTAAGCCACTAATTCGTATTTTCAAAAGGATTTGACAGATCTGTTGATTATAGGAAATTAAAGGCAATTACCTTTACAAATGTTCGACTTCCCTCCTGCAGCAGTCCCTTCTAAGAGAGACAATGATATAAGTGAAACTGTGTAAGAAAAAAGTTTTAAAAATCTAATTTATAACCACTGATTTTAAATGGTGGGTTGATGAAGCAATAAAACTTTTAAGAACTCTTCCATTGCCTTTTAGTATCTATTACATGGAAATATTTTAAAAGTAAATATCTTTTATGACATGCACAATTAATGACCCATTTTAGAGAATAAGAGGCCTATACTGAATAACATTATAAAATATTGTCACATGGGAATAGCTGATACTGACAGATTATAGGAAAGAAATATGACTCATAATAATTTGTCACATGTTAAGACTCTTAAATTTAGTTAATCATTATATTTAGAGATCCATTTAAAATGCTCATTTAAAAATATTCTTGAAAATCTTTTAAGTACAAGATCTTCATATATTCAACTTTTGTATGTTTCATATATTTGGTAAATTGCTAAGGAAGTGAGTTATTTTCAACAGTTTTTATTTCTATGGAGTTCAAGAGAATGCCCAATCTCCATAAATAAAAAGTAAATAAAGGAAATGTATCAGAGAGTTGCAAAACAGCGTCATCATGCTTCTGAAGAAACTTCTTGATTTCTTGATCATCATGCCCCAAACTCAAAGTACTGCTTTCTTCGTTTTCCTTTTGAAGAAGCTGCTCCAGAACCCAAAAGAGGGAGAAAATATTTTCATAGCGTGAAGCATCATAACTGGCTTGCACCTACAAATAAACACACTCCTTTTAAAAAAATATTGGTTGTAGCTCAAATCAGAAAAAAGCCAAATAAGGTGATTACATTTTCAGACAAAAAATAAATACAGTTGACCCTTGAACAACACAGAAGTCAGAGGCACTGACCCACCCTCCCCCCATACAGTTGAAAATCCACGTGTAACTTGTGAAAACCCCCAAATTTAAGTTGTCCCTTGGGATCCAAGGGGATTGGTTCCAGGGCCCTGAGTGGGTAGAATATCTACATATGCTCAAGTCCTATATATAATAGGGTGTAGATTAATGCATAGAGTCGACTCTCCACATAGGCGGAGTCCCAACCATAGACAAAAAACAGTGCAGGTACTTAATGAAAAACAATCAGCATTTAAGTGAACCCACAGAGTTCACACCCATGTTGTTCAAGGGTCAACTGTATTTGACTTAATACCTCTGTCTTCTTGTTCCTTTTCGAGAACAAAGGAGAAAACTGGACAATCTTGTATTACTTTTTTCTCTTGCTGGTTTACAAAGCTCTAAATCCTTTCTCTGCATTATTGCTACAATTTATTACTCAGATGATTCGGAGAATACTTGGCAAAGAGGCTTACACATACCAAGTTCTGTGTGCTTATTTCAACATTTCATCAAAGACTTCCCATCAATAATACTCTTGCCAAGGATAATATAAGGATTTTTAGGGGAAGGATTTTAGGAACATGTTTCACTGTACAACTCAGTCTTAGAGCAGTTAGAGTTATGATCTGTAAGTGACCAGACGCGATCCTGAGTCTACAGAAATCAGGGAGCAATAGGATTAGATTGTGTGGAATTGGATATGTGGTCATGAGGGAAAATGTAGATGTGTCTTGTAGAAGTTATTATTTGGCTTAGGTGGCTGAAAATGAGATGGGCAATGGAAAGCCTAACACAAGGGAATACAGGAATCAGTGAAAAGATAGAAAATGGCTTTATCATTTACTTATTAAGAAATATGTTAGAAATATTCACCAAATCTATTTACTGTAATAATACGTAAATGAAGAAACATTCTTTTAGAGCCCAGATGAATGTATTCTTCTAATAAACAAGAGTCAAATATATATAGATAACTAATCAAATTTAAATTTAATAAAGACAATTTAAAAACAACCCGGAAACTGTAGACCAGTCTCATTTATGACTATAAACATTTCCAAGTTTTATGAATATAGACACATGATTCCAAACAATGACATTGAATCCAGTAATGTAATCAAGCAGGATTTCTTTTTAGGTGCTTCAATAATAGGAAATCTTATCAATATAATCCATCATAACAAATTTAAGGGGAAAAACTATATGAGCGTGTCATTAGGTACAGAAAAATTTTTTTGTTTTGTTTTCAGTTACAGTTTACATGGAATATTGTATTATATTCAGGTGTACAGCATAGTGGTTAGACAATCATATACTTTGTAAAGTGTTCCCCCTGATATTTCCAATTCCCACCTGGCACCATACATAGTTATTACAGCATTATTGACTGTACTTTATGCTATACTTTATATCGCTATGACTATTTAGTAACTATCAATCTGTACTTCTCAATCCCTAATACATAACATTGTATTAGTTTCAGATATCTATATATATAAAAGCCTAAGCAACCTTTTTGACTGAATGACTGGAATGACCAGCTGCTATGATGTGCACTGACCACCAGGGGGCAGATGCTCAATGCAGGAGCTGCCCCCTGGTGGTCAGTGTGCTCCCACAGTGGGAGCACCACTCAGCCAGAAGGGGCTCATGGCTGGTGAGCGCAGCTGTGGCAGCGGGAGCCTCTTCTATTGCCGCAGCAGTGCTACCAAGCAGTAGCAGTGGCAGGTGCAGCAGGGAAGGGATGAGCAGCAGCGGAGCTGAGCCCGGCCCTGGCTGAGGCTCCTCCCTGGTCTCCTGCCGCTTTGGCACTGCTATATCCCCTCTCCCCCAAGGGGTCCCAGGTTGTGAGAGGGTGCAGACCAGGCTGAGGGACCCCACCAGTGCACAAATCCATGCACCAGGCCTCTAGTACAATATAATGATTTGATATGTGTATATATTGCAAAATGATCTCATAAGATATTCAGTTGACACCCATCAACATATATAGTTGCAAAAATTTATTTTTCTTGTAATGAGAACGTTTTTACTTAGTCCACCAAACCACTCCACTTCTGGCAACCATCAGTCTGTTCTCTGTATCTATAAGTCTGTTTCTGTTTTGTTTGTTCATTTATATTGTTCTTTAGATTCCACATATAAGTGAAACCATATGGTAATTGTCTTTCTCTTATTTCACATAATATTCTCAAGTCCATCCATGTTGTTGCAGATGCTAAAATATCATTTTTTATGGCTGAGTAATATTCCATTTCATAGATATATCACCACATTTTTGTCCACTCATCCAGTTGATGGATACTGCAGTTGCTCCCATAGCTTGACTATTGTAAATATTGCTGGCAATGAACATAAGGGTACATATATTCTTTTGAATTAACGTTTTGGGTTTCTTTAGATTTATTCCCAGGAGTGGAATTGCTGGGTCGTAAGACAGTTCCATTTTTAATTTCTTGAGACAACTCTGTACTGCTTTCTACAGTGGCTGCACCAATCTGCATTCCCCCCAACAGTGCACAAGAGTTCCCTTTTCTCCACCTCCTAGCCAACACCTGTTGTATTTTGATTTACTGATGACAGCCATTCTGACAGGTGTGAGGTGATACCTCATTGTGGTTTTAATTTGCATTTCTCTGACGATTAGTGAGTTTGAGCATCTTTTCATATGACTACTTGCCATCTGTATGTCTCTAGAGAGGTGTCTATCAGGCTCTTTGCCCATTTTTTAATTGGGTTGTTTAATTTCTTGGTGTTGAGTTGTATGCGCTTTTTTTAATAAATTTTGGATATTAACCTCTTATCAGATGTATCACTGGTGAATATTTCTCATGGCACTCAAGGGTTCTGTTTTCTCCACATGCTTCCAATACTGGTTTTTTGTTTTGTTTTGTTTTATTTTGTTTGTTTCGCTTTTTGAAAATAGCCATTCTGACAGATGTGAAGTGATACCTTATTGTGGGGTTGATTGGCACTTTTCCGATGATTAGTGATGTTGAGCAACTTTTCATGTACAGGTTGGCCATATGTCTTCTAGGTAAAAATGTCTATTCAGATCTTCTTTCCATCTAAAAATCAATTATTTTCTTACTGTTGTTTTATAGAAGTTCTTTATATATTTTGGATATTAACTCCTTAACAGGTCTATGATTTGCAAGTGATTTCTCCCACTCAGTAGGTTGCCTTTTCATTGTTGATGTTTTCCTTTGCTGTGCAGAAGCTTTTTAGTTTGATGTAGTCCTATTTGCTCATTTTTTATTTTGGTGCAAATCCAAAAGAGTAATTGTCAAGACAAATGTCAAGGAGCTTACTACCTATGTTTTTTTAGGAGTTTTATGGTTTTGGGTCTTGCATTCAAATTTTAATCCATTTTGACTTGATTTTTGTGTATGGTGTAAGATAGTGGTCCAATTACATTCTTTTGCATGTGACTGTCCAGTTTTCCCAGCACCATTTATTGTCCTTTCCCCGTCGCATATTCTTGGTTCCTTTGTCATCCTATATAATAAAACCCTAATATGCAAATCGACTGAATGGCAGAATGACTGGTCACTATGACGTATATGGACCACCAGGGAGCAGACGCTCAATGCAGGAACTGTCCTCTGGTGGTCAGTGCACTCCCACAGGGGGAGCGCTGCTCAGCCAGAAGCTGGGCTCATGGCTGGCTAGCACAGCGGCGGTGGCCTCTCCCGCCTTCAAGGCAGCACTAAGGAGTGGGCCTAAGCCAGCAGGTGGACATCCCCCAAGGAGTCCCAGACTGCGAGAGGGTGCAAGGTGGGCTGAAGAACACCCCCCACCCCCCAGTGCATGAATGTCATGCACTGGGCCTCTAGTAAATATGTGAGTTTATGTCTGAACCAGGGGTCCTCAAACTACAGCCTGCAGGTCACATGCAAATACAAATATTGTATTTGTTCCCGCTTTGTTTTTTTACTTCAAAATAAGATATGTGTAGTGTGCATAGGAATTTATTCATAGTTTTTTTTTAAACTATAGTCCGGCCCTCCAACAGTCTGAGGGACAGTGAAATGGTCCCCTGTTTAAAAAGTTTGAGGACCCCTGGCCTGGACTCTCTGGTTGCTTTGATCTATGAGTCTGTGTTTTGACAATAACATTATTTTGATTACTATAGCTTTGCATATAGTGTGAAAAGAGGGAGCAGGATACATCTAGCTTGTTCCTTCTCAAGATTGCTTTGCTATTCAGGGTCTTTTATGGTTACATACAAATTTTAAGATTGTTTGTTCTATTTTATACTTTATTTTTAAATGCTTATAATATTAATTACTTCTGCCCTCACATTCCCACAAATTGGACTATACATTATTAGATGAATACATCCAATGTCTATATGACGATTCCCTTGATGTGGAATGGACTCTATCATCAATAATTAATTACTAGGACTTTGGTCAGCATTTAGTGACCACTAAAGATACCAGGTATCTGGATCCCATCATTTTTATGGATTTGAATTTTTTAGCTTATATTCTGGTTGTTTATATATTTGTTTTATCATCTGTTAAGATTCTACACATGATGAGTAAAGCTAATGTGTTCCCGTCTCTACAGTTTCTGTAATTCCTAGAACAATGTCTTTCTCGTCCATAGTAAATCTCAATATACATTTCTTGTTTTGAATTGAACAGGAATTGTAGTGACTTAAAAGGTACCTCTACAGACACATGCAGTAGTGCTCCCTTATCTACAGATTTGTTTTCTACAATTTTAATTACCCATGGTAAACTGCCTTCCAAAAATAAACAATTTGAAAGTTTTAAATTGCACACCTCAGTAGCGTGCTGAAATCCCATGCTGTCCTGCTCCATCCCTCCTGGTACATGAGTCACCCCTTTGTCCAGCATTTCCATGCTGTGTAGGCTACCAGCCCCTTAGTGGCCCTCTCAGTTACCAGATTCACTATTACAGTATTTCAGAGCTTGTGTTCACGTAACCCTTATTTTATTTAATGGTCCCAAAGTGCAAGAGTAGTGATGCTGGCAATTTGGGTATGCCAAGGAAAAGCTATAAAGTACTTCTTTTAAGTGAAAAGGTGAAAGTTCTCAATAAGGAAAGAAAAAAATCATATGCTGAGGTTGCTAAAATGTATAGTAAGAACAAATACTCTATCCATGAAATTGCCCAATTTATAAATGAAACTTTATCATAGGTGTATATGTATAGGAAAAGCATAATATATAGAGAGTTCAATGCTATCTTCAGTTTCAGGCATTCACTGGGGGTCTTGAAATGTTATCTCCCACAGATAAGGGGGGATTACTGTATTGATTATTAGTGGCATTTTTCCATATGAAATTATGATTAACACTTTATTCCAAACTAAAAATTTTTTTGCAGTATGTGTTTAACCTGATCATGTGAGCAATGCTTAAATATTTTTTTTTTAAACCTGCTCAGTAATGATCATGAATAGTCCAAATTCCTGTATGAGATAATAGGTAATTCCTCTTGGAACTATTATTATAAACTTATATAGTTATTTAAACATTAACAGAAATTAGGCAGTACTTAAATGCAAATTCTATAGCAAAAAGGCACATTTATTTCATTTAATTTGAAGCTTTAACTATAGCAGGGTAGAGTATTTTAGAATGACAATAATAGGTAGAGCGGTGCAAATGATTTTAGAGTTCACCTCTGTTGATATTAGCTATATATTCTAGTGTTTATTCTGTTGGGCCATACATTGGGGTTTTGTGAACCAAATGGTTATTCTTTTTTGAAGTTACTTAGTTTACTTTTTAGTTAACTATGGTTTACATGTAGAACACATTTTTTATAAACAGTTAAAAATTGCCAACTGTGCTTATCATAAAGAGAAGTCTCCCTCCCAATAGAGGCCATAGCATCCGGGCAATTTCAGGGCATGTGTGTAAAGCACGCAGACTGGGTCGTGGCACCTTTCCATTGGCTTTGAGACTCGCACTCTGGGCATGTTTACCTGGGGTCCTCACTGTCGTGTCTCATTTCTCCATGTGGTTTTGGGCTTTGCTCTTTACGTTTATCAGAACTTATCTATCTTGGGTCCCACCTTTGTCCTAAAGGCCTGTTCTCATAATAAGTAATTGGATAAACTCTTTTGTTCCAAGATATTAACAGCGTGTAGAATATTAATTTGAGACAGTATGCATTACCTTACATGCCCTCCCTCTCAGCATGACTAAAATGCATGTCTGTGGGGGAGGTCTTTCTTGTAGTCACCAAATACCATCACCCTGGAAGCTGCCTGCTCTGCTCAGAGACTTTCAGAATTACTGCATTGCCTGAATCAAAAGTAAAGTAAATGGTATTAAGGTGATGGCTTTTCCTCTTCTATATTCTGGTGTAACCGCTACCTTCTCAGCATCACATTAGACTGAACGACACTATGTTAGAAAATACCCAGCACAGGAGGAACATGCCCACCTGGAAAATACCCAGGCTTTCTGCCTGAACACCCTGTGGGGAAGATGGAATGAACCTCAGTCACAAGCATCAGGGCTGTGCCTGTCTGATGTATTGCTACCACTTTCTCTCTTTATCTAGGTCTTTTAGGATTGAGGGAGCCTTCAGAGGAAGCGTCTATAGTCCCATGACTACTTCATATGACCCAATCCTGTTTAGACAGCAGGGAACAATCAGAAGAGGACATACTTTCTAAAGAAAAATCATCATATATTTTGTAGAACATTTTAGAATTAAAACATTTTATGTTTCTATTCTTGAGCTGGGCTTGAGGAAGTCAAAGTATATAAATATTTTTAAATGGTGAGAAAATATTAATATTTCTATACATGCTGCTAAATTTCACTTTAAAAGTTAGATTCTGAAGTTAAGGCTATAGACATATTATGCTAGTTTCCTAACTAGCTGGAATTCAGATATTTTTGCAAAGACGTACTATCCTTGAAAAAGACACTGCTACTTGCTTACCCACATCCATTTTTTTTCCTTCCTTTTTCATCTGTCAACCTCAGTTTTGTTCCTGGTGACAATGGATCAACTAAAAGTGTACATTGTCCAGTCTTCCTTAAGGCCAATTCTGGTCAAAGAGCTGTAAACAGAAGTAACAGGGTGGGGTTTCTGGGAAAGCTCTTTGTCTTCAATACCAGATGGACTCTTGTGGAACGTACCTTGTGCCTTCCCTCTTCACCACTGTTCCTGAGGGCAAGTACAGATGAAATGCATGCAAGTAGAAGAGCCATCCTGTGAGCACGAGGATGAGGACCATGCAGGGATGGGCAGGAAGGGCCAGGTTCTGGAGGGCACTCTGCAGCTCAGTAGTCCCACACAGGGAGCTGTTCCTACCTGTACTATGTTGGGATCCCTTCCTCCATTTTGGCCTTTTATATTTGGGACCTTGAGACTTCATCTAGGCAGGAAGGTAACTAGTCATGTTCCTAGCTTTGAAAAGGTGCCGCCTTCTGCTGTCTCTGACACAGAAATGAAAGAGATGCCTAAAGGGACAAAAACAGTCCCATTCCTTAGTAGCAGATAATGGAGGCACTGTACACTGGAGGTGTGGCTTGAAGTTTGGGTGTTTATGTTTAATGCTAAAAAATCTGACTATGTTCATCAACATTTTAATTGATATGTGCTGGCTGAGGGCATGCAGAGGTGAAGTCTGACACTTTGAGAAATAAGTATGCTGCGAAGGGGTGAAAACACAACACATTTTCTTCGTATTTCTTCAAACTCAAGAGATAAAGAAAATCCGATCATTACAGGGCAGAACATCAAGACAAAAGAGTATAGGCATGTAACCTAAATGTTAAATTCAATGATCATTAACTATAATACACCAATGGTTCAGCATCCTACATGTCAGATTTTATGAGACTGTAGCAACTGAAATCAATAGTGTTGAGAAGAATAAATTCAACAAAATACTTTAAAGGAAAAGGTCCATTGTCCCATAATAACTAAATGAGAAACATACCCCTGAATTTTAAGAACTTAGCCTTTTTATCTACTAGACAGCAAAGAAGCAGTAAATTTCAGTCAAGGACCTGAGGAGGAGGAAGTTCACTCTCTATCAGCAGTTACTATGCCCTTTGAGGCTTCTGAAGCCCATGAGAAAGCATTTACAGAGCTGACAGATAACCAGGGGCTTGGCTAGGGCCCTGCACAGTACTGCAACAGTGCGTCAGAGCAGAGTAGAACCACATGCATATCATATCTAATATATATATATGCATGTGTAAACATATATAGAATCAATAAAGCAAAGGAAGCACATATCTAATATATGCTATATAATATAGTACATATATTTAATATATTTTGTTGCCTATAATCATATGTCTATCCTATATAATAAAAGGCTAATATGCAAATCAACCAAATGGCAGAATGACTGGTTGCTATGATGCACACTGACCACCAGGGGGCAGATGCTCAGTGCAGGAGCTGCCCCCTGGTGGTCAGTGTGCTCCCACAGGCCTAAGCTGTCAGTTGGACATCTGACATCCCCTGAGGACTCTCGGACTGTGAGAAGGTGCAGGCTGGGCTGAGGGACCCCCTGAGTGCATGAAATTCGTGCTCTGGGTCTCTAGTATTATATAACTACTAGAGGCCTGTTGCATGAAAAGATTCGTGCAATAGGCCTTCCCTTCCCCTGGCTGCCGGCACCAGTTTTCCTCCAGCACCCGGGACCCAGGCCTTCGCTCCGGCCGGAGCCGCCTTCAGTTTTTGCTGCTCCAGCCGGAGCCGCCTTCAAGCCTTCGCTCCGCCGCTTCATGCCTACATATGCAAATTAACCGCCATCTTTGTTGGTGGTTAATTTGCATATCTCACTGATTAGCCCATGGGAGGCGTAGCGAAGGTACGGTCAATTACCATGTTTGTCTATTATTAGATAGGATATATAATATCTATATTATATAGTTATAGACTTCTATTATATATACATTATATAATATACATACATGTGTATAAATATATGAAATCAATGAACTTATGATTGCAAAAGAAGCACACATTCACTTAAGACTGTTTCCTAAAAAGATTGTGTCATATCCTTTTCCTCTGCCCAACACCTAGATGCCAACCCTTACTGAGGAAGTATAAAGCTAAAGGCTGATCGGAGCAGAAAGTATATAATTGGGAATATTTCATAGATATGAATTGTGAGCCAGGGCTCAAAGAGTGTGTGAGCTATAGAGTGGTGAGTCATCTTCTGATCAAAGTGCTGGTCAAAGAATAATAAAAATGATTCAATGGCTATTAATCCATTTTGCTTTATACAGATAATGGTACAGGTATCTACCTTAAATGTTGGATATTGGAGACTTGTTCTAAAGAGCTTATGTCTAATTTGTGAGGTAACTTAGAGTTCTAAACTATTGACATTACTAACATTTGGGATCTTGATAGTTTACCTTGTTTCCTATGGGGAGTAGTTCAAGTATGCAAGATTTGTACATTAAAAATAGCATGTGAGGAATAAACATAACAGAAAGGATTTTAAAAATCTGTCATTATGACCCTTGTTCAAAAATAATGATTTTTCTCATTAACCAATTTTACTTACTTTTCTCAAATCTGTTCCCTGAGACTGAATTTATATAGTAAGGTAATAGCAAAATGAGCAGCCAAAAAAAAAAAAAAAAAAGCCCTATAGTGTAAGAGGACTTTGGACAAGGATCACAGAGAGTGAAAGGGTGGTTTGTATTTAACAACAGTACAGACTGAGTCTCCCAACAAAAACAGATGTGGCAGTGCCTCTTGTTGGTTGAGATCTTTGAGAAAACAGAATGGTACTGAGCAAGGTTTCTTTGTAAAGGAAGGCCATCAACTGAACACATATTCATGGATTTAATAATCCCTGTTGGCCATTTACTAATTGTGTGACCTGGGCAAGTTATTTAAACCTCACTAAGCCTTACATTTTTCCTCATCTAAAGCTTAGAAATAATAACAGTTACTCCTTCCCTGGGTTGTGCTGAGAGGATTACATTAAACCATACATTGAAAACATAGCACAGGAGCACAGATTTTTTGAATAAGTATTATTATCATAATCACCATGATTAAGTTTTTTTCCCCAAAGTGAAAGAGCCCCTATTCCTAAGGTACTCTGCACCTAGAAGAAGACTACTTACTGGCATTTTCAAGTAGTGTGCTGTGTCAGTTATTGGACACATCTCAAGTTTACTGCGAATTGTTCTAGAGCTGTGTCAAGAATCTGAGGCAGCACTACTTTCCTCAATCAAGAAAATCCTTCAAAGATAGTAGTAATCTAAAAGATAATTCCTTTTTGCATAAAAGAGTGGTGCTGAGGAACCTAAATGTAAGATGATTATTATAAAGCCTTTCTGATATTAGAAAGCCCCATGGATATGAACATTTGCAAAAGAGTCCACCCCAGACCTTACTCCAAACCCCTATCAACATTATATTTAAAGAGCTAGCTTGATTGTCTCTCTTTAATGTTATATTCTCCAATTATCTGACTAGTGTTAGATGGGTCAACTTATTCAAGTTCTATTCTAGACGCCAGTTCTATTCTGAGTCCTAAATACTAGTAATATGTTCTTTTGGTGACTCAGTAATATCATAGATTAGACCCTTATACTTTGATGTTTTATATTTGCATATTCCTGTGGTTTGACTCCTACCTACCAGCTGACTGGTGGATATGATGATAAGATAGATTCCACACTGATTTTAATACATGGACATAGCATTTTCCTGTTCTAATAGGTCTCTTGAGTCAAGTTTAAATAGCTTTATGCTGCATCCCCACTGCTTTCTTGGGATCTGTAGCCTCAATTACGGGGTCATCAATCCCACTCAGTAACTTTTCCACTATTTTATAGTACAATATTAAACTTGGTCTAAAGCTGGAAATCCTTCAAAATAAATTTGAGAAGCAAATATATCATTTATGAGTCTGGACTTTTATCACAGTAATTCTTAACAAAACAATACAAACCAGATGATTTGGTTATTAATATAAGTCTATTAAGTGAAAGAACAGGGCTCAGAGACTGAAATAAAAGCAGCTGAGTTCTTTCAGGACTAATTCTGCTGGGAGTACTTAGCACTTTAAAATTTTATGGTTCTCCCTGCCTTGCACTCCCCTCTCCCTGTTCAGTCCTATTACAAACATTTATTGAGTACCCTCATGTGCCATACCCTGCGGTAAGTGCTACAGATAGAGATGAACAGGACAGGTTCCCTACCTATATAAGAACTCTAGTATGCATCTCTAAGGAGACAAAGAAGTAAGTAAATAATGACAGTGCAGAATGCATGCGCTAAGGGCTATAAAAGAACTCCAAGGAGAATTGAGGCATTTGGTGTGAGACCATGCTAAAGGGCAGGAAATGACTTCAGTCATGAATGATGATCCTGCAGGTTTGCTTCCTGCTAGGTAGGATGGCAGGATGCTTTGGGAGATGACTTGAAAATTACTGTCAGCATAGGTAAAACACCTGTCTCTGGTAAGAGAATATGCAGTGAAGCAAAGGAGAGGCAGAGAGCTTTAAAGGGGCAGCAGGGAAGGCTGTCACCAATCTCTGCAGCAGTTCATTCTGGAGAATGCCTTTGCCTTCTCTCAGGCCATGGAAATAGACTAGATAACTGGTTTCCACAGTCAAGGGCCAAATCTCTTCTAAGTGTTAACAATAACTTTAAGAGCATAATTGTTTCCATGCGGTCTACAGTCACTTAAATGTTTGATACTTATCTTCCTGAAAGATGGAATGGATAACAAGAGGAAGCAGAAAAGTAGTATTCTTGGGAGAGAATGCAGTTTCACTAAGTTCAACTATTCCTCCCATGTAATTAAGACAGAGCTTGAGAAAAAGAAGCCAAAGCTGATGACATACCGGCTATACACTGGAAACAGATCTAGATGGCCATTACTGATGAAAAACAAATGTCCGAATAGCCACTGGGGGTAAAATCAACAAGGAACGTTCTTCTTTAGGATTCTAAATAAAAGATTATCCAAGACAGCATCCAAACCTGACCAACCAGGCAGAAGGCAGGTGCTAGATTTTTAGAGGAGCATTAGTGACTGCCCAACCAGGCAAAAGGCAGAGGGTTAAAACAATTTCCTAGAGGCTGCTTAGCTAAGCTTTGATAAATGTGCCTAAGTAAGCAAGTAAATATACAATGTACGTATATTTTAAGAGCACTGGATCTAAAGCCCGGGATTAGTGACAAGATGGTGGGCTGAAAAGTGACCAGATCCTTTCCAATAATTTTGCTTAGAAATTGAAAGTCAAATTTGATTTGCCTCAGATATTCTAGTTATTCTCTCCCAAAGGCCAACTGAACAGGGTTGGGTTTGCAGAAATGAAAAGCCAACACATCTTTCTGTTTTTTCTTTCTATTTTCAATATGTATCACCACTAACTCAATGAAACCAGTGTATTAGAACTTGCTATCAAAGGCTGAGTGGAACGGCCTAACACAGAGGGAGGTTTAGAAACATAACGGAGAAAACACCATGTTATCAACATTTTATCTTTTTATTGCAATAGAGACTGGGCCTAGAGCAAAGTGAATAATATATTTTTCTTTTTTTAAAAACCAATCGACCACCATTTCTCATTTTTTAAAAAACAGGTGTTTTTGAGATAGAATTGACACACAGTAAAATTTACCCTTTTTAAGTAGTTTTATGAATTTGATAAATTATTTCTAAGAGAGAACTGTTACAGAAATAATCTTTGAATAAAGAAAAAGCAGTCATGCTACAACTATATGATATTGTTTAAAAACATTTTAAATGTTTGTTACCTTCTATCTAGTTGATTTTTTATTAAAATATATATACAACATTTAGTGTATTTTTTCACTACTACATAAAATATTTCTCTAACAACTATAATTTTGTTATCTAAAAATATTTCAGAGAAACTTTCAAAAAGAAAAGTCCATATGTAATGTGGAAAGCTTAGGAGAAGGAACTAGGCTTCAAACTATGAGTTTTTCTGTTTTTGTTATTGGAGAATAAATGTGTCTTTTCTTTCCCTGTTGCTTGTGGGAGTATGATTCTTGGGGTATCGCTGGAAGAAGCATTTCTAGAGGTCACCAGGGTAGGATGAGATATGATAGAAAGCTCTATTTCAGTGGAATTATATTCCTGCATTGCCAAATTCCCTTTTCCCTTAGTTCAGTCATAGAAGAGGTATAGCTGGGGTTTAAGTAAAACTAGAAGCAAAGTCAATATCGAGAGTTTCCTTTCCATGTTGGATCAGGTCCAGTATAGCATCAGGCTAGTTGCAGTCCATTGTGTATGGAGATCCACACAGCCATGGGCCATACGGGAAAATTCCAGGGAGCCAAGCATGCTAAGAGGAACCAAGAGAGTGAACTTCTTTGTTCAGGGGATTATATACCCCAAATTTTCTGAGAGCTTGCAGTGGCCATGCCCATTTTGGCCAATGACTTCTGTTCCCAGGTGTGACTGACAATAAGCACCTTTCCTAGTCATCCCAACTTTACTGGGCTTGCATCTATCTTCCCTTTGTCCAGTTCCCCTTTGTAGGGAACATACCTATAATGTCTGGCCTTCCATTTTTTTCTTTCCTATTATTAATAACTAGCTAAGTACAATGGTATCGATTTAACTTTTTTCATTATCTTTGTGCTGAGAAGATGCTGGGTAAATTGATCTGTCACAAAATGCTAAGTGGACCTAGAGCAAGCATGTCAAACTCCCGGCTGGTGGGCCGCATACCTCACTTATTTAAAAGCTCATGTGGCCTGCTGGCTGCAAGTTTGACGTGCTTGACCTAGAGATAGCTTTCTTATCTTAGTATCTGGTGAGAGTCACTACCTGATGACAAATGTGTTTTTTTTTTTAAAAAAAAAAAGGAGTAAAGAACCAGAGGAAGTCTTAGGCTTTCATTCCTTCTTCAAATGCCATTTCCTCAGTAGCTACTGCCAGCTACAATGCTGAGATGTAAATTACATAACAGCAGCAAGTATGGCTTTAAATCCTTTAGGCATCTCAGTTCAAGGTAGAATTACACATAAATGACCAGGATATAATGGGATATATATCACAAGAGGGTAATGTCCATGGTATTGTTGAAGTGGCATTGCTGCTGAATGAGTTACAGTAAAACACATGAATAAGGAAAGTTAGTGCATTATGGGAAATTCACGTTAACTTAAATGTACTGAAAATAAAACAAGTAGAAGAACAATTTAGCATACTTATACTAATAAACAGGTTAAAGTGATGCTCATCTTTTTCAGACACATATTACAAAACCAAAATCAAGTGTTCTAAAGAAACACTTGCATTTATAAGACAGATCAATTAGTTTACTTAATTAACACTGTGAAGACTTGGGTATATGCTTTACAAGCAATTGTTTTCAGAAAAAAATAATGTTTCCAGTAAGTTCATTGTCATTGGTTAATTTAAAATAACCTTTAGAAAATGGTCTAGCCGGTTTGGCTCAGTGCATAGAGTGTAGGCCCCCAGACTGAATGGTCCCGGGTTCAAATTTAGTCAAGAAAACATTTCTTATGCAGCATAATTTTTCTAGTAATCCTAGAAGATATGATGAACCATCAAACATTATTTATTTTGGGGTTATCTACAGAAAATTACTACGAAACAGTTACTCTTAGCAAGTAGTATAATAGATTAAGTTATATATCTTTTCAAAGATTTAAGTTTTAAGAAATATTATTTAGAGAAAAAGAGTACCCATACTATATGCACAGTTTATTTTAGGAAATTGTGTATGTGCATGTATACAACTGCATATAATTAATATAAACAACTAAGTTGCTTTAATGACCCACAAGTGTGTATGTAATATCTTGGTAACAATAATGTTTTATAAACACAATTCTAAAGCAATTAGGGAAAAACCTGCACTGGTTCCCATGAAATAAGACTTTGGTTTGAAGATATTTTTTATAAAAGTTTGGTTAGTAAAAAAAAAAAAAAAATTCAGTGAGCATGTATTGTATAATGCAGAATTTGTCTGGTCTTTGCCCCTGGTTCCTGGGAGCTTCTAAATCCTTGGAGCTTCCTGAGTATATAGGAGTGTCTTTGTTATTCATGGTGGGCCTTAGGCTCACACTTGAAATTACTATGGAGATGAGTAAGGATGGGGTGGTCACCTGAAACACCAAACATGCAAATTAAAGGACTGGGGCATTGAGCCAGCCTGACCTTCAGCGAGGACTGGGGGCTGGAGATTGAGTTCAGTCATGTGGCTAATGATTCCATCTATCACATCTACATAATAAACTCCAATAAAAATTCTGGAAAACATTGCTCGGTGGGGCTTACCAGTTGGTGAACACACCGATATACCGAGCGGGTACCATACCCAGATTCCCATGAAAAGAGGGCATGTACGGTCTATGTTCAGGACCCTTCCAGACCTTGGGCATGCATCTTTTCACTTGGCTGATCCTGATTTGTATCTTTTATCATAAAATAGTTGCGCACTTTCCTTGGTTCTGTGAGTCACTCTAATTTATTATCAAACCTGACGGAGGCAGTAGAAACTTCTATTAATTGTGCACTTTAGCTAAATATCCATTTCAAATCATTTACAGTGTTCCTCAGGTCAAGTCTTGTGATGATTTATTTATTGTTGAATGCTTCCAGTTTGAACTACTGACAATAAATGGTATTTAATTTACTAACTAATTCATTTTTGCTCGCTAAAAGTAGTTAGGCTTTAGTAGCAGGAGGTAATATTCATTCATTCATTTTAGATTTGTGTGTGTGTGAGATACAAATAGCAAAACATGCAGCAACCCAGGGCATTAAGTCTGCTCTGACATAATAATGCTGCCCCTGATAATGCTTCCCCTGATGACCAGTCAGGGCCTGAATCAAGCCAGTCTTTTGAGAGTGGTCACTACAAAGAAGTCATTTGATGCATGTTATTGCTAATATGCTATTAAATTTTAATTATTAAATGCTGAGTGTTATTAAATGTTCATTCCATTTACTTCCCTTCGGCTCAACATATTATGATGTAATCACTTCTATTTCAAAGTCAGTAATATGCAGTTTTCAGAAAATTCATATCATGGATTATCTTTTCCAATCTTCTTGTTCTCATTTAAAGCAATTTGTTTTATTATCCTATCTAATAATAGACAAACATGGTAATTGACTGTACCTTTGCTACACCTCCCATTGGCTAGTCAGCACAATATGCAAATTAACCGCCAACAAAGATGGCTAATTTGCATAATACAGGCAGGGCGGCCAGCGCAAGCCGCCATTCGGGCCCGTGTGCCTCCTAAGCCTCACGCCCAGCCAGGACCCCCGTGTCAAGCCCTGGGCGGCGGGGCTTGGTGGCGCCAATGGGCCGCCTAAGCCCTGCCCCCAGCCAGGACCCCCCTGTGTGGTCTTGGGTGGTGGGGCTTGGAGGCGTGATCGGCCCGAGGAAACCCTGTTCTTGCAGGAGTCCTCCTGCAATGAGCTTCTAGTGTCTAAATAAAAAGAAAAGATTTGTGAGAGGCCAGAGAATCATTCTCACATCTTCCAGATGTCTTCTTTTAGAACACGCCCTGGGTAAGGAGCACTAAGAGGGCCATTCTTAATGCTCCTTACCCAGGGCGTGTTCTAAAAGAAGACACTGACTCCTGGGTTCCTGGAGCGGAGCATTTCACCCTCCCCAACACAAACCGCTCAGAGAACAGACTGAGTCAACAGAACAGACTGCTCCCATCAGTCACAGAAACTGATATTTTCAAAACATCCATTTTTCAAATGGCCAGAGTTGACATTTCTGATAGTCAATATTTAAGACTGTTATTCCAGTTTAAACTATTAGCCATGTATTTGAGTATGTATGTCAGTTATAAAGGTTGGCAAATATAAGCCTGTGAGGAAATCTTCCTTTGTCAGCCACTATCACCTGGATGACATTTAGGGAAAATGGCATAATATCTTTCTTCTGAATACTGGCATTTTAACTCTCAAAAGATTATCACTGAAATATTTGGCCATGGAAATCTGAGCAATGCTATCTGTTAATGGCCTCCTATAAACCTAACTTGGAAGGATCATATGAGACTTGGAAGAAAATATAATTAATATAATACATAATATAATATTTCATATATAATATACTGTATATTCCTGTTTGTAGCTAGTGACAATGAAAGTTAAGTGTGATGACACTAACATCTGAAATTTTCACTCAGCATTTCCCTTTTTATTTTCCTTCACCTCCCTCCATTTCACACATTTTTTACTTCTTTTTCTCAATCCCTGAGATATGTTGCCTTTGGAGTTGTTATGGTATTCTGTCTCATATTTCCTAAGTCAGGATGATTTGTATTTTTAATAGCTTTAACTGATCAGTAAACAGATGTGTTGGCAGCAATACCGTGGGTTTAGTTTACTATTATTGGATACTAGAGGCCTGGTGCACAAAATTCATGCGCTGGGGGCAGGGGTAATCTGTCAGTAGGACATCCTTAGCACTGTTGCAGAGGCGGGAGAGGCTCCCACAATTGCCACTGCACTCACCAGCCCAGCTTCTGGATGAGCAGCACTTAACCACTAGGGGGCAGCACACTAACCACTAGGGGGCAGCTCCTGCATTGAGCGTCTTCCCCCAGTGGTCAATGTGTGTCATAGTGACCAGTCATTCCCAGTGGTTCTGCTGTTAGGGTCAATTTGCATATTACCCTTTTATTATATAGTATAGAGGCCTGGTGCATGGGTGGGGGCCGGCTGGTTTGCCCTGAAGTGTGTCCTGGATCAGGGTGGAGGTCTTGCTGGGGTGCCTGGCCAGCCTGGGTGAGGGGCTGAGGGCTGTTTGCAGGCTGGCCAATCCCCCCAGCGGGGACCCTCACCCCATGAGGGTGTGGCCAGCCTGGGTGAGTGGCTGATGGCTGTTTGCAGGTTGGCCACAGCCCCTTCGTTGTGGGGGTCCCCACTGGGGTACCTGGCCAGCCTGGGTGAGGGGCTGAGGGCTGTTTGCAGGCTGGCCACAGCTCCTTCAGGGTGGGGGTCCCAACTGGGGTGCCTGGGTGAGTGGCTGATGGCAGTTTGCAGACTGGCCAAGCCGCCTAGCAGGGACCCTCACCCCATGAGGGTGTGGCCATCCTGGGTGAGGGGCTGATGGCTGTTTGCAGGCTGGCCATGGGAAGCAGGTATCTGAGGTTTATTTATCTTCTATAATTGAAACTTTGTTGCCTTGAGCGGAGCCCAGGGCCAGCCAGGGCAGGCAGGAAGCTTGGCTTCCTCCATCGCCGGGGCAACAAAGCCTCCTGCTTGCTCCAGCAGCATGGCTGCCAGCTGCCATCTTGGTTGGGTTAATTTGCATATAGTCGCTCTGACTGGCTGGTGGGTGTGGCTTGGGGCATATCAGAGGTTCAGTCAATTTGCATGTTTCTCTTTTATTAGATTAGATTGCCTATGGAGAGGTGACTTTAAGGGAACGTAGAGAAAACCTGTATTTATTGAGTACCAACTGTAGTTCAGGCACAGTGCTAGGCATTGTACATATGACTTCTTATTTAAACCACAATGGGTTAGGTGGTGATACTGTCACTGTTTTATATAAAGACACAGTGAAGCTGGGCTGCGTGTGTCATGATGGAGCTGTGATTCCCTCCGGGTCTTTATGGCTCTGAATCTGTGTTCTTTCTTATTCTAAATTTTAGTATCTGGTGGTGTGACCTTGGAAAAGTCAGTTATGTATTGATTTATATCATCACATATCAGAAAAAGGATTTTAAGTAAATAAATCTTAATCTCTCTGGATTATAGTTTCTTTGTAAAAAATGAGAATTTCAATTCAAAAAGCACTTGATTACTGTGGTTTGATAACTTCCATATGTACTAGAGCCCCAATGCCCATATAAAGTGGTATATGCATCTTACATGCTGTATGATATGCATTTTACCACTGAATATGTATTTCAATGCAAGTCTCAATTCTTTGCACATTATTAAATATTAAATTCTGTTACCACAGAACTCTATGAGACATTTATGTAGCACAAAAGAAGATGGAACAGTATTAACTCAGTACTTGCTGCTAGAGACAGACATCCCTTTCCAAGATTCTGAATTCCGTATGTTTTGAAGCATTACAAATAACTGTAGGAGCTAAAACGACTCTTTATCCAGTTCATGCACCCTTTTCAATGCTTATTTCACAATTTCAGAGGCATAATATGTCTTTTAAAGTCATATTACCCTATGATAACACATAGTTCTTTCATACTTTTAGTCATTTCTTCATGGAGTCATACATTCTCATAACTTCCTAACTGCCTGCAATATGCTACATAAAATGCTGGCTTCTATGTAGTAGTGAACCAAAAAGATGTAAGATGTGCCTGGTAGGAGTTTACAGTCTAGTAAAGGAGACTGGAACTAAACTAAACACACACACACACACACACAGAGTAATGAGTACTATAAGGAAAACACATAGAATGCTATGACAGATAAAATCAGGAGGTGGGCAGCTCCCCATGAGGGAATCATTAGACAGTTGAGAGCCCACAGAGGCGCCACCTTTTGAAGGAAGCGGGCAACACTCCAGGCAGAAAGGGCTGGAAGACTGGTCCATGTATGCAATTGGACAAATTCAACTCCCATCCTTTAGCTATGACCTTTCAGCTTTTGAAGTAAATAAACTAAAAATAGGCAAGACCTTCTACCTTCCTGCCTTCTCTAGGGCTCACAAAATAGAATTTTGCCTTCCTCCATACACATTTCTCCTGAGAATAACTTTTTATGGCATGTTGTGACATGTGAACCTAAATCTATAAAATTAAGTTGAATTTAAAATGAATATATTCTACAGTATAATTTTAATTTCTGAAGTACCTTTTTTTAAAGGGACTTATGGTTCATTCTTTTTGTTGTTGTTGTTTAATAGGACAAAAGAGCATGAGAGGTGAAGAGCTTCCAGTCCGAGGATTGCTGTGAGGTATGTAAACCCTGTAAGCCATCTCCAGCTGTAAAATTCTATGATGATCAAAATTCAAGGTAAGTCTCTGTTTGAGTGTTAAGGAATCCAACTCATGTTGCTAAATATACAAGTATGAAATATGCATAGGAAATGCTTTATCATTACTGTAGACATCCTCTTTAAACATAATTCACAGGCATTTGCCAAATGCTAAATTAACTGATGAAATCTCCTCAACCCAAACATAGTTTGGAACCTAATCTAAAACAATTGTATTATGCTAGTTACTTTAAATGAAAGAAATAGTTTCAATAATTTATTATCAGAAAACAATATGATGAGCAATTACTTCTATAAATTGAAGGCACATTTCTTTTTAAAACTACATCTCTTTGCTGTAAAAGTAACCATAACTAAGAATGCAACTACCTGATGCAAACCAGCACATCACACTTTACTGGGAATATAATTATAGTTTTCCTAGCTCTAACTTCCATGCTTGTAAACAGTTTGAATGGCACGTAATTATCTGTTTTCCCCTAACTACTGTCCCTGAACCTCTTTGTTAAATGCCTAACAAAATCATTCCAGAATTAAAGTCAAATTAAAGCTACATCCATTTAACTTTACAGTTTGGACATATCACTGTATGAAGTAAAGTGACATTTAGCCGTATTATGTAACTAACTCAATCTAAACTTAACTGGTAGTTCTTTTGTTTGCTCTCCTTGGCATGGGCTTTAGCATGCATCACTAAAATGTTTACACTTGAAGGGAACCAGTTTGCCATATCCTTTCTGTCTCTCCTCATCCTATCTACTCTGCTCCAAAATTAGGTACATATGGAGCACTTGCCCCATTTTGTCTCTGGTGGATGAAGGGATTGCCCTGAGAAGCCCCCCATAAAGCAGGGCCACATTTGTGCCCCCCCTGTACTCCAGATCCCTGACAAGACAAGCTGTCTAGGAGTGGGGAGATTTGGCAGTCATTCCATTCCTCCCATTCCTCCCAATTCCATAGGTACTTCTACGTGCCCACTTCTACCCATCCAACCAGCCATCCATGTATTCACCAAATAGTTATTCCAAGCACTCTGCAGCCTCATGACCTCTGTGCCTGCTGACCCTTCACCCTGATATTCTCTTTGCCAAATATTCACAGTCTATTCCCTTCATCCAGGTTAGTGTTTAAATGTGAGATCTTCAATGAGGTCCACCTGACACCCTACTAATGACATGGCCCCCTAGCGTTCCATCTTCTCACCACAACTTATTTTTCTTCCCTGCACTTATTATTTGACATAATTTATAAGCATCTTTTTTCTTGTGCTCTTGGAATGTAAGATCCAGGAGGAAGTGCTTTGCCTTGTTCATTGCAACAATCTCCCCTGGTAAACCGGTCTCTGGCATAGAGTTGCCATTCAATATACAAATGCTGAATGAATAACTTTTTTCAGGACCTCCTCTGCACAAGGCACTGGGCTTGGCCAAGCAGGCAATGCATCCAAGGGGAAGTCACATCCCAACAGCAAGGGAGCAGAAAACCCAAACAAGGTCCCGGGGCTGGATGAAGCATAGTTACCAATCACTCTTTTCCACCCAGAAGCCAGGAAGTGCTTAATTGGGGCACCACTGGTTGGGATCTCGGGGATGATCACAGGCAGGGGCAAACGTGAACACCTACTCTATATGTAGATTACATAATTTATCTGATCTCAGAATCAGTCTCTGGAAACTTCTGCTCAATAATTTTATCTTTTGACTTAAAGATGGGGGGCAATAACTTTAGAGTTATTGGGTAATTATCTTCCTTTCTTTCTCATTACCCTCACATCTTTACTTTCCCCATTCACAAACACAGGAATTATATAACTTCTTTTGAAGAAACAAGGGGGGGGTGGTCAAGAAGAGAGTTTATTGGACAATACTCTAGATCAGCGGTTCTCAACCTGTGGGTCGCGACCCCTTTGGGGGTCGAACGATTTTTTCACAGGGGTCGCCTAAGACCATCGGAAAACACATATATAATTACATATTGTTTTTGTGATGAATCACTATGCTTTATGTTCAATTTGTAACAATGAAAATACATCCTGTATATCAGATATTTACATTATGATTCATAACAGTAGCAAAATTACAGTTATGAAGTAGCAACGAAAATAATTTTATGGTTGGGGGTCACCACAGCATGAGGAACTGAATTAAAGGGTCGCGGCATTAGGAAGGTTAAGAACCACTGCTCTAGATTGTTCTGCCTTTAATAATTTGTTTTATGTTTGCAACATATATATATTTTATTTGGCATGGAAGAGCTATTTTATTTATGTATATATTACTGTTGGTGCATAATGGCCCAAGTTTTTCCTTTCATTTTTAAGTGTAGGTATTGATCTGTTCACAGAGTTCCTATAGAATGATTGCCAAAAGCATATAAAGTCAGTGTCTGAACACACATTGGTGCTAGGAAAAGCAGGTCAAAGTAATAAATGCTTCGTATCCTGAGTTTTCTTATCTAATCTAAAAAATTTAAACTACCATACTTACCTGCATTATTAATAAAATCAATATAAGATTTGTAAGCAGAAAAATGTCATGTTAATGTACATCAATCACTTTATCTTTCTGGCTAGTGGCATTTCCTTTTCTTTTTTCGTTTATTTTTAGCCCTGCACATGCACCAAGGCTTCTGAAACTCACTGGCCACAAAATATGTCCTAGAGTGGTGTTTCTCACACTGTGTTTGGTTAAAAGATGTTTTATCACACGAAAATAAAAAGAGTTCATGGTCATTAGTTTGGTAATATTCATAGTAAAGTCGCTGATAAGTTCTGTAGCAAATATAAATGAATAAATTTATGTGTTTCCTATGCCTTTACTTTTAATGCTATTTTTTACAGACAACAAAATCTAGTGAGACAGTGATCTGTGGGATGTTGATTTGGGAAATGCTTGGTTCACAGCCTTTTAGTTCAGAATCTCCTTTATGCCATCATTCCCCTCTTTTCCTTCTCTCAAGTCTTTGCACTTGCCATGTCACTCAGAGCCCGTTTCAAACATTCTCATGGGGGATGACCCTGTGTTCTTCTCTCCATCCTCCCTGCCCTTCCTTCTAGTAATTACTCTTACCTCATCCATATATTAGACTCTGTGCTTGGCTCTCTGGATAAATGACCAGTAGATTCATTATCTACTGTGAAGGAGTTTTAGGGATGCAGAGGAGGAACTTCTAACCCAAGCTAAGGTGTAACTGGGCTGAACCAGGAAAGTAACCCAGGTAAAAGGTGATGTAGGATTGTATGTGTATGTACAGGAGTAATTCGGGGAAGGTTCTTTGACATATATGACATACTATAGGCAAAAAAATATAGCATCTGCAAATCTCACTGCACTCTCCAGGGAAAGAGGAGGAGGTAGGCTAAGAAGGTGAAAGCTGGAGAGGCAGGAATTAGTGTGATCAAAGAGGGCTTTGCATATTAGGCACATTGAATTTATCCTCTAGGCCAGAGGCTCTCAAGCTAGATTATGCATTTGAATTACCTGAAGTTTTTTTCAAAATGCCTATTCATGTACCTGGCATCAATTCAGATTTAACTTGTCTGGAGCCTGAAGTAGGATCTGTTTTTTTTGTTTTTGTTTTTAAACTTCACAGGTGATTTAATATGCAGCCAGGGTTGAAACAACTGTTGGATGCCTTGAGAACTTTGGAAGCTATTGAAAGATTTTTAAAAGTATTGAACATGATCAGATTTACATATTATAAGTTTGTTCTTTCACATACCTGATTTTAGCATACGTATACGATGGGTGCATTAATATCATCCTACTTTATAAACAAACAGCCCCAAAGTTTAGTTCCTCTAATCTACGTGGCTATGATTGGCAGGGCTAGGTCTGGATACCAGGACTAATCCATGCTCTTGCTCTACACTTTGCCGTCCTGAAAGGGACCGTGAGTCACAGTCAAAGGGCATTTCCCAAACCATGTGACATGCTCATGGGGTCATGCCACTAAGTGGGTTATCATTAATCTGTTTCTCTTCCTATTTCTCCATTTATCAAATAGTTAACAATGCTATGTCCAAGAACCTGTCCTTCCTGATAAATTTAGGTAACCCTTCATGTGCTCAGTGGGCTAAACAGAAGGGATTTATGGGGACATATGCCAGAGATGCTCAACTGAGAAGGGGGAGTCAGGTAAGCATCTGAGTTGCATTTGAAGGATGAGAAGGCGTCAGAGAAGAGAAGGAAGGCTAGAATTGGGAATGGCATTCCAGGCAGAGAGGGAGTATCAACCAAGGCAAGGATGTAATACAGAAAATACTGCATGTCAGTGCACTCTGTGAGAGACCAGGCTGGAAAGGTAGGGGGCCAGTTCATAGAGTGTCTTGTCTACCATGTGAGGGAGCTTGGATTTTACCAGGTAACTAATGAAAGAATGGATGCGAGTGGAAGAAAAGCATTTCTCATAGAGCCCTGTGGGAGTTAAGGGAAGAACTAATATCCAGGGTAAAATTATTAGGAGAAAATATATTAGGCCAAAAACAGATAGCGAATTCTTCACACAAGAATGCACAGTTGCCTATTTGGCATTCTAATTTTTTGTTAAAGAAATTTGCTAAAGTTCTAGTTAAGCTGATTGTCTCTACTGAGATGAATAAAACAATACCACTGTATTTCCTTAATGACACAATCTGTTTCTAAGTGTGTGTGTGTGGGGGGCGGGGGGGGGGGGTTGTTTTGTTTTGTTTTTTGGAACTACCTTTTCAGTAACTGCAGAATTTTTTCTCCATTTAATCCTTACTCTGCAAAACCAACTACCTTAGCAAAGCATAAAAAGTCTTTTTAACTTAGCTGCTTTGTTTTTCCAAGAATATAGCATACTAATTAAGGGCCTAGAGTTTGAAGTCAAATACACCTGAGGCTTACAAACCATGTGATCTGGAACCACATGACCTCTGAATCTCAATTCCTGAGCTTTAATGTGAAAATAATTTAAATGTTACTTCCTCAGGGGAAGTTGTAACATTTAAGTGCAATATTTTTCTTACATATGTAGCATATAATAGTGGAAACATGTCATTATACATTTGTCCAAACCCATAGAATGCACACCAAGAGTGAACCCTAATGTAAACTACAGGCTCTTGGCAATAATGAGGTGTCAATATAAGTTTAGTAATTGTAACAAATGTACAGCTCTGGTGGGGGATGTCAAAGTGGGGTGACTGTGCACAAATGGAAACAAGGGGGTATTTGGGAAATCTTGGTAACTCCCCTCAATTTTGCAGTGAACCTATAATTGCCCTAAAAAATAAAGTCCATTAAAAAAAGATAGATAGTATAATGGGAATTTAGATTAACAAAAATGAAAAGTCATCCATAATCCATCACTCTACAATTACTGCTGATATTAACTTTGTATTGTGCATTATTTTAGTCATTTAATATTTATTTCTGTTATTGATTTTTTAAAGAGTAATATTTCCAAACAGAAGTCTTATATTGAGCACATTGGTCAAGAATTTAATCTCAAACACTGAGGTAAAAAGTTGTTGGGGTGAGTGATACCATTTCTTGTGAAGATTTAAAGGGTAAATTTAATACCATGTCTTTAAATAGAGCAAATTCTCAAATATAAACTTTAACCAGAATCCAAGTGATTTAGGATCCTCAATTAACTTACCCTTATCCCCCATTTATGATTTTAGGAGAAACAAACAAAAAAATAAAAGTAGAAAGCAGGATTTATTTTTTAAAAAGGTCATGGTCCCACAGAACCATTATTAATGCATTCTCTTTAGTTCAGATGAAACCCAGTGAGAACTAACATTCACAAGCATCACACCCTCCAAGATTGTCTAGAAAATACTTAATTATGTTCAAATAACTCTTAGCTAAACAGAAAATCCAATTAACTAGAATAGCCCATTACTTGGATATTCTAATAAAATAGTGCATAGTCTTTGATGAATGAGTCATCAAAAATGGATCTTCTCTAATGTAGTTATTTTTGAGATTATATAGTCTAAGCCTCTCATTATTTCCTTCCCTAAGCTTTTAGTGGAACCTAATTTATGTCTTGATACAGAAAATTCAGGAGATGCCCACACAAGGACTTGGGTCATGCTTTGGAGTTCAGTTAACTCTTCTGGAAGAGACTGAGCTTTAGTATTTTCACAGAGTAAAAATTCTCCAGACCTTGATGTGTCATAAATGTTAATATAGTTTCCAAAGCTCCCTGATGTACATTGTCTCATATGCTCTTCACAACCCTTTAAGCTTATGTAGTGTAGAAATTGTTAGCTTTGAATTACAACAAAGGAACTGTGATTCAGAGATATGAAACGGCTTTTTGCCTAAGTCCACAAACCCTGAAATTGCAGAGTTAGCACTCGTTTTTGCTGTTGAATAAGCAACTTTGGGTAAGCAAGGGACTTTCTTGGAGTTCTTCCATCTCACACTAGTAAAATGCAGTGACCAGTCTAGAAGATCTACAATTCTATAGAGCACAGAGCAATGTGTTACTAATACTTAGGTATTAGGAAACCTTGTTTGGCTGGCAATAACCTTTCTTATCAGCTTCATGGATCCCTATTCCTCTCCATGAGCAGTTCTCAGAGTGTGGTCCACAAAGTGCTGTGGCCCAAGACCTCTTCAGAGGGTCTGTGAGGTTAAAACTATCAGAATAAAATTAAGAAATTATTTGTCTTTTTCACTGTCTTAATATTTGCATTGAATATACAAAAGCAATAATGGGTTGAATCTTGGGCACCTTAGTACCAAATCAAAACAGTGGTACACCAAACTATACCAGTAGGCAATGCTCTTCACCATCTAGCATGACAGTACAAACAAAAGTAAAAAAAAAAACCCAAAATACACCACAAAATGAAAAAAAAAAAAAAGCCAGTTTCAAGAATGTCCTTGATGGAACAGTAAAAATTATTAATTTTAATAAATAGCAATTCTGAGTGTACCTCTTTTTAACTGTCTATATGACAAAATTGGAAATAATGCATAAAGTGTTTCTGCTACATGCTTAAGTATGATAGTTTCACACAAAAAATTACTTGGGTGTATGAGTTGCAAGCTGAACTAACTTCTTTTTGCATGAAATATAATTTTACTTGGAAAAATAGTTAATAAAAACATTATGAATAAAGAATTTATGAATAAAGTGAGACTATCGTTTAAAAAACATACACTCCAAATTACAATATTTGATGATAAATTCAAGTTTCCAAGCAAAAATTGCAAGTTTGATAAACCTGTATCCACCACAGTGAGCTGGAAAGCTTTCTAATATTTAATAACTTTTCTGATCAGATCAATAGTAATATGAAGAGATACATATATATATATATATATATATATATACTATATGTATATATGTTACATATATATTTAATATTATATAATGAAATGTGTGACCATTTAGAAAATACATATAGCTCAGTGAGCCAATATTTTTCAAATGACTAATTCATGGGTAAAAGATCCATTCAAAGTGGATTTAAGAGAACAGAAAAGTATGAAAAATTCATTGTATGGATTCAAATTGGTTGACACCAAGAACACACACATTTGGCGTTTCTCATTTTTCTTGCTCATGTTCTTCCCCATTTCTACAATTCTCTCCCATTTCCTGTGTCTCTATATTCTTTTCATTCTTTAAGGTCTATCAAATCTTGCATATAGGAGGCACTACAAACATGTATTAATTTGTGTTAAATTAAAATACATTACAAGCCAAGTCTTTCAAATCTCACCTTACTCAAGAAAAAAACTATTTATTGCCCATTTCCCATAAGGTACTGAGGATTAAGAGGTGCATGTAATAAACTTTGCTCCCGGAGGACAAAAAGCTTCTTGCACACTCTCTGCTTGGAAACCCCCATGACAGCCCACTCCCTTGTGGTGTCTTACTGCACAGTCAGCAGCAGTACGTGAAGCCTGTAGTTCTATGCTGGTGGTATATACCTCACTGCTCAGGAAGGCTCTAAGCCCTCTGAATGCTTGCTTGACAGGTTCTAACATAATGAAGAATTCACTTGCTTCCCTATCCACACTGTAAACATGAACATTTAAAGAGTAGTTGGTAGTTGTCCTTTTGTAAAAGGTTTTTCATTTAGCTGTGTCCTATATTGATTCAAAAGAAAAATATGCTTTATACATAATACTCTTATCAATGAATTAGATGGCTCTACTGAATGAGAAGGGCTTACTCCTCTTTTCTATAAAAATCATTAAAAAATGTTAGCAACTTGGATAATACGTAAGCATCTTCAAAATGTGCTAATAATACCTGCTAAAAATGCTAATAGCAATGGCCTTTTGACTCCTTGACCATAGTGAGTGGCTCCTTTTCTGCTTTGTGAATCTCGAACATCTAATTTAGAACACTGCATATAGAAAACACTTGTTGATTTAACTTATTGTTAAATTCTAAGACACATAATCCATAAGCCAAACCTAAACCTCTCAAACTGAAGTTATTGAGAAAACATTAGCTTATTTTAAAGAAGGAGGAAGCATTCTGCCAGCTTTTTCTGAGTCAAAATATATCTTAAAAGCTTTATTCCTATGTTTTACTAGAGGCCCGGTGCATGGATTCATGTACTGGTGGGGTCCCTCGGCCTGGCCTTTTCCCTCTTGCAATCCGGGACCCCTTGGGGGATGTCAGACTGCCAGTTTGGGCCCAATTCCCACAGGCCAGGCCAAGGGACCCCACTGGTGCACAAATCCGTGCACTGGTCCTCTAGATCTTTGGTTAATCTCTTCCTGCTTTCCCCCCTACCCCCTTCCCTCTGAGATTCATCAGTTTGTTCCATGTTTTCATGCCTCTGCATTGAGTGTCTGCACCCTGATGGTCAGTGTGCATCATAGCTACTGCTTGAACTGTCGCTTAGGCTTTTATATATATAGATAGCATGCATATCTTAAGTAATAGTTAACCTTAGGATAATTATGGCACCATTTGAAGAAAGATACAAGATTTAATTTATGTATTTTTTATTTTCAAAGCTTTTCTTTAACACTTGCCACGTCCCATCAACTTCTGAGGCTTTCTGACAGGGGAGCTGAGGCTCAGCTTTCTAACAAGGGACATTGTAATCACCAGAGCCAAGCAACCAAGCTCAGAAGGCATTTTATTTGTACAGAAAAGAAACAAAACAGTATAATATCCAAGTTAAGGAGAGAAATTGATTAGCACTCTAAGAATGGAACTGTATTACATACTTGGGTCCTTACTCTCCCCCTCCTATGTATAAATCCTAGATGTTTAATTAAAACAAAAACAAAAATCTGGGCCTATATACAAATAAGCAAGTTATATTACGTCTAGGCCAGCCGTGGGCAAACTACGGCCCATTTGAAATGAATAAAACTGAAAAAAAAAAAAAAGACCATACCCTTTTATGTAATGATGTTTACTTTGAATTTATATTAGTTCACACAAACACTCCATCCATGCTTTTGTTCCGGCCCTCCGGTCCAGTTTAAGAACCCATTGTGGCCCTCGAGTCAAAAAGTTTGCCCACCCCTGGTCTAGGCCATTAAGGTCTAATCAGACACCATGCAATTATAATACAAGTTCACTGTTTTTGAAGCTATCAGTATTTTCTTTCTCAAATCCCTGCTTTCAGCTTTCTATAGGTGCTTTTCAGTAATTTTTTCAAAGGCTAATGAAATAGAACACATAGCATAGTTATCTTCTCAGATGCTTAACCATATATTGTACATATTTAAGATGAAAATAGAAATACAACTTTTATTACTTTTTACCAAATTCTGCCACTGCTTTCACATTTTAATATTAGATGTGCTCATCGGAAAAGGGTTTATAATCAATCTGCCACATGAGATGCATGTTGATGGAAACACTGCCTCAAATCAAATGTTAATGTAATAATACTGTGTCAAATAGCAGTTCCACCAAAAAGTGTCAGACTCTTAGGAATACACATGCACTGACTGGGAATCAAAGAGGTTTCCCCGCACTGCACGGAGAATCACATGAAATGGTCGCTTCGGCATGCCAGGCACCACCAAGTCCCTCGTCTACTCCGTACCACACACTACAGCTCCACAGTCACCAAGACTGTGCCAGCGAGAGGCCTTGCTTCATAAATAACTTTGCGGTTCTCACTTTTTCTTATTTGCATTTTTTGAACATCTAAGCACTTTCAAGAAAACGTACAAAAATATACGAATATCAGTATGAAAATCCCTAAGCCATAGGTTATGGTGAACGTCAAAACCTCCAAGGAGAGCATGAGCACAAACATGGAATGTGATTTTCCCCAGAGTGACAGGAATTCAGCTCCGATGGGTCAGTCCGCCCTTCTCACATACCCAGGCACCGCTCTGGGCCATCATACACCCAGCTGACCCGAAATGTTTCCCGTAAGTCCTACGACCACTCCGAGGGCTTAAATCCTTCCTTTTCTGTGAGGTGGTCAGGGGAGTGCCCATCCACCTTATTTTTCTTTTTTCTTAAATCTTTTTGGACTTGCTCTTTCCATTAAAATATTTACATGCTTTCTCTCTATAAATCTAAATATATAAAGTAGCATGCAAATCTGTTCTTTTAACAATTATTTTATGCATATATCCATTCAAGATACTTACTGATGACCTACTTTAGTCTGGATTACTCTTGACAGTGAAACTGTAAATGCCCCATGTGCCTCATTCCCCAGGACATTTCAGCACCACACTCGCCTCACAGTGATAGCTCATTGTATGTTAGGTTAATAATGATGGACAACCACATAGTCTGAAAGTAGCTACAGTTCATATTCAAAATAACGTGGTTAATAAATGAGAAAAGAAGTACTATAGTATTCTACTTAGCACTGCAAAATCATAATTACAGATGAGACTACCTTCTGCCTCTGAAACCTGGCTGTGCCCTTAAGGGTGGCAACTGCAGAATGTCCTTGAGAGAGAGGGGCTTAGGTAGTGGCACTCTAGTTGGAAAAGAGGTGGCACCACATGGCAGAAGGTCTGCATATGCCATATCACAACTACAAAGCTCACCTTCCCAGAGATCCTGGCAGAACTGAGCCTATTGCACACAACAGGGGCCTTAATAAGACACCTTCATACCAGCTTTTCTTCTCTACTTTTAATCCAAAGAATTACCATTCTTTCATCAATTTATTGAGATACTATGTGCCTAGCACTTTGTAGGCACTGATCAAAATGCCAGGCATCTGTCTCTCAGGCCCCTTTCCTTTGACTTTACATGCAGCTGTCATCTTGAATAATTCCTATGGCCCTAGGATGAACCATCTAAGCCCCTTGATGATTTCTTGGCCTAGTTAACTGCAATGAACCTCACACCGCCTCCATAACCAACAGCTAGAAGTGCTCAGTTCTAAAATCTGAAACTCTAAATTTCCACACCCACCACAGCTTTTCTTCTTTTTGTTTCTTTCTTCCAGTCCCAGAACTTGTCACTGGGCACCTCTAGGCCATCCAGAACACCCCATCACTGTTAATTACTTTTGTTTTCTTCCCCTAGGTTTATTATGATGTAATTGACATATAACTTTAGAGCAGTGGTTCTCAACCTTGGCTGCACATTAGAATCACCTGGGAATCTTCTTAAAATCCTGATTTCTGGGCCTCATCCACCGGAAATTCTGTTTCTTTGTTACTAATGTTGTGGCCCAACCCATAACAAAGAAACAGAATTTCCGGAGGATGAGGCCCAGAAATCAGGATTTTAAAAAGATTCCCAGGTGATTCTAATGTGCAGCCAATGTTGAGAACCACTGCTTTATAGTATAAAGTGTTTAACATGATTTGATATGTGTATATTTTGTGAAATGATTATCACAGTAAGTTTATTTAATATCATCACTTCACATAGTTACAAAGGCTTTTTTCTTATGATAAGAACTTTTAAGGTCTACTTTCTTAGCAACTTTCAAATATAAAATATAGTATTGCTAAGTATAGTCACCATACTTTACAATTCATCCCCGGAATTTCTCTTGTAACTAGAAATTTGTACCTCTTGACCTCCTTCACCCCTTTCTTAAACCCCTACCACCACCTTTGGAAACCACCAATCTGAGTGCAGTTTTTTTTTAGATTCTTCATATAAGCGAGATCATACAGTATTTGTCTCTATCTGACTTCTTTCACACAGTATAATGCTCTCAAGGTTCAACCATACTATATGGCAATATTTCATTTTTTTTGCAATATTTCATTTTTTATGGCTAAACAGTATTCCATTATCTGTGTTGTATGTATGTATCTATGCACCATATTTTCTTTATCCATATATTCAGATGGATAATTAAGATTGTTTCCATGTCTTGGCTATTGTGAATAATGCTGCAATCAACATGGGAGTGCAGATATCTTTTCAAGATCCTGATTTCATTTCCTTTTGGATATATACCCAGAATAGGAATGGCTGGACCATATAATAGTTCTATTTTTATTTTTTTGAGGAACTCCCATACTGTATTCCATAGCAGCTGCACCAATTTACATTTCCACCAACAGTACACAAGGGCTCCCTTTTCTTCACATCCTCACCAACATTTTATCCCGTCTTTTTTTTTTAAAATGTTTTTTAAAATTGATTTAAGAGAGAGAGAGAGAGTAAAAGGAAGAGAAACATCAATGAGGGAGAGACATCTATAGGTTGCCTCCTGCATGCCCTCTACTGGGGATTGAGCCTGCAACTTGGGCATGTACCCTGACCGTGAATCGAACCGGCGACCTCTGGGTGCATGGGACAACACTCAGCCAACTGAGCCACAGTGACCAGGCTCTCCTGTCTCTTTAATGACAGCCATCCCAACAGGTCTGAGGTGATATCTCATCATGATTTTGATTTACCTTTCTCTTATAATTAGTGATGTTGAACACCTTTTCATGTATCTGTTGGCCATTTTTATGTCTTTGGAAAAATGTCTATGCAGCCCCTTGTCCTCATTCTTTTATTGGATTTTTTTTTCAATAGAGTTGTATGAGTTCTATACATATTTTGAATATTAACTCCTTATCTTAGATAAATGATTTGCAAATATTTTCTCCCATTCCATATGTTTCCATTACGTTTTGTTGATGGTTTCCTTTGCTATGCAAAAACTTTTGACTTTGTAATCCCAGTTGTTTATTTTTGCTTTCTTTGCTTTTGGTGTCAATCCATTTCTTTCTATTCCTTCAGTATGTGGTTTTTAATGTATGGAATATGTGCCTTGCATATCCTTTAATTTCTTTAAAAAACTGAAGAGCCACATATTAGTCTTTTTCCTTAAAATCATTCTTTTTTTTTTTTATCATCAAAGGATGTCTGCATAAAGTGGACATGTAAGGAGATGTAGATCCCAATGTTCTTTTCATTCATTTTCTTCTTCTAAATTCTGAGTGAATCACAATTTAGAAAACAAGTGGTGGGTGTTTCAGAATCAGTGAGAGTTGCTGATTATGGGGTATTTCATTTCAATTTAAAGAGAAAAATCCTCATTTATAAACACACTTATTTTTCTCATAGGTGAGTTAGAGAAATAGAAAAATGAGTAAGACATTGTCACTAACCTTGGTACATTCAAAGAAAAAGGCAAGCAAATAATATTGAATTATAATTATTTCCAATAAAATGTGTTAATATCTATGATACAAAGATAGCAGTAAGAAGGAAATAGGAGTCCCTTGCCCATGGTGATTAGAAAAGACTTCACAGAAGCCATTAGGTTTTAACTGCATCAGAAAATTGTTTAGAACAAATGTGATTTTACTTGCCACAGAAAGAAAAAAATCAGGAAGAGACATATTACTAAAATACATTTGGAATTTTCTCATGATACTGAAGTGATTCTGATTATTTCTATTATTACTGACAGACCTTTATCATGACAGCCAATAAAACTGAAGCAATACATTCTCATGCTTATGGAAAAAAGTAAGAATTAATCATATTTAATTGACATTTTATTGCTAGCACAGCCAAATACAGAGGAAATAATTGGCTTTATTTCCCATGCTTACTGAAAACTTCTCCAGTTAATTATAACCTAAGCACAGAGTGGTTGTGACAGCAACTATACACCTGATTCCTCCACAACTGTTTGCTCCTGTATATGCAAAATGACTTCATGCACCGCTGATTCTTTTATTTAAGCACATTTTTCATTAAGTCACCAAAATAAGTGCATAAGGAAATGTTCCCTCACTCCTTTCCATTGCACCCTTAAAAATGACAGGAAGTCTGCCCTAGTTGGTTTTGCTCAGTGGATAGAGTCCACATGTGGACTGAAGGGTCCTGGGTTAGATTCTGGTCAAGGGCACATATTATGTTGCAGCCTCACCCTGATTGGGGTATGTGTGGGAGGCAATCAATTGATGTGTCTCTCTCACATGTTTCTCTCTTTCTGTTTCTCCCCCTCTCTTCCAAGTTCTCTAAAAATCAATGGAAAAATATCCTTGGGTGAGGATTAACAACAACAAAAAAAGGAATTCTTATTAAAAATTACTTCACCAAGAGTCCTCCAGTTCCTCATTAAGTATCTGTGAGGGCAAAAGAAACGAAGCAGGAGGCTGACTGAGCTGGATTGAGAAACATAATCCATAGCCTTCCCTGCTCTCTGCCTCAATTCTCCTGAACTTGCCAAACCACAGGGTGGGGGTCCAGGAGCACTACTGCTGTGTATAGGACAAGTTGCAGCAAAAGTTCTGGAAATTGCCAATACTTAGCACTCTGGTGTTACTATATCCCACCTGCTCATCAAAGCACTCTGGCCCGGGATACACAGGATTCCATGTCAAGACCATGAGAAAAGCACTGAACACAGGTGCCACAGTCTGCTCTCCAGCCTAGGAGAGGGATGGGGGTTTTCGGTCACCTGAGTGCACAATGACCAGGGCTAACAGACAGGGCATTTGTGGGGAAATCCCAGTCAGATCTGATGGAAATTTTCTCTTTACTACATAAGGGAAAAGGAAAAGTCAATTAAACAAAAATATAGACCCATGAGAAACAGTGAGGCGACATAGAGAAGAAATAATATCCTAAATACAAGGAGTAAGAGCAAGACTGGAAATGACTTACTAAAGAAACTAGAATAAGTAGAGAGAATATGGTTAAACAAGTTCGAGGCATTAAAGGGTACATGTTCATTCTAAAAAGGTAAAAGCCAATGAAAGATAAAAAGACATACTGAATTATAAAAAGCATACAGAGTGAAATAAAAATGTAATGTGGTGAAATGAGGAAAAATTCCAAAAGGAAAACTGAAATCCACACTGAAGATAATAAACTGAAGAAGCAACATTATAGGAAACTGAATAAATAATGAAGGAAGAACTCGAGAAGTTTGCTTTACATGTAAGGGGTAAGGACAAAGAGAAGGGCTGCACTGTGTGGAAAATGCGGACCATCTTTGGGAGTGAGAAATAATAATAAAGAGTGAATTATAGAGGGATGATCTGTCCCACAGTGCTGAAGCTGTCCCATCAGGAGAATTTGCCAATCCTGGCTGACCAACATCTTGGCTGCTTCCACACAGGACAGAACAAAGGCTGTGGCCTGTACAAGGTGGGATTTGGAACTGAGGCACCCACATAAGGCCGAGGCCAGCCAAGTCTCCGTTAGTAGGTGAAGTAGGAAAACAAAACAAAGCTCAAAGAGTAAGAGTGTGAATTCTTGCCTGCTTCACTTGATCTCCACACTCTTTCCATAGCCTCCTGGAAAACTAGTAGGTCATTTCATTTTCTATTATCAATATAATGTAAATATATACTACAGTAAATCCATATAAAGTAAATATAAAATAAAATATAAAACCATTGCCTTTAACTTCTTTCTTCAATGTGGCAGAGATTGGGGTTTGGCTGAAGGCATGGTCACAGCTATAAATATAACAATAAATACACTCTCATATATATGCACTGCATAATTTAAATTATGGAATAAAAAATGTATCAAATTATGATTTATATGTATTTAATGTTTTGTATTCACCCCATCGTTCTTTAACAAAAGGTTTCAATGTGCAATGCAAATTTCTGAATTAATAAGCAGAAATTTAGAGAGCTGAAATAGTTTAATCAATTTTATGGAGAAACAAACTGTCTATATCTTCAAGATGGAGAAAATTAACCCCAATTCATCATGCATTGAAGGAAGGCTTCTGTTATGTTTTGAAGGGTTTGAAAGATATTTCACTGCGACCTTTCAATGTACACAGAGAGCCACTGTTTGCAGGTATAAAAATGATCAGGAATTTCAAATCTAAATTTTAGAACATGCTTTATTATCATAAACTCTATTTTTAAAGGATTATTAATATCATGATTCCAAAAGCTATAGATAATGATTGTGTCAAGAGAAAGACAAACATAAACAAATTCATGAGCCACTCAAACAAGCATCAGTGATATCAGCAGGCTCTGTGTAGGCATCTGTCTCTATAACCCTTGGGACACTCTCCAAACTGAAGTGGTAAAATGCCCCAAAAAGCAGAGTGACCATGATGCAGTCTGTCTGATGAGTCTGTCTCGTGGATTGGAGGCCTCTCTAAGTCATTGCTTCAACTGCCTAAGAATTAAAAATTATACATCCACCAAACAGTAACTGCATTTGATTTTAGAATTATCTTCAGTGGAATAGATTTTCCTTAGCCACTCAACTAGTTAATGAAGCTAGAACAGAACCCAGAGCTTCCAACTGGCACTGTGTTCTCTTTCTACCCATTTTACTAATTTGATTACATCTCTGCCTTCAACTATGATCAAGTCACGAGTAAATTAATGATTACTTAATGGCAGCCCATTTTTAAGAAGTAATACATTCATTTTTGTATTCTGAATTGCACTGTCATAGCTTCTGGACTTAGAACACAGAGACTGGTATAATGCTCACAAGCACATAGAAATGTATGGCCTTTAGTGATAACTCAGCCAGGTCTTTATCTTTGATACACTGATCATGTCCTCTAGATAGAGACTGAAATGGTTATTTGAACCACTTGTTCTTTAACATATTTTTTATTTTATTGTTTAAAGTATTACTTATGTCTCCTTTCTCCTTCATTAACCCCCCCCCCCGCCACCCCCAACTCCCAGCACATGCCCTCACCTCCCCCCAGCCCCGTGTCTGTGTCCATTGGTTATGCTTATATGCATGTGTACAAGTAAGTCCTTTGGTTGATCTCTTACCTTCCCACTGAAGTTTGACAGTCTGTTCGATGCTTCTCTGTATCTATATTTATTCATCAGTTTATGATGTTCATTATATTCTACAAATGAGTGAGGTCATGTGCTATTTATCTTCCTCTGACTGACTTATTTCACTTAGCATACTGCTCTCCAGGTCCATCTATGCTGTTGCAAATGATAAGAGTTCTTTTTTACAGCAGCATAGTATTCCCATTGTGTAGATGTACCAGTTTTTTTTAATCCACTCATCTGCTGATGGGCACTTAGGTTGTTTCCAAATCTTAGCTATTGTAAATTGTGCTGCTATGAACATAGGGGTGCATATATCCTTTCTAATGGGTGTTTCTAGTTTCTTGGGATATAGTCTTAGAAGTGGGATTACTGGGTCAAATGGGAGTTCCATTTTTAATTTTTTGAGGAAACTCCATACTATTTTCCACAGTGGTTGCACCAGTCTGCATTTCCACCAGCAGTGCACGAGTGTTCCTTTTTCTCCACATCCTTGGCAGCACTTGTCATTTGTTAATGATAGCCATTCTGACAGGTGTAAGATGGTATCTTCATTGTCGTTTTGATTTGCATCTCTCGGATGATTAGTGACTTAGAGCATGTTTTCATATGTCTCTTGGCCTTCTGTATGTCAACTTTCAAAAAGTGTCTATTTAGGTGCTTTGCCCATTTTTTGATTGGATTGTTTATCTTCTTCTTGTTAAGATGTATGAGTTCCCTATAAATTTTGGAGATTAGGCCCTTATTGGATATAACATTGGCAAATATGTTCTCCCATGCAGTGGACTTTCTTGTTGTTTTGTTGATGGTTTCTTTTGCTGTGCAGAAGCTTTTTTATTTTGATGTAGTCCCATTTGTTTATTTTCTCTTTAGTTTCCATTGCCCTAGGAGGTATATTGACAAAGATATTGCTAAGACATGTCTTATATTTTGCTGCCTATGGATTCTTCTAAGATTTTTATGGTTTCCTGTCTTATGTTTAAGTCCTTTATCCATTTTGAGTTTATTTTTGTGTATGGGGTAAGTTAGTGATCTAGTTTCTTTCTTTTTTTTTTTTTTTCATGTATCTGACCAATTTTCCCAGCACCATTTATTGAAGAGACTGTCTTGATTCGATTGTATGCTCCTGTCTCCTTTGTCAAATATTAATTGAGCATAATGGCTTGGATCAATTTCTGGGTTTTTAACATATTTTTAAAAGAATAGTCTGCCTACATTTTAATAGCTTTCTCCTTAGTTGGTTTTTCTCAACAAGCCTATATGGCTTTGAATTGAAACCGGAAGAGAGTAATTAAAATTACTAAACATTTAATGAGAACTACATAATAGAGAAAATTTTGCAAAATAAGGAATCTTGAATTGATCTAAAGAAACTTTTCTTTTACACATAAAAAAACAAAACGCTCAGGTATTTATCCAGTGTTAACTTCTCAGCAAAATCCTAAGTGGGAGTTGTATTCCTCAGAAATACTCTGATTGTATTTTAAGTGTCACCACTTGCATGGCATTCAACCATAAAGCATTTATTTGAAATAAATACAGTATATAAGCTTTAGTAGGTTTCTAAAAAGCTAAGCAATTCTTTTTTAATCATCACATCACCCCAGAAAAGACAGTCAATCCTGTGAAACAGCCCAAGAAACAAACAAAATAAAAACACCACCCATGATGCTTAATGTCCAAGAGAATCAAAATTTGTATTTGTTTTCCCACTGCTACTCCCATTCCTCTCCTGCTCTCTTTTCTCACTTCCTGCCCTGGAGAGTAAGTTTCTCTCAGATATGAGTTTTCACCATTCACCCTGCTGGTGCACAGTTACATGACCTTGACCACTACTGAAGGAACTGGAAAGAAAACAAAAAACATTGCAAGGATTCTTTCCATACTCTCCAGCTCAGAAATGCTGCATTTCCAGTCTACCTACCAGAAAGATAAGTTCCTGTCCAAGCTTTTGCTGTCCTCAAGCACTGTACAGTTAAAGTGGGGCTGATCTTAGATCAAATCCCAGAGATAAAAGAGGAGAAAAGTGGGAAACATACCCATATAATACTTTTGTTCAAATGTTGTCTCAACAATGCACATGCTTTTTTTAATTTTTTTATTTCAGAGTCCTCAGGTAGTTGCTTTTTTTATTCCCTTTAATTTTTTTTTTTTTTTAGTTTAATCAGTGGGGGAGAGAGAGAGAGTGTAGTGGCTTATTCTGTCATATCCAACATCCTAAGTCACATTTTGGTTTTTGAATGTTAAGAATTTTAAGTTTTATTATACAAAAACAAAATCAGAAAGCAAGCCTAATTTATGTTATGGCCTCCCATGACAAACCTTTCAAGCCTCGCCAGATCTGCTGCCTTAGCCACACAAGGAAATTCAGACATCACCACCAGGCTAATTCTGGTACCTCTTCAAAGTGTTTCCTAGATACTTGTCCAAGATTTATACTGAGGGGAGATGAACATTATAAACTTACATTCCTTGAGTAAAACAAAAATCTTTGTGGTTACTCATACCTGGTTTCTATAGAGCATGATTTAGAAACTATCTATCTATCTATCTATCTATCTATCTATCTATCTATCTATCATCTATCTATCATCTATCTATCTATCTATCTGGCTAAAATGCAAATTCTCCGCTCGGGGGTTCAACCAGGAGAGCGGGAGTTCACTCTCTCGCTATGACATGTGCTGACCACCAGGGGGCAGCGCAGAATATGGCGGGTGACCAGCAGTGGTGGCGGTGGGGGTGTTGAGGGAGCGAGAGATGGAGGAGGCAGGGAGGCCAGGCCTAGGGACCTTACCCTGCACGAATTTCGTGCAACGGGCCTCTAGTCATTCATAATGATGGAAACAATAATACAAACATAATACCTGGAAACTTGTTCTTGAATATGGTTCTAATGTCATAAATTTTTATAAATGTCTATTAACATCAGTGGAGTGTTCTGTTTTAAGCTTTATATCTTATTGAATAGTAGTAAGAGCAGCTAACAGCAATTGGGCACTGACAATGTCAATTTTGCTAATTGCAAATATAGATTATTTAATGAGACCCACAAAAATTGTCATAGTACTATTGCTGTCAATATGTTAAGAGAAGAAAATCTGAGGTTTAAAAGGATTATTTTTATTTTATCCTTAAATATTTAAATACTTATTTCTAAAAGCTAAGGACCTTCTAAAAGTATATATATATGGTGTTCAGCTTTCCCCAGCTGTCTCATAATTTATTATATTTTATGATTTGTTCGAATCAGGTTACAAATACGATTCATATATAGCAAGAATTGGCATACTTTTTTTGTGAAGAGCCAGATAGTAAATATTTAATGCTTTGCAGGGCATATGGTCTCTGTTGGAACTACTCAACTCTGTTGTCTTAGTGCAAAAACAGCCATAGATAAGGCATAAATGAATGGGCAAGTCTGTGTTCCAATAAAACCTGATTTACAAAAGCAGGTGGCAGGCCAGATTTGGCCCCAGGACTACAGTTGCTCAATCCCTGATATATACCAACCAGTTAATATGTCTCTTGAGTCTCTTAAAATACAGGCTCCTTCTTCTGTCCTTTCTTTATGCTTTTCTCATTATTATGCAATCTATGTGTTGAAGAAAATGAGTTGGTTTCCTGTACAGTCTAAATATTTTTAAGGTGTCCCCCAGTCCTCCCTCCCCTTTAATCCCCCTCCACCCAGCCCCGCCCTACCCTAGAACTTCACCACACTATTGTCTGTGTCCTTGGGCTATGCATATTTAATATCTTCCCATCGCTCCTTCCTCCTCCCCTCTGAGATCTGTCAGTCTGTTCCATTCATCCATTTTACCAAGTGTATCCTCATGGTTAATTTAACATGTTCTTCTGTTCTGTGTTGCCTATACATTTGTGATTCGTTCTAGAGCCTTCAGAATCAATTTGTTGACAAAAAAGACTACTTCAGAAGTCACCTGGCATTTTAGCCACACATCTGATTCCAAAGCTCATGCTCTTAGGCACAATGATTTATCTAATCCTTTGAGGCTTCTATTAAAGACATCTAGCCTAGCCCCAGTGGGCTGGCTCAGTTGGTTGGATCATCATTCCACACACCAAAAGGTTGCAGGTTTGATTCCTGGTCAGGGTATATACCTAGGCTGTCACTCTCCCATCGATGTTTGATTTATATTTTCTCTCTCCCATCCTCTCCCTCTAAAATCAAGAAAAAGTCATATACTCTTGTGAGGATTAAAAAAAAAAATCTAGCCTATATGTGGCAAACGCCCTAGCTAACTTTCACCTTTATTGCAGGTTCAGCTCATAGATTTTCTTAATAAGTAGCAGCTTCAAAAAGGCATTCAGCAATATGGTAATGTTTTGACCGATCATGTAGATTGGGGACTTTTAAGCCTTGTTTAATCCTTACCTAATTTCATTATTTGAATCAAAAACACTGGCAAAGGAAAAGCTTTGCTAATCTAAAACAGAGCTCTTTAGGAGGAATTTCTCCCAAGTTCCTGTTAAATAAAGCTAAAACAGGAAAAGCCCACGCTGAGGACTACTAATCTCCACGTTGCCCACTTGAGCACAGTTTGATGCAAACCTGCTCTCCCTGTGGACTGACTGCTAACGGAGCCAGGCTTCTGGGATCTGCATAGGATCAAAATACGCAAACTTGCCGAAACCGGTTTGGCTCAGTGGATAGAGCGTCGGCCTGTGGACTGAAAGGTCCCAGGTTCGATTCCGGTCAAGGGCATGTACCTGGGTTGCGGCACATCCCCAGTAGGAGATGTGCAGGAGGCAGCTGATCGATGTTTCTCTCTCATCGATGTTTCTAACTCTCTATCTCTCTCCCTTCCTCTCTGTAAAAAATCAATAAAATATATTAAAAAAAAAATACGCAAACTCACAAAAAGCATTATGGTTCCTCTCAGCTGAACCAGGTCATCTCTTTCTTGCTCAGAGCTATGATTATTTTTCTCTTTATCTTATTACAAAATGCTTATTTTATTGCTATATTTTGTCTGGCTCTTGAAAATTAGTTTACTTTAAAGAAAGTATAAACAAACTCATTCCAGATTCAGAATCTTTAATTTGCATGTTCTATTTTTATATGTGAGTTTCTTAGCTTTTATTTTATTTAATAAGTTAAACAGATATCTGAAAAGTAAAAATGCTTCCCCTTGTGAGCAGCAGAGTATTTTAGTTTTCTTCTGCTAATATGCTTTTCTTCTAATTTAAAAAATCAATTTTCATGTAGAAATTTCATCTACTTTGTAAATATTAGGCTTCTGAAGTATTTAATATAAGTATGTACATAATACTCTGAATTCAGATTTCACCACATCCTTATCAATATTCCAAAAGCATTATTCATTTTTAATAGTGTGGCTACTATACCCAAAAACATGCTGATTAGATAGAGGTATGAACTCTATAAAGGAGAAAAACACTCCTGTAAAGTATCCATTAAAAATTGAGATTTCATTTTAAATTAATATAGTTCTGATACCTAAGAAGACTTTTCCTTTTAGAATCTATTTTATATTTTTAATTCTGAAATATGTTTTTCAACAGAAATATATTTCATAACGGAAAAAAGCATAGCTCTTGAGTACACACAATATACAGGGTGCAGCAAAAGAAATTTAATGTTGTTCATATTAATTAATAAATAATAATATAAGAATAAAACTAGTGGCCGGGTGCATGAAATTCATGCATGAGAGGGCAGAGGGTGGGGGGAGGTTGTCCCTCAGCCCAGCCTGCACCCTCTCCAATCTGGGACCCTTGGAAGGATGTCCTACTGCTGGTTTACAGGCATCGGGCCTAAACCGGCAGTCAGACATCCCTCTCGCAATCTGGGACTGCTGGCTCCTAATTGCTCACCTGCCTCCCTGCCTGATTGCCCCTAACCACTCTGCCTGCCGGCCTGCTCACCCCCAACTACCCCCCTGCCAGCCTGATCACCCTCAACTGCCCCCCGTCGCAGTGTGCTTGCCCCTACCTGCCCCCCTGCTGGCATCACTCCAAACTGCCCCCCCACAGTCCTGATCACCCCCAACTGACACCCACTGATGGCCTGCTCACCCCCAACTGCTCCCCCCTCCCCCGCCGGCATGATCATCCCCAATGGCCCCCCTCACCTCTTGGCCTCTAACTGCCTCTACCTAGCCCCGCCACCATGTCTTTGTCCAGAAGAACGTCTAGAAGGTCTCCCAGTCTAATTAGCATATTACCCTTTTGTTAGTATAGAGGCCTGGTGCATGGGTGGGGGCTGGCTGGTTTGCCCTGAAGGGTGTCCCAGATCAGAGTGGGGGTTCCCTTGGGGTGTGGGGCAGCCTGGGAGAGGGGCCTGCAGTGGTTTGCAGGCTGGCACGCCACCATGGGGTGAGGGTCCCTGCTGGGGGGGTGTGGCCAGCCTGGGTGAGGGGCTGATGGCTGTTTACAGGCTAGCCATGCCCCCCAGCGGGAGACCCTCACCCCATGGGGTTATGTCCAGCCTGGGTGAGGGGCTGAGGGCCGTTTTCAGGCTGGCCATGCCCCCCAGAGACCCAGGCCCCCAGCCCCTCCTTGAGCAGAGGCCAAGGCGGGCAGGAAGCTTGGCTTCCTTCATCGTCACCGGGAGCAACCCAAGCCTCCAGCTCCATGGCCACCACCATCTTTGTTGGGTTAATTTGCATCTCGCTCTGATTGGCTGGTGGGCTTAGTGGAGGGATGGTCAATTTGCATGTTTCCCTTTTATTAGTGTAGATGTTTTGCATACTTACAACTATAAACCTACTTTTGCCTCACCCTGTATACATTCAACACCATTAATATTTTTTCATATATACTTCAGATTATGTATCTTTAAAAGAAATTTTAAATGTATGGATATACTGGAAGAGTGGTGTGTGTGTGAACAGTTTTGTATATATAATTTTCAAAACTCATTTGAGTATCTTTCCTTCTTGGATACTCCATTCTTCCTTATAACTCAATATTATGCTTTTAAAATTTATCACTGTTAACACATTAAGACCTAATTTATTCATTTTAACTGAATATTCATTTTGACATACCACATTCAGCCATCTTTTAAAAATAACTAACAATTTTATTAAAAAAATGGAAATAACAGTAAAGTCCACAACCTTGTTCAGGTCTCCTTTGTACAGATACAGTAGACTAGCTGTATTTTAGAGGATAAATATCATTAACTTTACCTGGTGATGAACTCTATTTTCCCACAAAATCACAAACACCTAATATTGTTCTCATGTTAACTTTAAAAATAATTATGTCAATATAATCAGTAAATCATGAAACAACTTATTGTTTTGTAATTTTCCATTCCCCTGGTACTGCTGAGGTTGAGCATCATTCAAGTTAACTTTTGTGGTTCCTCTTCTATTAAACTGCCTTTTCACATCGTGAGCTATTTTTCTATTGGATTGGTTTTCTCTCTTTCTTATCAATGTGTAGTCCATTATGCAATAGTGACATTAATCTTGTATTTTTATAAGTTACATATATTTTTAAGGGAAATACCTTACACTTATTCACCATGCCAAGAATTGAAATACACCTTCTTACAGAAATTTTCTTATTTGACTTGGTTCCATAAACATGCTCCTAGCATACTGAGGCCTCAGGAACTTGACAGCAAGTTGGGAGGAAGAAGATAAGCTGGCGGTACGCACTGGGGAAAGGCCCCCGGAAAAAGAAAAAGAGAAGGAGGCTGATGACTAGGCCCGTGGTCGGCAAACGGCAGCTCGCGAGTCACATGCGGCTCTTTGGCCCCTTGAGTGTGGCTCTTCCACAAAATACCACACGCGGGAACGCACGTACAGTGCGATTGAAACTTTGTGGCCCATGCGCAGAAGTCGGTATTTTGTGGAAGAGCCACACTCAAGGGGCTAAAGAGCTGCATGTGGCTCGCGAGCCACAGTTTGCTGACCATTGGACTAGACCTATATCCTCCTCAAGTGGATCTCCTGCTAGTTGTTATTGGGAGGAAATTTTATCTATTGAATGTCCTTAGTAAAAAATTCCTAGCTAAAGAATTACTTATACCAAACAGACTTAATCTAGGAGACATTT